>NC_136923.1:41295215-42693301 GCF_949752795.1 Hyperoodon ampullatus | reverse complement strand
TTGGACCTGCTGAATCCAGGCTTCTATAGCCATGGAAGTAAATTTCTGATCCTTTGGTAACTTTTATAAATGACACTCAAGAATCCAATTCTGGGCTTCCCTGGTAGCGCAGTGGTTAAGAATCCGTCTGCCAATGCAGGGGACATGGGTTCGAGCCCTGGTCCAGGAAGATCCCACATGCCGTGGGGCAACTAAGCCCATGCGCCACAACTACTGAGCCTGCGCTCTACAGCCCACGAGCCACAACTACTGAAGCCCACACGCCTAGAGCCCGTGCTCCACAACAAGAGAACCCGCCGCAATGAGAAGCCCAAGCACCACAACGAAGAGTAGCCCCCGCTCACTGCAACTAGAGAAAACCTTGTGCAGCAACGAAGGCCGATTGCAGCCAAAAATAAATAAATAAAATAAATTTATTTTTAAAAAAAGAATCCAATTCTGCCTGTCTAGCCTAGACGGTGTGCACCCTGAGACATGGGGATTCCCAGCTGTTTAGAAATTGGGTAGCTTATGTGCATGTTTTTTTGTAGGCCAGGTAATCTTCCCCTCAAAATCAGGAAGGTATATATTTAAATTTTTTTTTTTTTTTTTTTTTTTTTTGTGGGCCTCTCACTGTTGTGGCCTCTCCCGTTGCGGAGCACAGGCTCTGGACGCACAGGCTCAGCGGCCATGGCTCACAGGCCCAGCCGCTCCGCGGCATGTGGGATCTTCCCAGACCGGGGCACGAACCCGTGTCCCCTGCATCATCAGGCGGACTCTCAACCACTACGCCACCAGGGAAGCCCTATATTTTAAATTTTTATTGATGTATAGTATACATATATTGTAGATTCTCACAAAGTGAAGACACGCAGCACTCAGATCAAAGCACAGAGCACGACCAGCACCCAAGAAGCCCCCTGCGTGTGCCCTCTTACAGTCACCACTACCCCAGGGAGAGTTGTGACTTCTGACTGCAAACATGAGGGGTTTTTAAAAAAATATTTATTTATTTATTTGGCTGGGTTGGGTCTTAGTTGTGGCACACGGGATCTTTCTTTTTTTTAGTTGTGCACGCTGGATCTTCAGTTGTGGCACGCATGCGGGATCTAATTTCCTGACAAGGGATCGAACCCTGGCCCCCTGCATTGGGAGCACGGAGTCTTAACCACTGGACCACCAGGGAAGTCCCCAAACATGAGTTTCTGAGCAATTGTGTGGTTTAGAGTAACTTCTGAAACCTTGAGATAATTAAAAAACCTCTCATGGCAGGTTTTTGGATGGATGGAGAGCGCGTGGCTGATCCGAGTGCAGCTGAGGCTGGGCCAGCAAGGAGTGGGTGCTGTCAGCAGGGCCATCCAGCTCACTCTGTACCGGTGGCTGCTCCTGTGTGGTCAGTGGTCGGGGCTCCAACACTGTTTTGGTCCTCTGTGTTCTCTGAAGGGATGGACTTTTCATCATACGCTTTAGCCCTGTCCCTACTGCCCGCTCTCCCCACAGGATTTCTCTTCTGAGATTTCGGGGTAGGGGGACGATCAGCAACCCCTACAGTTCATTCAGAGTGATTCCTCTGTTCACTGGGTCCACATGTCGGCAAGGCGCGCTTGTCCACTCCCCGCTGTGCTCTTAGCACTGGGCTTGGAAGGACACTGGAGGGTCAGACTCAGCCCTTGCACTTGGAGTGACAGCCACTCTTCTGTCACACCGGCCTCAGGCCTGCACTCGGGGTGTCCCCCCAACCCCGCCGTGATCACCGGCTTCTGTCGCACTGGCCTCGTTGCTGGTCCCTGAGCTTATGGAGTTCTTCCCCACCCCAGGGCCCTTGCCCTTGCTGTTCCCCAGCCCACGTCCTCTGGCCAGCACGGTGCTGCCCCCCTGCCATCCCCCCCGGGGCGGCAGGTCTCCAGCTGTAGCGCTGGCCAGTCCTGACAGCCGTTTCCCACGGCAGCTGCCTCATCCCATCAGGCTGTCTTTCTGAGGTTCTCCCTTCTCGGAATGTTTCTGCTCTGTTCCTCTGTGACCAGGAAAAAATGTCTTGTTTTTTCCATCTAATTTTCCTGCTCTTTCCATTCATAATGCAAAACATCGAATTGACCTTTAGACGTGACTATTCTTGCCAGAGGTTTTTTTTTTTTTTTAAAGTTATGTTTCTTTACATCTCTGGATCTCCTGCTCAGGAGAAGGAACTGTGGAAGAAATGCATCAGGTGTTTGGGGGTGAAGCAACCAGCTGTTCTGGGCCCGAGCCTACCAACAGCCCCAGGTGTGATGTGGGGCTGCTCGCTCTTCCTCTGTGCTGAGCCAGGGCCACCTCTGAGGGCTCTTCCTAACCCAAAGTGCTCTGGCTTTGGGTACAATCGGATGCCTGATTTTAACTGATCGAGTAACAAGGGACTGGGCAGCAGTATTGTCCACAGTGGCGAGAGCCCGGAAAAGCAGAGGGCTGAATGGTCTAGCATCTCATCTCCCTTCCAGGCCTCTACAGAATTAAAAAACAACTTTTTTGTTTGTTTAGTTACAGTTACATTTTCAGTTGTAAGCGGTAATCATTTTTACTGTAGGTATTCTGGAAAATAACATACAGTTAAAACAACCATGAATCACTGACATGCCTGCCACCCTTAGAATAATCAGTGTTAAGAGTTTCTGCAGAAAGTTTCCAGTCCCAAGTAGTGGCCGGAGCCCGCGGTGATGCAGGCTGCATGATGTGCTGTGGTTCTTGGCTCTTTGGCCAGATGTAGAAGCGTTTACTGAGCTAGAAGCCAGTTTGCTCTGTGGTGTGTCTGATGAAAGTGAGATTAGGAAGGACTGAAGATTTCCTGTAGGAAACAACCACACTTGGGGAGCCACTGATATTACGGGGGTCACCCACCCTAGAGCCCTTTTTTTAAAAAAATTAATTTTATTTATTTATTTATTTATTTTTGGCTGCATTGCGTCTTTGTTGCTGTGCGCGGGCTTTCTCTAGTTGCAGCGAGCGGGGGCTACTCTTCGTTGCGGTGCGCAGGCTTCTCATTGCGGTGGCTTCTTTTGTTGTGGAGCACGGGCTCTAGGCACGTGGGCTTCAGTAGTTGTGGCACGAGGGCTCAGTAGTTGTGGCTCTCACGGGCTGAGTTGCTCTGCGGCATGTGGGATCTTCCCGGATCAGGGATCGAACCCATGTCCCCTGAATTGGCAGGTGGATTCTTAACCACTGCAGCACCAGGGAAGTCCCTCTAGAGGCCTTTTGAGACTCTCATTCTAATTAAACTTGGGGTCCCTAGTGTGGGGGACAGTTGGGAGCACTGGCCATGGGGCTCACTGAGCTTGTTTTTGTTAGCATATCCCAGGACATCTCTGAGGGCTCTTGCGGTACCCTCAGCGTTTCTGGGTCTCAGGCTTGAAATGGGACAGTGGCCTTGGGGCCTGGCACTGTCAGGGCCCCAGATCGTGGGGCTGGGTGGTTGTCTGTTGAAGGAATGGAGGGGCCTCAGTTAGGGCGTGGAGGGGGAAGAGGAAGGGATGTTTAGCCGGGGTTACAGCTCTGAGATAGTTTTGCTAAAGTTTACGGAGCAAGTTGCTCCGTGTCAGGCACTTTGCTAATCATCTCACACGCATTAACTTGTTTAATCCTTCCAACAACTCTATTTTATGATCCCCATTTTATAGACGGGGAAACTGAGGTACACAGAGCAGAACCTAAGTAACCTGCCTAATGCATTTATGAAGGAGCTTTGCTGAGTCCAGGATCCTGACCGCCATGCTGCGCTGGCTCGGAGCTCCTGGGAGCACAGTGGCTTTCTGACAAAGGGACCCCAGAGGGCATTGTGGCTATGAGTAAATCAGGCCTGAGGTCTCCCACTTCTCTGGTGGAGCAATGAGGAAGGCAGGCCGTGGATGGCTGCCCAAGCTGGCTAGAGGGGCGGATCCCACTCTTGCAGCTAGGGGTGCACCCAGGTTCATCTTCAGGCCACGAGCCTGGGCTTGTACCAGCCCCTCCCTGCCGGGCAGTGACAGAATCGTGGAGGCTCAGAGGCACATACATGGGCCGCGTAGGGGCTTTGACTGCCCACAGCCCCGTGGCCCTTGACTTTTCCTGTTCCCCTGAAGGGTGTTGGTTAGGGCGAGTGGGCCATGCCCTCGGGGGTGCCTGTGTGACACCCCCAAGGGTTGTGGGCAAGGACAGGGGTGTGCCAGCCCACACTTTCCTTGGGGGCAGCTAGGGTGCCTTGGTCTAAGGATCAGTATCAACCCCAGGCCGTGTGCGGAGATGCTCAAAACCCAGCGTTGGACGAAACTATGCTCAGAGTCCATCTGGCAAACCGAACAGAAACCTTACCCTAAAACAAAACAGGCCTCCAAAAGTTCCCAGGCGTGTCAACTGCAGGGTAGTACTTGTCACCAAATATTTATATCCATTTCGGGTTTTGTTTTTCATCTGGCCCCTCCCAGGGAAACCAGCTGGACACAGAATCTCAGGGTCACGCTGGAAGGCTGGAGACTCTCTGCCTGAGTGTTTCCGAGGGAGTATTTTAGATCCAGGTTATTTTTAAATTTTGAGAGCCACGGTGTTTAGGCTTGGCCAAGTTCTTCCCTCATCTGTTTTGTTCTGTAGTTCGTCTCTGTGTGTCCCAGGGGAGCGTGGTCCGGTTACTCCCGGTCACTGGAAGTTGGTCAGGAGCATATCAGGGCCTCTACCTTCCTTCCCCCACGCATGTCTTTGTAACACATTGAAAGTTCTGGAAGCCTGCCATGATGCTGTCTGTCATTCAAGAGGAGGGGACTTCAGTTCAGCGTGGGTCTGTCCTGCCACTGATCCTGGGAGGTGTAGTGACCCAGGTCATTCGGGACGTCGTGGACAAGGCCCCCGTCTTATAATGCAGGCCCTGAGTCGGGGTGAACCCATCACAGCAGGCTCTGGGCCCAACTGCATGTGACGGTCACCTCAGCACGTTAAGACAGTAGCAGATTGGCCTTTTGCTGCCTAGAGCCTGACAGTGGCTTCCCTGTTCTCCCAAACCTCCCCATGAGCTGAGTTAATGGTTTCCTTTCAGCAGAGTGGAGCCAAGTCGTGGCCATGTTTGCTCACATGACGATCAGGGCTGGCCCCAGGGAGAGGGGTAGAGGTTTCCCATCTGCTGAAACATCGCCTGTTCTGTTCCCCTCTCCGGCTCCTTAGTTTGCATTGCTTCCTGCTGGTGCAGTAAGGTAGTGAATTTAGAGAGAGATAGATTTCAGGGCTGGGCCCCAGGGCGCTTGCTGACAGAGTTGTTGTCACATGGAACATGCTGGCAGCAGGCTCAGCAAGATGCAGGCCTGCCTGGCGATGCTTGAGGGCTGTGCCGGCTTGGACACCCTGCTTCACTTTGCTGCCCTTGGTTTCCTCACCTGACAGGGACTGGAGGTCCTGTGCTCCTTCTAATTCTGTTTCCTTTCCTGTGCTCCGAGCCTCCAGAGCCACTTTTGGATTCAGGGCTGTTGCCTGGGAGGAGACTCCTGGCTCTGAGGGTGACAGTGTTTGGAGGCAGGACCTGCTTCAGACACTGTATGGGAGGCATGCGGGCATCAGTTGAATGGAAGCTGGTCCCTCATTGGCTTGCAGAGAAACCAGCAACAGAGCGCAGAAGCCCGGGAGGGAAGGACATGGAAAACAACAGACATGCCCCAGGCAGCAGGCCAGTGGGTGGTGATGGCAGGCGCTTCTCCTGGTTGGCCCACCAGGTCCCTCCATGAGATCATGTCCCAGCAGAGGTGACTCCAAAATGCCCTTCTCCCACTAATAATGCTTGGTCATCATCGGCCTTGCCCATGAACTCAGAACTCTATTCTTTTGGGAAAAAAAAATGGACACTATGATAAAGCAGCCCTTAAGAAATAAGGAAAGTGAGGAAATAAAACCAAACACTGATTTAGTGATAAGATTCAATACACAAAACACAGGGCCTGGTCTATAGAAGTTACTCGTGAACTATTTGTTGAATGAATGAACCATGGCGTGTATTTCTAATGTTATGCAATCAGAGTAAAAAATCAGAATGTTTTAGTTACAATGCCCGTGGGCTGAGACGCAGTGGATGCTACACAGTTTCTCTGTCACTTGTTCCCGGTGGTAGCTGTGACGCGCTGTGCTGATATCTGTGCTACCTCGTCTGAGTAGAAGGATGAGCTTATTGGGTGGTCAAGGACTTGGGTGACATGGCCGGTGGCAGGTGGACTAGTCTGTAAGCCTGGAGAAGTCCTGTTCCCCAGGGCAAACTTGAGACATGACCACATTTTGAGGAGGAGGGGATTTTAGTAGGACAGCATGGAACCTGGGTGCATCTCTGGATGGTTTCTTGTCTTGCTTGGCTTGGTGGAGCTTTGGAGGCAGTCCTGAAGCAGGGGTTGTGGGCGTGAACCTTGAGTGGGGCACTGACTTTCCAGCCAGGTTCCCAAGGCTCTCACCGACCCCAACCCCAGTCCTACCCAGACCCTTCCCCCACCTCTGTCCATCACCACTTCCAGTTCCAAGCCCAAATAGCGTATTCCCTCAAGAGCCATTATGGATCGCCTACTGTATACAAGACTGGATTAGAATTTGTGGGGCTTCTTTTGTGCCAGACTTATTGCCTAGCCCTGTGCTGGGTGTGGGGTGTCTGTGCTGGTCACTGTTGTACCCCCAGGGCCTAGGGCAGTGCCTGGCACACAGTAGATGCTCAGTATGTACTTGAACAAATGGCGAACGCCCTGGCCAGTGGAGGGAAGGGATGTTCCCTGATGCCCTCCTGAGTGACAGTGCTTTGAGTGGGGTGTTACCCCTGTGGTGGGCACACAGCGCCAGGCTGGCTTTCCACATCCCTCACCCTGACTGGCAGTTACTCGGAAGAGCTTTCCTATGTGTGTAGAAGGTGTCTCGGGTAGCTGAGGAGTGGGGGCCTGGAAGAGGTTGGGATGCCAGGTTTGTCTGGGTGGAAACTTCACCGAGCTCCAGGGACCAGCTAGCTCAGCAGAGTCCTGGGGAAGTTTGGATGGCAGCAGGGAGATGTGCTGGCAGATGTGTTCTTAGCTGAGCAGACATTCCTGTTACACTAAAAACCAGAATTTGAGGGGCTCTTTGTGGGAATGAAAAGCCATATAAGACTGTGGGCTCGGGCTTCCCTGGTGGCGCAGTGGTTGAGAGTCCGCCTGCCGATGCAGGGTACGCGGGTTCGTGCCCCGGTCCGGGAAGATCCCACATGCCGCGGAGCGGCTGGGCCCGTGAGCCATGGCCACTGAGCCTGCGCATCCGGAGCCTGTGCTCTGCAACGGGAGAGGCCACAACAGTGAGAGGCCCGCGTACCGCAAAAAAAAAAAAAAAAAAAGTCTGTGGGCTCTGGAACTGCCCTGGGCAGACTGCTCAGCATCCTCATGCCTCAGCTTCCCCATTAGGAAAATGTGGATATAGTTGTTGTGAGGACTAAATTAATTAGTACAATCTGTACTGGCCAGTGCGGGAGCCACAGCACAGGAGGCTACTAAGCACTTCAAGAGGTGGCTGGTTTGAGTTGAGCTGTGCTATACATGTGAAATATACTCTGGAGTTTGAAGACTTGGTATAGGGAGAAAAAAGTAAAATACCTCCTTAATATTTTTATACTGATCGTATGTTGACATGAGAATACTTTGGATATGTTGGGCTAAGTAAAATACATCATTAAAATTAGTTTCATCTGTTTTTACTTTTTAAGCGTGGCTACTTGAAAGTGTAAACTGACACGTGGCTTGCATTATTTTTCTGTTGGACGGGGCTTTGCTACATGAAGCACTTAGAACAGGCTCTGGCATGTGGTGATCATTTACTGGACAAGCACTTACAGTTAGTATTTTCTCAGAAGTATCAAAGCACCTTTACCTTTTTCCATCTGAAAGCCAAGCTCAATTGATTCATTCAGACCCAAAAATGCTTAAACAAAAGGACTGTAGTTTGTCCAAAGGAGACTGACGTCATGATTGCCACCTGCACCCCCTGAACAGGCCCACTGAGGCTCATGTGTATTCTGATGGAGGAAGCAGATACTCTGGGGTCTGAAGCTGGTGTCTGCACAGGGCATGATGAAGCAGGCGGTATCTGCAGCTGAGCCAGTTTTCCGGGACCTTAAAAGTCCCCCTCAGTTTCGCAAGTACAGGCAGAGCATCCAAAGAGATCACCCATCCCGCCTCTGTAGTTAGAGAAGTGTTTCCTGTCAAGAGGTGGGAAGTGGGCCCTTTGGGATTTGGCCCCTCTGGGGGCCCCGCTGACAGGCTGCCCACCCCATGAGCCTCCAGCCAGGCTCTGGAGGCCTCGCCTGGGCGTGCAGGAGAGTGGCCAGATCAGGGTGGCTTTCCAGGCAGCTTCCAGAGACCCAGTTATCTGGGGCTTGTTGTGAAGTAGCTGAGGCTTCCCTCTCAGGTGGTGGGGCTCAGATGGAGTCCCTTTGTTGGCCAGACTTACAGGTCAGTTTTAGAAGCCCAGTGGACAGGAGACGGCAGCCCCTCGTCTGCCCCTGGTCCACCTGTGGCTGCCACCCTCGTTACTCATGCCTGACAGTGGGCGTGTGGGTGTGCGGAGGGCAACTCTGCCCAACTTTACAGCCAGAGAGCAGAGGAAGCCAAGGGAAGGAAATAACATACAGTGAAATAACGTGTAGTTCGATGAGTTTTGACAAACACATGCACCCGTGTAACCCACACTCCTATCAAGACAGAGCAGTTCCACCCCCAGAAAGTTCCCTCCTGCCTCTTCCAGGCAGTGTCCATCCCCAGGCAACCCCTGTTCTGATTTTTTTTAAATCATTTATTAGTTTTGCCTGCCCCCAAACATAATGTAAATAGATCCATGTGGTATTCATACACAGTTGATCCTCATTATTCACGGATTCTGTATCTGTGAATTTGCCTACTTACTAAAATTTATTTGTAACCCCAGATCAATACTCACAGCACGGGCTTCCCTGGTGGCGCAGTGGTTAAGAATCTGCCTGCCAGTACAGGGGACACGGGTTCAAGCCCTGGTCCGGGAAGATCCCACATGCCATGGAGCAACCAAGCCCATGTGCCACAACTACTGAGCCTGTGCTCTAGAGCCCGTGAGCCACAACTACTGAGCCTGTGCTCTAGAGCCTGCGAGGCACAACTACTGAGCCCACATGCTGCAACTACTGAAGCCCGCACACCTAGAGCTCGTGCTCTGCAACCAGAGAAACCACTGCAATGAGAAGCCCGCACACGGCAACGAGGAGTAGCCCCGGCTCGCCGTAACTAGAGAAAGCCCGCACCCAGCAATGAAGACCCAAAGCAGCCAAAAAACAAAAAAACAAATATAGCACTTTGGTGATCATTTGGGAACGTGTAGAGCGGCAAAAAATTTGAGTCACCCCACACATGTACCCGGCTGAGGTTGATCTGGGAGAGGTTCTGCCTGCTTGTTTCTGCTCTCATATTGTAAACAAGTGTCCTTTTCATGGTCTATTTAGTGCAGTGTGGTTTTTTGCATTTTTGTGCTCTTTGCTGATGATTTCTCTGTTTAAAATGGCCCACGTGTAAAAAAATGGTTGAAGTGACATCTAGTGTTCCTAAACTTGAGAAGGCTGTGATGTGCCTTATGGAGAAAATACATGTGTTAGATAAGCTTCCTTCAGGCATGACTTACAGGGCTGTTGGCCGTGAGTTCAATGTTAATGAAGAACAGTATATACTAAATAAGGTGTCTTTAAACAGAAATGGATAAAACAAGTTGTGTTTTTTTTGTTTGTTTTTTTTTTGCGGTACGCGGGCTTCTCACTGTTGTGGCCTCTCCCGTTGCGGAGCGCAGGCTCTGGACGCGCAGGCTCAGCAGCCATGGCTCACAGGCCTAGCCGCTCCACAGCATGTGAGATCTTCCCGGACTGGGCACGAACCCGTGTCCCCTGCATCGGCAGGCGGATTCTCAACCACTCCGCCACCAGGGAAGCCCAAGTTGTGTATTTTTTGATGGATGAAAACGTTGTGACCAGAGGCTCACAGGAACCTAACCTTGCGTTTCCTCTGGGAGCAGTGCTTCACTATTCACTAATTTGGTATTTGCGGTGACTTTGTGGAACATAACTGCCTCAAATAGCGAGAATCTACTGTAGTACTCTTTTGTCTGGCTTACTTCATTCAGACAATGTCTGAAATTCATCTCTGTTGCCGCCTGTATCAGTGGTTGGTCCTCTTGTACTGCCAAGTAGTAGCCCATGGTATGAATACACCACAGTTTTTCTATTTCCCTGTGGAGGAGGAACCTTGGGTTCTTTCAGTGTAGAGCCATTATGAATAAGTCTGCTTTGATCATTTGTGTGGACATATGCACTCATTTCTCTGGAGTATGTATCTAGGAGTAGAATTTCTAGATCATATGGTAGGAGTATGTTTAACTTTTACAGCAACTGCCAGAAAGTTTCCCAGCGAGACTGTGCCATGTAACATTCCTACCAGCAGTGTGAAAGCCCTCCCGTGGTTCTTTTATATATACTTAATTGAAGTATGGTTGATTTACAATATTATATTGGTTTCAGGTGTACAGCTTAGTGATCAGTATTTTTGCAGAGTATACTCCATTATAAGTTATTACAAGATAATGGCTATAATTCCCTGTGCTGTACAGTATATCCTTGTTGCTTATCTATTTTATACATAGTAGTTTGTATCTGTTAATCCCATACCCCTAATTTGTCCCTCCTCCCTTCCCTCTCCCCTTTGGGAGAGGGAAAACCACAGAGCAGAGACTCTGGTCTCGGTTGAGTCTAAACCACAAGTTTGTTTTCTGTATTTGTGAGTCTCTCTCTGTTTTGCATATACATTCATTTGTACTATTTTGTATTATTTTTCTATATCATGAGTCTGTTTTGCATATCATTTATCTGTGTTGTATTATATAAGTGATATCATACAGTATTTGTCTTTCTCTATCTGACTTATTTAGCTAAGCATAATATTCTCTAGGTCCATCCATGTTGCTGCAAATGGCAGAATTTCATTCTTTTTTATGGCTGAGTAGTGTGTGTGTGTGTGTGTGTGTGTGTGTGTGTGTGTATGGCACATCTTCTGTATCCACTCATCTGTTGATAGGTGGTTACGTTGCTTCCATATCTTGGCTCTTGTAAATGTGCTGCTATGAACATTGGGGTACATGTACCTTTTGGGGGTTGGTTTTTTTTTTTGGCCACACCACATGGCATGCGGGATCTCAGTTCCCCCGACCAGGGATCGAACCGGTGCCCCCTGCAGGGGAAGCAAGAGTCTTAACCACTGGACCGCCAGGGAAGTCCCTGCATGTACCTTTTTGAATCAGTGTTTTCATTTTCTTCAGATATATACCCAGAAGTGGAATTGCTGGATCATACGGTAGTTCTGTTTTTATATTTTTTTGGAACCTCCATACTGTTTTCCATAGTGGTTGCACCAGTTCTGTGGTCCTTGACTCGAGCTGGCTCAGGAGTTTCTTTGGGCTCTCTCTGCTTGTCGCTTTCTCGACCACCTGCTCTCCAAGCTGGTGTTGCTTGGCTGATAACCTTCCAACTTCTTCTGTTGAAATATCTTCACAAGAGATTTTCATCCCTTTTCTGGTAGTTACTATGCTCTTGTTTTTAAAAAAATCTTATTGAAGTGTAGTTGATTTACAATGTTGTGTTAATTTCTTCTGTACAGCAGAGTGACTCAGTTATACATATATGCTAAGGGAACTATGTTCTCTGAAGGGTTTGATTTTTTTCACCAGCTTTCTTCTGTGTTTTTTGTCATTTTAAAAACATTTAAACAAACAGAACTAACTGTAGAAAAGTCAGAACATATAGACAAAGATAATGGTAAAAGGCACCCATCGTTCTACCTAGGGATAATCACTGTTAAGACACACTCTTTTAACCACATAGATATTTAATTTTTTAAGCATCTGGGTGAATTGAGACTTTGGTGAGAATTGTACTGGTAAAAGACCTCTCGGTATGTCACAAAACTAGAGATCAGAAGCCAGTGAATGAGGCGCTTTCCATTTCTGTTGCTTGTTGGAAGTCGTACTTCCGTTTAGTTTCTGGAACTGCCCAGGGAACTTTGTGTCACCCCAGCTACTGTCTTGACTTTTTCTGCAGGGCCAGCGGCCAGTAATTATGGAGTCCGAACCGAGAGCTGGGGGCCTCTCCCCCCTCCATGCAGCAGGAAACCCTTCTTCCCTCCTGTGACCACCAGCAGCTCAGGGGGCTCAGTCTCAAGGCAGCCGGAGAAGGGTCGGCCAGTTCTGATCATCAGAAAGTCTTTCTTCTGTCTGGCCAACCGTCTTCCTGAAGATCTGACCCAATTGGCAGCCAGGTTGAGCCTGTTAAAATGACCAGGTCCTGTCACTCCTGGGCTCAGAAAAAACCTTCCATTCCCCTCTTCCCCATTCCTCACTCCCAGAATTAGAGCCATCATCCAACTAGCCTTCCCCGTCCACATCCTCCCCTCTCCTGGTCCATGCATGGTGGACATCACTGTTCCAAGCTCCTTCCTCTGGGTGGGTTAGTTGTTAAGGCCCTTTCCTGAAAGATGTCTTGTTCTTGGTCCCCTAGGAAACTCATGTCTGTGTGTGCCTTGCAGGTAGCTCACCTATCCTGCAGATTCTAAATGGATAGTCTTAAAAAACAATGTTTTGTCTTTTCTCAGAAAGGGGAATGCATGATTTACCCTGTGTTACACTCTCACTCAAGCCTAAAAGTGATGTTAAAACCTCTGTTTGAAAACCATTGTTCCCATGTGAGGCTCAGGACCGTTTATGAAGGAGTGATGTGCAGGGGTTTCACCCGCGCTGTCTCTCAGGCTCCCTGAAGCCCTGCAGTGCGCCCGTGACTACTTCCCTGTTTTGAAGCTGGGGGAAGTAAGACAGGGAGATGCAGTAGCTTGCCCAGGGTGGTTCGCTCGCTCAGCCATAGAACCCAACAAAGCCTGCTTCCAGACTTTCCCTTTGTTCTAAGGGAAATCTTTCGGTGGTGTTACTCTGCCACAGGCACTGAAGCTGGAGACTCAACCCAGACCAGAGTCTCTGCTCCTGGTTCCCCAGGGAGGAGGAGGAAGGGCAGGAAGAAGGGCTCTGTTTGGAAACTGGAGAGAGCAGACATGTCCCCTCAGCTTCAAGGTTCCACCGGCACTGTTCACTATGTCTTTGTTCTGCTCCATCACACCCTTTTCTCGTCTTGGCTGAATGTGGATTTAAAGCATCTCTAAACTAAGCTTCGTGTTACTTCTGAGGAAAGTTCAGGACTTTATTTCTTCCTTAAAAAAACGATTTTCAGGGGCTTCCCTGGTGGCGCAGTGGTTCAGAGTCCTCCTGTCGATGCAGGGGACACGGGTTTGTGCCCCGCTCCGGGAGGATCCCACATGCCGCGGAGTGGCTGGGCCCGTGAGCCATGGCCGCTGAGCCTGCGCATCCGGAGCGTGTGCTCCGCACCGGGAGAGACCACAACAGTGAGAGGCCCGCGTGCCGCAAAAAAAAAAAAAAAAAAAAAAAACCGATTTTCATTCCTGTTCCTTTCTGGTTCCACGTGGTTAGCTGTGCCTGTGGCATTGGACCATCGTCTGAGGCTTCTCACTGATCTGGGGTCACTAATCTCAGAGCTTCTCTGCACCACAGCAGTCCTCTCTGACCCAGATGTGGACTGGGCACTCCGCCTGCTGTGTTTTCCATTGTGGGGTGGATGGAGAGCAGCGGGAGGCTGGGAAAGTGCCGAGTAGGGAAATGCACGGAGCTGTGTGGGCAGGAGAGGAGCCAGGGCGGGGTGTGTGGGTTAATCCACTCGTTCATTCATTCAATGAGCAAACGTCCATCCAGCGCCCACGTGTGCTGGGCAGGAGCAGTTACCCCTCTGTGCGGTTAGAATGCCCTGGGGGAGTGGAGCGGAGCTCAGATCTGAGTGCCTGGGGGTCCCCCACAGAAGGACTCAGGAGTTTAGTGAGGTATTTGGAGTGTGGGTGCCTGTCAGGAGAGTGGCTAATATGTTCTCATTCTCAGTCTCAGGCCTGGTAGGAAACTAGGGAGGAAAACCCCTTTCCTGGAAAGGGAGGGAAGGAAATGAACTTTTTTTGGGTACCTCCCATGTGCTGGGAGCAGTTGCAGGCACTTACATGATCTCAGTTAATCCTCAAAGTTACCCCATGAAATGTATATGTTATTAAAACTCATCTGGCAGGTGAGGAAACTGTGCTTGTGCCCAAGGTGGGATCTGAACCCAGTGTTTATGCCCAAACCCACTCTTTCCAGATCCACCACAGGAGAGGGGCCGGGCCATCCTCAGGCTCAGCAGGAGTGGACACTGATCCTGGGGCTGGCGATGCTCCATGTCCTGATGTGCTTGGTGTTTACACAGGAGTGCTTATTTTGGGAAAAATCATTGAGTCATAAACCATGGGGTTTTCTTTATGCATGTTATACTTCAGTAAAAGTGTTTTTAAAAAAACAGAAACAAAACGCTCCCTAGAAAAGGATAATGAACTCTGTAAAGTGTTTTAGCTGCTTATCTTCTTGCCTAAATTGGTCACCAATTGTGTGGACAATAAATGCCACCTCTTCTTTATGCTTGAACTTGGGTTGTCAGATTTAACAAATGAAAATATAGGACACCCAGTTGAATTTGAATTTTAGAGAAACAATAATTTTTTTAGTGTGTAAGTATGTACCATGCAATGTTTGGGACATACTTATACTACACAATTATTCATTTACCTGAGATTCAAATTTGCACACGATATACTTACACTAAAGAATTGCTCGCTGTTCATCTAAAATTCACAGTTAACTGGCCGACTAGTATTTTATCTGACAGCCCTCGTTTGAGCTGAGAGCTGAAGGGGGTGAGAAACGCAACTGAGCCTCATTTGAGAATTCAGAGGATTCTGAGGCCAAAGGCAAGAAAATAATCTAGGAGAAAAGCAGGTGGGGGCAGGATGTTGGCTGGGGGATTCTGAGATGCTGGAGGGAAATTGAACCAATCTCAAGAGAGGGTTATGCAGAATAATCTGACAGGTGAGGGAGTAGTGATATAAATGCTGCACCACTCAGCCTTCAAAATGGGTTCTGCTGCAGGTTGACGTTTGTTCTAGCAATTTATGTTTGTGCAAAGATCCTGGGGAAAATGCACAATTTTGAGCCTTCTCACAAGAAAGAGTGATGTTAGAAGTGAGCCACCTTGAGAAACTGGCTTCAAAATCTGTGACAATTTGAGCAACAAAACAAATAATGATAGAAATGGATTATAACCCAGAGAATAAAATAAATATCCATGAGTCCTTACTGAAATAAATAAATAAATGGGGAGAACTGGGGGGAAAACTCTTGTACAGAAGGTCCTATTAGTGAAATGTAGAAAGAAAGATGAAGATAGAAAGGTTGCCATTTGGAAAGACCATTGTAATAATTGTTTCGGGCAAGAATCAGTGGAGGCTGAATAGTGGGCAAAAACATATGATGAAGAAAAGGGTATTTGCTTAATGTCAAAGTGTTTTCCCATAAATGTCTTAATAATTACAAAGAGAAAGTAAAACTTCACAGTGGAGAAACCTGGCAGACTCTACCTTAAGAAGAGATCAAAGTTAATCTCACCAGTAGTTAGGACGTATCAATAGCACGTATATCCTGATATGATGCGCTGTAAAGGGCACATCATTACTTCTGGGTTGTTCCTGCCAGATACACATAACCTCAATCTGATCATGAGAAAACATTAGACAAAACCAAAGTGAGAGACAGTGTGCAAAATAATTGACCACTACTCTTCAAAAGTGTCAAGGTCATGTAAGACAAAGACAGATTAAGGATCTGTCACTCATAAAAGGAGACCAAGGAGACACTTACTAAATGCAGTGGATTTAGTTCTGGCATTGGCTCCTCGTCCAAAAAAAAGGACATTAGTGGGACAGTTGTTGAAATTTGAATGAGGTCTATAGATTAGTATATGTGTGTGTGTGTATGATATATATAATATGTATTATATCAGTGTTAATTTCCTGATCTTTGGTAATTGTACTGTGGTCATACAAGAGTTAACATTTGGGAAATCTGGATGAAGGGTATATAGAAAGTCTTTGTATTACTTTTACAACTTATTTGTTGTAAAATAAGAGGCCCCTGAAAGTGAATGAACTTGGGGGTGGGGTGGGGGGAGCAGCAACTTTGTGCATGGGGAGGGGCTGGTTGTAGGGCTGCAGGATGCTCTGAGGAGCACTTTTCCTGTGGGTATCAGAGTGTGAGGTGGCAGATTTGCATTATGTTTAAAACATTGTTTAAGTCTTAAAAAAACCCTTGTTTTTGATTATGATGGTAATGTATCTTCATTTTTGAATATGTGAAGAGATTAAAGAATAACATAAAAATCCTCCCTAACCCCTACTTCTTAGCAGTAAACATGGACAATAATTAGTGTTCATGCTCGTGGTCATGACTTTATGTGTAAATATACTCTTTAAAAAAACAGGGCTTCCCTGGTGGCGCAGTGGTGGAGAGTCCGCCTGCCGATGCAGGGGACACGGATTCATGCCCTGGTCCGGGAGGATCCCACATGCCGCGGAGCGGCTGGGCCCGTGAGCCATGGCCGCTGAGCCTGCGCGTCCAGAGCCTGTGCTCCGCAACGGAAGAGGCCACAACAGTGAGAGGCCCGTGTACCGCAAAAACAAACAAACAAACAAACAACAAAAACAGAATAGAAAACAATGTGTCCATATGCATCGTGGCCCCTCCCCTTTTTAAATTTAACATTGTATTGTGAACAGTTTGTGTCATAAAGGAATACTCTAGAACTGTGTTGCTCAGTACAGGGGATTATTTAAAATTAAATTTAAAAAATACAATTACTTAGGTGTACTAGCCACATTTCAAGGGCTCAGCAGCCACTTGAGCTGTCATAGTGGACAATCCAGAATAGAACATTTTCATTATCACAGAAAAAGTTCTATTGGGTGGCACCACTGTAGAATATGATTTTTTAAAGTTGTGTAGTATTTATTTAACTTTACGTCTTCATTCGGGTATTTATATTGTTTTCAATTATCCATGCTTAAGTGTTTTAATAATAGTTTGATGACTTTTTGTTTTTTTATAACTGCTTTACTGAGATATAATTCACATGCCATAAATCCACCCTTTGATAGTGTACAATTCAACAGCTTTTTTTTTTTTTTTTTTTTTGCGGTACGCGGGCCTCTCACTGTTGTGGCCTCTCACCGTTGCGGAGCACAGGCTCCGGACACGCAGGCTCAGCGGCCATGGCTCACGGGCCCAGCCGCTCCACGGCATGTGGGATCCTCCCGGACCGGGGCACGAACCCGTGTCCCCTGCATCGGCAGGCGGACTCTCAACCACCAGGGAAGCCCCAATTCAACAGCTTTTAGTATATTCACTGACTTGTACAACCATCACCACTGTCTAATTTAGAACATCTTCATCACCCCAAAAAGAAAGTCCACCCCCATTAGCAGATGCCCCCTTGCCCGCTCTCCCCCAGTCCGAGGCAGCCACTCATCTGCTTACTGTCTTTGCATATCCATTTTGGGCAGCATCTTTGATTTTTTTCCTTGAGAAAAATTCTGTTAAATTCTTGGATCAAATGGCTTGAAGGCTTTTTAAGGCTTTCTTCTAGTTATTTATTTACTTACCACGCCATGCCACATGCTGGATCTTAGTTCCCCGACCAGGGATCAAACCCACGCCCCCCCTGCAGTGGAAGCTTGGAGTCTTAACCACTGGACCGCCAGGAAGTCCCATTTTTAAGGCTTTCAATATGTGGTGCCACACTGCCCTCCAGAAAGGTCGTCCACATTTATGCTTCCACTAACAGTGTACGAGAATGCCCTTTTCTCTGCACCCTCTGTGACACTCTTACTATCGTTATTATCATTGTTTTCGTCTTTGCCGCTGAGACAGTGACGAGTGGCACCCACCTTTGCATTTGGTTCCTGGGTGGAACACCTCTTCCTGTGCTGATTGGCATATTTCTGTGTCAGATTAGAGTTGAGAAAGATAACTGGGCTCTGTGCAGAGAGACTGGAAGAGGGGGAGTGCGCAGGTGGGCGAGCCCAGAAGCCACAGCACAGGGTGCCCTGGAGGCTGTTGAACTCTTTCCTTCAGAGAGCGGAGGGCAGGGAATGATTCAGGCCAGAGAATGGGAGTGCGCTGGGGCAGAAGTGCCCCTGCAGGTTGTCTGGAAAGGCTAGCTAGAGCTTATGGTGGTGACTGGGAAACTGCGAGAGAAACTTCCTTTTCCACTGCAATGAAGTGAAGCCATCGTTGGTTTTGAATAGCTTTGAGATTGAAGAAAGTAGCCTGCTGCAATGACCCCATAGCCCAGAATGGCCTTGAGTCCTTCCTTTGTAGCTTGGTGAGAGTATCACCCCTTGACCTGGGAACTACAGGGTGCGTGGGAGAGAGGGCAGGCAGGGGAGGCCCGGGTGCCGGGGAGGATGTGGTTTGTTGTGTTATCTGCATCCATGGTTCTCAGCCTTGGCCAAGCCTTAGAGTCAACTGAGGCGCTGTGGTCCCACCCCCAAATTGGAACCAGAGTCTCTGGAGGTGATGGTGGGCATCTACTTTGATTCCTTCCTTGAGAAGCAGCCCTCTGCCTGGGAGGCAGGAGCCCGGCACCCACCGCCTTCAGGGCTTTTTCCATGAGCTTATATTGTGGCTAGAAGGAAGTCTGTTGCTGAGGCCATTGGTC
This sequence comes from Hyperoodon ampullatus, assembly GCF_949752795.1. NCBI lineage: Eukaryota > Metazoa > Chordata > Mammalia > Artiodactyla > Ziphiidae > Hyperoodon > Hyperoodon ampullatus. The sequence goes on along the minus strand of NC_136923.1, from coordinate 42,674,655 downwards.
CAGCTCTGCCAAACGCTTGGCCCCTCTTCTAGAACCTGCTGACTCCCAGAGCTGCCCAGAGCTGCCCAGGTCCATAGGCTGCAACCTTCTGCTGAGAAAAAGCCTTGCTCAACTTGTGTGCAGACTAATTCATCCAAATCTGTCCTCTCAGCCACCCCCAACCTGACTGCATGCCCTGTCCCTGACCTCAGCCCCCTTTCAGCGTAGTATGTGGTCCACAGCTATGTGATGCCATGTGATGTGCAGCATCCGTTAAAAAGGATGCCCGCACCTCTCAGAGGCCTCCCTTCCTCACTGGGAGAGGAGTGGTCACCCGGACAAGGCCCAGGTGTGAGCTGGAGGTGCAGGGCCACTCCCATTGGTCGGCCTGATGGAATCTTTTTATTTCAAACCTTATCCTAACAATAAAAGGTGGCGACTTGGTCATCACCCAGTTTGGCTGTGTGTTCAGTTGAAGAAGTGCTGCAGGGTCCTCAGGCTGTCTGCAGGAAGGAGGCAGGAATTCTGCTGTAGCCAAAACCTCACGCTGAGGCTGCTTTATGGGCCTCCTTGTTTATAAATCCTGCCTTTGCAAGCCAGTAGGGAAGATGCCATGGCCCTAAACCCAATTTGTTTTTTGGCTTTGGGTGTACAGGAGATCATTGAATGCCAAATTGGGATCACTTCCTTCACATGGAACGCTGCCCAGGCTAGGCTGGGTGGTGTCTGCATTCGATCAGTTAGGCTGTGTTATTGGTTCTCTAATAATCTTCCTGGAACTGTTGCAGTGGGCCGGGACATTCCAGGAGGCAGAATGGGCTCTGTCCCATCTCAAGTGTTGTGGTTTCCCTTTTGTCTGCTATATACTCTTGAGGCTCCACTGATACTTTTTTTGTGAAAAGTTTCTCCCCCCTAAGCTGTTTGGAAACCACTGTTGTGCACCAAGAGAGTTAGGCCGGCTTGAATTAGTATATAAACAAAAGGTTTTCAAGATATTGGATTCAGGCAAGGATGGACAATGATCCTTGAGAGATGGGACGCAAACGGGGTGGGCCCTATGATTGCCCCAGCTTACTGCCTTGAGAGAGTTTCCAGACATTGACACAAGGAGGGAGAAGGGAGAGAGAGCCTGGGAGACTCCTTGAGTTAAAAGACTGCTGAGGGGACTTCCCTGGTGGCACAGTGGTTAAGAATCCGCCTGCCAATGCAGGGGACACGGGTTCGAGCCCTGGCCCGGGAAGATCCCACATGCTGCGGAGCAGCTAAGCCCGTGCGCCACAACTACCGAGCCTGCGCTCTAGAGCCCACGAGCCCCAGCTACTGAGCCCATGAGCCACAACTACTGAAGCCCGTGTGCCTAGAGCCCGTGCTCCGCAAAGAGAGAAGCCACCACAATGAGAAGCCTGCGCACCACATCAAAGAGTAGCCCCTGCTCTCTGCAACTAGAGGAAGCCCGTGTGCAGCAATGAAGACCCAACGCAGCCAAAAATAAATAAATATACAAGTAAATTAATTAATTAAAAAAAAAAGTGCTGCAGAGATCCTGGGGGAGACTAAGGTAGCTGGAGTTCATAGGACTCTAGCAAAACCTTTCCAAAGCATCTATCTGATAAAGGACTTGTCTCCTGAATATGTAGGAAATTCTCATAACTCAAGAATAAGAAAAAAAAATGAGTAAAAGATTTGAACAGACACCTCACCAAAGAATGATACAGGATGGTAAATAAGCACAGCAAAAGATGCTCTGGTGCAACATTATTAGTCACCGGAGAAATGCAAATTAAAACCACAACGAGGGGGCAATTCCCTGGCAGTCAAGTGGGTAGGACTCCGCGCTTCCACTGTAGAGGTCATGGGTTCAACCCCTGGTCGGGGAACTAAGATCCTGCCTGCCATGCGGAGCAGCAAAAAAAAAAAAAAACAGAACCAAAAACACAGTGAGGTACTACTACCTACCTATTGGAATGGACAAAATCAGGATGACTGCCATTCCAAGTACTGGCAAAGATGTGGAGAAACTGGAACTCTCATAAACTGCTGGTGGGAATGTGAGATGATAGATCTTCTTTGAAAAACAGTTTGGCAGCTTCTTTTTTTTTTTTTTTTTAATATTTATTTATTTTGGCTGTACCAGGTCTTAGTTGCAGCATGCAGGATCTTTTAGTTGTGGCACTTGGACTCTTAGCTGCGGCATACAGGCTTCTTAGTTGTGGCATGCAAACTCTTAGTTGCAGCCTTCGGGATCTAGTTCCCCGACCAAAGATCGAACCCTGGCTGCCTGCATTGGGAGCTCGGAGTCTTACCCACTAGACCACCAGGGTAGTCTGGGCAGCTTTTTAAAAAGTTAAATATACACTTACCATAAGCCTGAGCCAATCCACTCCTAAGTCATTACCCAAGAGAAAAGGAGAAATATGTCTATACATAAACACTTGTACACAAGCAGCTTTATTTGTAACAGCCCCGAAGTGAAAACCACTCATGTTCATCACCAGCTGAGTGGATAAAAAAATGGTGGTCCCATCACACAGTGGACTACTACTCAGCAATGAAAAGGAATGAACTCTTGGTGTATACAGAAGCTGGGTGAATCTCAGAGTCATTATGCTGAGTGAAAGAAACCAGACAAAAAAAGAGTACATGCTCTAGGCTCCATTTATATAACCTCTAGAAAATACAAACTGAGCTCACATTGGTGGTATAGTGGTGAGCATAGCCTTCCAAACTGATCTCTGTTCACAGAAAGCAGAGCAGTGGTTGCCCAGGGAGGGGGCATTAGAAAAGGCGTGAGGACATGTGGAATCTTTGGGGATGGTGGGTGTGTTCACTGTCCTAATCGTGGTGATGATTTCACAGGTGTATTCAAATGTCAAAAGTTATCAAATTGTACACTTTAAATATGTGCAGTTTATTGGATGTCACTTATACCTCATTAAAGCTGTTTAAAAAAAGATCCCTCTGGCTAGAGTTTGGAGAATGGATTAAAGGGCAGTGAGTCTAACTACAGGGCAATAGTTGCATATCCTTTACTCCCTTCTCCTAAAAGTTTAATTCCTTCTTTCCCTCACTTTCCTCCTGGTTTTGGAGCTTGGATTACTATAGTAATATGTGATCGACATTTTATTACTTTCCTCTGTTGAGGAAAAGTAAGGATTTCCTTTAAAATCTTCTAACTAAGGGACCATGTGGAAAGCAAAGGGTGTCTAGGAGTCTTTTCTTCTTGTTGAGTCCTGTCTCGGAAAAACTCACTTCTGTTTCTTTGTGCTACTAGTGCTCACACTTCTGACACCAGATGTGTGGTTTTTCCCACACCAACCATTTCTCCGACACCAGCCAGGTGTCCTACAATTCAATTCAATCTGATGCTAACTGGAGTTAGCACAGACCCCACAGGTTAAGGAAGGACTCAGTCCTACAAGTCCCCCTCCCACTTTGCCAACTATGCCTCTGACTGACTGGCTATAAATCAGAGTTCCCCCCACCCCATCCTTAGATTTGATTATTTGCCTTAATGACTCACCGAACTTAGGGAAACACATTTACCAGTTTATTATAAAGGATATGATGAAGGATACAGTTTAACAGTTGGATGAAGAGATACATAGGAAAAGGTCTGGAAGGGTCCTGAGTACAGAGCTTCTGCCTGGTGTAGTTGGGGTGTGTTACCCTCCTGGCATGTGGTTGTGTTCACCAACCTCGAAGCTCTCTGAATCCTGTACATTGAGGAGGCTTCATCATGTAGGCATGATTGATTATTAACTCATTTTCCAGCCCTTCTCCCCTCCCTGGAGGACAGAGGGGGTAGGGCTGAAAGTTCCAAACTTATAAGCCTGGCTTGGTCTTTCTGGTGACCAGCCCCCAACCAGGAGCCCACGCAGTGTTTCCTCATTGGAACAAAAGATGCTCATTTTGCCCAGGAAATTCCAAGGGATTTAGGAGCTCTGTGTCAGGAACTGGGGTCAAAAACCAAATATGAGCAGGAACTGGGGGCAGAGACCAATATATGTATTTCTTATTATTTCACAAGCCCGAGCCTCTGCTCAGCCCTGGCGGCTTAAGCAAACTTACAGCACAAGACTTTGGGTAAGATTGGTCAGCTCACCTATCAGTAGTGGCATAGCCTGGTTTCCTGGCTCCTTGGATGACCATGAGGGCAGGATCAGAGTGCAGTCGCGCTGCTCACCATCCTACTGTCAGCGTCTGCAGAGAGCCTGGCTCCAAGTGAATGGTGGGGAAGCACTCGTGGGGTGAATCCTTCAGCTGCAGTGTCCCTGGCAGAAAGGTAGGAGGAACAGAGGGTCTGCGTGGGGGCGGCCTTGTGATGGAAGTCCCTGACAGAAAGATGGCCTTGTGTGCGTGGGATGGGCCAGCATGGGAGGTGGGCCAGGTGGCCACTAGGAGATCTGGGGCAGGGCTGGTCTTGGGTCTGAATCCCTGAACAGGTTGTATGTTGAGAGGGCGGGTGGTGAGTAAGGAGCTCCTTCTTTTTTTGGGGGGGGCCGTGTGTGTTGCAGGAATAGCCACACAGCTGCCAACGAGATGGGAATAACGGGACCTTTGAATTAGAACTTGGGCTCAGATTCCATCTTTCAAACCTCCCAGCGGTGTGACCTTCAGCAAGTTACAGCACCTTTCTAGAGTTTCTAGAACGTGGGTTTGAGAAAGGGGATGCACATCCAGCATGCACTGGATGAACACTCCTAGCTCAGGCTCTGGGAGGTACGTTATTTCCTAGAGTATGAAATTTACTTTGCCTTTTTTCTTTTTTCCTGCCAAAGGAAGACTAGATCTATTTCTTGCCCATGAAGTACTTTTCTATCCATTTACCACAAGCCACAGGGATGAAATATTTTCTTACCTACTTGGCTTCTTGTGGGACCTCCTCCGTCCGTGACTGGTGGTGTAGAGCGCAAGCGGCTTCCTTCCTTGTTTTGTATCCGCGCTCGATGCTCAGAGTGGTGAGAAAGGATGTCAGCATCCCCAAGGAATGAGAGAGAGTGAGGGGGATGCTGAAGTCAGTAGGTCCCAGCCCTTGGGTAAAGAGGAAGCCAGAGAGAGTGTCACTGCTGGCTGCAGGAGCGGAGGAAGGCCTGGTGTGGAGAGATAACGCAGCAGGAAGCCCAGGGAGGCCTGGGCAGTTGTCAGTGTCCACTGGAAGATGCTGCCCACCCTGCCTCCCACTTTACGAGCTGGAGTGAGAGGTTGTCTGATTTTATTCCCCAAGCCCAGGCGAGATGAGTTCATGTCCTTGTGACCCAGGAACGTCCCTCTGACTCAGGAGATGTATTCCACCTCTCCTCACTGGCAAGCTGTCTTCAAGGGGGTCCTCCTCCCGCGCTGCCCATGCAGACAGGTGGAAGGGCTGATCACTGCTTCAGTTGAGTCTCACTGCTTCTCTGTGCTTTGCAGCTAACATTTCTACGGGGCTTAAGCGCAGAGACCACAGTGATGGAGAGGGAAGAAGTGATGTTGCGCTTGGGGTGGTTTTGTTCCATGTTCGTGAGCAGAATTACATTCACGTTGCTTTGAAGTTCCATCCAGGCTGCTTTGAGCGTGCTTTGGTTGCTGCCGGACAAACCAGCCGGTGTTGCTCTTTGTAAAGGTTTAGAGTCCAGTCCCAGGGCACTTGGGATGGGTGGTCTGGAAATCAACCCCAGGATCACCAAATAGTATAATTAATACCTTGTCATTGTCCGATAGTTGCCATTTTTCAAGAGAAAGTTCTCCCCCCCATCACCGTGTTTGAATTATACCGTCAATCAGGGCTCAGTAAAGGCCCACGTTGTCTATTTCTCTATTTTTATGTATGTTTGTTGAGGGCATAAGAGTGCACTTTGTCAGGGGCTGCAGGTGTTCAGAGATGCATAAGACTCTGTAAAAGGCATTTACAGGGGTGTGTGTACCCCAGGTACAGGGAGGTGAGGGCTAGGGCAGAGGGGAGGTGACACAGGCCATACGTGGAGCTGCACAGAAAGTGATTCAGCTCAACAGTTCTTCACTGGACACTTGCGGAGGCCACAGGTAAGATGTGGCCCTGTCTCTCTTGTTTTGGATTTTATTTTATTTTATGTTTTAAACATTTTTATTTATTTATTTTACTGAAGTATAGTTCATTTACAATATTGTATTAGTTTCAGGTGTACAGCAAAGTGAAAAGAATATATATATTCTTTTTCAGATTCTTTTCCGTAATAGGTTATTACAAGATACTGAATATGTGTTCCCTGTGCTATACAGTAAATCCTTGTTACCTATTTTATATACAGTAGTTTGTATCTGTTAATCCCATACTCCTAATTTATCCCTCCCCCTCTTTTCCCTTCGGTAACCATAACGTTGTTTTCTATGTCTGTGAGTCTATTTCTTTTTTGTAAATAAGTTCATTTGTATTACTTTTTAGATTTCACATATACTAATATTTGTCTTTCTCTGTCTGACTTACTTCACATAATATGATAATCTCTAGGTCCATCCACGTTGCTGCAAATGGCATTAGTTCATTCCTTTTATGGCTGAGTAATATTCCATTGTGTATATATATCCACCACATCTTCTTTATCCATTCATCTGTTGAAGCACTTAGGTTGCTTCCATATCTTGGCTATTGTAAATATTACTGCTATGAACATCGGGGTGCATGTATCTTTTCAAATAAGAGTTTTTGTCTTTTCTGGATACATGCCCAGGAGTGGGATTGTTGGATCATATGGTAATTCTAGTTTTAGTTTTTTAAGGAACCACCAGACTGTTTTCCATAATGGCTACACCAGTTTACATCGATGTGGCCCCTATCTTGAAGGTGCTCCCAATTCACTAGGAGAGGCAGGCAGTGCCCAGGTAACCAGTAACCTGCCACAGCACAGTAGGTGCCGTGTCCAGTGCTGGGCACACCAACCCCATTGCTTCCATGTCCACACACATGCCTAAATGCCAGAGGCCCCGCCTGGCCCACCTGGGCCACCTGCTTCAGTGGCCGGCCGCCAGCACCATTGGTTTCTAGAGTGATGAGCCTGCTGCAACAGGTTTAGAGAGGAGTGGTACTGGAAGAACCCTGCCGTCTTCACTCTTCCCTGCTAGCTGGACACAGCTCTGATTGTGCCAGCAAAGGAATGCAGTTTGCCCAGAACGGATGTATTTCTTGACTTAAGAGCAGCCTAAGTTGTATAGGAAATAATCAGACAAAAAGAAATGCTGATGCCTCTGAGTTCCTTGATGTTTTCAATTTCATCATGCTGTTTGCTAGGTACAGGAATACCAGCTGTCCAGTAGTTTCATCCTGCATATGTGTGTGCGTGTGCATGTGCGTGCACACGTACCCACACACAAAGGTAATTTCATAGCCAGTAAGAAAAGGTGGAAGGGAAGGGCCTTGGGGAACTTGCCGGGGTGTTGGAAACATTCTATATCTTGATCTGGGTTTACATTACATAGGTTACTTGTCAAAACTCATTGGATGATAGACTTATAATTTGTGCATTTCACTGTTTGAATTTTATGTTGAAAACATAACTGTAAGCAAATAATGGACTCATTAATGATATGCAGGCTGAAGAGTTCAGGGTGAAGTGGACTGCTGTCTGCATCTTACTGTGAAATGTATCACAAATAAGATGGATGGTTGGATTGATTAAGGGATGGGCAGCAAAATGCTAACAATTGTAGAATTGAGGTGGTGGGCATATGGGTGTTCCCTGTATGATTCTTCCCATTTTTCTGTATGCTTGAAAGTTTTCATAATAAAATGTTAAAGCAGGGCTTCCCTGGTGGTACAGTGGTTGAGAGTCCGCCTGCTGATGCAGGGGACACGGGTTCGTGCCCCGGTCCGGGAGGATCCCACATGTCACGGAGCGGCTGGGCCCGTGAGCCATGGCCGCTGAGCCTGCACGTCCGGAGCCTGTGCTCCGCGGCGGGAGAGGCCACAACAGTGAGAGGCCCACGTACCACAAAAAAAAAAAAAAAAAAAAAGTTAAAGCAGAAGAACTACAAATAACCACCACTTGTGATCCCTAGAACTTTCCATAAGCGAATTCCCCCAAGAGCCAGTTTTCTCGGCTGACCCAGTACTGTTCCTACAGACGGCATCACCTGCTTCCTAAGGGAGTGTTGGTGAAGCGACGTGAGGGCCCTGGGCTTAGTGTGTTCTCTGTGCACCTGGTGTGGTTGGTGTGGGCGTGTTTCATGAAGGATGTGTTAGCTTGGACTTCCTTTGAAGGTGATGCAGTTTATCAACTTGAAATGATAAGAACTTTGAAACACAGGGCTTTCTGCCCTGTAGGCAGAATGTGGCTGGGAATTTGCAGCCTGAGAACAGCCTGACAGATGGGAACCAGAGCTAGAAAAGGCTGGCTGAGCCCCTGACCAAGGACATGAGCTGGCTACCCTGATGGATGCTTGGGGAGCTTTTTATATATATTTAAATTTTTGAAAAATTAGTTATATATATTTTATATATAAATTGTATAGAGATGTATAATTGATTTTTCAAAAATTTTAACATTATACAGTATATTTAAACAGATCCAGGGGAATTCCCTGTCAGTCCAGTGGTTAGGACTCGATGCTTTCAGTGCCATTGGCCCAGGTTCAATCCCTGGTTAGGGAACTAAGATCCCACAAGCCACTCGGCACGGCCAAAAAATTTAAAATTTTTAAAAATTAAAAAAAACAGATCCAAACACTTTTTGGAACTAGACTTTTTTCAGCTATAACAATGCCTGCCCTTGTAAGTTTTTTTTTAATACAGAAGATGGAAAGAAGTAAAACCAGCCATAATTTTACAGTTTTGGTATATTTCCTTCTTGAATCTTTTAAAAAAAAATTTTCATGCGTTATTTACATAATTGTGATCTTTTTCATTTGACTATAATGGGGGAGTTCTTTGGAAGGGAGACTCCAAGACCTCCTTTTATGTGGACTGGCCCACATAAGGGACCATATAAAGGGACCGAAGAGTGGGCATAGGGCACAGACAGGGGAGCCCCGAGCAAAGGCGAGGAGCTGAGACCCAGGGGCCGGTGGCAGGGCAGAGGGCAGAGCGCTGGGCTTGCAGTCTGAGAGACCTGGGGCTTGGGGGCCTGATCACTCTTTGTAAAAAGTGAGGTTAGTAAATCCCCGTTGGTGGTTCCCATTGTAAATCAAAGGAAATAATTTGGTTGAAGTTGCCCAACCTGTGTATTTGGCATGTTGTAATCCTGGTGCAGCATTTGAACATTGTCTTATAATGGTGGGAGGCTTTGAAAGCTTTGGGCAAGGGAGGAGGTGGAAGAAGTGGAGGTATTCTGAACATTAGCACACTGGTGTGGAGGGGGCCTGAACATGAGCCTGGGGCCTGATTCCTGCAGTGGAAAGGACTGATAGTTGAAAGGCTGATGGCGGGAGAGAACATGAGAGAAAGACAATGCAAAGGAGTAATTCTCCGGATTTGGTGATGGGCTGTTTAGGGGAAGGGGTGGATATCTTGCTTTGTCCATTGGCTTTTTTTTTTTTTTTTTTTTTTGCGGTACGCGGCCTCTCACTGCTGCGGCCCCTCGCGTTGCGGAGCACAGGCTCCGGATGCGCAGGCTCAGCGGCCATGGCTCACGGGCCCAGCCGCTCCGCGGCATGTGGGATCTTCCCGGACCGGGGCACGAACCCGCGTTCTCTGCATCGGCAGGCGGACTCTCAACCACTGCGCCACCAGGGAAGCCCCCGTTGGCTTTTTATCACTCACTTTACACTGTTTCCCTCCTGACTCACTGCTGTGTTCTTTCCCTTGCAGGAGCCTGTGTGAAATGCAGCAAGGGGGTGTTTGGGGCCGGCCAGGCCTGCCAGGCCATGGGGAACCTCTACCACGACGCGTGCTTCACCTGTGCGGCCTGCAGTAAGTGTGTGTGTATGTATGTGTGTGTGTGTGTGTGTGTGTGTGTGTGTGTTGAGGGACAGGGTAAGGAACACAGGGAACCAGGAAGGGAGGAGACGGAAGAGCATCCTTCCTGGAGACACTTGGCCCATGTCCCTCCATGCTCCTATGGGAAGGCAGGACAGTGTCGTCTAGAACAGGGTTTTGTACCACCAACACAAGACCCATCAGGATACGCTGACTTATCACAGAGTACCAGGGTTTGCCTGGGGCCCACTCTGGTGGTAGTGGAGCAATTCCTAATAACATCATGTTTGTAATGCACATCAGAGGTCTCAGAAGAGTCAGGAGGAAAGTGCTGGGATTCACCATTGTCTGCCCTGTTGTCAGTTTTCTCCACCACTGTGGGGACCAGTCAGTCAGTTACCCCTGTGTGAAGCAGGGTCCTTTCATAACTCTTTGGCCCCGATCTTTCATTTGGAGGCTGCTGTTCAGTGGGAAGTGTGAGCGTGTGCGTGAATGCCTGTGTGTATGCATGCCACACACATATTGATGCCTCTTAGCAAACACCTGTGGGCATCTTTGTACTGCATTACGGGCATTATGCCTAAAGCGGCAAACCAGGAAACTAGGCCTGTGCTCAGCTCAGCAAACTGCTCATTGAACTGATGGCATACACAGTGGAAGATTCTAACACATTGCAGGCTGTTTGCTAAGTCTGACGGAGCCATGAATTGCGCTTGTTTCATGTTCTCTACCAAAGATTAATTTTGAGGAGCATTTTTGAAAAATGTCCCACTGACATCTCCACTTCTACACCAAGGCTGGCAGCTGTCTATTAAAAGGAAACATTACAACAAAGCTAAAGAGAGTCTGGGACCAGGGGGTCTTATCATCTGGCCCAGCAGTCCTCAGTCCTGGCAGTTCATTAGAATCATGGGAGGGTTGCGGGGGGAGATTTTAAAAGCCAGTGATGGACTTCCCTGGTGGCACAGTGGTTAAGAATCTGCCTGCCAGTACAGGGGACATGGGTTTGAGCCCTGGTCTGGGAAGATTCCCCCATGCCGCAGAGCATCTAAGCCCACGCGCCACAACTACTGAGCCTGTGCTCTAGAGCTCGCTAGCCACAACTACTGAGCCCGTGCGCCACAACTACTGAGCCTGCGCTCTAGAGCTCGCGAGCCACAACTACTGAGCCCGTGTGCTACAGCTACTGAAGACCACGTGCCTAGAGTTCATGCTCCACAATCAGAGAAGCCACCGCAATGAGAAGCCCGCACACCGCAACGAAGAGTAGCCCCCTCTCGCCGTAACTAGAGAAAAGCCCACGCACAGCAATGAAGATCCAATGCAGCCAAAAATAAATTTAAAAAAAAAATCCAGTGATGCCCCAGCCCCACCCTGACCAGCAGAATCAGAAGCCCTAGGGATGGGGTTTCTAGAGTGGGGCACGTGTATTGTTTCTAAGCTCCTCCGGTGACTCCCAGGTGTGGCCAGAACTGAGTACCTGGGATTAGTGCCAAGCTTCTCATTTTAGAAGCCTCCGGAGACGGGAAGAGGAGGGACTTTCTCGGCTGGTTTGTGGCACAGCCCTCAAGAGCCCCCTGGTTCTCAGTCTGAAGTTCACCAGGTGGGCATGGGCCTGCCATGCCTTGGTGGCACAGGCATATGCCTGGTTCCAAACCTTAGGCTTCATCCTCACTGTGATTTCCCATAAAACACATGCCTAAGAGTTTCCGCCTTGATCGTTACTCACCTTTGAAGGGAAAATTGCGAAAGACTTTGAGATGGATCACACAGTCTCCTGAGCGTCCACAGTGGAAATGTAGGAGTTTTCTGGTTATTGGATTCCCTGGGTCTCTGGGCCTTTCCTTGCCTTTGAGCTGTGTTACACTCTGTAAGTTGTAGAATCTTGACGGCAAGGCCCGTGATTCCTGTCCACAGCAACGCAAACTGTGTCTGGCAGAGATTGACCAGTTTTGCATCCATTAAGAAAATTTACTTCAGCATTTCTGATGGCCTGCATGTGGATGGTTCTTTGCTGTCTCCCAGTTGTAACATCTTATTGGTCTCTCATTCAATGATGAATTAAATAAAATCTTTGACCTGTGTTTGTGTTTTATCCGTAGAGAGTTGTGATCACACCTTCTTTTAAAAATTATCTTTGACTCTTGGCTCCTATAACTGTTTCTTAATATTTGCTCTATCTTCCAGGAAAAAAGAAAATAAATATTGAATAGAGGCTGTTTTTATATCTCAAGCAATTACCATTTGAACTAGAAAGTTGTTGGGGGACAAAACCTACTGGTGAGTCTGTTGGTTCCACCAGTGGCTGCTTGACTAGCTGGCAATTCCTTAATGGGCTGAGTTTATTTTCAAATTATGACAAACACAAACACTCAGGAAGACAGCTGCTTTGGAATTTTGCTTGTTCTAGCATTTAAGGCCCTTGTGGTCTGGTCTGTGTTTTATTGCTTCCTACCTTCCTTATCACAGTGAGACAATTTGTCTCTTCTCCATTCACTCCTTGGAACCTCCCTTCCCCACTCACTTCGTGCATTTAAATTCTGTCCAGCTTTTAGGACCCAGCTCCAATGCCTCCTCTTCCAGGAAACCTTCCTTGTTCCCCAAGCAGGAAAGAACCATTTCTCCTGAACTAGGCATGCCCTACCTTCTCACATAAACAATGAACCACTGTCTGCGATTCTGGTGCCAGCAAACCAGTCCCTAGAGCAGAGTTGCTGAAGGAAGCTCTGAGTTCCATCAGAAAGTGAGTGTGGTGGCATTCCTGTTGTGGGTAAACATACAGCTTCCTCGCCACTCACAGGGAGCAGTTGGAGACCCAGGCATGTGTCTGAGCAGCTTCTCGTGGACGCCAGAAGTGACTTGCCTTTGTTCAGTTAACTTACTGCTGCCAGTAACTGCTTTCAGTAGAAAGAGGTGCCAGGGTGGCCCACATCCTGCCTCTGCGAGTCCTCAAGGATCTCTGCATGAGCCTCAGCACGTGGACACAGCACAGTGGGGGCCGGGGTCTCATCCAGTCCGTCCCCTCCTTCGTTGGAGAAGAGAAAATTGGGGTCAGAGAGGGAAAGAGACTTCTCGAGGTTGAAAACCTAGCAATTGAGCTGAATCCGTGGCTCCTGAATCTAGATTAGGTTAGCCTTGCACATCTGTTTGGTTGGTTACAGTGTGTGTGAGAGTGTACTGTATATATGTGTGTGAGTGTGTTTTCCCATTTCATTTATGAGAATAATCTAGCTTGAAACACCGTCAAGATGTATTTCTGTAGGTACACACACATGCACACACACCGGCACGTGCACACACTCACTTCTTGGGTCTTACTGATGCTTTATTAAAACATAATATCGGGATCTTATTGAGAGCTCACATGCACTTACAAGGCCAGGCCAAGGCCCGACTGATTTGATCAGTAAAGATAAAACAAGCTACTTCTAGTTTCAGACAATTTATTCCCTTCGTGAGCAACTAAAAGGACATGCCAAAGGTGCCTTTGTCCCTGTCCCACACCCCAAAAGGGACAACACTGAAACAAAAGGGCCGATGACTGCAGTGTAAGTTATGGGATGCTAAGCAGTCAATCCTGGATGCGGCTAAGCGGTCATGAGTCAGCAGCTCCCTTCAGAGGGGTGGGGCAGAGAGCCCTCACCTCATCAGAGATGAGAGACTGTCTCGTGTCCTGGAGACAGTCCTAGAGCAGTTCCTTACAAGCCTCTCATCCTGTGTCCTGGGAGGATCCCAAGGTGTTTCACACGCCCAGACAAACCTCTGCCTCTGGATGGTGCAAGTTCTCCCGGGCACCTTGGCCAAGTCCCCATCTGCCAACAAGCAACAATGTTTAGTTCATTTTTAGTTGTGGGAACAACATGACAGCCACAAAAAAATTTAAAGAGAGTAACCTGGTTTGTTATCATTCTAGAACAGGTATTTTCACTAATATTTTCCCTTCTAGATTTTGTCCAGATTTATACACATTTTTTAGAGTTGTGATCATAGAGTGTAAACCAGTATTGTATCCTTTTTGATTTAATATTGTGTCATAAATTCCCCCCTGTCTTTGTAGTCTTCTTCATAATAATCATTTTAACAGTTACATAGTTGTCAACTGAGCCGTTCCATGGTTTGATGGCAGGGAGCGAGTGTCTCCGTGTCTTGGGTTTGTTGGTTATTACACATGGCCCCAGTGAATGTCTTTGTGCCTGCGTGCTTTTCTCCCTCTGCTGAGTTGTTTCCTTGGTGTTCGTTCCCAGAAGCAAGCATTCAGGGCACGATGCGTGGGCGTTTATGTGGTTTGTTAAAGTTCTTTTTTGACATGCTCCCCTGTCAGCAGCGGGTGTGTTTGGTTGCCATGGAGATGTGTGCTGTGGGTCTCCCTCTCCCCCCTCGGCTCTGCCCACCCAAGGTGGCCAGGCCCCCAACTGGATGCTCTCAGGAGTCGTTGGCACAGCATGGGGTGGGGGGAGGGTAGGCATGGCCTTGGCCAGCCAGCCATGTGCCATGTGTCTGGACACCATGTGTCAAGTGGCCTGAATGAGGAGAAGCTGGCGCCTGTCTGTGTCCCGAGAGAGGCGGAACAAGAAGGAAGAAAAAGTGTGCTGGACTTGGGGGGTCAAGTGAAGTCTCCTCAGCACCTTCCAGAATAGACTCTGAGGCAGAGAGAGGCCAGGCTCTGTGTCCTCACCCCAGGCCGTTTTAGGCCCAGAAAGTAAGATTTTGTTCATTTTGTAAAGACTAAATAAATTCCATCCTGGAGTCATGGGGAAACCAGTTTGCCATGTTCACGGCCCCCTACTGTTTTTCAGCCACGTGAGTTGGAAAACGATGGACGAGATAAGACATGCCCCTCCCCAGAAACCGATAGACCACAAGGGTGCCCTGGTCTTGAGGGTAGGGCTTGGGGGGCAGGCAGTCCTGAGGCTGATGGGGATTATGCCTAGCACAGGCCTGAGCTCAGAGGAAGGCAGCTGAGGGCCGGATGGGGTCCACTAACAGAACAGAGCTGGGATGTGCAGGTCATGGCCAGAACAGGTGACTCTTGAGCATTGTGACCTAGTGCTTATGTTCCTGAGTTGGTGGTGCACTGTGATCTGCCCTAGGGAAAAAAACACAACAAAAATAAGAATATATGCCACTGCCCATCCCACCTTCCAAAAACCGAACATCCATGCCTGTTAAAGGTTGTGGAGGGATTTTATAGTGAAATCTCACACATTTATTTAGACCCCATCTGGGAAAGTCTGTCTAACAGAGTTAGTGAAATCCTGCATCCAGAACACTAGAAAGTGCCATTTCATTCCTTCAGGTAAATGAAACAACTAGAAATAAGCCCAGAGCTGTGGGACGGAGGTTCTTAGTGAATAAATCAGTGATTGGTGATTCATCCATCAGTAAGGTCACATCTGAAGTGCGGGAGGGTTCTTGGCGGTTGTTTTGTTTCTCTTACCAAGTCTAAGCACTGCCTCTGTAATCATGTTAACCGTTTTCGTTGACTTTGTATATGCCTCCTCACCAGCCCAGCCTTTGGAGATGCCCAGATTCTGAAATAGTTGAGCCTGAATTAGGGAGGTCTCCCTTTAATTCATGGCAGGCACGCTTGCTTAAGAGTCATCTCAATATTTGTAATTCGCAGGTGAGCTTTCTAGCTTACTTTGGGCCTGACCCTGCCCTGATCCTCTCGCTCGAAGTAGCTCACTAAATCCTTGTTAACAGCCCAGTGAGTTCACCATTGTTATTACTCTCATTTCACAGACGAGCAGAGGCTTGGAGAGTTTAGTTTGCTTGTGGTTGGTTATATCGATGTTAAATAGACTGGTTGGCACTTGAACCCAGGACTGTGTGGACCCACAGCCCTTGCTTGCAGCCACTGTATCAAATTAGCTTTGCTTAGAGAGACACTGGATCTTGCCATGACATCTCAGGTTCAGCTCTGCCTGGGGGCTGTGTGACAGCAAAGGTTGGGTTTGGGGATACTTTTGACTTGTGAATGCAGAAGAGTGGCCTTGTACTTGGAATAGGGGAGCTAGAATTCAGTAGTGGGTGGGATGTACCCGTAGGAGAGAAATGGATTAAGGGCTTTGATTAGAGGTCTGTTCCTTTTTAAGGGCTTTGATCCCTGAATTTCTGAGCTGTTGAGTCATCCCAATATTTCTCATCATATTCAGCATTTGTGTGCGAGCTGAATGAGTCAGCTGGATCTAGGGAAAAAGCTGAAGATCAAGAAAGTGAGAAAGGGACAGTGGGAAGATACAAAGGAAATCAGTGGGTGAGGGTTAAATCAGGAAACAACCAAAATAGATGGAGCTGGGCAAAGGGCTGTGCGGGTCGGAGGAGAGCAGAGGGGTGGCTTTTACTTGACGTGTCATCAGATGGTCACTTGTCCCTCTCCAGCAAACCCAGTTCTGCTGCGTGCACCAGAATTGGGACCAGACTTAGTTTCCCAGATCAGACTTTGTTGATGCAGTGAGAAGCCATGATGTCCCCGACAGTGAGAGAACATCAGCTTCTTCGTGCCTGTGACATTAAAGGAGTCTGGGATTTTTAAGCTATGTTGTGAGCGTAACTCCAGTGCGACCTGTATCATTAATTGCCACACCTGCATTCCAAACACTTTTCTTATATTTGCACACGCATAATTTGGGTGGAAATCTTCAATAATCCCAGACCAAGGGTGAGACTTGGTGGTACCCAGTGTGTCCTCAAGTCTAAGAGCAGAATGGAGGGTGCTCTGACACGATGGGGCTCATCACACCCTGATCAGCACATGACGTTACACTGGGTGCCTCATCTCAGACCCAAAATCCTGGATTTAGGGAGTGAGATCTTTTACGGAAAACTGAGCTTTATTCTGGCATCACAGTTACTGCTTGGGTCTCCTTGGTGCCCTCATCTTGCTAAGAGCATCTCTTCTTTCTTAAATGTTCTGTCTCTCAAATGTTCTCTTAAACTGCTGTCCCCACCTCTGGCCCTGTGATGGTTAATTTTATGTGTCAACTTGACTGGGCCATGGGGTGCCCAGATTTTGGTCTAACATTATTCTGGGTGTCTGTGAAGGTTTCCTGATGGGAGTAACAATTGGTAGACTGAGTAAAGCTCTCCCTTATGTGGGTGGTCCTCACCCAATCAGTTTTGTTCAATAGAACAAAAAGGTGGACGCTTCTGGAGTAAGGGGACTTCCTCCTGCCTGACTGCCCTGAACAGGGACATCAGTTGTTTCCTGCCTTTGCACTGGAGCTACATCATCACTGTCCTGGGCCTCCAGCCTGCTGACGGCAGATCTTGGGACTTGTCAATCCCCATAATCATGGGAGCCAATTCCGTATAACCAATCAACTCCCCTCCCTCTCTCTCTCTTCCTCCTCTGCCTTCCCCGTATATATACTGACAATTTCGTCTGCACCCAGGCTTTCTATCGGTGCTCTGATGCCTCTGACGTGGGTTGTACTGTGAGCCACTGTTTGCAGAATATTTGCTCGGTCATCTCACGCCCCTCATTTGCTTCCCAGCCACACTCATTTGCACAAGGGGAAGTGGAGCCCCAGAGCGGTTGCATAGCTGGTCTGTGGGGGACTGGGGTCCCGACTCAGGTCCAGGTGGCTCCACAGTCTATATTTTTGCCACCTCTCCAGTCCTCACCCTTTACCGAACACCAGCCCCAGTCCCGAGAAGCTTGTTCCACCTGCAGACATCCTGATTCCTGAAGTCTACAGAGCAGAGGCCCGCGTGTGCATGACGAGCATCCTAGGGGGTCCTATGCAGACAGCTGGGACCTTCTCTGTGGCCGTGTGACTGGCCTCACCCCCACCCACTTACCTTCATTTGTCCCCCAGCTTCCTGGCTGCTTTTCTGAGCTCTAGACATGCACCGTCCAGTAGGGCAGCCACGGCCACATGTGACTTTTGAGTGCTTGAAACGTGGCTAGTGTGACTGAGGAGTTGACATTTTAATTTCATTTTAATTAATTCAGTCTAAATTGAAATAGCCACACGTGGCTAGTGGCTACCATATTGGACATTGTAGGTAAAGTCTCTACTCCTAAGCCACAGTTCACTTACTAATAAGAAACAATCAGTAAGTTTATTGTTTTTACTTTATGCGTCACAAAGGCAATATAGTCACATTGAAAAAAAAATACATGTGGAAGAAGAAAATCACCCATAACCCCATAACCCCAAACCAAACCAAAACAAAACAAAATAATGTTGGCTATACCCACATGGACATCATTTTTGCCAGGTTGTCATCACAGTACTTGCTTTTATGTTCTGTTTGTTCCATTTAGAAGTATGTCATATGCTTCTTCCTCATTGCTCTGTGGTCTTCTTAAGCATCTGCTGCATAAGATACTGTTGACTTGATGACTCAAAGCCAATGCAGCCTTCCTGCCAGTTAAAGTTAAAGGGAAAGAGAATCCTTATTACTACACGAGCCAGGCATGGATCCTATGATCAGGTTTTCAAGGACCAGATGCACTTCCGGGGCACTGAGCAGCCTGGGAGTCTGGCAAATCCATTGCCAGGACAGACCGTGCAAGCAGCAGCCCCTGCAGTGTCCACTGTTGGTGGGTTTGCATGCCAGCGGGGGCCCGGGGGCCTCACTGGGGGAAGACCCTCTCTGTTCCTCCTGTGGATCACTACTGTCCCTCCTGACTGCCTCAGGTCCTGTTTGCTGCCCTGCCCACCTCCATCCACACAGCTGGCCTTTGAGCACAGCTGTGAAGGGACCACTCCCCTGCTCTGAGACCTCAGCCACTTCTTCTCATAACATCATAGTCTGATTCCTTTACTTGACATTGAACACATTCCTTCAAGTAGTTCCAACCCTTTCTTGTCTGCTCTCTTGCCACTGTCTCTTCCACCCTGTGTCCTTCGGAACCTCCAGCCACACTAAACATCACCCACCCTTTCCTACCCCTGTCTTGTCACCCTCACACTTCATCCCACCAGGTACGCATCACTCTCCAAGCGATGTCCTCCATTGTGATCTCTGCTGTGGCTCCTCTGGTGCAGGTTTCATACACACCTTGTTCATTTACCTGTCTTGTGGTGTTTTGAATTATGATTAGATTGAAACTGTTGGCAGGGGTCTATGCCTCCCCCTCTGTGGTCAGTTTTGTGAGAATGGGGACAGTGTTTAACTGATCTTGATTTACCCTTGATCTGCCACCTTTAGTATAATGCAGGGCACCCAGTTAGCACTGAGGAAATATTGGAGGCCATAAAGGTGGCATTATCCATTACCCTGTACCCATAAGCTTTCACTTCCCGTTCCCCATCCCTCTTTTTCTAGCCCTAAGCAAGCACTCCTGTATAGATTTGCCTATTATGGATGTTTCATATAAATAGAGTCATATATATATATATATATGTGGTCTTTGGTAACTAGCTTCTTTTACTTAGCGTAATGTGATCCAGAGTCATCCATGTTGTAGCATGTATCAGAACTTCATTCCTTTTATATTTATTTATTAAAATATTTATTTATTCATTTATTTATTTTTGTCTGTGCTGGGACTTCATTGCTTTGTGTGGGCTTTCCCTAGTTGCGGTGAGCGGGAGCTGCTCTTTGTTGAGGTGCGCGGGCTTCTCATTGTGGTGGCTTCTTTTTGTTTTATTTTGTTGCGGAGCACGGGCTCTAGGCGCGCAGGCTTCAGTAGTTGCAACACGCGGGCTCAGTAGTTGTGGCTCGTGGGCTCTAAAGCACAGGCTCAGTAGCTGTGGCGCACAGGCTTAGTTGCTCCACGGCATGTGGGATCTTCCTGGACTAGGGATTAAACCCGTGTCCCCTACATTGGCAGGCGGATGCTTAACCACTGCGCCACCAGGGAAGTCCCTCCGTTCCTTTTTATGGCTGAATAATAATCCATCGTATGGACAGACCACATTTTATTTATCCATTCATCAGTCAGTGGACACTCGTTTCCACTTTTTGGCCATTATAAATAAGGCTGCTATGAAGATTCCTGTGCATGTTTCTGTGTGGCCATATTTTTTCAGTTCTTTAAGATAGATATCTAGGAGTGGAATTGCTGTGTCATATGGTAACTCTATGTTTAACTTTTCTGAGGCACTGTTTTGCAAAATGGCTGCACCATTTTACGTTCCCACCAGCATGTATGAGGGTTCCAGTAGCTCCACATTCTTGCCAGTATTTGTGATTGTCTGACTTTGATTCTAACCATCCTAGTGAGTGTGAAGTTGAATCTCAGTGTGGTTTTGATTTGCATTTCCCTGATGACTGATGTGGAGCATCTTTTCATGGCCTATTTGTATGTCTTATTTGGAGAAATGTCTATTCAGATCCCTTACCCTTTTTTTTTTGGCCATACTGAACGGCACGTGGGATCTCAGTTCCCCGATCAGGGATTGAACCCGCGCCCTCTGCATTGGAAGCTCGGAGTCTTAACCACTGGACTCTCAGGGAAGGTCCCCCCTTAGCCATTTTTAATTGGGTTATTTGTCTTTTTATTATTGAGTTCTAATGGTTCTTTATATGTTCTACATGTAAATATCTTGTTAGATATATAATTTACCAATGTTTTCTCTTATTCTGTGCACTGTTGTTTCACTTTCCTGTTGTTATTATTTGCAGCATAGAAGTTTTAAATTTTGATATAGTCTAATCTATTTTTTCTTTTGTTTCTTGTGGTTTTGGTGCTTTATCTCAGAAAACACAGACCTACCAAATGTCGCAAAGATTCATGCCCTGAGAGCTATAGTTTTTAGCTCTTCGGTTGAGCTCTTGGATCCATTTTGAGTTAATTCTTGTATGTGGTTTGAGGTAGAAGTTCAGGTTCATTCTCTGGCATGTGGATAGCCAGTTTTCCCAGCCCCGTCTGTTGAAAAGGCCGTTCCTTCTCAATTGGATTGTTGTGGCAAATTCGTCAAAAATTAATTGACCCTAAAATCTAAGGGTTTATTTCCGGTCTCTCAGTTTTCTTCCGTTGCTCTAGTCAATTATCTTTTAAAGAGATTTAACTAATGAGAACAAAATCTTATTTACCCATGCAGTTACTGTTTCTAGTCCTCTTCATTCCTTTGTTTAAATCCAGATTTTCATCTGGTACCATTTTCTTTCTCCTTAAAAGACTTCCTTTAACTTTTTTTTTTTTTTTTTTGGTAATGCAGACCTGCCCTTGAAGAATTGTTTCAGCTTTTGAATGTCTGAATTCAGCCGTACTTCGCTTTGATTTTAAAAGATATTTTTTGCTGTGTGTGGAATTCTAGGTCGATAGTGTTTTCTTTCATTTTTAAAAAATGTTGTTTCACTGTTTTCTTACTTGCTTTGTTTTCAGTCTGAAATCCAGTGCCATCTTTATCTTTGTCTCTTTGTATGTAACATGTCTTTTTCCTCTGATTAGGATTTTCCCTTTATTATTGATTTTGGGAAGGTTGATCATGATGTCCCTTGGTGCACTTTTCATGTTTCTTGTGCTTGGGGTTTATTGAGCTTTTGGGATCTGTGAGTGTTTGGTCTTCATCAAATCTGGAATATTTTTGGCCATTATTTCTTCAAATTTTCTGCCACCCCCTCCTTTCCCCTTCAGGGACTCCAGTGGCCCCTGGTTCGGCATCTTCAAGTTGTCCCACGGCTCATTTAATGGTCTTTTCTTTCTTTCTTTCTTTCTTTTTTAAAAAATTTTATTGGAGTATAGTTGATTTACAATGTTAGTTTCAGGTGTACAGCATAGTGATTCAGTTATACAGATACACATATTCATTCTTTTTCAGATTCTTTTCCCATATAGGTTGTTACAGAGTGTTAAGTAGAGTTCCCTGTGCTATATAGTGGTTTCTTGTTGATCATCTATCTTATATATAGTAGTGTGTGTATGTTAATTCCAACCTCCTGATTTATCTCTCCCCCCCATTAATGGTCTTTTTGTTTTTTAGATTCTTTTCCTCTCTGTTGCATTTTGGACAGTTTCTATTGCTATGCTTTTAACGTCATAGATGTTTTCTCCTGCAATGTGTAATCTGCTTTTAATCCCACTCAATGTATCTTTCATCTGACTTTTTTTTTTTTTTTTTTTTTTGCAGTACGCGGGCCTCTCACTGTTGTGGCCTCTCCTGTTGCGGAGCACAGGCTCCGGACATGCAGGCTCAGCGGCCATGGCTCACGGGCCCAGCCGCTCCGCGGCATGTGGGATCTTCCTGGACCGGGGCACGAACACGTGTCCCCTGCATCGGCAGGTGGACTCTCAACCACTGCGCCACCAGGGAAGCCCCCATCTGACATTTTAGTTGTCATCTCTAGCAGTTCAATTTGGACCTCTTAAAAATATCTTCCGTGTCACTGTTTAACTTTTGGGGCATATGGAATAGAATGACAATAACTCGTCCTTCTTTACTAATGCTAATGTCTGTGTCAGATCTGGGTTGATTTCCATAGATTGATTATTTTCTTCATTATGAGTTGTGTTTTCTTGTCTCTTTACGTGCCTGATTATCTTTGATTGGATGCCATGCGTTGTGAATCATACCTTGTTGAGTCCTAGATATTTTTACATTCCATTAAATCTTCTTGAGCATTAAATCTTCTGGGGTGCAGATAACTTATTTAGAAACAGTAATCCTTTCCAGTGTGGTTTTTATGATTTGCTAAGTGAGTTTAGAGCAGAGCTCAGTCTAGGGGTAATTATGCCCCACTCCCAGGGCAAAGCCTTTCTGAGTATTTTACTCAGTGTTGCGTGGATTATTATGTGTTTTCCCAGTCTGTCTGGTGGGAATAGACAGTTTCCGGCCCTTGTGCACACCAGGCACTGTTCTCTCTCATCCTTTCGGATATCTTTTACCCCCAGCGGTGGTTATTTTCTTCACATGCATGTGCTGATCCGTGCTCTGCTAAATCCTCAGAGGAGACCCTCTGCGAATCTCCAGGATTTTTTCTCTGTGCAGCATTCTTTTCTCTGACTCAGATGATGATGCTCTGGAATAGTGGGCATGGAAAACTGTAAGGAAAAAACAAAGACTGTGGAGTGGCTAGTGAGAAGAAGACTGCAGTGTGGAGTGGGCTACTCAGAGTGTGGTCCTCAACCAGTGCTGGCCAGTAAAGACAGAAGCACAGAAATTGAGACTTTTCATAACACTCTCAACAGAAATTGGAAACTTTCATAACAATTTGACAGAGCATATTGAGGCTTGGATTTCATATGTTTCATTTTCCCACATTATTGTATGTTACGAGAAAATAAGTCTGACAGGTGGAAATTAAAAACAAAACCCCCAAGACCTGGCCCTTTACCACAGAAAAACTGAGAAAGGGAACAGTGACCTGGAGGATTTGGACAAAGAGGGAGACGGAAGTGGATGTGACTTTTAGCTTCAATAATTGAAGGTTTTTGAAGGGATCCTGGCAACGGTGCCTTATGTCACAAGCTTAGCATGAGCCGGTGCTGTGCTGGGCCCCACTGTGACCCCTGATTTTGTCCTCTCCTCAGCACCCTCTTTGGAGGAACCCAGGCGTTTAGGTGCCCAGCCAGCCTCTCACTTGGGAAGTAGCAAAGCCAAGAACCCCAGCCTGATTGCTTTTCCACTTTCCTCTTTCTTCCTGTTCCTCATCCCACTGGGGCAAGATGAGCCTGTGGAGGCCAGGACTTTATCCACATTTTTCTGTTTTCATCTGAAGGTGCCCCTGAAGGCATATATAAAATATTCATTTACTGCATCTATGGGAGGTGACTTTTTGGAACAGGTTCTTGATGAGTCTGTACATTTATTAGTGAATATTTTATAAACTATTGTTGTGATTGGAAAATAAAGAGCAACTCTGAATACTGTATTCTAAAGCTGTGGAAAAGCTCTTTATTTGGTATATTTTTCTTGTGCATATCACTATCCGTTTCCCATTTCAGGGACTAGAAGCAAGATGATTCTGAAACTAGAGTTATAAAGACGTAATGAGGACACAGCCTCCCTCTCAACAGCTTTATGTTCGATGCTAATTGTTATAGGGATGGTCTAGGTCTTAGCACTTTGTTTGAACAAGATGAATCTCTTCAAGTGGAGATGCTGCTTCAGAGACAGTCCTGAGGCATAGCCTAACTCTGTGGTTCTCCAAGTGTGGTCCCTGGACCAGCACAGTCAGCATCACCTGGGAACTCATTAGAAAGGCAAATCCTCAGGTCCTTCCCAGACCTACTAAATCAGAATCTCTGGGGAGGGGCCCAGAAATCTGTGTTTTAGCAAACCCACCAGGTGGTTCTGAAGCATGCTAAAGTTTGAGAACTGCTGGCTTAATTTTTTGGTGTTCACGCCTCGACCATTGTTTTATCTTCTGCTGTGTATGAGCTCTGGCACGGCACAGCTGGCTCCAAGTAGTGCCACCATAGGAAGTGTGAGGACAGTGATTTGTCACCACTCAAGGGAGTCGCGTGGGGGAGAAGTGTTATTAGAAAGGTAAAGAATCCACTTTCTTCCCCTCCCACAGTCTGAGAAATACTTGTTCCGGGACAAAGGGATAGTATATTGTGATGGGAAGGGTGTTGACTTAGCACTAGTGAGACCTGGGTGCAAATCCCAGCTCTTCTGCTCAGCTTCAGACACACAGCCAAGTTTGCCTGACCGCTTTAGCTTTTGTTTCCCCATCTGCAAAACGAAGACTCAGTAAAACTGCATATAATGCAATAAGTGGAGTTAAACTGCTTAAAGCGTGGGGTCACATTATTGCAGGATTAAGGAAATGACCCCCGCCAACCTCCAACACCCGCCAGCCTGGAATTCTCAGCTGGTTGTGCTGCTCCCGCCTGTCTCTGTCGTGGCTGTGGTCTGGCGCCACCTAGTGGTGGTTGGCTGCTCTAGCTTATTTGTCAATGAGGGTGGTTCTGGGCCCTGCACTTGATTGGAACTTTCAGGACAGTGGCCGTGATTCCAGGAATTTCCAGGTTCATTGGTTTCCATTTCATTGGCTAGATCTGGAGTGATTCAGACGGGAGGATACCTTCTCTCTGCCTCCCTGCTTCTCAAGATGAGTTTGCTTGCTGTTTTCTGCCTGGCCTCACTGTCACTCCATGTGTCTGTGGTAGAAGATGGGGGTCAGTCACCAGTCACGTTATAGCCACATGGGTGCCATCGCAGGGAATTTTTACAGAATTGTCAAGACAAAGAGGTACAATGTAGGTAAATTGCCCAGTACATAGAAAGTGCTTTAAAAAATGAAAATGCCCTTCTCCGTTCCCTGGTAGGAAGAGAGAAACTGGAATGTACGTGGAGGTGTGCACTCAGCAAGCATTAAATAGTGCGGGCGGGCTCATAGCACAATGGAACAAGCAGGCACGTCAGCGTCAGACAACCTGGCTTCCAACCTGCCCACTTACTGCCTGGGCTAGCCTCTCTGAGCCTTGGAATTTATGAAATGGAGATGATAACTTTTAACCTATAAGTATGGTGTTTTTATGAAGAGAAGAGGAAACCCAGAGAGCTGGGAGCAACCCTGGGTGTCATTTCCAGTGATTCCCAAGAGTAAGCAGTTCCTGCATCTTTACACTGCTCTGTGATGTTGACATGTGACAGGTTCTATTTCTGCCTAATTCTTAGGTGAACCCTTTCTACGCTGGCTGAATCCTAGAGTAGGTGACACGGAGTGGTTTGTGAAACATCTCTGTGAAAGGCATGTGGCAGGTGTGGACAGAAAGGGGGCTAATGATGCAGTGATATGTGTGGCAGTGTTTTCAGACACCTTTAAAACTTTTTTTAGTATATGAAAGTTCTAAATATAGTACTTGAAACATAGAAGGCAATCAACAGATGTTAATTTTTTTCTCTCACTCTGACAAAATGCAAACTAAATATGGGTGTGGGAGCCAGTTTCTAAACGCAGGGGGTCTTTTAAAACTTTAGTGAAAACTGGAGTTTGAGTCCTTCAGAGCAGAGGAAGGCCCCACCTTCTCAGGACTGTGGCGGAGTCCTAAATACTTTTTCTTTCTTTGGTAATCAAGGAAATGCAGATGCAACCTCTGAGCCCTCCCCTGGCCTCTGGGGTCTGGACATGGGATTCCTCAGCTCTGGGGCCTGGCAACAAAAGGATTTGTCTAGGGAGTTCCCTGGAGGTCCAGTGGTTAGGTCTTGGCGCTTTCACTGCCAAGGGCCTGGGTTCGATGCCTGGTGGGGAACTAAGATCCCACAAACCGTGTGGCCAAAAAAAAAAAAAAAAAAAAGAGGATTTGCCTACCCAGTGGGCACTTTTTAAAATGATGATCAAAGTGATACCTGTTCATTATTAAAAGTTTGGGGATGTGTAGGAGAGTATAAAGAAGCAAACAACTAGCTAACATCCCCCCACCCCACATCCTACAGATACCTACCATGTATGTCTCCTCAGAGGCACTGTCATTCTTGGACAGATTTCCTTTCCAGTCTTTTTTTCTTTGAATTTCTTCTTTACGTAATTGAATCTTACTTTTTTTTTTTTTAACTTTTCACATTATTACGTAAGAGTTTTCTTTTAAAAATTAAGAAGAAAGTATTGTCTCTCAGATTATGGATACATAATTCCAGAAAAATTTAATCTAGAAATGTATGAAGCAGAAGGTGAAATTTCTCTCATACCATCTTCCAGTGTACTAAATACTAGAAAAAATTTTTAAATATTGAAAAGTATAAAGTGGTAAGTGAAATTTCCCTTTAATACAACCTGTCAGTGCTATATAGTATTAGGTAAGTTTTAAAAAGAAAATTATAAAATAGGAAGTGAAATTTCCCTGTAACACCATCAGCCAGTGCTCACCACTATTAGTTTTAATATGCAGCCTTCCAGTTTTTTTTTCATATCAGAGGTGTGTGTGTATGGGTATAGGTTACTGAAATGGAACTGTACTATAAATATAGTTATCTAGCTTGCTTTTTTCACTTACTAATGTAATTTGAGTATCCTTCTATAGTATAAGCATTTTCGAATACCAATGAAACACTTATTTGACTGGTATTTTAAATGGCTACATATTACATTTAAATGTGTTCTGTTTTATGTGGTCATTTCTCTAAGGCTGCCAATTTGGATCTAAGTAAACATTTATTCACATTTCCGATTCTTTCCCTAAGCTAAGTCCCAGACAGCCCAATTGAGTCAGAGATAAACATTTTAAAGTTTCCTCTCCAGGGTGAGTTAATCATTTTACACTCTCCTCTGTAGCTTACAGAAATATGCACTGACCGCCATCACAAATGAATATGACTGTTTAAAAAAATCTTTGTTGTCATCATAAGTGGGAAAAGCTCTCGTTTACTTTGTGTTTCTTACAGTGCTGGAGGGTTCGACACTTTTGTACGTGTGATGATTTGCCTCTATGATTTTTGGAACAGAGATGACTACCCTCTGTTAAATCAAAAAGCTAATTCCTGCTTAGATTCTTTAGAACTTCCCTGCCCCTGTTCCAGGAGCCAGAGCGGGGCGTTCTCCACGCCTTGCCTCAGAAGCCTCACCTCTCTCTAGGAAGTCCTGTGCGTTTCCAGGTGGCCTCCTCGCTCCCTCTAATGGCCTCCTCAGTAGCTGCAGCCTCGCTTCCCTTCCTCTCATCAGAACCAGGTCATCCCAGTGGGACGTCCCAGAAGGGAGCAGTAGAGCGACGGCGCTCCACGGACTTGCAGCCAGACGGTGTGGGGATTGTTTTCCTCTTAGGGTGGGCTGTTTGTGTCCTTGTCGCCTTGGCTGCCAGGGAGGGACTGCAAGCAGGACATAAGCTCTCACCCCGAGCCTGGCGGGGGCACAAGGTAGAAAGGATACTCTAGTTAGTTTTCATTTTCCTTTCTAAAACTCTTGAGTCCTGTGGAATCTTTTTATAGAGGGGAAATTTGTAAGTCAGTAAAGTAATTAAGTTTAATTTCCATGGCTGTCAGAGGGTTCTGTTAGTGAACCCTGAAATCACTGAGCTGTAGGTACTCATTCTTGTTACCCTAGTTTAGTTGGGAAATGCTTGTGAAGGTTCTAGAATGAGAACTTCCTAGAATAACTTTGAGGTGAGGACAGGAGGGAAACTTTGCAGAATTAAAGACTTCTAACGTATGCCCCATTGCCAATCACACTCTCTCACTCCATTAAAGTTTGTTTCAGGCAATAAAACTAATATACATAATCATTGCAGAAAAAAACTAATAACATCACCATTTCCTTTACTCAGAGATAATGACTGTGTATGAGCATATAAATGTGTATGTATATCCATGTCTGTGTACACACACACACACACACACACAGATGTTTTTAACCCCATTTTGCAGTATTTTAAATATTTCTCCGCTAAATATTTTTGGAAAACAATCTTTCTTTTTTTTTCTCTTCACTCTCCTCTTCCTGTCGGAAACACATTCTTTAATGTGGCTTCATAATAGTACATAATTTATCTGATAAGAATTAGATATTTGGTTGACACTCATTTTTTAAAAAATTTATTTATTTAATTATTTTATTTTTGGCTGCGTTGGGTCTTTGTTGCTGCACACGGGCTTTCTCTAGTTGCAGCGAGTGGGGGCTACTCTTCCTCGCAGTGCACAGGCTTCTCATTGTGGTGGCTTCTCTTGTTCTGGAGCATGGGCTCTAGGCACGCGGGCTTCAATAGTTGTGGCACATGGGCTCAGTAGTTGTGGCTTGTGGGCTCTAGAGCGCAGGCTCAGTAGCTGTGCTGCACGGGCTTAGTTGCTCCACGGCATGTGGGAATCTTCCTGGACCAGGGCTCAAACCCGTGTCCCCTGCATTGGCGGGCAGATTCCTAACCACTGTGCCACCAGGGAAGCCCGACACTCATTTTTTTGTAAGCTGTTATAAATGATGCTGAGATGAAGATCCTTTAAACAATTTGATTATT
Source organism: Hyperoodon ampullatus (assembly GCF_949752795.1). NCBI lineage: Eukaryota > Metazoa > Chordata > Mammalia > Artiodactyla > Ziphiidae > Hyperoodon > Hyperoodon ampullatus. The sequence goes on along the minus strand of NC_136923.1, from coordinate 42,646,024 downwards.
TCCTTGGGATAAATTCGTGCAGTAGAATTTTTGGGTCACAATAATCCAAACTTTCTAAATTCTATTGAAATTTAATATTAAATTTGCCTTAAAAAGCTTGTTTCAGTCTCTGCTTTTCCTTGCAGAGTGGAGAGTGTCAGTCTGCCAATGTCATTACTAACACTGTCATTCGTTTTAGCCTTTGCTAATTGGATGGACAAAGCTTGGTATACTATTTTAGTTTGCAGTTATAAAAAAATATGAGAAAAGTTAAGGATCCTTTTATATTCATTGGTCATTCATACTACTTTTGTCATTTTCCCCCCATTCTTTGCCCAGTTTTAAAATATTGGGCTGTTAATTGAGTAATTTGCATATTGGGGTTAAGTTCTGTTTGTCATATAGTACAGGTGCTTTGTCTAGCATGTCGTTTGCCTTTTGGTTTATAGTGTTTCATCTAAAGAAGCTGTGTGTGTGCAGTTTAAAAACTACAAGAAAAAAAAAGCTACAAGAAAGTACCACAGGAAATAACCCTTATTTACGTACCACCCAGAATGCACAAACATTTATATGTTGTCATTTTGGCTTATTTTTAATAAAGGAAGAAGAATATTACAGATAAGTTGGAATCATGTTGGTTCCCGCTCCCGTCCCATTTCCCCCTACCCCACGGCAGGTACTATTATGAATTGAGTGTATGGATCCTTCCGATCCCAGCTTTTATACTATTACCACATATACAAGTATCAATAGACAATATATAGGACTAGTTTTTGTGTGTATGTAACTGACATATACACTCTCTCTCATAATATTGCATCGTTGAACAGTTCTCCTCATTTGCATATGAGGATTTTCAGTTCAATTCATAATGATACATACAGACCTAGTTCATTCATTTTGATTGCTGTTTAGTATCGCATCCATTGAATATAACTCTAAATTCTTCCTCAATGTATTTGCCAATTTTTCCATATTGGTGAACACTGAAGATGCTCTGGGTTTCTCAGTTTTCATTTCAGCCCTGCAGTGAACATCCATACATGCACCTCCTTCTGCACAATGGGGAATCTTCTCAAGGGGTGTCCCTAGCAGTGTGTTGTGGGTAATGTCAATTTTCAGGTCAACTGGCTCTTGCCAATTCTTCCCAAAGTGGTCAAGCCAATCGACATTCCCACCAGCAGTGTGAAAGGGTGCCTCTTTTGTCTCACAACTTCGCCAAGACAGGGAATTGTCAGACTTGGTGATTTTTGCCCATCTAGGGATGAGTTATCTTCTCATTGTGGTTTTAATTTGCATGCGCTGATTGGTGGTGGGATTGAACATCTTTTTCAATGGTTGTTGCCTAGAGTTTAACAGGTTTTGTAATAGGGAAGAACCTTTGTATTCTATTACAAGTTAATCCTTAAAGGCATGTTGCCTTTAAGCTTAAAGTATACATAATGGCCCATCTCTGGGAACCCTGTCTCCCAGGTAATGCTCATTAAGCTAAAATACCTTTGTTTAGCTCACAGAAAACATCCTGACCAGGCCCACCCGTGAATGGCTGCATCCCCCCTGGAGCTGACTGGAACCAGGAAATGTTCGACTTTACTCCCTCCCCTTTAGTATAAAAGAGCCTGAATTCTAACTCAGGCATGATGGTTCTTTGGAATAGAAGTTTACCGTCTTCTTGGTCTACTGGCTTTCCCAATAAAGTCGCTATTCCTTGTCCCAGCGACTCATCTCTCCATTTATTGGCCTGTCGTGGGGCAAGCAGTACGAGCTTGGATTCAATAACAGTTTTCTCTTCTCTACACCTTCCTTTGATCTTTTTCCCCACTGGGTTGCTTGTCTTTTTCTTAGGATTATTAATTTTCTTTGTATGTTTTAGATACTAATGCTATGTTGTATGTTGTAGCCATCTTCTGATCCCCGACTTGCCTTTCCTTTTATTCCATTTATTGCCCTTCCCTTGGTTAGACTGTTACCAAGAGCTCTTAGTCTGAGGCTGAGTTGAAATTACAGTTACGTCCTCAGGGAATGTAGCACATGCTCAGAGCATTAAAACGTTCTAGAGGAACCCATCAGAGGGTTGGGGAGACATTGAGATAACAGTAAATCTGGCAGCAACAAACAAACACCCCGCAAAGGGTCTGATGAGGTCAGGAGAAGGTCAGGGCCTTCCTGTTAAGCTTAGTATAGAGGTAGGCAAGTGGGTGGTCAGTGCATGGAAATCCTTACCGTGCTAAAGTCAAAGACAGTTGCCTGTATTTTTTTGTAATAGCTTTTGTTTTTCGCACTGAGGTCTTTAGTCCATCTGGAGTTTTTTGCTTTTGTAGTTTCATTTGTTTCTTTTTGTGGCTTTTCCCCTACATTGATGCTTTCAAAGTCCTCTCTGAGCTCCGATGAGTCTTCATCAGCAACCTCTCCCTCGTTACCTTGTGCTCTTTGCCTGCTCTGGGGTGTCACAGGCAAGGACACCCATTGTGTATGGAGGGGACTTCTCTGTGTCTCAAGCACCATTAATGTTTTCGACATCGGTGATTTTGGTTTCAGGTGACTTTAGGCCTAAGGAGCTTGATTCCACTAGTGTTTAGAATTCATTCAGTTTTTGAAACTTCCACGGAGTCTGTTGGGTGTGATTTGTGTGTGGCCCTGGAGGTATTCTCAGATCTGGGGTTGCTGCTGAATACAGATCTAGGGTCTCCCACAAAGATGCTTCCGTTTACCTCGAACAGGTGGCGCATTGTGTTTTTTCATAAGGGATCCAAGGAATTGATACAGTGTGCTATTCTTGTCAGTGTCCTAGCTCTGTGGAAACTAAAGGTACATCTAAGGAGTCGAGGTGCTTTGAATTTTTCCCACTCCCACCCACCCCATTGAGATCAAGGAAAAATCATCATCTTTTCAACAGTGTGTTTTTTCTGTCATTCAGATGAAAAAAGATGTGAAAGTAAGGAAGATAAGAGCTGACCAATTTATAGGAATTTCCTGATAGGTTGTCACCAGCATCCCCTGGAGAACATGTCCAAGGTGATGATGCCCAATGTCTGTGGGAAACGGCAGCGTCACAGGAGACTGTTGCCTGGTATCCCCACATGTGGATGCCTCTGCCATCTTGTCACCCAGTGTCTTGCTGGCTTCTTTCTCAGCGGAGAGGAGGTGCAAGAAGTGGGTGTAGGATGATTCCCAAGTCAGTCTGCCAGCAACCACCAGGGGACCCTGTCTTCTGGCCTGAGTCTACCTGTTACCAAGAACCACAACAGCTTTCAGGAACCAGAAACTGTTATCGATAATTGGCATATTTTGCATGATTATTTCTGCTTTAAAAGATTTTGCCTTTCTTTTCTGTTTTTTCACTGCATATTAACATTTTCTTTTTACCCTTCCTTTGTGTTTTTTCCTTAGGCCGGAAGCTGAGAGGAAAAGCCTTTTATTTTGTCAACGGCAAAGTGTTTTGTGAGGAAGACTTCCTGGTGAGTTTGTCACCCAAGCTTCCCCTCCTTTCAGTCCTGCCCTGAGTCAGGCGGGGAGCGTGCAGAGAAGCTGGGCTAAGCAGAAGAAGGTGGTTTCTCTCTGTGGTCCGTAGTGCCATCTGGAAGCTGCACTGCTGGAGAAAGGGGTCTTGACTTTCCTTCTGCAGAAGCATGGGGTGGCCCACGTTCCCAGGCAAATGACAAACTGCAGAGCTTTGTGCTTTTCAGGGACTCTGGGGTCGCTCAGCCTGTCCTCTTGTGCTTTGCCCATTTCTGCCTTCTCCACCCAGCTCTTAACTCTCACTCTGGGACCTGGGCCCCCTTACTTCTCATCCTGCCTGCCTCTCCCACGCACTGAAAGTCTGTCCATGTGCCAGTGACTCCCACGTCTGAACTCCGGCCACGTAGGTGCCTCTGAGGCCAGCTGTTCACAATCTCCCTGCCCATCAGACAGTCCCCAGGGTTGTCCCCAGCCCATCTGCCAGCCCCTCCCACTGTACTTGAGAGTCACCTGAAGCAGAAAAGTCCCTTGCCTGGGACCTTACCTCTGAGAACAGTGTCCTAGCTTCTTCCTCTACCCCTCCGCTTTCCTGTCTCTCCTAGAGTGTGGCCAAGCATTGGGCCTGGTGCCACCACGTCCTCCCCAGGCCTGTGTGGCTCATGACGTCAGCATGGCTCCGCCGCCCCCTCACTGCTGTGCTGTGTCACTGCCCAGGCCCGGGATCCAGGGTTCAGAGCACGCGCAGGAGCTCTCTGCGGTCTGGGCAGCCTCCCATCTCACTCACTCTGAGGCTTGCGGTTCTCTGCACGCCATGGCCCCATCCTGTGTGCCTTAGCTTGCACTGGGCCCCCTGCTTGGAACGTCTTCACCCTTCGCTTGCCCAGATCACCCGACGGCCTTCACGTTCCCCCGCCTCGCAGTGGGTGTCCCCTCCTGTGTGCTGCTGCCCCGGGTTTGCCAGTGGTCAGAGCACCGTGTGTCTGTTTACAAGTCTTTCCCTGACTTGACCGTAACTTCCTAGGGAGGGAGGAACATGCTGCTTCACCTTTACACCTTCAGACCCTAACACAGTGCCAGGCATGGAGCGCTCCCTGGTCATTGGGACCACCAACGTGAGACCCAGAGCTGGCTCGGGGCCAGCTTCTCCGTAGATGTGTGGGTTGACTCATTATGACTCGTGTTTGCCGGCAACAGCCAAGCAAACCCAAGGAAATTGCTTTCTGCGTGCCCTCAGGAATCACTTCCTCCACATGTTCACTTCAGTCTCCGGCGCTGTGTGTTTGATAGTCAGATGGTGGCACACCAGAGTTGACTGTCTCCCAGTTTCACATCTGATGGGCCAAGTGCCTGTCCTGCTCCTGGAGTCTCATGGGCTCTTGGTGGGCCAGGTGCCCACCCCTGGGCAAAGTCTTGGGTGCTGGACGACTGCGAGGCTCTGATTGGCCAGGTCTGAGCCAGTGCCTTGCCTTGGAACCCATCGTGGGGTCAGCCCCACGGGAATCGCAGGACCACAGGATGGGGAATGGGGCTGGATCCCAAAAGAAAATAAAGAACTGTTACCCCTAGAATCAGGAGGAAGCGCTGGGCAGCAAAACCCCACACTATGTGGTGTAGAGTTGCAGAAAATTTCCCTTTTCTTTTCCACCTTCCTTTCCGTTACATTTCCCTTATTAAGCTGTGTTTGCAATATTTAAGCTTCTGGTATCTTCCAGTGTGTAGTATCTAGTCTGTTTTCTGAGGTGAGTTCCTCGTTTCTTTCAAGAGTAGAGCTGTGTGTGTGTGTGTGTGTGTGTGTGTGTGTCTGTGTGTGTGTGTGTGTTTTGGTAAGGTAAGGTAAGTAATATTTATCCAGTTTCTTTGAAGCTAATTGTAAAAGGCATTGGCTTTTTAACCAGACCCAGAGTTGAATTTGAATCCCGTCCTTACCCCTTACAGGCTGTGTGAGCATGAGAAGGTCACTTAACCTTTCGGAGCTTCCCTTTACTTCCATTTGAGAAATGGTGTACTATATACCTTGCAGAATTGTTTTGAAAATTAGAGTGATGGTCTCAAACTTGAGTGTGCATCAGAATCCCCTGAAGGGCTTGTGAAAACTCAGGATGGCTAGGCCCCACCCCCTGAGTTTCCAGTTTAGTAGGTCTGGGGTGGAGCCGAAGAATTTGCGCATCTGACAAGTTCCCAGGTGATGCCAGGGAACTCCATTTTGAGAACCACCACCCGATGAGAGACTGACGCCTCTCTCTGTGCAGCCTCTTATGCAGAGCCTGGCATGTCATGGGTGCCTGGGTGCAGCTGTTGAAGGCAAGTGGTATTAACATTTGTAATGGCTTTTGTGGCAGAGGATATTCTGTGATTCATCACACTGTTGTCCACGGGGACATGATAGATCCTGTGTAGGGTGACACATCTTTCTGAGAAATTCCTTGTGTTCCTCATGACTGGCAGGGAAGTAGCAAGATTCCTCTGTCCCGCCTGGGTTTAACTTTCTTTTCTCTTTCCACTGCAGTACTCTGGTTTCCAGCAGTCTGCTGACAGGTGTTTTCTTTGTGGACATCTGATCATGGACATGGTGAGTAGGGTCAGCCGAACAAGATAATAGCGTGGTAGGAGGGGGAGGCATTCAGAGAAAAAAGAAATTACTAATTGAGAACAGTGTTTCCTACCTTGATTTGTGGCCACATCTGGTTTTATTAAAAGAAGACCCCATGCTTGCTTGCTTGCTGTAGTAGCACCCGCATTTGGCTTTTACTGGAATTAGCATCCTTCGCCATCCAGTCCACATGATGTCATTTCTGCTGGCACTGTCTCCTTCGGGCTGTTCATGTCACATTGGCGTCCCTCTGATCTTCCGTGATCCTTGTGGCGTCCCAGGTGAGACGCCAAACGGAGCTGCAGAAATCTCAGCTACTTTGGAATTGGGTGCAGAACGTCAGATAACACAGTTGTTTTTCCCCCGTGTTCTTCTCGGCTTGATCATTTCCTAAGATGAGGTCTGGGGGCCCGTTGTTAGTTCTGAGATAGCAAAACAGGGAGCAGGTTTTATCCATTCCGTTCCTCGCTCAGCCATGGCTCTCTGAGCTTGTCCTGGGCCTCAGTGGCTTTATCTTTTGCGTGGGGACAGTTCCTCCTTCCTGGCCTCCTTTTAGGATAAGGTTGTGAGGTTAATGAATACAGAGTTCTTATTTTCTCAGGGATCAAATTGCTCACCATTGGAGAACAGCCCTATCGAATTTCTTTGATATATTGGTCAGAGAAAATCATTATATAACATTCTATTAGTTGAAAGAGTTAAATCCCTCTCTAAGCTGAGCCATTAATTCCATTATAGAGAAGGGAATTGCTAGTCATTGTTTTTGTTTGTTTGTTTGTTTACCTTTTTTATTGAGAAACAACTCAGAGGGCGTGCATCTTAAGTGTACAGCTGAATGAATTTTTATATATGTATATACCTATGTGTAAACACCACACAGATCAAGGTATAGAACATTTCCAACATCCAGAAAGACCCTCTCCCACAAAGATACCCACTATTCTGACCTCTATTGCCCCAGGCTGGTGCTGGAACTTCATACAGTTGGATTCATATAGTATAGATTCCTTTGGGTCAGCCTTTTCTCACTTAGGAAAATGTTTTTGAGATTCATCCATGTTGTTGTCTGTGTTGGTAGTTCATTTATTCTCATTGCTAAGTAGAATTCCATTGTATGGATATAGCACCCTTTATTTATCCATTCTCCTGCAGAGGGGGACTTGGGTGTTTTCCAGTTTTTGGCAATTTATGAATAAGTTGCTGTGAACGCTCTTATGCATGTCTTTAGCGGACATAAACACTCATTTCTTCTGGTTTTATGCTGACAGGTATAAAACAGTGAACCAAAGCTGTCCCTGTCTGTGAACAGACGCTGTTGCCGTCCAGGCTCTCACACCGCACAGCACAGCTTGGCCCTGTGAGTGGTGTCCTGATAAGCGGCTAAGGCCTCCCTAGGAATGTGGCCCTCCACCCATTCCGCCGGGGGAGGCAGGCGCAAGCCACACACCCTCACCCCTACCTTCCCCAAGTGCCTGCCCAACTCCACAGGGCTCCATTTCTTTAGCAGATTTTGTCCTTGATTTTAGAGCCCTTCTGACAAACCCACCACATATGAGGCCAACAGTGTCCAAATTTATGAACATGACCATACACTGTTCTTATCTGTGGGTATCCTAAGCCTTCTTTGGGCCTCAAGTTATTTCATTTATCTATTACTACATGACAAGACACCCCAACACTTAGTGGTTTAAAACAACAGTGATTTATTATTTATCACGATTCCATGGGTCAGGAATTAGGCCAAGGCTCTGCAGGGCGATTCTTCTGCTCCATGTGGCATTAGCTGGGGTCACTTACTCAGCTGTGTTCAGCTGATGACACAAGATGATCTCTCACCCTCCAGGCCTCTCTCCCCGTGGCTACTAATCTTACTCAGTAGTCTAGCCTGGACTTCCTTTCAGCAAGAGAGAAGAAGTAGCAGCTGCCAATTTTCTTACATCCTTGACTTTAAAATCTCAGAACATCATTTCTTCCTCATTCTATTGATCAAAGAAAGTCACAAGGCCAATCCCAATTCAAGGGAAGCGGGGAACTGAATTTTGGAGACCATCTCTACCTCATGGGATAACATGAAGTCGCACTCCTCTCAGACTTGAAAACTTTCAGCGAATGACTGGTAGTGACACTTATTTTTTTAAAATAGAACCCTTAATTGCCACCAAGAATTATAATAATACAGAGAAAGGTTCCTTCAGTTACCATTCTTGGTTCTCCAGCAGAATTCAGTTGTGCAACTCTTGGTGTAAATTGTCTGTCTCTGCTCCATCTTTGTTAGTAGAGGGGAATACTCTGGGCTTGGAGGTTGGGCCTTTTCCCACATGAAAAAAATTATTACACCTAGTCAGAATGCAGCAAAATGGTATCTTTATCCTACCATACTTCTGGCACAGTGTGGGTTAAATTAATTTAAGGGTCTCTTTCTGCCAAGACAGCATTAGTCTGGGGGCCAAATGCATTCCAAGGTCCAGATTGCCAAGGGGACTCTGAAGCCCAGCCGGTTGTTCTTTCTACTTTGGCAGCTTGGGAAGCCTGGAAGATTAGTGAAATTCCAGAGGGGATAAGGAAGCTTGAAAGCTGAGCTTTCAGAGGAGGGCTGGGCTAGCACGACGTCCTCCCGGTGCCCCCCAGCTGCAGTGTGTGAGGTGTGGCATGGCCAGAACACAGCATGGCTTTCCCACAGGACTTACGATGCTCTGCCAAGGTTCTCGTTGGTTCCAAGTCCCCTTCCTTCTGCCTGTTGGAAGGCATTCCGTGTGGCCCCACTCAGAGATGCCCACGACCATTCTGTACATTCCTTGCCTACGGTGTTTTGGTGCAGGCTTGCTGGTGTTGATTCCATAGTTCTGTTGTTCGTGCTAAGTTTCGTGGCGCAGGTAATCGCAGAAATGAATCTGCTACTGAGTCATCAGCGATGCTTTCAACTGCAGATTACAGAACGCCCCAAGTCAACTCAAACCCATGGTTCTCAAACTTTAGCATGCATCAGAATCACTTTATTAAAACACCCATTGCTGGAATAGGGCCCAAGAATGTGCATTGTAAACAAGTTCCCTAGGGTTGCTGATGCTGCAGGTGCAGGGACCATACGTTGAGAACCACTGACTTAATAGGAAAAGGTGTTTTATCTCACCTAAGAGGTTTGGAGGGAGGCAGTTCCATGGTGAGTTAATTTGGTGACTCACTGACACCACCATAGACAGGACGTTCTTTACCTCTCTTCTCTCTCCCACCCTCCGCATCTAGGCTGTGTTCTGGTTTCAGGATGGCCTCTTACAGTTCCAGGTATCAGTCACATCCAGATCAAATGATGCCGAGAGGAAGAAGGTGCATGGGGCTTTCTCCTCACTGTGTTTAAAAGCAGCAGCAACAAAGAGGCTTTACTTACAATTGGATTTGAGATAATCTGGGGCCGAGTCACGGGGCTTCTGGATTATCACGCTGCAGAGTCAAAGCTGCTTAGTAGGGGCACCCAGGAGAGAGAAGTTAAGAGGTTTTCCCCAAGCTCTTCCATTTCCTTGTGGAGTTTCCTTTAATCTTTCCATGTATTTGCTGCTTCCCAAATCTGAGGTGGAGCCTTTCATGGCCCTGCTTTGCATCATTTCCTGCAGAGAATCATGTTTTTTGATAGAGAACCCTCCCTTCTGGAGGTTTGTGAAGTGCAGGAGAAGGATACCATTTGGTTTCCTCCTATTTATACCTGTAACCCGGTTAGCCTTTCCTGCCCCCATCATCTCTTGACTTGGTCCAAGTGAAACTGGGATGAGGGTGGCAGTTGCTCATATGGACCCTCAGCCTGATGTGTCTCTCCCTTCTGCTGGCACTTCCTTCCCTATAATCCCAGCTGAGTCCTGACCTCTTCCTTTGCACCCCCAGATCCTTCAGGCCCTGGGGAAGTCCTACCACCCTGGCTGCTTCCGCTGTGTCATCTGTAATGAGTGTTTGGACGGGGTACCCTTCACTGTGGACTCAGAGAACAAGATCTACTGTGTCCGGGATTACCACAAGTAAGGAGTGTAAGCCGCACTGGCTGAAACTCAGCAGGGTGGAGGGTGGGGACCTGCTGAGGCACGTCTGCAGGCTGCTTGCACTGTTCTCGACAGTGCAGCGAACGTGCAATGGTTTTGAGGGGTGTAGCATGGGCCTCGGGGGTCAGCGGATGCCCGTGCAGACAGGAACTGGTTAAAGAATTACGTTTACTGGAAAAACAGGACCAAAAAACCTATAATCAGATTCCTGGCTAGGCCTCTGGAGGAATGTGCCGAGCCCTGTGGCTCCAGCCTTACCAAACTTCAAAAGGCCCTGATTCAGGGCTGGTCTCCACCACCCTCAGTTTGCCTGGGCCTGTATGAGGCTAGGGCTGGAAACAGGTCAGCCTCCAGCCCTAGCAGAGTGAGAGGGGGCAAATGCACTTGTTACCGCTGGGCAACAATCCCAAAACAATAGTCCCAGGAGTGTGCCAGGTCTGTCTTTATAGACGAATTAGAGGGACTCACGTGAAGAGTGATAGGTGGGAGGCAGGGCCGGGCCAGCGAGGAAGGCTCCAGGCACAAGTCTCCCCGAAACACCTCAATATGCCCTTCACTGCTTCTTTGCTTCTCTCGCCAGGGTGTTGGCCCCCAAGTGTGCAGCCTGTGGCCTTCCCATCCTTCCACCTGAGGTAAGATGCTTTTTCAACTCTGCTCCTGGGGTCTTCCAAGAGATGAATATCTCCCTGCGTCATTTACAAGATCTGTGTCCCGTCCTTATACCTTTGTAAAAATACTTCTAAAATCTCAACTCTGAGATAAATGGTGTCTTCACCAAGAAGCCCCTTTCTCATTAGCTGCCTTCCCTAGCCCAGTGTCCTTCTTATGTCCTGTTTGTCCCTGTAATTGGGTCAAATTCTCTGACTTGATACTAACTCCCAGATTAGACGATGAGCAGATGAACAAGACCAAGTAGGTGGTGTTTTCACTGTTGACTCTGACATTCCAGATGGTAGAACTGCATCCCTCTCAGTTCCTCTCATCTACTATATGTGTCTTTTTTTCTGCTGGTGTTAGTATCCACTACTGATTCCTGCTCTTCTCCTAAGGCCGCCTACTTGCTGCCCCAGAACCCTCCCCCACCCTCCTGGCAGTGGTGGCCCCGATGGCCCCCCAGCTAGCCTCTGGTTCTTACTTTCCTTTGGTCCAGGGCTCAGATGAGACCATCCGAGTCGTGTCCATGGACAGAGACTACCACGTGGAGTGTTACCACTGCGAGGTAGGCCCCTCCCTGCCCTAGAAGGCCCCCCAAACCCATCCTAGAAGTCCAAGAGGAAAGCATCATGGGTTGATGGAGGCAGGATGTGGGCAAGGGGCTGCCCTCCAGAGCTGATGGAAGAAGTGGGGTGAAGCCTGATTTGATGGTGGGGGGAGGGAGGTTGGAGAAGATGCATAAAAGTCTTTACTGTTTTCTCCATGTTTGTAACCACCAAGTCCTGAGCCAGTCACAGCTGCTCTCCCGGAAGCCACAGAGTGGGAGGGTCACGGGGAGTGTGGGTTTCAGGTCCTTTTGGGGGGCCAGATTGTCAGGCAGGTGTGTGATTTGAGGAATAGACTCCCTCCCCTCCAGCTTGTAGTCTGTTCTATGTGCCGGGAACCCCTCTCTCAACCGAGCCCTGAAAATCATGAAGAAACCCCCCTTGGCAACAGGCGTGTCGCTGGTTGGTGTAAAGGCAGGTGGGGCCCATCTGTCCCTTCTCTGTGGTGTCACACCCCAGGCTGAAGGAGTCACTGGTGCCCCGTGACTGTCAGGAGAACCAGAGGTTGTGAAGGGTGCAAACGCGTTAAGTGCTTGTGGAATTTCAGCCAGAATTAAGTGGATTCACCCAAGGAAGGAGATTTATTTTGTGATGCTGTGGGTCGGGAGAACGATGAGTGTGGGTGACATATAGCTTGATCCCACTGCCAGCATTGAAGAAACAGGTGGGAATCACTGTCGGTTGGTACCCCAGGTGCTGGAAAAAAAGGTAAAGACACTTGCTCCACTGTGCTTTTTTTTTTTTTTTTAGATGTTTGGGGTAGGAGTTTATTAATTAATTAATTTATTTTTGCTGTGTTGGGTCTTCGTTTCTGTGCAAGGGCTTTCTCTAGTTGTGGCAAGCGGGGGCCACTCTTCATCGCGGTGCGCGGGCCTCTCACTGTCGCAGCCTCTCTTGTTGCAGAGCACAGGCTCCAGACGCGCAGGCTCAGTAGTTGTGGCTCACGGGCTTAATTGCTCCGCGGCATGTGGGATCTTCCCAGACCAGGGCTCGAACCCGTGTCCTCTGCATTAGCAGGCAGATTCTCAACCACTGCGCCACCAGGGAAGCCCTCCACTGTGCTTTTATTCAACCCGATAGATCCAAAATGTTATCGCTTCAACATGCAGTCGAGAGAAAAAAATTTTCCTGAGATATTTTATATCCTTTTTCTGCCCTAAGTTTTGGACATCTGGTGTGTGTGTTTGCACTGACATGACATCACATTTCTGACCAGCCCCATTCCAAGTGCCAGAGAGCTTCATGTGGCCGGTGTTGGACAGTACAGTCCAGACCCTCACTGGGCTGGAGCTGCGTGTCTCCGCACCGGCATTGTTTTTTTTGCCCGGAAAGAATCACACAGCGCCCTCTGCTGGTTGTACGGGACTGTGTGTGGCCTTTGTGTCCCTCTTGCAGTCCGTTTTGTTTTGTTTTGTCACCACTGGATATTTTTGCCTCACCCCAGGACTGCGGTCTGGAGCTCAATGATGAAGATGGTCACCGCTGCTACCCCCTGGAGGACCACCTGTTCTGTCACTCCTGCCACATCAAGAGGCTGGAGAAGGGTCACTCATCCACAGCCCTTCACCAGCACCACTTCTAGCCAGAGCCTCCTGCAGACCTCACGGTGGGGAGGAGGAGCCAGGGTTGCACCAGGAGAAGTCCGCGGGTTAATTCCTGTCGCCCCTGGGGACGGATTGGGATTGGGGGAGTGGAGGGGAGGCAGGTGGTGCCTTTCCTTTAAACAAGGAGGGGATCCCTGCTGGTCTGGGATTATGTATTTTCCATGTGCCTTTCACTGCTGCCACACCCTCATCAGATTACTCAGGAAGAAGCCCCAGCAAGCGCGTGGCATGTGACAGGAGATCTCATTAGTGTGACTGAATGAACCTTCCTGTCCCCTCTGGGAAGAGTTCACACTTCAGTGGGAAAGGTTTGCACTGAAGAGAGATTTCAGCTGCCGATATGTTCAATCCTTTCCCTCCCCTTCGGAAAATACCTGCACCCAAGCACCCCCTCCCAACATCTCCCCCGGCCCACACATACCATAATTTAAGATTTCCTTCCACTCCAGAGCTTCAGTTCTTCTGTAGAATGGCTTCAAATTTTAATTGCATCATTGCAAGAGGGATGCGCTGACGTGTGCTTTGTATCTTAGGAAGAATTCACTTGGTAAAGCAGAGCCAAGGTTTGGAATAAGTGAGATGGGGTTTTCTCCTTGTAGCCTAATAGCATTCTGTGTGCCCCTGGAAATCTTCACTCCTTTAAAGGCAGCTGGCGGCCTGATGGAGGATTGATCCTGTTCTAGGAGAGTGTGCTTTGGGATGAGAACTTGGTGCAGGCGCCAGGCCTCTTTTGCCCGCCTGTTGTGCTTTTTTTCCTCTGGAGCTCTCAAGAATCTGGGACTTCAGAGTTCCCTCTTCAAAGGCTGGTCTCGGGATCTTTTGTGGGGATCCTCTTAGGCCTATTTTCGCTTCTTGAACAATGGACTTTGGGGAAGCGTGCCCACATACTGAGACCTGACCCCTTATTAATGAGGAGAGTTTTTGTGTGTAAGATCTCAAAGCCAGCCTGGGAGAGTGCCTGAGCATAAGTTATGATATTCATTTCACAGGTTTCTCTCTTGCCAATTCAGGCATTATGCTTGAAGAAACCAGTATAAGGTACACTGCTTTTGTCTTTTTTTTTTTTTTCTTTTTCTTTCTGTAAAAATTGTTTCCCTCTACTTTCAGTCTCCCACACACAAAAAATACCTCACAGATAAGAGCTTCAGATTAAGGAGGAATTTGGCCATCACACTGGACTCAGCCAGTGTGTGTTAGGAGCCTCTGGCTTCACCCAGGTCAGACCAGTGGGTCAGGGCACTGTAATCTTAACTAAAGTTCAGCTGGGAATAGATCTGATTGATACCGGGTGCTCCTGCCTTATGCATTTCATCATGCTGGCTCCCCGGGATGGCAAGGGCTAAGGGAGGGCCACCTACTGGCAGGATTTCAAGGCCACCTCTGCACTGAAGAGGCAAAATGTGCCCTGTGTGTCACACTCCTGAGGCTAGAGGTCAATACCCCTGGGTATTTCAATGAGAAGAAAGTGTGAGAAAAAGGTTGGCTGGCATTTGGCTTCTCAGCCCATGGGGAGGGACCCAGGGCCTTGTCGCAGGAGGGCAGGGGCCATCTCACCACTGCCAGCCAGGCTGGGAGCATGGCGGCTGGCATCTGCTCTCTGCCGCCTCACCTCACATCCAGAGGGAGGGGATTGGGTGGCTGGGGCCTCGGAGGGCATCAGTGGAACCCAAAGGCACAGGGACTCTCAGACTATTCACTGGGCCCAGTTCTAAGCCTCTAAACCATGCTTTGACTCATTTGGTAGCAGTTGCCTGTAAGAAGCACAGAAAGGGCACCATGGATTGTCTTTTCCATTTTTGTTAAATTCATTCTGCTGGAATCCTTTGGCCAGGTGTCACTTCAGCCCAAGCTGTGTGATTCTATTGGTTCCTTTTCACAGGCTGAGCCTCCTAAAAACCCATGAATGTTTATAGGAGGGCTAAAAATCCAGAGGGCTGGGGAGGTGAACCCTGGGGTCCCCCCTCCCTTCCCAGCACACCATCTGGCTCAGCCTTGGCAAGGCTGATGGGCAAATGGAGCCAGCCAGTATGTCTCAACCTGTCTCTGCCAACCAAGGATTATTTCTGGCCTTGATGACACACCTTTGCTCCACTATGAAGTCAAGCAGAGGAAAGAAAATTGCCTTGGAGCCACATCAGAGGTAGCAGGGATTTGTTTGCAAATTGGTAACAGTTGACCCTTGAACAGCACGGGTTTGAACTGCATGGGTCCATTTATATGTGGATATTTTTCAGTAGTAAATACTGCAGTCAGTACTACACGAGATCTGTGGTTGGTTGAATCCACGCTGCAGAGGGACCATGGTTACGGACGGCCGACTATAAGTTATATGAGGATTAACCCTTAAGTTGTTCAAGGCATAACTGTAGTTTAAAAATCTGATTCATTTTTTAAATGAAATTTTTAAAGTGGCCTTGATTGAGGCAATTTTGATACCTCAGCAAATATTTTATACTGCTGAAGAAGAACAGTAAGAGAATTTCTAGACACCCTAGAAATCTGAGCAGCAACTTCTCTTACTGTCAGTGTCCCTGGAGAGGGTACTGGGTAGGAATCTCCCACCAGTTTTGTCTCCTCCTCAGGCCCTTGCAAAAAAGCCATGAATAGATGCCCACTTACCTGGTATTTTAAACTTTCTGTAAGTTATTAGCCAAATAGAGCTATAATGGGGTTGTATTTATAGGCATGTAGAAAGAACACACAAGCACTTCGTAGACCAGGATGAATACGTTTGTTTTAAAAGGTAGAGCAGATAGCCTTATCTTGAGTTCCCTAGATGACTCTCGGACTTTAGATAAACAAGAATTATGGCCTGATTTCAGATGCCAAAGCCAGCCTCCAGCCTTCTCCCTTGCCTCACTTTGCCCTCTAGTTTTTTCTTGTCATTTTTTCCGCCCAGCTAGGGTCATTCAAAAACGGCCTGAGTGATCTGAGAAAAGCCAGGAATGCAGGTTGGCCTGTCATAGCAGGATCCTCTCTCTCTGACATTATCCTCCCATCTGTGGTTGAGTAGAGAGTGATTTGTTCATTTTTCACACAGAAGGGCATTGAGTCCTGTTGGGTCATTGCCTGCACGTGGCGGCAGGACTTTCCATTTCTCCGTGGTTAATGCTTGAGCGAAAGCCTCTTTCGGCTGAGTCCACTGAGGTTGTGCCCCTGAGTCCTGGGTGGCCGGTGGGATTATCGAGGAGTTCTGATTGCTTTCAAGTGCTGCCCTCACCTCGTTTCCGTGGACTTGAGTTACCCGAGATGAAAAACAGAAATGTTAGAATTTGAGAGAATGATCTGGAATTCACACTCCTTTGCAGGCTGTTTCTGCGTGCCCTTTCCCACATGTGTGAAAGTATGAGAGCTATGATGGCTGCTAGTGCCCTTGCAAAGAATGTGTGCAAGACTTGACCCCAAACCATTGTTGCTCGATGCACTTGTTAAAACTGTCGACCAGGAAACCAAGTGCTTTGTGTTCTCCTTTGTGCCAGGAATGAGTCCTAATTTCCCAGTTACTATTGGAAGTAACTTTTAAAAGCAGTAGGAAAAAGATGAGGAAGATGTGTTAGCTATCAATTGTTCTGAGCCAGAACTGGACAGATGTGGGAAATTTCTATATAGTGTATGAAAATTTCACTCTGCAGGGAAATTATTTTCCCCTGTGTCTCTTCTTTTACTTTAATTGATTCAAAATATTGTTCCTGTAAAATTATTCAAAATTTTACTGTTACTATAAAATTATTCAAAATTTTACTGTTACTATAAAATTATTCAGAATATTGTTACCATAAAATTATTCAAAATATTGTTACTATAAAATTATTCAAAAATTTACTGTTACTATAAAATTATTCCAAATATCATGACAATAAAACTGCCTTAATTTGTAGACTATTAAAGTGATCTCCAACATAATCATGTTCACTGGGTCTTCTTTTGTGTGTATGGAGTAAGCAGATGGGGCTTTTTGCTAACGGGATTTGGTCTTTTAGAGCTCTGGCTTCTTTTTTTTTTCTTTCTTTCTTTTCCATTATGGTTGATCACAGGACATTGAATGTAGTTCCCTGCGCTATACAGTAGGACCTTGTTGTTTATCCATTCTGTATGTAATAGTTTGCATCTGCTCATCCCAAACTCCCAGTACAACTCTCCCCCACGCCCTTGCCCCTTGGCAACCACAAGTCTGTTCACTATGTCTGTGAGTCTGTTTCTGGTTCGTAGATAAGTTCATCTGTGTCATATTTTAGATTCCACATAAAAGTGGTATCATATGATATTTGTCATTTCTCTTTCTGCCTTACTTCACTTAGTATGATAATCTCTAGGTCCATCCATGTAGTTGCAAATGGCATTATTTCATTCTTTTTTATGTCTGAGAGCTCTGGATTCTTAAAGGAATATTCGGGCGTTGAAACTGTGTAGGGTCTCACATTTTATCCTACCGGCAAGCTAATAAGCTAGCATGCCATGGTTTTGTGGATCCTGGCAGAAGTTATAAGACTCCTGGGTCAGAGACAAAGGACACTTTATTACTCACAGTAGCAGCAGTAGCATTTCACACTGTAAGCCTTTGCACTAGTTGCCTGAGCTCCAGTTCCTACAGAGCCCCGTGAAGAGGGCCAGGTGATACCTGCACATGCAGCGGGCTGTGTTACAAGAGGAAACCCAAGCTTAGAGAACCACAATCTTTTATAAATGGGCAGTAAACCTGCCTGACTTTTGCTCCAGAGAGAGACACTATCTCTTCCATCCAAGTCTGTTTACTACACAAACATCCTTGAAAAGGTAGTCTGGTAGTAAGGCAGTGCCTCCCTCACAAGATGTGTAGGAATGTGAGAGGCCCTTGGAGAATCGTCTTTCAAGCATCCAGTTTCTTCACCTGGGACCTTATTATTGAGACTTTTCAGGTCATGCTCAAAACGGTGGTCGTTTTTTCTCCTTCCCTTTTGTGTATGTTACTGTTTTTTCTAATGAGGTTATGGCCAAAGAATTCCAGAGGTGAGTGACCCTCTAGATTTAAGGCAACCACATACAGGAAGGCAGGACTTGCAGAGGGAAGGGGCAAGCAATGAGAGGGTGGCTATTCCGATTTTACAAATGTAGGCTGCTGTTTTTCTATGACCCTGATGCTACAAGGGATGAAGATGTAGTCAGGGGAAATGTTGTCTGGGCCAGGGTGTGCCCAGGACTAGAGATGAGGTCTCCCGATTGCTAACTAGCATGGGAGAAGGGGTGAGGAGCCAAGGTATGTGATTGCCATCTATACCCAGACGGGGAATAGCCCTGAGTCTACTCATGTGGTCAACCCTCTGGTGTACAATAAGCCCTCGGGCAGGGTGGCTTTGGGGTCAAAAGCCTGGATTCAAGTTCTAACTCGGGCTCCACCACCAAACTGCTCAAAGAACGTAAGCAAATTTAGTTCCCTCATCTGTAAAAATGGGGATAACAACCGAACTTACCTTACAGGACTATTGTGGAATTGACTGAATTAGTCCAAGTAATGAGCTTAGAGCTCTTAATTTTTCAATAATACTCACAGGTTTTAAGACTTACTTTATCTTTCCATTGGGACAACTAACAAAATAAATTACAAATGGGTTAAAGTACATGGGAAACACAATACAAACACAATTTGAAAAGAGCAACAGAAGAAACCATAGGGTAAATATTGGTAAACTGGAATATATAAAAGTGAAAATTACTTGTTCAAAAATATTATAAGGAAAAGGAAAATATAAAAGATAAGCTAAAAAAATTGCAGTGCGTTCGATAGCTGAAGAATTAATATCCTTAATATATTTAAAAGTTTAACAAATCTATATGAAAATGAGTACATATACCAAGAGAAAATATATACATCAAGTAATGTAAGTAAAAGGAAGTTCCATTTTTCAGTTAAGAAAAGTGCAAAAAGATCATAATGAAATTTATAATACTCAGTGTTAGCATGCAAGGAAACTGATGCTATTGATGGAAATGTGTATTTGTTTAAATTTTTTGGCAGGCAACTTGAAAATATGTACCGAAGTCTTAAAAAGTCCATGAAATGGACCTTAAAAATGGCTCTCTGATCATTTAACATCTAAAAATTTATAAGATATCAGAAATAATTCAACATAGCATTATTTTTAAAAAAGTGTTAAACTGACAACAACTCAGATTCCCAACAAAGACGGTAATGTTTAAAATATCTAGTTTTTTTATGGGTTATCTTCAAAGAATATTTAATGACCATAAATCTCAGACAAAAAGCTAAGGGGACAAAATGAGAACACAAAGACATTTGTGACAAAACCCCAAATTTGGAAAAAAATACGTGTGTAGGTTTATATTAAAAAGTGTGGAAAAAAGTAAAGTCCATAAGGAAAAATATGACGTTAATAGTAATGACGGCGGGGGCGGGGATTATGACGTTAAGAATAATTATCTCGGGATGGGAATTTGCGTTTTTTTGATTCCCAGTACTTTTCTGTATTTTACAAGTTTCCTGTAATTTGTTCAGGAGGAAAAAACGTTATATTGGAGAGATTAATTGATCGATTGAATGATTAGTTATGGACAGTGTCGGCTGTTTCAGCCACTCTTCAGGTTTGACTCTCCTTTCCGCCACAGACCTTTCGGTCCTTCTCAGGTCTTCCACCCAGGCGCCAATAGAGTGAGGGGTAATATATAATACTAGATTACCTGGGGTTTTCGTACTGCAAAAACACCCATGTGCTAAGGTTTCCCGATTCACTGGGGACCAGGAGCTCTCAAGGGACAGGGCTGCAGACTCCGATCACTTTGCGGACCACCTCTAACGCGCGCAGCCGCACTGCAGCGTTCGCGTCTGCGGGGCAGGTTAGAGCCAGAGCTCACCAGATCCTGGTAAACTGGGACTGTGCCGCTTTTTACGTCACCGTAGGCGTTCTGCTCCACGGGAAAAAGGGCCAGAACTGCTGCCTTAAATGCGCTTTCGTGTCATCCGCTAGCTAACCTCGGGCCACAGCACGCCCCCCTACTGCAAACTACCACCATTCTAGGTGTGTTTTCCCACATGTAACCCATTTACAGAGTCTCCTCGTGTGCATCATTAATTAGGACGCTTTGCAGTTTACAAATCACCTCACACAACTCCGGCTTCCAAACACAGCTTAAAAGATGACATTTCGGGGACAGTACCGTTAAAATTCAAGGTATTTAACCTTCACACCAGAGTCCTAAGGACGTCCTGTAACATAAAACCCAGTTGTGGCTAAAAAGTACGCCTCGAGCCAGCCAGGAGTCGAACCTAGAATCTTCTGATCCGTAGTCAGACGCGTTATCCATTGCGCCACTGGCCCCGTACTAACAAGATTTGCACTGTAGCATAGATCACGCCTTACGCATCTACAACAGGCTCCCCAACACTAGCGCTGCGCTTCCGCCCCTGCACCAGGCGTCGCGGCGCTAGTCCACAGCTCCCAAGGCTCCGCCTTTCCCCAACCATGCGCTCCGCCAATCCGCAGCGGTGACGTCACGGCGCTCTTCGGCGCACTCCCATCCGCCGCGTCGGACTGCGCCTTTAGCGTTCTCTAGCGCGCGCGCTAAATTTGTCCACGGCCGCCTCCCGTTCGGGAGCAGCCCGGCCGGGCAGGGAGAGGAGGTGGGACGAGGCGGGGCGTTGCGGCCGCCGTGCCAGGGTGACCGGTAGCGCTGTATTCGAGGTGGCGGGGCGGGCGGAAAGAGCAGGGAGGAGGCTGTGGTGCAGGATGGCGGCAACAACCTACGAGCGGCTGAAGCTGTGAGTTCCGCGGGCCGGAAGCCGTTGCCCGAAAGGGTCTGCGGGGCGGCGGGTGGGGCGGCAGGTGTGGGCCGCCGGCAGCGGGGAGGCTTCCTGAGTGCCGGGGCGGCGGGCCGGGTGTGGGAACCCCGCGCGCTCCCCGCCTTACTCGCCGGGCGCGGCCGCCCCCGGCGCCGCGCCCGAGTCGCCACAGGCCCGGGAGCGGCTGTCCCGCCAGCTTTTCTCCGCTCAACTCGGCCTCAGAGCCCACGGCGGGGGACCGAAGCTGCGCACCGTCTTCCGGCGAGCCGGGCTCGGCGTTTGGATGCAGCCCTTCGGGGCACGCTCCTCCCCACTTTATTTTATTTTTTGTTGTTTAGAGAGGTGGCGGCTAAATTTATCCTTATTGCTTAGGAGAGAAAACGAGAAGTTTTTTTCTTATTTCATGGACCCATAGCAGCATGTTAGAGGCCACACACAAATGGATAAACCTTTCTCTATCTGGGCATTGAAGCCTTTCTGACCGGTCTTTAGGATGCAGGAAAAATTTAAAGTACAGTCAATACTCTTAAGGTCCTAAAAGGTTTACTTGGCTTTAAATATTATACCGCCCAAGCATAAAACAGATTGTTAAGTCCACGTGGACAGCCAGGGGCTACTGTCGAGAATTTTGTCACTGCAAATTGACTTTTCGGTAAAGCCAAGCTCTTGAGGCTCTGAGAAATAGGCTCTGGTTGTTAGAGTTGTAAATTAGGTATTTGTAGGGTTTAGGGTTTGTCCTGGGTTTAAAACAAAAGCAAAAACATGTATTTCCCTTAGCATTACTCTCAGCCCCTATGCTTTTCTTGTCTGTGAATAACTTTGTTCTACTCACTTTGTGTTTAATGCTTTACCTCTAGACTGAAAATCCAGTGACCACATCTCAGAAAGTCTTTGGCAGCAGAAGTAGATGTGGTTTTTGAGAAGCTTATCTATCCCTAAATAAGTTAAAATATCTTGGGACTTAGGCACAGGTATCGCATTTCCTATACAAGGATATGAGGACATCAGGATGTGGTTTGGGCACTTGCTATGCTCCCCAGAACGTCAAGCCCACTTAACGTTCTGGAAGGTTCAGTTAAAAGTTAGGGCTGCAGAATTGGAAGTGAGGCCATCTCGACATCAGATGCTTTGCATAAAAGAAGATTACTTTTTCCTCAGTCCACCCCCCTTACCACTTCTCTTCACTGTAATTCCCTTGAAAAGCCCCAGCTGCGCACTTCCCTCCACGTTTTTCTTGTTAGGTTTCCTTATTCTCTCCCAGTTCCCCTTCACAAGGTGATCACCTTGTTGGTGAATGAGTCTAGGAAAGTGTCTTTGACTGAGGTACTGGCGGGGCCAGTGTCACGTGTGCTGTGTTGGCTAATTAGGTTATTGTTGTCTACCTGATAGTCACTAAAGGGTTTTAATGTGATCCTACACCAGGTCTCAGTTGTGTTTAAGAAATATGGAGCCTTGGCTTGATTGCCGCTCAGCGTTAGGTTACGAAATGCAATCGAATTTTCCTGTGGCAAAGATTGAATGGGATGGAGAACTTGAGAGTTATGATGATAACTGCCAAGGAGGCAATAAATGCACCAGTCCAGACCTTAAAAAAAAAAAAAAGCTCTATATCCATAAAAGAGAAAGGAAATTTGGCACTGAAGTGGTGACGCTGATGCTTTTGTATTGATTTTTGTGAGAAGTGGAAACTATAAATTTGTTTGGGGGAAAAAGTAAATCTGGGGTTATATGAAAGTCATTCTCTAATTTTTCAGTGCTTACCTTTTTTCCCTGAAAAAAAATAGTTGTAAATGCTCCTGTAAATGAAGATACAACTTTTTTACAACTTTGTTTTTCTTTGCCAAGGAGTTTGTGAGTTGGAGTCTCTGCTCTTATTTCTTTTGTTTGGCCCTTGCTGCTCTGAGGTGTGGTTTTAAAATGTGGCCTCCGACCTAAGGTGTATTCTTTTTTAGATGCATTGGAGGTGGAAGTGGTTTCTGACCCATATAAGAATTAGTAGGACATAATGGCCATTTTTAAAAGTGGGTAGAGATACGTTTTAAGGAAGATCCGTACAAGAGATAGTTTGATTATTGTATTACGAAAGTATTGTTACTGGGTTTATTTAAATATCGAAGTGCTTGGGATTTTAAAAATTTGTTCTGTGTTATGCCATACATTTTTTCCAGTCCATCTCTTTCCTGTGGTGTTCACCTTCCTAATGCCCTAAGTTTCATCCTCTACTCTCCTGCTTACAATCTCCAGTTCCATTTTATTGACTTACAGGAATAAGCCCACATTTCTTAGCCACCTGTATTCTAGCCTCTTCACAGTCTGTCCCCTAACCTTATTTCCCATAACTGCCCAGTGCTTTTTTTTTTTCTTTCCTTTTTTTCCCTTTCACCAGACTTGGCCACCCTCTTTTTGCTTCAAGCTTGGGCTTATTTTGATCTTTCTATCCAGAATGTTTTCTTCCTCTCTCCCCTCTTTACATGCTGATCACATCTATGGTAGAGCCGAGACAACTCAGGCTTTTTAAGTCAGAACAGACTTAGATTTATTTAGACTTAGATTCACCTGCTATTTGCTTTGTGTCCTGACCATGTTATTTAATCTCTCTGAATCGGGTTTTCATCTGTAAAATGGGAACGTTTCTACTTCACAGTATTATAAGGACTGAAAGAGCGTAGATGAAACCAGCATACTTAACAGATACTCCTCGTCTCTGCGAAGCCTTTTTTCCAATGTCTTTTCCTTCACTGAGCTCCCATAACAGTCTGCTGTCACAGGAACTAGACACCAAACGTCTATATGAGTTTTCACATTCTGTCTCTTATGATTCATTAGCAGTGTACTTACTGTCTGATGGACACGAGGACTGAGAGAATGATCGAGCCATAGCACTGTTTGAACCACTCACTTTGCTGCCTAGAAATGATGAAGTCATTAATAAATACTTTGTTTCTCCAACCAGGTTACAAGTATGTAGAACATATTAGAAACACCTTAACATTGATTTCTTCTCTAGTCCTCAGTTCCCAACGTAAAGCCTGGTGCATTACAGGTCCTCAGTGGATCACCTAAGTAAATGAAAAGAACTTTTCCAGTATAGAACACCTACCAGTACTTCAAAAAAACAAAACACAGTCTGGGGTAATTTGGAATGTATTCTTTTGAAGTAGCAGCAACTTAAGTCGTTTTATGTATGGTATTATCTTTCCAGTGCCTCTGTGAAGTCTAGGTTGATATATATCATCTGTCATTGTTGAAGACAGGGAGATAATTGCCCTTGGCCCCCACAGTTAGGTCACACAGCCAAACCATGGCAGAACTGGCCGTGGAACACAGCAGGCCCAGAGTCCAATGATCTTTTCATTATATTGCATTATTCAAATTACCTTTTTTCTCATCAGATTGCTCTCACCTTAGTCCTTGGGCATGTCTGGTATAGAAATGAGTTACTTAACAACTGAAAATAATTGACATGTTCATTATGGATTTTTGATGTAGAAGACAATATTGATTTGTTGAGAATTTAAAATTTATACTATTTAAACATCCAGGCAGTTCTTAATATTCCTATTTTGCAACTCCTTTTTTCATTTAAAATCATTTGTGTAAGCCTTTGTAATGTCAAACAGTGATAAGTTTGAAATTGCAAGACAATTAACAGAAATCCATGATTGGAAATATTTAAAACATTTTTTTCCTTTTAAGGGTCAGGTGAAAAAAGTGTAAGGCAGAAAGTGAATCAGGTTGCAGCTTCTATCTGAAGAAACATTGTTTCCTCAGTTAAGAAGTGGACTTTCTTTTTAAAAGATTGTCATAGCTGTGAGGTCAGCCAGGGGAGAGGTGATAGAATCCTGAGATCAGATGTAAACTAAGCAATTCTGTGATGAAGATATATGTAGTTTATACAGTACAGTGAACATTCAGATTACTCACACATCTCCCTTCTTGACTGCCTTCATCCAATTCCCCCTCTCCCGTCCACCCCCCTCCCACCCATCTCTGATAACCACAAATCTTATCTCTTTTCTATGAGTTTGTTTTTGAAGTGTAATTGACCTACAACACTATGTTAATTCTTGGTACACAGGATAGTGATTTGGTATTTTTGTACATTTAAAAATGGTCACCATGATAAGTCTTGTTATGATATGTCATCATACAAAGATATTACATAGTTATTGACTGTATCTCCCACAGTGTACATTTCATACCCTTGACTTATTTATAATGTTTTATAACTGGAAGTTTGTACCTTTTTTTTGTTGTTGTTGTTTTTTGCGGTACGCGGGCCTCTCACTGTTGTGGCCCCTCCCGTTGCGGAGCGCAGGCTCCGGACGCGCAGGCTCAGCGACCATGGCTCACGGGCCCAGCCGCTCCGCGGCATGTGGGATCCTCCCAGACCGGGGCACGAACCCGTGTCCCCTGCATCGGCAGGCGGACTCTCAACCACTGCGCCACCAGGGAAGCCCATGAAGTTTGTACCTTTTAATCTCTGTCACCTATTCCTTTCCTTCCCCTACCTACCTCCACTCTGGCGACCCTCTGTTCTCTGTAACTCTAACTCTGCTTCTGTTTTGTTTGTTCATTTGTTTTTTAGATTCCATGTATAGGTGAAATCATACAGTGTTTGTCTTTCTCTTTCTGACTTATTTTACTTAGCATAATACCCTGTCGGTCCATTGGTTGTTGCAAATGGCAAGATTTCATTGTTTTGTTATGGCTGAGTAATATTCTCTTGTGTGTGTGTGTGTGTGTGTGTGTGTGTGTGTATATATCTCACACATGTTTTTTATCCATTCATCTATTGATGGGCACTTGGGTTGCTTCCATATCTTGGCTTTTGTAAACAATGTTGCATTGAACATAAGGGTACATATATCTTTTCTAATTAGTGTTTTGTTTTCTATAGATAATTACTCAGGATTGGAATTGCTGGATCATATGGTAGTTCCATTTTTAATTTTTTGAGGAAGCTCCATACTCTTTTCCATAGTGGCTGCCCTAATTTACCAACAGTGCAGTGTTCCCTTTTCTTGACATTGTCGCCAACACTTATTGTATTTGTTGTCTTTTTGATAATAGCCATTCTGACAGGTGAGAGGTGGTATCTCATAGTGGTTTTTTTTTGTTTGTTTGTTTTGTTTTTTTGTTACGCGGGCCTCTCACTGTTGTGGCCTCTCCCCTTGCGGAGCACAGGCTCCGGACGCACAGGCTCAGCGGCCATGGCTCACGGGCCCAGCCGCTCCGCGGCATGTGGGATCTTCCCGGACCGGGGCATGAGCTCGTGTCCCCTGCATCGGCAGGCGGACTCTCAAGCACTGCGCCACCAGGGCAGCCCTCATAGTGGTTTTGATTTGCATTTCCTTCGTGATTAGTGATGTTGAACATCTTTTCATGTGCCTATTGGCCATCTGAATATCTTCTTTGGAAAAATGTTCAGATCCTCTGCCCATGTTTTACGCAGGTGGTTCCTTTTTTTTTAACTTTTTTTTTTTTTTAATTTATCTTTGGCTGCTTTGGGTCTTCACTGCTGCGCACGGACTTTCTCTAGTTGCGGCACGTGTACTTCTCATTGCAGTGGCTTCTTTTGTTGCGGTGCACAGGCTCTAGGCACGTGGGCTTCAATAGTTGTGGCACGAGAGCTCAGTAGTTGTGGCTCGCAGGCTCTAGAGCTCAGGCTCAGTAGTTGTGGTGCACGGGCTTAGTTGCTCTGCAGCATGTGGGACCAGGGCTCGAACCCATGTCCCCTGCATTGGCAGACAGATTCTTAACTACTGCACCACCAGGGAAGTCCCTGTTCATTTTTTTTTTGATCTTGAGTTGTTTGAGTTCTTTAAATATTTTGGATATTAACCCCTTATCAGATGTATCATTTGCAAATATCTTCTCTCAGTCAGTAGGCTGCCTTTTTGTTTTATTGATAGTTTCCTTCACTGTGCAAAAGCTTTTTAGTTTGATGTAGTTACATTTGTTTATTTTTGCTTTTGTTCCCCTTGCCTGAGGAGACATATCCAAAAAAAATATTACTAAGACTGATGTCAGAAAGCATCCTGCCTCTGTTTTCTTCTAGAGGTTTTATGGTTTCAGGTCTTACGTTTAAGTCTTTAATCCATTATGAATTTACTTTTGTGCATAGTGTGAGAGAGTAGTCCATTCTGATCCTTTTGCATCTAGCAGTCTCGTTTTCCAAGCACGCTGTCCTGGAGAATGTTCCATGTGCACTTGAAAGAAGTTCTTTCTTTTTGTTTATGTGTGTATCTGTTATAGATTTTTGGTTTGTGGCTCCAGTGAGGTTTATGTATAGCAGTCTGTCTGTCTATCATTATTTTAAGCTGCTGATCTCTTAAGTCAGACACATTTTAACAACCCTGCATTTTTGCTCCTCTCCTCCTCCTTACCCCGCATGTTTCCTCTTTTGATATCATCTTTTATATCTTTTTGTTTCGTGTATCCCTTAACTACTTATTGTGAATGTAGGTGATTTTACTGGCTATATCCACTGGCTGCAGAGCTCATGGTGTCCCAGAGCTCGTGTTGGCCTGCTGGTGGGCAGAGCCCGGGCCCAGGGGGCTGGGCTGGGTCCTGATACGGCAGGCTGTAGGGCTGCGGTGGTCCTGGGGCTGTCGTCTGCCCACTGTTGTGTGGGGCGGGGATCCCAGGGGTGGTGCCTACACATTAGTGGGTGAGGCTGGTCCTAGGTCTAGTGCCAGCCCACTGGTGGGCTGAGCTGGGTCCCAGGGTCTCTGGTGGCAGGGTCCTGGGGATCCTGGGGCTAGTACTGGGATCCTGGTGTCTAGGGGTGGTCCTCTGCCCTTTGGTGGACAGGGCTGGGTCTTGGGGCAGCTGTGGGCTCAGAGGGGTCTTAAGAGAGCATGTCTGCTGGTGGGTAGGTAGGGCTGTGTCTCTGCCTGGCTAGTTGCTTGGCCTGAGGTGTCCCGGTACTGATGCTGATGGAGCCAGTTAAGTCAGTGGGTGGGGCCAGGTCCTTGTGCTAGTTAAGCTAGGAGGACTCCAAAATGGCACTTGCCACCCTCAGTGTCCTTGTGGTAGAGTGAGCTTCTAAAGATGGCTGCCACTATATGTGTCCCCAGGGTGCGCCAGTTGCCTCCTGCCTCTCCAGGATGAGCAGGTGAATCTGACCCAGGTTCCTTTCAGATTTTTGCTTCGGTCCTGGAGCATGTGAGATTTTGTGTGTGTCCTTTAAGAGTGGAGTCTCTTATTTCCCACAGCCCTCTGGCTCTTCTGAAAGTAAGTCCCACTGGTCTTCAAAGCCAAACGTTCTAGGGGCTCATCTTTCTGATGTAGGAACCCCAAGCTGGAGAACCCGGTGTGAGGCTGGACCCCTCGCCCCTTGGGGAGAGCCTCTGCAGTTGTAATTATCCTCCCATTTGTGGGTCGCCCCCACTGTGGTATGGGTCTTGGTTACATTGGCTCTCCTCCCCTCCTACCCGTTTTGTTGTTCCTTATTTATTTATTATTATTTTTTTTGCGGTACGCGGGCCTCTCACTGTTGTGGCCTCTCCCGTTGCGGAGCACAGGCTCCGGACGCGCAGGCTCAGCGGCCATGGCTCACGGGCCCAGCCGCTCCGTGGCATGTGGGATCCTCCTGGACCGGGGCACAAACCCGTGTCCCCTGCATCGGCAGGCAGACTCTCAGCCACTGCACCACCAGGGAAGCCCTCTTGTTCCTTTTTTATATCTTTAGCTGTAGAAGATCTCTTCTGCTAGTCTTCCAGTTTTTCTCATCAGTAGTTGCTCTGTAAAGAGTTGTAATTTGGTGTGCCTGTGGGAAG
This sequence comes from Hyperoodon ampullatus, assembly GCF_949752795.1. Taxonomy (NCBI): domain Eukaryota; kingdom Metazoa; phylum Chordata; class Mammalia; order Artiodactyla; family Ziphiidae; genus Hyperoodon; species Hyperoodon ampullatus. Next base: position 42,617,553 of record NC_136923.1, on the reverse strand, counting down.
AGGTGAGCTCAAGGTCTTCCTACTCTGCCATCTTGGCCACACATCTCCATGGGCCTTTATTTTCAAAGCTTAATAGGCTTTGAAGTCCATGGTCTCTGGGATCAAGAAGAGAGAGTGCAAGCTCATGCCTATTTTGATATATCTTCCAAAATATGTGTCATCTTAACAGAAACTAGGACTCTGGGTTGATATCAAATCCCCTGTCTTGAAAGAAACTAGGTAGTATTCCTCTTCTGTTAGTTAATAGTTGATACCTATTGGATTCTGATAACCTCACCAGATTATTTTAGTATACAGTATTACTTTGAACTTTAGAGGTTTGATATCAACAGCATAGTTAATGACCAGATAATCTTCGTGGAGGGAATTTCTTTAACTTCTAAGATCTATTTCATAAATAAGTGATGTGAGAGAGTTTTACTGAAATAAGAAACATCACACCAGTTGAGGGCCATTCTTTTTGCAACAGGGAGAGGATTTTGCCTAGATATTTGTTCATCATTGAGTCTTCTGTCTTGGTTTCCATGTACTTTTTACATTGAGAACTTAGCAGAGCCTGTTGACTGGTTAATTTTGGAAAAACTCCAGGCAGAACTTGGTGTTAGTGATACTTCGTAGACTTTCTATTTAGAGAACACCCTGCTTCCTCTTACTCTTCTTATAAGTTACAGTATAACTTCAAATCCAGTTAAAATTTGACCTCTCATGATCTTTCCTTAGCTAAGAGAAAAGAAACAATTTTTAAAATTCTGTTTATTCTGTCACTGAGCCAAAGAAAACATTAGTTAAGGGCCATATAGAAAAAACAACTTAATGTATGTGTTTTCTGACTAATTATGTTCTATTCGCTAAGAAAATTGATTGAGCTTTTACTGTCTTGTGTGAGAATACCAATGGTAATGGATGAGCTTAGAGTCCTTGTCTGCAGAGGCTTGGTAGCCTGTTTGGTGAAGATTTTTTTTTTTTAATACATTTATTTATTTATTTGTTTGTTTATTTATGGCTGCATTGGGTCTTTGTTGTTGGGTCTTCATTGCTGCGTGCAGGCTTTCTCTAGTTAAGGCGAGTGAGGTCTGCTCTTCGTTGTGGTGCGCAGGCTTCTCATTGTGGTGGCTTCTCTTGTTGCAGAGCATGGGCTGTAGCCGCACGGGCTTCAGTAGTTGTGGCACGCAGGCTCAGTAGTTGTGGTGCATGGGCTTAGTTGCTCTGCTGCATGTGGGATCTTCCCAGACCAGGGGTCGAACCCATGTCCCCTGCATTGGCAGGCGGATTCTTAACCACTGCGCCACCAGGGAAGTCCCTGGTGAAGATTTAAAAACAAAAATAACAATAAAACCATAACCCCAGCAAAAATTATACCCTGAATGTTTACTCAAGTGTTTCTGACTCTAAGTGCTAGAGAGTTAAAGTTAATTTCATGAGCTTTTGAAATGAAACCTGGGAGCATAAAACTTACAGAATAAAATTTATTGCATAAAACACACTTCAGATCAGTATTAAGGCCAATTAAACAGTGGTGGGAAATGGAAGGAGGGAAAGGAGAAGAGGAAGGCAGCAAAGGCATATGTAGAAAACTGAGTTGGGATGACACTTGCTGTTATTAGATGGATTAATTAGAGCGATTACTTGTAATTACTCTTCTTAGAAATGTTGATTAGCTGGCAGTCGCTGTTCATATCTCCAATTCTTGCTCCAATTCTTAAGCCATTTTCAATAACATTTATCAGAGCAGCCTGGTGGCAGCACCCGCAACTTAGATTCTAGCAACATCTCTCTGAGAGGTAAGATCCAGCAAAGGTCCCAGAGCCCTTAGGCTAGATAGAACTCTTTACCTTGATCCACAATTACTCTTATTTTTGTTTTTGTCCTTTTAACATCTTTTTAAACTTAATTTTTATTATAATCTAATACGAGTATGTGGTTTAAAACTAAGTAACACAAAGCTTATGTAATAAAAGAGCACTTTTCAGCACTCCCAACTCCCACTGTCCCAGAGACATCTATCAATACTTTCATTTTTTTTAATGTTTATTTATTTAGGTTGTGCTGGGTCTTAGTTGCGGCATGCAAACTCTTAGTTGTGGCATGTGAACTCTTCGTTGTGGCATGTGAACTCTTAGTTGCAGCATGCGGGATCTAGTTCCCTGACAAGTGATTGAACCCGGGCCCCCTGCATTGGGAGCATGGAGTCTTACCCACTGGATCATCAGGGAAGTCCCAGTATTTTCATGTTTTTAAGCAGTTTCTTCTGGTATTTTGCTTCACACTTCTAAACAACATGCTTATACTACTATTTCCTGATTTGTTTTTCAGTTTCAGTCATATGATGACTTTTTACTTCAGAAGATGAGAATTTAGCTTTTATACCTCTCTTCCTTTCCTCTCCTCTCAGTGTGTTTATATTAAGATATTCAGTGTTCACATTATTATGATTGTGTAGGTATGACTCAGAGGAAGTCAGTAATGTAATATAATTATATTTCCTTATAAAAATGCTTTGTTTTTCCTTGAATTAAAAAGTTTGCTTGACTTTTCTTTAATGTACGTGTTGCTAATTAATCTTCAGTCACTGGGACAGCAGTAAAACTCCTCTGCTGACGGTAACTGTCAATTCATCTTCTTCTGTGAGGCTTACCTCCAGGAGCCCTATCCCCTCTGCTTTAATCTGGACTGGCTGTTCTTTAGGCCTGTTGCATTGTCCTGGAACCTCCCTTTACCATCATCATGAGAATTTCTTTTCCCTCTCTCCTGTTTTGGATTCCAAGTCTAACTCTTGATTTACTCCATGTCGATGAAAGAAAGAGTGAAAGAGAAGTATCTTTTGAGATATTGCACATCTGAAAATGCTTTTATTCTATCCTCACATTTATTTGTTAGTGTGGCTAAGTATAGAATTCTCAGAAATTATTATCCTTCAGAATTTTAAAGACCTTGCTGTTGAATAGTCCAATGTGTTGCTGTTGAATAATCCAATAGTGTGGCTGTTGAATATTTCAGCGCTTCTTTCTCTTAGTTTTTTTTTTTTTTCTGGAAGCTTTAGGATTGTATCTGTATGGTATTTTGAGTTTAACGCTTAAGGTGCCTCTGTGTGTGTGTGTGTGTGTGTGTGTGTGTGTGTGTGTGTGTGTGTTTCATATATTTGGTGGGCCTTTTACATCTGGAAACTTGTCCTTTGGCTTGAGGTTTCTTCTTTGTTTTTGCACTATTTCTTTGATACATTTTTTTCTTGTGTACTCTCCTGGAATTCCTGCTAAGTGGATGTTGAACCTTCTGGATTGTGCCCCTCTCTTTCTTCCTGTCTTCTTTCCCCCTCCTGTCTCTTTCCATCTCCCCCTTTCTTCCTTCCTATGCTTTTCTGTTTTACAGCTCTTATCTTTTTATTCTGTTCTCAAGGAGAGTTCTTCAGTTTATTTTCCAGTCCTTCTACTGAATATTCAAATTATTATTTCTGCCGTCGGTCCAAAAACATATTCTTGCTTGCTGAATCTCCTTCTCCTCCCCCTCCCCCTCCTTTTTGCTATTTTTGTTTCACGAATGCAATGTCTTCTCTCTCAGGCTACCAGTTATAAATGTGTTTTGAAGTTTTACTCTCTTCTCAACATAGTTTGTTTACCCAGAGTTATTTTTCTCTTTGTTTTGTTCTGTCTCTTCTGTGATGGAAGCTTATCTCAAATATCTGGTGATCCTTGGTTGTCATTTCATGTTTAAGAATGAGGCACTAAAAAATTGATTGGAAGGGTCTGTTTGTGGGTCAGGATTTGTCAATTGGTGGCCTTCACCAGAGTGATTGTGCAGGAACTCAACTGTTTCTTTGGGGGAGGTGCCCTAAATGTCAGCATTTGCAGGTCTTTTCTTTTGGGCCCGTAAGTTTCTTCAGAGACAGTATTCATAGCTCCTTCGGAAGTTGGGGGAAGTGGGATGCTTGGCTGCTAGCCTTCTGGGAACCTGGCAGAGGAAGAGGGTGGATGATTTTCCCAATCTGTAAGCAGACCTTCTCTGGGTCTCCAGACTTTACTTGACTCACTGTGGTCCTCAGCTGTGCCTGGTTTCTGGAGTTCAGGGCTTTTCTTGTTGAACTGCTCTAAGCATTAAATCGTATGGTCAGGGAGGTACCTGGACTCTAGGTTTGGGTAGGGATCTGATTGTTCCTTACACAGACTTTGAACCACCTTATTCTTACCCCCAACCCCGCAGTTAATCTCACTGCCCCATCTCATCCCCTACCCAAGTCCTTAGTTCTTGAGTCTTTTCAGCACTCTACGGCTGGAATCTGCTTACTTTGTTGGCTCTCACCCCATAGGCAGTTAGATTCTGAAGTAACTTAATTAGCCCATTTCCAAGCACTTTTCTTCTTCCAGACCTGTATTTGAATGACTAGTATCTGCCCTACAGCCTGCACCCACCTCTTGGTACTACCCAGATTCCATCTTCTGAAAGAATATCAAGGCTTTTTCTCTGGAGGGTTTTCACTCTTGGAAATTCATTTCATTCTACTTCGATTAAAAAGTTAATTTGTTGATCTTCTCATTTCACATGTACCTAGCCAGACTGGAAGTGTTATATATAGTATATTTCACCTTCATATAAAAGAAATTTTCATTTCTAACTATGTAATTTTAAGGATTTTAAACACATAGTGAGGTTATTAACTTCGATTATTAGGAATGTAACAATTAGTAAAGGCCTATTTCTGTGGCTGTATATTTTTTGTATATGATTTAAAGTCTTAATCCAAGATGTATATATATATATATATATATATATATTTATATATATTTTTTTTTTTTTTTTTTTTTTTTTTTTTTGCGGTACGCGGGCCTCTCACTGTTGTGGCCTCTCCCGTTGCGGAGCACAGGCTCCAGACGCGCAGGCCTGGCGGCCATGGCTCACAGACCCAGCTGCTCCACGGCATGTGGGATCTTCCCAGACCTGGGCACGAACCCATGTCCCCTGCATCGGCAGGCGGACTCTCAACCACTGCGCCACCAGGGAAGCCCTATATTTTTTAATAAGTTTATTTATTTGCAGCTGCATTGGGTCTTCATTGCAGTGTGTGGGCTTTCTCTAGTTGTGGCGGGCAGGGGCTACTCTTCGTTGTGGTGCGTGGGCTTCTCATTGTGGTGGCTTCTCGTCGTGGAGCACGGGCTCTAGGCGTGTGGGCTCAATCGTTGTGGCTCATGGGCTTAGTTGCTCCGTGGCATGTGGGATCTTCCCAGACCAGGGCTCGAACCCGTGTCCCCTGCATTGGCAGGTGTATGCTTAACCACTGCACCATCAGGGAAGTCCCCAAAATGTATATATTTTTTCAGTGTTCCACACCCTTCCAGATCAGTTTTAAATTTAAATGTCAAGTTGGGGAAAAATTTTTAATTGCTTATATTAGGGATACTTTTTGTTCCATGTACATTTTAAAATATATTTATTTATATATATATTTTACATAATTATACATATTAAAATTTTAATAGGAGATTTTTCTGCTCTTATAAATATTTGATTTTATAATAAATTTCACTGACTAAAAGGTTCCTGTTAGGTAACACACCAAAACTTGTATGATTTTTTTAAATTCATTGACTTCATTCAAATAATTTATTTTTATGGTAGAAGTTTTGCAGGTGAGAAGCTTAAATACATTGGTTCTAGGGCCCCCGTCAGTTACCAAATTCAAAGATGCTCAACTTCCGTATATAAGTGGCATAGTATTTACATATAACCTATGTACATCCTCCTGTATACTTGAAATAATCTCTGTAATACCTAATACAATGTAAATGCTATGTAAATAGTTGTAAATACAATGTAAATGTTATGCAAATAGTTGCTGGTGTTCAGCAAATTCTAGTTTTGCTTTTTTGGAACTTTCTGGAATTTTTTTTTCTTGAATATTTTCAATCCACTGTTGGTTGAATCCGCCCTTGTGGAATCCATGGATAAGGAGGGCCTACTGTATATAGATAAAAGAAGTCAAAGTATAAGATGGTGGAGCTATTGAGGGAACACAGTATGCATTTCTTTACTGGCTGTTTATTTAGATGCAAGCTTTGTGTTTTTGTCCATTGTATTGAAAAAGTGGAGGAATTTGATTTCTGAGATTGTATGTTGATAATCATCTCTTATATTAAGAATAACATTAGTTATTAAAGAAGTAACACCATTTGTGTGAAGTAAACTGTGCTAGCTTTTCCCCCCCAAATACAGCTGTGAATTTAGAAGAGCTTAGGGCCCTGAGCAATATGAAGAAGATGGATATAATAAAACCCAGGGACTTCACTCGTGGTCAGAACTGTGTAGCATTCATCAGCCTTTGTCTCAAATGTAAAACTAAAGCAGCTGAGTAGGAGCAGTGGTGATGGCTTTGTCAGGAGACTGAGACAGCAGAAGAGAAACAAAACTAAAACTCAGTGGTCTGAGGTCACTTAGTAAAAATAATAATGCCACCGTTTCGTGGAGTCTCTTCTTAGTGCCAGGCATGTCACGCATATTCTCTCATTTACCCTCACTGATCACTTACCACTTTTTAATAGAGAGAGAGCTGAGCTGGGAAGTTCAGTGATTTGTTCAGGGACTCATGACAGTAAGCATGGAGTTGGAATTCAAACCAGGTTTGTAAGAGCTTAAAACCTGTAATTTTTTCACCATACTGTGTTACTAGAATTTGAAGGAATCATCTTTTGGTAGGATGGCCCAGAAATCGATGTGTTCAAGATCCTAGTCAGTCAAGAAAACATTGTTACTTATACTTAGGTTAAGACATAAGGAAAAAACCTTGGTTTAATAAAATATAAATTAAAGATATTCCATTAAAAATGGTTTTTAAAATGTTTCAGCACTTGGAAACTAACACACTAGGTATCAAACTCAATTGAAGGAAACATCTCTTTGCTTTGTTCCAGGAAGATAAAGTGTTTTTGTGTTTTGGCCAGGAGTTAATGTGGAGGTTATTTCATTCCAGGAGGGATTTGATCACTGTAGTAGTTTTCTATTGCTGCTGTACCAAATTACCATAAGCTTAGAAACTTTAAACAATACAAATGTATTATCTTTTAGTTACTGTCGGTCAGAAGTCCAATATGAGTCTCACTGGGCTAAAATCAAATGTTTCATAGTGGAGGCTCTGAGGAAGAATCCAGCTCATTCAGGGTGTTGACCAAATCCATTTTCTTGTGGTTGTTGGACTGAGGTCCCTGTTTTCTTGCTGGCTGTCAGCCTGACGCCACTCTCCTGTCCCTGCACGTGACCTCAACATCTCAAGAACTATCAACAACTTGTCACATCCTTCTCATGATTGAAATCTTCATTGTAGGAAAGCATTTTCCATTATAGGAAAGCATTTCACATGACTCTTTCAGATCCTGAGCCTGTTTAAGACCTGGAAATGCAGTGGGACATCTGATGCACAGGCATTTAAACAGCATTTAAAAGATTGGGGGTTGTTAGGGTGTGGAGGGATTCTAAAGAGTGAGGCTTATAAAATGCCCTCTGATTTAGAGAAAGAATTTTTTCCAAAGGCTTTTATAAAGAAGTCTTGTTTTTCAGGTCTACTTTTTGTTTAAAATTTTTGTTTCTATTTGTTACTTGTTTTTTTATTTATCACCTACCTCCTTGTCCCTAGTGCTTGTGTAATGCTTATTAGCACATGGTAGCTTTTCAATAAATTTATAGACTTACTCCTGGAGTGCAACTTACCCTTGCACAAAACATCTTCTGCAGATATGGACTGATGTGTTGGATTTTTTTTTTTTTTTTTTTTTTTAATGATTTGAGACTAGAGGTAACTATCCTATGACTAGATTGTCTGGAAGTTTTTTTATACTTCCCTTAGTTTGTTTCAGGACCTCTCACTTTGCTTTTCTTTTTATAGGTTTATTGAAGCATAGTTGACATACAATAAACTGCACATATTTATTGCATGCACTTTGATACATTTTGATATATTTTACACCTGTGAAACCATCACCAGTATCAAATGAATAGAGTCATTACCCCTAAAAGTTTCCTTGTGTCTGTAGTCACTCCCGTTTTCCCTTCTCTGTGCAAGTTAAACATACAACTACCATATGACCCAGCCATTCTACTTCTAAGTAGTCATCCAAGAGAAATGATGCATGTGTCTGCCTTAAGACTTGTACTAGAATGTTCATAGAAGCCTTATTCATAATATCCTAAACTGGAAACGGCACAAATGTCCATCAGCAAGTGAATGAATAAACAAATTGTGATATATCCATACAGTGGACTACTATTCAGGAATAAAAAGGAACATATATTTAGTTTGAATTAAAGACTGCCATATTTGAAGCAGATTTGTTTCCTTTGTTGCATTTCTTATTTTGTATTAAAATTGACTTTCATTTCCTTGGCATACCCCACTCCCACCCCATGGAGGAAATATTAAGAAGTTAGTTATAGATGAACCATAAAAGGATGTAAGTTATATTTGGATAATTAAGCGTTGATTATTCCTCAAAAACTTATAGTCAAAAATGGTCAGTACAGTTTGTTCTGCTACAGCACTTGTTTCTATAACACCAAAAAGCTTCTACATGGTCAGTAAGTAAGAAGTGATGTCAGTGATGGTGTGTGGGTTTATATAAGATTTTTCATTGGCAAGAGGAGTAGAATAGAGGGAGTAGAATTTAAAAGGAAAGGGAAAAGCCCTCAGATTGGCTGCTGCACAGACAGATGTTCTTTCAAGTGTGGTTTAAGAACAGCAGAGATTAGTCCCTGGAAAAACAAACAAGCTAGTTCTCGCCCCAACTCTGGTCAGCTCCTGGAGGCCCTCCGTACCTGCGGGTTCCGTACCTGCAGGTTCCAACTTGGTTGAATCCACGGTTGCAGAGGGCTGACTGTACTGCACCATTTAATATGAGGGACTTGAGCATCCACAGATTTTGGTATCTGGAACCAATCCCCGGCAGATACCTGTATTTACTCCTGTGCCCACCTTAACAACAGCCTCAGTCTCCATTGTTTTAGTGCCTGCAAATCTTTATTTTAACTTTATTTAGTTTTTGTTGAATGTTATTTCCTGAGGCAGTCCCCAGCCATGCTGAATTGCTTGCCTGGAGTTATCCATGTTACCTCCTGAGGAGCCAACTGTTAATTTTTGTTGGACTCAGGTTACAAAGTTGCAAAAATTCTGAGTACTCTGTCCCGACCCTAATTTTACCCCCTTTATTTTTTACTTTGCAGGATGAGGTTTTTTTTTTTTTCCAGAACACATCAGTGGCATTCAAACAAAATACAAAAATGTTAAAGTAGTTTATTTTAAACAATTTCCTGGAAATGTGTTTCTTAGTGTTTTTAGCTAATATTTAAATCTGGGTTACTATGTGTCACGTGTTCTAAGTGCTTATCAAAGATTATCTCATTTTATCCTCACAACAACGCAATTTAATGAGTCTGGTATTATCCTTATTTTGTGGATAAGGGAACTGAGGAACACAGGGGAGGAGTAACGTGCCCAAATTCACACAGCACAGTCAGTCTGGTTCCATAGAATGTGCTGACTACTGTGCTACATTGCCTCCTGTACCATGTTGAGTATAAATTAGATTTTAGTATGATTTTCTTATGTAAGTCAGAGTGGTAGTTTTACAGCAAATTAAAACCTTATCAGCATTAAATTAGGTGAAAAGAGTTGCAGTGAACACATAAGGACAGCATAATAGGTGAAAAGAGTTGCAGTGAACACATAAGGACAGCATAATAGCTTTATTCAGAAGCTGGGAAAATGATATCAATTTTTTTTTGTGTGTGTGTGTGGTACGCGGGCCTCTCACTGTTGTGGCCTCTCCCGCTGCGGAGCACAGGCTCCGGACGCGCAGGCTCAGCGGCCATGGCTCACGGGCCCAGCCGCTCCGCGGCATGTGGGATCCTCCCGGATCGGGGCACGAACCCGTGTCCCCTGCATCGGCAGGCGGACTCTCAACCACTGCGCCACCAGGGAAGCCCAATGATGTCAAATTTAAACATTGTTAAATTGTTATAATAGTTTTTTTTGGAAGTCTTCATTTCACTTCGTTATTTCTGGTTTTAAATTTCTTCTTAGGCATATCACACCTGAAAAATTTTATGTGGAAGCTTGTGATGATGGAGCAGATGATGTACTTATCATCGACCGTGTGTCCACAGAAGTTACGCTCTCAGGTATTTCATGGCCAGATTTAGAAGTGTCTAGAAAGATTTTACACTTAAGTTGCAATAGTTAAATTAATGAGATCCATGTGAGTGTGGATATCTGAGTGTCTTCTTAGAAAATTTTAATTCTTGCTACCTCATTTGATTTTTATGCATTAATTTTATACTTTTTCCTTTTCATGAAAAGGAGAAATGATCTTGAAATTTTTAGGTAGCATTTTACTATTCATAAGGATTTAAAAACGTTCTTTATTTGTTCCCTTATCAATACCGTAACAGGATTTGGTTTTGTTGATGTGTTAGGTTCCTTTCTAGCTGTAAGATTTGAATTATTTGAGTGTGAGAAAGTTGTTTTAGCAGTAAGTGTGTGGAATGTTAACAGCTGATTTGTTTTGAAAATATTCATGACTATGAGGATAATTTAATAAATGAAAAATAATATATACATCACTGGGTAAAACTTGTGTTTTAGGCAGAATGATTTTCCTAAGCTTTATCTATCTATCTTATCTATCAATCCAGTTATAATTTAGCTTTGCTTCTCTGGGGTGTGAAAAGCAACTTGTTTTTCAATTGTGTGGAACACTGATTTCTGACTAGATTAATGTGAAGTAATTTTGGTGACGAATTAAAGTATCATGTGATATCACATTTAGAATTTCATATTCCATTTGTTTAAAAATTTACCTCTAGATAGTGTTCTGTATTAATTTTTTTCTGAAGGGCAGTATTTGAGTAACCATAGAGTAGGCATTCGGTAAATGGTAAATATCCTTTGAACAGATTAAGTGAAACATGAAAATATTTTGCATAGGATACTAAAGTGTAAGAAAGGTAGGACTATGAATCTCCATTTCCTTGGTTGTCTGCTTTTTCTGGTAAGCTTTTCCTTTGACCAAATAAAGTAAGAGCTGTTTTAGTTTGATAATTTGGCATTTCCTGTGACTGTTGCTAGGTGACTGCTCTCTCAGAATAGCTGACTGATTTTAACCATGCTTAGTGTATGTCTGAAGTTTAGTCCCACTACTTTATAACATATTGATACAACCCAGTGTCTTTTTTATTTTTGGGTGGGGGGGGTGCGGGCTGGGGGTGGTGGGCCTTGCCACGAGGACCTTAGTCCCCCAACCAGGGATCCATCCTGTGCCTCCGGCAGTGGAAGCTCGGAGTCCTAACCACTGGACCACCAGAGAATTCCCTACCACCTAGTGTCTTATAAAAGCTTTAGTATGGATGTATTTTCAATTATTTTTTGTCCTTTCAGTGCCATTTTATTTCTAAGTAGAGAATGCAGACCCATTTGAGTGGACAAAGCTAAAGGTTTTAAATAGTTTGGATGTAAAAATGATAACCAAACAGTCATTGGTAGACACATGAAGAGATACTTTGACCTGAAGCTAGTGATGATGAGGGGCTGTCGATCACAGTTTCTCTGGCAGTTTCCTTTTACCATCATTGGGAATACAAACCATTGCCACTGAAAGAGGAATTTTTTTTCTTCCCTGAAAAACCAACATAGTCTTAGGAATTATCATAATGTTATTGATATTACGCTCCAGTTAATGTAACTTACAGCTGTATCAGTAGTACATTTATGTTTATCAGTGATCTCAGTATATTCAGAATCTTCTCTGAGCTTTTAACTGCACTGGTATTTCCATTTTTCATGGTAATTAATTATGGCATAGCATTGCTAAGTGAATTGAATTATTGAGAGAAACAAGTGAATTTTAGACCTTATTCACAATTAGTTTATTCAGAAAAACAGGACTGCCTTTAAGAAACAGGACTGGAGTTTACAGCAGTGTTTCAGAATGGGACCCAGGCTGATAATTAAACTGTGACTGAAAGAAAAATTTTATAGCCACATAGGTTTGGAAAACTTTGAATTAAACAGTGGAACAGCTTTCGTTTACTGTAGGCCTTCTCGGAGCCTTTAATTTCCTACTGTGCGTTGTGACTCTGGGAGGGGTAGAGTTAGTATGGATGTAGCAAAGTAAGTTTCTTTGAGTGGGAGACCCTACCTCCCCTCTTTTTGGGCATTATTCCCTCAACTAGAGTTCTACAAAATATGTTTTGTGAAACACATTGGCTTAAAGTTTAACAGTTGTGAAATGAACCTTGTAATGTAAGGTAGTCTTTATTAATAACGGCATTATTGATAAAATCGAAGCTGATGATATTGCCTCCCTGGATACCTGTATCAGTTTCTTTTAGACATGAACAGGAGGCTTTTCCTTCCTCCTCCCCTCTTGGATCTTGGCCTCCATGTCTCACATTCTTATTAGGGAATTAGGCGAGTCCTTTTTTTGCATTCCATTTGTTGCATGTTGAGATTAAAATCTTGTTTCAACTTCCATTTACTTTCTAATTCTCTTAAAGGGGTAAAGATTTGGTTTCTGACAAGAGGTTGAATAAACTTGGTTGAAAATTGGCATTGGAAAATAACCCTTAATTTACGTAGTGAGGTTGCTGAAGCGTGTTACTTTTGGCACCATATTCTAGACAGGCAGAGACCTTTATATGTAACATGGACATCTTTATTTTATATTCTGCCTAACTGGAGGTCTAACGCTAATGAAGGAATGTTGTTTTCTTAGAACAAAGCGTGCATATTGAAGTAACCATTGAAATGAAACTACATTTCTCTTTCAGTTGGTGAGCTTTTTCTAAGTCATTTTTCTTTACTTTCTTCTTTAAAGTCAAGAAAGATATTCCTCCTTCAGCTGTCACAAGACCAATATTTGGTATACTGGGCACAATTCATCTGGTGGCAGGTAAGAAAAATGAGCTAAGATGGACAAGAAGGTAATTAAATCGACGCTATTAGAGTATGAGATGAAGGCACACTTTATATCTTGCTTTAGGCAATAAATCTGTAGGTGTTTGTCATTAATTTCTAAAAGTAATATACCCCAAATAGCAAGTGGTTAAATTTGTAAGCCTGAGGTTCTATTTTTTTTTTTAATGAATTTATTTATTTATTTATTTATGGCTGCGTTGGGTCTTCGTTGCTATGCGCATGCTTTCTCTAGTTGAGACGAGTGGGGGCTACTCTTCATTGCGGTGCGCAGGCTTCTCATAGCGGTGGCTTCTCTTGTTGCAGAGCACGGGCTCTAGGCGCACGGTCTTCAGTAGTTGGGGCTCGTGGGCTCCAGAGCACAGGCTCAGTAGATGTGGCACACGGGCTTAGTTACTCCACGGCACGTGGGATATTCCCCGATCAGGGCTCGAACCCGTGTCCTCTGCATTGGCAGGGGGATTCTTCACCACTGTGCCACCAGGGAAGTCCTGGACCAGAGTATTCTAAACCTTCAACTCCATGGTTCTGCATTATTAGGAAAGTGATGGTTTTTAATCTAAATTTTATTTCATTGAACTTTTGAAAAGTTCCTGTTGTATCAGGCACTGTGCTGGATGTTATTTATAAAAGATGCAAGTCCCTTTTGTCCTGTAGCTTACAGTTGAGTGAGAGAGGCATTTAAATAGTAAATTACTGCAGAACAGTGTGACAAGTTCTAGGAGAGAGATGTACATAGGAATACTTTCAGGGAGGGCACTTGTGATTAGAGCCTTGAACAGATGTGAAGAATTAATCTAGTGGTAAAGGCTTACCCTGGTTTATTTGTGGGAGGAGGAGGTGGCCAGGATCAGGGTTGGTGTATTAATGCATGGTGCTGGGATCGCTTCTTGATTCCTGACCACTCATCTTTGGAATGTTCCAGTAACCAGTTAGTTATACTGCCCCAGCACATTTCTCTACCATTTAGAATGACATGAAGGACATGGGAGGTGTAGATATCTGCAGTGGCCAGATATTATGACCTATGATGCTTTAAGCTACACGTTGGAAAATGCATTAGCAGAGGCCCGTATGCTCTGGGGATGACAGGAGAGTGAGAGAGAAGCGTTTTCTGTCTGTACTTTCCATCTGCTAGGATCACTACTCTGGTTACCAAAAGCTTTTACTTTTATCTTTCTGAGAAAAAATTTGATCTTTCAATAAAAATTTGTCTAAATAATATGCTGGTCTTTCTATTCATAAATTACAAGATTGCTTTTCAAAAAGTATGGGTCCTTTATCTATTTAGCACAGCTCTCGCCATTATTTATTTTTATTTATTTTGGCTGCACCTCAAGGCTTGCAGGACCTTAGTTCCCTGACCCGAGATCAAACTTGCACCCTCGGCAGTGAAAGCACGGAGTCCTAACCACTGGACTGCCAGGGAATTCCCATAACTCGCCTTTAAAGAATAAGGACCACTATTTCTGGCTTTACAGTTGCCTTATTTCTGTTTACGTGTACTTGGCTGTGCTTTTTTGCAGGTAATTACCTAATTGTCATTACCAAAAAGAAAAAAATAGGTGAATTTTTCAATCATGTAATCTGGAAAGCAATAGATTTTGATGTCCTTTCTTATAAGAAGACAATGTTGCACTTAACTGATATTCAGGTAAGAACTGGAAGCACTTACTAATTGCAAAATCCAAAGAAGTCCCGTGGGGTGGATGGGGAAGGGAGGTGGAACACAAAGAATGTTTGATGGATTTCTTTTAAACCTAATTATTTAAACAATGCATAGAGCTGGTCACTCTACATACCTAGCCCTAAAATGTATTTCTTTTTAAACTGTTCATATATTTTATTGCACTTGGGTTTTTTTTTTAACTCACTCAATTCTTAGATATGAAATTTCATACAAGAGAAAAGGACAGACTGAAAATGCACATGTAGTCAACACGTAGATTTAACTTCATATCCTTTTTGTGAAGAAATAACATATTAAATATCTTTCCACCATTGTAAAGCAGTTATACTCCAATAAAGACGTTAAAAGAAGTAAAAATAAAAGGGATGCTCCTATATATTACTAAAAAAAAAAAACATTATCTTTGAAGTTCCACTCATCCCGTTTCATTCCCTCTTTCCCTAGGGAGAAAGCTTTCTTCAGTTTTGCCACATGGGAATATAAGTGTGTGTGCATGTGTACATGTTCAAACAGTCCTCTTTTTGCACAGTTCCTATATGCATGGATTTCAGTTACCACAGTTTAGTTAACACCAGTTCCCAACAACACAGTTTAAATTTCAGTTACCATGATATATTGACTAAAGAATTAGCTCACCAAAGATGAAAGCGCAATGAAACAAAAAATGACAACTCTAGAAGTGAAATTCAAATTGAACATGAATAGAGTATAGAAGAAACAGCTGATGGTGGGAATAAGAGACTCTGGATACACAGCCAGAGGTCTCAGTGAAGGTGACGTTATCGACATTAATGGTCGTGATGAAAAGGTTGAACGTGTCCCAGAGCAAGTGATGCCGGTAACAAACTTCACATTAAAGGAACTCACAGAAGTATTTCATGATATTAATAGTATGAAGGATTAAGTGTTAGAAGCTAGTTCAGGCTTAGATGTACGACAGTTCATCAGGGTGTAGAAAAGATGGTATCATAATTTACATGGAGAAGAATGCAAGCACTGTTCAGGCTACTCTTGATAAATTTTGACCAGAAGTAAAATATTTTTAATTATCAGTGTTTCAAATTACAGTACACTGAATAACGTTTTACTATTTTTTCATTTCCCTATACATTTATAACTTACAGTAGGAGAGTTTTTAATGTGTTGATTAAAAAAATTTTAAGTCATGGAATGATCTTAACTTTCCTATTGATTATTAAGATAGTTTAAGATTATTAAGATTAAGATAACATGGTCATTTTTATAGTCCCACCCTATCACGCAAAGTGAAGACTGCCTGTATTCATATTCAAACAATACCTGTTTTTGCTTGCAGTATTTTTTAAAACTTACATGAATGGCATTAACCCTCTTCTAGTTTTTGAAAATTACTTTTTTTAAGTCAACATTATGTTTAGAGACTTACGTCTATTGAGTACTTGTTTTCTAAATGTACTTTATTTATAGTATTTGCTTTTTAAAATTTTTAAGTTGTATTTTTATTCCCAAGATTACAAAAAGTTTGTTTTTAAAAGAAAGCTTATTATTCTAAAATATGTATCTTACCTATGATAAACATTAAAAAAAAATCAGTCCTAGCACTATTGTCTTATTGACTAAGTAAAGCTGTAGAATATGGTTTTTATACTTTAAACTTAAAATTTCTTTCTTACTGTATATATATCTATCAATATATTAATAAGCTCATTCTCTATGAGACATGAGAATTAAGGCAATAAAAATGGTTGTTTTCATTTAATAGCCTAGTAATATTTACTTGAACAGTTTCTTCTTTATTGCTATAGTTTGTTTTCAGGCTATGTAACTAATTTTAGCATTCCTCGCTGTATATGCTTTGCTTATTTATACCTTTTGTTTTTTACAAAAATGTTGAGGCCAAATTAAAAATTTTGTATGTAGATTCGTAACATGAATTAACATTAATCATTTGCTAAACAGTAACAAATTATTAAAAATTGTTTTTTAAAACAAGGATAAAAACAAATATCAGTCTTGGTATTCATTGGGAAAGCCAGCTAAAATAATTATCAGAAAATAAATAGATATACTGCTTTTACTGGATCTTCCTTTATTGCTTATTGAAGTGTAATTGACTTACAATATTATATTAGTTTCAGGTGTACAACATGGTAATTCAATATTTTTACGCATTATAAAATGATCACCATGAGAAGTCTAGTTACCAACTGTCACCATACAAAGTTACTAAAATATTATTGACTGTATTCTGTATGCTGTATATTATATCCCCATGACTTACTTATTTTATAAATGGAAGTTTGTATCTCTTAATCTCCCTTACCTATTTCACTCATCCTTCCTACCCCTCCCTCCCCACTGGCAACCACCAGTTTGTTCTCTGTCTGTGGGTCTGTTTGTATCATTTTTTTTTCCTCTTTTTAAATTTTTTTATTGGAGTAAAATTGCTTTACAATGTTGTATTAGTTTCTGCTGTACAATGAAGTGAGTCAGCTATACCTATATCCCCTTCCTCTTGGACCTCACTCCCACCACCCGCCCCTATCCCACCCATCTAGGTCGTCACAGAGCACTGAGCTGAGCTCCCTGTGCTATACAGCAGGTTCCCACTAGCTATCTGATTTACACATGGTAGTGTATTTATGTCAAACCTAGTCTCCCAATTTGTCCCACCCTCCTCTCCCCACTGCTGCCCGTGTCCACATGTCTGTTCTCTATGTTTACATCTCTAATCCTGCGCTACAAATAGGTTTATCTGTACCATTTTTCTAGATTCCACATATATGCGTTAATATATGATATTTGTTTTTCTTTTTATGGCTTACTTCACTCTGTATGACAGACTCTAGGTCCATCCACATCTCTACAAATGACCCAATTTAATTCCTTTTTATGGCTGACTAATATCCCATTGTATATATGCACCACATCTTCTTTATCCGTTCATCTATCGTTGGATGTTTAGGTTGTTTCCATGTCCTGGCTATTGTAAATAGTGCTGCAGTGAACATTGGGGTACATATATCCTTTTGAATTATGATTTTCTTGTCAATATCTTACAGTTTTCTAATGACGGTCTTTTTACCACCTTGGTTAGATTTATTCCTAGGCATTTTATTCTTTTCCATGCAGTTGTAAATGGGATTGTCTTCTCAGTTTCTCTTCCTGTTAGTTCATTGTTACTGCATAGAAATGCAACAGACTTCTGTATATATTAATTTTATATCCTGCCATTTTATTTTTATCTTTAAAATTTATTTATTTTATTTTTGGCTGCATTGGTTTTTCGTTGCTGCGTGTGGGCTTTCTCTAGTTGCGGCAAGTGTGGGCTACTCTCCGTTATGGTGCGCAGGCTTCTCATTGCAGTGGCTTCTCTTGTGCGGAACATGGGCTTTAGACACACGAGCTTCAGTAGTTGTGGCTCGCAGGCTCTAGAGCTCAGGCTCAGTAGTTGTGGCGTGTGGGCTTAGTTGCTCCACAGCATGTGGGATCTTCCCGGATCAGGGCTTGAACCTGTGTCCCCTGCATTGGCAGGCAGATTCCTAACCACTGCGCCAGCAGGGCAGTCCTATTCTACTAGTTTTTTGGTGGCATCTTTACTTTGGGGTTTTCTAAATACAGTATCATGTCATCTGCAAACAGTGACAATTTTACTTCTTTTCAATTTGGGTTCCTTTGTTTTCTTTTTCTTGTCTAATTGCTGTAGCTAGGACATCTAATAATATGTTGAGTAAAAGTAGTGAGAATGGGCATCCTTGTTTTATTCCTGATCTTAGAGGAAATGCTTTCAGCTTTTCACTGTTGAGCTTGATGTTGGCTGTAGGTTTGTCATATATAGTCTTTTTTTTTTTTTTTGGCCCTGTCATGTGGTTTGTGGGATTTTAGTTCTCCGACCAGGGATTGAACCTGGGCCCTAAGCAGGGAGAGCACGGAGTCCTAACCACTTGACCGCCAGGGAATTCCCTGGTCTTTATTAATAATGTTAAAAGTATGTTCCTTGTATACCCACTTTGTTGAGAGATTTTATCATAAATGTATATTGGATTTTGTAAAAAGCTCTTCCTGCATCTATTGAGATGATCATATGCTTTTTATTCTTCAGTTTGTTAATGTGGTGTATCATATTGATTGATTGGTGGATATTAAACTGTCCTTCCGCTCTTGGGATCAGTACCACTTGATCATGGTGTGTGATTTTTTAAATGTACTGTTGAGTTTGGTTTGCTAATGTTTTGCTGAGGATTTTTGCATTTGTGTTCATCAGTAATGTTGGCCTATAATTTTTTGTGTGTGTGTGTGTGGTGTCTTTATCTGGTTTTGGTATCAGGGTAATGCTAGCCTCATGGAATGAGTTTGGAAGCATTCCTTCCTCCTCAATTATTTGGAATAGTTTGAGAAGGCTAGGCGTTAACTCTTCTGTAAATGTTTGGTAGATTCACCTGAGAAGCCATCTGATCCTGGACTTTGTTGGTAGTTTTTTGGTTACTGATTCAATTTCATTACTGGTAATAAATCTGTTCATATTTTCAGTTTCTCCCTGATTCAGTCTTGGGAGATTGTACATTTCTAGAAATTTATCCATTTCTTCTCGGTTGTCCATTTTATTGGTGTATAATTATTTGTATTAATCTCTTATGATCTTTTGTATTTCTGTGGTGTTGGTTGTAATTTGTCCTCTTTCATTTCTGATTTTAGTTAGGCCCTACCTCCTTTTTTCTTGATGAGTCTGGCTAAAGGTTTATCAATTTCTATTTATCTTTTCAGAAAAACAGGTCTTAGTTTCATTGTTCTTTTCTGTTGTTGGCCCTGGGGTGTCCCGGCACTGGTGCTGGCCTGCTGGTGGGCAGGTAAGCCCCTGCACTAATAGGCCAGAAGGAGGACTCCAAAATGGCACTTGCTAGCACCAGTGTCCTCGTGGTAGAACAAACTCCCTGAGACAGCTGCTGCCAACATCTACATCCCCAGTAGCAGCAGTCCCAGTTGCCTCCTGCCTCTCCAGGAGGCTCGCAAAGATCACTAAGTGGGTCTGACTTAGGCTCCTTTCAAATGCCTCCATGCTAGGACTTGGAGCATGTGAGATTTTGTATGGGCCCTTTAAGAGTGGAGTCTCTGTTTCCTACAGTTGTCCTGCTCTCCTGCACGCAAACCCTGCTGGCCTTCTGGCCTTCAGAGCCAGACATTCTGGGGGCTTGTCTTCCTGGTGCAAGATCGTCGGCCTCAGTAGCTGACGTGGGGCTCAGACCCCTTGCTCACTGGGGAGAACCTCAGCAATTGTGATTATTCTCCCCATTTGTGGGTCACCAACCTGAGAGTGTGGGTCTTGACTATACCAGGTCTCCACCCCTCCTACCCATATCATGGTTTCTTCTTTATATCTTTAGCTGTGAAAAATCTGTTCTACTAGTCTTCAGGTTTCTCTTATAGATAGTTGTTCTGTGAATAGTTGTAGTTTTGGTGTGCCTGTGGGAGGAGGTGAGCTCAGGGTTTTCCTATGCTACCATCTTGGCTACTTCTCTCTCTCCTGGACCTCTCTTTTCAGTCTTTGTTTTTTGTTTTTGTTTTTGTTTTTTTGGTAAAGAATCCCATTTTACTTCCCAACTAGCCCAAACCAGTAAAGTTTCTTAGGAATGAGGATGGTATTGTTCTCTTGTTATTGACTCTCTGTTACTGGGCCCCTCATGAATTTATGTTTTTCTTCTGTCAAATGAGGATAATTAATGCTAAACTAGCAAGGGGTTGCTGTTAAGATAAAGGAGAATCTCTGTAAAGTGTCTGGGACACAGTAGGTCATAACCTAAGGTGGTGATGTTTTGTTAATGTGACTCTTCTGCCCTTTAAAGTAAAAATTGTGAAGGATACCAATGGGAAAGGAGGTCTAATCAGTTAATATAATACCCTATGGTGCTGAGCATTGTCCATGTATCAGGAATTGTCCCAGGTCCTGGGGAAATGGTGAGCATCCTCCTCGCCCAGTCTTTGTGCCAGTGGCATTTAACAGGGCTGAACTTGCAGGTTTTTATTTTCACTCTTTTGTCATGTTGATAGATTCCTTTTCAAGTACAAGATAGACTGATTATTTGCTCCCCTTTGTTTACAGTTACAAGATAACAAAACTTTCCTAGCAATGATAAACCATGTCTTGAGTGTGGATGGGTTTTACTTTTCAACGACATATGATTTGACCCATACTTTGCAGCGGCTGTCTAACACTAGTCCAGAATTCCAGGAAATGAGTCTCTTGGAAAGGGTAAGCTTAATTTTCAATTATTATTACTTTTTTAAAAAATAATTTTAAGGAGATTTTCTCTGTTTCATCCATAAAATACATATTGATTTTTCTCAGTCCTGGCTCTATCAGGATCATGTATGGGGCTTTGAAAGTATACCATGTTTCAAATAGACATCTCATTTCCAAATTCAGGACCCCAGAATCTGTGTATGTTACGCAGACAGGATTGAGAACTACAGGGGTCCATTTTTAGAAATCTAGCTTAAACATGAATGTTGGTAATTTCCTAGCTCTCTGTGTTCTGTGTTATAACAGTTATTAGCATTAGCAACATAATTGTACTTGTAAAATTAATGTTCTAATGGATGATGTTCTTTCTGCAGTGGTGTTTTTTATAGTTTTTACAAGTAGAAAAGTAACAACTTGTTAAGAACTTGAAAAATATGCTTTTGTTTAGGGTGGGGTTTTTGGTTATTTTATTGACTTAAGTGTATCTTTAAAACTGAACCTCAGGTGATTTCAACATAAAATTTCTGCTGTTCAGGAACCTAGATAATTGCTGCCTTGATTTTTTGTTAGCAAAAGTAGATATGTTTAGGGGGCAGACAGCATTTAAAAGGTTGCTGTCAAAAAAAAAAGTTGTCAGTTATCTATTAGGTTGGACCATACGAAATTGCCACTAATTGACCATATTTGACCAATAAAAATGATCATTTTATATAGCTCAACCTAAATCTTTTTTTTTTTTTTGGCTGCATTGGGTCTTTGTTGCTGCGCGCGGGCTTTCTCTAGTTGCGGCGAGCAGGGGCTACTCTTCATTGCAGTGCACAGGCTTCTCATTGCGGTGGCTTCTCTTGTTGCGGAGCATGGGCTCTAGGCACGCAGGCTTCAGTAGTTGTGGTTTGTGGGGTCTAGAGCACAGGCTCAGTAATCGCGGCGCATGGGCTTAGTTGCTCCGCGACATGTGGGATCTTCCTGGGCCAGGGATCAATCCCGTGTCCCCTGCATTGGCAGGTGGATTCTTAACCACTGTGCCACCAGGGAAATCCTAAATCGATATTTTAGTTGACTGGCTTTTTAAAGACTTTATAGTCTAATTTTGTAAGATTATATGTAGGCTTCAATGTAAGTTTAGATGTAAGCTAAGCAATGAAGAAATTTGGCTTTTAACTGCAAAGAGACTCTTGCTTTTTTGCTACAGTCTCCATTCGCTATGAAATGTCTCTCAGATGCCTGCCATGTACCAGGCACTGTACTAGCCACCGACCACACAGGATGAAAAGACATGCCCCTGCCTCTCGGGAGCCTGCAGTCTACTGGGGAAGTGGAAGTCCAGGCAATCACAGAACAAGGGACAATTGCTGTCACAGAGATAGGTACCCAAGTGTGGTGGGATCCTGAAGGAAGGCGGGACTCACTCTGTCTGGGGGAGTCAGGGACGACTGTACAGAGCAGAGGAAGGTGATTTTTGAGCCGAGACTTAATGATGAATAGGCCTTATTGATCAGGCAGCAGTGGGAGAAGGAGGGTTCCAGTCAGAGGCAGTGGCAATATTAGGCTAAACTGAAGAAGAAGCCATCTCATCTGTTGGGATGGGAGGGAATTTTTTGTCAGCTAATCAGAAGAGTCAGAGTTACCATAACTTTGGGAATCACAAAAGTGATAAGTGAACCATATATACTATAAACATTTTATCTCAACTTAAAACATAAAATTTTACATTGGTCAATTTTTTGATGTAGGATCATAAGCTTTTCTTTGTTTTTGGTTCCTTGATTCCTAATTGTCTTTCCTGTATAAATTATATCCATAATGCTTTCCAGTTTAAGTCTCTTTAAAGATTTTGACACAGAGCAGTCTGTTTGCAGAATACTATATATTTTTACTATGTTTCTCCAGTCTTTTATTGTTGCCATTTTTACTACTAGTTCAACAGAAGTTTTGTTTTTAGCAACTTGCCTTTTATCAAGTTCTGTTGTAAATCATTCAACTTTATAGAAAGAGCAGTTTATTTTTAAGTCATATTTCATTCATTTATAAAATAGTTAAATTATGTTATGAATAATAAGAAAAACTGGCACAAACTGATTGGGAACACACAGTCTGAATCTCAGGAAGTGTACCATTCAACTGGTTATGCCTGAGTGCAAGAGCCACTCCTTGTGACTTTCTGCTGGGGACGGGGGACAGGGGAGTGTCCGTTGCTGTGTTTTATAAAGAGAATGAAGAGAATTGGTTAGTCTACTGTGTTGTTGAGGGAGTTCCTTCTGTATAGTTTGAAAGTCAGAGTGGCCAGAGATGAGAGCAGAGAGTTAAGTAGGGTTGCTAGATTCCAGGACTGGTTAGGCCATGTGAAGATTTGGTTCTTTAGATGACAGTGAGCCAGTGAAGAATTTCCAGCAGACACGAGACGTGTCATGTTAGACAACAACTGCTGGCAGCATGTGGAGGAAGGTTGTGAAGGGCCAGGCTAAGGCTTGAGGCTAGGGAGGCTGTTTTAGTAGTTGGGCTGCAGTCAGGTGTTAGCCAGGGGTGGTGAGAATAGATATGTAGAAGAGGAAATGGATCCGGAAGGGGATTTAGGACTCGATGATTGATTAAATATAAGAGAAAGAGCCTGCGAGGACTGCCAGGTTTCTGTATGGGCCAGCAGCACTGGCTTGAGGCAACGAGACAGGGATACCCGGAGGAGGGGCAAGTTGGCAGGGAAGTGGAGTTCTTTTTGCAGCATGTCAAAGAGACCTGCTCCTGGCCACCAGGTGGAGACATTGATTGTTATACTTTTCTTTCTGTAGAAACTCAAATTGGCAGGAGATACTGAATATTAATTTTAAAACTTCTCTCTTAGGCAGACCAGCGGTTTGTATGGAATGGTCATCTTCTAAGAGAACTTTCTGCTCAGCCAGAGGTAATGTACACTAAATAAAACCAGCTTATTTGTTACAATTCAAGTTTTAATTGAATACGTGTTATAAAATGGCTACCTAATCGCCAAGGATTTTGGTAAAGAATTCTAATTTAACTCGTTTATAACTTACGGACTTTGATCCGATCTACCCTCCCACATCATTGTAGGTTGAAGAAGCCTAATTATTTTACTCCAATCTTCTATAGAAGCCTTAAATAAAGAAAAATACCTCAGTATAAATACATTGCTTTCTATAAGTGAGAGAGAGAGAATGGGTCTTGGTAGGTGAATAATGTTAGAAATTGGGCCAGAGCTAATTCCCCAGGCAGTGGAGAGCTTTGCATTTGTCTTCCTATGGGAACCTGACTCCCTTCCGTCACCCAGGATAGACATGCATAGGTGTCACCTTCCTCTGTTCTTGGTTTATACAAATGAGATGTAAACAAGGAGGCCACCTAGGAAGCATAATGTATTGAATCTAGGTAAACAGATTTGCCTAATGGCATTATCTCTTGGCATTTCCTTTGCTTTTTTGGGAAAAGTAGTTTAAACTGCAAACCGTTAACGTGGAGATATCTTTTCCCTGGAGCAGTGAACTTGTTGCGGGCAAAGACTGAAAAGGAGGGAGATAAACATTCTGCAACTTCATGTAGTTTTATTAGTGTTCCAAAATCTGCAAATGTTCAAGCCCAAATGACTGTAGCACATACTTAAATTTTTTAATTAAAAAGACAATGTTACATTAGAGAAATGTCTTTAAAATTAAAAGTTACCCATAAGCTTACTACTTTGTTTTATTTGTATATTACCTCCCCATCTGTAAATATTTTTTATATAGTGCTTCTTTTTGTTTATTATTTTTGAACTATATTTATTCCTAAACGTAACATACATCTTCATTTCAGGTCCATCGGTTTGCTCTTCCGGTATTATATGGCTGTATCCTTACATATTACTCTTTAGTTTTCTAGCAGCCTTTATTTAAATATTATTAGAAATTAGATTTAAAGACAATCTCAAATATTACATGAGGAGAGTATTTTAGAATTAGTAGAAATCTCTTTTGATAATAATATCAAACCATTAACATAAAATCTTAGAATACTGGTTGTAAATGACCATTGTTTTTTTAATAGAATAAACTCTTTAGACTCACTAATGCTCTCTGGGGCTGGTGTTTTAAAAGAAGAAATATGTCCACTGTGTTTTGGCTTTATTAGACTTTGTATCAATAAACAAGAATAGTTTTAGCCTATTGAAAATTTTCCTTAGCAATTAAAAAAGTTAGACTCAGGAACTAGGATAACCAGCAAGTTGGAGAGGAGAATTACAATTAAAAATTCTATTTGTCATTTGAAATAGCCACAGAAAAATGAAAATACATGGTGTACAAAGAATGATGCTTGGTCTGAGGTGTAGTACAAATGCAAAATGAGTAATGGTTATCTAATTGTAAGTTCATTTTTAAAGCTTATCTTTATCATAGACATCATAATAAAAATAGGGAAGCAAAGTGAGCTGGCTGTTAAAGGGTAAGCACAATGTGCTGATGAGTGCCTATAGTCAGGACTCTCTGCCCGGCAGAAACTGAGGGGGTCTTTCTATCACATACCCGCAAAGAAGCTTATTAACTAACACAACAGTCTGTGATTTATTTGTTCATCATGTTAGTATGATTTCCTTAAATTATTATGCTTGTTATACTTAAAAACAGAAATGTAATGCAGGAAACATTTTCCACAGTTGTGGGGGAATAAAAATCAGAAAATGTCAGGATAAAAGCTCTTGTTTATTCTGGTTTTTGTTTTTGTTTTTCCCTGGAGCTAAGTTCTCCTAAGGATAAAATAATAACAAGCGTACTATTTAGTTAGTGCTTTAAGGGTTTGGGCCAGTTGTGTGTATGTGTTTCTTTAATTCCAGAATGAGATTGTGAATGGGCGAATAATAACAAATGAGATTATAGAACACTTTTGCTAGGTGATTTTATTTTATTTTATTTTATTTATTATTATTATTATTATTTTTTTGCGGTATGCGGGCCTCTCACTGTTGTGGCCTCTCCCGTTGCGGAGCACAGGCTCCAGATGCGCAGGCTCAGCGGCCATGGCTCACGGGCCTAGCTGCTCCGCGGCATGTGGGATCTTCCCGGACCGGGGCACGAACCCGTGTCCCCTGCATCGGCAGGCGGACGCGCAACCACTGTGCCACCAGGGAAGCCCCTGCTAGGTGATTTTAGAAACAGTTTATTTCGCTTTATTTTTTTATTTTTTATTTTTTATTTTGTTTTTGCGGTACGCGGGCCTCTCACTGTTGTGGCCGCTCCCGTTGCAGAGCACAGGCTCCGGACGCGCAGGCTCAGCGGCCATGGCTCACGGGCCCAGCCGCTCCGCGGCATGTGGGATCTTCCCAGATCCGGGCACGAACCCGTATCCCCTGCATCGGCAGGCAGACTCTCAACCACTGTGCCACCAGGGAAGCCCTAGCTTTAAATCTGAAGCTTTACATTGGCTTTTGTTTAGTGTAGCTCTTTGACAAGACATGTCCTCAGATGTTTCCTGTACTTAGAGAGAGATCAGCAAGAAAAAAGGGCCCAAGGCGGGAGCTTGACTGGAGCAGAGAATGGACAGGGAGTGGGAGCTGTATTCAGAGAGGCTGCTGGACCCACATTATGCAGGGCCTTAGGGGCTTTGTCTTTTACTTTAACTGTTAAGGGAAACTATTGGGATTTGAGTAGTGGATTGTCATGGTAGGACAGGATCACTCGGACAGTGATGTAGAGAATATGCCAAAGGTGAGCAGGGGAGGATGCAAGGAGTAGCTAGGAGCAGTGGTAGTAATCTGGATGGGATGTAATGTTGCCTGGGACCAGGGTGCTAGCTGATGGTGATGAAAAGTGGTCAGGTTCTAGATATGTTTTGAAAGTGGAGCTAAAAGGATTTTCTGACAGATTGTACATGGGGAATGAAGGAGGGTTGAGTATGAGTCTTAAGATTTTTGGCCAGAGTAAGTGGAAGGAAACCATGCATTGTGGTGGGGAAGAGCCGAGGTGGAAGGCAGGCCAGAGTATCTGGACTTCTATTTGGACATGTTGAGTTTGAGATTTCTGTAAATATCCAAGTAGAGATTGTCAAGAAGACATAGATTAATGGAACTGGAGTTTAGGAGAGAAGTCCATGTTGGAGATGTAAATTTTTTTTTTTTTGAGACATAAATTTGAAAGTCCTCAGGGTATAGATGGCATTTAAAGCCATGAAGTGGGATGAGATCATCAAAGGAAGAAATGTATATAGAGAAGAAAAAGGTGTGGAGAAAGAAGACAACCTGAAGGGGGTTCTAGATAGTGAATAAATGGTAGAGCCATGGACTACAGGCCTCAGGACAAAGGACTTCTGAAGTGGGGGAACCAAAGTAAGTGAACTGAAATGACGAGTCATATAGAGTTACTCTAAGATTTGAAGTTGGAAAAACCAGCAAAGGCAAGTGAGGAAGAGAAGAACCAACCAAGTGAGAGTAGTGTCCCAGAAGCAAATGAAAATAAGGTTTCCAAGCAGAGGGTCTTGTCAGCTGATATGCTGCTGGTTGTTTAAAAATGACCATTAGATTGAGAGTCTCCCTGCCGATGCAGGGGACATGGGTTCGTGCCCTGGTCCGGGAAGATCCCACATGCTGCAGAGCGGCTGGGCCCGTGAGCCATGACTGCTGAGCCTGCGCGTCCGGAGCCTGTGCTCCACAACGGGAGAGGCCACAACAGTGAGAGGCCTGCGTACCGCAAAAAAAAAAAAAAAAAAAAAGACCATTAGAGAGGGAGGTTATGTTCCTGTTTCCCCCACTTCTCCCCAAATGGGGGCTGTTACCAAATGCTGGGAAGAAAGATTTTGGAGAAGGTGGGAGCACAGTCACATGCTAGAGCAATGTCCTTGAGTGTGTGAGGGGGTGGGGTCTAGTACACAGGTCAAAGGCCTGACACAGACAGCTTATCCACCATCCAGCTCATCCGCCATAGTAGAAAGGAAACAGCTATGGTGGACCTGGAGGCTAGTAGGTAGATAGATGTGGTGGGAGCATGTGGATGGCTTTTATTTTCACAGTGAAATTGGAAGCAGTGCCATTAGCTGTGAGTAGTAGCTGGAGGTTGAGGAGAAAGTGTGAAATGAGCATCCCAAGTGGGAGTGCATGGCCCTGAGAGTCACTAATTGACAAAAGATTAGAAGTAAATACATCGACATTTAAAAAGTTGTGTCGTGCTGGGATTCTGCATGATTTTTCTTCTTCTTTCGTTCCTTACATGCTTTTGGATGGATATTCATCTTGTAATCAGAAGAAAATGATTCATAAAGCATACATATTCCATGCTATACTCAGTTCTCTCAGAGGCAGACTCCATGTCTGATTCATCTTTGTGCCCTGCTCCAAGTAGATAACTTGGGGGAATGAATGAGTAAATACGGCTTTGGAGTCTTCTCTAGTACTGTGGTTTTAAAGGATTGTGAATTGGGAGCTCAGGATGACTCATTACAAAGTCTGATGATACCAAGTGATAGAGAGGGATGAATCATAAGAAATTCATATTGCTGGTATCATTTGGTACCACTGTTTTGAAAATTATTTGGCATTTCCTTATGGATTTACCAGGCCTTCCCCTCTACATACCCAATACGTTTATACCAGTAGGTTTTTCAGAAATGTTCACAGCACCACTGATAGAGCAAACTCAGAGCACCACGAGTTCCATCAGCAGAAGAATTAGGGCTGTTGTGATATGGTCCTTATAGATTGCACACAACACTGAAGAGGACCAAACTACTGCTTCATGCAGGGCAAGGATGACTCTTAGGTACTTACTGGGGCATAAACAAGGACTTGAAGTTTATTAAGAGTGTTGTGCCATTTTTATAAAACTCAAAAGCAAGCTGTGTGTTTTCAAGTCATGGTTGCATATAATGAAAGTAAGAAGGCAGGGGAATCGTCTCCACAGGGCTTCTGGGCAAGAAGCCAGTTGGATGGGATGAAGAAGGAACAGATATTAGATTCAGGGCTTTGATACTGTTCGCAAGTTGGAGGTAGGTTTATAGATATTTTACTATGCTCTTATGCTTTATAATGGATGCATCAAATTATATTAAGCAAAATGTTATGTAAAGGAAATAACCATAGGGCAAACCCAAACCTATGAGGAAGAGAGAGATACCTTCTGTTTCTGAATAATCTTTAATTTACAGTTTGATCTGTAAATCTTTATATACTTAGCAACTGTTATTGGTAATTGTAATTATGCATATAATATAAACTTCAGTAGCTTAGTCTTTTTCCACCCTTTCTTCCATTTCTTATTGGAAGGTTAATCTATTTTAAATGTATAAGTCTTTCATTCAAAGATTTTTTTGTGATGTGGTTAATATTTAATTCTTTACTTTCAGAAAGTGGTTGAAACTATCTGGGAAAGGAAATCATATTATTTAAATAGAAACACTGTAATGAACCACTTAAACACACTGACTATGTCATTATAGGGTTACTGACTTGACAAAGCTTCACAATCAGTACTAAAGGCTTGTGAATATTCATGAGGAACCAAAAAATTTGCATATTCTTTTTATTTTCTGTAGGCAGAGTCATTCTTACTAGGGTAGATAGATTCAAATTTCATCTGAAAATAATACATATGATTTTGCAATATGTTATATTTTTCTTAATGTAGTTAAGTTATTACTATGCACTCATGTTCTATTAATGGAAAATACTTTGATTGGATTCTCATCTCGAGGAGGAGTTGTTTCAGAGCTGGTGTCCGCTATTATGTAAGAGGTGAGATTAATTTTGTCAGCACGATTTGGTACTGGGTTATATCTATCTCTAATTAATGTTTGGCTCATGGTAACATGAATGTAACCTTTTGTATTTTATTTGTTTCATTATCATTTGATAGCCTTGCTAAATATTTATCTCCTGCTTCATTATGATAATTAGGTAGGTCTTCTGTGCTTTACTCCAGCTACTGTAGTTACATTGCAGATGTTAATGAGACACTGTAGGCTGCTTCTTACTGCTTTAAGAGGAATTGATCATGTTATTTGCTGGATGTCTGAAAGCATAGCTGAACTCACTATAGTTTTCAATAACCTAAACTCATATCAGAAAGTATTTTCTTTTATTGCTCTTGGTTTCTTTGCATGTATAAAGCTAGACATTTGACCTTATGCCTTCAACTTCGAAGATTTACATTTGAGCATTTATTCTTTAGGCTTTGTGCTAGCAACACGCTAATTTGCTTAAACCAAGCTTTTAAAATCTGTATTAGAAGTTACTGTCATTATGAAAACGAGTTTCCCGAACTCTATTTTTTTTTTAAGCCAGAGTATATCAGAATAAAATCCTGTGGACCCTTAGGTAAATCATAGAAGTTTTGGGCCAGGAAGTTGTAAAAGTCATTTGGTTAATCTCCTTTAGTATAGGTGATATAGCAGAGGAAGAAAGACATTTAGTGAGTGACCTGGCCAAGATCACACAACCAGGATTAGAGTTAGCAATGCCCTTGTATCTGGATTTTCTTGGATGGAGTCATATTTTTTAATTAAAAGTTTTGAAATGGTAATGCAGTCACATAGATCAGGTATCAAAAGTATAAAAAGATATGCAGTTAAAAAATATTTCTCATTTCTGACTTCATCTGCTGCATCTTACCTCCCGACCAGCTGATCTGTTGTTAGTTTCTTACTTATCCTTCAGATAATTTTTATGCTATTCCAAGTATGTTCTCCTTCTTTTGCGGACAGTGGTTGTATACTGTGTACATTTTCTTGCACCTTGGGTTTTTTTTAACTTAATATATATTGGAAATCGCTTCATAAAGATGTCTCGTATGCTCATTCGCTCTCTCTCACACACACACACACACACACACACACACAATCGCACTCTTATTCTCAATCTCACTTTTTAAAATAACTACATATTATTCCTTAATGGGAATTCTGGACAGAACCAAGTACAGCCCATGCTTCTGACAAGTAATTTTAGAACGTACTGAGAAGGCATTTTATTGCTGATTTGACTATAATTTTTTTCCCTTCTGTTAATATGTTAACAGAAACACTGATGTTATATGTTACACCTCAAAATGTTATATGTTTTAGAAGTATGTCAGATAGAAAGAATGTTAAGAAATATTTGAGATGATTAAAAATCTGTTGATTCTTTTTTTTTCTTTCCTAATAATTTGAGTCAGGGACTCGCTTGAAAGTTGCCTTTGCTTAGCGAGCTTTTCTTAGTAAAGATAATGTAAACAAGATAGTAAGGTAATGCTTCAAACATTTGAAAGAACTAACCAAATCAAGGCTAAATATTTAAGAGCAGTGCTTTTCAAATTAGTTTTTTTGGGTATATTCATAGAGTTTTAGAAATTGTAGGATCATATACAGTTTTTGTGCTTTCATTTTGATAATTAAAATTATAAGCATCTGCTGGACCATTTGCATCATTATAACAAAATACTGTTAACATAATGGCCCACATTTGCATTTAATATTGTGTTTAATGGTTTTAACTTCCAAAATTGGGATCTGTGGGTATACTGTCAGAGGTTTTTGAGAACTTGTTTTTTCTTTAAAATATGTCCAAAATTTGAGAAACACTGTTTTAGAGGAATTGTGTATATATAAACAATTGGTATATTAAATAGCAGCCAACATTATTTGTTTGTTAATAGGTCCTCAATACTCCCTTTAAGCCTGTTTAAATGAGTGAGCTTTGTTAGCTTTCTGATGGTGGACTATGCATTTGTTTGAAATTTAGTTTTATAAGTACTTTTCCACTAATTTGAACTGACTTAATTCTCTTCAAGTTAGAGTGAATTAGTGAGTTCCTGATGTTTTTCTTATGTAATAAATATAGTTAATTTTTTTCCAATTCAGGAATTGATTCTGAAGGCCACGCAGCTAACTTTGTAGAAACAGAACAAATTGTGCACTACAATGGGAACAGAGCTTCATTTGTACAGGCAAGTTAACATGTCTGTTAGGCAGCCAGCCAGTTGGTCTCTTCTACTTGGATTGTAATTTCCTGACATATTGTTGAAATTTCTCTCCTTTTTAAAGTAATATCATTGTCTGCAATATGGAAAGAATTCACCCCAAACAAGGATATTCCATTAACCTGGCACTCAGCTGCTGACATTTTCTGCCCTTGAATTAAATCCCTAAAGGAGAGGGTAGGGTAGGAGGTGCAAGGGTTATGGAAATGGAGCCACTGGTCTGCTTAACCCCTTAGACTTCTTCAGGGCAGTGATGACAGGACAAGCAGTTGGCTTATGCCTGACTTTACCTGCCTTGCATTCACTGTGACATAATATCTGAGTTGTGGATCACTTACTGCTCCAGAGTATTAATGGCTAAAAATATTTTTAAGTTCATAAACATATTCTTTTGAGAATGAATAAAGCAATTTCTAGTTTTATTATAATGCCAAATTACTTACCAGACGTAACTTGGTAATTTTTATTTGTAGATAAAAATTGATTTATTTTAGAATTTAGGGGAAACACAACTGTCTACTACACAAGTGCATGTATATAAAATCAGAAAAAGTCCTTTCCAAATGCATGCCCCAAAATATGAATTTTAGCAGCCGGTATGCATGGATTTCTTTCATAGTTAGTAGGTTGCATTTTTATTTTTTCTTTTGCGGTCATTGATATTGTATATACCCCTGACAATAAGCTGAGAAAAACAAGTTTGTGTGTATGTTTCTTTTTACATATCTTTTCTTTTCTTTTAGACTCGAGGATCAATACCACTTTACTGGTCTCAAAGACCAAATCTCAAGTACAAACCACTGCCACTGATCAACAAAGTAGCAAATCATGTGTGTATCTTCCATGCTTTTTTCATTGGCTATAAATAGAAGCTTAGTGGCATTATAGTTTGCGTATAGAGCATGTATTTATTTCTGATAAGTTAGACTTCAACATCTTTGAGGCCTTTCTCCTTGGTTCTGGCACTTAGTGAGCTTATAAACCAAAGGGCTGTGTATATGGCATGTTAGAAATGTAGAAAAACAAACTGAATGACATGGTAAATTTAGATTTTAGAGATCTCAGTAAGATTTGCAGTCTTACACTGTTTAGAATATTCAGTGTATTCTATTTGACATGCTCAGAAATAAAATAGTAATATTGTAGCTCACAGTAGAATGGCTTATAATTACTACTCACTACATGGTATTTAGAATATCTAGAAGACATAGAGTCCATCTTAATGTCATTCTCTTGAATATAGAGATAGGACATTTAAGGAGATACTTTTTAACATCTTATAAATATTCTTATAATGTAATCTGGTAAAGTATATAACTCTTGTTTTTCCCCTCTTTAGATGGATGGTTTCCAAAGGCATTTTGATTCACAAATAATTATTTATGGAAAACAAGTCTTAATCAATCTGGTATGTTTCTTACACTTTGGGGGGAATAAAACCTTAGCATCCTTTTTTTTTTAAACAAAATTTATCATTTTAACTTTTTTTTTTTTTTTTTTTTTTTTGCGTTATGTGGGGCTCTCACTGTTGTGGCCTCTCCCGTTGCGGAGCACAGGCTCCGGACGCGCAGGCTCAGCGGCCATGGCTCACAGGCCCAGCCGTTCCGCGGCATGTGGGATCTTCCCGGACCGGGGCACGAACCCGTGTCCCCTGCATCGGCAGGTGGACTCTCAACCACTGCGCCACCAGGGAAGCCCCATTTTAACATTTTTAAGTGTGCAACTCAGTGGCATTAAATATTTTACAGTGTTGTGCAACCGTCACCACTGACCATTTCCAGAACTTTTCATCATACCAGACAGAAACTCAGTATCCATTAAACAGTAACTTCCTATTATCCCTCTTACCTCAGCCCCTGGTAACTCTGTTCTACTTTCTGTCTCTATAAATTTGTCTATTCTAGGTATCCCATATAAATTGTATTGTGTAATATTTGTTCCTTTGCATCTTATTTCCCTTAGCAGAATGTTTTTGTTTATGTGGCTCCAAGTTACTTTGTAGTGTCCTTTCATTTTAACTTGAAGGACTCTCTGTATTATTTCTGGTAGGGCAGGTCTAGGGATAATGAACTCCCTCAACTTTTGTTTATCCAAGAATGTCTTAATTTCTGTCTCATTTTTGAAGGACAGTTTTGCCAGATATAGAATTATTGGTTGACAGTTCTTTTCTTTCAGTACTTTAAATATATTATCCCATTGCCTTCTAGCCTCCAAGGTTTCTGAAGAGAAATTGGCATATAATTCTATTCAGAATCCCTTGTATGTGATGAGTCCTTTCTCTCATGCTGCTTTCAAGATCCTCTCTTTGTCATTAAGTAGCTTGATTATAATGTGTTTGGTGTGTTTCCTTGGGTTTGTCATATCTGGGGATTGGGCACTTCTTGGATTTGACGATCTATATCGTTCATCAAATTTGGGAAGGTTTTTTGCCATTTTCTCTTTAAATAACCTCTCTGCCCCTTTCTCTCTCTCTTCTCTTTCTGGGACTCCCATAATGAATATGTTGTCTGCTTGATGGTATCCCAGAAGTCCCCCAGGCTCCGTTCAATTTTCCGATTCTTTTTTCTTTCTGCTGCTTCAACTTGATTATTTCTTTTGTCCTATACAAGTTTGCTGATTCTTCTTTCTTCCTGCTCAAATGTGCTGTTGAACTCTAGTGAATTTTTAATTTCCATGTTGTACTTCTCAGCTCCAGACTTACTGTGTGGTTCCTTTGAATACTTTTTGTTTCTTTGTTGATATTCTCATTTTTTTCATATATGGTTTTCCTGATTTCCTTTAGTTCTTCGTCCACGCTTTCTTTTAGCTCTGAGCGTATTTAAGACAGTTATTGTGAAAGCTTTTTGCTATTTATTTATTTATTTATTTTTTAAAAATTTAAATATTTATTTATTTATTTTTGGCTGCATTGGGACTTCGTTGCTGGGTGCCAGCTTTCTTTAGTTGTGGCGAGCGGGAGCTGCTATTCGTTGTGGTGCATGGGCTTCTCATTGTAGTGGCTTTTCTTGTTGTGGACCATGGGCTCTAGGCACACGGGCTCAGTAGTTGTGACTCGAGGGCTCTAGAGCACAGGCTCAGTAGTTGTGGCACACGGGCTTAGTTGCTCCGAGGCATGTGGGATCTTCCTGGACCAGGGCTTGAACCCGTGTCCCCTGCATTGGCAGGTGGATTCTTAACCACTGCGTCACCAGGGAAGTCCTATTTATTTATTTTTAATTTGGCCACGCCACACGGCTTTCAGGATCTTAGTTCCCCAACGAGGGATGGAACCCAGGCTGTGCCAAGTCCTAACCACTGGACCACCAGGGAATTCCCTGAAAGCTTTTTATAAATAAGGCTTCTGCAGGGATGGTTTCTATCAGTTTATCCTTTTCCATTGAATAAGCCTTGTTTTCCTGTGTTTTTTTGTATGCCTTATGATTTTGTTGTTGTTCTTGAAAACTGGGCATTGGATGTTTATAATGTAGTAACTCTGGAAGTCAGATTCTTCTTTCCCAGGGGTTTGCTGTTGTTTTGTTTTGTTTTTATTTTGATTATTGAATGCTGTAGTAATCTATTTGTTTTGAGACTTTTCCAAACTATTTTTGCAAAGACTGTTCCTCGTTGTGTATGCTCACTGAAGTCTCTGTTCTTTTAGCTTGTGTTCAGCTAATGTTTTGACAGAAATTTCCTTGAATACAAGGAACTGAAAGAGACAAAGGAAAAAACAAAAAAGAGAGAACAACCCCATCTCCTAATCTCTGCAGACTGCTTCTGTGTTGGAGCAGTCCTTCACTTATTTAGTTAGGCTTGCTCTGAATGTAGGGATTAACCTGAGGTGAAGGCTTAAGGTCTTTTCAGGACTTTTCTGAGCATGCATCTTGCTTGGGTATGCATACGGCTGTCTAAAACCCTCCATATACGTGGCTGCTTTTGAGTATCCTAGTTTCTCAAAGAATGTCACCCCAGCTGCTTCTGCAGGCTTTAGATGGTCTATTTTATGTCTCCACCTGAAATATCTTGCCCTAGGCATCTTGGTTTATAGTCCTCTTGTAGCTTATATGAGCAGTGTGCAAATAAGGTCTGGTCTGCTCCTCCCATTTGTGGAGGGGGGCTGAGAACTGTGTTGCCGCTGCTTAAGCTAAGATCATCATTGCACTGGGGAAAGGATGAGATAAGGGCAAGAAAAATGCTACAGAATTGTCTTACAATTTTGAGGATGGCTTTATCTTGATTGGACATTTGTCTGGTTGCTATAAACCTTTGACTTTTCTAGAGCTCCTACAAAGTTGGTTTAGACAGCTTCTCTTTTTTCTGATGTTTTTGTGAGGATATAAGAGCTTAAAGCTTCCTAGTCTGCCATTTTGCTGATGTCACTCTGTCCTTTTAATTAAACTTAAAGCTATGGTGGGACTTCCCTGGTGGCACAGTGGTCAAGAATCTGCCTGCCAATGCAGGGGACACGGGTTTGAGCCCTGGTCTGGGAAGATCCCATATGCCGCGGAGCAACTAAGCCCATGTGCCACAACTACTGAGCCCACATGCCACAGCTACTGAAGCCCGGGTGCCTAGAGCCTGTGCTCCACAACAAGAGAAGCCACCACAACGAGAAGCCCGCACACCATAATGAAGAGTAGCCCCTGCTCGCAGCTAAAGAAAGCCCGTGCGCAGCAATGAAGACCCAATGCAGCCATAAATAAATAAATAAACAAACAAACAAATATTTTTTTAAAAAGCAGGCTGTGGTGTTTTTAATTTTTTACAGGTTAATCAGAAGGGCTCAGAGAAGCCACTTGAACAGGCGTTTGCGACAATGGTGTCTTCCTTGGCAAATGGAATGATCAGGTACCTCACTAGAAATCTGTTGTAGGTATTTTCAGAGTAGATGTACAATGCATATATACGTAAGTACATAGATCTCTCTAGACGTATTTCAGTTTGTTGTTTTCAAAGCATGATTTTGTTAGCTTGAAATTTTCTCTGGCATAATTCATGTTGCAGAATAACTTCTTAACAGATTAATTTTAATTTTAATTTTGTAAAAGTTTAGCCCTTGATTAAAATCCTCTCCTTGAGGCTTTGTGTCGCTCTGCCCATTGGGTCTTGAATTTCAGTTACTCATGATTGTTTGGTGTGGTCTGCCTGGTCCTGACCACCACACGAGCTGGAGCAATTTACTGTTGCATGGCGGCCTTGTCTGGAGCAGCAGCTTGCCCCTCCTGTAAGGCAGCAGGCAACAGTTACAAATTCTGTGTAGCCTTGTCAAAAGAGGGGGGATCCTAAAACATAAACAGTTGCCCTGTGGAAATGTGCAGGGTAATGAGTCAGCCCATTTGGAGCTTCTGCATCAGGAAACCGGGGTAGGAGGTGGGGGTATACTGTGGTAGGAAGTGGTCACAGGCATTGGGGGAAGACTTTAAAAGAAATGGTACTCGGTGGTTTGGGGAGAATTTTTTTAACCTATGGAAATTTTTAAACATACACAAAAATAGAATGATATATAATGAACCTTTGGGGAAGAATTTAAGCCTATTGTCCAACTCAAAAACTAGCAAATTTATCAGACCCTTACTCCATGCCCATTTCTGCCTTCTCATAGTGGAACCTGCCCAAACACACTTGGATGAGTCAGAGAAGTGATTCCTATCCAGGATGTGCCTTAAAATCCTCAGAGGAATTACTCAGAATATACCTAAGACCTGAAAAATCAGCATCACTGGGTTTAGAGTCCAACATGTCTATTCTGGAAAATGTTTATCTGCTGCCTCCTTTGTACACCCCTGGTTAAGCCCCTGTCTGTGCTTCAGAGGGTTTCTGTAGGTATACTCACCTCCAGAGTTGCCTCTAGTGTTTGTAGCAGCAGCTA
Source organism: Hyperoodon ampullatus (assembly GCF_949752795.1). Classification (NCBI taxonomy): domain Eukaryota; kingdom Metazoa; phylum Chordata; class Mammalia; order Artiodactyla; family Ziphiidae; genus Hyperoodon; species Hyperoodon ampullatus. The sequence continues at coordinate 42,579,930 of NC_136923.1, read as the reverse complement.
ACTTTGAGAACTTGAGGCATAAGTCAGAGTCTAAAGTTATGCCCTTGGTGTTCCAGGGCACTTGGAGGGTACATACTGCTAAGGAATAAACACCCTAAAGCTATTGTTACCAAAATATAATGACATAAGACATTCTTAGAAGATACAAATGTAATTTTAACAAATGTAATTTTAGAAGGATACAAGCTTAAGAATCCAAGTGCATTTATGTGCTAGTGAGCCACTTAAATTCTTCAGGCAAGTCTAGAGCTATGGTCAGAGCACTCCAAAAATAACTCTCACACCACCACTTCTAATGGAGCTGCCTTTGAAAATGCTTCCCCTCACTCCCAGTCTTCCCAAAGTCTGGCCTCACAGTTGGCTAACTTCTGTTTTTATACTAATTTCTAAGTACCCCATTCTCCCCTGAGATAACCATTGAGGTGATAGAAGACCCTCTCTTGACCTGCTGGAAGCCCACCCTACATTGATTTCCCTTCAGCCACTGGAGCCAAGGCTCCATGAGAGCAGACACATAATCTGAATTTTACTCTGTAGATGAGAGTGGAATGTTCTTCTAGTCCTCCTCCTTTATGACTTGACTTGATCCCTGAATAGGAAGTTGGGTAGAAGTAGAATGTGTGAGAATCTTCATGTACCCTGGTGCCCAGGTTCTCTTCATTCTTTCTTCCTCTCTTGACTTTCGGGAGTTGGTTAATGATTTTTCCCCCTCTCAAGGGGCAACATTTTCCAGCTCATAGTAGGGCACCTTCACTGTTAGATGTGTTCTAACTTTGAGATTTATACCTCTTAAGTATTAGATAACTGAAAACAGCCCATTACAGATTGATGGACAAGAAAATTCTCTCTACCACATGTATGTGTGATGTATGGATAGTGATAATGAATATTTTGGTAGGATGAACAGTAACTAACCAGAATGGGGACCATCCTGCTTCTGTTCTTCTCACAGCCCCTAATACACAACAGACAGTCCAGTCCTCCTTGGACTGAATCGCATTTGACCATTTTGAACATCTTAATCTGAAAATCAAAAAGAGACCCTATTCTTTGCACATGGGGGTAGAGAATAAATATACAGTAGATATTTAGTTGGACAAGGCTACTTTATATTAACATACCTGATTGCTCTACTTGAGCTCACTTCTTAGCATTTCGCTGGGCTTCTTTACTCCTGTCTGAGGGCCTCTAGAAAAACATGTGAAGATAGAAGAGAGTGTGTGTGTATTTTTTTCCTTCAGTAGATATGAGCATGAGAAGGTGGGTGTGTCTGTGCATGCCTGCATGCATGTGTATATGTATAGTGGTAAACCCAGAGTGAAGGAGGCTCTACTGTTCCCAGGTGATATGTATGTAGAGAGGAGGATCAGCTTATGAAGATATTATTAACAGAAAGAGAATGAATAATCTTTAGTCACTTTCTGAGTATCTTTTCTTTTGGTAGATATATTGCCTTTGACTTCCATAAGGAATGTAAAAATATGAGATGGGATCGACTAAGTATTTTATTGGATCAAGTAGCAGAAATGCAAGATGAATTAAGGTAAGCTGTTATTTCCCTACAGAGGTTGAGGGATGAGGTAGGTGCATATGTTAATCATGTATATTATGCATTATCTAACAGACTTACAGATATAGTTCACTAGGTTGATAGCACTTGTCTGTACTCTCATTTGTAGTTTTTTTTTTCCCCTGAAAGATGAGACTTGGTGGTTTTAAATACTTAAAAATTCTTAAAAATGACCCAAGTCCAGGTATTTTCATATTTTTATGTATTATCTTCTACGCATTTACAAATTTTTATATAATTGAAGTTAGTTTGCTACTGTTTTATGTTCAGTTGTTTTCACTAAACATTTTATCACATTTTGTCATTAGCCTACCAGGTCTTTGTAATGATAGCATTTAATGGCTTTTCTGTGTTCCATTTTGTCATAGTACAGTTTCAGTTAAATGCTTTTCTTTGCATCGGGCATCTGGTTTGTTTCCTTTTCTCTTCCTACCATGAAAGATTGTGCTGCAGTGAATCACTCTGGGTATAAATATATTTTTACTTGTGTTAAACGGTTTCCTGAAATAAATTCTTGAGGGTAGGATAATGGATCAAAGGGTCTGAATATCTTCATGGTACTTCTCATATGTGTTTACAGTGTTACTTACTGTGTGGGTTCATATATTCGCTGTACTCTATGCACATGTCAGTCTTTACCTATTTTAAAGCCAGAAGTAGGAATCTGGAAACCAGTCTCATTTTGTTCTGCCTGTGTAGTTCTAATGCACTGTGTAATTTCAGTTACACAGTAACATAGTAAAATTTCTGTAGACATTTGCTCAGCTTTTTTTTTTTTTTTTTTGCGGTTCGCGGGCCCCTCACTGTTGTGGCCTCTCCCGTTGCGGAGCACAGGCTCCAGACGCACAGGCTCAGTGGCCATGGCTCACGGGCCCAGCTGCTCCACGGCATGTGGGATCTTCCCGGACCGGGGCACGAACCCACATACCCTGCATCGGCAGGCGGACTCAACCACTGCGCCACCAGGGAAGCCCCTGCTCAGCTTTAAAAAAAATATTTTTATACATATTAAGTCATCAGCTATAGTTAGTTAAATCTGCTTTTTTTTTTTTTTTTTCTTCTGTGAGGTTTTGTTTTGAGCATAGCTTGTCCAACCTTTGACCAACCTTGTCAGAGGGGTTACTTCCTTGGGTTCATCTGTTAATTGTTGCCCCACAGAGTATAAGAAAGAAGGGAGGATTGACACCAGAATCTTTGTCCCTTGCTCTCACTGTGTTCCACAGGGACAGTAGACGTTTCACCTGTGACTTTCAGATGACCTCTCTGCACATTTGTTTCCAGGGATTTTGGGGGAAGTGGAAAGAATCTGGGCTTTGGGGTCCTACACAATAAGTTTGAAATCTCAGTTTGCCTCCTATTAGCCATGTGACCAAGGAGCAGGTTAGTTATCTTCAAATCTTGATTTCTCCATCTGTAAAGTGGAGATAATAATACTTATCTCTTAGACTTGTATAGTTTAAGAAATAATATTTATAAAACATGTAGTATTTAGTTTACAAGTACTAATGGGGTGCCAACACTCACATGCACTCTATATATACATACTCTAATCGAACTTCACCAGTTTGGCATGAACCTCATGTAGAGTTTTAGTCTAAACACATTCTTTTAAGCCTTTTTTTTTTTTCTGTCACGCCTCACGGCATGTGGGAACTTAGTTCCCTGACCAGGGATCGAACCCATGCCCCCTGTATTGGAAGCAAGGAGTCTTAACCACTGGACTGCCAGGGAAGTCCCTTAAGCCCTTAATTTTAAGGTCATGATTTTTAGCCCTTGGTGAATCTATTGTGTTTCTCCCTCATTTTTTGATTTTGGGGAGTAACTGCAATAAAATTAATATTATCTAGTATTCATTGTATTCTCTGTCCCATACAATCTGGCTAAGCACTTTATATGCATTTTACATTATCTCATTTAAACCTAAGAGCGGCCTAATGGTGGTGCTATCATCTCCATTTCATGGGTGAAAAAAATTTAGGCTCTGAGAGATTAGGTTAATTACTTAAAGTTACATAGCTAGTAACTTGCCTAAGGAGCTAAGGGTAGCAAACCAGTTGTTTGCTGCCAAAGTCCATGCTCTTTACTGCCACGCTGAGTCAACATTGTCAAATTTTTGAGTTCATAGAATAATCTGAACAGATTGTTAAAAATGACAGAAACACAGGAACTGGTAACCATGGTTGGCTCCAGTGCAGACATCTGGGTGGTTCAGGGGAGAAAGGAAAATGGATTTTTCAAATAATACCCTATTATACCTTATAAATTTAGTACTATTTGCATATATTACCCTTCTTTTTAAAATTAATTAATTAATTAATTTATTTATTTTTGGCTGCGTTGAGTCTTCATGGCTATACATGGGCTTTTCCAGTTGCAGCGAGCGGGGGCTACTCTTCGTTGCAGTGCATGGTCTCATCACGGTGGCTTCTCTCGTTGTGGAGCGTGAGCTCTAGGCACGCGGGCTTCAGTAGTTGTGGCTCGCGGGCTCTAGAGCGCAGGCTCAGTAGTTGTGGCGCCTGGGCTTAGTTGTTCCGCGGCATATGGGATCTTCCCAGACCAAGGCCCGAACCTGTGTCCCCTGCATTGGCATTCTTAACCACTGCACCACCAGGGAAGCCCTATTACCCATTTTAAGAAGGGATTTTTTAATGTTTTTAATGCACAATATCCAGCCGTTGCTTCAGAGAGTCTTACTCAGTTTATTTCAAGGCCAAGCATCTTCATTTTTAACAAACATCTCAGGGAATTCTGATACAGACAGCACAGGGGACTGTGCTTCAAGAAATCCCAACGTAGGGGGCATAGGTGCAATAATTATGTCAAAGGAAGACCTCTTCTGGCCTTAGGGAAACACGGTGATGTCCATAGCCATCTTTACAATACTCCCAACTGCCCCTTTTCACATCTCTTGGGTGAAGTGACCTTGATGCTACAGTTGTTTTGAGATAGGGGCTGTCTTGCCTCTTCTGTTCAAACTTCCTTTTGGTCTTTGGTAATCAAATATACCTGAACTGTACATTTCCCATCTGACCTTTTAATTTAGGTTTAATTCAGTTTTAATAATGTCTCTGACATGGACCTGTGTTATAAGAGGTCTGTCCTTAGTAGGCTTGGCTGACTTTGGTATGAGAGTGTTTATACAAATATGTTTTAGTTATTTTCTAGTGGACTCTGATGGCAAGGTGGTGACTAACCAGGAAGGCGTGTTCCGCAGCAATTGCATGGATTGTCTGGACAGAACTAATGTGATCCAGAGTCTGTTAGCTCGTCGTTCGCTTCAGGCCCAGCTTCAGGTACAAATGCTTTTTTTCTTTTATCAGATAAACAATATAGCAAAAAAGAAACTTCATCTTTAAAAACCAATAACAAGAAACATTCACATGCCCCCGTCCTAACCCAATTCTTTTTGGTTTTGTGTCTTGCCATCCATGGATGTATACTTTGTCCATAACCATGGTCAGTGTATGTACACAGTTTTAAATTTTGCCTTTTTGCTCTAGCATTATATGTGATCATAGTTTTTAAGAGGTGCATTGTTGTGCTATAATTTACTAAGCCGTTTAGGTTGCTACATTTTTAGCTTATAAATAAGACTATAGAGAATATACCTATGTATATTATTATTAGCTTGAATCATTTCCTTTGGGTTAACTCCTGCTGGGTTAAAGAGAATATATACTTTCCGAGAGGGTTATACCAGTTACACAAGACTAGCCAGCAGTGAAAAGTGAATCTTGCCAGCATTAAATATTTTTATTTAGAAAGGTTTTATTTCTTCTTTAGTAGTACAGAGTAGTACCTCAAAAGTTGTTTTCGTTTGCACCTCTTTTATTGTTTGGCAAGGGATATTAACTCCCAGGTATAAAGTTTCTGACACAGCTTTGCTTTACCAGTAAGACTGTGTTGTTGAGAAAGCATAGGTATAAATATTTTCTTCTCTTTATATTTGGAATTAAAAACATGTGTATCTCAGATTTCCAGATCACATTGGCATTTGTTGTAGGGAGCAAACAAAATGCATCCCAAGTGGTTTCCTGCCTAAATAATTTGTAAACATTCAACTTTGTTTATGACAATTTTATGGGACTCAGGGAAGAATTATGGAGGGAAAATACCTCCCCAAATCCTCAAGTAGGACATACCAAAGGAGTGGTTGCCCTCTTTGAGCATTCTCTAACTTGTATGGTACTATGTCCTTGTCAGTCTGTTGGATTTATTGTACTTCAGAATATATTTTTCAATAGAAACAATATTAGGAATGGTTGTTTCCAAGGCTGATTAACAGAACTCTATTTAACTAGGTTCTGTAATCTGTATTTAACTAATTTACATGCTAAAAATAGTATTATAAAACCTAACCAACCTTCAGAGAGTCTTTGGGCAGGAACCTCTCTAGCCTCAGTGCCAGCTAATGTGGGGACTCCAGTTGTGCCTTTCCCCTTCCAGTGAGGGCAGGTCATTGAGCGTGGGCAGGCCCCATTCTGAGGAGGGAGAGAGAGCGAGATGTCATTTGAAGTGAGCAGTGAAGATGGTGGTTCCAAGAGGGTTGCGGGTCTGAGACAAAGACCAAGGCAGGAGTTCCTAATCTGTGGTCAGTGAACTCCAGTGGGGAGTCCATAGAGAGCTTCAGGATGCCCAGGAGTCCTCTGAGATTATATGCAAAGGGCTATTTGTGGGGAGGTAGGTAGGTAGTATTCATCCCAATTCTCAAAGGGTCCCAGGGTTAGGGGATAAGTTTGGAGGTCAGAAGTCTGGAGATGGTGAATTGTGAGGAGGTAGAGGGGTAAAGGCAGTGGAAGGCTGGGGGTGGCAGGAAAGGAGGTAGGAATGGCTGGAATCCTGCAGCAGCCTTCCCTCTCCCCCGTCCTTTCCCTTCTGCCCCTGTCTCTGAGTTTACAGTCTTGCCGCTGTTCCTGCGGTGCTGGGGCTCAAGGGAGAGTGGGGGCTGTGGGCAGAAGGAAGCCCAAAGAGAGGCTTTGCAGCCTGGCCTGAGCGGGAGAGTGCTGCGGTCCCCACGTACAGGGAAAGCATCTCCCACCTGCAGCCAGGTGACAGATGATCTGGGGACTGTGCTTTTTCTTCCTAAGTCATATGTGCTGAAATCTGTTACATATAAACATAGGTATGATTCTTATTCCAGAGACTAGGAGTTTTGCATGTGGGACAGAAGCTTGAAGAGCAAGATGAATTTGAGAAGATTTACAAAAACGGTAGGTAATTTCTTTAACAGAGGCAAGGTTACTCAAAGTTTGAAATAAATATTTTGGATTTAGAGCATTGGTTGTCATTTTAATCATTATCAGCTGATTTTTACTTTTTCTCACAGCCTGGGCTGACAATGCAAATGCTTGTGCCAAACAGTATGCGGGAACTGGTGCCTTGAAGACTGACTTTACCAGGCAAGCCATGCTTTAAAATCACATTCCAGACCAGTGGTTCACAATTCTGGTGCATAGTAGATCACTCGGGCAACTTTTAGACAATAGCAACAGCAAACCACCAGTGCCTGGCCCTCACTTCAGACCAGTCAAGTCAGGACTGCAGGGAGATGAGGCCCAGGCACTGGTGTCTTCTTAGCATCCCTGGGTGATTCTGATGCACAGTGGGGGTTGAGAACCATGGCTCCTTAGCTTTTCTCAAAACTTACTGTGCACCTGACTCACCCCAGTCCCACTCAGCAGGTCTGGGGCAGGGCCTGAGATTCTGTACCCAGGTGATGCTGGTGCTGTTTTCAAGGACCACACTGGGTAGTGAGAGGTTAGATAGAATGTTTTGAATTTGTTACACATGTGGTTGGGTCTTTTTCTGCTATATGGATTCCCTGGGAGCAAGATAAGCTTTCTAGTCTCTTTGCTGTTTCATGCCACTTAACCTGGGCTGTGTGTTTCTCTTCTTATTTCTTGTCTTTGCAAGTGGAACTGAGCGTTTTTCCTTTGTGCCTACTTTGATAATATTTTAGAAATAGGATACACATTTCTTGGACCTGATATTGGTTTCTTTTGTGAGGTGTCTCCTTCATATATTCAAGGATTTTTTTTTTTTTTTTTTGGTACGGGGGCCTCTCACTGTTGTGGCCTCTCCTGTTGCAAAGCACAGGCTCCGGATGCTCAGGCTCAGCGGCCATGGCTCACGGGCCCAGCTGCTCTGCGGCATGTGGGATCTTCCCAGACCGGGGCACAAACCCGCGTCCCCTGCATCGGCAGGCGGACTCTCAACCACTGTGCCACCAGGGAAGCCCTTCAGGGATATTTTTTTAAAAATCTTTATAATTCACCTGTCTCCATACCACATACTTATTGGCTATAAAACAGTTTGAGAATTTAATATGCAAATCTGTAACTCAAAACTTAACCTCATATTTAACCAGAACTGGGAAGAGAACTCAGCTGGGACTTATAATGGATGGCTGGAACTCACTGATACGGTATTACAAGAACAACTTTTCTGATGGATTTAGACAAGTAAGTTTGTTATTTGATGCTAATTTTTGGTCATTAGGTGGCTGTATCTTTGTACTGTTCTTCAGTAATATAATCATATCTAATTTGGGAGTTACTAATTTCCTCTTTTTCTCTTCTAGGATTCCATAGACTTATTTCTTGGGAACTATTCAGTGGATGAATTAGAATCTCATAGTCCTTTAAGTGTTCCAAGGGATTTGAAATTCCTGGCTGTAAGAAACCTTTATGTTTTTCAAGTTGTTAAAAGGATTGTGTCTGAAGGTATAGATGGTGCCAACTCCCCTTGATACAAAACATTGTATGTTGTTCTAAATGGAACATAAATATTTAAGTGTCCCCAAGGAGCAGATCAGGGAGAGGAGTAAAATAACTTTGGAATGTTTGTCTTCTTTCAAACTTGACTGTCTTTCGCAGATCCTTTTTAAGTGAGAACACAGACGCAAGGGGAGTGTGAGGGTTTCTCATTTCCGGAGACTACTCCCCTGAGGTTCAGGGATTGCCGGAGGCAAACTTGTGACCTGGAAGTTGACTCCTCTGTTCACCAGACTTTTCAAGAGCCTCTCTGGGGTCTCATTCCAGTGGGCAGGGTGTCCTGGAGTGGAGGGGCCTGGTGTCTGAGTTCTCATCTGGGCGACCTCCCTCTGCTTAGCACTCCCTGGTTTGGAGCAAAGCCATGTTTTTTCAGATCTTTTAACCTGTTCGAAGATTTGGGCAGTTACGATCAAAACTCTAAATAATGATGTTTTGCTGAAAGAAAGATATTTTGTATATTAGATTGCAGAAGGGTTTTATTCTCTTTAAAGCAAAGCATGCATAACTGATTGTGCAACCATTGATTAGCATCTTATGTGATGGTTTCTCTTTCCGTCTTCTTTTCCAGTTGCCTATTATCATGGTTGTCGCCTTTTCCATGTGCATTATCTGTTTGCTTATGGCTGGTAAGTCTGCCCTTGTTTCACATTCTTACAGTCATTTCTTAGAATGTTGAACTTTCCTGTACAGCATCTTAAGTTTGCGCCTATTCAGTACTTGATGTTTCCCTATTGAATTGAATGAGTAAAGTGGGCAGATGGGAGGATTAGTCCTTAGATGTGACAAAAGGAAAAATGTATACTCAGTAGCTTGATACTTTTTTTTTCCACTTAAGCTTTTTAAAATATTTTTTTCTTGCTATCAAAGTAATACATAGTAATTACAGAAAATACAGTTGGGCAAAAAAGATAATGTTATTTATCACCTTGCCTTTCAGAGATAAGCTAATTACTCTTAACATTTTGATGTTTTAATCTTCATAAGTGTGTATTTTTTTTTTCAAAAGTGAGATACAGATTTTTTTGTAATCTGTTTTTTCACTGAGTAATATAAATATTTCCCCACCTTCTTTATTTTTAATGGCTGCACAGTATTCCATTAATGGATATATAATTTATTTAACCAGCCACCTATGTTGGACAAATAAATGTTATTATAGATTAATACATTACTTCTTAAATTTTAATAGCGAAATTGCCTAAGAACCTGAGCTAACAAGGTCTTTATTGGTTTTATTTTCTCTCTCAATGTTTTTCTGTGTTACTAAGTTAATGGAGACATTTTCGTCTTAAATGCATATTAAGTAGTGTTCAGTGCTCTGGGAGTTTGAGTCTGTAACACGTTGCATTGTGCCTGGGAGGTGCAGCCTTAGGCACCTCCAGTCTCATCCTCTATCCTGAATTCGCTGGGCTAACATTTCTCTGCCTGGCTGACTTCTGCCATCCTCAGGCTCCCCTCTCATGAAGTGACTCTTTGTTCTCCCATACAGACCTCATCTCCCCCTTTCTGATTTCCACAGCATTTTGTGTACCTCTCTTATAGCACTTTCTTCTTTAAACCTTGTAAGCACCTAGGGATTTCTTCTTCAGAGGTGCTGTACTCTTTGGGGTCCCGAATGCACCCAAGGTGTATTTCTGTTTGTGTGGTAGTGATTTGCATACTCATTCGTCTTTCTCACTGAATCAGCAACTTTTTGAAGGCAGAGATGGTGTCTTATTACTCATTGTTTTACCTCCTGTGTCTGAGATACAGTTTTGCTCTCAGCAAAACTTTGCTGAATTAAGGACTCCTATTCACCCCCCACACCCCACACTAATTCTACCAGCTTCTTGAGGGGAGGCTCAGAACCTGTTCATCTCTGTAATCCCCTCAGTGTTCAGCAGTGTAGGTAGTCATGACGCAGGGAGGAGCTATCTTGTTACTCTAGGGCAGGGGTTAGCAGACGTTTTCTGAAGAGTCAGATAATATTTTAGATTTTGTAAACTACATACAGTCTCTGTCTGCACAGTTTGTTTTTACAGTTCTTTAAAAATGTAAAAACCATCACAGTGCAAAAACAAGCTGAGGACTCTCGAGTGCAGCATCACTGTGTGGCATGACTAGGGGGTCTGTGTCACATTTGGGGCAGGAAGGAAGAGGACAGGACCAGCTGGCATGTGCTGCTCATCGTTCAGTTCACACCTTAGATCCTTTGACTTCTTTCTTTAAAACATTGCCCATTGGATGCCATTTTCTGGGAACCACTCCACTGCTGAATTAGTTTTATTATTTTGGTCTTTTTGTATACTCACATTTCCCTGTGGAACCTCTGGAAAGGCAGGGAAGTCAAGACCAAGACTCAGCCTGAACAAATGGACCATTCCTTTGGGGAGTGTCCCAGAGTGGGCTTGTGAGGAACTGCTTTTTCCTTTATCCAAAAAGTTTTAAAACCCAGAGCTGTCAAAATTAGCAGTTGTGGAAATTTGAATGTTTTCAAGTGAAAAGATATTGGATGCTGTGGATAGTAACATCTCATGTCAGTTAATTGTTGTAAAGTAATGATCTTTGTGGTGTTTAGATATGACAGTGTCTGATTTCTAGCCCCTACTTTGGTATTTAAGAGAATAGCAAATAAATGCAAGCATGTTCTCTGACAGCTTATTAGGAAAGTGTCTACACCCTGAATTTCCTTTCTGGCATGCCCTCTTAACTGGCTGTTGACCTCTGCATGTTTCCCTGTCAGCAGGTGAGGCCAGTACTATTGCAGGAGAGAAGCAACACTGGGTTCACCTATTCAAGGAGTAGAACAAAATAGATCTTTTCCTGTTGGCCTGCTGCTTCCTTCATGTACTCTAGACTTTGAAAAAAAATGCATATCAGGAGAGTTGTGTTAAATATGTTGTATTTATTGAGTTTTGTTTTATACACTTTATTTTTTTTTTGTTTTTTGCGGTACGCGGGCCTCTCACTGTTGTGGCCTCTCCCGTTGCGGAGCACAGGCTCCGGACGCGCAGGCTCAGCGGCCATGGCTCACGGGCCCAGCCGCTCCTCAGCATGTGAGATCTTCCTGGACCGGGGCACGAACCCATGTCCCCTGCATCGGCAGGCGGACCCTCAACCACTGCTCCACCAGGGAAGCCCCTATACACTTTAATACATAACTTTTCTGAAGCATGTATATTTGTAAAGTTATTTTCCATAACAGAAAAACCTGAATGAACTTTTTGGCCAACCCAGTATTTTTTGTGTAGGCATTTTTTTTTTTTTTTTTTTTTGTGGTATGCGGGCCTCTCACTGTTGTGGCCTCTCCCGTTGCGGAGCACAGGCTCTGGACGCGCAGGCTCAGCGGCCATGGCTCACGGGCACAGCCGCTCTGAGGCATGTGGGATCTTCCCGGACCGGGGCACGAACCCGTGTCCCCTTGATCGGCAGGCGGACTCCCAACCACTGCGCCACCAGGGAAGCCCTGTGTAGGCATTTTGGTAGTAGCTGATACCTGTCATAGATAGGACTATGAACTAAACTATTAGTAATAATTTCTTATAATATTAAAGTATATAATCTAAAACTAATAATTACTATTTGCTTGATATAACCTGAAATTAGTTTAGTCAAGTGGTTCTGAAAATGTGGTCTCTCGACCCGTAGCATCAGCATAATCTGGGAACTTGTTAGAAATGCAGATTCTTGGACACCACCCCAGGCCTGCTAAATGAGACAGACACTCTGGGGTTGAGCCCAGCAGCTGATTCTTTATCAAGCCCTGAAGCGGATTCTGTTGCCAGCCAGAGTTTGAGAACCACTGGTTTAAACCTTAATTGAGAGGTTCTTATATTTTTCCTTTGGATGTGTTTGTAAACTTTAATGTTGTCAAGATGTGCTAAATGGCTGAAAGCTGGATCTAGTATCAATAAAATGACTTGTTATTTATCAGCTCTTTGTTTTTTAAAATCAACAGGTGACACCTGGACAGAAACACTGGCATATGTGCTCTTCTGGGGAGTTGCAAGCATTGGAACATTTTTTATTATTCTTTACAATGGCAAAGATTTTGTTGATGCTCCCAGATTGGTCCAGAAAGAAAAGATAGACTGAATTTGTGTCTGTGGAAAGCGGCTTGGCTTGGAAGATTCCATTATGCAGAACTGGAGTCTTTACTGACCCGCTTTCCACGTCAGCCCAAGGTCTTTTTAAATCCTTTATCCAAAAGCACATCTTGCGCGTTTGTGTGGGGGTGATGACTTAGAATTGATCTGATGTTACTGCCTTGATGATCTCTTTACTATTGGGATGGTTATATTTATAATTTGAAGCTATTCTATAATTAAAATGTAACCTCAATTCAGCTCACGGAATGGAAGGAATCTATTCATTGTCAATTTAATCAGCTGTTGCAGAATAAGTAATATATTTTAAAAAAATCTAGCTTCTTTCCTTATTTAAAACAGTGAAATTATTTTTCTAGCTCAGTTTATTGTCACTGTAGAAGCAGTTGCTGTTAGCAAGCATACTCCATACATCTTTGGACTTTTCTTTAGTTTAATAATAAGCTAACTCTACTCTGTTTATAAAATGTCTTTTACATACATCAAGTAGTTGGACGAAATAGTCTGTGACTACACAGTAGGAAAGAGGAGACCAGGGTCTGGTGTTCCTTTGGAGCTTCAGTTGGGCTGCCTTATGAGTTCAGTCAGCTTGAGCTGTGCAGTTTAAGTGTGATGAAAAAGGTTCAGGTGTATTTTATCTTTTTTAAAAGGTGTAAGTGAAATCAAAGAATGTGAAGTCTCTCTCTTATGCTAGAGGTCCAAAGCCTCCTCTGTTTTCACGATTGCCCCAGTGTGGAAAATACCCTTGGTTGGTCAGCTCCTTCCTTCTGGACCTTTCGGTTTCTTGGGGGTCTTTCATGGAGACATGCAGACCTCTGAGCGGGTCTTGTGCTGAATCCGATGTTGCACTTGGAGGCAGCAGCTGCTTTTCCACGCATGGTAGTGTCGATGCTTTTCCCTCTTTAAGGGTTTTTGTTAGCTGTCAGTAAGTCTAAAATTTAGTGCTTCCAGGTAGTTACAGCTCTCCAAATCAAGGACCAAGTTAAACTTTAATTTATGTGCAGAAATAAATCTGAAAAAATACACTCTAGAAGTTGTGCATAGTTCTAATTATAAGTCAGACTGTATATTCAAATTGTAATTATATGGTTTAAAAATTAGAAAAGTACGTAAGGAAGTATAATTGCCACTATTTTAAAATAGTTCAATTAAATACTGCTACAATATGTGTTGTGCATGAAAATATGTACAGTTTTTTCAATGGTAATACCTTTTCCTGTCCTTAAATATCTCTAAAGAGCGCCTTGATTTTAACATTACCTTTTTTCCAACATTATCTTTTATAAACATTAATAAGAGTTGTTACTTTTAGAAACTCTAAAGGAAATAATAGCTGGAAAAACCTCTGTAGCTTAAAGTCAGTCATTAAAACTCACAATAGGGTAAGTAATTAGAACTACCTACTCTTAACTTGTAAATAAGCATAATTCATTCCAAAGAGGAAATATCGAAACTTAGTTCATGTCTACTGTAATGTATTACTCAGATGCTACTGGGCATTTCACATTAAGACCTTATTTCAACGACCACAACAAAGACCAAATCTGAACTGCTGATGTGGCTGTTTTGCAGTGAATGGGCTAATGTTGGTGTGTTAGATCTTAAGGTATCAATATTTCAGAACCCTGCAATGATTATATTTCTAAATTCATGTACTGTCCATCTGTAAGTGAAAATAAAATGTCATATTCTTTTCTAACTAATGTTGGTGTCATTCCTATACCTTGTCTTACAAAGGGATGTTCTTTTTTATAAAAATCATGCAAAGCAATGTGTGGTCATTATAGAAGAACTAGACAATATAAGTAAGCAAGAAAATGAGTAGCTTCTGAAATTCTACTTTCCAGTTTTAGCCACTTGAAAAATTGTGTTTATCCTTATAATTATTTTTCAGTTGCAGATATTCCAGGGGAATATTTAGTATAGTGTTCATTAAAAGATGTCCCCTGTATTCTCACCTCCAAATTGTAATTTCTTTTTCAAAATGATATAGGCTCTCAACCAAGAAGTGGGACAATGTGCTTATTAGAAAACGTCCTCTCAGGGCACAGGAAGGTGTCAGGGAGCCCGAGGGAAATGCTGATGTAGACACCTCGGCGCCTAGGAGACCCTTGCACATGTGTGTGTGGTGTGTGAAGGGTGTTTTTGGGGGAAGTGGCTTAAACAAGGGTTTGGGGGTTTTTCCTCCAGCTTGCCTACGAGTCCTGATGTCAGAAGTTTTCCTACTACAGATAAATTATGATAAGTCTTTAAAATACTATGTTCTTTGGCACATGGACCTCTCCACCTTGGCAGTTTGGTTCACCAAAGCCTGCAAGATGGAAGTCACGGTCTTTTTTAACCTAATCTCAGAAGTGTCATCCCATCACTTGTGCCATATTCTATGCATTAGAAACAAGCCACTAGATCAGCTCACTCGGGGAGGGGATTACACAGGGCATGAATACTGGGAGGTGGGGCTCTCTGGAAGTCTGTTCCCACAGCCTGTAAGGAGAGAAAAATCCAAAGTCATGATTCAGAGCTGGTGCTGGAGGGAATCGGGTGTTTCCTGTGCTGTGCCTTTGAGGTCTTTTGCCTGTTTCTGTTAGATTGTTTGTCCTTGAAGATTTCTGAAATTCTTTATATTCTGGAGAGTAATTCTTTGTTGCTTATATATACTACATATATCTTCTTCTAGTTTGTGGCTTGTCTTTTCATTTTCTTGTGGTTCCTTTTGGTGAAAGAAGTGTATAATTTCAATGGTGTTGAATTTACCAAAAATTTCCTACCATCCCTTGTGCTTGGGTAAGACAATATTGCTCAACTCCAAGGGACTTCTCTTCACATAATTTTGCTTTTTCACTTCAGGTCTTTTCTCCATTCTATAAAGTAAGGAAATGGTCTGTGTCAATCCAGGTAGATCAGGTTATGCTGTGGTAACAAATGATCCCCAAATCTCAATGGCTTTAAAAAAATGAAGACTTATTTCTCACTGATTCTGTGTATCCTTGAAGGATCTGCTGCAGCTCTGCTACGTGACATCTGCATCCTGGGACCCAGAGTGACGGAACAGCTTCACACAGGAACATTACCAGTTGTCCTGGCAGGAAGAAAAGGGAGAAGTTTCTGCTTGAAGGTGACGATCTCTTCTGTTCACATTTCATTGGTCAAAGCAAGTCGCGTGGCCATACTTGAAGTGATGGAGGGAGGAGAGTGTAGCCCCTGGGGAGGGACTGTGTGCTGTCATCCGACACAGGCTCCAGTTTTCTTTTCCCACTGGGTAACAGGAAGAGTCAGCAGAGAGCCTTCCCGACTCCCTTCGTTCTGCTGTGCGGTGCTGCCACTGTCACACATCAGGCTCCTCTCCACTTGCGGGGTTTCGGCTTTCTGTTCTGTCCCGTTGGCCTGGGTGTTTTCACTGCTGGGAACTCTTCCTCACGCAGCCGTGTCCTGTAGGATGGCCTGGCTCTTCCCTGAGCTCTGGGCCCCCAGCTTCTCAGTCTGTTCGGCAAAGCATTTTCCTGAGTGTGTTTGGAATAACACGAGTCCTGTGTGCTCAGGGCTGTTTTTTTTGTTTTGTTTTTTTGTTTTTGCAGTACGCGGGCCTCTCACTGTTGTGGCCTCTCCCGTTGCGGAGCACAGGCTCTGGACGCGCAGGCTCAGTGGCCATGGCTCATGGGCCCAGCTGCTCCACGGCATGTGGGATCTTCCCGGACCGGGGCACGAACCCGTGTCCCCTGCGTCGGCAGGCGGACTCTCAACCACTGCACCACCAGGGAAGCTCTCAGAGCTGTTTTTTGACAGTAGGGATCTGTGGTGAGAACCGTTTGGAAACATTGGGTTAAACATAGTCAAAAACTTGTCTCAATTCTCGGACTTGTCAGAGGTTTGACTCCCCTAGAGGGTGTGTGCAACGCAGCAGCACCCAGACTTTCTGGTCTGTGGAATTTTTTATTTACAGAGCATCTCAATAGGACCATTCTGTGAAATGGATTTTGAATAAGGCTCGCATGAGGGCGAGCACTCTGGCCTTGGAGTTAAAGAGAACGTGGGCTCTCATTTATATTCGGACCTCACTTGTGTGTTGAACTTGGTCTCTTAGCTATAAATTCTTGGATTCTCATCCATATGGCAGTTCCCTAAGATAACACATGTGAACGGACACACACCCCTGCTGAGAAACCCAGGTAAATCTACAGGCGGGAGCTCTTCCTTGACGTCCAGCTCTCATCCTCTGTGTTGGATATCACGCAGAGGCTAAATAAATGGGATTTCACTGCAGGGGTGGAGGGGGAGAGACAATTAAAAGGAGTTGTGACATGTTTAATTATTACCACGAATGCGCTGGTCCTGCGTGAACTGGTCAGATGGCCTGTTTGTTCTTAGCACTTCCCTTTACAGATTATTCTGAGCATGACTTTGTCTTTGCTTTTTGTTTGTTTTAGCCAAAGGCCCAGACGTTCATCTTTCTTCATTCACCATTTTCAGTGATGCATGCCTGTTGCCTGTTTATTTTTCTAGCTGTAGGAAGCTAAAGTCTCATCTGTTAAAATATCATGTTACATTTTATGTCCTAAATTGAGCTCCTATTAGACTTTGGGTTAAACATAGACTCTGAGGTTAGGAGAAGTAGAAAGTACAGGTTGTAAGTCATGTTTAGGAGAATTTAAGATGTCCTTCTCCTGACCTTTTGGGAGCACACATTCTCCTGGGTTCTGTCCAGCTTTACTCACAACTCCATTGCCTACTGACGTCTCCTCTCTGCTTTATCCCTGTTCTAGTTATCTATTTCTGGAAAGTAATCTCACAGTGTTGCGAGTTAGGAATGGAGCCTGGCACAGCTGGGTGATCTCTTCTGTTCCAGATAGCACTGACAGAGGACACTCAATGATACTCAGCTGACAGAGGGGCTGGTCTCTGGTCCACGCTGGTTTGGTGCTGCACAAAGGTGGCTGGAAGGTGGACCAGCAGGTTCTGTGAGCTGGAGCACCTCCATGTGGCTTTGCAGCACGGCAGCCTCAAGGTCGTAGGACTTCATACCTGGTTGGCTCACGGTGGCCGGAGTGAGTGTTCCAGCAAACCAGGTGGAAGCTTGCATGGCCTTTTATGATGTCCAATGGTGTCCCTTCCGCCATATTCTATTGGTCGGAGCACTCACAAGCCCACTCAGATTCAGGGGGAGGGACACAGACCCCCTCTCTCAATGAGAAAGATGGAAAAGAACCTGTGGCCCTGTCTGAACACATATTGGATTTTTTTTGTAGGCTTTGGTCCTAAGCCCTCTTCTCTATGTACACACTTACCCCAGGTGATGTCATTTAGACCCATGGTTTTAAAATAGCATCTTTATGCTGTGACTCCCAAATATATACCTCTAGATCGGACCTTTCCCAAAGGTTCACATTCTAATGTTCTGCTGCCTACCAGATATTCCCACCTGATTCACAGGCATCTCAAACTCAGTATGGTCAAGCAGAGCTCTTTTTTTTTCCCCCCAGAGCGCCTGATTTATACTCTGCAGACTGGTTCCATGCCAAGTTTTCTCCATCTCAGGAAATGCCACCAGCATCCACCCAGTAAGTCAAACATTTCATCCCTCTCCTCTCAACTGTGCATCCAGTCCATAAGCAAGTCTTGGCAACTCTCCCCTGCCAAAATATAACTCAGACCCCCCATTCCTCTCCATATTAATTTCCAAGTCCATGCCACCATCATCTTTCCCATGGACTTACTAAAGTAGCTCCTGGAATAATTTTCCAAGGTCCCCATCTACAACCCTCTCCAGTCTGTTCTCCACAGCTACAAGTGATCTTTTCAGGTGTAAACTAGATGACGCAGGGCCCCACATTAAACCCTCAGGTGAGATTCTGTTGCTCTTTGAAGGAAACCGAAGCTCTTTGCTGTGGCCTACAAGGCCTTATATGACCTGGTCTCTGCCCACTTCGCCAAGCTCATCTCCCATCGCTCCCCTCCCCAGTCCAACCACAGGCCTCCTTTCTGCTCTTTCTCCCCTGAGGGCCTTTGCACTGCCATTGCCTCTGCCTGGACAGACCTTCCAGCAATTCCAATAACTAGTTTATTATTCTTCAAAATTCAGTCCACGTATCTCCTCCTCAACCACCTGACTGAAGCACTGTCCCTCTCACACCATCACTTGGCCCATTTATTTCCTTCTTAGAAAAGATCACAGTCTGTAATTATATCATTTGTTATCTATCATTGTCTCTTTTCCCTTCCAGAATCTAAGAGCCATGGAGTCCAGGGACCAGAACTTTCCCCAGAGCCTACACAGGGACTGGATTGTAATATACTCCATAAAGGCTGATCCTATGCAGGTGGGCAATATGAAAGGACACATGATTCACATGTAAGAGACTGGTCAGAAAATTCTGGTTGACAATTTCATATTTGTAGACATACTTTTTGCCTTGCAAAAGGATTGTTTAAATCACTCGTTTTTTTTCTTCCTCTGACTGGATGTTAAGTAGAAAATGGTTGGGTGAATTAATTCTCTTCCCCAGCTTTTCTATCTGTAAAGTGGAACAGCCATAAATTAATTTTTCTATGTAAAATAACTTATAGAGAAATCTAACACAATAGTTTACATGCTCTTTCCACCCCTGGACAGTTTTGAGGTCACACCCAAACCTATTGTGTGGGTTCTCATGGCCTCAGCCAACAAGGGGTCCTGAGGTGGGCAGACTGCCCAGGGCACCTCTCAAAAGGGTTGGAAAGATTCTGCAGCAATTCGGAAGAGCTCACATTCTGTTTAAATCCAGAAAATTAGAATTTTTTCCCCTAATTTCTCTTTTGGATGCTACCCTTCCTGTTATCATGTGATCCTCTTCTCATGTGATGGCCTTCATACACTGCATTGGTGCGGTTTCACTGCATGTGAGGAAGCAAACATAGAGAAGGCAGTAGAAAAGAGACCAGATAGATTCTCCTTTATTTTCCTTTTTTTCAAAATTAGCTAGTATGTTTACATAAGGAGGGAAAATCTTGTGTTGAGAGGTCTCAAAGGAAAACTACATCTCATAAGTGACCAAAAAGACCTAGAGATATATTTGTTTAGTGTTTTATTTATGACTATTGCTAAAAAAACCCAAATATTTCCCTACCTGATTCTTTAGAACTAAGTGAAGGGTAGGTGTGTTTTTAGTATAATCAGAAAGCTTTCTGGAGTCCGTGTCTGGCTCTAATGTCATTGTACTGCTAAGGGCACAGGGATGGAACGTGCCTTTTTCTCTCCAGCTTATTGGAAGAGGGTGGACAAATGTTAAGATGACTGCTTTTGTGCAGTCCCTAGAAAATAGTCAAAGAACTTTTTGAAACAGGACTTAGTGGTTCAAGAGGATTACTATGAAATGTTCTGCTCTTCATGCAGTTCTCAGAAAGCAGAATAAAACTGAACCCAAGCTGGAGACATTTTTATCTGGAGCACATTAGTCTATAATAATGGGACTTCATCTATTTGACTTCTGTGAGCAAAAATTATTCTGGAGAAGTAACTTTTCCATACAGTTAGAAATGCTCAAAAGTGCTTTCAAACTTTTAAAGGTCACTTTCGACGTAAGTGTGCCTAAATGTATGACACATTTTCCTTCTCTCTTAAATAGGGCCCCGGTTCTCAGATTTGGCAGGTTCCAGGGCGTGGCCTGGACACCAGGAGTTTTAAATGCTCCCGGGTGGTTTGAATGGACACTGAGGTGGAGGACCACCGAAGTACAGCAACTGTGAATAAAGAGCTGCTCTAGAACATTTGTGTCTACGCTCCTGAGGATACCTAGCATTCAGGGCTGAAATACCCAGGTGATGACCAACCCCCGAGGGGCAGCCCCTGTTGTAAGACAGTGACCAGGGCTGGGGGCTCGGAGACTGTGACCTGTAAGGATTCAGGAACAGACTCTGTGCTGTGTATTTGCTGTCGAGTGTGCTCACTCTCCAAGCCTTGTTAGCTGAGGTTTTGTGACACCGAAGAACCCTCTGATGAGAAATCAGAGGACTAGTTGTGGTAAGTAAATGCTGGTTCATGCATTTTAAAGCCAAGTGATTTTTTTTTTCTTCTCTATTATGGTTTATCACAGAATACTGGATATAGTTCCCTGTGCTAGAGTAGGACCTTGTTGTTTACCCATTCTATGTATAATAGTTGGCATCCGCTGATCCCAGCCTCCCAATCCATCCTTCCCCCACCCGCCCCCCACCTTGGCAACCACACGTCTGTTCTCTGTCTGTTTCATAGATAAGTTCATTTGTATCATATTTTAGATTCCACATATAAGTGAGATCATATGGTATTTGTCTTTCTCTTTCTGAGGTACTTAGTATGATCATCTCTAGGTCCATCCATGTTGCTGCAAATGGCATGATTTCGTTCTTTTTTATGGCTCAGTAATACTCCATTGCATATATGTACCACATCTTTATCCATTCATCTGTTGATGGACATTTAGATTGTTTCCATGTCTTGGCTATTGTAAATAGTGCTGCTATAAACATAGGGGTGCCTGTATTTTTCTGAATTATAGTTTTGTCTGGATACATGCCCAGGAGTGGGATTGCTGGATCATATGGCAACTCTATTTTTAGTTTTTTGAGGAACCTCCATACTGTTTTCCATAGTAGCTGCGCCAGTTTACATTCCCACCAACAGTGTAAGATGGTTCTGCTTTCTCCACACCTTCTCCAGCATTTGTTATTTGTAGACTTTTTTTTTTTTTTTTTTTTTTAGCAGGGGCTACCCTTTGTTGCGGTGTGCAGACTTCTCATTGCGGTGGCTTCTCTTGTTGCAGAGCACGGGCTCTGGGCGTGCAGGCCCAGCAGTTGTGGCACACAGGCTTAGTTGCTCCATAGCATGTGGGACTTTCCCCGACCAGGGCTCAAACCCATGTCCCCTGCATTGGCAGGTGGATTCTTAACCACTGCACCACCAGGGAAGCCCTATTTGTAGACTTTTAAACGATGGTCATTCTGACTGGTGTGTGACATTTTGATTTGTAGTTTTGATTTGCATTTCTCTAATAATTAGTGATGTTGAGCATCTTTTCATGTGCACGTTGGCCATCTGTATGTCTTCTTTGCAGAAATGTCTATTTAGGTCTTCTGCCCATTTTTGTATTGGGTTGTTTATTTTTTGTTGTTGACTTGTATGAGCTGTTTGTATACTTTGGAAATTAAGCCCTTGTTGGTAACATCATTTGCAAATATTTTCTTCCAGTCCATAGGTTGTCTTTTTGTTGTGTTTATGGTTTCTTTTGCTGTGTAACAGCTTGTTTATTTTTGCTTTTATCTCTGTTCCCTCGGGAGAGTGACCTAAGAAAACATTGGTACGATTTATGTCAGAGAATGCTTTACCTATGTTCTCTTCTAGGAGTCTTATGGTGTCGTGTCTTATATTTAAGTTTTTAAGCCATTTTGAGTTTATTTTTGTATATGGGGTGAGGGTGTGTTCTAACTTCTGACTTACATGTGGCTGTCTAGCTTACCTAACACCACCAAGTGGTCTTTTTATGGGCATCAGGTGAAGCTGGAAGTTCAAGACTGCCTAAGACCTTTCTAATGCCTATTTCTTGTTATAGGGAAGTTTATGGCATGAAAACGAAGTTTTAAAAGAAAAGCCATCTCTAGCTGATGTCCCAGGTGAATGTTTAAGTGTCTTTAGAGATGTCTGTACAAATCTACTCAAAGAAACTTTGTGTGCTTCACTGAGAACATGGAATTCAGGAATGTTAGAGCAGTAAGGGACCTCCTCACTTCCGGGATAACCTTGGCCTACTTATTGCAGTTAAAAGACAGGAGACGTTCACAAGGTGGACTAACGCTGTATCATAAATATGGTGTCTTTACTTACTGGGTGTTCTGTTTGAGAGCCATCTTTCTACACATTTTAGAAAACTTATGTACAGATAAATAATTTAAAACTAAGTTATGGTCTTTCCTATAAAGAGTTGGTCATCATGTCCAAATATTACCTTAGGTCTATGGGAAAGTTAGCTTCAGTTTCATCCTCATAGAGGCTCTGGCAGCTCTTCAGTGCCGTGAGGCACCAGGGCCGAAGGTGGTTTGGGGGTGTTCGTAGAGAGGACTGGTCTTGGACCCACTGAGAGGCCTCAGATTAGGGAAAAGCGACTCTTTTTGTGAGCTCCAAACAAAGGCCTTCTTTCTTTATGGCCAGTCAGTCCTATTAGCGAAGGAGAACACAGTGATTGCAGGTTCACTGTGACTGAAAAAAGAACTAATTAATTTTGCATTGATGACATTCAGATTAGTCATCTTAGTTAAAAAACTCCTTTTCAAAATTCTCTAAAAATGAATGCCCGCTAGTATTTTGGGATCTCTTCAGAAAAAAAAAAATTCCTTAACTTTTATCCCATAAAAACTGTAGTCAAATTTCAGCTCCCGGTGTGCCCTACTTCTAGGACTTTGCTAGAGTCAAGCAGTTGTCTTCAAGACTGACCATGAGAATTCTGCCTCTGGTGACAGGGAGGAAGCACCGTGTGTGACTCTGGGGGTGGGGGTATGTGTCCTGAGGGAGTCGTCTTTCTTTTCACCTTCCTGATCCTTTCTAGACTCAAGAAGACGATGGGCTCAGTGCTTCCGGAGTCAATATTTCCAAAAGCAGCCGGGGCGGCGCCATCTGTACGTAAGTGGCTGTAAGATAGTGAGTGGCTGACGGCAGTCTCGAGGAAGCCCAGCTCTCAGGCCACGGAGGCTGTGTCTCCCCACTTGAGGTGGCGCACGATGAAAGTCCCCAGGGCCCCCAGGGGGATGCACAGGGTAGAGGAGGCCACGAGCAGCCCAATGATGGCCAGTGCATACGGGGGGTAGTCCTTGGTCACAAGCTGGCCCTGAAGAAGGAACCTGAGTGTCAGAAGAAAGAACCTCCCGTGCGGAGCCTTCTGAGGGCACCACCCCTCTGGGCCTCAGGCCCTCCAGCGGGAGGAAGAGGGCATCCTTACACCCGGGGCCGCCCCAGCTCTGTGTGCAGGTCACTAGTGGCTCTGCTGGGCACACTAACTCCCCCTGTGTATACTGTTTGGAGATACCTGGAAAGAGCAACCATGAGAATAATCCAAGGCTTATGTTCAAGGCAGCAGCAGGGCACCTAAATGTAGGGGCTACCCTTGCCCAGTGCTGTCCAATACAGCAGCCACCAGGCACAGGTGGCCATTGAGCACTGGGAATGTGGCCAGTGATGCTCAAGAAATGAATTTTAAATTTTGTTTAACTTTAATGAGTTAAATTTCAATAGCCATATGTGGTTATTAGTGTCTGTGTCCAGCAGCACAACTCTCATCTCAGGAGAAGTGTTGATGGACCTCAGGACTTAGCTGGAAGAATGATGGATGTTTCCCTAGATGCAAAACTGATGAGAAACCAGTTGAGGCCCAAAAGCCAATAAATGCTACGCTACCTTTCCACAAAGGAACCAGAGAACAGCTAAGTTCAGGGAGCAGGTACTTGCTGTCAACCAAAGCACGTACGGTTTGTAAACCAAAATGCCACACGGAGTGTGGCCGTGGGAACCAGCCCACAGACTTCTGTTGCTCGTCTGTTACTCTTTGTGTTCTGTGTATGAGTACAGGAATTGGGAGGAAACATAAATGATTTTAGCAGTTTGACAGCATAATCCTGTGTCTGCTGAATCCGATACATATTTGGTGCTTGTATTGCTCTCCCTTTTTTTTTTAAAGGAATTCACTGTTAATTGCATTTTCCAAAAGTATCAGGGTGCATGGACGAAACACCCTGCTCCTCCACTGCGGGGTGGGAAGCCCTGCTCGGCACCACTGCCAGAACCAGACATGGGGGCACCTTCCCAGCCTTGGTGCAGCGTGGACTGGAGCACGGGCCCTGTGCACCCTGTCTGCACACTCCACACACACCATATGCTAAGGGGCAGCATCTTCTACCCACAGGGAAAGAAATCCAAATTGGTCAGTTGTATTAATTTCCTTAAAAAGTAAATCTTTTTTATGAGAGTGTGTCTGTGCAAGGACAGCCAAGGCTGATCCTCAGGCCCGGTGCAGTGATACGGCTGTCCAGGTTGTTAAAACACTGATGTGCTGCCCTCTGCTGGGTGAGCAGATGCAGCCCAGCCTCCTGAGTGCCCCCCTCAGTCCCCCATTCTGTCCTAGCAACTCCAGTGTAAACGCCAGTCCCTGCCCCACCCAGCTCCTCAGGGGCCATGCCCTCCAGCCTTGCTTGGCCTTTTTCCTGAGTGGCCTCAGTGGATAGAGGCCACCAGGAAGTTCTGGACGGAATCTCACTCTCTTCACTGCAGCCCATGTTGAAAAACTCACAGCCCAGCTCCGCTGTCCTGGGCTGAGTATTTTTACATACCTGGGTGATGTTTCCATGTTGTGACAAATAACCTACCCCCACCCTGGAGAGAGTTCCTTGGTTTCAGAAAACTAGAGGCCCGTGCTCATGAGTGAGCCTGGGGCCTTAGATGGCAGATACCTGGGAGGCGTCCCAGGCTTGGTACTGCAGGGTCCCCGTGATGATGTAGTCACTCAGGTAGAAGACGAAGAGGCTGATGATGAGCAGCGGGCTCACACCGCCCCACATGGCCTTCCAGTACCAGTTCAGAGCGTGTCCAGTCATAGCCTTAAGGTCGCTTTCGAATCTGTTTGGAGGTGGGGAGAGAAAGCTTGGATTATCCATGCTGTTGGCGCCAGGCAGTCCAGGCCACACCTCCTCGTCTGCTCAGGAAGATTCTGTGCTGGGCGCCACTGATGTCTGAACACGACCACTGGGTCGTCTGATTCCTTCTGGGGGTCCTGGGGGCAGGGAGGGGAGAAGGGCTGAGGCCGCCACAGAGGGGGCAAAGCAACCACCCATAGGTGAGTGGACAGCAGAGGCCATCCTCCTGGTGCTGGCCTTCAGCTGGAGGCTGCTGCTGTACACCAGAGGGCCTGGCGGGACGCCTGTGAAGCCAGTCCTCAACACCAGGCAGCCCCGCTCCACCTCTCCCACCCTGCTGTCAGCAACTCTCCTTCCCCCTGGAAATGCCCCCAGAGGGGAATCGCTTTTGTCCCCTGAAACCAGAGCAGGTTTTCTGGGGCAGAGGGAGGGAGGACCAAACCTGAAGGAACCAGAAGCACCTTGGCCCTGACCCGCTGGAGCTGGCATGGGGTGGTGCTTCCCAAGTGTAGCTGCCTGCAGCCCACCATTGTGATTCCCATCGTCTGTGGGCTCTTTTTTTTAGACTCTTTTACCTGAATTTAGCAATAGCATGACAATATCCATTTTACCATGGCTTGGATAGGCTAATCATATTTTTCTGCCACACACACACACACACAAATGAGTATGGAAAGTATCTCAGCACTTTGGGAAATGCTGACCCAGCCACCTCTCCGTTTCCCAGGGGAGGGGACCGAGGTCCAGGGCTGTGATGTGACTTGCCTGAGGGCACCCAGGTAGTGGCCGACCCAGGCCCGGCATCCGGATTGGTGTCTTACCTCCAGTCCAGGGCCTTTGAAACTGCTCCCCACGGCGGAAGAGGCAGCCATGGGGTAGGGGAGGGGGCCGGGTGAGACTGTCACAGCAGGAACCACAGCCCCTGCCTCTCCTGGACCCTGCAGCGTGTCCATCACCACCTGCCCCCCTGCTGCCACTGACCTAGCAGGACCCTGGGCTGTAGACCACAAAGACCCACGTGCATAATGTGAACACCTGGGACTCTCGAAACTATATGTGGCAGAAAGTGTTGTGAGGCATGGCCTTCACGGGTGGGTTTCCTGGGCAGCTGGCAGGGCAGGCCTCCTACCTCCTCAGTCCGTACAGGTAGCACACGGCGGCCGCCTCCACCAGGACAATGAGCAGCAGGGGCAGTGTGGCGGCATAGTCGTTGAAGATGTCGAACCAGTAGTTGCCGGCCTCCATGGTGAACACCAAGCCGATGGCACAGCTGACGAAGCACACCAGACCTAGGAGCACAAGACCGCCTGCTCACCTGCCTGAGACCCCGGCCTGCGCACCCACCTTTCTATGGGGCCCAAGAGCCATGGACCCTGAGGAGGCGCTGGCCACTCGGTTCATCCGCATGGGCTGGGAGAACCGTCGTGGATTGGCCTCTCTGTACGTGTGTGTGCTGGGCAGCGTGGGGCAAAGGTGTTGCAAGGAGTGTCAGCAGGACTTCCTGCTGTTAATTCATGGAGCCGTCCAGTAGCGGGGAATCAAACTCAGTGGAAAAGAGAAACTTGTAGGCATTGCTGTCTAGGGGAATCTCACCCAATCTATGGGTCTGGTGACTGTTTATCCCAGCAACTCAGCCACTGAGCTCATGGGAAGTGAATCAGGGGAGGAGATTTGAGCTGCAGGGCATCCCTCACAGGACTCCCTAGAGAGGATTCACTTCTGACCAGAACAAAGGAGTAGGGAGGGGAAGAGAAGAAACGAATGCTTACCCAGCTGCCACTACGCCCCAGGCACTTGCCATGCAGTGGAGCCTTTAGCCTCTGGGGCAGGTTATCAGGAGCCCCCTTCTACAGAGGGGGAATCCAAGGCTCAGAGATGTCGGGTAACTTTCCCAACATCCCACAGCACAGAAAGAAAGCGAGTTGGAGTTCAGACACAGGCCCTTCTGTCTCCAGAACCGAAGCTCTGGCCCCAGTCTCTGCTGCCTCCCTTGGGCACCCCACAAAGTATTAGACTCTAAAGCTCCCACCTGCCCTTTCCATGGCCACAGCCTATACCACCAGCCAGTGAGCCCCACCGCTGGCCTGAGGCGGACACAAGGAGAACAGGCTCTGTGCCGGAGGGGAGGCTCACATAATGCTGGCTCCTGAGGGCAGGGAGGCTAAGCGCTAGAGGGCTCTTCGTGGGAGCTGGGTTTGATGTGGGCTGGGACGAGGGGTTCGGATGTTGGGGTGAGGAGTCATGGTTCTCCCAACACTGCCGGGTTGCACTGGAGCACATGGGTGGTGGAGTGAAGCGGAGAGGCAGGCTTGGATAAATAGGTTCTTGCCCTCACAAGGCAAAGGTCCACCAACTGCAGAATGGGTAGATGACTTGTGGTGTATGGTCTTAGGCTGGATTATTACACGGACGGGAAAGAGGATGGGGATGGGGGCGTACTGATGGGGCAGGAGCAGGGAGGGGCTCTCTGGTGCGAGAAATGTATGTGTTGTCGTTATGCTTCAGTCAACACAAAGACAAAAGCAGGTTCTCTGCTAGCTTGGAGAGCTTTGAGGGCCATGTTGGGGAGTTTGGCCTTT
This sequence comes from Hyperoodon ampullatus, assembly GCF_949752795.1. NCBI lineage: Eukaryota > Metazoa > Chordata > Mammalia > Artiodactyla > Ziphiidae > Hyperoodon > Hyperoodon ampullatus. The sequence continues at coordinate 42,552,296 of NC_136923.1, read as the reverse complement.
GCCAAGGTTGGGGTGACCACTTCACTCCCCTGTGATGTGGAGAACCAGATGCATGGGGTGAATCACGTGTACCAGGTCCCAGATTGCCCGAGAGGAGAGAGCCATGGCAGGACCCCCGTGAGGCTGCTGCGGCCTCTCGCTGAGCCCGCGGCCCCTGAGGAGACTCCTCCCTCTGCTCACCTCCCCAAGCCCCGCCGCCTTCGCTGGCCCGCTCACCTGAGATTGCCTCCTTGGGCAGGTAGCTGGAGATGACCTTGCTGTCGGTCAGAGGGGTGAGGATGGCGGCGGTGTTCCCCAGCATGCTTCCAACGCCCAGCATTAGCAGCATGAAGAAGTACAGCACCGCCCACAGCTGGGACGCCTCCATGTTTTTAATGGCCTCTGTGTAGACGATGAAGGCCAGGCCGGTGCCCTGGACGGCCTGTCCATGGGATGAAGACACCAGTTACACACCCGGGGGACTTAGGACTCCCTCCCCAGGTGCTAAGCTACTTGGGGAACCTGAGAATCAGCCACGAGAAGCCACATTCTGAGGTTGGAATCTGCACACCAGCCCACTGAGGGTGAGCTGGGCTGGATAGAAATGCGAGCTGTCAGGAGCCCTTATTTGCAAAGTGTGAGGAGACACCTCAGTCGACTTGGAACACTGATTTCCTCTCTCCTGCCCCAACTCACATCATTATGGATAAAATATAGTAAAATAATGGTTGGATAATTTCTGCTTCCTGTATCATGACTGACTGGGTGTTCCGGGAGCTGAGATAGTGGAGCCACAGCTACAGGAGCCAGAATGGTGGGGAGCTGGCCTGGCCGGCAGGCAACCAAGTAGACAGGCTGCTCAGTGGCCAGATGCCTGCGGCGGTAACGCTGTTGTAGGGATACTGAACTGTGGAAATAGAGCCTCAGCTCCTGGTTGAAAGGGCTCATGGTGGGGTGGGGGGAGCACCCCCTGGCTGCCAGTAGCAGAAGCAGCAGAAGCAAACTCCGGGGAAAGCTTCCATTGCAGGTCTGAATTGGGTTACCTGCAAGACCACCAGAGATAATCGAGCAGTGAGCTTGCAACCCGAGATTTATAAACTGACCGGAAAACAGGCCACTGTGAGTGAAGAGTCAGCAGGAAGAAGAACTAAGATTTCAGCACCCTTCCCCTGGAATGGCAGATGTTGGATTGTCAGATTCAAAATATAGGTCAGCTCAACAGCATACCAATGGGGACAATGGTATTCATCCACCCTGGGTGCAGACCATAAGGGAGTGATCACTTGCAGAGAATTTAAAAACAACAACAGAACTTACTAAAGGTGGCCTGCTTTTTATTACCATGAGCCGACAGTGCTAAACAGTGTCACTGATAATACACGCCCCCAGAAGACAGCTGGGATGCAATAAAGGTGAACAAATAAAATAGCAAGCATGCAGGTCAATACAGACACTGTTGTATAAAATAACAATAGCATCCAATTTATCAGTTTAAAAAGAATTGGGAACTTCCCTGATGGCTCAGTGGTTAAGAATCCACCTCCCAATTCAGGGGACACGGGTTCGAACCCTGGTCTGGGAAGATTCCACAAGCCACAGAGCAACTATGCCCGTGTGCCACAACTGTTGAGCCCACGTGCCTAGAGCCCGTGCTCTGCAACAATAAAAGCCACGGCAATGAAAAGCCCGGCCCTCACACTGCAGAGAAGAGTAGCCCCCCACTCACCGCAACCCCACGCACAGCATCGAAGACCCAACGCAGCCAAAAAAAAAAATATATATATATATATATGTTAACCTTTAAAAAAATGAATTGGACATAAAAGCTATTTAAAACAAGAGGGGTGAGTGAAAGTGTCTGAAAGTCCTTGTACTGTTTGGGAAGGAAATCAAGGTATAGTTTAACTTTAGACTTTGTTAAAGATTCATGGAAAAATTCAAGTGGAAAAAAGTCTAAATAAATCAATAACCACACAATTCTTGGGCACTGAGCCAAACTCAAAAATAAGTGAGGAAAATTCCCAGGTGCCAGAAACAAAAAGGAAATTTGAACTGAGAGCAGGAACACAAGTAGGCCTCAGAAGTCATCTGAACAGGATCCAGGCCTTAAAGGCAGGGGCTGAGGTCTGGGGATCTGCTGACACCCTGGTAGGGAGGGTCGTGCCACAGGTCAGTGTAAGCAGGGAGGAAGGAGTAACAAAGTGTTACCTCATCCATGAAATGACCTGGAATGGCTCCACCTATGAAATCAAAGGGCCAAAAAAACTCCAAGGTACCTTACTGGCAAGCAGAACTATGGGCCTTTACTGTTCCCTCTTCTTGAAAGGCATTCTCTAGAGACATTTTCTAGAAGCAGTTTCTAGAAGTATTTACATTAAATATAAGAATTAGACAAACATGCCCACTCTCATTTGCACTTCCACTGTGCTAGAAAAAAATTCCTAGGATCTGCAGGTGCCATGAGAGTTACATAGAAAAGTAAAGCAAATATATAGACAAATATGAGAATAAGAATTCATCAAGGTTGCCAGATAAAAGACCAACACAAAAACCATTAGCTTTCTTTTGCAACGAAAACCAGCAATGGTAGAAATTGGAAAATGAACGACACTATTTACAATAGGAACAAAACAATAAGGTTCATAGACATAAAGGTAATCAAAGATCTGCCAGGATTTCGTGGAGAAAGATTAGTTGCAGAATATAAAAGAAGACGTAAGTGAATGATGAGAAAAAGCCTGTTCCTAAATCAGAAGTCACAGTTGAAAAAAATATTGATTGTTCCCAAATTATATTACAGAGTCAGTGCAATTCTAGTAAAAGTTAAAGGGATTTCCCACCCCCCAGTGGAACTTGTCAAATTGACCTGAAAATTAATGTGAAAAATAAAGGTCCTAGGGACTTCCCTGGTGGCATAGTGGATAAGACTCCACACTCCCAATGCATGGGGCCTGGGTTCTATCCCTGGTCAGGGAACTAGATCCCACATGCATGCCGCAACCAAGGAGCACGTGAGCCTTAACTAAGGAGCCCACGTGCCGCAACTAAGGAGCCTGCCTGCCTCAACTAAGAGCTGGCGCAACCAAATATTAAAAAAAAAAAAGTTCTAGAATAATGTTGCTAAAATGGCCACACTACGCAGAGCAATCTACAGATTTAATGAGATCCTTATCAAATTATGCATGGCATTTTTCACAGACCAGAACAAATAATCCTTTATATGGAACCAAAAAAGACCCAGAATTGCCAAAGCAATCCTGAGGAAAAAGAACACAGCAGGAGACATAACCCTCCCAGACTTAAAATACTACTAAGCTACAGTAAAGAAAACAGTGTCATGGTCACAAAAACAGACATATGGATCAATGGAACAGAATAGAGAGGCCAGAAATAAACCTACACACCTACAGTCAATTAATCTTCAACAAAGAAAGCAAGAATATACAATGGAGAAAAGACAGTCTTTTCAGCAAGTAGTGTTGGAAGCTGAACAGCTGCAAATAAAGTTAGGACACACCCTCACACCATACACAAAAATAAGCTCAAAAGGGATTAAAGTCTTAAATACAAGATATGAAACGATAAAACCCCAGAAGAGAACATAGGCAAAACATTCTGTGACATAAATCATACCATTTTCTTAGGTCAGACTCAAGGCAACAGAAATAAAAGCAAACCTACCAATGGACCCAATCAAACATAAAGCTTTTGCACATCGAAGGAAACCATGAACAAAAAGACAACTAAGGACTAGGAGAAAATATTTCAAAATGATGTAACCTACAAGGGCTAAATTTCAGAGATATACAAACAGCATGTACAACTCAACAATAAGACAACCCAATCAAAAAAATGGAAAAAAAGACCTAAAACAACATTTCTCCAAAAAATATATATATATGGCCAAAAGGCACAAGGAAAGAGTTCAACATATATAATTATGACACAAATACAAATCAAAACTACAAGTTATCACCTCACAGCAGTACGAAGGACAATCAGCCTGGTCAAAAAACCCCAAAAAGTCTACATACAATAAATACGGGACAGTGTCTGGAGAACAAGGAACCCCTGTTAGTGGAAAGGTAAATTGGTAACAGCACAATGGACAGCAGTAGGGAAGGTCCTTAAATATTGAAAAACACAGCTCCCATAAGGTCCAGCAATGACACTCCTGGGCAAATGTCTGTAGAAAACCATCCTTCGAATACACACATGGACCCCAACAGTCGTTGAGGTAAGATTTACAATAGCCGAGGCATCGAAACTACCGAAATGTCCATCGAGTTGAATGAATGGATAAAGAAAACGCCATATGTGTACACAGTGGACTATTAGCCAGAAAATAGAACAAAATCATGCCATTTGCAGCAACATGGATGGATCAGGAGATGATCTAACTAAGTCCAGTAAGTCAGAGTAAGACAAATATATGATATCACTTACAGGTGGAATCTAAAAAAGGATACAGATGAACTAATTGACAAAACAAAAACAGACTCACAGCCTAAGATAAGTAATTTAGAGTTACCAAAGGGGGAAGTTGCAGAGGGGGGAGACAGAAATTAGGAGGTTGGGATTAATACATACACACTAATATATATGTATATATATATAATTATAAAATAGATAATCAATGAGCACCTACTAGAGAGCACAGGGACTTCTACTCAACACTCAGTAATAACCTATGTGGGAAAATAATCCAAAAGAGAATAGGTTCTTGTGTATGTATAACTGAATCAAGCTGCTGTAAAACTCAAACACAGCATTGTAAATCAACCATACTCTAATAGAAAATAAAAAATAAATTTAAAAAAGAGGAAAAAAATGCAGACTATATTGTTGCCCTGAGGCCTCGGTGACCAGGACTGGTGTCACATTCTTGGAGCCTGGGCAGGCTTGGGATCCACGGCTGGGCTGTCATGGGGCTGAGGGAGCTGGGGAGAATATGCCAGCAAACGAGCCCCACCCTTGTATCTGTGGTGCCTAGTCCCCTCTGCATGGGACTACAATCCCCGGATCCAGACGGGTCCTCCTACTGCTGAAGCAAGCCTAGTGCACCCAAAGGATGGTGGACCTGCTGAGAGGAAAGAGCTGTGAAAAGACACCAGATCTCCACGGCTCCTGCTGGTGGGGTTCCCACCTCCAGCCTCCTTCCTTAGAGACGCCCCACCTACGAACCACGGCACCATCAGCATAGCACGACTGTAGGGGTTGGGGATCAGTCTGCAGGGTGAGGGGGGTGGGAAGTATCCAGACACAGGCGCTTGGGGTTTTCTTCGGGCATTTTCCATGTAATTTAGAACCCAGGAATACGGCTTTCTCTAAGCCTGTGGATGCCCGAGTTACCGGAGTGGGGCATGAAGAAGCGCTGCTGCCTTGTGGCCGCTTCTCATAACAACAACCTTAAAACGCTGCTCATGGTCACTTAATATTCACAAGGCCTGCGGGGCACTAAATGATCCCTGCTCTCAAGAAATGTCCTGTTGTAGGTAACGGAAAAAGAACTCAAAACAGGGCGGACTTTCAAGAAAACTATTTCAAGAGATTAACTTTACTCACCCTGTTGTGGTTTTTTTGTTTGTTTTAAAGCACGTGAAAAGATGTTCAGCGTCGCCAACGAGTAGAAAAATGGAAATCAAAATGACAACGAGTTATATCCCCTGGCACCAATCATCAAAAATTCTCCAAAGAATAAATGCAGCAGAGGACGAGGAGAAAGGGGAACCCAACAATGCTGTTGGGAGGAAGGTAAATTGGTAATAGCCACAATGAAGAGCAGTAGGGAAGGTCCTTAAAAATTGAAAAATAGAGCTCCCATAATCTCCAGCCATCCCGCTCCTGGGCAAATACCCAGAGAAAACCATCCTTCGAATACACACATGCACCCCAACGGTCACTGCAGTAAGATTTACGATAGCTGAGGCATCAAAACTACCGAAAATCCACCGAGATGAATGAATGGATAAACAAGATGCGCTACATATACACAGTGGACTATTTCTCAGCCAAAAAACACAATGAAATCATGCCATTTGCACCAACATGGATGGATCAGGAGATGATCTCACTAGGTCCAGTAACTCAGACACGGTAAGACAAATATCATATGATATCACTTACACATGGAATCTAAAAACAGATACAAATGAAGTAATTGACAAAACAAAAACAGACTCACAGCCTTAGAAAAGAAATTTAGAGTTACCAAAGAGGGAAGTTGCAGAGGGGGGAGAGAGAAATTAGGAGGTTGGGATTAATACATACACACTAATATATATATATACACACACACACATATACATATATGTATAAAAATAGATAACCAGTGAGGACCTACTAGAGAGCACAGGGACCTCTACTCAACACTCAGTAATAACCTATGTGGGAAAAGAATCTGAAAGAGAACAGGTACATGTATAACTAAATCAAGCTGCTGTAAAACTCAAACAGCATTGTAAATCAACCATACTCCAACAGAAAGTAAAAATTAAATTTAAAGAAAAAAGAGGAAAAAAATGCCTACTATATTGCTCTGAGGCCTCAGTGACCTGGGCTGGTGTCACATCCCTGGAGCCTGAGCAGGATTGGGTCCCAAGGCTGGAGTGTGCTGGGGCTGAGGGAGCTGAGTGGGCAGGATGTGCCGGCAAACGAACTCCCCCTTGGACCTGTAGTGCCTGGTCCCCTCTGCATGGGACTACAATCTCCAGATCCAGGCAGGTCCTCCTACAGCTGAAGCAAGCCTAGTGCACCCACTGGGTAGGAAGAGCTTTGAAAAGTCACCTGGTCTTCATGGGTTTGGTGGTGGGGTTCCCACCTCTAGCCTCGTTCCTTAGAGGCGCCCCCCGTACGTACCACAGCACCACCTGCATAGCACTTTTGCAGGGGCTGGGGATCAGTCTGTGGGGTGAGGGGATGAAGTAACGAGACGAGATGTAAGCCCTCGGGGTTTTCTTCGGGCATTTTCCATGTAATTTACAACCCAGGAACACGACTTTCTCTAAGCCTCTGGTTGCCGGAGTTACCAGTGGGGCATGAAGAAATGCTGCCGCCTTGTGGCCGTTTCTCATAACATCTTTAAAAGGGGGCTTATGGGCACTTAATATTCGCAAGGCCTGCGGGGCAGTAAATGACCCCTGGTCTAAAGAAATGTCCTGTTGTAGGTAACGGAAAAGAATTCAAAACAGGGCCGACTTTCAGGAAGCCAATTTCAAGAGTTTAGCTTTACTCACACTGTTAAAAAAAAAAAAGCACAGGGATAGATATTCAACATCGCTAATTATTAGAGAAATGCAAATCAAAACTTGGACAAGGTATTATCTTGCACCAGTCAGACTGGCCATCAGCAAACGTCCACAAAGCATAAGTGCAGAATAGGGTGTGGAGAAAAGGGAAGCTGCCTACACGCTGCTGGTGCGATTGGAAATTTGTGACAGCCACAATGGCGAACAATCTGCAGCTTCTTTAAAAAACTAAAAATAGAGCTACCATACGATCCTGCAATCCTAGTCATGGGCGTAATCCCAGAGAACACCATCATTCGGAAAGACACATGCACCCCAACCTTCACTGCCACACTGTTTACAATAGCCAAGACATGGAAGCAACCAAAATGTCCATCGACAGAGGAATGGATAGAAAAGATGTGGTGAATATATACGATGGAATATTACTCAGCCATAAAAAATGAAATAATGCCATTTGCAGCAACAAGGATGGACCTAGAGATGATCATACTAAATGAAGTAAGACAGATAACGACAAATATCATATGACATCATTTACAGGTGGAATCTGAAAATTGATACAAATGTACCGATTTACAAAACAGAAACAGACTCTCAGATTTAGAAAAGAAGCTTACAGTTACCAAACGGGAAAAGTGGGGTGGAGGAGGTATAACTTGGGAGGTTGGGATTAACATATACACACTAACGTATATAAAAGAGATACCAACGAAGACCTACTCTATAGCACAGGGAATTCTACTCAACACCTTTTAATAACCTATAGGGGAAAAGAATCTGAAAAAGAATAGATCTATGTCTATGTATAACTGAATCAGCTTGCTGGATGTCTAAAATAAACACAAGAGTGTAAATCAACTATACTCCAATATAAAATAAAATTAAATTTAACAAAGTTTGAAAAACTAAAATATGACAGAAATGAATTTATCTATGAAAGAACAAAAGACTCACATACGTAGAGAATAGACTCGTGGTTGCCTAGGGAGGTGGGAGGAGGGTTTGACTGGGGGTTTCGGACCTGCAGATGGAAACTATACATATAGAATGGATAAACCAGAAGGTAGTATTCTACAGCACAGGGAACTATATTCAGTATCCTGTAATATCCCATAACGGAAAAGAATATGAAAAAGAATATATATGTATAACTGACTCACTTTGAGGTATATAAGAAAGTAACACAATACTTCAATTGTTTAAAAAAAAAAAGTTGCCAGCATAGCAAATATAATTCTGTAAAATATAAAGGTGCTTTTAGTAGCAAAAGTTTTTTGGAAAAACCCAAATGTCTATCAGTAAGGGAATCCATAGGGAATTCCCTGGTTGTCCAGTGGTTAGGACTCTGGGCTTCCACTGCCGCTGGCCTGGGTCCAGTAAACTGTAGGATATTTGAATGATGGAATAAAATGTAGCTCTTACAATGAATGAACAGGAGTCCATATGTATCACCATAGACCAGTCTCAAAAATGAAATGTTGAATGAGAAAGATATCTCCCAGGACCTCTTATTTCTAGTTAAAAACTGTGAAGCAAAACAACAATATTACTCATAAATATATACGGGTAATAAAGACATCCAAGTGAAGGTTCTGGCCTCTGGGGAGTAGTGAGAGCTTTGGGGACAGTAACAAAGGGTATTTTACCTTTATCTCTGAAATGTTTTCTTTTACATAAAAAAAATCTGAGCCCAAAATGACAAAATATTTACAATTTTTCATTCTGAGAGGTGGATAGATGTGTGTTTGTTATATTATTCTTTATACATTCCTCTATTTTTAAATTTTAAAAAGAGAAAATTTAAAGGAAGAAAGGACACAGGGAACCCAAAGGAACTGTGTAGAGACTGGGATTCCCGTGCAGCACTCGGGGAGACTAGTGGGCAGAGTTCTCATCCTCTAAGAGGCACAAGGAAGGAGATACATATATATATTTTGTTGTTGTTGTTTTGGTTTTTTTGTTTGTTTTCACACCACGCACAGCATGTGGGATCTTAGTTCCCTGACCAGGGATCAAACCCGTGCCCCCTGCAGTGAAAGCATGGAGTCTTAACCACTGGACCGCCAGGGAAGTCCCGAGTTTTCCCTGATTTTCACGGGATGTGCATACCCCTCAAGTTGCATTTTCTCTAGAGCAGCTCCCATAGGGCCCTGTGAAGCGTGTGAGGAGAAACAAGCCGAGACCTTGCCAGCACCTTACCGTTTCCAGCTCTGATTCCAAGCTGCAGTTTTTAATCTGTGGGAACACCTCGCTGTACTTGCTGGGGTAGGCAGACGCCAGGTAACTTTTCACCTCCTCCAGATTGCTGACTGTCAAAAAGCCATCCTCAAGGTCGAAAGAATTGGTCAGCAGCAGAATCATCCTGCAGAGCAGAACAGCTGTTTGACCTTTGCTGATTACAAAGGCCGCTGTCACCAAACGCTCTGCCTCTTCTGATTAGGTGAGGTCGCTCCAACAAAGGGAGTCTGTTGACTGGTGAGCTTTTAAAGGGCAGAGTGATTGTGAACGGCTTTGAAGAAGCCTCAGATAGGAACAGTGATGATCAAAGGAACCAAACCCACGCAGCTGGGCTATTTTAACCTCTGGACCAACACTGTCTGACAGAACTTCCTGTGATGACTGGAATGTTCTCCATCAGTGCTGTCTAATATGGTACCCACTAGCCACATGTGGCAACTGAGTACTCGAATGAGGCTAGTGCAACTGAGGAACTGATTTAAAAGAATTTACATTGAAATGGAAACCAATTTAAATCAAAATTTAAATCAATTTAAAATTTTAGTTAATTTTTTAAACTTATTTATTTTGGGCTGCACTAGGTCTTCACTGCTCCACGTGGACTTTCTCTAGTTGTGGTGAGCGGGGGCTACTCTTCGTTGTGCAGGCTTCAGTAGTTGTGGCTCGTGGGCTCTAGATTGCAGGCTCAGTAGTTGTGGCGCACAGGCTTAGTTGCTCCGTGGCATTTGGGATCTTCCCGGACCAGGGCTCGAACCCGTGTCCCCTGCATTGGCAGGCGGATTCTCAACCACTGCACCACCAGGGAAGTCCCCCAAATTTTAGTTAATTTTAAATCAATTTACATTTAAATGTTTACACTAGCCCCTTGTGGCTAGTGACTACTGTATTGGACAGCATACCTTCTGGATGATGTTTCTTATATTTTGGGTAAGGGGCAGCAGAAAGTAGATCCTGCAATCTCCATGGCTGAGCTGGAGAGCTCTTGGTTACTTCTGAGGTGGGGACATGGGGTAGAAGAAACTCAGGTTTATCTGCTGTATATGCCCTATTGGTGCTAAGTGCTTTGAATACACAAAACTGCCCTCATCCCTTCAGGCAGACGCCGACTTGCCTTATGCTCATCAGCTGCTGGTGGTTCTGATTTGAACCCTGGATTGAGGACAGCAAAGCCTGTGCCCTTTGCCCTGCACCCCTTGATTTCTGGTGTCTGCCTCCTCCCAGGGACCCTTTCAGCTCGGGCCTTTGGAGGCTCACTGCCCCACCTTGAGGCCTGGGGCCCACCAGATGGCCCAGGCTTACTTGTTCAAGCAGCTTTCGTAGTTGAAGGTGGCCTTGAAGCCATAGATGGAGAAGGCGACGACGCTGGCAAAGATGGAGGTGGAGCTGTTGATGATGGACACGATGATGGCGTGCTTCTGGCAGTTGTTGGAGGGCTCGTTGTAGCTGGCGAAGGCGATGAGGCTGCCGAACCCCAAGCCGAGCGAGAAGAAGATCTGGGTGGCTGCGTTGATCCAGGCCTTGGGGTTGGCCAGCTGCTCCATCTGGAAAGCCAGCAGGGACAGGGCTGGAGAACCCCGGGTGGGAATCCCAGACTCTCAGATCGGCAGGGGGCAGGAGGCCCAGAGAGGGGAAGGAACTTGCCCGTGGCACACAGCCAGCCAGAGGCAGGCCTGGGGCCCAAACCCAGCTCTCCTGGCCCCATGCGTGCCCAGCCCGGTCCTCAGCAGATAAAACGCATCCTCATGTCCTACCCTCCACTGCCTCTCACCCGCAGGAGGTGTGCAATTGAAAAGTGTAGGGTAAAATAACTTTTAAAGGTATTGAGCCCCTGATCCATGACCCAGGCACTGCACGGGTCTGGGCCTCCAGAAATGGCGGTGCTGGTGTCTACGTCTGGGTTGTGCCGCAGCACTAATGTTAGGGGGCATTTGCAATGTTGGTGGGGGCACTAATGGCAGGGTGCTGCCAAAGTCATTTTGTTTCCAGGGACCAGATTTGCTAAATGAATAACTTGTCCTGCCCCAAAGGCAATGGTGGCCTCTCTTGATTAGCATCAGCTATGGGGTGACCGGGGAGCGGGGTGCCTGGGACTGGATCACGGAGAGCCCTGCGGAGTATGGATGCACCCCTGTCGGGGGCGGGATGCATGGAGGTGCGAGCAGGAGGGGGAGCTGACTGGCGTGACGCTCCTGGTAAACAAGTTGGTCCACAGGCTGGAGGGAGGGTTTGGGGTGAGACTGGGGTGAAGGCCAGATGTGGGGCTGGGGTAGCAGTCGGTTGGGGACAGTGAGGACGAAGAGGAGAGTGGACGGAAGATGTGATGCCCCAGAATCAGCAGGGCATAGGGGCTGCCTGTCTGAGGACGGAATCCACGCCCCTCCACTGCCTGGCGGGCTCACACCCCCCTTCCCCGGGTCCACTACTGTTCCCCCCACCCTTGGTCTTCCCCCTTCCACCCACCCTGGAAGGTGACAGGATGAATGGGGGTGCCCTCGGGACCCCTCCCCTCCAGCCCATACCTTGGGAGTGAACATGTATGCCAGGCCGTTGGTGGCTCCGTGGAGCGTGAGGCCCCTGACCAGGTAGACGATGAGCACACAGTAGGGCAGCAACGCAGTGAAGTACACCACCTGCGGGCACCAGAGGGCAGGGTCAGCCTCCTGGAGATGCAGTGACTACAGGGCCCTTTTGCCCAGGGCAGACCCGCCATCCCCACGAAACACCATGGCACTGTCTTGGCTGTTCGGGCTACCGATAGCTGGAAAGGTATCGAGATTCTTGGTCAGGCACAGGTTCCGAGTTTGGGAAACTGGGTGGTGGGATGTGGATGCCCACGTGTGTGTGACCACCAGGAAATCTCTTATTTAGTGGAGAAGAGGGAACAGGTCCTAGAGACCTCTGTCCTCCCGCCTCCCCCCTTCAACCCAGACTTCTTCCAGAAAGGATTTGAGGCAGCCCACAAAAATACATCATCACATTAACATTTTAAAACTGCTAGATAAAGATATCTGTGTAAAAAGAAAATGTGGGCAATCCAGTAAGATAAGCCCAAAGGAAAAGGGAGCCCACAGAATAGGTGTGTGAGGTGCTACCCAGTTTCTGAGCCAGATTGATCTCTGAGCTTCCTCGTGGCCCAAGCAAAGCAGGAAGCACAATCACTTACAAGATTTATATTCTCTCTGAAAGGAAAAAAAAAGTCCAAGAGCTTGGAGGAAGGTCAGGTATCCCCAGGACTGGAGCCTGAGAGAAGCTTAGCCATGGGTGCCATAAAGGAAAAGTCTTGACACTGGTGTTCCTATAATAAATATAATAGAAATTCAGTGATTTTTTTCTGAAAGGCTTCACTTCCAGAGGCTTTAAAATTGCACATCAATGGAATTTTTTGTGAACCAAAACCTTTCCCTGCTGACATACGTCACGGGTTCAATGATGTTTTATCTTTGGTTTTCATGGTGGATTTAGAAGTAGCCTAATTTTAACTTTTACAAAGCCTTACAATAGGGACCTTCAAGTGCATGGATGCCCATCCAGGACTGGAATTTTTTTCTGTATATCAACTTGTATGTGCACAAGAGCCCCATATATAAAGAAATGAAATACTTTGCAAGTTTTTTTGTTTGTTTGTTCTTGATGAGAGCAGTTCCCTTAATGTTTACATCCTCCTATGAGAAATACAGCTGGTGACCCAAGTCCAGATGAGCCTGAGTTGCACCCGGCCCTCCACTCCCACTGAGGTGTGGCACCCGTCTTCCCATGAACTCCCAAGGTCACCAGAGTGGTGCTGTGTCCCCTCTCACCCTGGGAATGGCAGGCACAAGTGGGGTGTGTCTTCGATGACTGCTTCTTAACTGAAAACACTGAACTTGAGATGAGTAATAAATCCACCTGAGATTACAAGAAGATAAACCAGGTCTGAGGTGGAAATGGATAGGTGGAAAGAGAGGGCATCCGGCCAGTGAGCTGAAGGAAATCAAGAGAAAACAGGGGACAGGTGACAAATGTCCATAACCACTGGACACTTAGAGAGGACACTTAGAGCAAGCCCTTGGAATCTCCCCGCTTCCCCTCAGGTGAACAAGTTTCCCGGAAGGCTCTCTGGAGTCCAGACCAGGCTGGCTCGCTTCTCCCCCATCAGGGAAGCTGGCAGGATTTCTGGACACAGGATCCAGCCTGAACTATTGGGAAAAACCATTTCTAGATAATCTGAAAAAAAAATCTTGGAGGGGTAAAAAGCAGATTCCAACAGAGAAGGCCAGGATATGGCACACAGTCTTTAACAAAATTAATTCCCATAAATAGAGCTGTTGGAGCTCATACAACTCAACAACAACAACAAAACACAACCCAATCCAAAAATGGGCAGAAGATCTAAATAGACATTTCTCCAAAGAAGACATACAGATGGCCAAAAGGCACATGAAAAGATGCTCAACATTGCTAATCGTTAGAGAAATGCAAATCAAAACTGCAATTAGGTACCACCTCACACTGGTCAGAATGGCCATCATTAAAAAGTCTACAAATAACAGGGCTTCCCTGGTGGGACAGTGGTTGAGAGTCCGCCTGCCGATGCAGGGGACATGGGTTCGTGCCCCGGTCCGGGAAGATCCCATATGCCGTGGAGCGGCTAGGCCCGTGAGCCATGGCCGCGGAGCCTGCGCGTCCGGAGCCTGTGCTCCGCAACAGGAGAGGCCACAACAGTGAGAGGCCCGCGCACCGCAAAAAAAAAAAAAAAAAAAAAAAAAAAGTCTACAAATAACAAATGCTGGAGAGGGTGTGGAGAAAAGGGAACCCTCCTACACTGTTGGTGGGAATGTAAGTTGGTGCAGCCACTATGGAAAACTAGTGTGGAAGTTCCTCAGAAAACTAAAAATAGAGTTGCCATGTGATCCAGCAATCCCACTCCTGGGCATATATCCAGACAAAATTATAATTCAAAAAGCTACATGCACCCCTATGTTCACAGCAGCACTGTTTGAAATACCCAAGACATGGAAACAACCTAAATGTCCATCGACAGATGAATGGGTAAAGAAGATGTGGTATATGTAAACAATGGACTATTACTCAGCCATAAAAAGAATGAAATAATGCCATCTGCAGCAACATGGATGGACCTAGAGATGATCATACTAAGTGAAGTATGTCAGAAAGAGAAGGACAAATACCATATGATCTCACTTACATGTGGAATCCAAAATATGACACAAATGAACTTATCTACAAAACAGAAAGAGACTCACAGAGAACAGGGGAGGGTTGGATTGGGAGTTTGGGATTAGCAGTTGCAAACTATTATATAAAGGATCAGTAAACAACAAGGTCCTACTGTATAGTACAGGGAACTATATTAAATATCCTGTAATAAACCATAATGGAAAAGAATATGAAAAAGAATATATATAAATGAATCACTTTGCTGTACCCCAGAAACTAACACAACATTGTAAATCAGCTGTACTTCAATTTAAAAAAATAACTAAAGAGAGCTGTTGGGACACTTCTATCACGGAGAGAGGTGTGGCTTAAGCAGAGGAAATAGACACCACAAATGAGTAAGTTTTCATGGCACGACATGTCCTCATCCAACAAGTTTCTAAATGATCTGGAAAAGGGATGGCCTCATTAAATCTCCAAGTTTGCAGATATTGCCCTCGGATGTTTTGGGTCATGGTCATGATAATCTGGCATAGACCAACTGAAGAACTTTTTTTTATGAGCATAAACTATCGGGCAAGCTTCAAGACGGGACAGAGTGAGTTGCCGCAGACTCTAAGCTTTTCCCAGGAAGATTCACTAGTCCCTCAGCTCGGCGGTGAGATGGGGTGTTGTCAGGGCTAAGATGCTGGCCACCACGAGGTCTCGGAAACCAAAAGATGTCCTACTAGGCATGGTATTCGGGCATCACAGGACACCTAAAATACCGTGGGTAGTTCTGGTCTTGATGCCTCAAGAAACACATGGTGGGGATGGAGAAGGCAACTCAGATGGCCAAGAGGATGAGGACAGGTGGACTCTTAGGACCTTCAGAAGGGAAAAGCTGGGGGATTAAGTCATGAAAAGTGTCGGCAAACAAGAGGTGGCTCACCAAACCGAGACGATGGGGAGTTTCTGGGGCAAAGCTGGGTCTGCCTGGCTCCGCCCTCACTACTTGGTGCCCTTGGGCAAGACTTTACCTTTCTAAGCCTCAGGAGAGTGGGACAGTGAAATCTACCATGAAGGACTGAAGATTGAAACAATGTGCATGTCTAACCCAGGGTGAGAGGAGTGACTGAGTATGAGCAGGGCACACTGGGGGTTCAGAGCGCCTGCTGCAGCTTGAGAGAGACGGAAGATGAGGGAAACTCTCCAGGAAAAGTTTCTACGTGGAGCAGATTAAAGAAGTGTCTCGGCCCCAGCAGGAGTATAAACCTGGGGACACACCAAAGAGAAAAGGTTTCTGTATCAGGCCCGACAGCTCTGCAGGGTCACTGAAAGCAGCTTAGACCAAAGCTGAGTTCTGAAACTCGGCTACACACCAGAATCACCTGGAGAGCTTTTAAAATCCCAGTGCTCAGGGGGAACCTCACAATGATCATTCTGGAACCTCTGACGGTAGGACTGAGACAGCAGAGTTTTAAAAGCTCTCCAGGTGGTACCACTATGCAGCTAGGGTTGAGAGCCGAGGGTGTCTTGGGGACATCTGCCAACGTGAAAAGTTTTCAAAGCAAGAACTCTGTTTAGTTGCTTGGCACCCCTTGGGTGGTACGGGTTTGGGGCTGGGACAGAAATGCTCATCGTTTTAGGAAATGGGAAGGTCCTCACTTCGAGATTTAGGGTTGTGACTTCGAGCACCGCTGGCCATCTCTAGAGTCACTAGCAGGTGACTCGTGCCAGCATCCCTGTCCTTGCTCTCTCCCCCACCGGCCCCCAACAAGCGCAGCTTCTGCCCTTCGACTGCAGAGGCAGCCTCTCGCCATTGTCCGGGGCCGACACACACACACACACACCACCCACCCACCCACCCACACACACACGCCACTGTCCCACCTTGCCGGTGGACTCCGTGCCCCGCAGGATGCACAAGTACACCAGGAGCCAGGCCAGGATGAGGCACAGCGCCAGCTCCCACTGCACTGCCCCGCTCTCCTGGATGGACGGCGAGATGTTGAGGGTTTTCCGGTACCAGAAGTACTGCGTCGAGGAAGCCTTCTCACACTCCTCATCGTAGCCCGTACGGTTGCCATTCAGTGGGCACATGGACCATGGCAGGGGATCCTTTGGGATCAAGACAAACGTTATACACAGAGGTGAGGGCTGAGGCCAAAGGTCGGGGTGGGGAGGACGGGAGGTGGCCCTGAGAGGAGGCTCTTGGAAGAGGACGCTGGTCCCCAGAGGGCAGGCGGCTGAAGCCCCTGAAGGCAGACAGGGAATCGAGGGGTTTGTCACGGGCACGGATGGGGCTGGGGCAGAGGGGTCAGGCAGGGAGGGGCTCCACACTCCCAATCTGCCGAACTCTACGGTGGGTCTGAGAGACCAAATCAAAGGGACAATGGCCAGACCATCTTTGACAAACGAACTCTGCAGCCACCAGCCCAGGAACCCAAACCACAATTCCTGCAGTAATCAGCCCAGAGTGGACGTGACTCGGTCACCGGCTGCAGTTTTCCAAACTTGTGTTCCCTCCAACTCAGGACCAAGTGGAAAAAGCCATATACGCTCCCCTAACCAATCACACAGCTACAGTTTCCATGCCGCACACTACAATCAGGGCACACCTGCAGCCTTCCGTTTCCCACTAGCACGATTTCCCGCTCCTCTGCCTGTCCTGCCTGGAGTTTCTGCCAAATACGAGTGAAGGTGCTGACCTCCTGCTAACGAGCTCCAGATAGACAGCCTCTGCTTGCTCTCATGTGGGTGGTCTGTTTATTTCCACAAGCCCCTAGAGAGTCCTAGCATGAATAAGGCTTGGGTCCTGCCCTCACTAACTCGTGGTGGAGACAGGCGTTTCCTACAATGGGCACTGGGTTTGGAAGTTAGAGGGGGATGCAGTTCAGCCCCACCACAGCCGTCTTCTGCATCTAAGACAGAGACAACCCAGCACTGATGACTTCCTTTGAGCCTGAGTCAAGCTACACCTGTAGCAGTTCCACTCCTGGACTTCGTAGATAGAGTCAGTAAGAGCCTCTTCTGCTTCCGCAAGTTTGAACAGGGCTCTCTGTCACTTAGAAACAAAAGAGCGTAAACAGTGCATGTACAATGAACACGACCCAAGGCCAAGAGCTAAAGAGAAGCTCTGAGCTGAGTGGGGGCGGGTGGTAGATTCTGGCTTGGAGGGGGAAGGGGGTTAGGGGGTCCCACCTCTGCTCTGCCAAGACCAGCCCCCCATTGATCAGATTTCATTAGACAAAAACTCTCCACTGACAGAAGCAAGTCTAACCCCATTGGGTTCAATCCCTATATTTCACAGGAAACAGAAATGAGCCCCAACAGCATCACTGCCTGATGGGCCAGGGCCACTCTGCCCGTGAGTAGCTGGAGCCCAGGTCTGTCATCTGGAAAGTGCTTGGGACCCATGCCGGTAGGACCCCTGGCAGCAACAGGGGGCCCCTCACCCGCTAGAAGTCCCTGGCTCAGAAGTCCTCCACTTGGTTGGGGGCGCCCAGCCTCCCCCAGCACTTCGCACCACTTCCTGACAGCTCCTGACTCCCTCGAGGCTGCTGCCCCCATGCTCCACCCATGCGCCGGCGGTGGGCACTCTGTTGCCCTCCCTCTTTCCCGCTCTGACCCCTGCTCGGGTGCGCTCACCTGGAAGGAGTGGAAGAGGTACCAGAAGGCCCAGGCGTTGATGACATTGTAGTACATGGAGAGGAAGAAGGACACCACCACACTGGCCACGCCTGCAGGGACAGGACGCAGAGGGAGGTGAGGACTGCCCCTACCCCGCCTGCCTGGACGGGGCAGCAGGGGTCCCGCCCAGAGCCCCCAGGACATGCCTGCAGTGCCTGCCCTGGGACAGCACAACCGGGTTTGTGACCTGGCACCTGCGAGCACTTTCTAAGGGTTAGTCTCTTCCACAACCTCTCTCCCCATCTTCTGGGGCATGAGGCCTGTGATGTTCTTTTGATGTGCTTAGGTCCTCACAACGATGTTGTGAAATGCGATGTTATGTCTACTTTGCGGAGAGGGAAACTGAGACACAGCACTTGCCCAAGACCACACAGCTATTAAGTGGCACAACTAGGATTCGTACCTAGTGTGAGAAGCACTTTGTCACTGATGCCAGACCTAACAGTTGCTCTCTCCCTGGCTTACCTGAATGAAGCTGGGTCACTTGTGCCAAACCCTGCCCAGCAGTGGCGGGGAACACGGTGTGAGGAGGTGTGTCAGCAGTGGAGGGGATGGGGGTTACCCCTGACCTGGTCAGGCCTGCGGGGAAGCAGTGGTGTCCTGGAGCTGTGGCCCTCGCCAGCCCCGAGAGCTGCTGTGCATGGCTCTGCCCGACCCCAGGCTCCGGGACATCTCCTTAGAAGTTGATGGTGGCCGTGGTGGCAGTAGTTACACCACCGGAATCAGTAAATGCTACAAGCAGGCCTTCCCCTCCCCCGCCCCACCTCACGGAGCTGGTTGTTAAACATTCACCAGCATCCCCGATTGGCACCAACATCTGGTATTTTTCCTATTCAGCAAATGCTGCCTCAGAGAAGCCCTCTGTGACTGATGATGCGGGCCGATTGTAAAACCACACACCTCTGTGTTAAATATTAACAGCCATTCAAGATGAGGAGGCAGTGCGATTTGGAGGTGATGTGTGAGGCCACCGGACACATTTCTTCTGCATCTGAGACTAAGTCACGTCCAAGTTCACATCCTCCTTGCTCCCGACACTTTCCTGTCCCCCTGTCTGCCTGGGGGGTGGGAGAGGTGAGCAGAACAGACCGTGGCCACTGCTGGTCAAAGTTCAGCAGAGGAGCCCCGGCCCACGAAGGCCGCACAGGTCGGGCAAAGATCTCCCGCAGGCACCCCGGACACTGGCTCAGGGTAACTCAGGGGAGGCAGGATGGAAAGCAGTGTCCCTTTTGCCATCCACTGTGCCTCGGCCTCCATGCACTGCAGATGTTAATGGCACCCACACCCGCTCTGCTGTGATGAAGATCAGACGAGCTCACACACATACACAGACAGGCCAGCACCTGGCACAGAGCAGGTGCTCG
The DNA here is from genome assembly GCF_949752795.1 of Hyperoodon ampullatus. Classification (NCBI taxonomy): domain Eukaryota; kingdom Metazoa; phylum Chordata; class Mammalia; order Artiodactyla; family Ziphiidae; genus Hyperoodon; species Hyperoodon ampullatus. The sequence continues at coordinate 42,532,636 of NC_136923.1, read as the reverse complement.
CTGACAGAGGGAGCCGATATACGGGTTCCCAGAATGGCTGCTGGACAGGACACTGAGTTACAGCTCCTTTCTGGGGCAGCTGTTCCCCTGTTACAAATGAGCAAACTGAGCCCCAGAGAAGAGAAGCAATGTGGCATCAGTTCCCCAGGGGCTGTGCATCCTCCCTCTCTCACCGGCCCATGGGTAAGAAATCCGGCCCCTCTCAGCGCACATTCCACGGCACCCCTCCTGGGCCTTCCGCCCGCCCCACTCAAGGGCTCTCTCTGGGGCCTCACGCTTGCCCCTTGCACTAGCAGCTTTGCCAAGGGACTCCCCCCATCACCTTCTCCTGCCCAAAACACAGTCTGGGGGTCCACAGGTGGGAGAGGACTGGAGAGCACCCACTTACCAACGCCACTGAGGTAGGGGTTGATGGTCCTCCAGGCGCCGATGCTGCCCTGGCGCATGCGCTGCCCCACTGCCAGTTCCAGGTACAGGAGCGGCACGCCCTCCACGGTGAGCATGACGACGTAGGGCACCAGGAAACTACCTGTGGGTGTCCAGAGCCGGAACCAGGCCATCACCCAGGGCTTTACTCTGGACCCCACCTAACCTCTGTGCAAAAGGCCTTCCATCCACCCTCCCGTCTTTCCACTAGTCTATTCATCCTTCCACCTTTCCATCCATCCTCCATTCCTTCTTGTATTTTATCTTTCCCTCGGAATCCACCTTCCTCTTTGTACTCATCCTCCATCCTTCCACCCACCCACTCTTCTGTCTTTCCGTCCATCCAGCTGTCCTTCTATCCTTTTGTCTTTCTATTCATCATTCCATCCATGGATGACATGCAGCCACATCAGTTGTTAAGATCGTTAAATACGCCCATCCTGGGTGGTAAATTGCCACCAATGCCAAGACCCTTGAGCACCTTCCTCAAGGCCTCAGCTGCCCAGAAACCCCCAGAAGCCCCTCTGCCAGAAACCCCCATTCCATTTCTATTGTAGCAACTAATAGTTTTTTTTTTTTTTTAAAGTCATGGATTTTATAGTGTTTATTTATTTTTACTTGTTGACAGTTTTGCTTTATTTATTTATTTATTTATGTCTGTGTTGGCTCTTCATTTCTGTGCGAGGGCTTTCTCTAGTTGTGGCAAGCGGGGGCCACTCTTCATCGCGGTGCGCGGGCCTCTCACTATCGCAGCCTCTCTTGTTGCGGAGCACAGGCTCCGGATGCGCAAGCTCAGTAGTTGTGGCTCACGGGCCAAGTTGCTCTGTGGCATGTGGGATCCTCCCAGACCAGGGCTCGAACCCGTGTCCCCTGCATTAGCAGGCAGATTCTCAACCACTGCGCCACCAGGGAAGCCCTGTAGCAACTAATAGTTGATCAGAGTCTGGACCACTGAGTGGTTAAATGTTTTGAACATCACCTCTGAATCCAGTCAGCCAGCCACCCACCTCCACACACTTCCTTTGGGCTTTTGACATGGCCCAGATGGTGCCCCCCCATCTGGGTGGAGGTATTACACCAAACAGCTGTTTTACTAAATGCTTCCTCTGGGCCGGGCCCTGAGCTGAGTGTAGGATGGATGGGAGAGTAGCAGCCCTGGCGCCCTGCCCACGAGGGATCACCTGGGCAGAGGAATTTCAGCTGCTTCATGATCGTCTGGAGCCACAGAATACTCCTCTGGGCCTTTGTCTTCAGAGATGAGGCAAGGGCTTGCTATGTATGCGTGGAGACAAGGAGGTCCCCGACGGACCGAGCCCAGGCCACAAGCTCCCTTTACAGAGCACCTCTGTTGGATGTATATCCGTTGTATACAGTGGCCTTCAGCCTAAGTTTTCATTTTAATAAAGGGTATTATGACTAGTTCAAATTTTAAACCCACTGGTTCCCAAGGAGCCACCTGCAGACAATGGCCCTCGGTGAGAGTGGGGAGCCAGGACGTGGGAACGGAACTACAAAAGGCCCCCCACTGCCAGACACATGGACAGAGGACGGCAGCCTGCGGGGGCGTCCCCCACCCCGGCTGCCCCACTGCTTCTCCTGCTGGTCCCGCCCCCTCCTCTGCAGCCCCTCGGACATCCCTCCCCCAGCTCCTAGCTCCTTGGCAGTGGACCTGAAAAAAGGTTCACTGGGAGAGGAGGGCAGGACTTCTGATTAAAAGAAAACCCTGACTCTACAGCTGCAGGGATTAAAGGCTGGTTACAGAAGGAACTGGCTCTGGAAGTATTAAGGTAAACAACACAATACGTATGTTCACAGGAACGTCTAATATTTACAAAAATGCCTCCATTGTACATATGTGCTGTCCTATAACCCACTTCTCTCTCCCGACAGGATCTCACCGTCAGTCTCTCGACCACACTGTGTACCTTCCCATCACCCCTTAAGAAGCTGCACAACATTCCACTGGGAGAATGAGCCTAGAATTTCTTTCATCACATCAGTCCTTGGGCACTTGGGCTGTTGCCAGTTTTCTGCCGTCCTAAACAAAGCCTGGTCCACGTATTTGATTATTTCCTCGGGACAGAAATCCCAGAAGGAGAATGGCTGCCACCGAGGCCAAGCAGAGCCCCCGCAAGGCCCTCTCACGACGGAGAGAAAGGTGCCGGCGTGTGCTCGGGAGAGCGGGCCCCACATCACCAACCTCCGCGCTCCCAGCTTCGTCCTCCCTGCTCACATCAAGGCTACAACGAATCCTGCCCCCTCGTTTCTGGACCCCGTTTTGAAGACTCTGCCAGCCCCTGCTCCCTTCCTGCCCAGCAGGGAGGTGTTGCAGCATCTTAGCCGGTTCCTCTCAACAGCAAGGAGTCCACGAGGCTGTCAGGGGCTCCCCCCCACCATATACCCATCAGTATAGGCTGTGTTGGCACAACCTGCCTGGAGCAGCATTCATACCCTCAGTGGTTATAAGAAAAGATTATTTTCACCCAAGATGTTAAACAGTAGCCACAGGAGGCCTGGAAAGGTCCACGAAGGTTTTTCTCTTTCACAGAGCCTGCTTGATGGTCCACTGCCTGTGGGAAGGTTGGACATTCAAGGCCTGGTGCCCAGATGGTTCCTTAGTGTTGCCCTTCAGTAATTTCTATTACCCCTCCCACTGCCCAGCCATCCAAACACACACACAGTCCCAGTGCTCTATGATCTGCTCTATGATCACTTTCTCAACAAATTATGCTCAACAAATTAAACATATTGAACATCCATATGCAGAAACAATGAACCTCAACCCATATATCACACTTTATACCCAAAAAAAGCCCTCAAAATGGATCATAGACCTACATGTACAACTTAAAACTGTAAGACTTCTAGAAGAAAACACAGGAGAAAATCCTTCTGACCTTAGGTTGGGCAAAGATTTCTTAGATACAACATCAAAAACACTATTTGTGAAAGAAAATATTGATAAATATTGATAAAATATCAGACTTCATTTTAAAACTGTGCTTCATGAAAGACATTGTTATGAGGACGGACAGATCTAGGGGAAGATGGCGGAAGAGTAAGACGCGGAGATCACCTTCCTCCTTACAGATACATCAGAAATACACCTACATGTGGAACAACTCCTACAGAACACCTACTGAACGCTGGCAGAAGACCTCAGACCTCCCAAAAGGCAAGAAACTCCCCACGTACCTGGGTAGGGCAAAAGGAAAAAGAATAAACAGACAAAAGAATAGGGACAGGACCTGCACCAGTGGGAGGGAGCCGTGAAGGAGGAAAGGGTTCCACACACTAGAAGCCCCTTCGCGGGCAGAGACTGTGGGTGGCGGAGGCGGGAAGCTTCGGAGCCACGGAGGAGAGCACAGCAACAGGGGTGCGTAGGGCAAAGCGGAGAGATTCCCACACAGAGGATCGGTGCCGACCGGCACTCACCAGCCCGAGAGGCTTGTCTGCTCACCCGCCGGGGCGGGCGGGGCTGGGAGCTGAGGCTCGGGCTTCAGTCAGAGCGCTGGCGGCGTGAACACAGCCTGAAGGGGGTTAGTGCGCCACGGCTGGCCGGCAGGGAGTCCGGGGAAAAGTCTGGAGCTGCCGAAGAGGCAAGAGACTTTTCCTTTCCTCTTTGTTTCCTGGTGCGCGAGGAGAGGGGATTCAGAGCGCTGCTTAAAGGAGCTCCAGAGACGGGCGCGAGCTGCGGCTGAAAGCGCGGACCCCAGAGACGGGCGTGGGACGCTGGGGCTGCTGCTGCCGCCACCAAGAAGCCTGTGTGCGAGCGCAGGTCACTCTCCACACCTCCCCTCCCGGGAGCCTGTGCTGCCAGCCACTGCCAGGGTCCCGGGATCCAGGGACAACTTCCCCGGGAGAACGCACGGGCGCGCCTCGTGCTGGCGCAACGTCACGCCGGCCTGCGCCGCCGCATGCTCGCCCCGCCTCTGTGCCCCTCCCTCCCCCGCGGCCTGAGTGAGCCAGAGCCCCCGAATCAGCGGCTCCTTTAACCCCGTCCTGTCTGAGCGAAGAACAGACGTCCTCCGGCGACCTACATGCAGAGGCGGGGCCAAATCCAAAGCTGAGCCCCGGGAGCTGTGCGAACAGAGAAAGGGGAATCTCTCCCAGCAGCCTCAGAAGAAGCGGATTAAAGCTCCGCAATCAACTCGATGTACCCTGCATCTGTGGAATACCTGAATAGACAACGAATCATCCCAAATTGAGGAGGTGGACTTTGAGAGCAAGATTTATTATTTTTTTCCCCTTTTCCTCTTTTTGTGAGTGTGTACGTGTATGCTTCTGTGTGAGATTTTGTCTGTATACCTTTACTTTCACCATTTGTCCTAGGGTTCTATCCGTCTTTTTTTGTTTTTTGGGGTTTTTTTTTTACTTTAAAAAAACTTTTTTTCTTAATAATTCTTTATTTTATTCTACCTTACTTTATTTTCTTTTATCCTCTTTCTTTCTTTCTTTCTTTCTTTCTACTTTTTCTCCCTTTTATTCTGAGCCGTGTGGATGAAAGGCTCTTGGTGCTGCAGCCAGGAGTCAGTGCTGTGCCTCTGAGGTGGGAGAGCCAACTTCAGGACACTGGTCCAAAAGAGACCTCCGAGCTCCACGTAATATCAAACGGCGAAAATCTCCCAGAGATCTCCATCTCAACACCAACACCCAGCTTATCTCAATGACCAGCAAGCTACAGTGCTGGACTCCCTGTGCCAAACAACTAGCAAGACAGGAACACAACCCCACCCATTAGCAGAAAGGCTGCCTAAAATCATAATAAGTCCACAGACACCCCAAAACACACCACCAGACGTGGACCTGCCCACCAGAAAGACAAGATCAAGCCTCATCCACTAGAACTCAGGCACCCTCCACCAGGAAGCCTACACAACCCACTGAACCAACTTTAGCCACTGGGGACAGACACCAAAACAACGGGAACTACGAACCTGCAGCCTCTGCAAAAAGGAGACCCCCAAACACAGTAATATAAGCAAAATGAGAAGACAGAAAAACACACAGCAGATGAAGGAGCAAGACGAAAACCCACCAGACCTAACAAATGAAGAGGAAATAGGCAGTCTACCTGAAAAAGAATTCAGAATAATGATAGTAAAGATGATCCAAAATCTTGGAAATAGAATAGAGAAAATGCAAGAAACATTTAACAAGGACCTAGAAGAACTAAAGATGAAACAAGCAACGATGAACAACACAGTAAATGAAATTAAAAATACTCTAGAAGGGATCAATAGCAGAATAACTGAGGCAGAAGAACGGATAAGTGACCTGGAAGATAAAATAGTGGAAATAACTACTGCAGAGCAGAATAAAGAAAAAAGGATGAAAAGAACTGAGGACAGTCTCAGAGACCTCTGGGACAACATTAAACTCACCAACATTCGAATTATAGGGGTTCCAGAAGAAGAAGAGAAAAAGAAAAGGACTGAGAAAATATTTGAAGAGATTATAGTTGAAAACTTCCCTAGTATGGGAAAGGAAATAGTTAATCAAGTCCAGGAAGCATAGAGAGTCCCATACAGGATAAATCCAAGGAGAAACACACCAAGACACATATTAATCAAACTGTCAAAAATTAAATACAAAGAAAACATATTAAAAGCAGCAAGGGAAAAACAACAAATAACACACAAGGGAATCCCCATAAGGTTAACAGCTGATCTTTCAGCAGAAACTCTGGAAGCCAGAAGGGACTGGCAGGACATATTTAAAGTGATGAAGGAGAAAAACCTACAACCAAGATTACTGTACCCAGCAAGGATCTCATTCAGATTTGATGGAGAAATTAAAACGTTTACAGACAAGCAAAAGCTGAGAGAGCTCAGCACCACCAAACCAGCTTTACAACAAATGCTAAAGGAACTTCTCTAGGCAAGAAACACAAGAGAAGGAAAAGACCTACAATAACAAACCCAAAACAATTAAGAAAATGGGAATAGGAACATACATATCGATAATTACCTTAAATGTAAATGGATTAAATGCTCCCACCAAAAGAGACAGACTGGCTGAATGGATACAAAAACAAGACCCATATATATGCTGTCTACAAGAGACCGACTTCAGACCTAGGGACACATACAGACTGAAAGTGAGGGGATGGAAAAAGATATTCCATGCAAATGGAAACCAAAGGAAAGCTGGAGTAGCAATTCTCATATCAGACAAAATAGACTTTAAAATAAAGACTATTAGAAGAGACAAAGAAGGACACTACATAATGATAAAGGGATCGATCCAAGAAGATATAACAATTGTAAATATTTATGCACCCAAAATAGGAGCACCTCAATACATAAGGCAAATACTAACAGCCATAAAAGGGGAAATCGACAGTAACACATTCATAGTAGGGGACTTTAACACCCCACTTTCACCAATGGACAGATCATCCAAAATGAAAATAAATAAGGAAACACAAGCTTTAAATGATACATTAAACAAGATGGACTTAATTGATATCTATAGGACATTCCATCCAAAAACAACAGAATACACATTTTTCTCAAGTGCTCATGGAACATTCTCCAGGATAGATCATATCTTGGGTCACAAATCAAGCCTTGGTAAATTTAAGAAAATTGAAATTGTATCAAGTAACTTTTCCAACCACAATGCTATGAGACTAGATATCAATTACAGGAAAAGTACTGTAAAAAATACAAACACAGGGAGGCTAAACAATACACTACTTAATAACGAAGTGATCACTGAAGAAATCAAAGAGGAAATCAAAAAATACCTAGAAGCAAATGACAATGGAGACACGATGACCCAAAACCTATGGGATGCAGCAAAAGCAGTTCTAAGAGGGAAGTTTACAGCAATACAATCCTACATTAAGAAACAGGAAACATCTTGAATAAACAACCTAACTTTGCACCTAAAGCAATTAGAGAAAGAAGAACAAAAAACCCCCAAAGTTAGCAGAAGAAAAGAAATCATAAATATCAAATCAGAAATAAATGAAAAAGAAATGAAGAAAATGATAGCAAAGATCAATAAAACTAAAAGCTGGTTCTTTGAGAAGATAAACAAAATTGATAAACCATTAGCCAGACTCATCAAGAAAAAAAGGGAGAAGATTCAAATCAATAGAATTAGAAATGAAAACGGAGAAGTAACAACTGACACTGCAGAAATACAAAAGATCATGAAAGATTACTACAAGCAACTCTATGCCAATAAAATGGACAACCTGGAAGAAATGGACAAATTCTTAGAAATGCACAACCTGCCAAGACTGAATCAGGAAGAAACAGAAAATATGAACAGACCAATCACAAGCACTGAAATTGAAACTGTGATTAAAAATCTTCCAACAAACAAAAGTCCAGGACCAGATGGCTTCACAGGTGAATTCTATCAAACATTTAGAGAAGAGCTAACACCTATCTTTCTCAAACTCTTCCAAAATATAGCAGAGGGAGGAACACTCCCAAACTCATTCTACGAGGCCACCATCACCTTGATACCAAAACCAGACAAGGATGTCACAAAGAAAGAAAACTACAGGCCAATATCACTGATGAACATAGATGCAAAAATCCTCAACAAAATACTAGCAAACAGAATGCAACAGCACATTAAAAGGATCATACACCATGATCAAGTGGGGTTTATTCCAGGAATGCAAGGATTCTTCAATATACGCAAATCAATCAATGTGATACACCATATTAACAAATTGAAGGAGAAAAACCATATGGTCATCTCAATAGATGCAGAGAAAGCTTTTGACAAAATTCAACACCCATTTATGATAAAAACCCTCCAGAAAGTAGGCCTAGAGGGAACTTTCCTCAACATAATAAAGGCCATATATGACAAACCCACAGCCAACATCGTCCTCAATGGTGAAAAACTAAAAGCATTTCCACTAAGATCAGGAAAAAGACAAGGTTTCCCACTCTCACCACTCTTCTTTAACATAGTTTTGGAAGTTTTAGCCACAGCAATCAGAGAAGAAAAGGAAATAAAAGGAATCCAAATCGGAAAAGAAGAAGTAAAGCTGTCATTGTTTTCAGATGACATGATACTATACATAGAGAATCCTAAAGATGCTACCAGAAAACTACTAGAGCTAATCAATGAATGTGGTAAAGTAGCAGGATACAAAGTTAATGCACAGAAGTCTCTGGCATTCCTATACACTAATGATGAAAAAATCTGAAAGTGAAATCAAGAAAACACTCCCATTTACCACTGCAACAAAAAGAATAAAATATCGGGCTTCCCTGGTGGCGCAGTGGTTGAGAGTATGCCTGCCGATGCAGGGGACACGGGTTTGTGCCCCGGTCCGGGAGGATCCCACATGCCGTGGAGCGGCTGGGCCCGTGAGCCGTGGCCACTGGGCCTGCGCATCTGGAGCCTGTGCTCCACGGTGGGAGAGGCCACAGCAGTGAGAGGCCTGCATACTGCAAAAAAAAAAAAAGAATAAAATATCTGGGAATAAACCTACCTAAGGAGACAAAAGTCCTGTATGCAGAAAATTATAAGACACTGCTGAAAGAAATTAAGGATGATAAAAATAGATGGAGAGATATACCATGTTCTTGGATTGGAAGAACCAACATTGTGAAAATGAATCTACTACCCAAAGCAATCTACAGATTCAATGCAATCCCTATCAAACTACCACTGGCATTTTTCACAGAACTAGAACAAAAAATTTCACAATTTGTATGGAAACACAAAAGACCCCGAATAGCCAAAGCAATCTTGAGAACAAAAAATGGAGCTGGAGGAATCAGGCTCCCTGACTTCAGACTACTACAAAGCTACAGTAATCAAGACAGTATGGTACTGGCACAAAAACAGAAAGATAGATCAATGGAACAGGATAGAAAGCCCAGAGATAAACCCACGCACATATGGTCACCTTATCTTTGATAAAGGAGGCAAGAATGTACAGTGGAGAAAGGACAGCCTCTTCAATAAGTGGTGCTGGGAAAACTGGACAGGTACATGTAAAAGTATGAGATTAGATCACTCCCTAACACCATACACAAAAATAAGCTTAAAATGGATTAAAGACCTAAATGTAAGGCCAGAAACTATCAAACTCTTAGAGGAAAACATAGGCAGAACACTCTATGACATAAATCACAGCAAGATCCTTTTGGACCCACCTCCTAGAGTAATGGAAATAAAAACAAAAATAAACAAATGGGACCTAATGAAACTTCAAAGCTTTTGCACAGCAAAGGAAGCCATAAACAAGACCAAAAGACAACCCTCAGAATGGGAGAAAATATTTGCAAATGAAGCAACTGACAAAGGATTAATCTCCAATATTTACAAGCAGCTCATGCAGCTCAATAACAAAAAAACAAACAACCCAATCCAAAAATGGGCAGAAGACCTAGACATTTCTCCACAGAAGATATACAGACTGCCAACAAACACATGAAAGAATGCTCAACATCATTAATCATCAGAGAAATGCAAATCAAAACTACAATGAGATATCATCTCACACCAGTCAGAATGGCCATCATCAAAAAATCTAGAAACAATAAATGCTGGAGAGGGTGTGGAGAAAAGGGAACACTCTTGCACTACTGGTGGGAATGTGAATTGGTAAGCCACTATGGAGAACAGTATGGAGGTTCCTTAAAAAACTACAAATAGAACTACCATATGACTCAGCAATCCCACTACTGGGCATATACCCTGAGAAAACCATAATTCAAAAAGAGTCATGTACCAAAATGTTCATTGTAGCTCTATTTACAATAGCCAGGGGATGGAAACAACCTAAGTGTCCATCATCAGATGAATGGATAAAGAAGATGTGGCACATATATACAATGGAATATTACTCAGCCATAAAAAGAAATGAAATTGAGCTATTTGTAATGAGGTGGATGGACCTAGAGTCTGTCATACAGAGTGAAGTAAGTCAGAAAGAGAAAGACAAATACTGTATGCTAACACATATATATGGAATTTAAGAAAAAAAAATGTCATGAAGAACCTAGGTGTAAGACAGGAATAAAGACACGGACCTACTAGAGAATGGACTTGAGGATATGGGGAGGGGGAAGGGTAACCTGTGACAAAGTGAGAGAGTGGCATTGACATATATACACTACCAAACGTAAAATAGATAGCTAGTGGGAAGCAGCCACATAGCACTGGGAGATCAGCTCAGTGCTTTGTGACCACCTAGAGTGGTGGGATAGGGAGGGTGGGAGGGAGGGAGACGCAAGAGGGAAGAGATATGGGGACATATGTATATGTATAACTGATTCACTTTGTTATAAAGCAGAAACTAACACACCATTGTAAAGCAATTATACTCCAATAAAGATGAAAAAAATTAAAAAAATAAATGCAGGAAAAAAAAATAAAAGAGGACAGACAAGCTACAAACTGGAAGAAAGTATTTGCAAAACACATTTGAAAAAGATATCCATGTATCTTTATATCTAGAATATATAAAAACTCAAAAATGGAAAAGAACTCATTCAAAAATGTACAAAAATATGAACAGACATTTCACTGAAGAAAATATATGAATGGTAAAATAGCACATGAAAAGATGATCAGCACTGTTGTTCATTAGGAGACTGCATATTCAACCCACTATGAGATGACACTACACACCTCTTAGAATGGCTAAAATAGGGAATGCTGACAATACCAAATGCTGACGAGGATTTGGAGGAACTCTCATACATTACTAGTGGGAATGTAAGATGGTTCAGCCACTCTGGAAAGCAGTATGACAGTTTGTTATAAAGTTAAGCAACATTTACTGTATGACCAGCAATCCCACTCCTGGGTATTTACTCTAGAGAAATGAAAACTTATGTTCACACGAAAATCTATACCTGAACATTTACAGTGTCTGTATTCACAGTTGCCATAAACTAGAAACAACCTTATTGTCCTTCAGTGCGTGAATGGATAAATAAATTCTGGTACATCCATACAATGGAATGTTACTCAGCCAATAAAAAGAAACAAACTACTGATTTATGCAGCCACATGGGAGAATCTCAAAAGCATTATGCTAAGTTAAAGATGCCAGATTCAAAAGGCAACGTACTGTGTGATTCCATTTATATGACATTCTGGAAAAGGCAGAACTATAGGGAAAAAGATCTGTGGCTGCTGGGGGCTGGGAGTAAGGAGGGGCTGACTACAAGGGGACATGATTGTGGGGATAACAACTGCCTGCATTTGTCAAAATTCATATTACTGTATGCCAATAAACATGAATTTTTCTGCATGCAAATATACCTCAATAAAATAATTTTGTTTTGTCATCAGTTTGAGAACAAGTCCGTTAACCAACCCTCTTCCAACTGGACTGTCCCCCATGCTCCTTTTATGTAAAAATTCTGACCCTGGCTCTGTAATGAGGAGACCCTGGCACCAGGGAGAAGCTAACAGAGGTCTGAAAAAGGGTGCATCTGCTCCCATGCATCTCAATGGGGCAATAGTGTGGGAGACTAAATAGCACACACTCTTTGCAGCTGCTCCCGGGAAGAGGTGGAGTCCATTTCCACCCATGGATCTGGCCTGGCCCTGGGACTTGCTTCGTCCAGTAGAATGTGGGGAAGAGGGCACCATGGTGGTTCCAGAGCTCAGACCTCAAGATACCTTACAGCTCCACCTTCATCCTCTTGGAGCATGGCCCTGAGACCACCACGTATATAAGCTGGTCTAGGCTACCTGAGGATGAAGGGCCACATGGAGGAGAGCCGAGGGGCCCAGCCAACTCAGCACCAACTGCCAACATGTGAGGGCACTTCCGGCCCAGCCCACCCACCAGCAAAGGTAGCTGCATGAGCCAGGCCTGATGAAACCAGTAGAGAAGTGCCCAGCCACTCACAGAAGTGTGAGAAATAAACTGTTTTAGCCATGACTTTTTTACCTCTTAATACTTCAGTATGTCTTTCCTAAAAACAAAGACATTCTCTTATATAGTCCCAGGGCACTGAGCAAAAAAATCAGGAAATTAACACTGATACAGAATTATTTTAGCTGTAGACCTTACTGGAATTTTATCAATTATTCCACTAACGTCCTTTTCCTGGTCTCAGATACAGCTCACGATCGCACAAGGCATCTGCCACGTCTAGTTAGCTTCCTTTAATATAGGACAGTACCTCAGTCTTCGTCTTTCATGACCTTGAAACACTGGAGACACTAGCCAGTTATTCTGTGGAATGCCCCTCATTTTCAGTTTTGGCAGGAACACTAAAGTGACCTGGTTCTTTGTCCAGAGGGACATAATGTAGATTTGCCCCATGCTTGGAAATGTTAACTTACTCACTAGGTTAAGTTGGGGTCCACCAGGTTTCTCTACTGAAAGTTACTATTTCCCCTTTGAAATTACTACGTATCTTGTAGGGAGATATTTTGAGACCAGGTAACTATCCTATTTCTCATCAGACCTTTGCCCACTACTTTTAGCATCCATGGGTAGAATCCTGCCTGAAACAATTATTTACTATGTTGGTTGCCAAATGGTGGTTTTCTTATTCTATCATTCCTTCTAAGTCCTTCAGTTTTAGAGTGGTCTGTCATGCAGAAACAGGTAACAGAGGCACCTACCCAGCCCTGTGTGGATGGCCTGTTACCGAGTACAAGCTTGTACAGGTCGCCACACACAGACCAATAAAATTGAGATGAATTGCTAGGGCAAGGAATAGCGACTTTATTCAGAAAGTCAGCAGACCGAGAAGATGGTGGACTTGTGTCCCAAAGAACCATTTTGGCTGACTGAGAATTCAGACTTCTGTTATACTAAAAGGGGAGGGAGTAAAGCCAAGTATTCCCTGGTTCCGGTCAGCCTCGGGAGGGAATGTGTTAATTTCTTCCTGCCTGCAGTCATTCACAGGTGGACCTGGTCAGGATGTTTCCTGTGAGCTAAACAAAGGTATTTTAGCTTTACATTCCTTACCCAAGAGGCAGGGTTCCCAGAGATGGGCCATTATGTGTAACTTAAGCTTATAGGCAACATCCCTTTAGTGATTAACTTGTAGTAGAATACAAAGGTTCTTCCGTATTACAATTCCCCACTGTCGATGTCCATTCCACAGTTTTGTGGAAAAAGTGATGAAGACTGCTCTGGCTATTTCCTGCTAAATGGGGCAACGAATATTCCTTAGAATCTTAGAATCTTTCCTTTTTTATCTACAAGTATTTGAACATGATGAAACCCCTTAGCACTTTGTTGTCTAATTTGTAATTGAACTTGAGTTTTGGTTCCAGTTCCCAATACATATACTAAATTCCTGTGCTATTTATTTGGACAAAATTAAATAGGTTGATGCTTCTCCAGCTACAATGAAATTACCATTTACTTCAGTTGGATAGGCAGACCTGTTGGAGGCAAACCTCATGAACAGAGGTTAGTATAGTGCCCAAAGTTTTAACATAGTTGGCAACTGCTAGGTCTTTTAGAGCATTTATAGATTCTCTCGCCTGAGCAGACACCTGAAATGGCCTACCACACAACATTTCAAAGGGACTTATTTTAAGCCTGCTTCTGGGAGCCACTGATTCACAGCAGGGCAACTGGTAAGGCCTTATCCCAAGTCAAATTAGTATTCACTTTCTCAGTTTTTCCTGTTGATTGTGGTCTCCAGGATGAATGTAGTTCCAATGCCTTAATCCAAATCAGGGGATAATTTCCTCAAGGAGGGCTTTAACCAATTAAAGAGTACTGATTTTAAAAACTAAGAACCTTACACTGCCACACACAAAAACAAATGGTCCACAAAACATTCTCCTTTCCTTCTGAAGGTTTTATGATGCATTGTTTTCATTAACCAGTCTTTTACTATTAAACTTAACTGGTCAATTGAGACAAGCAGTTCTGAGACCATCCTTCCACCACTGATTAAGACTGGGGTGGCAGGTATTGGGGAATAATATTCACTTAGCCTTCTGAGCTTTCTGGGCAGACTTGGTGACCTTGCCAGTTCCAGCTGACTTTTTGTCCACTGCTCTGATGACACCCAAAGCAACTGTCTCTCATGTCACAAACAGCAAAATGGCCCAGAGGAGGAGAGTCAGAGAAGCTCTCAACACACATAGGCTTTCCAGGAACCATATCAATGATGGCAGCATCCCCAGATTAAGAAGGGGCCCATCTTCTAGCTTGTCCCCCAGAACGATCAATCTTCTTCAGTCCAGCAAACCTGCAAGCAATGTGAGCTCTGTGACAATTCCATACAGGTGCACATGCAGTACTGATTTGGCCTTGATGGTTCAAGATAATCCCCTTGAGCTGTGAAGCCAGCTGCTTCCATTGGTGGGTAATTTTTGCTGTCATCAGCCACATTGCCACAACAAACACCTTTGACAGACATGTTCTTGACACACTGAGGCCCATCATGTCCCCAGGAAGGGCTTTACTCAAAGCTTCCTTTGTGCATTTCAACTGACTTGACTTCCTGCAGCTCAAGGCATTTGAGTCCAGTCCTCGGTGGTGCAGGTTCCTGTGTTGGGTCCCCATCTGGGGAGGTCCAATAGCCGCCTTTGGGTTATTTTTAGCACAAATCATGCAATTCTGAGTGACTTGCTGGATGGTCTTTTGTAGGTTAGGCCCCACTGTATGCTTTTTTTTTTTTTTTTTTTTTATGGCTGTGCTGAGTGGCTTGCAGGATCTTAGTTCCTCGACCAGGGACTGAACTCATGCCCTTGGCAATAAAAGCACCAAGTCCTAACCACTGGACCGCCTGGGAACTCCCCTGACTTTTGAATCCATTGTAAGATGGCATCTCTCCCTCATGGACACTATTATGAATGTGCCGCAGCACAGTGTCCAAGATGCCTCAGGGATCAAAACAATTCCTTGTACACTACATTTCCAGCCAGGTGAGATGTGGTCCAAGTGAAACCCCACTCTTCGACCCTCACCTTGTCCTTTTCTGAATACACTGACTGGTATTTTGACAAGTCTATCAATGGAAGAAGCGATTCTCTTGCCTCAGAGATTGTCCCAGTGTCCCCCCACCACCTTTTTTTGTCTCTCAAAATATTTATTTCAAGTAGAAACTGGGAAGACAACAACATGTAAAATAGTTAAGTAAAAAACCTTGACAAATACACTCATTTGGTCATCAAAATATAAAAAGCTGAAAATAATATTACATTAGGTACTTTGATTGAAAACAGTGTTACTCTAGTCAAGTAATAAGCCCAAAGTGGTCCCCAACTAAGAGTTAAAGCTTGTCTCTCTATTCATACACACAGCCCTTAGACAAGCATCATATGTGTTTTTATCCAGAATGGTTCCCCCCCCACAAATCCTTATTTTTTTGTTTTTGTTACTTATATGGAAATTATTCAGTGTGTTTGTGTGTTTTTTATAAATAAGTTTTTATTTTTCAGAATGTCACTAAGCAATCAACCTCGGACAATATCTGAATCATTTTTACAAAAGTGGAAATAGCCAAATAAAGGGTCTCAGGTTAAGTGAGAGGCATGGGTGGGTTATTAATTGTTATGGAATAATTTGTTGTTTGATCAGCACAGTGACATTGCTGAACGTACTTTGAAAGTTGGCCCCGCCTGATAGTAACCCATGTGGATGCAAACCTCTTGGTCCTAGAATCCTTTCTCAAAGGTATAAATGAGGCACAAAGACTCACTAGGAGAAGGAGGAGTAAAAGCTGAGTCCTTGCCACGAGTGAGGTGCTGGCCAGAGAAAGTCAAGTCCTTGTACACCCAGTTGAAATGCAAAGGGTCCTGGCGCGTCTGTCCCCAGGGGTTGTCCCATAGGGCACATGTGAGTTGGTCTGGTGCTGGAGAGACAGACTTATTTGGATGAGGGGTACCCAGCATCCTCCGGAGAGTCAGGGGGGTGGAGCGAACCCTTACCACTGAGGCCACTGCAGCCTCTGGGTTGCCATCCTGGGTTTGTCAGCCGGTCTCTGCCCTTTCCTCCTGGGCCATCGTGCGCCTCCTGACACTGAAGGTGGGAGGGCTGGACTCCTTCCTCCTGCTCATCTGAATTGGACTCATTGTTATAGAAGTGAATGGTGGCTTGCACGGGGAAACTGGCCAGCACCTTTTCCCTGGAACTCTGCAGATACTCTTGATGCTTAGAAATGGGTAAAGTCTTACAGGATGCTGAAACCCAAAGGCCCCCTTCGATCCAAAGGTTTGTGGGTCATACCCAGCCTCAAGCTGGCTTCCAGTTCTGGTGGGGTCAGCAACCTGGGGGGTCAGGATCCAAGGGCTCCATGGTGTTTGGCTCTCGGGCGTGGCAGTGGTGGTCCGGGGGGACCGTCCCCAGGGTAGTGACAGATGCGTCCCTGCGCCTCCCGGGCTCCGGCCGCTGCCTCGGGTCTCATGGTGCCCTCGGAGCCCGTGCCTCTCCAGCATCGCCCGTGACCGGCTGTGCCTTTAACCACTCAGGCAAGGGCACTCACCTCCCAGCATCCCTTTTTAATGGGATTCGTGTTGATCATGTGTTTTCGGCCCTCCCTGGGGTGCCATTAGCACACACTTCTGGTCTTACCTTTTCATTGACCTGGGGAGGGTGGGGAGCATGGGGGAAGAGCTGTCTCCCTTGCTGGGGTTTTCCTGAGCACCATCTGTAGGCTTAAAGTGTGTTCTGGTGGGACCCTGATGTCAAGCTGTTCTGGTGAAAAACTTCAGGGTGAAGTCTATCAGAAAGTTAATCAGCTCATTCCCCACTGTCAATTTCACCCGGGGTTCCTGTAGGGAATTAGGCACCTCAAGTCCAAGGGAGCCCCTGTCCTCTTCATTCACCAGTGTTCCCCTCTTTCTATCGTATGAGAGGCTCTCGTCTCTGATTTTCTTCTTATGTTTTAGCCTAGGGAAACCTATTTTCCAATGTTCCTCCTCCTTACAGCAGGTGTACTGTTCCCACCCCAACGGTGACTTATCTCTCTCCCAACTACTCACCTTCCGGGAATTCAATGCCACTGCCAAAAAAGTGGCGTTTCATTTTGCATCTTCTTTCTTCTGTTGTTGTTCCCTGTTGAACACTTAATTTTTTCCCTAATTAATTTATTTTATTTTATATATTTTTGGCTGTGTTGGGTCTTTGTTGCTGTGTGCAGGCTTTCTCTAGTTGCGGTGAGCGGGGGCTACTCTTCACTGCAGTGCACGGGCTTCTCATTGTGGTGGCTTGTCTTGTTGCGGAGCATGGGCTCTAGGCATGCAGGCTTCAGTAGTCGTGGCTCCCAGGCTCAGTAGTTGTGGCTAACAGGCTGTAGAGCACAGGCTGAGTAATTGTGGCGCACGGGCTTAGTTGCTCCGCAGCACGTGGGATCTTCCCGGACCAGGGCTCGAACCGTGTCCCCTGCGTTGGCAGGCGGAGTCTTAACCACTGCACCACCAGGGAAGCCCTGTTGAACACTTTAAAAAGCAACATCTACCAATTGAGAAGGGTTCATTTCAAATGAACCCTCTTATTTTTTCAACTTTCTCCTGATATAAGGCACTTTGCTGCCCCTAAAAAAGGTCAAATTTACGATTCTAATATTTTCAGGGGCCACACGATCTGCATTAGTATAATGTCTGTAGGCCTGATAAATCTTCTCCAAGAATTCAGAGGGGTCTTCATTTGTTTTTTTGCTGAATTTTGTTCAACCTCTCTTTGCTTTGGCTCCCCTTTTCAAAGCCCTGCCAAGATGCACTGATAAGTAATGTTCTAATAAGGGCAGTCCTCCCTCATTGGGTTCCGATTTGGTTCAGCTGTTGGTACTGCCAATTGGGTTCAGGTGTAGGAGAGCTCCCTATAAAGGAGGGTTGCAATCCTTTCAAATAAACAAGGCTGAGAAACCCAGCTGGCTGGCTGTTGGCATTTAGGCCCCCTATGAGAGAACGGGGTAAGGGAGACTGCCCTGCCCCGGGAGCGGTTCCTCATCCCAACTGGGTGCCCTGTCGGGTCTTAGATGGCAATACCATACCAGGCCCCTGTGCCCCAGGAACTAACACAGGATTTTCTAGTTGATCCCTAGAAGGAGGGGCAGTCCCGAGCTCAGCTGGAGGAGTTAAGGTCTGAAGCAACCTATCCTCACTCTCATTCCTTTCTTTCTCTTGTTTTCCCTGATGCAATAGCACAAATACTTGCACGTAAAGAATGTCATCATCCTTCCCCACTTCTTCACAGAAAAGCCACCATAAAACCATAAATAGCAATTGATCATCGCTAACCATTAAAAGGGTGCCTTTTTGCCTTGGCATCAACCAACCGGGCTGAATTCTGGGCTGGGGCTTTTGGTGATTTTAGGAACCAAGTGCAACCTTTCTCTTCTCCCTGGGAATGTCCTACAGACAGGCCTTCTTTTTTTTTTTCCCCCCTTTTCTATTCCTTTCCTCCATCTGACATCACTAAGAGTTTTAAATATCACAAAATTGATTTGGCTGTAAATGGAGAAAGAGTACCAAACAAAATGAAACAAAAAACCCAAAGAAAAAACAGAAAATCTAAATAAACCCTCCAGTTTGGTCTTGGGGTTTTACATATACCAACGACGTAGGAGACCACAAACGACGTAATTAACACAGCAAGCGTAGCAGTATACGGTGCACAGGGTCCCAAGATAACTCTGTCTAAACCCCTTGTGGAGTTTCTAACAGGTACTGTGGCCACACAATATTACAATAAAATATCATCATCTTCTACTCATGGGTCATGGCTGTAATCAGATCACTTATCCAAAACACACCTCAGAGGACTTTCTTTAGGGATAGTTGAAACATTCTCCATTTTTAAAGACAGACATTCAAGACAAACAAAACACAAATGGCACATACCAACGCTAGCATCCAAAGAAGCAAACGAACCGGGTAAAAGTCCAACAACTCTTTCCTCTCTCCAACAGGGTACCCCACTCAAATACAAACTGGCTTATTTTGGAGAAAAAGCCCCAAATGGAGAGGAAATAAAGTTTCCGGCTGTACACACCGGAGTGACTTACCTACTGCATGGAACCCATCGGCTCCCAAATATCAATTCCTTGTTCCAATTGCCTAGCACTGGGGCAGCCGGTGCCGCTTTGGGGAATTCTGAAGGGCAGGTTCTCTGGACAAGTGGTCCCGGCAGCTGCTAGGGCCTTACCGGAAAATTCCCCAACCCCAAATTTGTTACCGAGTCCCAGCTTGTACTGCACGACAGGCCAATAAATCTAGAGATGAGTTGCTGGGGGAAGGAATAGCAACCTTACTCGGAAAGCCAGAAAACTGAGAAGACGGCAAAACCGCCTCCCAGAGAACCATCTTGCCTAAGTTAGCATTCACGGTCTTTTATACTAAAGGGGAGGAGTAAAGCCAAGCACTTCCTGGTTCCGGTCAGCCTCCAGAGGGGGGAATGCAGCCATTCACAGGTGAGCCTCATCAGGATGTTTGCTGTGAGCTAAACAAAGGTATTTTAGCTTAATGCTCCTTACCTGGGAGCCAGGGTTCCCAGAGATGGGCCATTATGTATAATTTAAGCTTATAGGCAACATCCCTTTACTGATTAACTTGTGATAGAATATAAAGGTTCTTCCTTATTACAGGCCCAGCCTAACCCCAACCTAACCCTCATCACATCTCTGCCTCAGTCCCCTGTGTCCACCCTGCATGTGCCTGGCACATGTTAGAAGCCCAAGAGTGTGCTTGTCACCAGGATTGAATTTGGAAATCCCAGGATGAACAGCAGATATGGGACTCCCGGGGACATTTTCTGACGGCTGGGACGCAGCCTCTTGAGCTTACTTTGCAAACTGTGTTTGATACTTTACAACCTCTGAAACTCAGGTTTCTGTTCCATCCAGGAGCACTGTAGAAACACCAAGGGCCAGAGACTGAGCACAACACACACATGCACACAGTACACAAGGGAGCAGCCGTCGTGCTGCCCACCCATCCATCTGTGGCCTGGCCTGGTGTGGCTCAGTCCCAGGCTGGGGGCTGCCCCGAAGGGCTGTGGCTCCAGGCATGCCGGGGCTGGCTCACACCAGCTCTCAAGAGCTGCACATCTCCTCCCAACCCCACATTCCCAGACATTCCACTGGTTAGTCTGAACTTGGCCACAGTGGGAGTATTTACACCATGGTCATCAGCAAATGTTCTAAATTAGGTCCTGCTCTTTCCTCCAAAAGCCAGGTGTTCTACATTATTGGCACCCCACCGCCTGGCTCCCAGCAGCTGGTGGTCTGGGGTGGGGGATTCCTCTAAAGTGTGGTCCATGGGCCAGCAGCAGCCATCAGCATCACTTAGGAGCTTGTCAGAAACGCAGAATCCTGCCCTCCCCCACAGCTCTCCAAATCAGAATCTCTAGGGGCGGGGCCAGCAGTCTGTAGTTTATCAAGAAGCTTCGGTGGGCAAAGTCTGAGATGCAATGACCTAAGCACCAGGGAGGAGAAGAAGGGGCTCCGAGGAAAAGTGTCACTGTCCCACTGCCTAGTCAGGTGTCTTCTGACTGCCCCTCTTTATGGGTTAAGTATCACATAGAGAAAATTTAGGGGAAAAAAATCCACATTTCCGTGAGCCGCATCAATGTTCTCAGTCTTCCATGATTCTTCCATGATTTGAGCACATTTATATAAAAGTCAACGGCAGGTGCACCCATTTTCCACATGTTGGTATACAACACATTTGCATCCCAATTTCTTCCCGAACAACCACGGCCTTAGACTTTGACTTGGTCTCCAAGGCCTGCTGACTATCAAGCACAGATTTTGTGCAGTTCCTTCAACTGCCTTTCCTTTGTTCTAGCATTGGGTGCTGGCACCTGGAATGTAATCTTCAGAATTAACATTCCTTGTGCCGCCTGGCCCGCAGAGCAGGAAGGAAGCCTCATGGGAAGGAGCACGGACCCCTAATCCTTTTTATTCTGGGAAGTATTTTGGCGCAGCCTGGCTCTGCGGTTTATAAACAAGCTCTTTGCTGGCTGGTGGGGGGCGGGGTGGTGGAAGCCAGGGCTCTGTGTAGAGGGGAGTTAGACCCCCGCTCTGGAGCCTTTCATGATGCGGTTGGTTACCTGTCAGGTACAGAACAGGAGTGTAAACAGAAATCACTTACTGTAGGTGACACCGTTGGGCAGTGAAAGGCTTGGGAAAACCATCAGCACCCCTGCCTCACGAACTCTGTGGCTTTTCATAACAGACCTGGCTTCTTCATGCAACAAATATTCATTGGGTGCCTCCTCTGACCCCACCACTTCACAGAGATGGGGCTAGTGGGCGACAGAAACTCTAGAACAAAGTGCAGGCCTTCTGCCCAGGTGCTGGAAGTGCCCCAGGCTAACAGTGGCATCCCAGGTGGAGGAATAGCTTGGGCAAAGTGTGGAGATAGAGAGTGGGCATTCACTAATGGACAGTTGTTCAGAATAGTTGGCGGGGAGGGGGGCTGCTGGAAGATGGGTGACAGGAAATGAGGTGGAAATAGGGGCAGGTGTTAGGTGGTCAAGTCCTTACCGAGCCAGGATAAGCTGTTTGGTCTTTGTTCTGTAGACACTTATGACTGAGAGGACGCCACCCACCTAACCGACATCTGTCCATCTTGGACCCATCCATCCATCAATCCATCCCTCCACCCACCCACCAATCCATCCTCTCCCCAGTGTCCATTTGCTGGTCAACCATCATCCATCCATCTACCTTTCCACCTATCAGCTTAAGTATACTCTGTACCAGGCACAAGATTTCTTCTTTCTTTTCCTGGGTCTTGAAGGTCTTGCAGTTTCCCTAGCAATTTATATATACAGTTGACCCTTGAACAACACTGGGTTTGAACTGCATGGGTCCACTTATACACAGACTTTTTTCAGTAGTAAGTACTACAATACTATATAATCCCCAGTGGGCTGAACCGCAGATATGGAGGAACTGTGGATACGGAGGGCCAACTGTTAGTCATATGCGGATTTTCAGGGATTTTCAACAGCGTGCAGGATGGACGCCCTTCACCTCCATGTTGTTCGAGCGTCAATTATATTCCCCCTCAGAACTACCCCACCTTACCAGTGTCCACCTGCAGACTACTCAGGTAATGCTGTTGTTAGAAACAAGGAATTAAATAGTCACGTGACAGCAAGGCTCACCTGGCCTCATGTTTGGGAAACGTGTAGTAGGGTAAAGGTATCGTGGGTAGGTGCACTGAATGCCGAATGATGTGGAAATCTCATCCTGACAAATAATTCTTATGAAAGTCAGTTATGAAGCTGTTGGAGCATATGGGCATACACGTGCTTCACATACTTATGAGATATATATATATATATATATATATATATATATATGCCTTTCAAATTAAAAAAAGGAGTCAGGATTAAGAATGCATTATTTTTTTTAAAAAAAACTGCACATTAATCTTCTGTCAAGTTTTTTTTTTTTTTGAGCTGGGAGGGGTGGGTGAGAGTGAGGGAGTAGTGTTTTATGTTGGTCTTCTTGAATAGGTTAAACCTAGTAAATACTTTGGTCTAACATCTTTCATTGTCCTCTATGGTGAAAAAAACCACTCATGCTGAGTACAGAAGACACCACAACACACACACACACACACACACACACGGCCAAAGATAACTATTGTTTTATTCTCTTTGGTATGTTTTTGTTCATTCTCTTTTCTCTGCATACTTTAAAACATAATTGAGATCATCCATTTTATACAGCTTCGAATCTGACTTCCCTCCCTCCATTTAATGTATGACATGAAAAAATACTTAAATACATTTTTTGAAAAACCATCTTAATGGCTTCCAAGAGCACCACCGCGTGCATGTTCCATAATTTATGGAACCAATCCCCTTTAGTTGAGGGCTTAGGAGGTTTCCCATGCCTGGCTCTTATTAAAAGATGGAGGTTATCCTTCTACTGTCTACCTTCTGTCAGAACTATTTTCTTTGTGTAGAATGCTAGAAATGGAATAACTCAGAAAAAAATTTTTTTAATGCTGAGACTTCAATCTCTATTGCCACCTTGCCTTCCAAAAAGGCACTTTACCCTCACTGAGGTTCTCTGGCATGTCACAGAAGGCGTCTCCAGCTCCCTGGAAGGTATGCGAATGCTGTGTGGGTGCGTTGCTGTCTAGTGAGCGCACTGTGATGCTTCAGAGGAAAAATTTGTAAAAAAACCAAAACAAACGAACAACACTGCAATAGAGTGATTAGCCTTCCTGCCTACTGTGGCCCCAAACCCAAACCAATCTTGTGATAAAAAATTTAAAGAAACAGCTCAAAATCCTTTTATCCTGAGTTTCAAATCATGCTGCCAGGAATGTTTCTGATCTGAAAGTTGTATAACGAGTTTCTGCTGAACAAGAAAATTTCCTGCTGTCAGACCCCTGCCACCTCTTCTCCCGAGGGAGGAAAATAGTATAACCCCCACCCCGTGCCTCCTACTGCTCGCAGAGCCGCAGCCTGACCAACAAGGGTGACAAGGGCGTGCTGGGGGGCTTGGCCGCCCCGGGGATGGGGTCGGGGCTGCAGAGGGCTCGAGAAGGCGCTCTGGATAAGAGCTCCAGCTGTGGACTGAGATATCCTAGGTCCGATTCCCGCCTCTGTGACTCTGGGCAAATCACTTCGTTCTCTGAGCCTCAGTTTACTGGCACGCAATATGGGGCCAACCCCAGCGCGCACCCCCAGGCCTTTCAAATTAAAAAAAGGAGTCAGAGGATTAAGAATGCCATTATCGCACAGAAGGCGACCCCGCGGGGTCTTGAGGGGACTGCGCAGCCCGGGCGCCGGCACTCACCTCCGCCGTACATCTGGCACAGGTAGGGGAAGCGCCACACGTTGCCCAGGCCCACGGCGTACGAGATGCAGGCGAACACGAACTGCAGCGGGGTGGCCCACAGCGGCCGCGCTTCGTCCATGGCCCCGGAGCTTGGCGCGCGGCGCGCTGGGTGCGCGGCCGCCAGGAGCGCCGTCCCGCTCGGCTCGGCCTGGGGATGGCCCCGCGCCTCTGCCGCGGCCGCTCGCCCGCTTTTTAATTGCTAATCTCATTAACGACGCTCGCGTCGGAGGGGCGAGGCTGGTAAATGGATGACGGCGAGCCGCCCCCCGCCGCTGGGCCGCCGCGCCCGGGAAGGCACCCGAGATTGCGCTGTACAGGATGGCGCCCGGGCCCCTCCAGCTCGACGTGGGGTCTGGTGCGTCGGCTGTGGAGCTCCTGGGAGTGGTCAGGTTCCCTCCAGCACCTACCCAGCATTTACAGAGTGCCTACTGTGTGTCAGGCTTTGTCTGGGGACAGGGCTGTGAACAACACAAACATCCCCAGCCCTCCCGGAGCTGACATTCTGGTAAAGGGAATTGCTTAAATGAACTGGATGAAATAGCCCATTTTCAACTATTTTTGACCTACAGAAAG
Source organism: Hyperoodon ampullatus (assembly GCF_949752795.1). NCBI lineage: Eukaryota > Metazoa > Chordata > Mammalia > Artiodactyla > Ziphiidae > Hyperoodon > Hyperoodon ampullatus. The sequence continues at coordinate 42,507,905 of NC_136923.1, read as the reverse complement.
GATAATTCCATAGGGTTTACCCTAGTCCATATTTAAGACAGAAAGAGGCAAGGAAGGCAACTAAGGCAAAGGGGTTAGCAGTTCTGGGGGCGGGGGGGTAGGCTGGGGTAGTCAAGGAGGGCTTCCCAGAGGAGGGGACTTACATTTGCCCAGAGAGCAGAAGGAAGCGAGGGACTCCCCCCACCTCTCCAGTGGAAGAGGAGTGATCCAGGCAGCCATCTCCTTCCAACCACAGACAGGTTGTGTGTGCCTACTGTGTGCAGGGCCGGGAGTCTGGCTCTGTAGTGCAGGATAGGGCCAGGAATCAGGTTTCGAACAACCACTGTGGGAGATTCTACTCCTGGGGCCAGAGATTCTGGTTCACTAGGCCCGAGCCGGGTCGGGGGGGCTAAGAAACCTCATATCTTTACCAGTCTCTCAGGTGATTTGGTTTAAGGAGGTCGCTAGAAACGACTAAGTCAGGTGCTTTGGGAGTGAAGCAGGATCTGGCTTTGAATCTCAGTTCTGCCACCAACTTGGCTATGTGACCTTGAACAAGTCATTTAACCTCTCTGAGCCTCTGTTTCCTTATCTATAATGGGAACAAATATTTTCCCCTTCCATGAGCTCATGTGAGAATTAACTGAGAATTTAGCTTACTGCCTGGCACATACTAAGTGCTCAACAAAGAAGTCATTATTACAGGCTGAATGAATGAATAACACACTAAAGAGTGACATACTTTGAACAGTGCACCTGGTACAGAGTAAGAGCTAAGAAAATACTTGATAAATAAGTAAAATTAAAAAGAGATGAAAAGCAGAGTTGCCAGTGGGAATCTTAGTTGATGCCAAAATGAAATCACCACTGTGGCTCAACCCCTGGTTGGACTTTCCCCGGAGTTCCTGCCTGGCTAGCGGCACAGGAGAAAGCGGGGTGTGCTGAGGAAGATAGGGGCTCCTCAGACATACCACCTGTCCTTGATCTTCCGACCTCCAACAAGCAAAGGAGAAAAAGTTCTCAATGCGGCAGGGGAGACGATTGTGATGTTTAGACTTCGAATTCTAGAGAGTGTTTTCTTTACCCCTCGCTTCCTCCCCAGAGGAACCCACTATCATGGTTTCTATCCCAGAGGTCAGTTTCAGCTGCTCTGACCTCTACAAAACTGAACTCATGCAGTATGTGCTCTTTGCTGCCTGGCTTCCTCAGTGGGATTCACTCACATTCTGGTGTGCAGTGTATGATGTCCTTTATCCCTGCCCCCTAGGGTTCTGAGGTGTGAACATACTCGAGTTCGTGGCTGAGGGACGTTTGTGTTGTCTCCAGTTTGGGACTGTGATGAATAAAGCGTTACTGAACATCCTAGTACGTGTCCTTAGATGCATGAATCCACTCATCGCTGAGAACTCCGGGCCATCAGGTAGGTATATGTGCACCTTTAGTAGACGTTGCCAAACTGTTTCCAGAGAGGTAGTACCAGTTTACATTCCCCTGAGAGTTTCAGTTGCTGTGCATCCTCACCAACACTTGTCCTTCTGTTTTCAAAGTTCCACCCGGTCTTGTGGGTGTGTAGTGATAGTTCGCTGTGGCTATTAATCTTAATTTCCCTAATGCTAATAAGGCTGCATACTTTTCCATAGGCTGATTGGGTCACTTGCATATCCTCTTTCATGGAGTGCCTGTTCAAGTCTTTTGCCAGCTTTTAAATGGCTTGTCTGTACAGTTCTTTATATATTCTGGATATGGGTCCTTTGTCAGTTTTATATATTACAGATTTCTTCTCTCAGTCTGTGAGTTGCCTTTTTTTTTTTTTTTTTTTTTTTTGCGGTAGGCGGGCCTCTCACTGTTGTGGCCTCTCCCCTTGCGGAGCACAGGCTCCGGAGCACAGGCTCAGCGGCCACGGCTCACGGGCCCAGCCGCTCCGCGGCATGTGGGATCCTCCCAGACCGGGGCACGAACCCGCGTCCCCTGCATCGGCAGGCGGACTCTCAACCACTGCGCCACCAGGGAAGCCCTGTGAGTTGCCTTTTTATCAGTGGTGTCTTTTGATGAACAGACGTTCTTAATTTTAATAAAGTCCCAATTTACCAATCTTTCACCTTAGTGTTCTCCTTTAGTATTTTTTTTGTCATTTTAAGAGATCCCTCCCTTACCAACTCCAAGGTCATGATGATATTCCTGATAATTAAAATTTGTGGCAAAATAAGTCTCAGAGGCCCACAGAGAGGGCTGCCTTTTAATGCTATCGAATAGTGAAGAAGGCATATTGCTGCCTCTAGCCATCCGCCTGGCATGTTCTTGTTCTCATAAATGACTTTTCCCTAGACAGTACCTGGCTATGTGGCTGCATTTCAGACACTGGGCACCTTGGAGAGATGCCCAGCCTGTTATCTGGAAGAGGAGGTGGCTTGGTGTTTGTTGGTTTGACATAAGCAAGGCCCCTCTTCGATTCCCTCCCCCAGGGATCAGGCCAGCACCTCTGTCCAGTCACACTGGCAGTCACACTCCCTGGGAGCCTGTTCATGCTGTGAGGCCCTGGGTGGGGCTGTGAGTAGCACAAGGAGGCATCCCTATAACAGGACTAAGTAACACCTCAGGCCTCCTGGTAACGTCCCCACACTTTCCTGAACCCCATCTGACAAGACTCTAACCTGACAAGACCCATTGTGCTGCTGTGGCTGCTAGGAGAGGAAGGATGGGTGTGCCTGCCCAGGGAGCCAGCAAAGCAGGGGGTGGACGTTAGTGGTGGTGGGCCGGCAGATGGCTAACAACTGGCTCTCTGTGGCAAGAGCTCTGATATGTAGGTTTACCAATTTCTATGGTGTAAATATTCCCACCAAAGCCGATTCCAAGCTACCAACATGGTGTCACTGAACGTGGAGTTGGGAGAGAAGTGCAGTAGCTCACCGGTAACAGAACGTCCACCACACCTATGCAATGATACAGATAACCTCAAGAACAGAGCTAATAGTGTAGAAAATAATTAGGAAGTGGTGGGCTTTGAGTATTGACTACCTCTGTTTTAAATCATTTGTTAGTTCATATAACTTAATTTTTAATAATGGCTGTGTTTACGGGGCTTCCCTGGTGGCACAGTGGTTAAGAATCCGCCTGCCAATACAGGGGATGCGGGTTCAGGCCCTGGTCTGGGAAGATCCCACATGCCGCGGAGCAACTAAGCCCGTGCGCCACAACTACTGAGCCTGCGCTCTAGAGCCCATGAGTCACAACTACTGAACTCTCGTGCTGCAACTACTGAAGCCTGTGCGCCTAGAGCCCGTGCTCCGCAACAAGAGAAGCCACCGCAGTGAGATGCCTGAGCACCCCAATGAAGAGTAGCCCCCTGCTCGCCGCAACTAGAGAAAGCCCGCGCGCAGCAACGAAAACACAATGCAGCCAAAAATAAAATAAATAAAAAAATTTTAAAAACGAAGGAAAAAGAATTCTTTAAAAAAAAAAAAAAGGCTGTGTTTAGCAAGCAAGTCACAAAATTCCTGAAAATGTACCAGGTGGCACTCACCAGCCTGTAGGTGCTGGCCCAGCACTCTACAGGGACCTGGGGCTGGGGAAGCAACTTGTGTGTGGCAAGGGCGAGTGGAGCGAGTTCAGCTCTCAGTGGTCAGGGGCCCGAGGGCAGCAGGGTTTTCGGCTTAGCTAAGCCCCACCCCAAGTGCTCCCCGGGGGCCTCCACTGGCAGTGTGGAAGAAATATTCCCGCAGACCGGCCTGTCTAGTCTCACTGTGCCACGTCACGCAGGACACACTCCCTGAAGGATAGGCCAGCCTGCCCGAGTCATCTAATTTCGGGAAGAGGGTGGAGAAAGTGGGGATGGCCCCGACTCAGCTGTGTGGGTGTGGGTCACGGCCCCGCGACAGCGTTCCAGTTTCTCACCCACCAGCTATCGCCACACAGCTTTCAGTAACGTGCTCACCCTAGTGATCCTGCTGTTACTTAATCCCCTTTCAGTGGCTCCCAGTTCCCCACAAGATAAAGTCCAAACTCCTCAGCCTGGTCTGGAAGGCTCTAGGAACTTTTAAAAATTGGGCCCTGAGGAATTTGACCCTTGCTCACCTAGGTTCCAGGAGAAGCTAGACTTTTCACCTCCTGGAAAATGCTGTGCATTTTTATACTTCTGGGCAGTTCCCTCAGCCAGGAACACCTTCTCCCTACTTCATCCAGGAAAAGCCTGTCCATTCTTCTCGACCCAGATGGAATATTACCCTATTTAAGAAGCCTCAGCACCCCTATCCCCAGCCAGAATATATCACTCCCTCTCCTCTGCCCTCAAGCCTGGGTGTACATCTGGCTTCTAACACTTTCAGTGCTGCCTTGTCAGGAAAAGTGTAAGATACACGTCCCCTCTGGGCTGTGGCTGGTTATCATGTCTAAGTCATCCTTTTTTCCCTAGTGCCAGGCGCATGGTTGAGTCTCACTGGAGTTAGCTGATAAAGGAGAAGCCTGCTGCATAATCGGAGCACTTCAGTATAAATTCCATAGCATCCAAGACCCGGAGACGTCCGTGTTGCAGAAGGTTTCTTCAGACATTTCAAGTCTTTATTGCCCACCTACTACTGTGTGCCAGGAGCCAGCTTGGGGACTTGAGGTAAACCTCTGAACATGGCCTTCCCTTCCCTGCTCTCCAAGGCACCTGCTCACTCTCCCATGGGGAGCACAGAGACACACACAGTGGAAATAGGCGTGTGGAAGCCACCAGGAGGAGGTTCTGCAGAAGAAACACTGAAGCTGCTGGGGGGACTGGTCCAGCTCAGGTGGTGAAGAGGAGGGCCCTCCCAAGAGCCTGGGGGAGTCCCTGCTCCAGGGCTGAGTGTGTGCACATATGTATGTGCATGTATTTGTGTGTGCCTGCATGTCTACATATGTGGGTGCATACATGCCTCTGTGTGTGTGTGTGTGTGTGTGTGTGTGTGTGTGTGTGTGTGGTGCTGAGGAGACAGTGAAACTGAGCAGGACCCTCTGAGGCCTTCCTGGGTACAGAAGTTCCTCTGTGTCCCCGTTTCTTGTTTGTAGAAAAAGGCTTTAGTCTCCTAGGCCTTCCCTGAGTTCCAAAGAGCAGACTCAAGCAGTTACTAATTAGGGAAGTGAGGGCATGCGGAAACAAAGAGAAAGCAAATGGTTCCGTAGGAAAACCAATTAGTTCAGTGATAAAACAGAGTCTTAGTTTCCCCTCAAGAGACACACATAACAGTCTGACACATATCTTTGAGTTTTTATGCAGAAACTAAGACACCTGACCAGGTGGAGGACTACATGCTGACTCCAAGACCCCAGACTGGGACCAGAGGGAGGGTTGATAATTAAGATTCCTGAAACACCAACCTGTTACCTCAACACCAACCAATGAGAAGAAAGTCTTGCACCCTTCAGCCCTCACCCCAAACGCTGCCTTTAGAAACCCTTCCCTGAAAGCCATTGGAGAGTCAGGGTCTTTTGAGCATGAGCTGCCCGTTCTCCTTGCTTGGTGCTCTGCAAATAAATGCTGTACTTTCCTTCACCACAACCTGGTGTCAGTAGATTGGGTTTGTTGTGCAGCAGGTGGGCAGACCCAAGTTCAGTTCAGTTAAAGTTTTGGCAACCATGAAAGGACAGCTGTCCCAAGTGGGCATCCTGCCCATGGCACATTGTCCCCTGGCTGGTGGTTACACTCAGATTCTGTCCAGCAGCTGCCTGAGCACCTTCGTCTCAGGGGCAAACCCTAGAACTTGCTGCTGACCAGGCATTGCTGACCCATGGTGCTTTTGGTTCTATGGTGAAGGAAACAAGGCTCTGGTCCTGGTTTGTTAGACACCTCTGGCAAGTGCCAGAACCTTGTGTGTGACATCAGGATATTCTTCCCTACTGGGTTGCCTTGATTGGAATTTCCCTTTTTTGGGAGGGAAAGGCATAGGACTTGATCATCTGGTTTTGAGTGGAGTACTGCTTTAATTGGATTTTCCATTCTGGGTTGAGGAGTTCCTTGGCCATCAGGCACCACCTGAGTGGTAATTGGGAAACTCCCTGTTAGACCAAGGCTTGCCTGCGCTCTCATCTGGACTGGCGAGTAGGAAACTTTCCATTCTTGTGCTATAGGGAACTGCAACCCTGAGAGGCCATCAGATACTGACCTGCCTGTTTCTAGTAATACCAGCCGTGTGAAAGAATAATGGGAAACCATAACTCTATTCCACCTTGTAGTCCCATATGTGGTGCTCCAAGGACAATGGTGCTTCAAGGACAAAGGACAACCCTGCCTGAAAAAGTGTCAGCGTCACACCCCCTACCAGACTCTTAATCGCCCTCCCCACCATGTTGTGATGGTTATGAAATTCCTGAGCCCACCTGGGTGACGCCCACCTGGGTAACGGGACCTGTCCCAAATAAGGAAAGGCATCTGCCCTGTCCTACTCCCACCCTATAGAAGGAAGGTGTATGTGCCTCGACCAATCAGCAAACGAAATTTTCACCTTGGACCATTCCTTTGTTTTCTGGCTATAAAAACTGATCAATAGCACATGTTCAGTCTTGACTCTCCCAGACTACTAGGAAGTCTGCCCGCTGTTCTGGCAGCAAACCTCCCCTCTAATAAATTCTATCTTCTTTACATTCTGCCTTATGTCTGGAAATTCTTTTCCAACCTGCGTTCAGACCATGACACCCTAGGGTGTATTTTGCAAAACTGGGAGATCTTCAGCTATGCTCCCATGAAGGAAAAAATGATATTTTATTGTAATACTGCTTGGCCTCAGTACTCCCTGGGACCTGGAGAACAATGGCCCCTCAATGGTGCTTTAGATTATAACACCATCTTTCAATTAGAACTATTTTGTAAAAGGGAAGGAAAATGGGATGAAATTGCTTATGTATAGGCTTTTATGATATTCTGTCAATGTAAGCCTTTTGGAATTGGTTTGGCTTTTATCTTGGGTGTGTGCATGAGTATCTTGGTACATTATGTCCAAATCCTGTTTTCTCTCCCTGGTTTTGACCCTCATTAAGGGGTCCTGGTTTGGGGGGAAACCCTACCTGTAGGAGAGGAAGAAAGTGAAAGGATTAATCATTCTCAGAGACATTCCTGGCATTGACCCTTGTTAGAGGGCCCTGGTTTTGACCATTTAGAGGGTCCTGGTAACTTGAATGTGGTCTAGACAGTCCTAGAAACTGATAGTTTAAATGTGGTCTTGAGTCTGATTCAGAGCAGGTAAGTTCATCTGGAAGTGTGAAGGTGAGTGAACGATATGTATTATTGTCTACTACTGTGGTTTGTTTAGACTGAACTGGCTATTTGAGAACTGAAGGAAACCACCATGAAAATGGCCAAAATGGACTCTTTTGACATTCCAAAACTGGTTTTTGCATATGCAGTTAGAAGAAGCTGGTTTTCTACGGAACTTATTTTTTTCTCCGGGTGCCTTTGAGATGTAAATGTTCTACCAGGGCTCTCATCTTACCCGACCCTCTCCTATTCCTAAAAATGAAAAATAAAAGGGGGGTGGGGGAAGAGGCCTTTTAATTCAAGCAGGAAAACTATGAGATATCTGTGTCCACATGGATGTATGTATGTCTGTGTATATTATAGATATGATGTCTTTACCTCTAGGCGGTATTATCAAAATTAATTTGTAAATTAGCTCTATTTAACTGGTTTAAAGGAAATTTAAGTGCTTATATAAATTCTTGGAAATATAAAGGAAACTGATCAGAATGAATTTCAGGTTCACATGATCTGGGAAATATTCAATATTGAATTAATATCTGGTATTAAAGTTAGTGTAGGCTTGTTAGTTTAATTGGTGAGGATGTCTTTGACATTATCAATATTGAGTATGGTAGTTTTATTGTACCTAGTCTAAATGTATCATTAATTACAATAAATATAAATGGATTAAATGGACCAGGTGAAAGAGACTATAAGATCAGAATAAAAAAATTCACACATACACTTACATGCCATTTACAAGAGAAAAATCAAAAAAGATCACAGAAAGATTTACAGTAAAATGATGAAAAGGATATAGCAGGATAATGTTATCCAAAAGAAAGCTAAGAGGAGCTGTATTACATCAGACAAAATAGACTTTAAACCAAAGAGTGTTATTAGTGATAGAAAGAACACCTATCACTAGAAAGATGTAACATTTTGAAAGTTGAATACAATTAGTAAAATAGCTTCAAAAACCAGGAAGCAAAAAAGTGATAGACTACAAGGAGAAACTGACGTATCTGCTATCATGATGGAGATTTCTGCACTCCTCTCTCCATTGTTGGTAAAGCAGAAAATGAAAAGTAAAGAACAAGGAATGGGAAATGATATAGATTATAAGAATAAGAGCCAAATGGAACTTTTAGAAATAAAAAAATGCAATAATTGAAAATAGAAACCCAATGAATGGGTTTAAAAGTGGATTAGACACAGTTGAGGAGAGATTTGATGAACTCAAAGATATGTCATAAGAAATTTTCTGGAACATTGCACAGAGAGATAAATAGGTAAAAAATATGAAAAGAAGTTAAGATATATAGACAAGCTATGCAGGGCAATAAAGTAGTATATGCTTACCTAGAATTCTAGAATGAAAAGAGAAAGAAACTGAGACAGAGCCATACTTAAAGTACTAGGAGCTCAGCATTTTCCACTATGGATTCATGCAGTCCAGTCAATCTTATGCAGGATTAAAAAAAAATCTATCTATCTATCTATCTATCTCAAGATGCATCAGAATGAGGCTCCAGAACATCATGGTGAGCACTTAATCCATGACACAGGTCTCACTGCAGAGGACTGTTTAATTTTTGGGATTTTGAAAAAAATAGAAAGGTAGAACTTAGGTCCTGGACAAGTAGAATAGCATATAATTTAGAAGAGTGATAAGAATTCAAATGTTCTACAGAGGTGAATAACTTTAGACTCTGTGATGGTATGCAAAGTGAACATTTCAGGGAGCTGATCCCAAATGCTTTTTATAGCTCTCCAGGATCTAATCAGTGTTCATATATTGCATTTGGTTGTTATGAATAGAGTTGCTTTTAGGACAGTTTTCCTACCTTTTAAATTTCATGATATTGACTTTTGAAGAGAACAGGCTAATTGTTTAAATTGCAGAACGTCCTACATTCAGGATTTGCCTGATTGTTTCATTGGGGGCCATTTAACACTGTTTTTCCCTCCTTATGACTTGCAGAGAACATGTTCAATTTAGTCTTTACATGGCATGTGTGATATATACTATAGCACTGTAAATGCACTTAGGCAATTAATTGTATTTGTTACTGATAGACTTTGGGAAAAAAAATGAGTATGTAACCTGAGTTTGCAATTTACGTTCACAAAATGAGAGACAGTACTGACCTTCTCCACTAAATTCAGACTATCTGGCACATCTAAGTGAGGCAGAATGCCCCTAGGATGGCGAAGAATCACTGGCTAGAACTGAAGTCCGGTGACCGCACAGAGCTGGGACTGGGCTGGCAGCTGCAGGCTGTGGCTCTGTTTCTAGGGCTGCTTCTGCTGTGAGATATGAAAAAACTAATGGGACACAGATGACTTTAATGGCAGCTTTAAAAATGAGATAAAAGAAAATGAGAAGTCTAAGGCTTGAAAGCAAAGAAGACTTAACCTAAAATGATAGGGAAATCATAGCATAAATGTTTGAATTTGTATACTTTACTATTATGTACTGGTAAAAACTCAGGGCTTTGTGAGACTCAGAGTAAGGTTAAAGAAAATAATAAATTTAATATGCTGTGTCCTTTTGTCCACATGCCCACTTCCAAAGGACAGCTGTTTCAAGAAAGCAACCTGAAAGGCTTTTCTGTAAACTGATCCTTCTGTTGTCTGAAGGAACTCATTTGGGTAAAGAGCACCAAGTAGGCATTGTTTAGAAAGGCCCAAATGGAACAAACAGGCATTTTTCAGGTCAGAGGGAATAGATGCAGAAACAAGCTTATTTGGAAAACATTGTGGCTTCTCACCATGACCACTCAGCTGATCACCTGCGTTAGTAAGATCCAGCCACATGCTATGAAAACACCAGCCTGAGAGCAGCGATGAACCATTCCGTACTTTGTGTTGGCTAAATTTATTTCTTCACCTCAAATATTTTTGCTGGGAACAAGCAATCAAGACCAACTAGAAGGCATAATCTGGTGGAGAAAAAGAGCCCTGTGAAAATATTTTCAAGGGTCAGAGTATGCCTGGGGCCATGCTGTCTCAATTAGTGACCCCCAAAGGAGTTTCACTGTGTCCTGCTATGCTGTTTTGTGCCTGTTCTCTCATTTCATAACAGGAGAAGCCCTATGAATCTCACCCTGCCAGAAAACACACATGCTTCGTTTCACAAGCTCAATAGCTCAAATTACACTAGATTTCTTTCACCTGTCGATATGCAAAATGTGGTCTCTGGCCCAGAATGGGCACCACTGGGGAGCCTGTGAAAAATGCAGACTCTCGGGCCCCTCTCCAGGCCTCCTGAGTCAGAACCTACGTTTTAGCAAGACCCCCGGGGGATCTGTAGGAAGGTTAAAGTTTAAGGAGCACGCTGGTTCTTCAACCTGGTTTCATGGCAGGATCCTCTATGCAGCTTTAAAGCACAGATGCAGGATGCCAAGTGAGTGTTCGTTTAGAAGTCACGTGGCATTTTCCACCTTTCAAATTTCTTCTCTAAAATACACTGAGTCAACAGAAAAAAGATCTTAAAGATAATTTTGTTGTATATGCAAACAAAAATTTCTCCTCCTGAACTTGAAGAGCTCGAAATCTTTTCCCTGCTTACCAAGGTGCCACATTGCCGGGATATAGCTCAAGGCCCTTGGGGAGGGATTTTGCTACATGGATTCCCTGCTGTATCACAGGGAGTGACATACTTCCCAGATTTCTGACCTTCTGTTTTCCATTTCCCAACATACAACTTACCCAGAATTACATTTTATCATGGTCTGTCATGTTTTGTTTTCATTTATTCAGTACTTTAAAATTCCGACTATATAGGATACCTATAGGAAAGTACATTCACATGTGTGTAATATAGCAAATAATTTTAATGTTAGTGCCCATGTAGCCACCATATAAATGAAGAAATAATGTCTACTGCTCAAGAGCGCTTTCCATCCCTCCTCTCCGCAGTTCTCCAACGCCCCACCTGCCCAGAGATTACTACTATTCTATCTGTTTCTTAGCTTTTCTTTATGATTTTACTATCTATCCACATACCCTAAAAAATGTAGCTTGGTTTTGCCTGGTTTTGAACTTTTTGGAGATAGAATCATAATGTCTTTTTGCGTTTTACTTCTGTTGTTTAACATCCTGTCTGGGGGACACATCCATGTTGTATGTAGCTGTCACTTGTGTATTTTCATTGCTGTAGACGGTCAATTTTATGATTATAGTACATGGGAATTTTCAGTAGAACATTGCGTAATTCAGTCTATTTTTTTTTTTTTTTTTTTTGGCTGTGTTGGCTTCATTGCTGCATGCGGGCTTTCTCTAGTTGTGGCGAGCGGGGGCTACTCCTCATTGCGGTGCGTAGGCTTTTCATTGCAGTGGCTTCTCTTGCTGCGGAGCACGGGCTCTAGGCACGCCGGCTTCAGTAGTTGTGACTCACGGGCTTAGTTGCTCCGTAGCATGTGGGATCTTCCCGGACCAGGGATCGAACCCATGTCCCCTGCATTGGCAGGTGGATTCTTAACCACTGTGTCACCAGGAAAGTCCTGATTCAGTCTATTGAACTTTGTTCAGACTTGCCTCAAAAGGTATAGTGTGGCCAATCTTTACAAATATTCTCTATTTGGTTAAAAAGAGAGTGGATGCAGCAGTTTGAGGGCAGTGCTTTATTTGTCTGTTAGGCCAAATTTGCTTTGGTATGGTTCCTATCCTCACATTCTCACTGATTTTTTTTTTTGTCTGCTTGATCTGTCAATCACTGAGAGAAGGGTGTTAGTATCTTCCACTATGACTGTGGATTTGTCTAGTTCTCCTTTTAATTGCATCCATTTTTTCTTTATAGATTTTGAAGCTGTTAGGCAATCAAACTTTAAATTGTTATATCTTCCTGGAGAAGTAAAACTTTTATCTTATAGAGTGACTCTGTTTATCTCTAGCAGTGTTAAGATTCTCTTTTTATTTGAATAATTTACCTGCAGATTGTTGTGTATTTTTTATGTTCACAATCCTGCCATCTATAGATAATGACTTTTTTTCCCCCTGGACTCATGCTTTGGTTTGAAGCTCCAGCACAATGTTGAATAGAAGTGGGGAGAGCAGGGGACTTTACTGTGTTTCTAAGATCAAAGGGTAAGCATTCCACACATCACTACTCAGTATGGATGTTGAGTTTTATCAAATATAAATCAAATCAGGTCACTCCTCCGCTCAAACCCACAGGTGGCCTCCCCATCTCACTCAGCACGAAAGACAAAGTCCCTGCAGTGACCTACAAGCTCTGTACGGCCTGACCCCCTCACTGTTTCTATGCCCTCCTCTCCTACTACTTTGTCTTGTTCTAACTACCCCAGGCACAGCACCAGATTGGTTCTGCCCTGGGGCCTTTGCACTGGCTCATTTCTCTGCCTGAATGTTATTCTCCCAGATACGACATGACCAATTTCCTTACTTCCTCAGATTTTTGCTCAGAAGTCTCCTCATGAGGCCTTAGTGATAACCTCAGCTAAAATGGCAACTGCCACTCCCAGGTTTTATACCCTCTTTCCTGCTTCATTCTATCTCCTTGGCCCTTATCACTATTTAGCATATAATGTGAGTTTCTCATTTATCAGGTCTGATTCATTAGTTTATTTAGAGGTAATTATTATGTGCAGGGCCCTGTTCTAGGTACTGGGGATGCAGCTGTAAACAAGACAACCCAGACCCCAGGCATATATTCTAGTAGGAAGGAATACAAGAAAACACACTGCTGCTTCTCCATCTCAAGAAAAAAAAATCCCTTTGCTTGACCCCACTTTCCCTTCTGGCTTCTGTCCTGTTTGTTTCTATTCTATCTTATAGCAAAACTCATCAAGACTTGTCTACACCTACTTTGTCTCAGTCTCTCTCCTCCCATTGCTTCTTACAGTTAACTGTCTTGTCAAGGTCACCAACGATCCCAGACGTGGCTAAATCGAGCGGTCCGTTCTCAGGACTCCTTCCCTTGCCCACCCAGCTGTTTCAGGCCCAGGTGCTCACTCCTTTCTCCTGGGGCACCTTTCCTAGCTTGCTTCCAGGACAGCACTGTCTCCTGGATTCACTGCTCAGTCTCCTCTGCTGATTCTTCCTCTCTCCATGATCTGTGATACTGGGCTTCTCACCTACACTCACCTCTGTATCTTTCTTTATTGTGGTTTAAAAGCCACTTATTCACTTATAATTCCCAACGTTGTATCTTCAGCCCAGACCACACCTCAGATGTTTAGACTTGTATGTCTACCACCTCCCCAAATCCCCCTTTGGAGGTCTGGGGAGGGAGGCATCTCAAACTTGTCTAAAAGTGAATTTCCAATCTTCGATTCCCAAGACCTGCTCCTCATCCCTGATACCAAGTCTAACCTTTCAGTTGCTCAGACCGAGGCCTTTGGAGTCATTCTTGATTCCTCTCTAATCCTCACTTCCAATCTGAGCTGCTGTCCTTTTTGTTTACCTTAAAACCATACATCTGGAACCAAACTCTCCTACACTGCTAGTAGGAGTATAAGCTGTCAAATTGGAAAACTCTGGGGCAGTACCTGAATATTGGTACATGCTGCTATCGGGCAATGGCACTCCTAGATGTATGTATCTCCACGAGAAGATCCACCCCAGATGTTATGGCAGCATTCTCTGTATTCTGTACTAGCCCAGAACTGGAACAACCCCCAGTGTCCAGCAACAGTAGAATGGATATGTAAATTATGGACTATTCACTGAGGGAACACTACACAGCAATGAGGATGAACAAACAATTGCAACATACAATAACATAGATGAATCTCACAAACAGAATTGAAAGAAGTTGGACACAATATATACTGTATGATTCCACGTATATAAAGTTGGAAACCAGCCAAGATGAATCTCAAGTGCTAGAACTCAGGAAAATGGTTACCTCTGCAGGGAGATGGTACCAGAAGGGGGAGCACAGGAAATCTCTGGGGGGGCAGACAGAAGTACTTTTATTTTTTAAACTTTTGGCTGTGTTGGGTCACACTGCTACGCACAGGCTTTCTCTAGTTGCGGCGACTGGGGGCTACTCTTTCTTGCAGTGCGCGGGCTTCTTATTGCAGTGGCTTCTCTTGTTGCGGAGCAGGGGCTCTAGGCATGTGGGCTTCAGTAGTTGCAGCATGGGGGCTCAGTAGTTGTGGTGCATGGGCTCTAGAGCACAGGCTCAGTAGTTGTGGCGCATGGGCTGAGTTGCTCCGCGGCATGTGGGATCTTCCCAGACCAGGAATCAAACCCGTGTCCCCTGCATTGACAGGCAGATTCTTAACCATTGTGCCACCATGGAAGTCCTGGGGGGCAAATAATAAGCGATTTTTCATCCTGGTCCTAAACGAAGTGTTTACATTGTGAAAATTCTATGCACTGTGCACTTATGATTTGTGCATTTTTTTGATTTTTTTTTATACAGCAGGTTCTTATTAGTTATCCATTTTATACATATTAGTGTATACATGTCAATCCCAACCTCCCAATTCATCTCAACACTCCCCACTCACCCCGCCCCCGCTTTCCCACCTTGGTGTCCATAAGTGTGTTCTCTACATCTGTGTCTCTATTTCTGCCCTGCAAACTGGTTCATCTGTACCATTTTTCTAGGTCCCACACACATGTGTTAATATACGATATCTGTTTGCCTCTTTCTGACTTACTTCACTCTGTATGACAGTCTCTAGGTCCATCCACATCTCTACAAATGACCCAATTTCGTTCCTTTTCATGGCTGAGTAATATTCATTGTATTCATTGTATATATATGTACCACATCTTCTTTATCCATTCGTTGATGGGCATTTAGGTTGCTTCCATGACCTGCCTATTGTAAACAGTACAGCAATGAGCATTGGCGTGCATGTGACTTTTTGAATTATGGTTTTCTCTGGGTATATGCCCAGTAGTGGGATGGCAGGGTCATATGGTAATTCTATTTTTAGTTTTTTAAGGAACCTCCATACTGTTCTCCATAGTGGCTGTATCAATTTACATTCCCACCAACAGTGCAAGAGGGTTCCCATTTCTCCACACCCTCTCCAGCATCTGCTGTTTGTAGATTTTCTGATGATTCCCATTCTAACTGGTGTGAGGTAATACCTCATTGTAGTTTTGATTTGCATTTCTCTAATAATTAGTGATGTTGAGCAGCTTTTCATGGGCTTCTTGGCCATATGTATGTCTTCTTTGGAGAAATGTCTATTTAGGTCTTCTGCCCATTTTTTGATTGGGTTCTTTGTTTTTTCAATATTGAGCTGCATGAGCTGTTTATATATTTTGGAGATTAATCTTTTGTCCGTTGATTTGTTTGCAAATATTTTCTCCCATTTTGAGGGTTATCTTTTTGTCTTGTTTGTAGTCTCCTTTTCTTTGCAAAAGGTTTTAAGTTTCATTAGGTCCCATTTGTTTATTTTTGTTTTTATTTCCATTACTCTAGGAGGTGGATCAAAAAAGATCTTGCTGTGATTTATGTCAAAGAGTGTTCTTCCTATGTTTTCCTCTAAGAGTTTTATAGTGTACAGTCTTACATTTAGGTCTCTAATCCATTTTGAGTTTATTTTTGTGTATGGTGTTAGGGAGTGTTCTAGTTTCATTCTTTTACGTGTAGCTGTCCAGTTTTCCCAGCACCACTTATTGAAGAGACTGTCTTTTCTCCATTGTATATCCTTGCCTCCTTTGTCATAGATTAGTTGACCATATGTGCGTGGGTTTATCTCTGGGCTTTCTATCCTGTTCCATTGATCTATATTTCTGTTTTTGTGCCAGTACCATATTGTCTTGATTACTATAGCTTTGTAGTATAGTCTAAAGTCAGAGAGGCTGATTCCTCCACCTCTGTTTTTTTCCCTCAAGACTGCCTTGGCAATTCGGGGTCTTTTGTGTCTCCACACAAATTTTAAGATTTTTTGTTCTGCTTCTGTAAAAAATGCCATTGGTAATTTGATAGGGATTGCATTGAATTTGTAGATTGCTTTGGGTAGTATAGTCATTTTCACAATGTTGATTCTTCCAATCCAAGAACATGGTATATCTCTCCATCTGTTTGTATCATCTTTAATTTCTTTCATCAGTGTCTTATAGTTTTCTGCATATAGGTCTTTTGTCTCCCTTGGTAGGTTTATTCCTAGGTATATTATTCTTTTTGTTGCAATGGTAAATGGAGTGTTTCCTTAATTTCTCTTTCAGATTTTTCATCATTAGTGTATAGGAATGCAAGAGATTTCTGTGCATTAATTTTGTATCCTGCAACTTTACCAAATTCATTGATTAGCTCTAGTAGTTTTCTGGTGGCATCTTTAGGATTCTCTATGTATAGCATCATGTCATCTGCAAACAATGACAGTTTTACGTCTCCTTTTTTTATTTGGATTCAATTTATTTCTTTTTCTTCTCTGATTGCCATGACCAGGATTCCAAAACTATGTTGAATAACAGTGGTGAGAGTGGACATCCTTTTCTTGATCCTGATCTTAGAGGAAATGCTTTCAGTTTTTCACCACTAAGAATGTTTGCTGTGGGTGTGTCATATATGGCCCTTATTATGTTGAGGTAGGTTCCCTCTATGCCCATTTTCTGGAGAGTTTTTATCCTAAACGGGTGTGCAATTTTGTCAAAAGCTTTTCTGCATCTATTTTGATGATCATATGGTTTTTATTCTTCAGTTTGTTAATATGGTGTATCACATTGATTGATTTGCATATACTGAAGAATCCTTGCAGCCCTGGGATAAATCCCACTTGATCATGGTGTATGATCCTTTTAATATGTTGTTGGATTCTGTTTGCTAGTATTTTGTTGAGGAGTTTTGCATCTATATTCATCAGTGATTTGGGTCTGTAATTTTCTTTTTTGTAGTACCTTTGTCTGGTTTTGGTATCAGGGTGATGGCAGCCTCATAGAATGAGTTTGGGAGTGTTCCTTCTTCTGCAATTTTTGGTAAGAGTGTGAGAAGGATGGGTGTTAGCTCTTCTCTAAATGTTTGACAGAATTCACCTGTGAAGCCATCTGGTCCTGGACTTTTGTTTGTGGAAGATTTTTTTTTTTTTTTTTTTTTTTTTTTTTTTGCGGTACGCGGGCTTCTCACTGCTGTGGCCTCTCCCGTTGCGGAGCACAGGCTCCGGATGCGCAGGCTCAGCGGCCATGGCTCACGGGCCCAGCCGCTCCGTGGCATGTGGGATCTTCCCAGACCGGGGCACGAACCCGCGTCCCCTGCATCGGCAGGCGGACTCGCAACCACTGCGCCACCAGGGAAGCCCCTGTGGAAGATTTTTAATCACAGTTTCAATTTCATTACTTGTGATTGGTCTGTTCATATTTTCTATCTCTTCCCGGTTCAGGAAGGTTATACCTTTCTAAGAATTTGTCCATTTCTTCCAGGTTGTCCTTTTTTTGGCATAGAGTTGCTTGTAGTAGTCTCTTAGGATGCTTTATATTTCTGCAACATCTGTTGTAACTTCTCCTTTTTCATTTCTAATTTTATTGATTTGAGTCCTGTCCCACTTTTTCTTAATGAGTCTTGCTAATGGTTTATCAATTTTGTTTATCTTCTCAAAGAAGCAGCTTTTAGTTTTATTGATCTTTGCTATTGTTTTCTTTGTTTCTATTTCATTTATTTCTGCTCTTATCTTTATGATTTCTTTCCTTCTACTAACTTTGGGTTTTGTTTGTTCTTCTTTCTCTAGTTCCTTTAGGTGTAAGGTTAGATTGTTTACTTGAGATTTTTCTTGTTTCTTGAGGTAGGCTTGTATTGCTATAAACTTCCCTCTTAGGACTGCTTTTGCTGCATTCCACAGGTTTTGGATCATTGTGTTTTCATTGTAATTTGTCTCTCGGTATTTTCTGATTTCGTCTTTGATTTCTTCAGTGATCTCTTGGTTATTTACTAACATATTATTTAGCCTCCATGTGTTTCTGTTTTTTGTTTTTTTCCCTGTAATTGATTTCTAATCTCATAGTGTTGTGGTCAGAAAAGATGCTTGATATGATTTCAATTTCCTTAAATTTACTGAGGCTTGATTTGTGACCCAAGATGTGATCTATCCTGGAGAATGTTCCGTGTGCACTTGAAAGGAAAGTGTAATCTGCTGTTTTTGGATGGAATGTCCTATAAATATCAATTAAATCTATCTCGTCCATTGTGTCATTTAAAGCTTGTGTTTCCTTATTAATTTTCTGTCTGGATGATCTGTCCATTGGTGTAAGTGAGGTGTTACAGTCCCCCATTATTTTTGTGTTACCATTGATTTCCTCTTTTATAGCTGTTAGCATTTGCCTTATGTATTGAGGTGCTCCTATGTTGGGTGCATATATATTTATAATTGTTATATCTTCTTGGATTGATCCCTTGATCATTATGTAGTGTCCTTCCTTGTCTCCTGTAACATTCTTTATTTTAAAGTCTATTTTGTCAGATCTGAGTATAGCTACTCCAGCTTTCTTTTGATTTCCATTTGCATGGAATATCTTTTTCCAACCCCTCACTTTCCATCTGCATGTGTCCCTAGGTCTGAAGCAGGTCTCTTGTAGACAGCATATATATGGGTCTTGTTTTTGTATCCATTCAGCGAGCCTGTGTCTCTTGGTTGGAGCATTTAATCCATTCACGTTTAAGGTAAATATTGATATGTATGTTCCTGTTATCATTTTCTTCATTGTTACGGGTTTGTTTTTGTAGGTCCTTTTCTTCTCTTGTGTTTCCCACTTAGAAGAAGTTCCTTTAGCATTTGTTGTAGATCTGGTTTGGTGGTGCGGAATTCTCTTACCTTTTGCTTGTCTGTAAAGCTTTTGATTTCTCTGTCGAATTTGAATGAGATCCTTGCCGGGTAATCTTCATTGTAGGTGCTTCTCTTTCATCACTTTAAATATATCGTGCCACTCCCCTCTGGCTTGTAGTTTCTGCTGATAAATCAGCTGTTAACCTTATGGGAGTTCCCTTGTATGTTGTCATTTTTCCCTTGCTGCTTTCAATAATTTTTCTTTGTCTTTAATTTTTGTCAATTTGATTACTATGTGTCTCAATGTGTTTCTCCTTGGGTTTATCCTGTATGGGACTCTCTGCGCTTCCTGGACTTGGTGCCTATTTCCTTTCCCATGATAGAAGTGTTCGACTATAATCTCTTCAAATATTTTCTTGGTTCCTTTCTCTCTCTCTTTTCCTTCTGGGACACCTATAAAGCAAATGTTGTTGCATTTAATGTTGTCCCAGAGGTCTCTTAGGCTGTCTTCATTTCTTTCCATTCTTTTTTCTTTATTCTGTTCCGCAGCAGTGAATTCCACCATTCTGTCTTCCAGGTCACTTATCCGTTCTTCTGCCTCAATTATTCTGCTATCGATTCCTTCTGGTGTATTTTTCATCTCAGTTATTGTGTTGTTCAGCTCTGTTTGTTTGTTCTTTAATTCTTCTAGGTGTTTGTTAAACATTTCTTGTATCTTTTCGATCTTTGCATCCATTCTTTTTCCTAAGTCCTGGATCATCTTCACTATCATTATTCTGAATTCTTTTTCTGGAAGGTTTCCTATCTCCACTTCATTTAGTTGTTTTTCTGGGGTTTTATCTTGTTCCTTCATCTGGTACATAGCCCTCTGCCTTTTCATCTTGTCTATCTTTCTATGAAGATGGTTTTTGTTCCACCTGCTGCAGGACTGTAGTTATTCTTGCTTCTGCTGTCTGCCCTCTGGTGGCTGGAGGCTTGTGCAAGTTTCTGATGGGAGGGACTGTTGGTGGGTAGAGCTGGCTGTTGCTCTGGTGGGTAGAGCTCAGTAAAACTTTAATCCACTTGTCTGATGATGTGTGGTGATGGGTTCCCTCCTTGCTGGTTGTTTGGCCTGAGGTGACCCAACACTGGAGCCTACCCAGCTCTTTGGTGGGGTAATGCGGACTCTGGGAGGGCTCACACCAAGGAGTAATTCCCAGAACTTCTGCTGCCAGTGTCCTTTTCCTCACAGTGAGCCACAGACACCCCCTCCTCTGCAGGAGACCCTCCAACACTAGCAGGTAGGTCTGGCTCAGTCTCCTATGGGACCTGCTCCTTCCCTTGGGCCCCGATGTGCACACTACTTTGTGTGTGCCTTCTAAGAGTGGAGTCTCTGTTTCCCCCAGTCTTGTCGAAGTCCTGCAATCAAATCCCGCTAACCTTCAAAGTCTGATTCTCTAGGAATTCCTCCTCTTGTTGCCAGACCCCCAGGTTGGGAAGCCTGATTGGGGGCTCAGAACCTTCACTCCAGTGGGTGGACTTCTGTGGTATAAGTGTTCTCCAGTTTGCGAGTCACCCACCAGCAGTTATGGGATTTGATTTTATTGTTATTGCGCCCCTCCTACCATCTCATTGTGGATTCTCCTTTGTCTTTCAATGTGGGGTGTCTATTTTGGTGAGTTCCAGTGTCTTCCTGTTGATGACTATTCAGCAGTTAGTTGTGATTCCGGTGCTCTCGCAAGAGGGAGTCTGTGCACTTTTATGTAAGTTTTACTTCAATTTATTTAAAAAATTTTAAAATTTATTTACTTAATTAATTTATTTATTTTGGCTGCGTTGTGACTTCGTTGCTATGAGTGGTCTTTCTCTGGTTGCAGCGAGTGGGGGCTATGCTTCATTGTGGTGTTCAGGCTTCTCACTGCAGTGGCTTCTCTTGTTGCAGAGCCCGGGCTCTAGGCGCATGGGCTTCAGGAGTTGCGGTGCATGGGCTCAATAGTTGCGATGTGCAGGCTCTTGGGTGCATGGGTTTCAGTAGTTGCAGCACGTGGGCTCAGTATTTGTGGTGCATGGGCTTAGCTGCTCCGCTGCATGTGGGATCTTCCCAGACCAGGGATCAAACCTGTGTCCCCTGCATTGGCAGGTGGATTCTTTTTTTTTAAATTAAAAATATTATTTAATTTAATTTATTTTATTTTTGGGTCTGTTGGGTCTTTGTTGCTGCACGTGGGCTTTTCTCTAGTTGCAGCGAGCAGGGGCTACTCTTCGTTGCAGTGTATGGGCTTCTTATTGCAGTGGCTTCTCCTGTTCCGGAGCACAGGCTCTAGGTACGCAGGCTTCAGTACCTGTGGCACGTGGGCTCAGTAGTTGTGGCTCGCGGGCTCTAGAGCGCAGGCTCAGTAGTTGTGGTGCACAGGCTTAGTTGCTATGCGGCATGTGCGATCTTCCTGGACCAGGGCTGAAACCTGTACCCCTGCATTGGCAGGTGGTGCAGGCGGATTCTTAACCACTGCGCCACCAGGGAAGTCCCAGGGGGCAGATAATAAGCGATTTTTCATCCTGGTCCTACATGTAGTGTTTACTTTGTGAAAATTCTTTGCACTGTGCACTTTTATGCAAGTTTTAGTTCAATTAAAAAAAAAATCCAGACTCAATCACACCCTTACCACCTCTACTGCTCCTACCTTGGTCTAAGTCAGTGGTTCTCACCCGGATGACTCCTAAGCTGCTCCTGCTCCTGCTCCCAATCTTGCCCAAGGACAGTTTATTCTTTTATTTTTGTGGTACGCGGGCCTCTCACTGTTGTGGCCTCTCCCGTTGCGGAGCACAGGCTCCAGATACGCAGGCTCAGTGGCCATGGTTCACAGGTCTAGCCGGTCCACAGCATGTGGGATCTTCCTGGACTGGGGCACGAACCCGTGTCCCCTGCATTGGCAGGTGGACTCTCAACCACTGTGCCACCAGGGAAGCCCAGTCTATTCTATTCTTAATATACCCACAGACTGGTTCTTTTAAATGTCATCAGATTTTATCATTCCAAGGCTCACAACCACAATGTTTCTTTCAGAGTAAAACCTTGAATCTCTCCAGCAGTCCCCCAGGCCAGCATGATCCTGCCCTGCTGCCCTCGCTGACATGATTCAGGCATGTAGCTCCTCGCTGCCTTTCAACACGCCAGGGCCGCTCCCACCCAAGGCCTTTCCCCTGCTGTTCCCTCGGTTTGGGGTGCTCATCCCCCAGGGATGACCCCTCACAGCCTTGGCTCAGTGTCTTCTCAGTGAAGCCTATTCTGACCCGACCACTGATCTTGCATCCAGCATCCCTCTGGCACTCTTTGTTTTTTTTGGCTGCACCACGTGGCATGCAGGATCTTAGCTTCCCGACCAGGGTTCGAACCCATGCCCCCTGCAGTGGAAGCACAGATTCTTAACCACTGGACCACCTGGGAAGTCCCCCTCCGACACTCTTAATCCTCCTAATTCTACTCCGTTATTATTATGTTACCACAGCGCATTCTTCTTCTAACATACTGCCAAAACTCATCAAACTGTACCTTAAAATAGGTGTATGTTATTGTAAATTTTATCTCAAAAAGGTGGTTAAAAATAAGGTGGTTTATTTGTTTAGAATAATGTAATAATTATCTAAGGGAAATACCCACCGTGCACCCTGGAGCAGGTCTAAAGATGTTACATTAGAGTCCAAAAACATGTGGCAAGAATGTATAGTGGTAGGAATGTAAATTGGCACAGCCACTGTGGAAAACAGTATAGAGGTTCCTCAAAAAGCTAAAAATACGGACTTCCCTCGTGGCGCAGTGGTTGAGAATCCACATGTAGGTGACACGGGTTTGATCCCTGGTCCGGGAAGAGCCCACATGCAACGGAGCAACTAAGCCCGTGTGCCAGAACTACTGAGCCTGTGCTCTAGAGCCTGCGAGCCACAACTACTGAAGCCCGCACGCCTAGAGCCTGTGCTCTGCAACAAGAGAAGCCACCATAATGAGAAGCCTGTGCACCACAACAAAGAGTAGCCCCTGCTTGCTGAAACTAGAGAAAGCCCACGCGCAGCAACAAAGACCCAAAGCAGCCAAAAAATAAATAAAATAAAATAAATAAATAAATAATAAATAAAAATCTTAAACTCACAAAAGCTAAAAATAGAACTACCATATGATCCAGTAATTCCACTCCTGGATATATATCTGGAAAAAACGAAATGCTAATTCAAAAAGATACGAGCAGTCCAATGTTCACAGCAGCACTATTTACAATAGCTAAGACATGGAAGCAACCCAAGTTCCCATCACAGACGAATGGAGGAAACCATAAACAAAATGAAAAGACAACCCACAGAATGGGAGAAAATATCTGCTAACGATGTGACTGACAAGGAATTAATCTCCAAAATTTACGAACAGCTCATGTGGCTCAATACTAAAAAAACAAACAACCCAATCAAAAAATGGGCAGAAGACCTAAAAGGACATTTCTTCAAAGAAGACATACAGATGGCCAAGAGGCACATGAAAAGATGCTCGACATCACTAATTATTAGAGAAATGCAAATCAAAACTGCAATGAGATATTACCTCATACCAGTCAGAATGGCCATCAACAAAAAGTCTACAAACAATGAATGCTGGAGAGGGTGTGGAGAAAAGGGAACCCTCCTACACTGTTGATGGGAATGTAAACTGGTACAGCCGCTATGGAGAACAGTATGGAGGTTCCTTAAAAAAACTAAAAAAACCCAAAAAGCTACAATGTGATCTGGCAATCCCACTCCTGGGCATATATCCAGAGAAAACCATGGTTTGAAAGGATACATGCACCCCAATGTTCATTGCAGCAGTGTTTACAATAGCCAAGACATGGAAGCAACCTAAATGTACATCGACAGATGAATGGATAAAGAAGATGTGGTACATATATACAATGGAATACCACTCAGGCATAAAAAAGAATGAAATAATGCTATTTGCAGCAACATGGATGGACCTGGAGATTATCATACTAAGTGAAGTAAGTCAGACAGAGAAAGACAAGTATCATATGATACCACTTATATGCAGAATCTAAAAGAAGTGATACAAATGACTTATTTATAATACAGAAACAGACTCACAAACTTAGAGCATGAACTTATGGTTACCAAGGTGGGGGAAGGATGGGGGGGGAGGGATAGATTGGGAGGTTGGGATTGACATATACACACTGCTATATTTAAAATAGATAACCAGGGACTTTCCTGGTGGTCCAGTGGGTAAGACTCCACGCTCCCAATGCAGGGGGCCTGGGTTTGATTCGTGGTCATGGAACTAGATCCCTCATGCAATGCCACAACTAAGAGTTCACATGCTGCAACTAAGAGTCCACATGCTGCAACTAAGTCCACATGCCACAACTAAGAAGTCCGCATGCTGCAACTAAAGATCCTGTGTGCTGCAACTAAGACCCAGCACAGCCCAAAAAGTAAGTAAATAAATAAATATTTAAAAAATAATAAAATAGATAACCAACAAGGACCTACTGTATAGCACAGGGAACTCTGCTCAATATTCTGTAATAACCTAAATGGGAAAAGGATTTGAAAAGAAAGAGATACATATATATATATAATTGAATCACTTTGCTGTACACCTGAAACTAACACTACATTGTTAATCAACTATACTCCAGTATTTAATAAATATTAAAAACCAGACAAATGGATAAAGAAGATGCGGTGTGTATATGTGTGTGTGTGTATATATATATATATATACACACAAACACACAATGAAATATTAGCCATAAAAAAGAATGAAATCCTGCCATTTGCAGCAACATGGATGGACCTAGAGAATATTATGCTTACTAAAACAAGACAGAGAAAGACAAATACTGTATGATATCACTTATATGTGGAATCTAAAAAATAATACAAATGAATGTGTACTCAAAACAGTAACAGACTCACAGATAAAGAAAACAAACTTGTGGTTACCAAAGGGAAGAGGGAAGGGGGAGGAACAAATTAGGGGTATGGGATTAACAAACTACTATGTATAAAATAGATAAGCAACAAGGATATACAGTATAGCACAGGGAATTATAGCCATTATCTTGTAATAACTTATAACTGAGTATAATCTGCAAAAATACTGAATCACTATGCTGTATACCTGAAACCAACATAATATTGTAAATCAAGTATACTTCGATTTAAAAAAAAGAATGTAGAGTAGAGGAAGCAGAAAATATAAAATTAAAGTGACAGAAGGCAGGTGGTTCCTACTACTGGGAGCCTGACCAAGGAGGCACTTGCAGAACGGCACTGTTAACAGAATCCACGTTTAGGCCACACAGCAAGTTCCTCACCTTCTGCGTGAAGCCTTGGGACACAGATCGGTGGCCTTAGTAATGTAAGAAGACCTTTCACGGTTAATAGGGCAGCTGTCCTGGGGGTAGTGGTCGTTGTTCATTACCCACCCCCCCGCCATCTAACTCACTCATGTTCCTCACTATATGTCTGCTCTTTCTTTTAAGATGGGCTTGTTTCTGATGATAGATAATTGACTCTACATACAAAGTGGAGTAAACACTGGTTAAAGTATTCAAAGGTTTAGTTGAATGTTAATCAGCTATTGATTCAGAAAGACTATTGGTGGCTTTCAAGTAACAGCTGCTTTACAAGGAAGGAAAATTCCAGACCGATCTCTAAAATAAATATTGGTGCAAAAACCCTAAATAATATATCAACTAATAGGAATCAGCAAGGTGTAAAAGGACAGTACAACATGACCATTGCAGGTCAGGCCCCTTGGGTAGCAGACTCTGAGGTGTGCTGGTGAGTTGGACATCTATTAGGGAGTGCCCTTGGGAAGGGAAGGAAGCAGGACTGGCAGGACCAGTGGAAAGGCTCTCGATCCTGAGGGGCGATCTGAGGATGAGGCACACTTCTGCACAGTCCCATGCTGGGGATTTATACTTCTGCATAAACAGTTGGATGCAGTCACCCTGAAGGGGAGTGTAAACCTGGGCGAAGTAGTTCCCTTTAGCTGGGCAATCCGCAAAGGGCTGACTGCCTTGGACGTTTCCAGTAGCTGGGGCCATAGTTCTTTGTTCCAAACACACAGCAGCAGTCAAGGTGAGGCGGTGGCTGGACTGAGTCACATGGTAGAGATACAATAAGCCACTTTTACATTCAGGTGGTTTATTACTTACTTAGACAATGGAAGAGAGGAAGGCAAAATGGGCGAGCTCTCCGGGGCCCTTCATGCACATACCAGAAAGGACAGCACCAAAACAAAAACAGCAGGGTAGCTACAACAGAAGCTGTGGGATGCCACATTGCTGAGGAGCCAAGTGTAGACTGCAGCTAAGCAGGCCTACCCCGAGTTTATGAGAGCTTCATCAGAGTCCTCCTCCCAGGGTATTTAGGTGGGGGAAGGGGAGATGGCCTTGGAGCAGCTCCTCACCAGCCTCCCACCATTGTGCTACTGGGAAAATCACAAGGTGTTCTGCCAAGACTCAAATGAGCTGCAGTTCAACCCTTGCCCGCATCGTCTACGTGCCCACAGCACCCACCATGATGACCAAGTGGAGTACGCTTCAGGAATCTAAGATTAGTTAACATTAGAAAATTAAGTGTTGTAATTCATGACATTAACAGGAAAAAAAGAGAAGAATTAAATCATCATCCCAACAAAAGCAGTAAAGGCACCTGGCAAAATTCAACACCCATTTATAATTCTTATGAAAGCTCTTATCACACTGGGAACAGAAAAGAGCTTCCTTATTCTACTACAGAATATTGTGAATATTATCCTTACTGGTAAAATACTTTAAGTTTCCCCCAGAAATTGGCAACAAGGCAAGGATACTCCCTATTACCACTTCTATTCAACATCATACTAGAGGTCCTAGCCAGTGCAATAAAGTAAGAGAAATAAATAAAAGGCATACTATCTCACTTACCCAGAATTCATTACATGGAAACCACATCTATTTGAAACAAAGCTGATCACCTGGAAGGTTAACTTTCCCCTATAAATCAATCTAAAAAGGTTTTGGAGCAGCCAAGATGTCACAAAGTCTATGCACTTCACTCACAGGGGAGTCCCTTAAGCCCTCACTCTGAGGATATGTAACTCTAATCAGCTTCTCTATTTATTTTCCAAACCCATACCACATTAGAAATGGCAAAAGAGAAGCAAGAAGAACTATAATCTTGCAGCCTGTGCAACGAAAACCACATTCACAGAAAGACAGACAAAATGAAAAGAGAGAAGAGTATTTACCAGATGAAAGGAACAAGATAAAACCCCCAGAAAAACAACTAAATGAAGTGAGATAGGCAACCTTCCAGAAAAAGAATTCAGAATAATGATAGTGAAGATGATCCAGGACCTCAGAAAAAGAATGGAGACAAAGATCGAGAAGATGGAAGAAACGTTTAACAAAGACCTAGAAGAATTAAAGAACAAACACCTAGAAGAAATAAAGAACAAACAAACAGAGATGAACAACACAATAACTGAAATGAAAAATATACTAGAAGGAATCAATAGCAGAATAATTGAGGCAGAAGAATGTATAAATGACCTGGAAGACAGAATGCTAGAATCCACTGCCATGGAACAGAATAAAGAAAAAATAATGAAAAGAAATGAAGACAGCCTGAGACCTCTGGGACAACATTAAATGCAATAACACTCGCATTATAGGGGTCCCAGAAGGAGAAGAGAGAGAGAAATGACCCAAGAAAATATTTGAGGAGATAATAGTTGAAAACTTCCCAAACATGGGAAAGGAAATAGCCACCCAAGTCCAGGAAGCACAGAAAACCCAAGGAGAAACATGCCAAGACACATAGTAATCTAACTGACAAAAATTAAAGACAAAGAAAAATTATTAAAAGCAACAAGGGAAAAATGACAAATAACAAACAAGGGATCTCTCATAAGGTTAACAGTTGATTTCTCAGTAGAAACTCTACAGGCCAGAAGGGAGTGGCACGATATATTTAAAGTGATGAAAGAGAAGCACCTACAACGAAGATTACCCAGCAAGGATCTCATTCAGATTCGACAGAGAAATCAAAAGCTTTACAGACAAGCAAAAGGTAAGAGAATTCAGCACCACCAAACCAGCTCTACAACAAATGCTAAAGGAACTTCTCTAAGTGGGAGACACAAGAGAAGAAAAGGACCTACAAAATCAAACCCATAACAATGAAGAAAATGGTAATAGAAACTTACATACTGATAATTACCTTAAATGTGAATGGATTAAATGCTCCAACCAAGAGACACAGGTTCGCTGAATGGATACAAAAACAAGACCCATATATATGCTGTCTACAAGAGACCCACTTCAGACCTAGGGACACATGCAGATGGAAAGTGAGGGGTTGGAAAAAGATATTCCATGCAAATGGAAATCAAAAGAAAGCTGGAGTAGCTATACTCAGATCTGACAAAATAGACTTTAAAATAAAGAATGTTACAGGAGACAAGGAAGGACACTACATAATGATCAAGGGATCAATCCAAGAAGATATAACAATTATAAATATATATGCACCCAACATAGGAGCACCTCAATACATAAGGCAAATGCTAACAGCTATAAAAGAGGAAATCAACAGTAACACAAAAATAATGGGGGACTGTAACACCTCACTTACACCAATGGACAGATCATCCAGACTGAAAATTAATAAGGAAACACAAGCTTTAAATCACACAATAGACCAGATGGATTTAATTGATATTTATAGGACATTCCATCCGAAAACAGCAGATTACACTTTCTCGTCAAGTGCACATGGAACATTTTCCAGGATAGATCACATCTTCGGTAACAAATCAAGCCTCGGTAAATCTAAGAAAATTGAAATCGTATCAAGCATCTTTTCTGATCACAACGTTATGAGATGAGAAATAAATTACAAGGAAAAAAATGTAAAAAACACAACCATATGGAGGCTAAACAACACGTTCCTAAATAAACAAGAGATCACTGAAGAAATCAAAGAGGAAATCAAAAAATACCGAGAGACAAATTACAATATAAACACAATGATCCAAAACCTGTGGGATGCAGCAAAAGCAGTCCTAAGAGAGAAGTTTATAGCAATACAAGCCTACCTCAGGAAACAAGAAAAATCTCAAATAAACAATCTAACCTTACACCTAAAGGAACTAGAGGAAGAAGAACAAACAAAACCCAAAGTTAGTAGAAGGAAAGAAATTATAAAGATCAGAGCAGAAATAAATGAAATAGAAACAGAAACAAAGAAAACAGCGAAGATCAATAAAACTAAAAGCTGCTTCTTTGAGAAGATAAACAAAATTGATAAACCATTAGTCAGACTCACCAAGAAAAACAGGCAGAAGACTCAAATCAACAGAATTAGAAATGAAAAAGGAGAAGTAACAACTGACATTGCAGAAATACAAAGGATCATGAGACATTACTACAAGCAACTATATGCCAATAAAATGGACAACTTGGAAGAAACGGACAAGTTCTTAGAGGGGCAGAACCTTCCGAGACAGAACCAGGAAGAAATAGAAAATATAAACAGACCAATCACAAGAACTGAAATTGAAACTGTGATTAAAAAGTTTCCAACAAACAGAAGCCCAGGACCAGTGGCTTCACACATGAATTCCATCAAACATTTAGAGAAGAGCTAACACCTATCCTTCTCAAACTCTTCCAAAATATAGCAGAGGGAGGAACACTTCCAAACTCATTCTATGAGGCTACCATCACCCTGAAACCAAAACCAGACAAAGATGTCAAAAAAAAAGAAAACTACAGGCCAATATCTCTGATGAACACAGATGCAAAAATCCTGAACAAAATACTAGCAAACAGAATCCAACAGCACATTAAAAGGATCATACACCATGATCAAGTTGGATTTATCCCAGGAATGCAAGGATTCTTCAACATACGCATATCAATCAATGTGTTACACCATATTAACAAATTGAAGGATAAAAACCATATGATAGGGCTTCCCTGGTGGCGCAGTGGTTGGGAGTCTGCCTGTCAGTGCGGGGGGCCACGGGTTCGTGCCCCGGTCCAGGAGGATCCCACGTGCCGAGGAGTGGCTGGGCCCATGAGCCATGGCCACTGAGCCTGCACGTGCGAGTCTGTACTCCGCAGTGGGGGAGGCTGCAGCGGTGGTAGGCCCGCGTATCACAAAAAAAAAAAACAACCATATGATAATCTCAATAGATGCAGAAAAAGCTCTTGACAAAATTCAACACCCATATATGAGAAAAACTCTCCAGAAAGTATGCATAGAGGGAAACTACCTCAACATAATAAAGGCCATATATGACAAACCTACAACCAACACCGTTCTCAACAGTGAAAAACTGAAACCATTTCCTCTAAGATCAGGAACAAGATAAGGTTGCCCACTCTCACTGCTATTATTTAAAATAGTTTTGGAAGTTTTAGCCACAGCAATCAGAGAAGAAAAAGAAATAAAAAGAATACAAATTGGAAAAGAAGAAGTAAAACTGTCCTTGTTTGCAGATGACATGATACTATACATAAGAGAATCCTAAGAGTAGCTACCAGAAAACTACTAGAGCTAATCAATGAATTTGGTAGAGTAGCAGGATACCAAATTAATGCACAGAAATCTCTTGCATTCCTATACACTAATGATGAAAAATCTGAAAGAGAAATTAAGGAAACACTCCCATTTACCAATGCAACAAAAAGAATAAAATACCTAGGAATAAACCTACCTAAGGAGACAAAAGACCTGTATGCAGAAAACTATAAGACACTGATGAAAGAAATTAAAGATGATACAAACAGATGGAGAGAAATACTATGTTCTTGGATTGGAAGAATCAACATTGTGAAAATGACTATTCTACCCAAAGCAATCTACAGATTCAATGCAATCCCTATCAAACTTCCAATGGCATTTTTACAGAACTAGAACAAAAAATTGCACAATTTGTATGGAAACACAAAAGATCCTGAATAGCCAAAACAATCTTGAGAAAGAAAAACGGAACTGGAGGAATCAGGCTCCCAGACTTCAGACTATACTACAAAGCTACAGTAATCAAGACAGTATGGTACTGGCACAAAAACAGAAATATATATCAATGGGACAGGATAGAAAGCCCAGAGATAAACCCATGCACATATGTTCACCTTATCTTTGATAAAGGAGGCAAGAGTATGCAATGAAGAAAAGACAGCCTCTTCAATAAGTGGTGCTGGGAAAACTCGACAGCTACATGTAAAAGAATGAAATTAGAACACTCCCTAACACCATACACAAAAATAAACTCAAAATGGATTAAAGACCTAAATATAAGGCCAGACACTATAAAACCCTTAGAGGAAAACACAGGCAGAACACTCTATGACATAAATCACAGCAAGATCCTTTTTGACCGACCACCTAGAGAAATGGAAATAAAAACAAAAATAAACAAATGGGACCTAATGAAACTTAAAATCTTTTGCACAGCAAAGGAAAAGATAAAAAAGACAAAAAGACAACCCTCAGAATGGGAGTAAATATTTGCAAATGAAGCAAGTGACAAAGGATTAATCTCCAAAATATACAAGCAGCTCATGATGTTCAATATCAAAAACACACAACCCAGTCCAAAAATGGGCAGAAGATCTAAATAGACATTTCTCCAAAGAATATATACAGATTGCCAACAAACACATGAAAAGATGCTCAACATCACTAATCATCAGAGAAATGCAAATCAAAACTACAATGAGGTATCACCTCACACTGGTCAGAGTGGCCATCATCAAAAAATCTACAAACAATAAATTCTGGAGAGGGTGTGGAGAAAAGGGAACCCTCTTGCACTGTTGGTGGGAATGTAAATTGATACAACCACTATGGAGAACAGTATGGAGATTCCTTAAAAAATTAAAAATAGAACTACCATATGACCTAGCAATCCTACTGCTGGGCATATACCCTGAGAAAACCATAATTCAAGAAGACACATGTACCTCAATGTTCACTGCAGCACTATTTACAACAACCAGGACATGGAAGAAACCTAAGTGTCCACTGACAGATGAATGAATAAAGAAGATGTGGCACATATACAGAATGGAATATTACTCTTTCGTTTCAAAAGAAATGAAATTGAGTATTTGCAGTGAGGTGCATGGACCTAGAGTCTGTCACACAGAGTGAAGTAAGTCAGAAAGAGAAAAACAAATACCGTATGGTAACACATATATATGGAATCTAAAAAAAAAAAAAAAAAGGTTCTGATGAACCTATGGGCAGGAGAGGAATAAAGACACAGACATAGAGAATGGAACTGAGGACACGGGGAGGGGAAAGGGTAAGCTAGGACGAAGTGAGAGAATAGCAGTGACATATAAACACTATCAAATGTAAAACAGATAGTTAGTGGGAAGCAGCTGCATGGCACAGGGAGATCAGCTCAAGCTTTACGACCACCTAGAGGGGTGGGATAAGGCGGGTGGGAGGGAGATGCTAGAAGGAGGGGAAATGGGGATATACATATGCATATAGCAATTCACTTTTTTATACAGCAGAAACTAACGCAACACTTTAAAGCAATTATACTCCAATAAAGATGTTAAAAAAAAAGGATCATACAGCATGATCAAGTGGGATTTATCCCAGGGATGCAAGGATTCTTCAATATATGCAAATCAATCAATGTGACACACCATATTAACAAATTAAGGAATAAAAACCATACGATCATCTCAACAGATGCAGAAAAAGCTTTTGACAAAATTCAACACCATTTATGATAAAAACTCTCCAGAAAGTGGGCATAGAGGGAACCTACCTCAATATAATAAAGGCCATATATGACAAACCCACAGCAAACATTATTCTCACTTGTGAAAAACTGAAAGCATTTCCTTTAAGATCAGGAACAAGACAAGGCTGTCCACTCTCACCAATATTATTCAACACAGTTTTGGAAGTCCTAGCCACGGCAATCAGAGAAGAAAAAGAAATAAAAGGAATACAAAGTGGAAAAGAAGAAGTAAAACTGTCACTGTTTGCAGATGACATGATACTATACACAGAGAATCCTAAAGATGCCACCAGAAAACTACTAGAGCGAATCAATGAATCTGGTAAAGTTGCAGGATGCAAAATTAATGCACAGAAATCTCTTGCATTCCTCCTATACACTAACAACAAAACATGAGAAAGAGAAATTAAGGAAACAATCCCATTCACCATTGCAAAAAAAAGAATAAAATACCTAGGAATAAACCTATCTAAGGAGTAAAAGACCTGTACTCAGATAACTATAAGACACTGAGGAAAGAAATCAAAGATGACACAAACAGATGGAGAGATATACCATGTTCTTTATTGGAAGAATCAATATTGTGAAAATGACTATTCTACCCAAAGCAATCTACAGATTCAATGCAATCCCTATGAAATTACCAATGGCATTTTTTACAGAACTAGAACAAAAAAATCTTAAAATTTGTATGGAGACACAAAAGACCCCTAATAGCCAAAGCAGTCTTGAGGGGAAAAAATGGAGCTGGAGGAATGAGACTCCCTGACTTCAGACTATACTACAAAGCTACAGTAATCAAGACAATATGGTACTGGCACAAAAACAGAAATAAAGATCAATGGAACAGGAGAGAAAGCCCAGAGATAAACCCACACACTTATGGCCAACTAATCTAAGACAAAGGAGGCAAGGATATACAATGGAGAAAAGACAGTCTCTTCAATAAGTGGTGCTGGGAAAACTGGACAGCTACATGTAAAAGAATGAAATTAGAACACTCCCTAACACCATACACAAAAATAAACTCAAAATGGATTAGAGACCTAAATATAAGACTGGACACTATAAAACTCTTAGAGGAAAACATAGGAAGAACAATCCATAACATAAATCACAGCAAGATCGTTTTTGACCCACCTCCTAGAGTAATGGAAATAAAAACAAAAATAAACAAATGGGACCTAATGAAACTTAAAATCTTTTGCACAGCAAAGCAAACTATAAACAAGATGAAAAGACAACCCTCAGAATGGGAGGAAATATTTGCAAACAAAGCAATGGACAAAGGATTAATCTCTTTCTGATTAATCATCAGAAAGTCTACAAACAATAAATGCTGGAGA
Organism: Hyperoodon ampullatus; assembly: GCF_949752795.1. NCBI lineage: Eukaryota > Metazoa > Chordata > Mammalia > Artiodactyla > Ziphiidae > Hyperoodon > Hyperoodon ampullatus. Next base: position 42,473,909 of record NC_136923.1, on the reverse strand, counting down.
GGGTGCGGAGAAAAGGGAACCCTCTTGCACTGCTGGTCTGAATGTAAATTGATACAGCCACTATGGAGAACAGTATGGAGGTTCCTTAAAAAACTAAAAATAGAATTACCTTATGACCCAGCAGTCCCACTACTGGGCATACACCCAGAGAAAACCGTAATGCAAAAAGACACACGCACCCCAACGTTCATTGCGGCACTATTTACAGTAGCCAGGTCATGGAAGCAACCTAATTGCCCATCGACAGACGAATAGATAAAGAAGATGTGGTACATATATACAATGGGATATTACTCAGCCATAAAAAGGAACAAAATTGGGTCATTTGTAGAGACGTGGATGGACCTAGAGACTGTCATACAGAGTAAGCCAGAAAGAGGAAAACAAATATCGTATAATAACGCATATATGTGGAATCTAGAAAAACGGTACAGATGAACCGGTTTGCAAGGTAGAAATAGAGACACAGATGTAGAGAACAAATATATGGACACCAAGGGGGGAAAGCGGTGGTGGGGGGGGAGTGGGGAGAGTTGGGATGAATTCGGAGATTGGCAGTGACATATATACACTAATGTATATAAAATAGATAACTAATAAGAAACTGCTGTGTAAAAAAACAAACTAAAATTCAAAAAAAAAGGACAGTCATTGATACTTGCAATAGTGACTTTGAATCATCAGGAAAAGATGATTATGCTTATGACTCACTGCTTAAGAGGGCATAAAATTGTATTCTACATTAAAGATGTTTCAAATGGCTGATTTTAAAGAAGTTTTGTTCATTTATATGGAGAAATTTTAGTTATCAGAAAACTACTTTACAGACAAGACAGCATACTTTTTGACAACCAACCCAAAGTTTTCCATGACTTAAGCAGTGCCTGTGCAGGAACCAGAAGTTCAGTTTCACAAACATTTGGATTGAGCTCCTATAATGGGCCCGATTCTTTTTTTTTTTTTTCGATACGCGGGCCTCTCACTGTTGTGGCCTCTCCCGTTGCAGAGCACAGGCTCCGGACACGCAGGCTCAGCGGCCATGGCTCACAGGCCCAGCCGCTCCACGGCATGTGGGATCTTCCTGGACCAGGGCACGAACCCGTGTCCCCTGCATCGGCAGGCGGACTCTCAACCACTGCGCCACCAGGGAAGCCCATGGGCCCGATTCTTGAGTCACAAAGATGGGGTCTGGTTTGGGTACTCAGTCCAGGTACGTTCTTCAGACCTGTTACTACTTAAAGGCAGCAATGGCCAGGCCATGTGGGCACACTGAGCTGAAAAGGCCAAGCACGTTTGTCATTTCTTCTAATTTACGTTTACCATTTTTTAAAAACTTATTTATTTCATTTAATTTATTTTTGGCTGCACTGGGTCTTCATTGCTGTATGTGGGCTTTTCTCTAGTTGCGGCGAGCGGGGGCTACTCTTTGTTGCGGTGCGCAGGCTTCTCATTGCGGTGGCTTCTCTTGTTGTGGAGCACAGGCTCTAGGTGCATGGGCTTTAGTAGTTGTGACACACAGGCTCAGTGGCTGTGGCTTGTGGGCTCTAGAGTGCAGGCTCTGTAGTTGTGGTACAGGGGCTTAGCTGCTCTGTGGCACATGGGATCTTCCTGGACCAGGGATCGAATTCATGTCCCCTGCATTGGCAGGTGGATTCTTAACCACTGCACCACCATGGAAGTCCCTTGAGTTTACCATTTGATGAGTGAGTATTGACAGCATGTGTGGAATGTCCATTGCATTTTCTTTTCTGGTCATTGTGGGTCCACGTGTCCACATGCTACTGATGCCCCACAAATATCCACTTATCCTAACCTGGAGGCGGCCTACAGAAGATTGTGTCTTCATCTGGGGGCCTTTCTTGGCTACTGGCACATGCTGAACCCAGGCACAAGTGCTGAGGTTTATCATCCCGGGAGCTACCCTTGACTAAAGCTACCCTTGACTAAATAAGGAGCTGGTGGGTCATGCCCTAGCCTCCTCACTTCAAGGTGGGACTGAGCGTGGTGGTCCACACTAGCTACCTGCTCATCAACATATATCCTCTATTGGCTTTCTTCCCTTTTCTGCGTCATGCCCCCAAGCCCTCACCATGCTTCCTGGGATCACCTCCCAAGTAAGCTCCTTAAAACAAAATCCTTGTCTCAAGGTCTGATCTTAGGGGAGCCCAGCTAAAACAGAAGTGGCCCTAGAAAACAGTTCCTGGTTGAGATAGTGGACTTGGATGCCAGCCAGTTGACAACAGGATCCCACTGCTGATGGTAAGTGTGGTGGTGATAATCTCTGGTGCTCTGTTGGGTCACAGTTACCAAAACTCCCACCTGGGATGGACTGGGATAAAGGAAGAGGATGATAGGCCATGATTAGCCAAGTGTCACCTCAGGAAATGCAGTGACAACTACAATGCCCCATGGCAGCATTTAAAGAGACCCATCCATGTCTCCTACATGCAGCAGAGAGAAGGTGCTGAGAATCAGGCCCAAGATTGCATTACAAGAGTGGTGCATCCCCAATGTTCATTGCAGCACTATTTACAATAACCAAGACATGCAAGAAGCCTAAATGTCCATCAACAGATGAATGGATAAAGATGTGGTACATATATACAATGGAATATTATTCAGCCATAAAAAGAACAAAATAATGCTATCTGCAGCAACATGGAGGGACCTAGAGATAAGCATACGAAGTAAGTCAGACAGAGAAAGACAAATATCATATGGTATCATTCATATGTGGATTCTAATTTTAAAAAATGATACAAATGGGGCTTCCCTGGTGGCACAGTGGTTGAGAGTCCGCCTGCCGATGCGGGGGACACGGGTTCGTGCCCCGCTCCGGGAGGATCCCACATGCTGCGGAGAGGCTGGGCCCGTGAGCCATGGCCGCTGAGCCTGCGTGTCCAGAGCCTGTGCTCTGCAACGGGAGAGGCCACAACAGTGAGAGGCCCCTGTACCGCAAAAAAAAAAAGATAAAAATGAACTTATTTACAAAACAGAAACAGACTTTCACAGATATCGAAAACAAGCTTATGGTTACCAAATGGGAAATGTTGGGGGGGAGGGATAAATCAGGACCTTGGGATTAAAATACACACACTACTATATATAAGAAAGGACCTACTGTATAGCACAGGGAACTCTACTCAATATTCTGTGCTAACCTATATGAGAAAAGAATCTGAAAAAGAATGAATATATGTATATGTATAACTGAACCACTTTGCTGTACACCTGAAATTAACACAACATTGTAAATCAACTATAATCCAATAAAATTTTTTAAAAATACGAATTAAAAAAAAAAGTGGTGCAGTTACAAAGGGAACGAAATTCTCATGCTTGGAAAGACTCTTGCTCAAGTCAGAGCTCTGACTGGTAAGGAATGGGTCTCTGAGACATGAGTTGGGCCCATGTGGGTAGATGCCCTCAAGAACCTGGACACTCCAGACCCCCCTGAACCCTTGGGTGGGTCTAGCAAGTGGCTCACTCCTCCTTGCTAGAGGAGAACATTCTCCCCTTACCTGGAAATCATTCAAAGGCCTCTCTTCAGAAAGAAGACTGGCAAGATAACCTTTGTCCTCCCCAAGATCTGCCCCCACTTACTCCTAAACCAATAAATAGGGGTGAGAATCAGTATGGCCTGTGTACAGAAATACTGTCCTGCTTGGAGAGGGAACAAATTATTCCCCAAAAGAGCTGAAGAAACTGGCTAACATGGACTGGCAGGAACTGGAAGAGCATGTATGGGCATGGATCTTGAGGATGATGGAGTGGGAGGTAGAACAGAAGCTGAATAAGGAAGAGTTTATTGATAAGGGGGCCCATTTCTGTGACTTAGGATTTGGCACCTTGGCAAGGACACTAGAAGCCACTCCTAATACATTGCTGCAATGGCTCCTTGGAGCTCAAAGATGATGGTGTACCAAAAATGAGTTGGAGATTCCATAACTTCCTTGGCAGAGTACTGAAGAGGGATCAGAAGGGTCAGAGGGACAGCATGCTAGAATGGATATAGGACACGAAAGCCCACCCATAGGCAGAGGATAATTCCCTCCACTGAAACAATAAGGAATGCAACATTAGCACTGTTGAGAACTTAGTGGCTGCTGTCCTATTGGCCGGAGCTGAGAGTAGGAGATGCTGGTGCACAACTGGGCTCCCTAGGGTCAATGGATAGGATTCCACAATAAGAGTCTAATGGCAGCACTTAACCATTTGAGAGAAAAATGAATGCAGTAGCCTAATGGGCTGCAAGGCCAGAATAGCAACCAGGGGGCTGAGGATCAGTAGCTAATAGATTATGATGTTCCTAGAGAAGAGATGAATGGGCAATGAAGTTATTTTTTGCATTATAGAGCCAAACAAGCAGCTGATGAGTAAAAAATTGATGTCAGTCACCATAATGGAAAATCATGATCTCTCCTACAGTTCCCATACCTGAGTCAGTTCTCAGTTCCAGAGCTCATCAACTGGAGGTGAGGTGGGTCCTCTGAGGAGGAACCCTACAGTGCTATGGCAACCATATATAGGAAATATGCCCCCCCAATCTTTCCCAAAGAGCCCTGTGGCTATTTATCAGAGTAACTATACACTGGGAAAGTGGAATATACAAATCTTTCAAGCACAGCTGAACATAGGGCCTGAGCTGATATACTTAGGGGATCCAAAACACCATGACAGTCCCTGTTAGAATGGGGCTATACAGGAGCCAGACAAAAACAAAGTTCTAGCTCAAGTCCATCTCAAAGTGGATCCAATGAGTCTGTGGATCCATCCTGTGGTTACTTCCCTGGTTCCTGAGTAGATAACTGGGTTGAGCATACTTAACTGATAGACCCTCACACTTGTTTCCTGACCTGAGGAGTAGAACCGTAATAGTAGAAAAGGCTTATTTTATGCTCAAAATGCCCCTCCTACCCTATCACCCCTCCTGGCCAAAATCAGGGGCAACACCATGTCCCAGGTTTAATGACAGTGATCCCCGTGATATCCCACTGAATAGTTCTTGCAAACAACAACAAACCCCAGACAAACAAAACCCACCAAAACAAAATGAAACACAAATGGATAATGGAAGATGACAGAGGACTAATGCAAAGCAAAAAGTAGCTTCAAAGAGCAGCTGCTGTGCTGGAAGTGGTACCTCTACTAGAACAAATCAGCACATGGGAATATAGCTCTGACCATTTATTGGGTCATTCAGAAGGCTTCCAGTTTTGAGTACACAGTCAGAGATGGCTCTGTAGCCCTCTGTGCTTCAGACTATAGCACAGAATGTGCCCTTCCCCTTGGGCTACATGTCCTAAAAGTTCCACAGTGCAAGAGGCAGCTGAGGTGAAGGTGCTGACAAGCTCCCAAAATGACAGTTGTGGTGCAGAAACTTCTAGATTTCTGGAGCAAGGCAGCAAAGAACTATTCACTTTGAAAAGCAGGTCCTGGCATGCTACTAGGCCCTTGTAGAGACTGAGTCATCCCTTATGAGCTAAATCTCGTCAGAACCACTAAATCATATGGTCAAGCAGGCAGATCATCAATCCATAATATAATAAAAATGCTATGCTCAGGATTGGGCCAAGAAGGTCCAGAGGGCACAATCAAACTACACAGATGGTCTAGATTCCTATGTCATTACACTAATAACTCTCCTTTAGCTCACACCTATGGCAAGAGAGAAGAAAAAAAAAAGCCCAGGTTTGGTAAATGAATGGGTCAGCTCAATGGCTGGGGATAAGCCCCAAATGGCTTGCTACTGATATATAATTCCACTCAGTGGCTGAAAGACAGTTTGGGTGGAAATCCCCCCAGTGGGCAGAACTTCAGGCTGTACACTTAATCAACCTGGTGTGGAGGGAGAAGAGGTCAGATGTAAGAATATATATGGACTTTTTTAAAAAAATTAATTAATTTATTTATTTTTGGCTGCATTGGGTCTTTGTTGCTGTGCATGGTCTTTCTCTAGTTGCAGCGAGTGGGGTTACTCTTCGTTGCAGTGTGCAGACTTCTCATTGTGGTGGCTTCTCCTGTTGCGGAGCACGGGCTCTAGGCGCATGGGCTTCAGAAGTTGTGGCACGTGGGCTCAGTAGTTGTGGCTCGCAGGATCTAGAGCACAGGCTCAGGAGTTGTGGTGCACGGGCTTAGTTGCTCCACGGCATGTGGGATCTTCCCGGACCAGGGCTCGAACCCGTGTGTCCTGCATTAGCAGATGGATTCCTAACCACTGTGCCACCAGGGAAGCCCCCATATATGGACTTTCCAAAGTGGTGAATGGTTTGACTGGAGGCCAGGATGCCAGAAGGATCAAGTTTGGAAGACTGAAAATGAGAAGGTCTGGGAAAGAGGCATGTGGATAGACTCACGGTAAAAAGCACAGAGTGTGTGGAGATGGATTTTTTTTTTAAAGATTTAATTTTTTAGAACAGTTTTAGGTTCATAGCAAAGTTGAGTGGAAGGTACAGAGTTCCCATGTACTCCCTGTCCCCACACATGAATAGCCTCCTTCACCAGATAATAACATCCCCTACAAGAGTTGAACATTTGTTACAACTGATGAACCTACATTGACACATCATCACCGAAAGTCCACAGTTTATCTTAGGGCTCACTCTTGGTGTTGTACATTCTATGGGTTTGAGCCAATGTATAATGACATGTATCCACCATTATAGTATCATGCAGAGTACTTTCACTGCCCCCCCATCCTTTGTGTTCCACTTATTCATCCCTCCCTATACCCCCAACCCCTGGAAACCACTGATATTTTTACTGTCTCTATAGTTTTGTCTTTTCCAAAATGTCATATAGGTGGAATCATATAGTATCTTTTCAGATTGGCTTCTTTCACTTAGAATGCATTTCATGGCTTAATAGCTCCTTTTTTAACATTGTCTGGATGTACCATATTTTATGCATTCACCTATTGAAGGACATGTTGGTTGTTTCCAAATTTTGGCAAATATGAACAAAGCTGCTATGAATATCCATGTGTAGGCTTTTGTGTAGACATACATTTTCAACTCCTTTGGGTAAATATCAAGGAGCACAATTATTGGATCATACAGAAAGAGTTTGTTTAGTTTTGTAAGGAACTGCCACACTGTCTTCCAAAGTGGCTGTACCATTTTGCATTCCTGCCAGCAGTGGATAAGAGTTCCTGTTGCTCCACATTTTTGCCAGCATTTGGTGTTGTCAGTGTTCTGAATTTTGGCCATTCTAATAGATGTGTAGTGGTTTCTCACTACTGTTTTACTCTTCATTTCCCTGATGACATATGATGTAGAGCATCTTTTCATATGCTTGTCAGCTGTATATCTTTTTGGTGAGGTGTTTGTTAAGATCTTTGGCCCATTTTTAAATCACGTTGTTTTCTTATTGGTGAGTTTTAAGTCTTCTTTGTACACTCTGGATAACAGTCCTTTATCAGATGTGTCTTCTAAAAATATTTTCTCCAGTTTGTGGCTTATCATCTCATTCTTTTGACACTGTCTTTTGCAGAGCAGAGGTTTTTTATTTTAATGAAGTCCAGATTCTCAATTCTTTCTTTCATGGATTGGTGCTCCATCTAAGAAGTCATCACCATTCCCAAGGCCATCTAGGTTTCCTCCTATGTTATCTTCTAGGAGTTTTATAGTTTTGCATTTTGTATTAGGTCTGTGATCCATTTTGAATTAATTTCTGTAAAAGGTGTTAGGTCTGTGTCAAGATTCATTTTGTTGCATGTGGATAGCCAGTTGTTCTAGCATCCTTTGTTGAAAAAACTATCTTCACTCCATTGTACGATCTTTGCTCCTATGTCAAAGACCAGTTAATGATATTCATGTGGGTCTATTTCTGGACTCTCTTTTCTGTTCCACTGATCTATTTGTCTGTTCTTTCACCAGTACCACACCATCTTGATTACTATAGCTTTATAGTAAGTTTTAATGTCAGTCCTCCAAATTTTTTGTTCTTCAATATTGTGTTGGCTATTCTGAGTCTTTTGCCTCTCCATATACACTTTAGAATCACTTTTGTAGACAAAATGATCTACTAAATCATATCTACAAAATAACTTGCTAGGATTTTGATTGGGATTGCATTAAATCTATAGGTCAAGTTGGGAGTAAATGGCATCTTGACAATACTGAGTCTTCCTATCCGTGACTATGAAATATCTCTCCATTTATTTAGTTCTTCATTGATTTCTTTCACCAGAGTTCTGTAGTTTTCCTCATATAGATCTTTCACATCTTTTGTTAGATTTATACCTAAGTATTTCACTTTGGGGTAAAGTATATGGTATTGTGTTTTGAATTTCAAATTCTACTTGTTCATTATTGGTATACAAAGAATAAGATTGATTTTTGTATATTAACTGTGTATTTTGCAACCCTGTTATAATCATTTACTAGTTCCAGGAGGTTTTTGTTGTTATTGATGATTCTTTCCATATTTTCTAGATAGTCATGTCATCTGTGTATGAATACAGTTTTATTTCTTCCTTCCCAATCTGAATACCTTTTATTTCCTTTTCTTGTCTTATTGCATTAGCTAGAACTTCCAGTACAATGTTGAAAATGAATAATGAGAGGAGACACCCTTTCCTTGTATCTGATCTTAGTATGAAAGCTTCAAGTTTCTCACTATTAAGTATGAGGGATGGATCTTTTTATCTCTTGTCAATATCCATCAGAGAACATCCATGGTAGAAGATGCTGGACTACTATGTGAACAGAATGACTTGTCCACAGATGTCAGCCAGCCTCTGTCCTCAGCTGCTTCAGTGTTTGGATAATGAACCCATAAATGAAGTAGTCATATTGATAAGGTTGGAGGCTCTGTATGGGTCCCCTCTCAACAATGCTCATTTAGTTACTGCTACTGCTGAATGTCAAAACTATTAGCAGTAGAAATTTGTGCTGAATCCTTTATATAGTGTTATCACTCTAAGAGAACAATCAGCCAATTTGATATAAGTTGATTATGTTGGATCTCTTCCACTCTGGGACAGGCAGTGATTCATCTTTTTTTTTTTGTGTGGTACGCGGGCCTCTCCCATTGCGGAGCACAGGCTCTGGATGCGCAGGCTCAGCGGCCACGGCTCACGGGCCCAGCCACTTCGCGGCATGTGGGATCTTCGCAGACCGGGGCACGAACCCGTGTCCCCTGCATCGGCAGGCGGACTCTCAACCACTGCGCCACCAGGGAAGCCCAGTGATTCATCTTTATTGGAACTTATATGTATTTCAAACACGGGTTTGCCTCACCTGTCAACCATGCCTCTGCCAATACCACTACTGAGGGCTCACATGGGATCCTGCATAACGTCGTCTCAAACCAAGGACCCATAGAAAGGGACTAAAGTCAAAGAAGTATGACAATGGGCACATGGACACAAGGTCTATTGGTCCTATCATATACTACATCACTTGGAAATTGCCAGATTATTAAATGTTGGAATTACTTGATAGCAGATGATGCCCCATGGGGCTGAGGTGTAGTCCTTCATGATATGGTATATATATTGAACCAATATATTGAACCAACAACCAGATCACATAATTCTGGGAACCAAGAGGTGCAAACAGAGTGGGTCCTCTCACCATCGTTTTATTACTCGCTTGGGGATTTTGTGTTTCATGATTCCACAGTTTTAGGCACTGGGGATTCATGTTTCTAGACACAGTAAGGGTTCTACTTGACCCAAAGTTATGACTGCTGCCTGCCCATTTGGGTGCTCTTCAAGTCCGTGGACTAGAAGGCAAAAAAAGGAGTTACCATACTGGCAAAGGATAACTGACCCTAATTATGATGAGGAGCTTGGGTTGTTGCTACACAATGAGGCAGGAAGAAGTTTTTCTGGACTCAGGATTCATAGGTGTGCTTCTTGGTGATACTTGGGGATAATAATAAATGGGAAATTTCACAAATAACAGCACGACAAGAGCAAAATAATCATGGGCTCAGACCCCTAAAAGAGGAAGCTCTGGCTCACTAAGCAAGCAATTCTGACAAGAAATGTTGGCTGAGGGCAAGGGGGAATCTAGTAAAGGGGTAGTGGAAGAATGTGGAGATGTTTGCTAGTGTCTCAGGGGGTCCCCAGCAGGACTGAGCCCCAGTTGTATTAGTGGTGACTCTCTCAATTTGTCTCAAGTCTTCAGTCTCCCACAGGACTTCCTGGAATCACTTCCCAAATAAACTACCTACAACCAAATCCTTATCCCAAAGTCTGCATTTGGGAGAACCCAAGTAAGACCCTTTTCAACAGTGTTATCATGAGGTCTTTGACAAATACCTTGCTGAAATCCTCATATACCATATCTCTCTCTCGTAAAAGACAAATGAGTTTAGTCTTCTATGATTTCTTGCTAGGGAAACCCATGCTGGCTCCTGGTGATTATAAGTTTCTTTTCTAAGTACTCATGAAAATCTATTTAATAAGCTATAATTTGATAGTAGGCATATTGTTACTTTTTAAAAATTATAAATAATTTTCAAAGTCTAATTTGGCTTTGTTTAACATCGGTGGATTTTTATCTGTAAAATACTGAAATGTTTTTTCTATGTGGTGTTGAAAATCATTTTCTTTAAATATTGCCTAAATACTATTATTTTGTCTAAATACTAAATATTTTGCTGAGATGGTTTTTATTTCTGAAAGATTTGCTTACATGAGAGAAATCATGTCTTGAATTTATAATGCCAAAGCTTTATGTGTTAAGTATTTACACGTAAGCAAAGGGAAATCATTAAAGCCAATTTTTTTGGCAATCCTATATATCTAAAAGCACCAAGCATTTAAAGATGTAAACATCTCTTCAGAAATAGGTTGCATTTCTTTACACAACGATGAAATATCAGAAAGGAAATGTTAGAAAACAGTACCTTTTAAAATTGCATCCAAAAAAAATACCTAGGAATAAACCTGACCAAGGAGGGGAAAGACTTATGAAAACATTATAACATTATAAAACATTAATAAAGGAAATTAAAGAGGATTCAAAGAAATGGAAAGATATTCCATGCTCTTGGACTGGAAGAATTAATATTGTTAAAATGGCAATACTACCCAAAGCAATCTACAGATTTAATGTGATCCGTAACAAATTATCCATGACATTTTTCACATTTTTCACAGAACAAATAATGCAAAAATGTATGTGGAACCATAAAAGACCCAGAACTGCCAAAGCAATCCTGAGGAAGAAGAAAAAAAAGCAGGGGGCATAACTCTGCTGGACTTCAGACAATACTACAAAGCTACAGTAATCAAAGCACTATGGTACTGGTACAAAAACACATATAGATCAATGGAACAGAAAAGAGAGCCCAGAAATAAACCCACACACCTATGGTCAATTAATCTTTGTCAAAGGAGGCAAGAATATAAAATGGGAAAAATCCCTTCAGCAAGTGGTGCTGGGAAAGTTGGACAGCTGCATGTAAATCAATGTACTTAGAACATACCCTCACACCACACACAAAAATAAACTCAAAATGGCTTAATGACTTAAACAAAAGACATGACACCATAAAACTTCTAGAAGAGAGCATCGGCAAAACATTCTCTGACATAAATTGTACCAATGTTTTCTTAGGTCAGTCTCCCAAGGCAATAAAAATAAAAACAAAAATAAGCAAAGGGGACCTAATCAAAGTTACAAGCTTTTGCACAGCAAAGGAAACCATAAAAACAAACGAAAAGACAACCTATAGAATGGGAGAAAATATTTGCAAATGATGTGACCGACAAGGGTTTATTCTCCAAAATATATAAACCGTTCATACAGCTCAACAACAACAACAAAACAACCCAATCCAAAAATGGAAAGAATACCTAAATAGACATTTCTCTAAAGAAGACATACAGATGGCCAGTAGGCACATGAAAAGATGCTCAACATCACTATTTCTTAAAGAAATGCAAATCAAAACTACAATGAGGTAACACGTCACACCGGTCAGAATGGCCATCATTAAAAAGTCTAAAAATCACAAATGCTGGAGTGTAGGGAACCCTCCTACACTGTTGGTGGGAATGTAAGATGGTGCAGCCACTATGGAAAATGGTGTGGAGGTTCCTCAGAAAACTAAAAATAGAATTACTGTATGATCCAGCAATCCCACTCCTGAGCATATACCCAGACAAAACTATAATTCAAAAAGATACATGCACCCCTATATTCATAGTGGCACTATTCACAATAGCCAAGACATGGAAACAACACAATGTCCATCAATAGAGGAATAGATAAAGAATATGTGGTACATATATACAATGGAATACTACTCAGCCATAGAAAAGAACGAAATAATGCCATTTGCAGTAACATGGATGCAAATAGAGATTATCATACTAAGTGAAGTAAGTCAAACAGAGAAAGACAAACACCATATGATATCACTTATATGTGGAATCTAAAATATGGCACAAATGAACCTACCTATAAAACAGGAACAGACTCGCAGACATAGCAGACTTGTGATTGCCAAGGGGGAGTGGGGGAGGGAAAGGGATGGACTAAAGTTTGGGGTGAGTGGATGCAGACTATTACATTTAGAATGGATAAATGACAAGGTCCTACTGTATAGCACAGGGAACTATACCCAGTCTCCTGAGATAAACCATAATGGAAAAGAATATGAAAAAGAATGTGTGTATGTGTGTGGCTGAGCCACTTTGCTCTACAGTAGAAATTAGCACAACATTGTAAATCAACTATACTTCAACAAAAAAATAAAGATGTAAACATCTCTATTAACCCTTTCCAACTCATCAGAATGGAAATAACAAATAGCAAAGGTTTTATAAAATAGGATAACAAATCCAATGTAGAGCAATATTTTCCGTATGAGTTATATAAGACATAAACAAATGATCATTAAACATTAATATGACTCAAATGTAATACATAATGAGAAAAAATGAACACTTAAATATTGAACAGAAGAAATTAATAACAAAAACCCTTTACATTTTATTTTTGTCAATAAAGGGTCTGAGTCATAATTAAGCAGGAGCCTTGAATATTTAAGCTAAACTAAAGCTGCATTATAACAGCCACAGTTCACAGTCTATACAGCTTAGAACACTGAAAGTTCAATCAGGACTTGAGGCAACTTTCTTACAAACCCAAAATACAGCAACTAAAAAGGCTTTCTTTCTTGGTTAAATGAGATAAATCTTAAGACTAGGAAAACATTCAATAAATAAAAATTTAACATTGCATTTTGCTAGGCACATGAGTTAACACACACACACACACACACACACACACACACACACACACACACACACAGTGACAAAACCAGGCACAGAAAGTATTTATATGTGGAAGAATCATCACGTCAATTTATGTCAAAGAATATCATGTTTGTTTATCTTAATGCAGGGCCTACTTAGGTTTTAAGGTTTCATAAATACTTTTGAATTACTGAACTGCATATATAGAATATTTCAAAGTTGCTACAGAAAAAAAAAAGAAAACCAAGTTGAAATTCTACCTAGCAACATAGGTTTCTCAACATAACTTTCTTCCCTATGGACATCAAACTAAGAAACATGTAGAGAGAAAATAAATGGTTTTTGAAAGATACACAAGCCATTTAAGGAGGTCTGTTTCTGAATTACATAGAATATTCTGGTCCATAAATAATGGAATAGTTTTCAGAGAGAGAATCAGTTTTTGCCTAAAGAAATATGGGATGAGACTGGAACCCTCAGTGAAAGCTCTAAAAGGACACAGAACCCAATGAGTGACCTGAATAGTGAGGGATGGGTGAGGAACAACTATGCAGTAAGTGCTGGCTTGTTAGTGGATCTTTTCCCCTCCCTTCTCTCATTCATTCACCTTTTTAAGACTGCCTTCTGTGTCCTTTGGGGGGGAAATTATCTTACCCTTCATCATTTGTTCCTTCAGTACTTTAATATAAAACCTACAAGAAAAACAACAAATTCAAGGCTAGTATTAAGAGCTTGAATAAAGATATCAAGAAGCCTTATCCTTGGATCAGTAAACTCTTCTTGGTAAATAAAATCTTCATTTGTAAAAGTGGGATGACCTTTCTTAGCAGACGGCATTCATTTAGGGTGTGACACTCTGCTTTTGGAAGTGGGAAAAATTACTTTCTAAATAATGTGTTAAAAGTAAGTACTTTCCTTCTGAGGTATTATTGCTTTATGGACTTTATTTTGTTTATCCTTAGAGTATATTGTTGCATTACACAAGTGCAGATATGATACCTAACTTCTAATGATTTATCCAAAATCATACAAGAAAAAGCAGGACCAATGGAAATGTAATCAAAACCTCTTGAAAATGCAGTTACTGTAGATGCACATAAATAAATAAACTATAATCAAAAGTTGAATCTGAGGTCTGGTAACTGATTTTATGTTAAATAGAGGTCTTTTAAAAAGTGTTCTCGGGGCTTCCCTGGTGGCGCAGTGGTTAAGAATCCTCCTGCCAATGCAGGAGGATTCTTAACCATTGCAGGATCGAACACGGGTTCGATCCCTGGTCCAGGAAGATCCCACATGCCATGGAGCAACTAAGCCCGTGTGCCACGACTACTGAGCCTGTGCTCTAGAGCCCGTGAGCCACAACTAGTGAAGCCCGCGCACCTAGAGCCCGTGAGCCACAACTAGTGAAGCCCGCGCGCCTAGAGCCCGTGCTCCATAACAAGAGAAGCCACTGCAATGAGAAGCCCATGCACCGCAACAAAGACCCAACGCAGCCAAAAATAAATAAATAAGATAAATAAATTTATATTTTAAAAAAGTGTTCTCGGGCTTCCCTGGTGGCGCAGTGGTTGAGAGTCCGCCTGCCGATGCAGGGGACACGGGTTCGTGCCCCGGTCCGGGAAGATCCCACATGCCGCGGAGCGGCTGGGCCTGTGAGCCATGGCCGCTGAGCCTGCGCGTCCGGAGCCTGTGCTCCACAACGGGAGAGGCCACAACAGTGAGAGGCCCACATACCGCAAAAAAAAAAAAAAAAAAAAAAAGTGTTCTCATTTAACATATAATTTAAAAGAATATTCTGGAAACTGAAGTATAAAGATTACATTTATTCTGAGTCCAGATACTTTCTCAACTGTATAAGTACAGGATGGCTCTGCCTTCTCCATTAGTAATACGGACTCATAAGTTATGCTGCAAATAAATGTCTGACCCTCCTCAGCATTTAGCTAGAGAGACTGAAGGAGCTAACCGAATCCTCATGTTCACTGTTAATTTTCATTATAACTGGTAAAAATGATGCCTATAATAGATGGTATTCACATTTTCAATAAATCCATATTTTTTGATGATCACATAGAGAAAACAAATTAGATTTCATGTTAAAAAATAAGGTTTATTTGTAATAACTATCTTTAATAATTCTATATTTTTACTCTGGGGCATGCACAAGTATAGACAATGCTAGCTTTAACATGTATTGAAAAGGCGTGCTCTTTACACTAATGCAAAAGGATAAGCCTCCTCTTTACTATAAAGAATTCTCACTGCATTTGAACTAAGATTCTGGAGCACTCAGCAGAGAGGAGTTTGGGATAACAGGCCAGAATCAGTCAGTAGGTTTTCTCTCTTCTCAATTAGGTAACTGAAATAGGAACTCTAGTTCTAAATATTAGAAGGAAAGTCTAAATATTAGAAAAATAAAGAGAGGGAATACAACAAACTGCTTCAAATACATGCCTGAGGTGACAAACAGCTTGTACTTTCATGTTGTGGCAGCTTCCAGACGAAATCTTCTTCAGTTTTTAATCTTCAGGTTCATATCTGGAAAGAGATGTATATTAAATTAACAGCATAATGTCATGATACTTTTTGCTGTTGTTGTTGTTACTAAATAAGTTTACTTGAAACACCTCCCGTGACTAAACCAGTAATGTTGCATTTTTCACTTTAAATCACTGCTACAGTAGAAGTCAGATACATTCAAGGCATGACGAGGGTGACTCAGGGGATTCCTGCCACAGGTGGAGAATGGACCAGATAACTGCTGAGATACCTTCAGGTTCCAAGTTTCTACATGTGGCATCTAGATCTGTGATAGCATAGTAGATTAGGGATTCGGCGGTGATTATCTAATCGATGGCCTGATGGACACAAACAGCTGACATGGCTTTGTGAGTACAGGGTTAACAGACCCTCTTCTCTAAGGAAAAACATGATCTGGGATTCACTTTCTAGCTCTGGTACCCTGGAACCCTGATAAAGGTAAAATATCAGCTGAGTTTCCAGGCAGAACCACTGATGACAGAAATGACCCCGATTACAAGACTCCATCTGGACCAGGAGAACTGTGAACAACTATACATCCATGGTGGAAACCATGGCTTCGGCTTCCCTGGGTACAGCTGAGTTTCTCCCTCCTGGACATGCCCCTGCCTGGGCATCACGTGGCTGGACCAAAGACACTGGTCCTATGTGGGGCATGGAACTTCTAAGCCATGCTGGCTCTGGCACCCACGCATGGACCTCATTTTCTAGCACCTAAATTGTCATGTCAGAGCACAGTATGATCAGGTTGTGGGCTGCAGCAAGGACACCACTGAGGAGAAATGCCCAGTGCTGCCCTGTGTGCTTGCTGTGGTTTCTGTCAAATATCCTGCTAAGAGAATCCACGGCCAGAGTAGCCTAGTGTAGCCCTGTGTGAGGCTAAAGGTTCGGCTGAACCTGAAAAGAAACCCTGGTGGGTGTTACAGATGAGGCCTGGCCAAAGCCCCTCTGCCTTCCTCAGACACAGGCTTCTGGACTGAATGACAGAGCAACTCCCCACCGGCCTGACCTCTCCAGACACAAGGTTAGACTTAATGAAGGACAGACATCAACCCAGCAGGGAGACAATCCGAGAGGCAGGATCAGTATGGCTTACTTCGCCAATCTTTTCCTCAGGTCTTTGATTTGGTCATTCTTCTTGGTGAGAATCTCTTTCATGTTTCGATAAGCTGCTGTTTGTTGGAATTTTTTCTCTAATTCCTGCATAGTGAAAAATGTCAGCCCATTAATAAGAAATAGTTAAGGAAAGAAATAACATATTTGATGAAAATATGTATTTTTGCCCTAATTTTACTAATATTGTGCTTATTTTATTTTCTAATTTTTAAAAACATATACTCATATAAAATTAAGACTATTCAAACTTTAAAAATACATTCTTTCAAATGGGAAGCTAATAAAATAGTAACATTTCCCAAGTACAATATTAGCAAATAACTCAAACATACTATGCCATAGACATGGGAAATCTATTTGAAAAAGTAAATTCATTTTCAGGTAAAATAGCATGCTCTTTTCTCCAAATCCCAAAATACTGCCAGTATTTGAAGAGGAGGATTTTAAATTTAATTACATTTTAGCTCCCATATTCTTAGGAGTCTAACCCCTAAAGCGAAACAACCAGTTCTCCACATATCTCATATAAATTAAGAAAAAGGTATAGAACCCTTTAGAAAAAAGCCACCCATCCCTCTGCCAGCCTGTAAGAGGGCTGATCAGGAACAGCAAAATGGGTGCTCAGGGTGCCGGCTGTACGCCACCCTCAGTGGAGTATTTACCATAGAACAGAAGGAGTGTAGGTTTTTATTATCACAGATACTTTAGTGCCAAAGATGGAAGAATCTCAGTGTCCCAAATGATAAATCTTTAGAACACAAACTGCCTAATACCTTGACAAAACATGAAGTGAATCTGTAGTTGTCCAACGTTTCCCTTAGTTACACTACATTCATCACTTAATTGGATATAAACAGACAAATCTGACCTTTTCAGCCATGCTCAGCTGCTCCTGCACCCTGAGTAGGTCATGCTTGGCTGTCGCTAGATTCTCCTCCAGGGACTTCTGGTTTTCTGTCTGGTCATTAAGTGTCTTCTGAAACTCACTCTTTAAAGCAGCAACTGTGTTTTCCAAGTCACTCAACTCTTGGGCCTTTATAAAATCGTATGAAAAATACACTCACATGATTTCATGCTGACATCCTAAATAGTAACTGCTCTAGATTCAGCATCACAGGTGATGGAAACAGATGATGCTGTGTGTTGCGTGTGCATGTCAGCATCCCCCGCCAGCGTTCTCTGCCACTGCAGCCCAGTCAGGGTCACCAGCACACCCAGTTCACCCTCAGCACCCAGTGCACTGTGTCCTGAGCACAGCAGACACTCAGTGGTCACTGATTTCCAAGTATATAAAATATGATTTGTGAACTGCTGGAATTCCAAAAGAGGGACAAGAGAGGTAGGATCCTAAATTTGACAAGATTGTGTTTCCCAGAGTTGGGGTGGCAAATAGGCTTCATTTTTGAAAAGTCAAGGTAAAAAAATCCTGGTGAAGAATTTTTAATGATACAGATGGAAAAATAATAAAATTAATACAATTTATACAAAAAATGTAACAGACATGTTTTACAATATTATGAGAGCCTAATTAATGCTTACTGATTATATGGCTTGCTGAATTTACAAGATTTTAAGTTTTTTACATTAATTCGATATGCACATATTTGTACACTTCGTCAGTGTAATATAAGCAGCTGGATCTTCTCTCTACCTGGATCATGTTTTTATTTATTTATTTATTTATTTATTTATTTATATTTATTTATTTTTTATTAGTTTCTGCTTTATAACAAAGTGAATCAGTTATACATATACATCTGTTCCCATATCCCTTCCCTCTTGCGTCTCCCTCCCTCCCACCCTCCCTATCCCACCCCTCCAGGCTGGATCATGTTTTTAACTAGATAAAATTTATAAAAGACAAAAGTTATATTAATGACAGGAAAATGGTCTATAATTGCTAACTATGAAGACGAAGTACTACTATCAACAAAAGAAGAATTCCTTATTTTTGAAATCTGGTTTTTAAAAAGATTTTATTTCACTGCATCTAGTGAAGGCCTGTACGCATTTTGCTTTTGCCAAATCTTAAAAGTAAAATTGGAGCAAAGCCTTCAATGGCTTTTAAAACAAATTCATCATCCGAAAATGTTGGCAACTGGTTTACTTTTGAGAAACTAAAGCTGTTCTGGAGTATTTAGCTGTTTTATGGTCCTTGGTATATAATGATTGAAATTTATGGTCCTTGGTATATAATGATTGAAAATCATATATATTTCCTTTTGTTTTAGCCATATAAGAAGCATCCTTTTATTTAAAAAATACCTACAGATAAGATAATGTAATGTCTAAGACTGGCTTCAAAAAAACATGGGTGGGGACTTCCCCAGTGGCACAGTGGTTAAGAATCTGCCTGCCAATGCAGGGGACACGGGTTCGAGCCCTGGTCCGGGAAGATCCCACATGCTGCGGAGCAACTAAGCTCGTGCACCACAACTACTGAGCCTGCACTCTGGAGCCCGCAAGCCACAACTACTGAGCCCACGAGCCACAACTACTGAGCCCGTGAGCCACAACTACTGAAGCCTGTGCGCCTAGAGCCCATGCTCCGCAATGAGAAGCCACCACAATGAGAAGCCCACGCTCGCTGCAACTAGAGAAAGCCTGTGCACAGCAATGAAGACCCAACGCACCCAAAAAATAAATTAATTAAAAAAAAAAAAAAAAAACATGGGGGAAGGGAGAAGAAACTATAGGTAAATATGAAACCAGACTGGCCATGTCTTGATGATTGACTGGTAAAGCAGAGCGATGAGTACCTGGGGTGCATTACACTATTCTCTCTACTCTTGTATATGTTTGAAATTTTCCATAGAAAAAGTATAACCAAAGTCTAATGAAGTAAGTTTGGGGATTGTTTAGGAGACATTTACAATGGCACTACAACCACTAGAAAAGCCAGTGCTGCAATGAAAATTCACTCAAATGGTCCTGCTGACAGGATCCTATTACAGCATCTAATCTCAATGGAAAGGCCAAAGGAGGCAGAACTGAGCACACGATGACTTCCAGGGTGGAGTGATACTCAGTCATTCCATTCAGACAAGCTTGGAGAACTTCACTGGATTTCACTGTATTACAGAAGCACAGCTAGATATAGGTGGATTAGAAGATGCATGACTAGTAAATTCATTCTGTTTTGTCACACTCACCGAAGGGCAACTTAAGTAATAATAAGTTCTGTATAATAATAACTAAAAACTCTTCCTTTCTTCCCGTTGTAATTGGAAGGGCAAAGTGAAAGGGAGAAGAACTTTTAAAAAATAAATTTAAGCATATCTCATATGCCAATGGGCTCTGGGACATGTGAAGCACATGAGCTGTGTATCTGCCCCCACTTCCCTCAGCAGGCTCTCACCTGGCCTTTCCTGGACAAGTTTGTCTCGATGCAGAATTACAGAGGTGGCCTCCCTCTCAGGGAGTGGCTGGCTGTGGGGCATAATATCAATAGTAGCTAAGACTTAATATAAGTTTATAACTTGATCATCTAGAAAATGTGAAAATGCTAAAACTGATTTCACCTTTTGAGTTCCTTGATCAGTCTGTAAATCTTGCAGTGCTCTTTCTAGTTTTGACTTCTCATCCAATGCATTTGTTGCCTATAATCAAGATTAAACAAAATACATTCAGTATTTAGTCTGTAAGTAACTCTTTCAATAATTTTGTTAAAGTATTTCTCGGTTACCTGTGTTTCAAGGGTCTTCAGCCTTGACTTGAATTTCTCATTCTCTTCTTGAAGTCTTAAAATTTCCTTTTTGAGTAAATTCAAGTTTTATTATGTTAGCCAAAGTATTTTTAATCCTTGAAATTATTTGTTTCACTTAAAAATTTAATTTTTATATTAAATTTAAATTACATAAAAGCTCAGAAGTCTGCATGCCCTGGTTACTGGTAATATTCCAGTTTTACCCAGCCCACCAACCTCAACACGTATGAGTCATCTCTGGCTCTAAGACTTCAAGTTCCTTCTTTTGCAGTCTCTCAGGCTTTTTTCAGCCCTCTACTCTCAGCCTTTTTGCAAAGTCCCCCTCCCCTGCCATCTCTCACCTAGCTGATCCTGCAACTCTTGGGTTTGTTCTCAGCCTACACTGTACACCACTTGCCGCTTATCCTCAAGACACAATCTTCATCATTCTATACCCTGTGCCCAGCCCCTAAGTGGTTCCAACTGAGCTGAGGTCCAAGGGCCTTGCTCATCAGCAGCTCTGTCACAAGCATCACCTGTCAGTGCGGTCTCACTTCTTACTACACCCCAGCACGTGCAGCATTGCCCAGCTGGAGAGCCTGAACTCTGCTCCAAGGCATGCCAGCCTCCTCTCTGCCTCTGACTGCTGCCCACTCTGTTGTTCCTCTGCTGGCCATACCATTTCTCTTCCCTCTGACAATTCAATCTGCTACACCTTTCAGCCCAGCTCAGGCACCACCTTACCCAATAGCCTGTACTCAACTACTCTTATCCACATGGAAATGTGTCTTCTCTGCCACCCTGTGGCACCTTTGGCACCAGGTTAGTGGCAACTGTGGCACACAGGTTAGCAGTCTGCTGTCTCTGTTTCTAGAATATTAGTTATCCCTTCCCAATGAGACTACAAGGTTTTTGAGGGCAAAAGGCCAGGTATTACTTTTCTTTTTATGTAACAATATCTTCTAGCATAATGCTGAGAACACAAGAGTCATGAAAAATAGTTGTATATCAGTAATTAATCTTTATAAACCTCTTAATTAAAAAATCCCTTCATTGTTATTACAGCTCATAAACTTCAAATGCCCATCAATAAACACTTTACAAAATTCTATGCTCTTCACTTCATTATGAAAAGATGCAATCAAGAGCTGCTTCAGACTCTCTGGGAGTTAAGTGTGCCCTCTTCTGGCCCACCAGGTACCATTAAGTACAACTACTGTGATGGGCTAATTACCCTCAGTGGACCAAAGCCTGAATCAACACCTTCCACCCAGTCTCTCTACCCTAGAGCTGGGTAGGCAGTGAGCATACATCCTTAGAGAGTTTGCCATTTCTCAAAATGATGGCAACATTACCTTGTTTAGGAGTTCTGCTGTTCCACCTTCGTTAAGTGGAGCAAGTTTTGGCTTTATGTTATCTACAATGGGCTGAAACAAAACAAAGAAACCAAACTGAAATCACCACTGAATAAAACACGTGTAATCACTGAACTCTTGTACTTTCTAAGTGGAAGACACTGTGTAAACATATTCACTGAGATGTCAGCTAGATTTTCATTGCTTTGGATCTCTGCTACACCCTAGTGCTTAGGACAGTGCCTGGCCCACAGTGCCCAATGCAAATTAGAGATAAAAACGAAACCCATTCTCCTTGTATCTTTAAAAAAAACCCAAAAAACAGGTGGAAGAGAAAGGAGGGAGGGAAGGTACTCAAAGCCAGAGCCGATAAAGATCCTAGTATCTAGGGACTGGGATTTTAAACTGTGGGAGCTAAAACAGAGATTTCTGCATGAACCCCAGAAAAACTGTAATAATGATGAGGATTTAGGTAAACTACATTACAGATGAGTAACTTGACACAAACATTCTGGCAGTTTAGCAATATGCATTAAAACAAAACAATTCATGCCCTCTGACCTAGAAATTTCTTAGCTAGAAATATGTTCCAAAGGAATAATTAGAAAATTGTTTTGTACGTGTATGTTCATGGATTGATCTTGGCAGTGTTTTATCATGTAACACCACAGAGGATTTATGGTGCATCTACACAATGGAATGCTAAGTGGTCACTGCAGGTAATGAGAATGATTAAAGAGACAAGCAGGTAACTACTAGTACTGTCTCCACTTGACAGATGAGGGGAATGAGGCTCAGCCATCTCAGGTAACCTGCTCAAGGTCGCACAGCTGAGGAGTGACAGTGCCAGGATGCATGCCCCCAAAGCCTGTGTTCCGCATCATCTGAGTGAAGAGCTTGCATGGCTGGGAGGCGGGTGGACTGCAGGGATGTTGTGTGCGTGCGCATGCGTGTGTGAGGTAGTAGACAAAAACAAGTTTTTCATAGTTACTTCCAAAACTTATCTTCTTTCACCTAAAAATCTGAGAGGCAAGCTTGGAATTCTGATCTTGAGTTGAATGCTTTTCCTTGAGAGTTCTCACTTTAATCTCTGAATGCTCTGAGCAACTTGAGGATTTTAAACACTGGCTATTAAGGTATGGACTGATAAGGACCAAAAATTACCTTTTTATTTGAAGATGTAAATTCTGCTTTTTCAAATTCTGCAACTTGTTCCAATAATTCTCTTGAAGACAAAAACAAATATGAAAAAATATTTGTTTAGAATAGACTTGTATCATACACACAAGAAGAATAAAAGCAAGACTTCCCTGGTGGTCCAGCGGTTAAGACTCTGTGTTCCCAATGCGGGGGGCTCAGGTTCGATCCCTGGTCAGGGAACTAGATTCTGTGCGCTTCAACTAAAAAAAGATCCCGCATGCCACAACAAAGATCCTGCGTGCCACAACTAAGACCTGGCACAGCCAAATAAATAAATAAATAAAATTTAGAAAGAAGAAAAAGAAGAATAAAAGCACTGGTACCAATCTATTACATGCCAGAAACAACAGAGCAAGATGAACAAAACTTCACCACATCAAAAATATTTAGTTACTAATGGTCGAGAACCTAAGTTCCATGCACTCAAAATTGAATCTCCATAGCACCTACTATTTTGTACCTACTGAGTGTACAATATAATCGCTAGAACTAAATTACAATGTTAATACAACTATGTCTGAAATTTGTAGTCAACACTGTATTTTTGAGGTGCTATAGGGAAATTGCTCTATAATATACATTGTTAGCTAGTAGAGGTTCAAGGAAAACTGATTTTTAATAGAGTAGCCTCAGAAAAATAAAATTAGTTCACATCTACTGAAAAAGAGTATGGTAAATTCTCAAGGAAGACAGATGGTTTGGGGGTGATCCACCTGAACATTTCCTTTTATTTGCAAAGGTACCTGGGGGCTGACTATACAAAAGCTTACAGAGTGAATGGCAGTAACTACTCTCCTAAGCTTCTTAATAGGTCAGTTTCTCAAAGTTTTCTCACCAGTTATCTACTGAGAGTTGGTGAAGCTAAATGGTTTCCTTCCCTACCCAAGGCCACAGCCAGTGTTGTTAAGCACTGTCCGCAAGCCGCGCTGCACCTGTGCTTAGCAAACGGCCCCTGGGCTCAATATCAGTCTTTCCAGATCTCTGGCATGACTTTTCTTAGACCGAGTTTCAATTTCATTGACTTTACCATATTTTTTAAAAATTAATGAGCTTTTTGATATAGTTCAGATAATAAAACTTTTTTTAAACTTTCCCTATTTTAAAGATCAGTATATAATTTTAATGCAATTATTTAGAAATAAACTTCCAATACTACTAAGTGTGATTTTATGGTATTTGAATTAACTTTTCAACTGTTTCATGATCTTTTTTTCTTAGTTGACCTATTTCTGAAGACTTATTATAATACTGATCAGGCTAACCAGGGATACCATATGGAATAATTAATTATAGCCTTAAGAGCAATCTCATAAATCTCAGAGGCCTTTATAACACCTAGGAATAGTGGAAACAGGGCATTTTGAAGAGGATGCTGAGTGGCACCTAAGAGATCACTTAGTAACTGGATGCTCTTCTGTTACCTTACCCAAGTTTTCTCACGCACCAGGTCCAAGCAAAGCAGCAAAGATACTCACTAACTTTTAAGTTCATGCTTGGGCCTCTACTGTCATAACTGTGGATACAAATTTTAGTACCTGTTTTCAAGTTCAGAGATGTCTGTCTGTAGCTTGAGGTACCACTTCTCAGCTTGTGAGAAAAGCTGCCGCAGAAGTAGCACATTGGTGTAGGCCGTGTTGATGAGCTCAGACTCCACCTCGCTGTGGACCACGGCCTGTAACCCATTCAAGACTTCAGAGACTTCATCTATGGTGAAGGTCTCCTCCACCAGCCTGAAAAACAACCACAATCCAAAACCTCTGGATAAACAACAACAACTATTTACAAAGTAAGAGAAAACTAAGAAACCCACACCATGTCATCTGAGGCAGCGGCCCTCAACCTTTTGTGGAAGACAACTGTTCCATGGACCGGGGGGTGGGGGGATGGTTTCAGGATGATTCAAGCTCATTACATTTATTGTGCACTTTATTTCTATTATTATTACATTGCAATGTATAACGAAATAATTATACAACTCACCGTAATGCAGAATCAGTGGGAGCCCTGAGCTTGTTTTCACTTGCCACTCACTGATAGGGTTTTCATATGAGTCTGCAAGTAACTGATTTATTACGGTCCTTGTGCAGTCAAATCTCTCTGCTAATGATAATCTGTATTTGCAGCTGCTCCCCAGCGCTAGCATCACTGCCTCAGCTCCACCTCAGATCATCAGGCATTAAATTCTCATAAGCACAACCTAGATCCCTCGCATGCACAGTTCACAGTAGGGTTTGTGCTCCTATGAGAATCTAATGCCGCTGCTGATCTGACAGGAGGCGGAGCTCAGGCAGTAATGTGAGCGAAGGGGAGCGGCTGTAAATACAGATGAAGCTTCGCTTGCTCGCCCGCCTGCCCGCCGCTCACCTCCTGCTGTCCGGCCCGGTTCCTAACAGGACACAGACTGGTACCAGTCCATGGCCCAGGGGTTGGGGACCCCTGATCTAAGGGATTAAAGGGTTTAGTGAAAGTCCCTCTGGAAATTATCTTCTTTATTAATAAAACAGTTTGAAAATAATTTAAGCTCAATTAATTTTTGATGTCTATTTAAATGATTAAACTGTGATTCGCTCTTCAAATGTGCACATTCTTTAACACAAGTACGTGCTCAGAAACATTCCCCAAACTATCTACTTTTTTCTTTAGCTTTTCAGTGAAAAACTTTTTTACTTTAATCTCCCCTAAAATTAGTTTTATCACATTTAATTATTTCATAAGTCACCTGAGAGGTGTAATTTCTCCTTTCTTTATATCATTTGTCTAGCATTTCGATGACTGAATGACCATTCACATGTTAGTAAATGCCTATAAGAAAATCAATGGTAATTATATATTGCTTCTCTTAGCATTCTTGAGACCCAAAAGAAAAAAAACCCCTAACTTCATTAAACCTCCATTAAAAACAAACATCATCAAAAGGATTAAAGATCAACTCTTCCACAGAAAACGTTTGTGTTGGAAGGGAACTCTGGAGCCATTTTTTTCAATTCCCTCACTTCACAGATGGAACACAGGCTCAGAAGGTGGTGGTGACTTGCCCATGGTCCCAACTCCACAATCATTTCCAACAATCTCAGGAACATGCCCAACAGCTGAATTCTTGAGAAAGCTTCCACGCATGCCTCCTACGATCGATGACAGTTTTATGGTAACACAGTCTCCTCCGCTCCCTGCCTCCAGCCTCAAAGCCTTTTATCCCTCAGATGCTCAGCAGATGAAGAGCTACAGCCCCGACCTCAGGTCATCTTCTCCATCATTCCAAAAGGACATAATGAAGGGAGTCACACCAAACTTTTATTTGATTTACCATTCTTTAACGTTTCATTTACCCAGCAGAATTTAACCACTCTAAAAAAACCAAAACTTTATTTTTGATGCAAGTCCTTATTAAATATATTAACAATCTTTCTATATTCTTTAATAGAACAAAGCAAATCTGCTTAAAAATGTTTTTTTTTTTTGAGCAACCCAAGTTCATTATTATGAACAGCAGTTAAGGTACTCCAATGTGTAAAGTAAATAATGGGTACCTTCTCTGGCTGTCTCACAGACTCACCAATCAGATTGCTGCTTACCTCTGCTGTGGGTTAGGAAGCCAGATTATCAGATTAGAATAATGGATCGAACAGGTAACAGTCTACAGCTGAGGGTCTCTGCTACTGAGTGAAATTAATGACTTTATCACAGTTACAGATCACTTGGAGACCGTTTTCATTTATGTCTTGACATTTAAGTGTGCCAAAATCTGATCCCCAAGTAATCTGATGTCTCTTTATTATTCAGTCCTTTTGGTTGGCTTCCCTATTATCCTCTATTACTAAATTTTCTATGGACTTTTATTATCTTCCACTATTGGTCCAACTAAACTAATTATCATCTCTTGCTACAAATCAACTAATAATTTTGGTACTAGTCAGCAAGCTTTTCATGGTTTCCTGCTGTTTTCTCTTCTTCTAATTCTTCAACATAAACTGCATAGGTGTTTTCTTGCTAACTGCCATGTCTTATGGCTCTAATCTTTTAATTAATAACTCAAGTAATTAAGGTTCTGGAATCTTTAATACAGCAAGCCAATCAGTAACCCACAAGCACTTCACAATTTCCTGACTGCCCTTCTGAAACTTTGCAATCCCTCAATTATCATTATATGCGTGTTTAGTAATAGATTGCTCCCACCACAATCTGATTTCTTGAGTTTCACATATCCATAAGGCTTAGTGTAGCTGCTCTCAATGAATAATTGATCATGATATCCTGGCAATGGTTTGTAAGGCCTCTCTGCTACAGCACCCCCATACTGGCCACCAGAAGGGATCCATGTTCCTTCCCACTGAGTTTCCTTAGAATTCTCTGATACCTGCTCTCCTTGAGGTCCTGGAAGCAGGAATCTACAGTTTTGAGTCTCAAGCCTCTTTTTGAACGAGCAAAACGCATGTAATTAATAACTTCATTTTGATGGTGCTCATTTAGACCCAACTCTGCCTGAAAAAAAAAAGAATTTAATTGTTAGTCTTGAAGATATAATAAAGGAACCAACAATGACAACATACAGGTTATACTGTGGTGGAGACTGGTAGATGTCCACTAAATTCTGTTCTTCCCATCTTCCCAGACACATGGCTGCCCAACTAGAAAACACTCCCCAGCCCTCCGTGAAGTCAGGTGTGGCCACATGACTACTTCTCAGCAATGGATGTGAGCAGAAGAATAAGAGCTATTTCTAAAGCCTGGGACTTAAGACACGGGGCACACCTTTGCCACACCCTATTTCTCTGAAACCTGGGGGTGGTGACTCCACTGAACCATGCGGACAGCACAATGCCCTGGGGGCTGGGGGAGCGGCAAGCTGAAAGGGACTGGTATCCCTGGAACAACTTTGTGGAGCAGCACTGACCTCGTACCTAACTGTGATGAGCAGTGAGAGGGCCGTTAAGCACGAGATAAATAAATTTCTGTATTCTTTTTTTTTTAAAACCTTTATTGAATTTGTTACAATATTAGTTTTTTGTTTTTTTTTTTTGTTTTTTTTTTGCGTTATGCTGGCCTCTTACTGTTGTGGCCTCTCCCATCGTGGAGCACAGGCTCCGGACACGCAGGCTCAGCGGCCATGGCTCACGGGCCCAGCTGCTCCGCGGCATGTGGGATCTTCCCGGACTGGGGCACAAACCCACGTCCCCTGCATCGGCAGGCGGACTCTCAACCACTGCACCACCAGGGAAGCCCAGTTTTTTTTTTTTTTTAATAAATTTATTTATTTTTGGCTGAGTTGGGTCTTTGTTGCGGTGCATGGGCTTCTCATTGCATTGGCTTCTCTTGTTGTGGAGCACGGGCTCTAGGCACGCGGGCTCAGTAGTTGCAGCTCATGGGCTCTAGAGTGCAGGCTCAGTAGTTGTAGCTCATGGGCTTAGTTGCTCTGCGGCATGTGGGATCTTCCCGGACCAGGGCTCGAACCCGTGTCCCTTGCATTGGCAGGCAGATTCTTAACCACTGTGCCACCAGGGAAGCCCAAACTTCTGTATTCTTTAAGGTACTGGGTTTTTTTCTTTTTTTTTTTAAATCTCTATTACAGCAACTTAACCTTATCCCATCTCACACAGCTTTAAAAAATATTTGGTTTTGAAACAGCCACTATTTGGTCTTGATTTTAAACCAGATGAGAGCTTGACAACTATAAGCTAGAAATTAATGAAGCTTTTTCATTTTATAGCTATACTGAAAATTAAAGAAGGAAATTATAAAAGTGAACATCTAATGCAGGGGACTGAATAAGTCAGGATTATCTTTATTTTAAGAATAACCTGTCTATGGGAGACAAAGGTCTAACTCTCATTCTCAAGGTCACTGGGCATGACCTCCTTCACCCCCCAAGCCCCACACCATGGCTTTGCTGCATCTACATACATCCTTACCTCCTCTCAGCAGTTTCCATTCCCTGAGAACAGAAGTCTACAAGGGCCATGACCTTGTCCCTCTGGTTCCCTGAGTATCCCCAGGACGACTCATAGTGCCTGGCACACAACAGACATGTGCCTGACAAGTGAACTGAGAGAGTTCCTCCTTTTGAAGGCCATCGTGGCCTTAATCTGTTCTCTTTCAAGCTCCTGGGGGACTTTATTGAACCAATTATTCCCAGTCTCAACTCTCTATAGGTTTCTTCTTCCCCTCGGACCATAGAGAAGACTGTGTACATAAATCTCACTCATGCTAAAAAAATACAAAACCGGAAATTCCCTCCAGCTACTGCTGCATTTCTCTACTTCCCTTCTACTCTTGCTGTCTCCATTCTATATGCTGTTCAAACTGCCTTTGCAAAGCTCACCAGCAACTTCTTAATAACAAATCCAACTACCGTGGCTGATGCTTTTCTGTCCACTGACCTGCTCCATACTTTGGCTGCTAACCCCACCTCCCTTCTTGATCTCATCTGTAGGCTCCCCTTGGGCTTGCCTCTTAAGTAGCTGTACTTCCCAGGGCCCTGCCTGGGGACCCTTACTCTTGTCATTCTATATCCTCTCCTTGATGACATGATCTATCTCAAGGTGTCAACTGTTATCTATATGCATCTGACTCTCAAATATAACAGGCTGGCCTACAGACGTGTACCCCCAACCGCAGGATGAACGGCTCTAACAAGTCTTTTTCTCCCCCACATTGTTTTTAATATTTCTACAATTCAGGATGTTAAAGTTCAATAATTTAAGAATTACCCAAGATATTACGATGTTCTCTAATGGTCATTTATCCAGTAGACTAATGTTTCAGAACAACCAGTTGAGGTATTTTGACCAATGTAAACCAACACATTTGAGATATGTACTTACCTTAAATTTCATGATTTTACCTTATTTGATTAACTAAGATCTTGCCTTAGAGCTAGACAACATGAATGGAAAGACGTTTCTTACGTTTTGGTTTATACTGATTATTAGCCAACTCCCTAAACTAATGACGAACATTAGAAATAATAATAGTAATGATGATAACAGCTAAAAGTCATTCAGAGGTTACAATGTGCCAGGCATGACCTCATTTAATCCTCAATACAACCCTATGATAAAGGTAGTATAAACCTGCTTTACAGGGACTTCCCTGGTGGTCCAGTGGGTAGGACCCCGTGCTCCCAATGCAGGGGGCCTGGGTTCGATCCATGGTCGGGGAACTAGATCCTGCACGCCACAACTAAGACCCAGAGCAGCCAAAATAAATAAATAATAAATTAATTAATTTTTAAAAAACCCTACTTTACAGATAGAAAACTGAGATACAGAGAAGAAAGATTTTCTATGCTACTGAAATAGGTAAGTGGGAGAGCAGGGATCTGAACCAGGCAGTCTAACTCCACAGCCCCCACTCAACTTGGCTGTTTCAAATCCTTTTTGGAAAATGTCAGAGTTTAAATAAATAAAAGAACACAAACATGTTATAGTTGCATATGCACCTGAGTTGTGACAAGACAGATCTCCACCAGGCATTTGAAAAAAGAACTGAATACCTACATTAGAAAAGATGTTATCTCTTATAGTCACGTAAGTATGGGCAAGAATATCCTACAATTGGAAATAACTCAAAACAATGTCACATCTTGCTAAAAAAAATCCCATAAACAAATTTTCAATTATTCTTCCTTGTTTATAGTATTAAATTCATAAGGCCTCCATACTCCCAAACTCTTTCTCTAACCCCGTTTCCCAGGATTCTACCATAAGGACACTCTACTTCAGTCAGACTAGTCTGCTCATCAGAAGCATGATTTAACATTTCCTGCTTATACTTTCACTCTCATTACCCCAATCCTTGACTAAAAGTACCTCCCCATTCTTATTCAAGAATCTGAACCCAACCCAGTGGTGTGCTGGTAAATGCTTAACAACAGGCTTTTGGGTGGGGGGGTATGAAACTGATTTGTGGCCCTTGCTGATTTCTGTGGTATAAAAACTCCCAGCATGGCTGATTTCAAGCTACTAAGGTAATGTCACTGAATACAGAGATGAGAAGAAATGCACACGATTGGCTCTCACCAGCCAGTACGAGCATGCTGCAGAAAATCACCAAATTCCTACCCATCCTTCAAGACCAAACCTGTTTTATCTACTCTGTGAAGCCTCCCAATATGCCCTCAGTAACTCTAGTTATGCCTTCCTCCAAAAATTAGCACATATCACCTCTGCTACTCATTTGGCAACACCACAGACTAATTACTACCTTGTACTATTAGTAGTCTTTTTTTCCAGGTGTTGCTCCTTCAAGTAGACTGTAAGCTCCTGAGGGCCTGATTCATTTCTTATACCACACAGCTTCTCGTACAGTACCTTGTGCAGAGTAAGTGGCCAATTCAAATCTGTTAATTATTTTCTCTTCAGTCAAGAAAAGTCGTGACTGTCCCAAGACCAAGAACAAAAAAATTACAAAAACTGAGGATGAACTTTAGGACAAAAGACAGAAAAGTTCCTCTAAAATGGATGAAGAAAGGGAGCAGAAATAAGCAGCTGAGTTCAGTAGGAGGAACAGCATTAGCCCAGGAAACAGCACTCATAAACCTTTGCTTCCCCATACGCACATATGTACACTATATGTACACGAATCACATCATTAGAGAGAAAACGGAATGGGTTGATGTATGGTGTAAGTAGAGAAAGCACTGGATTAAAAACCAAATTTAAGCCTAGCTATGCAACTTTCTGTTAGCAAATCACAACCTCACTGACACCAGTTTTGTCAGCTGTTAAATCAGAGAAGATATGATGATCACCTGTAAAATATGTAGAGATAGTGGGAGGTATCCAAATAGGGAAATCAGAATTTGTCTGAATTTTGTTGCAGAAAGATTCTATTAAAAAAAATAGCTAAAACACAGAGCAAGAATCCTACCAGAGCATTGCCAAGCTAGTGTCCTGAAATTGTGCCATAAAGTGAGGGGAGAGTGGTGAAGGTACCAGAAATGGTTCCCTATTCCTGACCATACCCCAAAGTCCATATACAGCTTTACCATGAGAAGTATAAGGATGAAAATGTAATGATAAAAATGAACACAATCTAATAAAACCTATTATATACTGAATGCTTAATATTTTAACAGGTACTGGGCTATTTGTTCTATATGCATTATCTCATTTATCATTTTAACAACCCAAGTATACTTATTATCTGCAATTTACTAATGAAGAAACTGAGCCTGACTCCAAAACCTCAGTCGTTAAGCAAACTGATAGAAAGGAATTACAGAAGACAGAATGGGAGCAAATGTCAACCTTCTTGTGACATCACCATCATTTTTTCAACTTGTTCCTGATATTTTAGGGAAATCAAGAGAATGAGAGGGACAAGCTCAAGCAGGGTAGGGAATAGTCTGTTTTGTTCACAGCTGTACCCTCAGCTGCAAGAGAGTGCTTGGGACATAGCGTGGGCTAAATAGCAATTCTGGTTGCTGAGGTATTTTAGTAGCCCATTTCAGTGGTGCCCCCAACCCTGGAGTCATCTTTTTTTCTGAACACTTCAGTACTGTGCCTTCTTCTAAGAACGGTTGCTATTTAAGTTGGCATTCTAAAAGAGACATGTACCAAAATGTTCATAGCAGCTCTATAATAGCTCTACAATAGCCCGGAGATGGAAACAACCTAAGTGTCCATCATCGGATGAATGGATAAAGAAGATGTGGCACATATATACAATGGAATATTACTCAGCCATAAAAAGAAACGAAACTGAGCTATTTGTAATGAGGTGGATAGACCTAGAGTCTGTCATACAGAGTGAAGTAAGTCAGAAAGAGAAAGACAAATACCGTATGCTAACACATATATATGGAATTTAAGAAAAAAAAATGTCATGAAGAACCTAGGGGTAAAACAGGAATAAAGACACAGACCTACTTGAGAATGGACTTGAGGATATGGGGAAGGGGAAGGGTAAGCTGTGACAAAGCGAAAGAGAGGCATGGACATATATACAGTACCAAACATAAGGTAGATAGATAGTGGGAAGCAGCCGCATAGCACAGGGAGATCGGCTCGGTGCTTTGTGACCGCCTGGAGGGGTGGGATGGGGAGGGTGGGAGGGAGGGAGACGCAGGAGGGAAGGGATGTGGGAACAGATGTATATGTATGACTGATTCACTTTGTTATAAAGCAGAAATAAAAAAAAAATAAGTTGGCATTCTATATACGCTGGAGTGATTCATGGGATATGTTCTAGCATACAGGAAAAACGTGCCTTCTTTTGAACAGGTCAAAACACAAGAAACGTCACTCAAGTTTTCACAGCTATAAAATAGGGGCTGGGACTCTTACAGTCACTCTCACATCAAGAAGTTGTATTCAATCACGTTCTTCGTCCTCGGCTCGTTAACATAATTAATGCTGCCAAAGGGGGTGGGGGTGTGGGGTGTGTGTGTGTGTGTGTGTGCGTGCGTCTGCGAGCGCATAAACTTGGAGTTTTTGGAATCGAATGAGAAT
Source organism: Hyperoodon ampullatus (assembly GCF_949752795.1). NCBI lineage: Eukaryota > Metazoa > Chordata > Mammalia > Artiodactyla > Ziphiidae > Hyperoodon > Hyperoodon ampullatus. The sequence goes on along the minus strand of NC_136923.1, from coordinate 42,440,345 downwards.
CCCGCTTTGAGCCTTCTGCTGGCAGCCGGTTCCCTCCAGTTCTCTTCGTCAGCCACCTGTGAAGAGTGACTTGGCCCGGGCACCTCAGGCAGGGGCACCTCAGGCAGGGGCGAGGAATGAAGCGAGGCGGCGGAGCGCGGCTGCTAGGAGAGGGCTCCACCTAGGATTATCCCGGAAGGGCTTCGGCCGAGGCTAACAGAGCCTCTCGCACCCGGCGCAGCCTCCCCTCCTCAGGGAGGCCCAGGGCCGGACTCAGACCCGCTGCAGGCCAGGGCATCACTCCGGGGTCCCGGCTCTGCATCTCTCCTCGGCGCGGGCCGGCGTTACCCGGCCGGCTACTCACCATGGCGGCGGACAGGAGTCAGCGGTCTGGAAAAGCGGGAGAAGCCAGGCGCAGCTTCGCCAGGCCCGGCGTCTCCAAGGGAAGTTGGACCGCAGAGGACGCGGAGGGAAGGCGGGTTGTTTAGAAGCCTCCGGTTGCTAATGGCAACCGACGCACGTGACCCTGGAATCATGCACTTTTACTGGTCCTCAAGATCACGCGACAGGAAGTGCCTTGTGACCGGCCGACAGCCGCATGCGCATTTGCTCCCAGAGCCGGGAAGTCCCTCCTTTTCGTGCCACGCCGACTTTGGGGGAGGCCGCCGTTGCCAATGGTAACGGAAGTGGAGCGCCCGCCTGACTCCCCACCGCTCCCGGGAGCCGCGCGGCGTCTGGGTCTGCTTTGCTGCTCATGGCTTGTCCTGCACATCCTGTGACCTGATGGCCCCGAGGGCCGTGGCCTCGACCGTTGACTCCCGACCTTTTAACGGTCTCGTGGGGCGTCCCAGACTTATTTCTCTTCTCTCCCAAGTGTTCCTACTTGGCCGAGATAGGCCAGCAGCACCAGTGCTGCTAGGTTCCTGGATAGAGCTTTGAACGACTCACTCCCCACCGCTCCCATTTTTTCCCTCTTATATTCTTGGTAAAAATGTCTAATATAGCACCTTTTTCCTTAAAAAAAAAAATTGCAAACGGAATTGGTGAAAGAGCAGTGAATTTCAAACTATTATGCCTAGATCATCAGGGGAGCGTGTTGTACAAATGCTTCCCTGGCCTAACCCCCAGAAATCCTAAATCACTCCGGTCTTTGGAATCTGCAGCTTTTACCGACCCTCCAGGATTGATGATAGATCACTCTTTAAGAAACACTGTCCTTGGGACTTACGTGGTGGCTCAGTGGTTAAGAATCCGCCTGCCAATGCAGGGGACATGGGTTCAATCCCTGGTCCTGGAAGATCCCACATGCCACGGAGCAACTAAGCCCATGCGCCACAACTACCGAGCCTGCGCTCTAGAGCCCACAAGCCACAACTACTGAGCCCATAGACCACAACTACTGAAGCCTGCGCGCCTGGAGCCCATGCTCCACAACAAGAGAAGCCACCACAATGAGAAGCCCGCACACCGCAACGAAGAGTAGCCCCCGCGCTCGCCACAACTAGAGAAAGCCTGCGCACAGCAACGAAGACCCAATGCAGCCCAAAATAAATTTATATAAAAAAAGAAACACTGCCCTAGAAGAAGCAGAGGTGTAGGAAGAGATGCATTATTGCAAATACTGGTGGGGGGATGGGGGGTGGAGGGGGGGATGGGGGTGGAGGGGGGGATGGGGGTGGAGGGGGGGATGGGGGGTGGAGGGGGGGATGGAGGTGTTGGGTTGGGTGGGTGAAAGCCAATGAATATGGGCCTAGGCCATTCAGTGGGCATTTCAGAGGCTCAGAAGACAGAAACATGAGCAGATACAATCACTGGGGAGGCTAAAAAGTAAGCCCCTCATGATAGACATTGAAATGAGAAGGAGCACAGAGCCGGGAGCTTTCTGAGAATCTGGGAGGCTCAAAACTGAGGAGAGGATATTTGGCATTATCCCTGCTCAGGAAGAAATAAGCTACTTTAGATAATGCTTATGGGGCTTATGTTGATTTTGGCTACTGCACAATGCAGTTTAAAATGGATCACAATTGAAAAAAAAAAAAGGATCACAATTGGAACCTAAACACCTAGACAAGATTTTAGAGACCTGGGTCCACTTGGTTAATTTATGGATGAAGAGACTGAGAGCCAAGGTCACATGTCCCAGACTTCAGAGGGCTAGGTGGGGGCATCTGAAGCTTGAGTCACTGATGAAACTAATACAAATATGTTTTTAAGAGCAAAACCAGAAAGCAGGTGTGAACTATTCTGGTACAGTGCATGTTAAATCATATTCTGGTTTCAAGAATTTCATTTTTCTTTTCATTTATCACCACATTCATTTTATTTAATATAAATTATATACTAAATTATGTGTAAAGCTTAGTAATTGTCCCAAGAACTGAGGTCAATACTTTTTTAACTTGACACTTTAACTGCTAGAATAGAGTGGCAGCAGATAAATTCTGTAGAATAAAGCTAACTTATGAAAGCATGATGTCTTTAGAAAAAGAGGTCGGGCAATGAAAACATTTACTAGTTAAATGGTCAATACGGTAAAATGGAATTAATTTAAATGGATAATTTTCAATTCAGACAAAGTAAGAGCTAGAAGGAAATAATACTTTCAGATGAGGAAAGGCAGCTCAGAAAAGTAAACTGTCTTGGCCAGAGAAGCAGCAGAACCAGGTCTGGAATCCAAATCTCATGACTTACTGGCAAGAGTTTCCTGAACATTTAGTTCCAACCAAATACAGGTGACAGGTCTTTCTCTTCCCCTCTGTAAGTAAGGCCCCATACCCTCTGTTTAGGGGAGCTTATGAGTGTCCCATTACTTGAAAAGCAGGGGTTGAAAGAGCAGTTTTCCAATTTGGGTGGGGCTTCGCAAAATCTTGGGGCACAGTCAAGAGTCCTTTGCTTGGATGATCCAGGAATGATATGCAGGCAGTCGCCCATGGAAGGATCTCAATCCTCAGGGACATGAACAGCTGACAAGCTCTCCTGTGTGTAACGGAGCACTCCCAGGCACGGAAGGATGGCCTGGTGGCAGTGGCTTGGGTATGCCCCACTTCACTGGCCTCCCAATAGTATCTGGGCAGAATCTCTGTCTACCTGCAGGGTCTAAAGGGCAGGTTCTCAGCCTCCCATTATGACTCCCTCCAAGCTCAGTTAAATTTCTGCTTTACCATGCCATCCCTTACATTTCTGTTCAATGAGTGCTGGTCTAATTTGATAATAATAGTTGCCATTATTTAGTGCCTACAATAGGCTAGACATATTCCATTTCAATAGTTAATCCTCAAAATATTTGGGTTTTTTCTTACTGCAGTAGGTATTCATTGAATTCACAAAGAGAAAGGTCACTTTACTAGGTGCTGTGGATGCAAGGTAAAGAAGGAATTTCATGAACACTTTTATGACCTTTAAGTGAACAAAGTTGTTCACCCGTCTGCATTTCTAAGGAAACTTAAGTGTATTTTCCTGCCGGCAAACACCTGTGCTTACTAAGTGTTATTAATGCAGGGGAACCAAAGCAGTGGGTGGATAATGCAAGTATTTCATTGGCGAAAATGTTTGGGGCTTGGTGACTCTTTGTTATGCAAAGCTACATCAGCTGGTTATTTTAACTTAAAATTCTACTTTAATCTAAAATCTTCTGTACCAAGGATGTTATAATATCACTGTTAGCCCATCTACCCAGCTGAGTTGAATGTTATTACATAAGCTGTCTAAATAGTGTCAGCAAATATGAACATGTATTTTGGTCTTAAAGTGATGAATTTGGCTCAGGAAAAGACTGAGCCCGTGCTTTGGGTTGTTTACTAGCTTGAGTTGATTACCAAAGCAAACAGTTCAAGCTGTGAGGAAGAACATCTCCACCCTATTTTAGCAGTGAGCTTCTCGGCCTCATTCTATTTTTTTTTAATCACTGTGACAATTTTAAAAATGTGTTTGTGTGTGTGCATACATGTGTATGTCCATTTGGAAGGACTGGATGGGAGGCATACAAACAAGGCCATTGTATACCTTTTAGCATAGTTCAATACCAATAAAATGAAGATCAACTCTGTCTTTTTAGATTGCTACAAAATGAGACTTTTATGAGTTTATAAATTACTAGTCTTAACAGTGGGGCCACCAATTTCAGGGTGTTTATAACCTAGACTAGGCAAAAGGAGGAATGGGAAGGTGATCATGGTCTTCTTAGCAGCGTTGACAGATTGCTCTTTTCGTCACTATTTACAGAGCCCCTTTATGTGAGAGGTTCTCTGGCCAAGATAGAATCTGAGGGACGAAGTAGAGGGATTTAGGAAGCCCCAGATTCCCCTACTCTATAAATCTTGGGTAAGGTTGGGGGACTAAGGTGAGGCTTTATTTAAGTAAAAAAGAGGAAATAATAAAGAAAATGATTAAGTAAAAACTAATACAGGTAGTACACAAAAAAAGGCAAAAATCTTGAAGATTATATGGGAAAGGAATGTTTGACGTTTGAGAAACACTGAACTGAGAGTAGGCAGGAAATGGTTAGGGGAAAATCATTTCGGGGGAGTGGATTATCTTGAAGGAGGGGCAGAGCCTTCAGCGTACGGCTTTGTACATGAGATACTACCAGCGTCCTCTGCAACTCCCCGCACCCTGCCCAGTTACAACTGAGAAAGTAGCCAAGACGTTAGAGAAGGGAAGAACACAGGATTCAAAGAGTCTTTACAGGAGCTATGGCATTTGATTGGGTCTCTAGTGGGCAAGAGGCTATTTTCAGTTTTTCTATTTGCTCCTTCAGTCAGTTGGTTTCAAGATGCAGAGTGACCCGCAGAGTATTAGAGGGTGCTAACAGATTAGTGAAATCAATATCACATGCTTTAAAGGAGGTCAGGCAAGGAAGTGGTTCACCATAAAGTACTGCAACTCCCTTTAAGACTGTGTGGATGACGATAATTTCTTAGCCCAAATGATAGATTAGTTTCACTGGTAAATCTCCAAAATTAAAACACCCCACAGGAAACAAACACCAAAAACATCAAAAACTGAAGACCACCTAAAAAAAAAAGGTTAGGAATTGGTTGTGAGGAATACCTCCTTCTGAGGTACAAGAAAAATTTATTGTAACTATGGTGATATGCACCAAATCCTTATTCCACACCCTCCTGTGCATGTATACATTTGAGTTAGACCCCCAAGCTCAACCTTTGTGTTCAGCAACTGTTCATGGAAAACCCCATACACAACAGACATTGTGGGGAAGGGAATAATGAGCAAGATGGGATTTGTCCCTTTCAAACATGGCCTTATAATCAAGTCAAGGGAAAATGCAAGCTTGCAAAACGATCTCAGAGCAGACAAAAAGTGGAATGGGCGTTCAGGGAAGAGAAAGGTTACCTCTCTTGACGGTACAGAGGAGAAGTTCAGGAGAGTCTTTCAGAAGGTGGAATTTGGGCTAGGCTTTAAAAGGTGTGTGGAAGAGTTCTGGGTCGGCATGATGATTGCAGGAGAGAAGGCTGTCCTGCACAAAGAACCAGAATTTTCATCAGGTGAGGCAGAAGAGCTGTCCAGAGACGTACTTTTAAATTTGTTATTATTTCAAGGGTCAAACTACAAAACAAGATATACAACGATGGAGTATCTATTCCAGTATCTTATTCAGGAATGTGGGCCTTCCTAGATCTGTGATCTTTGCTAAATGTTTACCTGGACTACTGTCAATGGAAAGATGTTCACCAATTGCATCCCATCTTAGAAAATGGAAAACAGACTTAAATTTGCTCAGGAAGTTTTGCCTACAAAGATGGGGCTATGCAGTCCCTTTGGAAAGTCTGAATGTCCTAGTGCAAACTGTGTTCATGGATGGAAGTTTTCTCAACGGGATAGGTAAATAGAAGGCAAAAGGAAATGTCATTCTTGGTTGGTCTATACTTGTTTGTCTTTCCCACTACTACATTTCAAGCTCCTTGCAGGATGGAATCTTTATTACATGATCAACCTGAGCCCCCCAGCAAGGGCTCAGCTATAATATCTCTGAGCAATGCTTGCAGAATTGAAATGAAATTTAGCAGGAACATCTCAACAAACATTTGTGAGTTCCTGCTGGGTTCCAGGCACTGTATGTTTGGCAGGGGACGTGGTTGGCCCTGGGCATGCTGCCTCTTAGAAAATGTATCGTGTATTATCAAACATCCAGCTATCCCTATTTCCTATATTAAATGTAATCCTGAGTTTGATTTATATAACTTTTATAATCATGAGTCTTTGAGAATGAATTATTTAGTTCTTGTGATTTAACACTTAAATTTTTATATAAACTACAAATTGAATTCTAGTTGATCAGTTGACTTAACGTTACATTTTGAAGATATTCCATAAAACTAGTACCAATTTAGATTTTGTGCTTTTCATATCATGGACTCACATCATTTTATTATATATTTTATTATATATCATATTATATAATATCATATATTATACATATTATATAATATCTGCAGTATTTTATTTCAGATCTCACATATTTTACAGGCCTTAGGCTCTGTGTCTTAAATGCCTATTGGATGTTGGGAGAGCAAAGAGGATTGAAACAAGGTCCCTGCTGTCCAGGCTCCTAACTGTGTAGCAGGAGAGATAGACCCATTAGAAGGTCACGTTCATATAATGTGGTCCCCTTTTGGGAAACGAGATAAGGGGCACTTAGTTCAATCTAGGATTTCAAGGAAACCACTGAGGAAGATCCCTGAATTGAATCTTGAGGGATTGGCAAGAGTTAGCCTGGGAAAGCAAGGCAGAGACGGTAGAGGGAACACAACAAAACCTGAAACAGTCCAGCATGTGAATTCCTAACAAAGCTTAAATAATAGGTTAGCCTCTACTTTTAGGAATTAACGCTGCCAAAAATGTCATTGCTTTGCTAAAAATATTGGTGAATAAGTCATGAGTAGAAAAACAAATTACCTTCACAGGGAAAAAAAATAACCCAACACACGTAAAACCAAAGGGATATAAAGATAAGTTATATCTCTACATCTGTTATTGTCTAAAAGGGAGCAGAGGGGGACATCGGGGTACTAGTGCTGTGGTAACATTGTTTCATGACCTGGGTGCAAGTTATGTATTTTTAGTTTGTGAAAGTTAATGAGCTATACCCTTACATATATAACTTCAATAAAGAGTTTGAAATTTTAAATGCCTATACATGTATGTATGTATTTGTGTACAGATACTTCAATTAAAAGGTTTTTTAAATGCTAAAAAAAAAGGTAGGTTATAAATGTGGTTAACTGCTATGATTGAGGCTAAGACACCTATCAAAGGCACTGGTGATAACCTAAGGGGAGGATGTCTTTCCAGGACTGGAGTGTATTTATCTGACTTGCACTCGGTCAGCCTGCAAAGACTCCCCAGCACCATCAGGTACAGTGGAAGAGAAGTGAGGTAGGGGCAGCTTTATTAAATCATCCACGAACAAACCGGTGGAGACTAACTCTGAACATCTAACACTCACAGAATCAATAGCTTCACTGAACAGAATTGGACATCAATGGTCCCTAATTGTTCTTATCTGATATCATTTAGTCTTATTTTAAAATAGCGAGACCTGAGCATAAGTCAGAAGACAACGCAAACTTTAAAGACAACAACAGTTTTGCATTTTAAGAGATTTAAAGTGTGAATTTCTATATTTGATTTTGTGTGTGAGAAACCATTAAAACCACGGAGTTGGCTTTTTTCCTAGCATCTCTGTTTGTATCCACATAAGAAGGTTCTGCCTGTGTGTTGACAGACTGTCCATATGTCCAATGTATTTTTCAGTTAGAATTTACAATATTGTGAAGATTTGTATCTTTAAAATGGATATGTATTTTTAAATTCTCTATGACGTGAGTCATTATAGCTGTCATTTTTTGCACACTGAAGTGTGTTTCAGTAACGAATGCTTCATGTTTAAAATGTGATATTTAGTTTAATCCCCAAAGCAACCCCAGAAGATAAATACTTCCTTCTTCCCACCACTGCGACCCTCAACACACAAACCCTTGTAAGGACTGGTAGGCTGTGCCTCCTTCACAGTCACCTACTGACCTTTCCCTCAACCAGCTCTTGTCTCTAGTTACCCACTGCCACCTGTCTTCCATCACCCATCTTCCACCAACCTCCAGATCATTCATGCATTCAAGCACCCTCGAGGCCTATCACATCTGGCTCCAGCCTATCCTGCCATCCCAGAGGATGACCCAGCTAGCGCCCCTTTGTCCTGGCTCTGCCTGATGTTCTCTGGCAACCTTGAGCTCTATTTCACTGTAGCACCTACTCTGTTCCCCACATCCCATCGTAGCCCAAAGCTGCTTCACTGCCGTGCTGACAACTCAGAAGTGACTCTCTGATCATCACCAGCTATCTGAGTTGCTCCAACTCCTGCACTTTCCTTAAACCTTGCCTCTCACCTGATTGTGAGCTAACTGTGATCTTGTGAACCTTCTATTTTCTTCTGCTCTAGCATCCCTTCTCCTTGACTCACTTCTCCTGGTCCCATTTCTAGACCTCCAGGTCATCACTCCGCCAGGAGAAGTTTCTATTTCTCACCAGTTAACTCTGTTACAACACCAACTTGACCAACCTTCAATCCTCCCAGCCATCCATTTTCTTGTTATTGTTCTTGCTCCAAAACCAGAGAATTCACATAAATAACTGTATTTACTTCATAAAATCTTTTGAACTTTTTTTTTTCAATTTCCTCTGGCCTTTACAGCTGCTTAGACATTCTGGCTCAGCTCCTGTTCCACGTCACCCAAGTGGCTGTCCCCTAAAGTTTCCTAGTCCTTAAGCATCATCACTCTCCCTTCTCTTCAATCCCCACAGATGATCCCCTTCTGCTTTTCCAGAAGGGTAAGCTCCCCTGATGTCCCTGCATTTATGCTCACATTTTCTTCATCAGTAAGTGAGAAAATATTAAAGATTATTAACACTTGGTATTGCCTAGAGCATAAGGAAAACACATTCTTTAAAACTTTGGTAGGAGGATAAAGGGCATAGTGGGTCTTTTTTTGGAGGACAAACTGGAAATTAGTATCAAAACTGAAAATGCACATGCCCTTTGACCCAGTGATTTGTCTTCACTTCTAAGAATTTATTCAAGAAAAAACAAGAGTGCAAAGATGTATGTACAGAGATATTTACTGTGGTTTTGATGTGGTAAAACTCCTGAGACTGTTTAAACGTTCCTCTTTTGGGGGAATGACTAAATAAATTGTGCTGCAATAAAGTGGAATTTTCTGCAGCTGTCAAAAAGCCCAGGAAGAATCCATGTGCACCGACATGGGAAGATATCTATAATATATAATAAAATGACAAAATTAAGTTGGAGAATAGTCATAGTAAGATCCCACTTACTTAGTTGTAAATGCACATACAGACAAATTCAGAAAGGTGAAGCACTAAACTCCTTATACCCAAATCCAGGCAGGGGTAATAATAGAATGGTGACAGGAGTGGGAGGTGGTTGATCCCTATGTTATACATGCCTGTAATTTTAATTTCGTTATTAAGCAGTCATTACTTTTATAATTTAGTGACATAAAGAGAAAATAAAATCTGATACTAAAACACCCTTTTGTTACATTTGTCATTGTTTTATATGCTCACCACAATCAAGGCGCCTTCCTTCTGAGGGTCAAGCCTCACTTCTTTTCTCCTTAAACAAGAAATGAGGCAGAAATTTCAGGTCACCAAGAGACCTGGAAGGAGGCCACCCAAAGGTGGTCACTCCAAACGCTATTGCTGACATGTAGGTAGATATTTTCACTTTGGTCACAGCTCTCTGCTGTTAACTTTCTTCCTCTTTTTTTTTTCTCCAGAGGACTGAGCAGATATTTTATAGCAGAATTAAACAAGAAGCTGGCATGTGTCTTTGGACACAAAGGTGCACTGTACAGGAATATTAAAACCATTAGGCTCATTTGCTTTACTGCATTACATGGAATATCTTTTATGGGAAAGGTGCATATCAATTTTGGTGTGACTTACACCAAAATTATCAATCATGGTTTATTATTGCCACCCTTCTTTCTGGAAATAGAGGGCAAAATTATTAAATGCATGCTGTGTGTCTCAGGGGCTACAAAGATAATCTAAGTTCTCAACTTATCTTATACAACACCCACATAACTTCTCCTTTCCCTACTGATTCTCAGGAGAAACTCTTGTCTAAGGCTAAGTATGATCCAGTTCTCATGGTCCCATCCACCTCCTTCTACCTCTGCTGGGACTCAACTCCATCACACATATGTATATATATATAAATATATACATATATTTAGCTCGTATATCTGCATTCTCTTTCTCTCTCTTTAATCCTTTCTCAGTTTAAAATTATGCTCGTCTCCTCCAGATTAAAAATGAAACAAAACAATAACAAACGTTAACCCCAAACCAATGCGTCCTTTGTCCAAACTTTCCCTATAATTGGCTCCCCTAACTTGTTCCTTCTCTTTATTGCGAAACTCTTTGAGGAGATTACTCCCGGATGACTGTTCACACTTCACAGCTCAGTCACCCGACAGTCTAGCTTTTTTTCCTCTTCTCTACTGAAACAGATTTTTCAGAAGCCATCAAATGATCTCCTAGTTGCCAAATCTAATACGTCCTCTGAGTCAGCTTGGCAGCATTTCACTGTGTGGACCGCTTCCTTCTTTACACTTCCCTTGGCTTTTTCTGCTCTAGTCTCTCCTCTCTGTTTCTTCTTGCTCTCCACCATTGGCTCCTCTTCTGTTCCCCTCTGAAAAGTGGTGTCCCTTGGGGTCTCTCCTCAACTGCTTTGTCTTAACACTGCACCCTCCTCATCTGTGTAATTGCATTCATTCTTAGGGTTTCATCTCTCACGTATGAGGATGACCATCAAAGCTGCACCTTCAAGCCATGTTTCTCACCTGCATACCCAATTTATATTTCTAGAAGCTTACAACTTATATTTCTAGGTTTTCTCCAACTGAGTGTCCCAAAAGCTATGTAAAATCAACACATCTAAAGAGAACTCATAACCCACCAGTCTGTCTTGGTCCTGTTCCATCACCAACCATTTACCACCATCCACCAGTGAGATGATTCAGAGTCCTCCATGAGTTCTCTTTTCTCTCTCCTGCTGCACATCCTGGGATTACATCTCCTGAAATAACTTGCAAAATTACCACCCTCCTCTTCATTCTCACAGCTACTCCCCTAGTCCCATTCCTCTTAACTGCAATAAAAACACACACAAAAAAATGTCAACAAAACCAAAACGAGGGCTTCCCTGGTGGCGCAGTGGTTGAGAGTCCGCCTGCCGATGCAGGGGACGCGGGTTCGTGCTCCGGTCTGGGAGGATCCCACATGCCGCGGAGCGGCTGGGCCCGTGAGCCATGGCCGTTGAGCCTGCGCGTCCTGAGCCTGTGCTCCACAACGGGAGAGGCCGCAGTAGTGAGAGGCCCGCGTACCGCAAAAAAAAAAAAAAAAAAAAAAAAAACCAAAACGAAATTCTGATTTGTCTAAAGCACTTATTAATTTACAGAGCTTTCTCCTACTGGAATTTAGACCAGCTTCAGGGAAAAGTTGTGGAAGGTTGGGTGAGTGGGGTACAAACTGGTGGATATTGTCTTCCTTCCCCATGAAATGAGAGCTCAAAACAAAAATTTAATAGCGACTTGGAAAATCAAAGTGATGATTCTTGCAAATCTGACTCTGTGGACTGAGAGGTATGTCAATTACACCAACCTAGAAGTTAATCATATTGACAAAATTGCCCAATGGGCTAAAACTCATATTTAAATATTTAAAGTAAAAAATTAAAAAACCTGCTAGAGATTTTATTGGCAAATTGGCTGAAAGACCATTTGGTTTTAGTTTTTAGTTCTGATGTGTAAAAAATAGTTTTGTGATTTTTCAAATCAGTTAATCATAATGATAATTTTATCAAAGATGTGCCAGTTTGAATGCCTCCTAATTTTACATTTTTCTTGTGAAATGGATTAAATGAATGGGCCATCATTTTTTTTAAAGCTTTTCCAGGGATTTCACACTTTTACACACTCAATTTTCAGGGAAAAAAAATACTGGCTAATTTATATCCCTTTCCAAGAACAGTGAATAAGTACATAAATAGTAGATTAAAAATAAATGCTACCATCTTTGGGTCTTTTAACAACTATCAGGGTGCGTTGTCAAGAAGAGAACACCAATGCTTCACAAAAGAATTATTTTATGTTTCTCTTCTTTACTCTGAAAGATTCTTGAGAGGCTTGTATTTGTAAGTACTTTAGCCAAAATAGGAATTAGCCCTTCAACATTACCTCCAAGGTCAAGGGCAGATTGGGAGACTCTAGGGTATAGGACTGCTGGGGTATAAACATGGTGACAGAGAAGCATCCAAAGTGACAGGTAAACTAAATAATATACTTTCTTACATTTTTACTTAGTGTTATTGAGATAATTTATTATTATCCCTAATAACTTCTGTTATCCTTTGTTAAAGTTAAAATCAGATGCCATATTTTACAACCTGTATTTATATGATATAAATACTATAAAAACAAAAACTAAAAAAAGCAACCTCAATTTAAAAAAATAGAAATCTTGAGAGAATGAGAAGCTGTAGACATGACTGCTTTGAAAGTGCCTTGTTTAGATCTAAAGGAAAAGGATAGTCAACTTTGTTAAATCCAGACTCAAATTTTATCTCACCAAAAAGCTGAGTCTGTGTTTATTCAAAGAGCAAAGAGTTTTCCTGTAATGTCATCATTTAAAAAAATAATTCTAAGAATTGTTGATTTGAAGCTCGACAAGCTTCAAATGTTTGCAAATATTTGTTATGGGATGTTTACAGTAGAAATCAGTATTTGTTCATTTACAGTTATAAAACGTGGGTTTCAGAGAAGAGCTGATTTAGTTTACCAACCTTGTTCTCACTGACTGGGAACTCACAGGCTTCCAGGAAGCTCTCCAAGAAATGACACAGTTGGAGGTGTTGCTCCTTGTAAAAATTATTTTACAGGTAAAAAAAAATACGGCTCTAACAGTTGGACTTAAAACAAAATGCAGGATCTCACTTCTCAGGAAAGCACAAGTTTATAATACAACATGTGGGGCAGAAATGGGAACTAATCTCTTCCTGTATGTAAAAAAAATGCTTTGCAGAGATAACTTTTCATCTTACAATTAACCTAAAAGTCTGGTCTAAATTTTCTAATCCATTCACACCTATCAGAAGAATGTCTGACCCTCTCCAGGCCTCTAATTTATGCTGGTACTTTCATCTTTAACCAACAAGAAACATCAGTGCACTAGTTCTCATTTTCAAATGGCGAAAGGTAATAGATGAACGAACATGGATCTTTCAGAGAGAACATCACATGGAATACTTATTAAATAGCATAAAGAATTGAAATAAAATTCACTTCCTTTTTGAAAAATAAGGGTTTGGGAAACTTGAAATGGAATGGCATATTAATTATATATTAATCATAGAATATGGCTCTGCTAGTCTCTAAGGATCACAGCATGATGAACAGCCACTGTTATTTTAGAGGGAGAAAATGAAGATTTAATGTAGATTTAAAAATTTGCAGCTGCAAGTAATAATTTATTCAAGAAATGATGCCAAGAGAATGAAAGAAGAGTATGTCCATGAGTGTATGTATGTGTGTGGCATGTGTGTATGTGTGCGCATATATCTGTGTGGTATATGGATGTGTGTGTATATATGTGTATGGGTGTATATGCATGTGCATGAATGTACTGGGGTGTGTGTGTGTGTGTTAGTGCGGAGAACAGAAATGAATAGGAAAGGACTTTGGAGCCCTAAGATAATTCCGATGGTGGATGGGCATTTATCACGAGCCTATCTTAATGCTTTTTGTAGGTGATAAAAATAATAGCATCAGCAAACAAAAACCATCTATTTTCTCATAACAGAGTTCTGGAGTTCTCTTTGGCAGGTAAAGATTATCTTTGCCTGAAGTCAATCTTTTATTATTTTAGATTTTCTCAAAATACTTAGGCCAGGCACCTATGTTTTCAGTAAAGGCCACTATGTGACTTTCAGATCATGTGGAACACAAGAATCATCTTGAAAATGGATCATAAAGGCCTGACAGGGCTCCAGGGGAGCTTTACAGTGTAGAAAAGGTTGGTCCTCATCTGGTCTCATTAACACTGGCACAACGAGGAAACTCAGCTAAAGGTGTTTATAATAAACATGGGATACTTAAGTGACATCTTTCCCGCCTTAATTTTAAAAATCACTATTTTTCTGCTACTAGGAGAGATTTTCAGCTTAAGTCTCTGAACTGACACCTGGTCTGGTCCACTGTCAACATTTCCATACTTAACTCTCGTTTGGGAATATTTCTTCTGGTTCTTTTATTTGGGGTTATTTTTAGAGAGAAGAAAAAAAATGTAACTCTATTTAGCACAGGGTCCAAGTACACTGGCCTTGTAGGAAGGAGTTTAGGCCAGAGACATAGGCATCATTTCTGGGAAACTAGAGCGGGCCTGGCAATAGCATTTATTCCAAACCTGCTTAATCTCAGTACAGATACTCTTTGTGGGTAGTAGAGTTATTCTGAGAGAATGCAAAGAAGAAGAAGAAGAAGAAAAAAAAAAAAACACCCTTCAGAGATCAAAACTTCAGAGGGCAAAAGTTCAAGGGAGGATTTATTTTTAATGTTAAAAGGGAAGATGGATTATGAGTAAACTCGAGAACATTGATGAAAATGCAATAGCTCGGAAAGCCCAGAAGTGCTGTTTGGTTTGCTGAGTGTTTGTTTTTTTCTGAGCCACAAGCCTCTCAAACACATCTACCTTAATTCCTAAAAGGTTTTTCTAACTGGCTGCTAGTCTCACATAAAACCATTTACCTCAGCTTCAACGTTTGTGCGGGGTGGGTGTGGGGCGACTTTAACCAAAAAAGTCCTATTGGTAAGTTGACCCTGCCTATAAGTGAACTGTATTTGCAAAGGTGTGTGTGTGTGTGTGTGTGTGTGTGTGTGTGTGTTTTCCAATGCCTGCTTATTTGCAGATATAAGAAGCAAAATCACAGGTGAAGAAGACCTCGTGAGAAATACCTACCGGTATTTCATTACAAGCTAAAGCATACAACTGATTTGAGGTCCATCACTTTCTCAGGCTTCACCAATTACATCTCTCAGTGTAACTAACTGGAAGAATTTATTCACCCTTTACCTATAAAAGCAATTTATTTTTAGAAACTGAAAGCTGTGAGGGACATGCATACCGTTTATTACAACCTGTCTTGGGGACAACTGAGATCCAAAACAGCCACGGGGCCTCTCTAAGGTACCAAGGCACCGTCAGAGCATTTGATTCCCTACCTGGTGCTTAGTACCACTATCATTGTTATGGAGTTCTTTTTCCTGAGAAAATAAAAATTATATACGGCCAGCTATGGACTCTTGGTAATCAAGTTTATTTATTTGTTCATCAAATGGATAGTGAGACCTGATATATATGTCAGGCACCATCTTAGGCTCTGGGGTCACATTGATGAGGAAAACAGATATGGTCTCTCCTCTGGTGAGGGGAAGTGAGTCTTAAAGCTGTGCAAATTGGTTCTAAAATTTTGCTCCTCCAAGAACAGAGGCCAATAGGCACATGAAAAGATGCTCAGAATCACTAATCATTAGAGAAATGCAAGTCAAAACTAAATGACTACAATGAGGTACCACCTCACACGAGTCAGAATGGCCATCATTAAAAAGTCTACAAATAACAATGCTTGAGAGGGTTTGGAGAAAAGGGAACCCTCCTACACTGTTGGTGGGGATGTAAGTTGGTGCAGCCACTGTCAAAAACAGTATGGAGGTTCCTCAGAAAACTAAAAATAGAATTACCATATCATCCAGCAGTCTCACTCCTGGGCATATATGCAGACAAAACTATAATTCAAGAAGATATATGAGGGCTTCCCTGGTGGCGCAGTGGTTAAGAATCCTCCTGCCAATGCAGGGGACATGGGTTCGAGCCCTGGCTCGGGAAGATCCCACATGCAGCGGAGCAACTAAGCCCATGCACCACAACTACTGAGCCTGTGCTCTAGAGCCCAAAAGCCACAACTACTGAAGCCACGTGCCACAACTACTGAAGCCTGCGTGCCTAGAGCCCGTGCTCCGCAACAAGAGAAGCCACGACAATGAAAAGCCCGCGCACCGCAACGAACAGTAGCCCCCACTCACCACAACTAGAGAAAGCCCAAACGCAGCAACGAAGACCCAACACAGCCAAAAAATAAAAACAAACAAATAATTAATTAATTTTTAAAAAAGATATATGCACCCCTATGTTCATAGCAGCACTATTTACAATAGCCAAGACATGGAAACAACCTAAATGCCCAATGACAAATGAATGGATAAAGAAGATGTGGTACATATATACAATGGAATATTACTCAGCCACAAAAAAGAATGAAATAATGCCATTTGCAGCAACATGAATGCAACTAGAGATTATCATACTAAGTGAAGTAAGTCAGAAAGAGAAAGACAAACACAGTATGATATCACTTACACATGGAATCTAAAATATGACACAAATAAACCTATCTGTAAAACAGAAACAGAATCATGGACATAGAGAACAGACTGGTGGTTGCCAAGTGTGTAGGGGCTGGGGAGGGCTGGAGTGGGAGGTTGGCGCTAGCAGATGGAAGCTTTTATCTATGGAATAGATAAACAACAAGGGCCTACTGTATAGCACAGAGCACTACAGTCTATGTCCTATGATAAACCATAATGAAAAAGAATATTAAAAAGGATGTGTATAAATATATATATATATGTATAACTGAACCACTTTGCTATACATCAGAAATTAACACAACACTGTAAATCAACTATACTTCAATTTAAAAACTGATTAAAAAATAAAATAAAATTTTGCTCTTCCTTTGGAGAAAGTTGCAGATTAATGGTAGCCTCTGCATCCCCCATTTGACACATTATGGACATGTGGAGTAGCCTGGAAGCGTGCCTCAGCCTCTGCTGAGGGCGGACAAAATGGGGTCATGCACCAGGCAAGGAGCTGGGATGCCCTGGCTTCTCCCCAGATACATCTGCTCCCCAGGGAAAAGACCAGGAGTGAGACAGGGCAAAGTCAACCAAAGCGCACACCTGCAGAGCCGTGGAGGACGAGGAGGGGAGGGGACTCTGCACATACACCCTCCTCAACAGTTACTTTAACAACAACAACAACAACCTTAGTCTCCTCCTTGTTTCTTCCGCAAACTATGGTGGGGAAACCATGACTTACTGAGGGATGGATTCTGATCTTCTTGTTTCTACAAGCTGTTATGTGAGGAAGAAAGAGAGCCTCAATCAGGCTTTTGCTGCAGGTAAGAAAATTTTTTAAAAAAATTTTGTGGCTTTGGAAGCCTCTTAAAGTGGCGGTCAGTCAACTAGATCTTGACCTTGAATATGAGTTTATCTGTGCTGCATTCGTAGTAATACACACCTAACTCGCTGACAATTGGTGAACATGACCATTCTTCAGGTGCACATCTGGAATTCTCCCACATGAGGAGAGAAGACAAATGTGAATAATAATGATAACAGTAATTTATTCGATTGTCTTCCATGGTTCTCTTAGAGAGTAGCACTTCCTCTTTCCAAAACATGTGAAGGTTATATTTGGAACCACCCTTGTTTTGAAACTTTGTTTTAAATTAAACTCAGTTTTGGCTGCGTTGGTTTCTGATGAGAATAGCATTATCATGGAAGCCAAGAATAATTCAATAAAAACATACCCATTGAATATATGAAAATTCATGAGTCCATAATGACACTGTAAAAAGAGAAAGCCAAAAGAAACTCACGTGAGGCAGTTAGTTACCAGCCCCTTATTTGGAAACTATGTAATTAAGGGGAAAATACATTTAATGTCTTTCCAGTAGGAACTATATTGCAGGGTGAACAAATAGCTCCAGTTGATGAGATAAAGCTCTATTTTACAGAATAATGCCAGAGAGGTGCAGAAGGATGAGAAACTTAGAGAATCATAATCTGGCAACACTTAATGAGAATGTAGATCCAAGCAAGGACTATCAACTTGTGTAGAAAATATCAGGTGAAGAGTCGATGGGACCTGGGAAAGTCACATGGAACCAAAGTAATACCACAACAATACAGTTCTGGTCATCAAGAGAAAAACATAGTTGTACAATGGATGGATCAGACTGCCGTCACCCTAATCTAATGGTCGATCTTAACATGAGAAATGGTGGGACAACCAAATAGTACATGTCTCCTGGTGTCACACATTCTAAATCACAGCATCACCTGGGATGCAGTCTAGCCAAAGATATTTACCTGGGGTCTAATCAGTTTGTAGATGTAACTTCCAGGAAACGTAGGGGAAAAGAGGAACAAGCTAAATGACACCACAGGCTAGTGGCGGTGCAGGGAACCTCTATAGGCCCAGTGGCTGCAGCAAGAAGGTTTCATGAAGAAAGAGACAAAAGAAACTAGAGGCTGAATTAAAAGACAGTGAGGGGACATAATAAACACTCACTGGTCTGGTGCAATGCATGGTCTGGGATTGGTTTCTGGCTTGGACAAATAAGCTATAAAGGACATCTGGGGGAACATTTGGGGAATTTGAATACATACAGGCTATTAGATAATGTTAAAGAATGATTATTAATTTTAGGTGTGATAATGTTATTTTTTTGCTACATAGGAAAGTGTTCTTATTTTTTTAGAGATGCATTTTGAGGTACTTAGGGGGTAATGTCATGATGTCTCTAATTTATTCTTTGCAGATGACGTACAGTGGGACACCACATGTGAAACAGACTGTGACATTCAGGTCCCTATGAAATGGCTGAACACACACACATAGACCTTTAACCAACCACGCTCGTCAGAGACTAGGAAGTAATAAGTAATTATAAGTTGCTATCAAATAATGAGTAAACATTTTGTACAGCATTTTCTAAAGACTGAAGTCTTTAAACTGAGTAAAGTCAAAAAGAGTAAAAGTCAAAAAGAGTAGCATAAAATATTTAGTCTAACAGAGTGAGGAAAGCATTATCATCAAATGAGCAAAAACAAATTCAAGACATGATATCTCACATAATTTTAGTATTGCCTCCAGAACCTAATTTCCAATGATCACAATGAATGATTTTTATAACTTTTCTTCACTTAGTGCTACTCAAAATCTTCATCTATTAGCAAAAATCGATCAACCACAAGGGAACGGTTAGATAAATTATGGTATATCCATATCTGAAATATTGTGAAGTGACTGACAATTAAGATTTGGATTTAGTTTAACTTTTGAATTGATATTTAATAACATGAAAACATATTGATGATATATATTATATGACAGTCCCAATTTTATGTATGTGTAAGTGATTGAGCCTCCAGATAATTGCTAAGAGAGGGATAAAGAGGAACCATTTAATGTATTTCTAGCAACACTGGATTGTTAAATTAATAGAAAAAAATACATTTAGAGGAGGCAGCAAAAAATTGTCGAGTTCACCAGGCATGGATTACATTATTGTCTGTTTTAAAACAGAGAGTAAGTTCTCTCACCACATTGGGCAGATGTGGTAAATGTTCCGACATGATTCGAAAAGAATCTAATTTTACTCATCTCCAAAGCTGAAAGTTGAAGAGCTGAAGCCCTTTTGCCCTTCTCAGAATAACTAAATGTATGTGTACCTCCTCACCGCCAAATCCTCCCCCACTGGGGACCAGAAAAAGCAATGCTGCTCTGACAGACACGAGATACGCACACACATAACATGATGGCAGAGCTGTTTAAATCCGTGGTTATCCATTAAATGTTCACTGAACATTCCCTCACTCTCCAGAAGAGCAGTCAGGCCTGTGGTGCTACCAGGAGACCAGGATTGACTGAAAGAAACGCAATCCTTCCTCAGGGGCAGCCCTTTCTCAGTTGTGAGAAGAAAAAGAAACTTCACCAAGTTTCACATTCATTTAAAATTTCCAAGAGGCTTGCCTCTTTCACGAGACAGGTAAATAAATTCTCGCTGAGTTAAAAACCTCTTTCCTCCCCTGATGATTGAAGTATGATGCTCAGCGGTGATTCAAAAGGTTGAAGTAGAGCTACAGGCACTGACAAGGAAGGTCTCCCGGCTTCACTGTGCAGGAAGGAAGCCAGAGCAACAGGACCGCAGAATCCCACTTACACACATGCATACACATTCACATGCAAACACATGTGTACACACACATGCCTGCCCATGCAAAGAAAAGGCTCTGGATGAACACACACCAAGCTTTTAATGACAAATATGTATGAGGAGCTAGGAAAGGAATGGAATGAAAAGGAAATTTAACTTTTCTTACTCTAGATATTTCTGAATTTTCTCTTTACAGCAACAGATATTCATTTACTTCTCAAGCAGTTTTTAAAAACAAAGAAAGATGAACTCATACGCTCCTGGTAGAAATGTAAAAATGGTACAGTTCACCTGAAAACAATTTGGCAGTTACTCAAAAAAGTTAAACACAGAGTTACCATATGACCCAGCCATTCCACTTCGAGCTGTTTACACAAGAGAAAAAGAAATAACTGCAGGCATAAAGACATGAATGTTTATGGATGCATTATTTGTAAAAGCCAAACAGTGGAAGCAACCAAAATGCCCGCTAACCGGTGACTGGATAACAGACTGTGCTATGGCCATATAACGGAATACTATTCAACAGTAATAAACAACTATTGATACACACAACAGCTTGGATAAATCTCAAAATAACGATGGTGAGTGGAACCAGCCAGACAAAAAGAGTACACACTATATATTTCAATTTATAGAAAATTCTAGAAATGCAAACCAAACAACAGTCAGCGACAGCAGATTGGTGGCTGAATGGGGAGGGGTGAGAGGGAAGGTTCACAAAGGGCACAAGGAAACTTGGGGGTGATGGATATGTTCACCACCTTCACATGGTGGCGGGCTCACTGGTGTACACTATATCAAAGTTTATCCAGTTTATGCCTTAAATAGGTGCAGTTTATTGTGTGCCAATTACATACCTCGATGAATCTGTAAAAAAAAAGGCAATGCGTGTTTAATATAGAAAATTTGGATATTACATAAGAATGAAAGAGAAAAATAAAAGCACTACTACTGGGACTTCCCTGGTGGTGCAGTGGTTAAGAAGCCACCTGCCAATGCAGGGGACACAGCTTCGATCCCTGGTCCCGGAAGATCCCACATGCCGCGGAGCAACTAAGCCCGTGCACCACAACTACTGAGCCTGCATGCCACAACTACTGAAGCCCGTGCACCTAGAGCCTGTGCTCTGCAACAAAGAGAAGCCACTGCAATGAGAAGCCCGCGCGCTGCAACGAAGAGTAGCCCCTGCTCGCCACAACTAGAGAAAAGCCCCTGTGCAGCAACGAAGACCCAAGCAGCTAAAAAATAAATAAATAAATTTGTAAAAAAAACCAAAAGCACTACTACTTAGTACTTCTTTAGAATACTCATGTCAGCCAAAGATAAACGTTGGTCCCAATGGAATGGATTCCACGTTCTGGCCCTGATAGCTCTGGTCATCAGAAGGATTCAGGGGAGTAATTTTCTTTTTGAGTGGATTTTCCCTAGCTTTCCACTGAATTTCAGGATTGAGTAAGTGAAATGTGGTTGAAAACGCTAGCTTTGTAGAGTTGTGGTAACAAACCATAAATCATTCTGGGTTCCTTAAGAAGCTCTGCAAACCTTAGAAGACCAGATGGCTCTTAACAGAGCTGTTTGATTTAATAGTTTTGGAGTGGATTTTTAGCCACGTTCTGGTTCCAGATTCTCAGCATTTAGCAGAAATGTTTAGTGAGGTAAATACACACACACACACACACACACACAAAGGTTTTGTTCATTTAGATTACAAAGAGAAGATGAATATGTAAATATATATTCACTTAAGAATATCTGCAAATACATCTTTTCTTTAAAGGATAACCTCCCATTTTATAGCTAAGGAAACTGAGATTGACTGACTTGCTCAAACCCCTACTTAGTCGTGAGAGTGATAAATCCAAAGTAAGTAAATAATTTGTATAATATAAAGTTATGGTAACAGTCGAAATTTCCCCCTCACACCACACTTTACACTTTGAGTAGAATGAGAGCAGAGGATAGTCTTATTTCCAGGTTTGGGAGATGTGGGGAGAAGCCCTGTGTCCTAATAGCCATCTGGACAGAGAAGGGTTGTCAGGGCCAAAGAGCCAGTGTACCTAAAGGACCTTGTAAACTGTGCTGTGGCGTGGCACTGCACTGGCAGGGAAAGAAGATCCCAGGTAAGCTTTGATTTTGGTGCCCTAAAATGTCCATCTCATTGAAATAAAGAGGAATGCAGGTAAGTTTGATGAGTCACCCCCAAAGTCTGGAAGAATCCAAGATAACATTTACATCATTTTCTAACCTCTTCTCTAAAACCATTTCCTCCAGGTTTATAATTTGGCTTCTCCTTTGGGTCTGCCCATGGACAGAGACAGAGTAGTTATGCCAACAAAGGAAGATGAGTCCCCTGGACGTTTGGGTTTACATTTTCCTCCAAATCTCCGTGTCTTTCCATTATGCAACACTTCCTCGTTCAATGGGGTATAGATTAGAAGGTTGTAATGAAGATATTCCTGAGATGGCTTTTGCCAGACCAGCAGCCTTGTAGGCCTCTTACCATCTCCTCAGGGCGTGCTCTCAAGCTCAGGCTGGTGGGGGGGACAGGGCAGCATGTTACAAGGATGCTCATGAGGCCACATGGGGAGCTGTGTGGTTTGGGGTCAGGAAACCAGGTGCCTGGCTGTCAGGCTACACCCACAGGCCCAGGCATCACCACCAAGTCAGGTGTCTCTTGGTTTTGGCAGCTCTGAAATTATGAGTTGACAATCAGATGGCACGGAAGCCTGGAAACAAAGTTGACAATCAGATGGCACGGAAGCCTGGAAACAAAGTTATCAGCTAATCAGTAAGGCCTGCTTGGATGTGGTTTAGATATCCTGAAAGTTAGCACGGTGTGGCATAGGGTGGAAATTGCTATGCCCAGGATGAGCGATGGTGTGTGTGTGTGTGTGTGTGTGTGTGTGTGTGTGTGTGTGTTTGAATACAGAGAACCTATCTTTGTTTTTAACTATCAGATGAACAATGAGAGATTTTGACAAATGGGATGATTTTAGAATAACTTTCTAAAGAGAAATAATCATATATGTGCACAAATACAAAGTCTACTTAACATTTAAGATGAATTACAGATTTTTTTAATGCTACTCGATAGAAAAACTTGTTAGAATCCTAAAATGTTTAATGTTAATTATGCAATTTATTCCTGAATACACTCTCATAGTAAAATAGCCAAGGACTGCAGACAAAGCTAAATTCCTCCTTAACCACTTCCTACCAACCCCAACTTGTTCCCGGAGGTAAGCAGTGTGGCCATTTGGGTATGAATCTTTCCAAAGTCTTTTCTTTGCAGTTATAAACATGTATATGTTCCCAGACAAACAGCTAATGTCATTGTGATGTTTTGTTTTGTTTCTATCA
The DNA here is from genome assembly GCF_949752795.1 of Hyperoodon ampullatus. Lineage (NCBI taxonomy): Eukaryota > Metazoa > Chordata > Mammalia > Artiodactyla > Ziphiidae > Hyperoodon > Hyperoodon ampullatus. The sequence continues at coordinate 42,416,842 of NC_136923.1, read as the reverse complement.
GAAAAACCATTATAAATCTACAATTTGTTTTGTTCATTCAGAAACATATTCTGGAGATTTTTCCATGTTAGTACTTATAGATCCATCTCCATTTTAAACCTCTGCATAGTATTCAATAGAAGGGATATGCCATCCTTTAGGAAATCCTTGTCTTATTGATGGGCATATAGGTGGTTTTCCATTTTCACCAACACAAGTACCTTTGTTATAATACCTCCTTCAGGGCATGCATGAATATTCTGTAAACGAATTGTTGCGACTTTTATACATTAACAGATCCTGCCACCATCCCCTCCCGGTATGGCTGAACCAATTCACACACTCTCAGGAGTGTGTATCTAGTTCCCCACCCTAATGCTCACTATTAAACTCATAAAGATTTGCCCACGTGAAGGATGAAAATATTGTTGTTGTTTAACATGCATCTCCCTGACGACCACTTAGAGAGCATTTTTTCAGGTGTTTTTCTTCCCTCATCTGGGAGCTGCCTCTTCATACTTCTGCACATTTTAAAGTTTGGGTTGTCTTCTTTTGAGTCTGTAGGAGCAGAACTTCTTTTCCAAAAGAAATTGCAACAGCAAGTAGTAAAAGACAGTTTTCTTGATTGCAAAAAGCTATAAAAGCACCTGTTTGTGTAGAAATGGAGGAAAAAAAGCCTGCGGTGTATGTGCATGTTGTTTTCCATAGCGTGACTTTAACGCCCACACACGTTTAGTAAACGGAGTGAAGCCCCCAAAGAGTGCAACGGCAAAGATGAAAGACAGAAAAGTGAGGTAGCTCTGCCAGATGCTTAATAACAAGAAGGGCAATTTCCAGCCAACAGCTGCAGGCTGGCTTTCACAGTCTGCAGGAGCTTCGTTTGCAACCCCAGGACCAACTCTTTCCCGTAGAAATCTTTCCTATGGTGGGAGCTTGGGATTTGGGCTCCTGCTCATCTGTTGCCCACCTAAGGAAGTGATGTCAGTCTGTGGCCCTCGTCTGGGGTTATCTGAGGGGCTCATCGACGGTGGTAGTGACAGAGACGGAGGCACAACAAGGTGGTAGCAAGGAGTTGGCAGACCTGGGCTCACGACTCACTCTCAACCGCAGGGGAACTTATCTCCACAGGGCATCTTCCTGGGTGAAAGCTGAAACCTGTGGGCTTGAGAGAACAGGGCACTTACGGGGCACAGAGGGGCCGAGGAGGAAGGCGGCAGGGGATCCAGCCTCTCTGTGGTTGGTTCTGATGCGTCTGTGGAGGAGGTCATGGGACAAACAAGGATAAACTCCAAAGATGGGGTGTGGTGTGGGGCAAAGAGCTGGGTCTGTGTGACGTAAGCCCTTGAACCCTCTGTTTTTAAATATTGTTTAAAAAGATTCGATAGGAAAGGCTCCAGCCATTTTTAGAAAACAGGCTTGGAGTAAGCTGTGTTTCCATCCTTTGTGAAAGTGGCTAATAAGTCAAGGCTATCACTGAGGAGTTTTTGTTTGTTTGTTTGTTTGTTTTTGCGGTACGCGGGCCTCTCACTGTTGTGGCCTCTCCCGTTGCGGAGCACAGGCTCCGGACGCGCAGGCTCAGCAGCCATGGCTCACGGGCCCAAGCTGCTCCCCGGCATGTGGGATCTTCCCGGACCGGGGCACGAACCCATGTCCCCTGCATTGGCAGGCAGACTCTCAACCACTGCGCCACCAGGGAAGCCCCACTGAGGAGTTTTGAGTTGCCTTTCTTTTCTTCCTATAGCAACTTGCTCATAATAATCCCCTGTGTCTCCTCCCAAAGCTCCCTGTAACTGATATTTTACCAAGTCCCCTTTTCTCTGGAAGACCTCCCTACACCCACTTACTTTACTCCTTCCCCAGATTCAAAGAAAAACAAACCCTTCCAGCCTCTGAGCATTCCTCAAGCCGTTCATGCCTCCTAACTACCATGCCTTCTCTCCTACAATCTCCTCCCCACAGGCTTCCATGTAACCTATTGAAGTACTGCCCATGGCTCAAAGCTCAAATTGTAACACAACCTTCTGAAGACATTTAGCAGAGATGTCTTCCTCTGCTTACCTTTATCTCCCTTATTCCTCCATTACGCATGCGTGCGCCCACCCGCCCACAAACACATATACTTATCTCATGACATTTTCCTATTCTGTCTTATATTAATTACTTGGAATTTGCTTTCTCTTATGCCGCAGACAGTGACGTCATCCGTTCATGGATTCTACAAGTACTTGTAAGGGCTTCCCACGTGCCAGAGATTTTTCTACCCTTGTCTTTCCAGCTCCCTCTTTCTTGTTGTTCTCTCCTGTCCTCATTCTACAATGCATACTCCTTTCTGCTTCCTCCTCTCTCCCACATCCCTATTTTAAGAGGCAATTTTCTCTAAGGAACCAAAACTACTTCATGAAAATAACGGCCACTGAAAAAACCCTCAGGCTTTCAGTAGCCATTTGGGGGTAGAGGGAGGTGAAGGGATGAGCATTTTGATGCTGTTTATGCTACGCTGCTCTCCTGTGTGCCTGCTGTTAGGTCCTTTATTTAATGTATGTTTATCCAATAGGTCTGTCTGCAGGATATGGATGTTTTGCCTTGGGGATTGTATATTTTATAACTCCATCTTAGGGGAAGCTCCTTCCCGTGTCTTGGAATGGCTCTTCCTTTTCATACTTCAGTATAAACGTCACCTCCTCAGAGAAGCCTTCCCTGTTCGCCCATTGGAAGTAGCCCTATCCTCTCCCTTTCCCATGACCCAGCCACCCTTTATCACATCACCTTGTGTGGGAGATTAATTTCATTGAAGTTCCTAATTAATGGTCTCCCTCCTTCCGTATCCTTTGAGATGGAGTTTGCGGTTCTTCCCATCAAGAGGTGGATATCTCCCCACCCCCCGAATCTAGGCTGACCTTGTGCCTTGCTTTAACCAACAGATGTGACAGAAGTGATGGTGTGCCAGCTCTGAGCCCAGACCTTGAGAGGCCTTGTGTACTTCCGCTCACGAGCATTCTCTGTCTCCCGCCACCCCTCGGAATCTTATCATCAGCACATACACAAACCCAGGTGACCCAGGTGGAGGATGGGAGACCACACAGTTGAGAGTTATGGCCATCCTAGACAGACAGCCCTCATCAACTTGTTAGCTGACCACAGCTGCATGAGCAGGCCCACCTAAAGTTAGCTGATGTTGCCCGAGACAAGAACTGGCCAGCTGAGCCCAGCTTAAATTGCAACTTACAGAATCATGAATTAAGTAACAATCATTGTTTTAAGCCACTAAATTACACAGTGGCTCCTTATGCAGCAATAGCTAACTGATATACCTTGCTTATTTCCTTTAGAGCCCTTCTTGGGAAATTCAGTTAGCTGCTCAAAGACTCTCCTTCCTTATATTTAAAAAGGATACACTCGATATCTTATATACTTATTAAGGGATTACATAAGGTGATGTTTGTAAAGCTCTTGGCACAAACTGAGGTTTCAGGACATTTATTTATTTCCTCTTTCTCTGGAGAAGAGTGGGGATCTCAGTCAAGAGGATGCCTGAGCCATTCTCCCCCAGTAACAGGAGAGAAAACCCCAAGAAAGCCCTCAGAGGCTTCAGAACCATTAAGAAGAGAAGTCATTAGGAAGGGGACCCAGGGTGAGATAGCAAAGCAAACCTGTTAATTCAGTTGAATTTGAATGATGTTCCTGCATTGTTATTTACCAGATTTCTCTGTAGTGTTTAGAAATGAAGTCTTTTTATCAAAAAAAGGACCAGTATTTTTGCTTTGGCACCTCCCGAATGTCAATCTCTCAGATAGCAACACTGATAGCAACCGTAAGGAATAGGTATTAATGTCCTTTTCTACAAAAGAGGAAACTAAAGCTTTGAGACAAAGGCCACCCTGTAAGTAAGTGTAGAACTGGACAGACCTCAGACATGGCCATAACATCAGGATGACCCCCTTCAATAGAAAGTACTGCTCACTGAGCATGTGCTAAGGGCCAGGCCCTTCTTGGCTCCTTTCTTATAGTAGCTTTTTAACCCTCATAGCAGTCAGGGTTGGGGTGGGGGGGCACTGTCACCATGTTTTAGAGATAAGGGAAGTCTCTTGCCCTGAGTCACAGAGTCATGGCCGGTCATCCCAATCCTGTTCTGCTGAGAGAACTTTCACTCTCTTCCTTGACCATTCCCAGGGATGGAGGAAAATTCAATAAATTAGTTGATAGTTGCCTTAAAACAGAAAGAGAGGTACTTCCCTGGTGGCACAGTGGTTAAGAATCTGCCTGCCAATGCAGGGGACACGGGTTCGAGCCCTGGTCTGGGAAGATCCCACATGCCGCGGAGCAACTAAGCACGTGCACCACAACTACTGAGCCTGCGCTCTAGAGCCCGCAAGCCACAACTACTGAGCTGGCGTGCCACAACTACTGAAGCCCGCACGTCTAGAGCCCATGCTCCACAACAAAAGAAGCCACTGCGATGAGAAGGCTGTGCACCACAATGAAGAGTAGCCTCCTCTTGCCGCAACTAGAGAAAGCCCGTGCGCAGCAACAAAGACCCAACACAGCCATAAATAAATATTTTTAAAAATAATAAAAAAAAAACCAGAAAGAGAAATGAGCTAAATCTTTGAGATTTAGCAACAACAGAAAGGAAGGGCGGGTCATTGAGTGGAAGTGGAACCATCCCCCAGCCTCTCAGCAGAACCCCCTGCATGCAAGACAGTGGAGGTAGAAGCCAAGACAGCAGCTCTCTCCCTCTTGTGTAATCTCGAATATTGGGGGAAAGGTCTCATCAACACAAGCGGGAGGGAAAAGAATGGGGGTCCCAGCTCCTATAGCCTGAGATGTGTCGAATAAAATATTTGACACTACTAAAAAACAAATTCCAAGTTTAAAAGATAGCAAGCAGATGTCTTTCCTGCAGAATGTCTCAGAACCTTAGATGTGCTGCTTTGCCTGTTTTGCAAATAATTTTACCTTTTGCTGAATACTTACCCACATCTCTGGGCCACAAGACTCAAGTCTGGGAAAGCTGCTCTACATTGTTTTGGGGGCATATTTTTTTTTTCCCAAATGTGGCTAATATTGAAAAGTGGGCTGTTATTTCTCAGATGGAAACCTGTGAGCAACCTGAAGCCTGTGATGGGGTCTTAATTCATGTTTCTCCACGTCCAGCAGGTAGAAATTCAGTAAGCACCTGTGCGTTCAGCGTGTGTGTGACTTTACAGAGGAAGCATCAGACTGGAGGCCTCAGGTTAACTGCCCCCCATGAAGAAGCTCTTCCCTGGGTCTCCATGAGAGAGACCTGACCTTTGATGAGGTTGTTTTGATGTGGCCATTTTGAAACTTTGACACAGCTACTTTAATGCTGTGGAAATTTTCTGACTTTTTAAAAACACCAGCTTCAAGCTTTTGAAAAAATGACCAAGTCTCAGGGCAGTGCGGGGTCAGGGACAGGGTGAGAGTCAACATCATAAAGAAAACTGGGGGTAGGATGAGGCTGGGGAATAGGGGTCTATTTTTTATTTACACTTCTTATAGGAAGAGAAGAATTAAAAGTTTAATGGACTGATTTTTAGGGTCCCAAAAAGCCTCCAAATTTAAAAAGGCTTTTAGTAATCAAGATAGTGTGGTATTGGTGAAAAAAGAGACAAATAGATCAAAGGAACAGAATAGAGAGCTCAGAAATAGACCCCCATGAATAGTCAACTGATCTTTGAGAAAGGAGCAAAGGAAATACAATGGAGCAAAGATAGTCTTTTTAACACATGGTGCCAGAACAATAGGACATCCATGTGCAAAAAAATGAATCTAGACATAGACCTTACACCCTTCACAAAAATTAACTCAAAATGGATCTTAGATCTAAATGTAAAATGCAAAGCTCCCAGAAGACAACACTAGAAAATCTAGATGACCTTGGGTAGGTGATGACTTTTTTTTTTTTTTTTTTTTTGTGCAGTACACGGGCCTCTCACTGTTGTGGCCTCTCCCGTTGCGGAGCACAGGCTCCGGACGCGCAGGCTCAGTGGCCATGGCTCACGGGCCCAGCCGCTCCGCGGCATGTGGGATCCTCTCAGACCGGGGCACGAACCCGTGTCCCCTGCATCGGCAGGCGGACTCTCAACCACCACGCCACCAGGGAAGCCCGGTAGGTGATGACTTTTTAGATATAACACGAAAGGCACAATCCATGAAAGAAAGAACTGAAAAGCTAGACTTCATTAAAACTAAAAACTGCTCTGCAAAAGACAATGTCAAGAGAATGAGAAGACAAGCCACAGGCTGGGAGAACATATTTGCAGAAGACACACCTGGTAAAGGACTGTTATCCAAAATATACAAAGAATCTCTAAAACTCACCAGTTTAAAAACAAACAAACAAAAAACCTGATTAAAAAATGGGCCAAGGGGCCTCCCTGGTGGCGCAGTGGTTGAGAGTCCGCCTGCCGATGCAGGGGATACGGGTTCGTGCCCCGGTCTGGGAGGATCCCATATGCCGCGGAGCGGCTGGGCCCGTGAGCCATGGCTGCTGAGCCTGCGCATCCGGAGCCTGTGCTCCGCAACGGGAGAGGCCACAACAGTGAGAGGCCCGCATACCACAAAAAAAAAAAAAAAAAAAAAAAAAAAAAAAAATGGGCCAAGGGGGCTTCCCTGGTGGCGCAGTGGTTGAGAGTCCGCCTGCCGATGCAGGGGACACGGGTTCGTGCCCCGGTCTGGGAAGATCCCACATGCCGCGGAGCGGCTGGGCCCGTGAGCCATGGCCACTGAGCCTGTGCTCCGGAGCCTGTGCTCCGCAAGGGGAGAGGCCACAACAGTGAGAGGCCCGCCTACCGCAAAAAAAAAAAAAAAAAAAAAAATGGGCCAAGGGCCTTATCAGACACCTCACCCAAAAGATATAAAGATGGAAAATAATCATATGAACAGATGCTCTTTATCATATGTCATCAGGGAAATGCAAATTATAAAAACCATAAGATACCACCACATACCTATGAGAATGGCCAAAATCCGGAACACTGACAAAACAACAAAGGCTGGCAAGGACGTGGAGCAGGAGAAGCTCTCACGCATCGCTGGTGGGAATGCAAAATGGTACAGCCCGGGGCTTCCCTGGTGGCGCAGTGGTTGAGAGTCCACCTGCCGATGCAGGGGACACGGGTTCATGCCCCGGAGTGGCTGGGCCTGTGAGCCATGGCCGCTGAGCCTGCGCGTCTGGAGACTGTGCTCCGCAATGGGAGAGGCCACAACAGTGAGAGGCTCGCGTACCACAAAAAAAAAAAAAAGGTACAGCCACTTTGGAAGACAGTTTGGAAGCTTCTCACAAAACCACACATACTCTTTTTCCCATACAAACCAGCAATCTAGCTCCTTGGTATTTACCCAAAGGAGTTCAAAACTTATGTCCACACAAAAACCTACACATGGGTGTTTATAATTGCCGAAACTTGAAAGCAACCAAGATGGCCTTCAGTAGGTGAATGACAAGGAATATTACTCAGTGCTAAAAAAAAGAAGTTATCAAGCCATGAAAAGACGTGAAGGAAACTTAAATGAATATTACAAAGCAAAAGAAGCCCATCTGAAAAGGGTACACCTTGTATGAGTCCAACTATATGACATTCTGGCAAGGCAAAATTATGGAGACAGTAAAAAGATCGCTGGTTGCCAGAGGTTAGGGGGAGGGAGGGATGAACAGGTGGAACACAGAGGGTTTTTAGGGCAGCAGAACTGTTCTGTATGATACTATAATGGTGGATACATGCCATTACACATTTGTCAAAACCCAGAGAATGTACACCACCACGAGTGAACCCTCAGGTAAACTACAGACTTTGGGTGATAATGATATGTTGACATAGGTTCATCAGTTGTAATAAATATACCATTCTGGTGCAAGACATACGTGGTGAAGCAACAGGGGGATATGTGCGAATTCTCTGTACCTTCCACTCAATTTTGCCGTGAACCTAAAACTGCTCTAAAAAAGAATGTCTATTTGTTTTTTAAAAAGGCCGTCTGGAACCTTGCTGCATAATTGTCATCATCACTGCAAAAGTTCCCTGGCGGTTCCTCCATCTGGGCTGTCGGGAGGGAGGGAGGGACATAAGTGCCCTGAATTTGCCCTGATGCCTCCCTAGAGGCGGAAGTGGGAGGATGGACAGTGGCCCAGCTAAGGGGAAGCTAGAATCCAGTGAGCTGATTCTGGCCGGCGGGAGTTCACACTGAGACAGCCTGCAGAGAAACCATGAGGTTTTGCTGTTTTTCCCTGAAGTTTCCCACACAGCAGCCAGTGATCTCTTAGGAATGGAAATCGATTGTGTCATTGCCTACATAGATCCCTTCGGTGGCTTCCATCACACCTGGCATCAGATCAACACTACGGACCCGGGCCTCAAGTCCCCATACCACTGGACCCCTCCCATTTCTCCGGCCGCCTCACATCTCTCCGTCCCCCAGCATATTGGTCTTCTCATCCTTGGACACACCAAGCTCCTCCTGCCACCTACCTGTTCCCTCTGCTGGGAATGGTTACCCCAGTCTTCACCTTAGGGGAACTTATAATCCAGGTCCTAAGTGTCACTTCAGCGAGCCCTTCCTAACCAGCCGGTGTGAGCAGCCCTCAGTCACTCCACCAACTCTCTGCTTTAATTCTGTCATTTAACTTGATATTTTTTGGCTTGTTTACTGCTCCATCCCTAGCTTTTAGATCAGTGCTGGCACAGAGCAGGAACTTGGTAAACAGATGTTGAATGAAGGACTCACATGAGATCTTCCAGTCAGATAAAGCATGCCAGGGCAGAAGGGCTGGTTTTTATCATAAATACATGGTGCAAATAAAATCAGAAATCCTGCAACTGGTCTCATGATTCACATGCTGTGAGCACAAAACCTCAGGAGGTGTGGATGACGTTTATTTCCTTTATAAATAGCGCATGTTCTACAAGAACTTGGCAGCCACACAGTGACCTCCTCTCTGGCCTCCAGATACCTTCACTTCAGTACGTTAACCGTAGCACACCCAATGCTAAATGCTAAATGTACCACTGTCTTATAAAACCAACACCTCCCCTCGCCTGCCCTCTCTATTAAAGGCACCCAAGTCTTTCCAGAGCCTCTGAACCATCTTGCTTCCCCCTCCTGCAACATCCCATCGTTTGCCAGCTCCTGTGGGTCACATGGCCATGTCTCTCCCATTCCTTTCATTCCTACTGCTGTGCATGCTGTGGACCACTCTTTCCCCCAGCTCTCTGCCTCTGACAACTGTCTCCTGAGTTGCTTCCCAACCTTCGGTGGCTATTCATGGGAACTGATATTAGCAAAAACGACTACTTTTTCCTCCTTCTTGTCCTTTAATGGTTTTAATTGCTAACCACAACACATGAAGAATTTAAAGAATCTACAGGTGTCCTGGAAAAGTCTGCACTGACTTTAAGCCTCCTGGGGAGGGACAGGCTCCCCTTCAAGCCCCTCTGCCCTCGGGGAGAGGAGAGGGGTCCCGCCCTGTATTGTAGAGTCAGCCATCCTAAATCTCTTGCTAAGGCAGAGATTATTAGCTGCTGAAATGTAGGTCAGTCTAGACCTACACTGTGCACTATCGTGGCCACTAGCTGTAGGTACTATTTACATCTAAATTCAAGCCAATTGCAATTAAATAAAATTTAGAAAAATCAGCTTCTCAGTCACACCAACCACAGCTTAAGTGCTCATTAGCTACATGTGGCTGGCAGCTGGGCAATGAACAGTGCAGATACCGGACATTTCCACCACCTTGTAGAAAGCTCTAACGGATGGCATTGCTCTAGATTCCCAGGACTTAGGTGAGGTTTGTTTTTTTCATTAATGTAGTCAAAAGATGATTAATAAGCTCCTGGAACGTGCTGCTGAGCTGCAACTACGCCAAGACCTCATGGTCCCTGTCCTCACGGAGTTAGTGGGGGAAGTCCTTATGAATTTAACTCCTCGGAAGTTTGCCCCTGGAACGCCCTGTACCTGCACTGGTCAGACCCTCACTGCTAAACGACTGTTAACCCCTTCAAGACACTCTGGACTTCCCAAGGTAAGATAAGGCCGTAATCAACGAAGAGTGGAAATCTAGCATCGTCTGTTTCCAAAGACCACACGGTGCTTTTGGATCTGACTTTCTTAATATGTACCAAAGGTTCAGGAAGAAGAACAAGATTACAAATTGAGACTTAGATATGGAGAATCTGGAAAGCAGAGGACTGAAGCAAAACTCATTTATTCTCTGCCAGAGATCATGTCAGACACTTGTAATGTGAGGACGAACACGGGAGAACCCAGACATGGCTCTCCCACTGGCCCCTGCGACAAAGTCAACTTGGGCCTTTCCTCTGAGGTAGACATCAGACTACCTCAGGGCTACAGCTACCATTCCACCATTAGTCCCTCAATGACCCTGAACTGCAGGCTCAGTCCTGGGCCCTGGGACCCAGAGGGCTTGCATCCACCACCCTGCCCTCTAGAACTCATCTAGGTGAGAATGCAAAAAGAGAAATCCCCACTGCAAAAGGGAACTGGCAACCTCCCATAATCACCCAGCTCTGAATTCTACTTGCAGAGAGAGAAACACAGCAAAGCAAACAAACAAAAAGAAACAAAACAGATGAATGGGGCATTCCTTCCAAGGAATGAACCCAAACTGAATGACAGCAAAAAGAATCCCATTTGTCCTCGGCTCCTTAGAGAAATCAGAAATTCTCTCTACTACCTCCTTGCATCTTCCAGCCTCATGCCTCCTTTGCAGCCCAGGGGAGGGGACCTGGGAGTTCTAAAGCAGCTCATCCAGAACTTCTGGACCAAGTTCCAGAACACCTGGACCATGGGGGCAGGGGAGGGGCCGCACAGAAGAGGGCATCTTCCCACAAGAGCATATTTACCCCTTCTCTTCTTCCCTGACCACCTCCTCCAACTCCCTTCTTCCCAACAGACTCACCAGCCATCTGGTGGGCAAGCAGTGTCTACTTGGGATGCCCGTACCTGGTGAAGAAGCAGCTTGAGTCAAGAGGAGGTAGAAAGTACAGCATCTTCCTCACCCAGGGTTCTTGCACCTGTAGTGTGTGTGTCAGCCTCCTGGAAGCTTTCCCAGGTCCCAATCAAACATAAGGGAGAAGGAGCTTCACTACTCTCTCTGCCAAGACACCCAGAAATCAGTTAAGGGAGCATTTTCATCCGTCTATTGCCCCTTCCTTCTCTGTCATTATTTGCCAATTCAGAGGGAGAAGAGAGGCGAGAGCATTCGGCTGATTCTCAGTCATGTGCCGTTTTAGACACGATGTTCAATGAATGTGGACGAAGTAAGGGAATTCACAGCTCCCTCAGGGCTGCTGAATCAACCACTGCTTTCATTATTACTGCTCACTGCTGTGTACCTTTCACATGGGCTATTCGTTGGCCTTTCCATTTAGATAATAAGATAATAAATCAAGCTGCATCTTGTGCATTGCTTTGTTCTGTAGGAATTAACAGGATTGACGGGCCATGTGCCTAGCAGAGCCCCACCAAGGCCACCGGATGATAAGTATATTGAAAAGATGAAATGAGTCTCCACTGCAGTGTAGTTGTGATTTTTCCCCAGAACAAATCTAAAAAAGAGGTCTTTTCCATAATGACAACAAGGAATCAACTTGGGTCTTTTTTCTGTTATGGATGTCAGAGGTTGTGGACTGCAGCTTCTCTTCCACAATTATTCCCTAAACACTCCTCAAATGCCAGGCACAGCACCTGGCCCTGGGACCCAGAGAGGGTGCAACTATGTCATGATCGAAGGCCCCACCATAGCCATGGCTGGTGAAGACTTCCTCTGTGACTCTGTTAAAAATATAACATGTATTTGTTTAGGCGTTTTCAAAATTTCACCTAAACACCCATGATTAATAAGATGAAATGCATCCTTGATGTTAATCTACCTGATGGATAGTGGTGACGTCAAAATAAAATCTTACTGTATTTGACCCCAATTTTAAGGTGTTTCTGGTTCTCCAACACTCCCTGTATTCCCATATATGTGTCACGTACATGACCTTCTAATAAAGGAGCGCCATTCGATGGAGGTGATGGGCCTGCTCTGCATCTGTGCCGTCCACTACGGTAGCCACGGCCACACGTGGCTGTCGAGCACTTGAAATGTGGCTAGTGTGACTAAGGAACCAGTCACATTTTAAACAACTTAAATTTAAATAGGCACATGTGACTAACAGCTATGGCATTAGACAGCACAGCTGTAGGGGTTTAGGTATATCTAAGGCCAAAAGGGTTACACTGGGATGCACAGTGCTGGGGGGTGATAACCCCATACAGGCCTGTTCAGACAACGCCACCCAAAGAGATCTTATAAAGGTACACACTTTAGCCTGCCAGAAAAGGCTGACCTCTCTGGATGGGACTCTCCATTTCCCCATTTCCTGAAAGTAGCCATGCTGTCTAGGAAAAGAAACTGTTCTCAGATGATCAATCTGTCTGTGCGTCTTCAGAGAAGACGGTTTTTCCTTAACCCAGCATTTCTCTGCTTTTCATTTCTGGTTGCAGATCACCGACTCTGCTGAGTGCTGGAAGCTGCAGCTGGTGACTGCCCTCTCCCCACCCTCCTGGCCACCCCACCAGTGACAGCACAGGCAGGGGTGGCCTGGCTTCCTTTCTGGTGTTTTCGTCAGGTAGCTGCCTGCTCAGAGCTCACAGAAGGCTTGTCCCTCGTCCCAGGCAGACGGCAGGCCAGCCCCTTCCCCAGACCCGGAGCTGGCGGGGCGGCCTCCTCCAGGAGCCTCACACGCGCTGCCCTCCACCGTGAGTATCGCCCTTCCTCCTCCTCCCCGTCCCAGTGTCACCCGTGTCCTCCGTTGTGTGCTGCCACGATGGCTTCTAAAACCCACTCATTTGCTCAGTGGCCTTGAGGACCAGGCACTTGGCTAGAAGCTGCCAGGGAGGCAGAGGTGAATCCGGTGGCGCCCTGGCCAGGCTTCCAGGACAGCCTCCCACCCACATGTGGGAAGCTTAGGTTCAAGGCAGTCTGTTCTGTGATTTGCTCCTTAAAGGAGGGAGAAGCAGGAGGGGGCACAGATGGCAAGAAGGTAGCCAGGGGCTGGGAAAGTGAAGCCCCGATGAGGTCCCTGGGTCTGAGAGACTGTCCCAGGGAAAGCATGCATTTCACTGCATTCTCTGTAGCAGTGAAAAACTGGAAACAAGCGAACTTTGCACCGAGAGGCGACTGGTTAAATGAACTGTAGAGAATCCGGAGAGTGGAACACCTGGCAGCTACCCAATCTGGTGATACGGCCTCAAACTGAATTGGCATATAAAGTGGTCCATGAAAGACTGTTCCCTAGAGAGCAAGACAGAAAACGGTTTGTGCAGTCTGATTTCCTTTCAGAGTGTGTGTGTGGGTGCGTGTGTGTGAGATTGCGTTACAGAGAAAATGTCTAAAAGGCTGCATCTCAGAAAATGAACAGTGCCTATCCTAGGTGAGAGGTGTTTGAGGGGGTTTTATTTTCTTCATTATATATGTTTGCTTTGGGGGGATTTTTTTGGGGGTTGTTGTTCATTGTGAATATACTCCTTTATAATCAGAAAAAAGCAAAGCCACCTTATTTTAAATGACTCATCAGTGACTACTGTTTTGTCCTGTCAACACATTCACCCTTTAGTTCTTAGTTGGCTCTTACTACTTGGATGCACTGCGGGGGAGCGGCTGCTGAGTGCGGGGGCTGGGACGTGGGGCAGCCACCAGCGGGTGAGGCCCGCTTCTCCCTCCCCTCGTCCAGCCAACCAAAGTTCACCTGCCATTTCAGCACCTGGAGTTTGACAGCCTCTTTTTTTCCAATATCTGTCCGTCTGTTCGGAAGCCCCCTCACATGCAACCCACTCACAGCCCCGAGCCCAGCACAGTGCCTGTGGGGTGGGCACCTGACCCAGGCTGGGGCAGCAGATAGCCTGATAGACAGCTCAGAGTCCCTGCTTTCGTGCAGGGTGAAAAAGGCAGAGCTTCCAAACAAAAACAAAAAAGCGAGAGGTGATTCAACCTCCCTGCACAAAGTCGAACAAAGATCAAAGTCAGGACCTGACTTCCTGACTCACTTTAGTATCAGTATCCAATTCACTGGGGCTACTACGAGCAACTCCATGCTGATTTCCATGTTGGTTACTTTCAAGGACAGCAGAGAATAGAAAAATAATGGTTAGATATTAATGGACTCCAGGCTAACTTTTCAATAGGCACTTTCCACTCTCGGAGACTTAACAACTCCCTACCTCTAAGGACCCTGCACATACCTTCTGCTTTCTGGCGTTCATGCCTTTGTGGATATGTTTTGTGTTTCCCTGCCCCGGAGCCATGTTCTGTCCCCTCACTGCATGTCCCCACACTCTCCAGCCTGCAAGGGCCAGCAAAAATGTCGCCTCCTCAACGAAGCCCTCCTGGATTTTCCCCAGCGCCAGAGACCCAGCTTCCTTCTCCCAATTCCCAAATCGTCTCATAGAATTTCCCGTTATTGGTATTTGCAGCCATGATGTATTCACTGTACTTGAATGTGAGCTTCTTGAGGACATGGATCATGTCTTGTACAGTGTTTAAGCCAAGCAAGTGTATCTGGTGTCAAGTAAGCTATGGGATGAAGACTGCTCCCTCACTGTTGCAGAATTCTCTGCATTCTGCTAAGAGCCTTAATGCACAGCATTGCACTTGACCCTCGAAACAAGCCCTTGGAGTAGGCTGGGCTATCACGTGCATTTTACAGAGGAGGAAACCAAGGCTGGGGGAGGGCAGGTCGCTCCTTGCTGAGGTCCCACAGGCAGCAAAGGATGGACCAAGGAGCAGATGGGGGCCAGTGTGCTACTCCCACCTCACTCCACTGGGCTTTGAAACACAAGCAGGCTTTTCAGATTAGGCAGCTGCACTGACCTGGATGAGGCCACACCAAGCAGCAAGGTGAGAGATTTGGGGCAGCACCGAGTCCAATGCTCGTGTTCTCCCAACAGACGGTTGAGAGGTTCCTTGCCTTCAGTGTGCTTTGTCACATGTGGGGTTTTCCCCCTCTGCTTTTCTCTCCTTCTCAGGGGCAAGAAGAAAATGAAAGCAAGCTCTGAGACTTTGCAGTTTGTGGAATAAAATAGACAAAAAGTATTCTGACAAAGAGAAGAGAGGAATAGATGAAAAGGCTCTCAGCGGTGTCTTTAGGTGGTGGGTCCAAGGTGGAATATATTTCATTTTTTTTTTTTTACTCTTGGGCTCTCTCTAAATCTTCTATGAGCCAGAAACACAATTATAATGGAAGGAAGAAAAAACTTTATAAAAAGCTAGTGTAGGATTCCAAAGTTGCAAAAAGTAGCCTGAGCAAGTTACTTGCTAGATTTGCTCTTCCAGCGCTGCTTTCCAGGCCAGCTGGAGGAGGCTATGAGTTCCTCCTTTCAACAAGTTTTGCAAACAGGTGTACAGAATGGAATAGCACTAGGGCTTCTCTTTTTGTTTTTTTTTAAGCTGACAAGTTATTTTTATGATAGCCCTTAAAATAGAATGTCATGGAGAAAGTAAAATATTTAAATAGTTTACAAAACCTAAAGGAAAAAAATGAAAGTCCCACTTTCCACTGGTCATCCTTGTTCAAGCTCCTTCCAGAGAACGTTTCAGTACTGATTAGCTGTGAAGTGTATAATCTTTTATATATTTCTAAAAAGATCATGCATCATAAGCTTCTACACCTTGCATTTTTACCTATAATAATCTTGCTGACCTCTTTGTATCAGCGTGGGGTCTATTTTATTCTATGTATTGACTACATGTGGTTTACTGAATGGACGTATCAGAGTATTAACTATTGCTAGATACGTAGGTTGTTTCTAGTTTTTTGGTTCTACAAAAAAAAAAAAAATGCTGCAACATATATGCCTGTACATGCATCTTTATGTTCTTTGTGCGACTACTAGGAGGACATGTTTTCAGCAGATGAACTGCTGAGTCAGAGCTATTGTGCTTTGTATGTTTTGAAAGATATGGCTTAACCCTCCAAAAAGGTCACAACGATTTACACTCCCCACTGCCGAGTGGAGGCTTTTCCCCCAAACTCTTACCAACATCATTACCATCAATCCTTATTTTCAACCTATAACTATAACCAAAGCCATTCTTTCATGTGGCTTCCTCCTTTGGGCATTTGTTTTCTCAGATATTATCTGGTTAATATTCAGTCTCCTCATGCAAGTTAAAAGGAAATGACATAAGCCACAGGTACGAGAAATATATGAAGTGTTTTCTAATGAATGTCTCAAAAACCATCTCCCCATTACCCAAGCTGTATTAAAATTAAATTAGCTGAGTTGAGATCTTTCAAACTTAACTGGGCAATTTTTTACAAAGATTTTATTTTTTTAGAGCATGATTCAGAAAAAAAAAAACCAGAGAGAACAATAAAGTCAATGGGGCAATATGTAATTTGGGGGGAGATCCTTTGAGATGAAGTAAATTTCTCATCAAACATTCACCCACTAATCTCATCACCCATTGGTGATTTTCCAATTACGTTATTCATTCTGTACTTATTAGTTGGCACCATAAGAGGATATTGCTTTTCTCATGCATTTACTCATTTATTTTCATCAGTATGGATTCATGGATCCTCATTTAATTGAATGTGCTATAAAGACTGCTATCATTATTTAATTTGATGCTTAAATTGCCTCAGATTTGGCTAGTGGAACCCCATCAAGTTGGTGCCTATGTCCTTTGACAAGTCCCCACGGTCTTTGAACACTTGCCTTCTGTGGCAAAAATCAGTCCCAGGTTCATCTTATAGTTTCCCTGCCCTAACTCTGGAATCAGACATTTCTCCAAGGAATCCTGGTTTCTTGGCAGGGAGAAAGGTATTTAGAAACCAAGATCTGGGCACTACAAGGTCATTCAACTGTGTGTCATGGCTTTTAGGTCCTCTCAGCAGACAGAGCCAGGAAATATGCTCAAATACATAGCACGTGTCCACACAAATTTATCTATCTATCTATCATCTATCTCTCTATCATCATCATCATCTGTCTAATCTCATCTAACCCTAAAATATATGAGTTCATACTGAGCCCTCAATTCCCACACAACAGCACAAGGCACTCCAAGGCACTGTGGAGAAGCCACTGGCAGGAAGGCTGCAAGGAGGAAGTTCTGGCCGCCTTTCTCCTGGCCTGCTAATGGCCAGATATGACTCTGAGGAGGGGCGAAAACGAAGTTTTCATCAGATCTTGCTGCTCTTCCTTTCTCTACTTTAACCACTTTATTGAGGTCCAGCTACAAACACTGCAAATATATGAAGTGCAGAACCTAAGTTCTGACATATGTATATAACTGTGAAACCATCCCACAATCAATATAGTGAACATACTTATCACCCCAAAGGCTTCCTGGTGTGCTCTTATCCCCCTCCTGCTTTGCCCTGTCCTCCCCTTCCCTCTCTCACCATGAAATTACTGATCTACTTTCTGTCATTACTGATTAGTTCACATTTTCTAGAATTTTTTGTAAGGAGAATCACACAGTATGTACTTTTTTGGGGTCTGGTTTCTTTACTTAGCATAATTATTTACCCACGTTGCTGTGTGTATCAGTAGCTGTTCTAATTCCATTGTATGGCTATTCCACAGTGACTTATCCATTAGCTATGCTTGAAGGACATTTGAGCTATTTCCAGTAGTTGGCTATTACAAATAAAGCTGCCATGAACATTCATATATCAGTCTTTGTGTGGATATAAGCTTGCATTTTTCTTAGGTAAATACTTAGGAGTGGGATGGTTAGATCACAGGGTGTATGTTTAACGAGTTTCCAGAGTGGTTGTCCCACATGTTATGTTTTTAAAACGACTGCACTTTTAGAAAAGCAGGGACAGTTAAAACATTGTGTTATGAAAAAAAAGCCCAACAGGTTAGGGTTGGATTTATGAAGGAGAATGTTTCCTTCCAGAAGCTTGGGGTGGGCTGAACATGTTTCTTGGAAATATGGGCACAGACCCCTTCCTTGAAGGGAGCCAAGCTGTCGTTCCCTTGGTCACAGAGGGGTGGGTTTTGCAGAGATTCAAAACACAGGAAAACAACAGCTGAGATTCATCTCCGTTAGCTCGGAGGCCCTTTGCATTAGACAAATACCTTTTCTTTGGTAAACAAACCTAGGACCTCCTTTTCCTGCTGGAGTTGGGGTACAGAGTAAATAGGCCCTGAATCTGTAAACAGAGCACACAGGTAGGTGCTGGGGCACGGGGCCTCTCCTGGAGAGGGACTGATACTGACAGACGCCACCTCACTCCCGTGTTCTTGCCACCCGGTTGCCCAGAGGCCCCTCCCCTGCAGAGTCAGCCCAGCACATTCTTAAGTCACTGCTGTCCTGCCATCTTCTGGAGTCCCTTGGTGGATAAAATGGGGGTAGGTGGCACCTGATAGAGAAGTTGAGTCAAGAGAAAAAGGGCTAAGATTAAAAGGACGTGCTGGGAAGATGTCAAAGCCACAAAGGGCTCTCAAAGGAGAGGTTTCTTTCATTTCTAGGTTAACAACCAAGATGATAATGAAATCTAGACTTGACTTGAAATCTATTTGACTTGATATCAGTATAACATGGACTCTAACTCTTGCTTGGGATTTTTTTTTTTTCCATGAGAACAAACAGATTTAATGCTTAATCTCCATCTTTAGGTACTTGTTACTGTTCAGTTAAGAGCCAGTCCTCTTTTTGATTTTTGCCCTCTCTTTCTAGAAGCAAGCTTGCATCTGACCCACCATGGTCCCCACAGAAGTCACAGTGAGTACAGCCACGCCCCTCGGGTTCCTCAAAATGCACTCTATTTGGGGGCCTCTTTTCAGGGAGTGGGAAGGAATGCATTGTGGCGGAAGGATGTCTCTGTGGTTTCCCAGGGTAAGAGCTCTGCTAAGCAGTGCCCAGGACAGGGGGTTGATGCCCAGCACAGGGGGCTCTGCAAACACGAAGCGCTAGAAGAGCTTTGGGGTATGTGGGAGGACAGAGGAAAATGCTATTTTAGATTTTACTAATAGGTGAGGGTTGTATGATCTTTAGGATGTCTTTGTCCCATGTGTCTGTTCTGAAACTCAGACAAAAGAGGGCAAGAGAGAATCCATTTAGTTTGTTTTTAAAAGACCCACAGTGGGCATGTTAGTTTTGTTTCTTACATAACATTATGTAGCCTTTACTAAAAAACACATAATGATATATATTTCTCTGAAAGAGGAAAAGAGGCCAACAAAAATGAGTAAAGTCATCAGAGAATTGTTTGTGATTTTATAGTCAAATGTAATTAATTATAGAATCAAATCAAATTCCTATGCTTTTGTTATATTCACGAATGCTCACAAAAATATCTAAAGGTTTTAATTTTGCTTTTCTCAAAGTAAGAATCTGGGTTTTACATGTAGGTATTGAAATCAAACCTTCTTAGTGGAGCTGACAAACTGTCCCTCACAGTACACTGTAGGTTCCCACCACCTGTGGAGATTGGTGGTTGCCACCCATGATGTCAAAAAAGTTATTTATCATATGCTAATGATATTTAGTATTGCATACGTCATTGCATATCCCGTAACAACAACAAGAAGACAATTATTTTGGACCTGGTGAAGTAACGAGCTAAGTCTCTACTTTTCTAACCAGAATTAGACCCTTAGTTTCTCCTGCGTTAGAATTTGCTCTTCATCCCTGATGCTGGAAACGGGGCTGACACTGTCAGTCATTCGGTTTTATCCTCTGGAATCTTGGAAGATATCCAGACTCTGCAAGGCAGCTCCAGAGAGGAAGAAAAATGCACCCCAGTAATGACCTTTTGTGGTCAAGAGGTGTCCAGCACCACCTACGTGGGGACACGATGGGACCTCTGTGGCTATGACCCTGGGAAATAGCCATGACGTCCCTGTGGCCACCTTTCTGAGCACTGGCCATGTGCCAGTAACCAGCCAGGGTGCCACTTTCCGGCAGCCTCACGGTAAAGGCAGAGCCATGCTTACAGATGAGGAAACGAGCTGGGAGAAGGAACGGAAGGTTCCAGGTGTCGTGGCTAAAAGGAGGAGGAGCCCTGGAGGGTGCTCTCAGAGTCACGGCTTCACTGGGTCCCCCCCTGTGGGCAAATGTCAACACGCCGAGGTCCAAGCCTCACTGTGTGGAAGTCTCACGGCCTCGAGGGCAGGGCCAGAGCGCCCTGGGGCAGTGCCTGCCAACTCCCACTGCTCCCACCACGTCCCTCCCTGCCTGTGTCCCGCCCTCCCATTTGCCGCCTCCTGTCCCCAGACGCCCATGTTGGCACTAAGGAGCAATGGGGGGCACAGCTTTTGCCCTCTACCCTGGCCTCTCCCCAGAGGTGGGAATGAGGGGCCTGGGGCTGGGGGAAGGTTTCCAGAGACAACGTGAGTCGGTGAGGGAGGCCTCGGAAAGCTCTGGAGACCTTCTTCCTGCTCCAGGAGCAGCACGACGTTCACTGCCTGGGCTGCTGCTTCTGGGCCAAGGTTCTCCTGAGGGGAGGAGGACACACCTGCCCGCGCTCGGGGGCCGGGGCCTGTGGGGCAGAGCCTCGCTGGGGGCACCAGCGGGCAGCGCAGGCCCCTTGCCCGGCTGTGCACTGAGGTTTGCCCCCAGCATCAGGCAGCTCCTGGCTGATCCGGGCACAGGAAGCCACAGGGCATCCTCTGGTGCCCAGAATCTTTCCGGGCTGGGGAGTGGGGAGGTAGGGCACCTGACGGCCACTCTGCTTGGGCTCAGGTGCTGGGACCCAGGTGCCGTGGCTCACGTTTGGTGTGGCCACTTTGACAACATCAGCACGTGGAGAGCTGGGCTTTGGGTCAGCAGGGATTAAAAGTGCCCCAGCTTGGGACTGAGGGGCTGGGGGATGGCTCTGGCCTTGACCCTCCCCCAGTGGCTGAGGGTTTGGGGCAGAACCTTCCGTTCCTTGGGTCTGTCTCCTCCCAAGATGGTCTCTAGCATCTGAACATCATTCTAAAACCCGCTGAGCTTCCAAAAACATTTTCCAGAGCAGAAACAAAAGCCTACGTGAGGAGAAGGCAGCCCATTGCTGAGTTCCGGGCTGGCCACTGGGCACGCTGTGACACATTGTCTCATCTACTTAGATCTATGACTATAATGTGCTTCTTTTCTTGATCAAAATGCTAAAAATCATCCAAAATAAATGATATAAATCCCCCCAATTAAGTAGCCCCCTGGGAGTAACACAGCCGTCCCACGATGCCACCCTGTCTAGGGCACCTCTGAGCTGTGGAGCTGCCGTCAGGGCCCTGCACACAGATGGACCTCCCCTCCCCCCCCACCCCTCCCCCATCCCAGCCTCGAGCTTGACAAGCGAGGCCTGGCGCAGGAGTTATTGACCTTTCTAACGTTTTGCTCCAATTCTATTTCCATCACCGAGGCGAATGGTGTCCTTTGGAAGTGGTTTCTTTGCCTGGCATGTACTCTGTGCTCAGTAAATATCTGTCGAATGAGTGAACAAATCACATTATTTATCGGCAAGGAACGAGAAATAAAGAGCTGTTTCTCAAGCCCAGGATGAGCATGCCGTTTTCTTAGGCAGGCAGGGAATGAGATGGTGGCATTTTCACACAAACACCATCCTGGCCAGGTCTGGGCCCTGTCCACCCCAGAGAATCACCACTCCTCACACTGCAAGAAGATTCTAGATCTGGCTCAGACCTCTGCTCATGGGGGTCCACAGGCTCCGAATAGTGGTCTAGTTGGTAAAGACGTCATGTTTTTAAGAGTGTCTGAGAACAACACAGTTTGCTAAGAAATGCAAGAGAAAACTTAGGTAAGATTTCTAGACATTCTAATTTGATGTGGAAGAGAATGGTCAGCCCCTTCAGAGAGCAGGGCCTGGACACTTCCCAGCAATAACGACACCCTGTCTCACTCTGTCTCCACTGCCTGCCTCGTGTTCCATAACAGGCTTGAGGCACCTTATTGGGTGCGTACAACAGAATAGAAAAGAAAGGACATACATTAAAACAGGGTCAGAGGAAATTGACAGAATAGGGAGAAAAGACCAAGAGAAGGAGTTAGAACGTGGGTTTTCAGCCTAAAGCTGTGCTGTCTGGTGAGGTAGTCATGAGCCACGTGGTGCCCCTGAGCACATGAAATGGGGCCACTCCAACTAAGATGCCCCGTGAGTGTAAAATGCACTCCATTCAAATATAATCTCTGCAACAAAAGAATGTAAAGTATTTTGGTAACTTTTACATTGCTTATGTAACGAAAAAATATTTTAGACATACTAGGTTCCAATAAAATACATTATTAAGGTGAATTCCACCTGTCTCTTTTTTACTTCTCTCACTTGGCTACTAGAAAATGCAAAATTAACCCAGAGTTGCCTTATACTCCTATTGGACGGCGCTGGTTGAAGGGTCTTATTTGGTTACTATAATTGGGCTACCAGTTTGACTGAGTTTCCCAATTAAAAAGGGAATCCTGATTAAGTCACAAAACTTATATGGTGCATGAGCAAAAAAAAAAAAAACACCTCGCCTGTTCTTCAGGAGATACGAAAGCCTTTCTTCACTTCTCTTTTATATTTAAATGCCAAATAAATATCTAGGCTAGGTCTTGGTGAGTAGGGCACAGAGCTATACGGACAGGCCCTTGGAAGTCCCCTCTCGGTGGAGAGGGTGGGCTCCACGGGGAGCACCTTAGATGCCACCTCGATGCAGACCCCGGGGTAAACTCACGGCAGCTTGTGGGAAGTCATTCTACACAGTGCTCAGGCCAGGAGGCTCCAGCAGGTGCTCCTGGATGCATGCAAAACTGTGTGCATTTCAGATCCTTACACTGTTCCTCTCTCAAGATGTTCTGACCCAGACTTTGAAAACAGCCTTTGTGGGTAGCTTCTCCAGCAACAGCAGTGTCTCTAGGACTCAGAGAGCAGGGAGGGAAGAAGGAATGGCTTGCCAACCTCAGAATCCTCCTGGAAGCCAGGTGCTCCTCATCTGGAAGAGGGGCCCGCCCCTACCTGGAAGGTCAAGGATTAAAGCATGCATGTCCTGTACTCCGCACTGGGTCAGATGTGCACTAGGTGCTCTGACAGTAGGGAATCAAATAAATTGGTAAATAATCGACGTTTACATTTGCTGGGAGATTTTCAAAGGATCCTTTGGTATTTACCTATCAGGCATGGACAAAGCTATGAGCACAAGTCTCGATGCAGGTGGACAGTTTGTCCAGGCTCCCCCTAGCCTGGGACGTGAATTCTTCCTTTGTCATCCTCAAAAAGATGGCCAACGCTTTGAACTTGGAAGGATGATATAGGCTTACCTTGTAGCCTTGATAAAATTCACACAAACCCAGGTTTTTTGTGTGTGAATTCAGTCACTCTTAAAATATGTCTGGGGAGTCCCTAACTAAATATAATTCTATGATGAAGCACTGGGTCCTCCAACCCTCACCCAACAAGAAAACGTGCTCTGTGTGTTTCAAGCAGGACACAGTGTCCCCACTCTGGGACACAGTCTTGGGGAGCGGTGGTTGAGGGCTCGTTTACCAGGCCATGGAGAAGGCTGGGTCTCCCGGGACACTGGGACTGCTAGGGGTCCCCTCTGTGAGACCCTCTGTGCCACATCTGTGAATGGGGATGCTGTTTGCCTCCCTAACTCACAGCCTTGGGTGCAGGCTCATGTGAGAGTCTATTAAAGCTATTTAACCCCCCCCAAAATGTAAAAAAATCCACCCTCTTCAAAGCAGTTTGACGCTTACTCACTGTGTGGATTCACAGTTGACACCTGCTCATCTGCATGGTTTTACTGACTTTCCTCCAAAATGTCACCCTCCTAACTTCTTAAATCTCCAGTGATACTTTTGTGGGTCTCTGTGCTCTTCATGTTCTTCCTTCCACCTGAAAAGTTCTTTTTTTCCTCTCAAAGTCTACTCAAACCCCACCTCTTAGGGGATGCCCTTTGGGGCCATTGACGGTGCCTGGCTCCCATGTCCCGCTCTGGCAGAAGTGTCCTGGCATCTTCACTGAAATATGAGTCATCCGTAAGATCTGTCCTCCCAATGATCTGGGCTTGTAGACAACGGCCAAAGCTCGGAGGGAAATCTTTAAATGTACACTGAGAATGGGTGAACCAGGCCTGGGGACGAAGCACATTCAAAATGGAGAGTTTTCCTCAGCTCTTCCCAGAAGCAGGCCGTTCCCAGCTGCTGGCTCCTGAAGAGCCAGCTCCTGGATCTGGCCCCCAGGGGTCTCTCTGCAATAGGACTTTCTCTTGGTTGCACACTAGAGGTGGATCAGGACCAGATTCAGGTTTTCCTAATTGTAGTCCAGGTTACCTTGGGCGTCCTCCTGGCACTTCCTGCCAGTCGGGGCCCAAACGGAATGGACCCATCACCTCAGCTCTTGGCACAAGCTTCAGAATTCAGGAGACCACAGCCTCCTGGCGTCTACTGCACCTTATCAGTCCACTCAGTGTGTCCTGATATCTTAATAAGCACTCAGTAAACACACACACACACACAAACACACACACACACACACACACACACAACAGGTTCCATGCTCATGTAAGATTAGGAAACATTATTAAACAAAATTCAACAGATTCTGAAGGACTTCTCAGAGCCTTTACTATGCTATCATGCAGTTAAAATAAAACAAGCTCTTCAGGACTTCTCAGAGCCTTTAATATGCTCATGATTATTGTGAATTTCAAAGAAGGTGATATAGTAAGCAGAGATTCTCAACTATTTAACTACTAGTGTTCCACCCAAAACATGGTTTGGGAAATGCTGGTTGAAACTATTAGAAATAGATGGAGATTATAATGTGTGTAGAAGGGGAACTCCCAGCTAAAAGAAGACTGGTAGAAGATGTTTTATTATTTCAACATGAATAGTTTAATACATAAACTAAATATTTTTACTTAAATATTTATTGGCATTAAATATTTAATATTTAAAACAAAATGAAAATCTAGTGGGGATCTGAGGTTACTTCTAGTCCAAATGCTTCTAGAGGAACTGAACAACTGCTGCATTTCCGGAGCAGAAATGAAGGGAGAGATGAGACTTGGCAAGGCATGTGCCTTGGGGCAAGGGAACGAGAGCTAGTGGTCCCTGGCAGGATTGGGGGCCCTAATGGGGGCCCTAGGAGGGGGGTGCTGGTGGGAAGTGAGAGCATGTGAGAATTTGTAAGTGGAGGCCTTGGAACATGTCAGGTGTGGGACCGAGTTTCCCCTCCACCAGGCAACCCTCTCCTCCATTCCCTCCATCCCAGGCTTGACTCAAGGGCTCCATCTCCAGCCTTTATTTCCTCTTCTCCCAGCAGGGGTTCTAGGAAGGCTTCTGAGCCAGGAACTCATTGAAGCTGTAATGAGGGGTGAGTGTGTGTGAGCACACGTGTGTGCACATTGTGAGGGTGTGTGCGCATGTGTCTGAACGCGTGTATATATGTGTGTGGGTATGTACATGAGTATGTATGTGTATTAGTGTAGGCATGTTTGTGTGCACGTGTGTTTGTAAATATGTGTGTGTGTGCTTGTGAGGGCTGGTTTCATGGGTGTGTGACCCCTACTGCTACACACTTCATGCTTAGAAGTGTCACTTGCTTGATTTAATGCTCTGCTATCTTGAAATTCTTAACAAATTTTGAACAAGGGACCCTGAAATCACGTAGTCTGTCCTGGTTCTTGTGTATGTGAGAGTGTATGAATATGTGTGTGTGTGTTCATGCGTGTGCACATGTGTAAGTGGGTGCATGTGTGACTCTTTGGTGCTTCTCCAACAGAGGATCCACAGCTTTCAGAAGACTCAGGGGAACCTGGACCCAGAAAAGTTTAAAAGCCTCTGAGGACCTTTTTGGGAGGGTAGAGAAGGGACAATCAGAACCATTCACTTAGTTTGATAAAGGTCCGCCCACCAGTGGTCCCAGACCCTCTTTCCCAAGCCGTCAGAGCATCTGTCATGCAGCCTGTGACTGTTCCTTTGCTTGAGTGTCTCCTCCCAGAGTAGGTAAGTTCCATGAGAGCAGGAACCATGTCTGACTCTTCAGCATGTACCCAGTACCTACCATGTCATAGGTGCTCAATAAACATTTGTTGAATAAATAAATCATTTACAATCCAAGCAGATGCCCTCAGAATTCCTATTTCCTACACATACATTTCTTTTGTCTTATCACAGACTTTGGGAGTGGAAGGTTCAAGGGCTCCATGCCTCTGCCATCATCAGATAGAACCTCCAAAAGCATGCCCTTGACCCAGTGCCATCCTGTGTCTCCTTGCAGAGCCTGATCCCTAATATGTCAGATGACTATAGCTATGACACCACGTCTTCCATGGAAGATTACGGGAACTTCAACATCACTGACTTATTCTGTAAGAAAAACCACGTCAGGCAGTTCGCAAGCTACTTCCTTCCACCCTTCTACTGGCTCGTGTTCATCGTGGGGGCCTTGGGCAACAGTCTGGTCATCCTTGTCTACTGGTACTGCACGAGGGTGAAGACCATGACCGACATGTTCCTTTTGAATTTGGCCATCGCTGACCTTCTCTTTCTTGTCACCCTTCCTTTCTGGGCCATTGCCGCCGCCGACCAGTGGAAATTCCAGACCTTCATGTGCAGAGTGGTCAACAGCACGTACAAGATGAACTTCTACAGCTGTGCGCTGCTGATCACGTGCATCAGCGTGGACAGGTACATCGCCATTGCTCAGGCCATGAGAGCGCAGATGTGGAGGCAGAAAAGGCTTCTGTACAGCAAAATGGTCTGCTTTACTGTCTGGGTGATGGCAGCCGCGCTCTGCGTCCCGGAACTCCTGTACAGCCAAGTCAAGAAGGAGTATGGGATTGCTATCTGCACCATGGTTTACCCCAGTGACGAGAGTACCAAACTGAAGTCAGCTGTCTTGACTCTGAAAGTCATCCTGGGATTCTTCCTCCCTTTGGTGGTCATGGCTTGCTGCTATACCATCATCATTCACACCCTGATACAAGCCAAGAAGTCATCCAAGCACAAGGCCCTGAAGGTGACCGTCACTGTGCTCACTGTCTTCGTCCTATCTCAGTTCCCCCATAACTGCGTTCTGCTGGTGCAGACCATCGATGCCTACAGCACGTTCATCTCCAGCTGTGCTGTCTCCATCAACATTGACATCAGCTTCCAGGTCACTCAAACCATCGCCTTTCTCCACAGTTGCCTCAACCCTGTTCTCTACGTTTTTGTGGGTGAGAGGTTCCGCCGGGATCTTGTGAAGACCCTAAAGAACTTGGGTTGCATCAGCCAGGCTCAGTGGGTTTCATTTACAAGGAGAGAAGGAAGCCTGAAGCTGTCATCGATGTTGCTGGAGACAACCTCGGGAGCTCTCTCCCTCTGAGGGATCTTCTCCCTGAGGTGGATGGTCCTTTTGGAAGTAACAAGAAATACAGCTACGGCTTCCCTTACTGGTAGGGCCAGAGGGAAAGCAGAGAAGGAAAAGGAAGTGAAAAAAAGGAAATAAAAAACTCAGAAAGGGGTGAATTTGAATAACGTTATACTTTTCGTCAGGATTTGCCAAGCCAGAGTCTTCAAAATTGACTGGCCATCCCAGGGGGCTGCTGACTGGCTCCTGGCTGCCATACCTGCGGTTTTCAAAGGAGGACTAATGAGCAGCATTGCAAGACTCCCTGGCTTTGCCACTTGCCTGAGCGTTAATGCAGCTGACCTCTGGAGGAGGCTTTGATTTCTCAGTGCACAGTGAATTGCTGTGCCTTCAGTTCTGATGCCACCCCTTCCAAAAGAAGACACAGAAGCACTGGCCACTGCCATAGTCCACAAATGCATGAGGCTTCATGAAAACTCCCATCTTTGGAGAATTTCTACCCTGGTTTGGGGGGCTGACACCCATGCCAGGTGTTAGAGATTCCTGCTCCAGAATCTTTCCAAACAACCTCAGATCTAATGCCCTTCTGGTCTCCTTGATCTGTTTTGGGCCAGTGAGGGTCCTTGTTCCTGTTCTGAAGCTATCTGCAGCACTGGTCAGTGAGGCCGTGGGTAACTGACCCTGGGTAACTGACCATACCAGCATGTCATCCGGATTCTGTTGGTTTCCAACCCATTTCTGCCAGAGGTTCTGTGATTTCACACCTGGCTGCCATGCTGATCCGGGCAAGGATTCAGCTTGTCCGGTGGTGTCATGGAAGTGGTCCTCTCAGCCTGTGCACGGAGACTAAGAACCTCAGTTGGTGGGAAACCAGCTCCATTATGGGCCCACTGTGTTGAGTGGCTTGTGTGATGGTCCACTCTGTCTGCTCCCTATAAAATGGGTTGGTCCTATTTGCCCTTTTGTTTCTGAGGCCACTGCAAGGATATCTGTTTCCATGCTTCTCTTCTTCATACTGTATAATGCTAACATGTTAAAAAAAAAAAAGCTTTCAACTTAGAGATTAGGCTGAAAAAAGTTAACAGAATTCACCTTTGCTCTTGTGTCTTTCTTTTAACTATTCGGCAAACTTATCACATATAAAATTTTCATTTATTAGAAAAGTGTTTTTTAAATGACTGTTTAAAAACATCCGTTACTTTTCACTTTCTTCACCCTGTCTCTATATTTTAAATGTGTACAATTAGAGATCAAATAGCCGTATTAGAGTGTGAAGAATAAGAGGCTAGGAGAGGGAAATAACATTTCCAAAATACCATAAAATCATCTTCGCTGACCAATTTTTAATTTCTCCTCTGTTCAGACTTATCTTCCAAGTTTTTCTAGGTTAGTCCAATGGAATTTCCAAGAAGGACAATTACAGCAGCACCATAAACCATACCAGCTTTGCTCCCGAGGAAGCATCTCATTTTCCCAGCAGGCTGTGAATTGCTGTGGTTTCAGTTCCAAAGCCATCCCTTCCAAAGGGGACACAAAAGCTCTAGACTCTGCCATGGTGTCTATTTTCTCCCCACCCACTTCTAAACTACATGTTAGTGAGAAATAAAGTGAGCAGAAAGTGGGCAGCAACCACGGGGAGCAAAGGGTAATACAAAGGCTGCGCCAACCCACCCCGAGTGTGGGCAGTTGGTGGCAAATAAGCATTGGCTGGGACCAGCACATCAACACGGGTCCCGGCACAACAAGAACTGCCTACAGTCAAAGGGAAGGATGACTTCCCCAAGGCAGTCTATGGACGGAGCTGTCTATATGACCACCTTTTCCAGGAGGAGACCCAGATAACCTTTGAGGAACCTAGAAGAATAAGCAATAGGCATGGGCCAAACCTAAATAACACGGTGCAGTTAAGTGGAAGAACTCAACTGAGTTTGGCTTTTCCATCCCATGCCGTTTTTTGGTTTGTTTTTGTTTTGTTTTATACAGCAGGTTCTTATTAGTTATCTATTTTATACATATTAGTGTATACATGTCAATCCTAATCTCCCAATTCATCACACCACCTCCCCCTGTGCTTTCCCCCCTTGGTGTCCATACATTTGTTCTCTACACCTGTGTTTCTATTTCTGCCCTGCAAACTGGTTCATCTGTACCATTTTTCTAGATTCCACATATATGCATTAATATACGATATTTGTTTTTCTCTTTCTGACTTACTTCACTCTGTATGACAGTCTCTAGATGCATCCAGGTCTCTACAAATGACCCAATTTTGTTCCTTTTTATGGCTGAGTAATATTCCATTGTATATATGTACCACATCTTCTTTATCCATTTGTCTGTCAATGGGCATTTAGGTTGCTTCCATGACCTGGATATTGTAAATAGTGCCGCAATGAACATTGGGGTGCATGTGTCTTTTTGAATTACGGTTCTCTCTGGGTATATGCCCAGTAGTGGGATTGCTGCGTCATATGGTAATTCTATTTTTAGTTTTTTAAGGAACCTCCATACTGTTCTCCATAGTGGCTGTATCAATTTACATTCCCACCAACAGTGCAAGAGGGTTCCCTTTTCTCCACACTCTCTCCAGCACTTATTGTTTGTAGATTTTCTGATGACGTCCCTTCTAACCGGTGTGAGGTGATACCTCATTGTAGTTTTGATTTGCCTTTCTCTAATAATTAGTGATGTTGAGCAGCTTTTCCTGTGCTTCTTGGCCATCTGTATGTCTTCTTTGGAGAAATGTCTACTTAGGTCTTCTGCCCATTTTTTGATTGGGTTGTTTGTTTTTTTAATTTTGAGCTGCATGAGCTGTTTATATATTTTGGATCCCATGCCATTTTGATACTGTGGTTCTAGTACTATATGTCCTGGGGGTCCCAGTGGAGCTGAGGATTGGGGGAGGGATGGAAGGAGGGAGGGGTGAGCCATGATTACGCTTGTTCAATCTACTCCAGCCTAGAGTTACTTAAGGGACACCATGATGGAGACTTAGTAGGAGTTCAGAGGTAGATAAGGCTTCGGTCAGTGTACATTAGTTGAGAAAAAAAAAAAATGCTAGGGACTCAACTTTCCCCCCCCCTTTTTTTTTTTTTGCGGTACGCGGGCCTCTCACTGTTGTGGCCTCTCCCATTGCGGAGCACAGGCTCCAGATGTGCAGGCTCAGTGGCCATGGCTCATGGGCCCAGCCGCTAAGCGGCATGTGGGATCTTCCCGGACCGGGGCACGAACCCGTGACCCCTGCATCGGCAGGTGGACTCTCAACCACTGCGCCACCAGGGAAGCCCTTTCCCCTCTGATTTTTAAGAAAGCAGATGTGGGAACACCACAAGAACTACGAACCCTGCATTGCACCCTAACGCACAATGACCACGCCTAGTTCCAAAGACTTCTTTTAGGACCCGACTGTCACTATTGGACTGTCCCAGTCCTAATGCAGCTTCAATGCAGGATTAAAGACATGCTGCAGCTACATTATATTTTAAAGATTTTAAGTATCCTTTGTTGGCTAATTGTATTAGTTTTTAAATGACTGCATAAATAGGACTATTTTATATTCAAATTAAACTAGGTTTTAGTAGCAGATTTATCCTAAGATAAAAATGTTGGAAGAATCAACAAGGGGAAAGCCACAAGGAAGTTGTGATCCACTCAACATTTCCATAAAATACGCTGTGTGCGTACTTTTCTGAAATAATGATAAAAGAGGATTATAATATAATTACATTTTACTGGAACTCTATAAATCAGAAAAATCGAGAAACTGAATGAAATGTGATGTGTGTTTATTATAAAAAAAGAAATTGCCTTTTCTACTGAAAAACAATTTTTAAAACTAATCTTAAATCAACACATCACAACATGCACATTCAAGTGGGGATTGCCATTCTGAAGTAGTCAGCTTGTATGACTAGAGATTTGGTCTTTGGCCTGTCTTTCAGGCCTACAGAATCCTCCTTTGTTCATTCAGCAAACATTTGTGTGCACACCGTGAGCCAGTCCCTTTCTATTCACTGAGGTTATAATGGGAATATGATAGTCCTTTCTGTCAAGATGCTTACATTCTAGCAATATGGGAAAGCCAAGTCTCAGGTGAGACCCCCCCATCTCGGCTGAGAATCATGAGGCTGGTGTCACTGTATGGCTTATAAACTGGTTTGTAGATAGTTTCCAGGACAAGCAGCCTCTTTGGGTGAGTGAGCCCTTGGACAGCAACTTCGTGTGTGTGTTCCTCATCTGGTCTATGTGCCAAACATACCCCATACACAGGGCCTTGGATATAGCAGATACACTATGCTGAATGAATAAATTTGTTTAAATTGGTCATGTCTCAAATTTGTACTTCACATATCAGAAATCAGCTGAAAATTTCCCCCCCAAAATTAGCAATGTTGAGCAATGGGACATTACGTCTGTTGGGCAGTAGTGCTGTCCTGTTACCTGCAGCAGCTTGAGAGGAGTTGGTGGTCAAGGAGGGCTGGCTAGAGTGGTACTGGACACCACTGCCTTCCCACGGTCCGCTGAGCGGCTCAGACCACCGCCCCCAACCCCTGGGAGAGGTGTGTGGTTATGATTTCCTCTGCGTGTCCATAGCGGCTGCTACAAATAGTCCTGTGCAAGGAAGCAACCAGCTCCAGCGAGCTCCTTCCACTTTGACCTGTCAGCCTCAAAGAAGGCCGTCACCATCGTAGTGTGTTGCTTATGCGGAGTGTCTGTATGATGGGCTTAAACACACAGCAAAGCTGCCATGAAGCCTGAAACCTTCAGGCACCTCCAATTGTCTTTCTGCTTTAATAAATGAAAAGCTGGCACATGTGTTTTGTGGTTGTAATCTTTCAGCAGGTGTGCTTGGTTTTCCAATTCTGAGTTGGCCTCATTGGTTGGAGCTTCCCGTGGGCTCCAGGTCAAAGCATGGGCAGGAGTATCACCCCATCCCACCCCTGGATCTCTGTCCATCAGCGGATTTGACCTCTCTACACTGGAGCTGCTCCTCCTCCACTCTGTTCAGCTTGTCTCAAAGTGAGGTCTGGTCAAGGGGCTCTAAGTGACTTTGAGAAAAGGGAAATAATCAGGGCCTCCAGCACCCACACCTCACACATTTTAGATGCTCCAAACAAATCTCTCTTCATTTGACAAATGTTTACTGATTGTTTACTATGCGTGATTAACAAATATTGTGGCTTTAGAATTATCATCACAACCAAGACATGGTGCGTCCGCAGCACAGTTCCTTCTGCCCCATTCCATATGGCCCTCCTGTTACAACTGCGGTCTAAGCCCAGCATCCCCTTGGGACATGGAGTGTTTCTCTGGTCAATTCTGTATTATTACTACAGACAACCCAAATAGCTAATGTCCCTTTCAATGTTTGTTTTATAAAATCCTATGAAAGACATGCAAATGTGTTTCTCTAAAACGAGACCCTTTATGAGTTCCTCTCCACTCTTGTACACAGGATAAGTAAAAAATCTCTGTGGTTAATGGAGAGGCACCAACTGGATGTCCTTTCGTGAAATAACTTCTAGGGAACCTGGTCAGCACATAATGTCCAGCTGCCAGTTCCTTCAGGTCTGCCTCCGCTGCACAGCGCAGCCCTGGCCAGAGCCACGTGACCCAAGGTCCATTCCCCTGCGTCCAGCGCCTGGAAGCGGGGTGTAAGGGTGTCAGCCTGTCAGGGGTGCTCTGATGGGCAGCATCCACTCCAGAGCTTCCTGCCAGGCTGGCAACGCCTGGCGGGTGTGCTTCTCAGTTTGACTCCTCCCTCTGCCCAATCCTGTTTCCCCCAACTTCCCTTCTTAGTTGTTGATCCCTAATAGACACCTTGCCCCCAAATTCCAGCTCAGCATCTGCTTCTAGAGAAGGCAGCCTGCAACAGTCTTTTTCACCAGGGGCTGCCAATTATAAGAGCGCGTTTGAGACCCGCCGGGTAAGGAACACGGGGTGTCCAGAGCTACAGAGAATTCTGCGAGCATCCGTCACAGAACTCATCTCAGGAGGCTGGGAGCACGAGCCTGCCTGATCGTAACTCAACCCTCAGCAGACCTTCGTGCACACCAGTGGCCTGCCAGGCCCCGCGGGTACAGGACAGACACAGTCTCCCCTCGTGACCTTTCAGCTGTCATCTCCTGCTTGCTTGCTCTGTACCAGGTAGACATGGTAACTCACCCCGTTTTACAGATGAAGGGGCTGAGCTTCAGAGATCAGGGACTCGCTGCGCATCACGCCGTTAGTAACTGGCAAGGCTAGGACACGACGCTGGGCATGTCTGGCACTCAAGCCTTGGCTTTTGCCCATGATGCTGTCCCGCCTTGCCTGACATAGTCAGACATATCAGCCATTGCTTTGGAGGGTCGACCAACAATTTGCCAAGCACCAGGTTGAGTACCAGGGGATGCAAAGATGGATGGGCACAGCCTTGGCCAGCACTGCTTCATATACCACTGCACACAAACTCTAAATGATGACATGTGACAGCTGAGGCCGTGCTGAGCCCTCCTTCAAAAGTGGGCCATGCGGGAGGACCAGCACAGGACCATGTCATCATCCTCACAGACTCAAGAAGGTTCCTCCCTGCTCCCTCTCCCGGGCTCCTCCCCAAACACATGCAGTTGTGGAGCCTCAAATTCTTTGTGAAGGAGCCACAGATTCTGCTGAAGGTCTGCAGACGTGCAGGTCCAAGGAGACTGCACCCAAATCTGGCCAGACTTCTGGACACCCACCTGTCCTCCTCACCCCACTCTGTCCCCACCTGTCTTTCCCAGCTCCTTTCTCACAAACAGACTAGCCCATCCGCCAGCTGAATGCCACCAAGTGTGTCAATACCACATGGAACAGAAGAATACCCTGCCAAGCCCTACTCAAACTCCTGACCCGTAACATCATGAGATATAATAAAATGGTTCTTATTGTTTTAAGCCACTGAGGTTGAGGTAATTCGTTATGTAGCAGTTGATAAACAGAATGCTGAGAAGCCAACAATTTCTGGTGTTAGTCTTTCAGAGCCAACACAAAAACGTGACCGACCCGGGTGAACCCCCCGGAGCATACAGCAAAGACTCAGCGTTAAAGAAGAGGCTGGACGAGGTATCAGACAGTTCACCCTGCAGTTCTCTAGGTGACTGTGGCTGGATCCCCACCAGTCAAGTTTCCTACCCTGCCTCCTTAGGTCTTTGGTCAAGCACCACCTTCTCCTCCAGGCCTTCCCTGCCCACCCTCAGTCCTCCCCCGCCAGCCGCCCCATCTCCCTGCTTTTGTTGTCCACCACAGCTCTTAGCACCACCTGATACACAACAATTGTAAACTCCACAGGGTAAGAATTGTTTTTCTGTTCTGTTCATTGCTATTTCCCTAGCACCTATGATAGACTTCACACATGACAGACAATAAACGTGTGTCAAATGAATCAGTGGCCCCTCCAATCTCAAATATTTGGTTTCATGAAGCACCCATCCTCGTGAAACCCTGTATCTTGGGAAAATAGAGCAATTGACAACAGTACTTTAACAACTTCATTCAACAAAAACTTACGGAACATTTTCTACCTGTCAGTCACTGGGCTTAGGTGATGCTGAGCAAAAGCAGACACAGGCCCAGCGCTCATGAAGCTCACAGTCCACAGGTGACAGACCCTAATCAGACTGTCACAAAGAGATGGTTTTAAGATGCTAGAAAGTGCGTTACAGGAGGCTCTGACCTACTCTGGGGATGGGAGACAGGGAAGGTTTCCATGAGAAAGTGACATTGAGCTGAGAGCTGAAGGATGAGCAGGAATTACCTACAGGAAGAAGGGGAGGGAGGGTGTACGGGGAGGAGGGCGTGGCATGTGCAAAGGCCCTGTAGCACCCATGCCTATGCCAGGCTAAGTACTTAGGAAAGTGTCCCTGCTATTGAGTTGGTTCAGGTTATCTCCATTCATGTTCTTTTCTTTTTAATTATGGAAATTAAAAAACTTACATAAATGTAGAGAGAATAGCATAATGAACCTCCACATACACATCACCCAGCTTCAAGTGATCAACATTCTCTCCATTCTTACCCCGCCTATACCACCCACTCTCTTTTCTTCTTTCTTTCCTTTTCTCTTCACTCTTTGTTTCATTTGCCCCCCTTCCTTCCCTTGCTCCTCCCTTCCCCTTTCTTCCTCCATTCCTACCTTTCTCCCTTAGCTCCTTCCTTTATCTTTGCTAGAGTATTTTAAAGCAAATCCAAGACATCACCTAAGTTCCCTCAAGAATCATGCTCTTATCCTTTCAAAGCTCCAGATATAAACAAATGAATGAATGAATGAATACTAGATGGAAACTTCCTATCTGGCTGGGCCACTCCTTACCAAAGGGACCAAGGGAGGTACAGAGACAGCTGGGAATGAGTGAGCAGACTCTAAAAGGTCTCACACTGTGGGCGACACCTTCTCAGTGGGACTAACAATCTAGGGAACTCAGAATACCCTGGGAGACTAACAAAGGCAGAGTGAGCCCCAGTACTTTCTCTCGTTCAACTTTTGGAACCAGAAAGCCTCTAAGGGCCAGAAGAGATCTGACTCACTGAGACAGTGTGGGACCATCAGCTCTAATCCTGACTGGTGTCACTGAGGCAGGAAAGTGATCATCACAGTTCAGGAGCTGAAAGAAGACTTTGGCTTCTTTCACTGTTGACTAGAGGTTATCAGCGTGAGGGAGGTCAGACTGGAGAGAAAGGTAGGGGCTTCCTCAGACCCAGATGATGAATTTAGATTTTATTCCACTGTCAGGGATAAGGTGTTTAAGTGGGAGTGTGACTTGATCTAACTCATGTTTTAAAGATCTCTAAAGCTCCTGGGTGAAGAAAGGTTGGCAGGGGTTCTGGGAGTGGGAAGGAAAGGGTAGAAGCAGAGAGACCAATTAGAAGGCTGCTGCAGCTGTTCAGGAAAGAGACGACGGTGGCTGGGCTTAGGGTGATGGTGGCAGAGGTGGTGGAGAGAGGTGGATGACTTTGAGACTCATTCTGAGAGTAGAAGCAACAGGCGCGGGCGAGGGCTGAGAGAAAGGAAGGAATCGAGGATGACTCAGGTTTTGAGCTTGAACTTCTGGACGGTCGGTGGTGCCACCCCTGGGGAGGGGAGGATTAGTGGAGAAGCAGCTTGGGGGTGGAAATCAAGAGTTCCATCTAGGGCCATCCAAGTGGAGATGTCACCTAGCTATCCACGCAAGATTGGAGTTCAGAGAAAAGATGCAAATCTGGAGGTCACCCACATGAAGATGACAGTCATGCCCATGGGAAGTGCTAAGATCAAGACAGAGTGGAAAGGACGGGGGCTGAGGGTAGGGCAGGATGCGGCTCTAGGAACCCACTATTAGAGGCTGGATAGAGGAGGAGCCTGCGTGGGGGACCAAGCAGCGACCACTCAGGTAAGAGAAATGGGAGAGGAGTGTTACTGTGGGAGGCAAGCAAGGGGGGATCAAGGAGGGGTCAACTGTGTTGAGAGGCTTAAAAGTTGGAGGATGAGGACCGGGAGCATTTCTGGACTTGGCTCTGTAGCGGCTGGCTGTGGCCTTGACGTGAGTGGCTTCTGAGGCCTAATCAGGGCAGATTAGGCCTGGGTGAGAAGCAAATGGGAAGTGAGGATATGGAAAGGGGATATATAGACAACATTCACGTCAGATCTGCTGTGATGAAGTATAAGGGGTCATCCAATAAAACAATTTTTTTGATACGGTGTTCTCTTTTTGTCTCATTCACAATTAAATGAAAGGTGTGATTTTAGAACGTGCTTGTACTCTGTTCAGCTATGTCCCAGTTACTGCTGCCACAAAGCTCAGCAGTATAAAACAATAACTGTTTATTGTGCTCCCCATTTTGAGGGTCAGGAATTTGGAAGGGGATTGGCTGGGCGTGTCTAGCTTGAGGCCTCTGGCTGCTGTCAGATGCTGGCTGGGGTTGTGGTCACCTGAAAGCTGCACTGGGAGGGTCAGGCCACTGGGCCAGAAGCTGAGCTGCCTGCCAAGTAGGGTGCCAACACATGGTCCCTCAGCACAGGGGTCTCACATAGCAGCTGGCTTCTCCTGAGCAACGGTCCAAGAGGACCAGGGGGAAGCTGTATGTCTTTTTCTGACCTGGCACCAAAAGTCAGTCACACAGCATTACTTTGGCTGTTCTCCCCAGTCAGAGCAGTGCCAGGCCAGCCCAGCTTCAAAGGGGGAGTGGCCCCAGACCCACCTCTTATGGGAGGAATGTCTAATAACTTTGGGTTGTGTTTCACAACCACCAGAAGCTGCTATTCTGTAAATTAACTTGTCTTCAATGATCCCAACTGCTCAATCCCTCAACTACCTAGCTGACTGATACCCAGAGAGGAGAGGAAAAGGGGTTGGACAAGGTGTATGCAGAGAGCTTTCTTGATAACAACAGCTATCACATTTCTGAGTGGCTCTTTATGAGAAACACTCCATAAGGCCCTTTTTGTTCTTATGTGGTTTCCACAGCATCCTTATGAAGTAGCTACTGTTATGTCTCCCATTTAACAGATGGAGAAAGTGGGGCACAGAGTACCCCATCACCACAAGCCATAGCTAGCAGGTAGTGGTACCAGGAATCCATTCATGCCTTCTTGATACTAGAATCCGACCTCCTAGATACTGCTATACTTTCTCCCCAACTGGAGCTCAAGTACTTTTGTTCCAGGGGTCAAACTCCCACCATGGAGCCTAGGAATAGCTCTCTTCTCATGTGGGTCGAGTCAGGATGGTACAGTGGCCCCAGATGGGCCAGCCCTGAGGTCGGGGGAGCAAGAGGCCTGATCAGATTGTGGCTTGCTCCCAGGCCCTTCCTTTCTGGCTTCATGTGATCATGCTTACAGGAGCAGTGGCCCTCTGGTGAATGTAGCAAGATATTAACAACTCAAGTTATGACTTGAGCTTGGAGGAATTGGGCATTTGGTTGTTTACTGGGAAACTGAGATAACCATAAACTGAGGTGAATTTGTTCTTCTGATAAATTAGTTTTCAAATTTTAAAAGTTAAACTGGCATGCAGTAAAAATAATTCTATGGTACAAAAAGTTATAAGAGAAAAGTAAAAGCCACCATCTCCAAAGCCCCGTTTCCACAGGCAGTCATTCTTCAACCCACCCACCTTGAACATGCTCTTTCCTGTGTTTTGCTGTCACAGACAATGTGTCCATGAAGAGTCTTGTGTGTATCTTTGTGCACAGGGATGAGTGGATCTGGAGAAGGCCTGTGTTTTCCTGAAGGAGAGTGAGAATCGGGGTGGAGGGGGAAGTGCAAGAAGGGAAGATGGACTGACTCTGTGGTAGAATGATAACAAAAATGGTCCCAATTCTCCACCCCTTGTCCCAAAGCCTTTGCAATGTGACCCTGCAGTTCCTCCCATCAAGGAGTCCCTTTCCCTCTACCTTGAGTCTGGGCTGGCCTGTGACTTGCTTTGGCCAACAGAATGTGGTTGAAGTGAGGCTGTGCACTCCTGAGACTAGGTCTCCCAGGGCTTGTGTACTCCTTGCTCTCTTGGAAACCTGCCCAGCAGGCATCTGAGCAAGCCTGGGCCATCCTGC
This sequence comes from Hyperoodon ampullatus, assembly GCF_949752795.1. Classification (NCBI taxonomy): domain Eukaryota; kingdom Metazoa; phylum Chordata; class Mammalia; order Artiodactyla; family Ziphiidae; genus Hyperoodon; species Hyperoodon ampullatus. The sequence goes on along the minus strand of NC_136923.1, from coordinate 42,377,999 downwards.
TGGGGGAATGGGAGACTGTGAGGGGCAGAGCACAGTCGTCTGGCCAAGGCCATGCTAGCCCAGCCAGCCCCAGGGGACTGAACACAGACACGGGAGTGAGCCCAGCCAAGGTCAGTGAGCAGCCAGCCAGCCCTCAGATGTGAGACAGCACAGCTGAGATGAGTGGAACTGCCTAGATGACACACAGCTGACGGAGGGCAGACACATCAGTGAGCCCGGCAAGAGCGAGTCCAGAAGACCTTCTAGTCAACCTACAGATGTGTGAGTGAAATAAATGCTTAGTGGTTTAAGCCACTGGTTTTGAGGCTGTTCATTATGCAGTGTTATTGTGACAATAAATAACTGATAAAGCCTCGTGTATGGAAGATGATACACAGTAAGGGTCTGAAGGTCAAGGGCTGCCATAGCATAGCCTGGTATATGGAAGGTTGTTTTTTAATCACTGGAAAATCTATGTTCCAGTGAAATGGTAACAGTTTGGAGAAAACTACTCCCACAGCCATCTCAGCCTAGTAGTAACATGCTCTCCAAATGGTTTTAACTTCTCAAGTTCCCTGGGTCTTTGGTTTCCTCACCTGTAAAAGGTGGCTGACTTATGGCAAGAGCCTATTAAATTATATATGCTGCTATTAATTATATGTTATTATTAATAAACCAGTGCTGCAATGAGATGATCTTTCTATTCTTTTGCATGAAGACCTGCCAGAACCCAAAGGTCCTTAACCTTTTTTTCCCCTCATGCACCCCTTTGACAATCTGACAAAGCCTATAGCCTCCTTTTCAGAATGTTTTAAAATGAATAAAATAAAATAAATAGGATTATAAAGGAAACCAATTACACTGACATATAATTCTCTAACTGTTAGAACAAATTTGTGAACTAGTAACACACATGCCTCTTTATGAACACGTTAAATAAAATCTACCAGCAGGCCTAATGACAACCTTCATTTCACAGTGGAAATCAGCATAAATGATATTTTGAGAGTCTGCAACAACTTTCGTGTAACTTGAAAATATCTGTCATTTCCACCAGTGACCGAGTCACAGGTCTTGCTAATACATACTAGTGTGGCATGTAGTCTATATTCATAATTGAAGGAAGACCTAAATTTTAATTAGATAATAGGGGAAAGATGTCATTTTCCAAGTTCGTAGACCTTCTGAATTCTGTGTATGGACCAGCTTAGGAACCCATTTTTTTTTTTTTTTTTTTTTTGCGGTACGCGGGCCTCTCACTGTTGTGGCCTGTCCTGTTGCGGAGCACAGGCTCCGGACGCGCAGGCTCACCGGCCATGGCTCATGGGCCCAGCCGCTCCGCGGCATGTGGGATCCTCCCGGATCAGGGCACGAACCCGTGTCCCCTGCATCGGCAGGCGGACTCTCAACCACTGCGCCACCAGGGAAGCCCAGGAACCCATATTTAACCCAAACCCTTTGGTACCAAACTCATATTTCTTCCTCTAATTCTTAAATTGTGGACACATATGGGACTACTTTGGATTTGGGGAAGGGAATGTCTTTCCATTTACAAATGACGCCAGTTAACATGTCCCTTGAATACAAATACAAGCCATAAAGAAGAAAATTATGGTTGTAAAAAGATTTTACCTGTAGAATAGTTTCATATCAGGTGATTCATTTAGAAATATCTTCCTCTCCAAGAATGAAATTTCCATCACTGCATCCTAGTGCTTGGATCAGTGGATTGAGGGATAGGTGCTGGTTCCAAGATTTGAGGGTCACTGGTAGAGTTAAATTAGAAGACATATCCATTAGCTGATTTTACCCCTTTCCTCAAGTTCTAACCAAAATGGTGACACAGTAGTGATCATCAATGACTTTCTGGTGTGGTCCATGGATCACCTCCACCAGAATCACCTGGCTGACTTGTGAATGAACCAGACCTGATGAACCAGAGTTGATGTGGGGAGTGCCCATGACTCTGCATTTTAATATGCCACCAGGTAACCCAAATAAGAGGACTTTCTTCTAAGAAACTCTTTGCTACTTGCTTTGTATTTACTGACACTTAATAAATGAACAGTTTGACTCTGGAGCAAAATTGAGCCCTGGGTGAGTCTTGGGCTTTTCCTGATAGCTTAACACCTGAACCCTTGATCCTAAGGAGCCTGTGTGCCTGATCTGTGCCTCATGGGTCCCTATCCCTCTTCCACAGGGTCATCTTGGGGGTGTGAACGTGTGATCCTCTTGCTGAGAACACCCAACAGTCCTGTGGGGTCCCTGCTGGTGGAGAAGGGCTGTCTTTACAAAGACCTTTGGTTCTACACATGGACCCTGTGTGTTGTGCAAAGGCCACTTGGAGGGCTGACCTGCCGCCACACCCAAGGGCTGTTTTGTGAAAGCACGTGGGGCCTTGAAGTCAGCCTCCGAGACAGAGGGACAAATTGGATTACCTTCTCCGTGTCTGCAGTCACTGCCTTTGGTGTCTGTTCTGTAAACCTGCCATTTCCCCACTGCTCCTTTCCTCCCACGAGAAAGGCGGCTTCTGCTAAGCTGGCCTGTGGTGTGGCACCCCTCGAGGCCTCCTCCGGAAAGGCCCTCCCTGCTGCTGGTCCTCTTTTCGGACTCCTTCTTCACTCTCCTATCCTTTCACCCTCCCCCACCCCCCACCCGCTTTCCTTTCTCACCCCAGGAAGAAGACAACGCCTGACCCACTGACCTGACAGACGGATGTGTGACCTCCCAGGAATGGTGTCCTTCTCTCCTTGGGGCTCAGTCAGAGGCCACCTTGGGAGTGGAAAGCTGGGAGGCCTCCCTGAAATCACCTCCCCTCTGAGGATTCTGTGGAACCGCAGGCCCAAAGCCAAACCTGCTCTGGAAATGAGGCCTTCCTTGGGGAAGGGCGCTCACGCATCTCAGCTTTGGCGAGGCCTGGCTCCCTTTGTTCATTTTTGAGCTAAGAAGACAACTCATTCCAGGCTGCAGATGGGGCTGCCAAGTCTGCGATAACCTCAGCACGAACCTGCCAGGAGGTGTGAGGAAACCACACCAGCCTCCATCCTCCCCCAGAGCTCGGAGGATGGGGGAGGGACCAGGAGACACACATCAAAGACCAGAGGTCGGCAATCACACTTCTGCTCGGCTTTACCATCTTTCTTTAGAAACCAGCAGGTGTGGAAAAAGTAAAAGGCTGACCTTTCTTTCAACCCTAACCCACTTTGAGCGGCTTTCATAATAGCTCAGCTCTCCCCTGGGTTTTGATGGCTTCGGCTTCAATCTCTCCCCCCGAAAAAGTCCGTTTTCTCATCTCGGGCGACAGGTTTCACCATCTATTTGCTTTTCAGATGTGCGTGGGTGGCGGGCCCCACTCGCCAGATTTTTCCCACGCATCTTCAAACCGAAAGGGCTGACCCTGCAGACAGTGTCCTTCTGAATCACCTGGGGAATCTCTACGTTCTCCAGCACCACGCGGCGACCGAGCGGAAGAGGCGTGGAACCGAGTGCCACGGCGCGTACGGACGCCGAGATGGGCCAGAATGCCTGGAATCGAGTGGGGGCTGGGAAACCCTGGAGCGGAGGAGTAGTTTGGTCACCTTGGACTACTCAGCGGTTCAGCAGGTGGGATGAGGTGCACAGGGATTCTGCCACGAAGGATCCCAGCCCAGACAGAGCAGCCTGCACATCCACGTGTCCCCGTCGGTTCTCCTTCTAGGCCCAGTCCACGTGGCCACCTGAGTCTCTGGAGGGACTGTCCTATTAATAAAGAAATCCTTCTGCTGTGCTGTTTTGGGCACTTGGATAAACCACTCCTCTGTTACTGGACAGTAAGAGGCTTGACTTGAGGGTATAGGGGGTTGTGAAGGGTCGGATCTAGTGACCAGCTCACCTCCGTTCTCCCCAAACCTCCCCTGCAGGCTTGCCCTTTGTCCTTCTCTGACATGGGGGTTTTGGGAGTTTGTCTCTGGCCAAGTTGGCCAGTGGCATTGTTGATGGCTTAGAGCTGACCAAGGCACCGAGTGTCCTCGCCGATTCAGAGGCTGGCGAGCGCTCTCGTGCCTGGCACAGTGCTGGATGCTGTGAGGTGAGGCAGAGGGAGATGAAAATGGAAGAAACACAGGTCCTGGCCCTAGCGGGAACAATCCGATTATGGAAAGTAACTTATTCCTGAGTAACTGATGAAAGATGAGGCCGCAGGAGAATCCGGGGGGCAGGGGGAGGGTTGGAGGGAGGTGGAGGGAAGGGGGGCTGGGAGAGGCTCTGTGGGGCACAAGGCACTCAGGAGAGGTGAGTGCAGATGGACTGCCCAGCCTGAGCTCAATCTGCCTGGTGGACTGACTGGGACATGCACCTCGGGGCCTGTGTCCAAGCTCTTTGCTGATCCTCTGTACTGCCTCGTGCTGGCAGTTTTGCCCAGATTTGTATCCAGATTCACTAATTGTGGTTTTAGGTCACGGTGACCTCCTCCCCCACCTCATTATTCTGGTAAATCAGGTTGCTCTTTGCTCAGTGTGCTCTTTGAGGACCAGGGGAGGGCTGGGGAATTTTGCTGAAAGCAAAAGCTCATCCTGCAGAGGGCAGTGGGTTGGTGCGTTGCGATGGCTCAGGCAGGTCCGAACACAGGCCTCAGAGCAGACTGTGGGTCCAGATATCAGGCCATGTGGCAACTGTTCAGGACAGCTGCTGGCTCCGGCCCTTTTGAAAAGTCATGGTACAATATGTGTCCCAGAAGGGCAGCTCGACCCCGACTCTGCTGTGGGCAACTTCATCGCTTGCCTTATGTCTCCACAGAATGAAAGATGACACTACTGTCAATGACATAGTGTTTATTTAAATCCTGAGGTTAAAAATAAAGACATTCCCAAATGGTGCAGCAGATGCTATAAGGAATATGTTTTGGGATACAAAAGTTCCTCACCCCTGCTGTGCAGGTGGAGTGTTGACATTTGATGTGCTTCTGGGTAATTCTTTGGCAGATAAGAATGCCATGGGTTTCCAGGCCCGCTATCCCGTAAGGCTGCAAGAACTGAGGATTAGTCAATTAAAGTGCAATTCCAATTTGGAAGCCATCCAACTGAGGCTTCACTGTTGCTCTGCAGCCACCAGGGGCAGGATCATCTCTGGATAACACTTGTCCTAAGGTTCTAAGGAAGCCTTTTTATCAGAAATGCCTCCCCAAATTTAAAGATGTACATTATTTTGAAAAAGTGCTTGAGAAAAGGCATTAACTCAGTCTTTCCTGTTTCCTTGGAGGAAGCACAATGAAAAGAGAGAAACTTACCCAAGGTTCCACTGAAAAGTACATTTTAGGTAAGCATTTTGTAAATGTGGATGGCTGACTCCAGTCTCTGGGCGACCCTTGGTTCTGAGCATCACAGATGGAGGCTCTGCTGATTCTCAAAACCTCTGAGTCAAGGATGGGATTCTCCCATGTAGAGTCACCAAGGTGGGCTTCTGAAATTGAAACTCCTATAAAACCATGTCAGTGGACATCTAACCAGTATCATAAAACAGACTCTGAGATTTCATCCCCAAATGGGGATTTCTTTTCATGTGAGTCTGGAATGGCTTCACCACCGAAGGTGAGTGACAACTGAAAATTTCCAGAAAAACCATCCCCTTTATTTTTGAATTATATAGTGTGGCTTTTCATGTCTACTTTCTAAACCCTATGTGGTGTTTCAGTTCCAGATTCCTGCTTGTGAATTTCCTTGACTGATCTTGGTCCAGTCGACCTGCAGTAGGTGGGCTCCAGCCAGAAGTGCTCCGCAGAGGCCACGCTTTCTCCCAAACGCCCTTCCTTGAGGTTTATGAGTGTGCCTGACAGAGGCTGTGTTCATGGGCAAGGGTGATCAGTGGCTTCTGAGACAGTGGTGAGCAAGGTGGCTGGTATCAATACTAAAGAGTGATGGTTATTCAGAGAGCCGGGCCATCAAGGGGCTGCTGGGGTTTTGTTTTTGTTTTTAAATAGTGATCTGAGACCCCAAGGATGTTTCCTTCTTCTTAGACTTCTAGTGTAGTTCAGTCTACTGGCTGGGGCCACCACTTTCAAATAGCTGTCTTTCATTGTCATTTGCATTAAAAAGAAAATACTGCAATCCCAAAGCCTCAGTAAAATTGGGAACCTGTTTAAAGTAAGAAAGCTATTTATACAAGCCATACTTAAATATGGCTGCAAGCGTAACTGCATCCATAGATATTCTCTAGCTGCATAGTGCACAGCAAACCTGAGCTCGCACAGCAAAGTAACAAAGGACAAGAGTCCATTCAGCACAAAAAATAAATATGCTGCAGAAAGGGGTGTGACCGGGGGTCGGGGGACAGGTCTCTCAACACAGCAAAGGCCTTTCTGCACAACTGCAGTCACCTTTTGTTGTGGTGCCACTAGGGGCCCACGCTCTACTGCAGGAGTGGCTCTGGGTTGGCTTCACAAGAGCCAAGTGATTTTTTAAGCTACAGTTGGGCTGAGTGACAGAGGTTCAGAATCAGCCTCAGATGGAATGTTCCAGGCCTTTCGCAGGAAACACATCAGCTACTCTCGAAACGCTGGTTCTAGCTGCAGGTGATGGTGGTGATACCAGCAGAAGGCCATCAGCTTGGCCAGAGTCTCCACTGTATCCTGGGAAAGCTAAGCACTCAAACCAAGATTCCAGACTGCTTTGGGTTCTTTTGTTAGTTTCCCTCATGTGGTGAGCTAGCTACACCTGATTATCCTTTCCAAGAGGGTGGGTGACTTTAAAGGCAGGATAATTTGCCCTGGAACAATCTTTAGGCTGTGTGGCACCCTGTGAGGACAAGCACGAGCCTAGGAAGTCTCTGGGGGCCTGGCTATTTCCGTTTTGGTGCTGAGCACTGTCAGGACCTTGCTCGAGGAGATGCTAGAGACATGGCTTTCTGCCACAGGCAGCTGCTCCCAGGAAACAGAGCACAAGAGGTCCAGCTTTTCTCGGGGCTTCTCTCTCTGGAAGGTTCTGTTCACCATGTCCCAAACCCCACTTAAAGTGACTGGGAGTGCCTAAGTCTCCTGTTTAAATCAAAGTTGAGTCCATCGCTGAAGTCATTTCCTCCTGCCCCTGCCCCACGAGTCCTCTCTGCTGGTGCATGGTGGGTGTGGGGTCTGAGCTGAACTTGGCCTGGGGTTCCTGACCCATTCTCCAGCTCTCAGAACTGGTCAGACCAGGCTTGTGAACGACGAGATGAAGCTTCGAGGTGGTGTGGCTTGGCTTAGTCACCAGGCTAGCTGGAGGGCTGGCTGGGCCCAGCACTCAGACCCACAGTCACCCTGCCCGGCGCCCTCTCCCTTGTCCCCAGCCAAGGTGGGCTGCTTTGTCAGATGCTCTACTCACTGTGGAAGTACCTGGGTCCTGACTGCCCAGTGAACAGGGCACAAAAAGGCCATCAAAGGTGAGCCCTCTGTGGTGGGAGAAGAGGGCCACAGAGAACAGAAGATTATCTCCTTCTCGTCCTGGAAAAGGACAGAGGATTCATTTGCCCCAGAGGGAGGCAGCTCACAGGTGTCAGGTGCAGGCTGAGCAGCAGGAAGTGGGCACATGGGGTGTGGGGAATCTGGTAGGTGGGGAGGGGGGACCAAGAGGTGGGCAAAGAGCAGATTCATGAATTATGCCTGTTTATACTTGAGTTACCAAAGACTTCTGTTAAGAAGCCCCAGTTTTTAAAAGTGGTTCCTACCCTGATTTATGATCATTAGTAAACATATCTGCAGGTGAGGCAGAAGCTCTTATTGATATAAACAAAGACAGGCTGTCAGCTAAGGAGTGAGCCCTATAGGCTGATGCACAACCCTGTGTTTTGGTCATGGCGTTGACATTACCCAGCATCTGGGCTCTGGCCATCCGTAGACAAACAGCACTGCAGGCCCTCAGGAGGTGGGTTCTGTTCCCTGGATTAGCTTCAATTCTGATTCTTAGGGTGATGTTTTGAGCTGTTGAGAGGCCTGGCTGAGTGAAGGGCTTTGTTATTGCCCAGACAGAAGGGCCAGGAGGCAAGTGCAGCTGGAGGCCCCTCTGAAATGGCTGAGTTCTGGAGCAGCCCTGGACTCAACGGGGCAGGAAGGGACAGGAGCATGATGGAGGAGGCTGGCTGGGATCTTGGGTGGGCCCCTGGGTGCCCCGACCTCCTTTTCCTGGGAGGACTCGAGGGCCTCACAGGGTCTGGCCAGGGCATCCCAGCTCATGGTCACCCATGACACGTGGCCCCAGGCTGGGCACAGGGGGGCCATGTCTCTCCCTGAGCAGAAGTTGGGATCCTCTCTCGCCTGGGAAATTCTCCACAGGAGGCCTGGAACCAACTGTGCCCCCAGGAGAGGCCAATGGTCTCCTGAGCGTTTAAAACTTTGGCATACTGTCCCTCTGGGTGTGAGGACAATGGAAACGTTGCTTGAGCCCTTATAAGCCACACGGCTAAGAGTGACGTGCATGGTGCTGAGTACGAGGAACAACCCAGCTCCAAGGAGCAGCCAAGGGCCCGTTGCACAGTGGATCTTGATAGCTTCAGAGCAGCTGTTTTTTGGTTTTTTTTGGGTTTTGTAAGTGCTTTATGTGACAGGAGAGGAAGAGTAGTGTTTCCTGTGGGTAATGGGAAACTATTAAAATCCAGGTGCTTGAGGCTACGGGAAATCACTTCCATCGTAGATCACAGGCCGGTCAACCGTTAAGTGGTAAAATACTTTCTTGGAGACAAACCTGAGGAAACAGAAATGGAAAAGGAGGTGTTACCTTGAGGGCTAAAAGCCCGAGGGGCAGCAGCTGCAGTGACCTGGCACGGCGAGTCTTTGTGCAGAGACCTCTGCTCGGAGGCTGGGGCCTCTTGCAGAATGTGTGGACTCTTCCAGGCCCCCTCAACCTCACTTCCTGTCTGTCTAGCAGAGACATCTCCCTGCAAAGTATCAGGGGTCTTGGGACACCGCCACAGACTTTCCTGGGGCTTGGGTGCAGAAAGGCCCATTTGGTCTCACACTGTGAAGCCCCGCCCCCGCTTGCCTTGCTGCTCTGAAGCAGTCCCGGGGGTCTCCGGGGTCTAGGTGGTCTGGACTGCACTGGGGAAGTGAACGGAGCATATAAGGTGGAAGTGAGCCTGGATTTCATTCTGACTGGGCATCTAAATCCATTTTGCCGTCCATGCTCTGGAAATCTCGAGTAGGCCCGAGATGACCTCAGTGGATTAAGGACAGAGTGTATCACTGCACCACGGCCGCTTCTAATGATAACTGGGGGCCGGCCTGGGGCTGCACTCTGCCCTCAACACACCTCTACCAGCCTCTCCGTCAACACTCAGTGGGGCTCCATGAGGTAGTAAAAATGCTGGCTGCCACTGTAGAGGAAACTGGGGTTCAACTAAAACCCACAGAGGGAAGAGCAGAGCCTGTGCCTGGCTGGCCTCCATCCAGTCTCCTAACCGCTGCCCCAGAGGGGCTGAGGCCCACGTCCAGTCCGAAAGCAGCTCTCTGGACACGCTGGGCCTGTGCCCAAGAGTCCTGCTAACTCAAGGTGTGTTCATGTTCATGGCGGGGGGGGGGGTTGGGGGGAGGGGCAGGAGTGGGGCAAGGTGGGAAGCCCATTCTTCTAACCTCTCCCTTGGTGGATGCCCATGGCCACAAGCCCTGGGAGTTCAAGGCCTGGAGGTGGTGAGGAGGTGGCACTCTAGCTTTCCCCTAGAGTGTCCTATTAAGTTATTCCCAGCCTATGAAGTGGGCTTGGAAGGGCGCCCATGTGGAGGGATGCAGCCGCTAGCTCAAGGGCCCGCTCAGAGAGGATGTGGCTGGATGCTGACAAGACAGGTCTTATAAAAGAGGCAAGCCCCAATTAAGGGCTTACGCTGAAGCAGAAGGCATAAAAGGGACAGGTGCCCAGCAACCTGTCTCACGTCTCCATGACGTAGGCCCCTGGCTCACAGCAGATGCTCAGCCAATGGTGGTCCTCTGTCCTACTTCCTTTCTTGGCCGCCCCTCCAGCCTTATCTCCCTACATCCCCATCCTCCTGCCCCCCAAGCCCTACACTCCGGGATCTGCATCTGGTGCTTTGAAACAGTGCTTCCCAAAGATGGTACCTGCTGCTCCACTCCCATGACAGGAGGGCCCAGGGCCTCACCTCACAGCTCCTGATTATCTCAAACTTTAGCCTTCATTCCTTCGCTTCTCTCTCATCCATCCATCCATCCATCCACCTAATCCTTCCACTATATTTACTGAGCTCTTCTCTGGTCTGTGCAGTGGGAATCTGGACAGCAGAGAGGCAGAAGAGCGTCCCGGGTAAGAGAGTAGAGTCTGAAGCCTGGCCACCTGGGTTCAAATCCAGCTCCACCACCAGCTGTGTGACTTGGGATTGTCACTCTTCTATCCTTCTGGTCCTCAGTCCCTTAGTAGTAACACGAGGAGAAAAACAGTCCCTATTGCATGAGGCTGATGTGGGGCTGAAGTGAATAAGTAAGAGCGGAGGGTGGAGAACACACCCGACATGTGGCGAGACTCTGTAAGTATTAGCCTGTGTGTTACACAGTCTATAACAGACACTGGAACACCAAAGCATAGGTCTAAAATCAAAGAACTACTGATAATAAGCTACTGATAATTAAATAACTTCTTTTAAACATCCACCTCTGTTCTTGGGACCAGGTGCCAGGTGGATTCATCTTGATGCTGATGAATGAGGTGGCCCCTACCTGGAAAAGGTGTTGTCGAAGATGAGCATGTAGATGCCTGGTGTGCGGACCTTGAGCTGGCCCTGGATGTTCTCCTTGTGGGAATTGCATCGGGTTGTGGGAATGAGCACCTGGGAGACAAAGCAGATAGGAAAAGTGAAACAGAAGCTGAGAGGGCACCATGGATCCTCTGGGCAGACTCTATCTTGGGTAAGGAAACTGAGGCCCAGGGAAGCTGAGTGCCTGCCTTGTCTAAGGTCACAGCTGAGCAGGGTTGGGGCTGAGATCAGCCCCCAGGATCGGTGGGGTACCTTCCACATGCCCTGGGTTTGTCGATAACTTGAGATAGTGGGGAGGCTGTAGACACGAGTTTCATCCAGAATCATGAATTGGTCAGCATCCCAAAAGAATGGTCCTCCAGCCTCCTCTGACCATGGCCAGTGCCAGAACGCTCCACCATCCAGAGGAACAGCCCCTTTCTGGCTTCAGGAAGGTGAGGCTTATTCTAGGTGAAATCCTGCCTGGCTCTTTCCTTTGCGCTGGTGCTGCTACCCTTGGGGGTCTCACAGGACAGGCCAAGCTCTCTTTCCACATCTCTCGAGCACTTTGTGAAGCTGCTGGGCCCACTTTCTTCCAGGCTGACCACCCCTGGCTCCACCCGTGGCTTCTCACTTGGCCCCAGTCGGTCCATATGCCTCAGAGCCCTTTCATCTTTCCAAGTCTCCTGCTTCCTCTCTATCCCCTCTGAGAATGAGAAATTAATCCCAGGAGACATTTATTTTCTAAGGACATGTTCTAAGGGCCTCACTGTCAGAGGCCAAATCTGAGCAAATGGTGTGAGCTGGACAGGGCCAGGGCTTGGGTCTATGGATGGCCAACCTCTTTCCCATGGACAGAGTCTTCAACCTGTTAGCCAGCTAAGATACTTTAAAACTGAAGATATGACAGGAATTAACACAAGAGCCAACCAAAATTAAAAACATTTTTTTGAAGGGACAAGCACTTAGAGGGTCTTGTCTCATTAAGCATCCATAAGCCTCCCATTTGGGACTACACATATATGGTCACGAAGACCATGTAACATCTTAGCAACGGGTTCCTAAGGTGGTGAGCTGCCCCACAATGTAAAAATCTTCATTCTCTACAAAATTAAATGTTGCTCCTTTTTTGGAAATTCAATTTTTGTTAAATTTAGTTTTAATTTTTTCCTATTAAACATTTTTCAACCTGTGCAAAATGACTGACTCCAAAATAGTTATAAAGATGTGATTACTTTTTCAACTCAAACTTGAATACAGCTCCTATTTCTTGAAAAACTACATGGTGGCCACAAAGTTCCCAAAGTGACGTAAGTTCCCACAAAAGGCTCTGCTGCCCTTAAGGATCTTGTGGTTTAATGGTGACAACAGATAAAAAAACATTCAATTATGTTGGGTGAGACTGTCACGAGAGGTCTACCAGGGAGGGGTGCCTATCCCAGCCTCTAGGTGGGGGAAAGGAGAGGCAGAATCAGAGAAGACTTCCTGGAGGAGGCAACACTGAGCTTGGACAATTTAGCTAGTTATAGGGAGGTCTGGCAGCTCCAGGTAGTGGGGACAACATATTCAAAAGCACGGGAGAACGGCTAAGATTTACCCTCTCAAGTAACAACCGAAACCGACAAAATATACAAAACAGTTTTTAAGACACTGTACATCAGGCAATGATGGACAGTGATCTGTGAGAGAACAAGGTGAGCCCTGCAATTGCCCTAGTTTACTGCTTTGAGAGGAACAGAGAACAATAAGCAGATGGAACAAATAAAAAACAGTAAGATGAGAGACTCAAACCTAACCTTATTGACAATCACGTTAAATGTAAGTAGGCTAAACATCCCAATTGAAAGGCAGGTATTATCAGGTTGGATAAAAGCAAGCCCCAACTCCATCATGCCTACAAGAAATACAATTTAAATGTAAAGATATAAAGAAGTTAAAAGGATGTAAGAAGGGCCTCCCTGGTGGCGCAGTGGTTGAGAGTCCGCCTGCCGATGCAGGGGATACGGGTTCGTGCCCCGGTCTGGGAGGATCCCATATGCCGCGGAGCGGCTGGGCCCGTGAGCCATGGCTGCTGAGCCTGTGCATCCGGAGCCTGTGCTCCGCAACGGGAGAGGCCACAACAGTGAGAGGCCCGCGTACCACAAAAAAAAAAAAAAAGGATGTAAGAAGATATACCATGCTAACACTAGTCAAAAGAAAGAGGGATTGACTATATTAATATCAAAGTAGATTTTTACATCAAAGAATGTGGCCAGGCACAGTTTCATAATGATAAAGATGTCAGTTTCATCAAGGGGACAGAACAATCCTAAACATTTATGCCCCTAATGACAGAGCTTCAACACACATGAAGCAAAAAGTGGTAGAGTTACAAGGAGAAATAGAATAAATTCATAATTACAGTTGGATATTTGAATGTCCCTCAATAATTGATGAAATAAGTAGACAGGAACTCAGTAAGGAAATAGAAGAACACTATCAACTGACTTGATCTAACTGATATGTATAGAACACTCCACCCAACAATAGCAGAACACACATGCTTTTCAAGTGTACTTGAAACATTCACCAGGTAGGCCATATTCTAGGCCATTAAAAAAAAAAACCCAAAACTTACATTTAAAAGGATTCAAACTATACAAAGTGCATTTTCTGACAATGGAATTAAGTAAGAAAAAAAAAAAGCAGTTGCCTGGAAAATCCCAAAATATTTGGAAGCTAAATAACATATGGGTCAGAGAGAAGTCAAGAGGGAGATCCCAAAGGCATGGGAGAGACAGACAGAGCACACAGCATGTTCCTGACACCACAGTACATGTGCTCTGGCTGGAAGTTGGTGGTGGTGAGGGAGTAGGATGGGCCCAAGACAAGCCTGGAGGGGACAAAGATGCATGAGGACCTACTATGCGTGGGCTCTGTGGCAGCTACTTCTTATCTCATCAAGTTACATTCATGTTCTACAATATTCTAATTCCACTGGGGACTGAGAATCCTGGGAGGCTGGGTGGTTGGGTCTGTTTCCGTGATGCATAACCTAAAAATTCTGAGCCTGGCCTAAGATACTTCAGCAACCACATGTAGGAGGAAGTGCTGGGGAGAAAGTCTTGCTGTTTACACAGGGACGCCTGTGTGCCCCGCACCTCAACCTTCCCACACACTACTTTGATTACAAAGCAAAACCCAAGAGCTTGTTAAGGCAGATCCTCTGAAGAGGACATGTGTAAGATAATACTCTTCATTTCTTTAAACAGTCTACTCTATGGACTTTTGGTTCATTCCAGCTGCTGTTTTCTCTACCACAGTCAAAATCTGTAAGACTGATTTTAAAATCAATCAATCAAAACGTCTAGGGGAGATTAACGAAAGCTCTGGTGTCAAAGCCCATACAGCAGAGGTGACAGGAGATGACAGGGGTCTCAGGTAACCCTGAGCGAGACAGGTCTCTGCTGTGTGAGCTCTGGGGGCGTCTCCCATCAGCCTCCAGTGCTTGGGCGCCCATGACCTGATTTATGTGATATGTCTGCAGAACAGTCCAAGTTGGTTTTACTGCTTTCTCGAGGGACTCTAGTGACCTGGCGGCCTGGTACAGAGCCAGGGTTCTATGTTAAATGGAAAAAGTCAGTCTCAAAAGGCCACATGTTGCATGATTCCATTCACATGAAATGTCCAGAACAGGGAATCTGTAAGGACAGAAGGTAGGTTGGTGGCTGCTGGGTAGAGGTTGGGGAGTGACTGCTAATGGGCACAGGATTCCTTTTTGTTTTGGGGGATGATGAGAATGATCTGAAATCAGACAGTGGTGATGGTGACACAACTCTGTGAATAATACTGAAATAACAGTGAATTGCACATTTGAAATGGGTGAATTATATGGTGTGTAAATTATACCTCAATAAAGCTGTTTAAAAAATAAAGTCAAGGGTCCTTGCTCCCAGTAGCCTCAGGCAGGCCTCTGAGCTTCTCTGGCCAAAGAGAGAGGCAGGGCCTAGGTCTTCTTCCCTGATGTGTCCTGGGCTTCAGGGCAGCAGTCTGCACACGGGTAGTCTCAGGTCCTTGATTTACCACTTCTTTCGTCAAGTGCTTCCCAAAGTCACAGTCTCTAATCTCAGTGTCGAGGAATGGCCTTGATAGAGGAGGTCCCTCTGAAGAGAGGGTGGTCCCGGGTGGGAGTGTCTGACATGTCCCTAGAGGTGGGACTGGCCTTCCATGCTGTTCCCTCCACCTGTATGCTTTTCCTCTAACCCATGTCCCCCTGCCATCCCCTCCCCACAGCTTTTCTTGGTTTGGCCCAGGAGTCTCCTGCCCTGATCACTGCTCCCCAGGTTAGGTGCCTGCCCCCCACCCCCACGTGCCACCCCACCATGACAGTCACCACCTGGAATCACAGTTGTTTCTTTTTTTCTTTTTTCCCCCCACAGTTGTTTTTTTAATAAGGTCTCCCTCTGATCACACCATGAGCTCCTCAAGGGCAGATCCCATGCTGTTCCTTCTCTCTTTATCCCCAGTGGGCCTGCCCTAGAGAGCCCAGTATACAGCGTACAGTAAATGGTTGTGAGCAGAGTGCAAGTACACAGCATAGCTCCTCATGCCTGAACCTCCACAATCACGAAACCTGAGTGTTGCAATTTGCACTATGTCCCATTGTTCCCAATAAGGTCCAGTCTGGTCGGGGCATCATACGGGGAGTCCCCAGGATAGATGCTAAAGGTGTGAGCCTGGACGTAAGTTCTCCAGGTTGATGTCTGTACGGGACCTCAGGCAGACATAACAGCCATCCCCACAGCTGGCTGGTGACAGTCGGGCCTGTGACGGCAGAGGAGCACCTGAGCATCCTTCTCACCCACCCTGCAGATGGGCTCCTTCTGCCCCCTGGCGTCCACTGTGGGAAAGACAATGGTAACCACATCCTTCAGGCAACAAGGGAGCCAGAGATGAGGATGGCTCCTGGGCGTCCCTGAGCTCCTGATTCCTGGGAGGAACCACACAGGTCTCCCAGGGCCAGGAGGATTAGGCTGGTGAGTGACTGAGCAAGGAGAGAGGCGTAGAGACCGGATCTAGTCACCTCCCTCTCTCCCTCCCACAAATATCCACCAGTATCTAAGGTGGGCAGACACAGTGCGAGGCGCTCGGTGGGCGCTGGGAACAGGAGGTGAACAGCGAAGGTGCTGGTGCTGAGCTCCAGGTGGTGCAGCTGGTTGCTAGCGCAGAGCTGAGGAGCACGCTGCTTAAGCTGCTGCCCAACAAACTGCCCAGGCAGGCCGCTCTGCACCCAAGTTTCCTCATCAGCAAAGTGGGACTAAGACCTGCCTCATGGACCGAGACAGGTGGCAGCAGTGAGCCTGAATCCACTCTCTGACCACAAGCCCAGGACCTCCCGGGTGGACGTTCAGAACCGCTCGGGAAGGAAGGGCTCCAAGGCTACATGTGTGGTGTGGCTGTGAGCCTCCAAAAGGAAAGGAGGGGCAGAGCAGTCTTTAAATGAGCACGAGCGCGAGACTCCAATAACCAAGGCCAGCTCAGGGGGGCTGGGATTAAATCTAAGGAGTGACTCTGAAGAGGACAGAAACGACAGAGCAATCTCTATAACAGGCAGATACCACCAGGACAGGGATGGCAGGAGAGCAAACACAGGTGGACACACGTCCCCCCATGTGGATACCGAAGCTGGAGCGGCGACCTGTGTGCCCAGCATGCCCGAGCCTGGCCCTCCTGGGGCTCTGGGCCTTCCCCAGCCCTCACCGCGAGCCCCTTAGGACACCCAGAGGACCACAAGCGTGAGGGACTAGTGGATGTCATCGCAGAGACTTCACAGAAGGCTTCTTTCACACAACTTCAAATTGCTCCTCTCTAGCTTCATTCTTAGAAAATGGAGATTTTGTATTAAAAGTCTAGGATCTACCCAGCGCTCCAATCCAGCCTGTGTGACTGTCCTCACTATTCCTTCCACTCACAGTGATTCAAATGGAACTCGTGTTTCCACCCAAACCAGCTCTCCCTCCATCATCCCCTGGCACCCTCCCTGCAGAGATTCAGGTGTGGAATTCAGACCCTCCCTCTTCCCCGGCCCACAATGAATCAGCCCCCACGGAGGCCTGTTCATTGTCCTGTGCTCTGCATCCTACTCCATCCTTTCTACTCTTCTTCCCCTTGAGCTAAACCAGTGGCTCTCAACCTTGATTGTCCACTGGGACCATCTAAGGATGCCTGGATCCCCCTTAGAGACTCTGGTTTAGTGGTCTGGGGTGTGGACTCAGAAGTGTGTTTTAAAAAGCTTCCCAGGGGGCTTCCCTGGTGGCGCAGTAGTTGAGAGTCCGCCTGCTGATGCAGGGGACACAGGTTCGTGCCCCGGTCCGGGAGGATCCCACATGCCCCAGAGTGGCTAGGCCCGTGAGCCATGGCCGCTGAGCCTGCGCGTCCAGAGCCTGTGCTCCACAACGGGAGAGGCGACAACAGTGAGAGGCCCGCGTACCGCAAAAAAAAAAAGCTTCCCAGGGCTTCCCTAGTGGTACAGTGGTTAAGAATCCGTCTGCCAATGCAGGGGCCATGGGTTTGAGCCCTGGTCCGGGAAGATCCCACATGCCGTGGAGCAACGAAGCCTGTGAGCCACAACTACTGAGCCTGCGCTCTAGAGCCTGTGAGCCACAACTACTGAAGCCCGCATGCCTAGAGCCCGTGCTCCGCAACAAGAGAAGCCACTGCGATGAGAAGCCCGTGCACCACAATGAAGAGTAGACCCCGCTTGCCGCAACTAGAGAAAGCACGTGCACAGCAATGAAGACCCAACACAGCCAAAAATAAATAAATAAATAAATAAATAAATAAATTTTAAAAAAAGCTTCCCAGGTGTTTCTAATGTGTGGTCAAGGTTGAGGACTATGGTCCCGGCCACTGTCAATGTCCCATGTTTAGAATGTCTTAGGAGTTTATGAACTGGTATCTGCCACGAAGACTTCCAGCCCAACCACCCAAGTGACACAATGGCTATGAGCCTCTACTGACCTTTCTGAGGGAGATGCTGAACACCCTAAGCTCATAACCAGAAGCAAAGATCTTGGTCCCCACCTCCCATGGTGACCCATTCTTGCTCGGCATGGCTCTGTTAAAAAAATGATCCTTAAACTGAGTCACTCATCTGTATTCCTTTCAGTTTCACCTACTGACCTATTCCAAGGTCAGTCTGAAGCTGACCCAGGAGTGGGCCTTCAGACATTAGAAGACAGCTCTCCTCCCCGAGGCTGGACAAGCCCGGGTGTGTTGCCTGCTCTGCATGATGCAGCCCAGGGGTTTTTCCCACTCTGGTCTCTCTGTGCCCCTCTCAGAACATCCCAGGTAAGGTCTGCCCGGGGAATCCTGCTGGCAGGGAGATGGCCTCACCTTACATTGATCCAGCGGCGTGTCCTCCGCCTCCCGGTACACCACACTGAAGGAGATACTCTTGGGGTCGGAGGAGAAGACCCAGCTGATGGTGAGGCCTGCCTCGGCCACAGTGATGGGGATGAGGCTATAGGTACTGGACCTCACAAACAGCTCCCTGTTGCCCTCCCCGAAGTTGGTGATCTCTTCCACCGTGAGGGGTAACCTTATCCTAAAATACGAATGCAGAGAGGGACTTGATCAAAGCAGGGAAAGCATTTGAGTCCACTGGCCAGGTTGCCTGTGACTCCGAGGTGACTGGAAACCCTGGAGGCTCTTGGGAGGACAAGCCCTGGGTCACCATGACTGACACGCTTAAACATGGGAGAATTCTTGATGTGCAGCTCACGCCATCAGATGTTTCCTGAGCACTTACTAGGTGCCTGGCATAGCTCTAGGCACTGGGGCCACAGAAGTAAAAAATACAGATGATAATCCTTGCCCACGAGGAGCTGGTGTGGTCCCCGCAAGCTGGCTGGAACTGAGAGGACGGCCTGGGCCGCTCTGTGCCCCTCAAGGACGGGAAGCGGGTGCCAAGGCCTCAGCTTTCTGCAGCTCTCCTGCAGCTGCCCTGCGGCTCAGCTGTCCACTCTTTCTCTCCCCTTTCTCCTTCCAGTTCCTCGCCTCCCGCTTTTACCTAATTAGCAGCAGAAGTAAGCACAGGCATCGTTTGAAACCTCCTGCCCTTTCGGTCAGTCGTCCCTCTTTTCAGCGGAAATCCGGGGCCTGCCAAAAAATTCCAAGCAGGCACCCTGACTTTTCATAAATGCAAACACCCCAGACTCTTTAATGCAGGGTAGTCTGAGGGCCCTGGGGAGACAGGCTTCTTGAGGCTGTGTCCCTATTCTAACTCTCATTAGCTGTATTAAGAGCCAGTTCCAAAAGTTTAGAGGGTTTAGGGACAGTGAGTTTCTCTGCAGGACCCAGAGAACCCGGTGCTGGTACCTGCCTCGCTTCTCATCTGCCGCAGGGCTCACCCTCACGTCAGCCTCAGGTTCCTCACCTGCAGACAGGGACAACCACGCCTGCCTCTGGCGGGTGTGACAATTACATTAGAAGATGAACCTGTGCTGAAGGGCAAAGTCTCCCTGATTAAGTGGTGCCTCCTCCTGCCGAGCAAATCCGGAGGCAGCAGGTGAGCGAGGGCCACGAGGGCAGGGCCTCCAGAGCGGGGCTGAAGCTCAGGAGTGTGCGGCCCTGGATGGTCCCGTCTCCTCTTCTCAACTGTGCAAGGGCTAACTCTGCTCGCCAGCTTCGGGTGTTGTCACAAGGGCTATGTGAGGAAGCGTGATGCTCCCGTCTACACACGAGGAAGCTAAGATTCAAAAAGACTAAGAACTCTATCCAGGTCCATACAGGTCTGATCCAAAGCCATTGCCTTTCTACTACACCAAACTGCCTTTCATGGACAAAAATATTACCGTCCCCTTTAACACAGGGGTGGAAACCAAAACTCAGAGAGGGTAGGTAACTTGCCCAAGATTGCACAGCAAATAAGTGGTGGTGCTAAGAATTCTGTTGGCTCCAAAGGCGTAGAGGTGGATGGGAATACTCCCAAGCTTTGCAAATGAGAAGACTAATCAATGATTAGAAAACCAAAATGCTCTAAGGAACAGCTCTGATATAGGTCATTCACCTGTGGAAAAATTTAATTCCATGGACCATTTTCCCATGTATTAATTTAAGCTTTATTGCTAATTATAGTAAAAAAAGGTCTTGTCCGATATTTACAATTTTCAAGAATCTGCAAGTAGGCAGAAGGGTCCATTTTGGAAAAGAGGTCTCTTACAACATTGAAATCTTGCTGCATTACTTACTCTGACAGGGTGCCCCACTAATGCTGGGTCATTCCATAATTTTACATTCCAGAATTCTCCCCTTGCACCGAGTTCCTTGGATTGTGCCTTTAATCTTTTTTACCTTTCTAGACCTCATCTGTTCAATGAGAGGACAATACTCGGTCTCGCCAAAGGAGATGCTAATAAAAAGAAATCAAGGGTTTGCCATCTCTGCTCAAATATAATCTTAAATAAAAGAAGTCTGTTGTCCATAAGACTCACATCATAAATGTCAAGTCAACTGGTCTCCCTACTTCTGTCCCTTCATAGTCATTCTCCACATGGCAACTAGAGTGACCCCTTTTATAATGTAAATTATATTAAGTCACACTTCTGTTCCAAATCTAATTTTAAAGCTCCCATTCCCCTCAGATTAAAAGCCAAGGTCCTTACAATGGCCAAGAAGGTTCTGATGTGACATGGGCCCTGTTCCCTCTCTGACCCAGTCTCCTTCCCTCTTTCTGCTTCAGTCACACTGACCCTATCCTTATTCCTTAAACACACCAGACACCATCCTGCCCCAGGGCCTTTGCACCGACTGTTCCTTCTGCCTGAATGCTGTCCCTCACATTATCTGCATTAAAAGTCCTTCAAGTCTTACCTTCTTAGCGTTTTCTATTTAAAATTGCAACCCCACAAACATATGGACACCAAGGGAAAAAAGCAGGCGTGGGGTGATGGTGATAGTAGTGGTGGTGGGATGAACTGGGAGATTGGGATTGACATATATACACTAATATGTATAAAATAGATAACTAGTTAAAAAAATTAAGAAAAAATAAAATTGCAACCGCTCCCCCCAATCCTACTCTTTGTTTCTTTTCCAAAGCAAGCACCACCTTGTAATATACTATATAATTTACTTATTTACTGATGTTTATTGTCTGTCACCCCTGCTGGAATGTAAAGTGAACATGAGGGCAGGAATCTTTGTCTGCTTTGTTCACTGATGTGCTCTAAGGACCTAGAAGAGTATCTAGCACATAGTAGGTGCTGCATAAATATCTGTGAATGAGTGACTGAATCTACTCAATGACCATAATGCAATCATGCAGCCATTCGTCACAACACTGGAGAAAAAGAATGATATGGGGAAATACTCAAGTAATATTAAGTTTAAAAAGACTGTGAAATAAGATGTAGGATATTTGTTTATGTTGAAAAATTAGGTATATTAGTATAAACAAGACTGGAAGGCTATATCCAAAGTGGTTTGCTCATCTCTGTTTCCTGATTTTCTACAAGGAAAATTTTCTTACAATAAGAAAATAAAGTTATTTTCAAAAAGGAAGAACACAGGACATAGGGGTGGGGGAAGGATGAGTATAAAAGGACGGGGGAGCTTTTTGGGGTGATGGAACTGTTCTATATCTTCACTCCGGTCAAGTTTCTTTTCTGGACCTAGGTTTCCTCTTTGGCAGACTTGGGAGTGGAGCTGGTTGGCTGCTGAGGCCTGGGACTGTAAAGCCACTGGCAGAGCTCGATGTGGGGGCTGGCAGATGCCTGGTGATTACACTGTATTACTTGTCAAAATCCAAGCACCGTACACTACAAACGGGGACCTTTACTGTATATAAATTTTACAAAAGAAAGGAAGGAAGGAAGGAAGGAAGGAAGAAAAAGAAGCACAAACTTGAAAACCACCATGGGTGCCAAGTCTGAGCCTCTGGGGTGCTTTCCAGCTGGGACACCGGAAGGCCAGGCCTCCTCTGGTGTTCCTCCTCCCCAAAAGTGACACCTTGGGAAGTCCAGCTTGGGGGCCCATCACTTACATCAGTTCTCCCGACTTCAGCAAGCAGATTTCAGCATCCTGCCCCACGGGCATGTCTTCAGTGTCCTCAGGGGTTAGGGAGTTTGACGTGGTGTCCCTGAAATGTCACAAACGAGAACACAGCCAGTTAGCTATCAGCACACAGGGTCCTGCATCCTGAAGCCCGTAGTCTTGGAGTCTGGTAGCCAACCTCAGAATGCAAGGGGAACCTTTCAATCATGGGGGCCAGGACAGAGGCCCCGCAGACTCTGTGGGTAGAGAGCCATGGGGGCCAGGCCCAGGCAGGCAGGACGGGGATAGAAGACAACAGGGCTGCAGTGACTTCCCCAATGTCTTCCCGGTGGGCGTGGGATGGGTGACCACAGCACAAACGGACCACCCTCCTGTCCCACGCCAGCAGAGCTACAGCCACAGGGTAAGTTTCCAGCACCACTGATGCTGCCTTTTCAGCGCCAGTCCCTGACTAGACGAGCCTGCTCTGGCCCATCTCTGGGGAACAAGGACAGGCACCCAGAGCTGATGAGGCAGGAAGCAGCATGGCCTGAGAAGGAGGTTGTGGGACAGAGACTCATACAAAGGGTGCAGATCCACGCCACATCTCCTCTTCCCTCACAACCCACTGTCTGCTGTGTGGAGAACCAGCTGTGGGAGCTGCCTGGCAGTTCAGAGATGTCATGGTTCCCAAAGTGTGCTCTGTGGAACACCACTGCCAGGGGAGGGGAACCCTGCACTCTTTCTTAGAAACTCATGGCATTCTTAAACAGTAAATTCAAGGCTCTGAGATGTCCTGCAGTAAAGACATCTATTAATTTTCTTTTAATATTTATTTTCCTTATTTTTTTGGCTGTGTCAGGTCTTAGTTGTGGCACACGGGATCTTTGTTGAGGCATGCGGGATCTTTCGTTACGGTGTGCGGGCTCCTCACTAGTTGCAGCGTTCAGGGCTTCTCTCTAGTTGTGGCGTGAGGGTTTTCTCGCTCTAGTTGTGGCACACAGGCTCCAGGGCACGTGGGCTCTGTAGTTGTGGTGCACGGGCTCTCTAGCTGAGGCACACGAGCTCAGTAGTTGTGGCATGCAGGATCAGTTGCCCCACGGCATGTGGGATCTTAGTTCCCTGACCAGGGATCAAACTCGAGTCCCCTGCATTGGAAGGCGGATTCTTTACCACTGGACCACCAGGGAAGTCCCAAGACATGTATTAAATTTTAACTCTAGCATTCCCATGGAACATTTTTAACCCCTGCAGAGTTGCTGATCCTTGGAGCAGTGCCCACACTTCACTGATGGGGACACAGAGGCCCAGGCAGGTCTTGAGAGACAGGGTCAGAGTCAGACACCCTGACCCCAGCTCAGTGCTCATCTTGCTGGGTCCCACGCCCACTGCAGCCAATCGCTTATATGAGCTCAGGGATCTCAAACCCAACCAGCTCCAGTGCCCAATGCTGCCTGAGAAGAACCTAAGTCCGGGAAAGGGAAATAATTTGCTGATTTGCCCCATGGGAAGGGGTTAATGAGGAAGATCTCCTGAGCAGCATGGCTTTTTCCCAAAATGCTGTGATAATTCCCTTCTCAACTGTCCCGGCAGGCTCTCCCCAGATGTTTCTGGGGTGAGGTCAATAGGCCCCAAAATGCCCTCACCCAATTCTGCTCCCCCATCCCACCCACTACACATGTCCCTGGGCTCTCACCAGCCTGGCCCCTGGGCACATTCACTCAACCTCTGAGGCCCTGTGTGAACTTGTGTGAACTCAGACCTGCCCTACCCTCACCCTGCCTGCTGCTGAGCAGGTCCTGAGGTGGCGGCCCAGCACTGCGCAGGACACGTGAGGCAGGCACGGGCCCTACCCCACAGACACGCTCCCTCTGAGGCAGGGACAGACAGCTGCGGCCTGACTGGGAGGTGGCCTCAGCACATACAGTAGCACACGTGAGGTCAGCAGCTGACAGCAAGCATCCAGACCACGCGCTCAGATGGCCCTCCTCACCTACCCTCACACCCACTCGGGCACCAAGTTCACGGCTGCCCCTAGAGTGGACCTACAACTTACGCTGGAAAGCTGGTGTGCTTCTCTGAGAGCGCTATCTGGGCTGCGGCCAGGTGTGATGCCTGGGGAAGGGCTCTGCAGCTTTCCTAGGGAGTTAACAGACCCTGAATCCCAGAGCTCAGGTGAGGCTGGGACATCACATCATCTCTGGAACATGAGAAATCCAAGAGAGCACAGTGGGTGGCCAGACCCTAATGCTCACAGAGCTTCTGGCTGGAGGGGGCGGCCATCGCCTCTGCTCAGAAATGGTTCTCACCACACTGCTCCTCACATTTCACTGCCAGGTGGGTCCCGTGGCCAAACACGCCACAGCAGGGGCATGAGGCTCATCCTTCTACAGGGAGAGGCACTAACAATGGGCAGAGATGCACAAGCCGCCCATGGGGAGGGGCAGCAGATACCGTCCCCCGAAGTCTACGTCCTGCGTCTGAGGTCTGAGGCTCCTCACTCAGTCAGCAGGATGCTGGGAAGGTCCCGGGAGCACCCAGGGGTTCTTCATGCGGATGCGAAGACGGGTGGTTCAGAGTTGGCAAAATCCAGTGAGTCTCGCCTAAGCCTGTCCTGGATGCCACTCAACCCTGGGGGCAGGAATATCTGTGCAACATGCAGTGCGCCTGCAGCAACCACGATGCACCAAGAGTTTGGGGTCAGCGACTGGTGGCGTCACCCCAGGGGCTGTGACAGACGCGGCACCTGCAGCTCGCTCCCACCCCCCACACTCCTCCCCGCCACCCACGTGTCACAGCCCAGCTCACGCTGGGCTTTGCCTATCTGCTTTTGGGTCTTATCTCCCCCTGGTCCACATGCTCTTTGCAAGCAGGGGCTGTGGCTAGGCTTTCCCTGTCCCAAAGGACACGTCACTGCCGTGCGCAGGAACCAAAGAATGTCTGTGCTACCTACTAAGAAATATACGTGGGGGCGTAAATCGTTAATGTATAAATTCAGGATAAAAGGGCAGAGGTAATGCTGATGAAATCGAGAAAAGAATCAGCAACAGATCCTGAAGGAGGAAGACCCCGAGTCACACATGGAGTGGCAGATGCTGGGTTAGCAGAGCCACACCTGGGGAGAAACTGCAGCACCTTCACCTCGAACAGGATTTTCTCAGACACAAAGCAGACTGTTCGCTGCCAACTTACACAGCCTCTCTGTCTGGAGGACAGCACTGCACAGGGGGAGGCCTCCGTCCTCTCTGGAAATCTCTGAGCTCGAGACTTGGCTTCATTCAGACAGCTGGACATCACGCCTGCTTGCTCCGCCATATGGCCCCGCTTCCCGGCCTCGCTCCTGTCTACTGCTGGAGTGCTGAGGCCGCTGTCTGTGACAAGCTGCTCAGGGCGCTGCTGCAAGGGGCTGGAGGTGGCGGCTGGCACGGGGGCCTCCAGGGCTGCCTAGACAATCAGACACCCACTAGCACTCAGGTGTCAGGCGGGCTGTCTGTGCACAGTCTACATCAGCCCACGGCAGGTGGGAGAGCGTGTCCTCACAAACACCTCGCCCTCAGCTCTGAGGCCTAACCAGTGGGCTCCCTCTGGCTGGAGCTCACTGTGGCTCCAGAGGGCAAGGGAGGTGGTATGGCTCAGGGGAGAGGGGTATCACTCCAAGGTGGTCCCAGTCTTGGCTTTATGACTGTGACTCTGGGTAAGCCCTTTCCTCCTCTGAGACCTCAGATTTCTCCTTTCTAAATGGGAGGAGATGGAACCAGATGGACTCCAGGTTTTCCTGGCTTAAAAAGGCTGTAAGTTTCAAAGGACCTGGAGAAGGCGTTTTACTGGCTGGGAAAGAGGTGGGCTCGCTCTGGTCGGCAGCTCGTGCCCTCAGCCTTCCCCACTCTTCCCAGGGAAGGTACAGCAAGAACATGTCCTCAAGTGCCTGTTGCCACCAAGGGCAAGCTTTGTCACTCCTTTTTCTCCCCAGCCCAGCCCACCTCTGACCTCCTTCCTGCCCAACACCTCTTTCTTGTTCATCTTCCAGTCGCTGGCTTCCAGATTCCCCCACCCCCATCACAGAATGTCAGTGCGAGAGGAAGCTCAAAGGACCATCCAGTCCAACCTCACTTGATGGCTAAGGAGGCAGGGGCCAGGGTAGAGGAGACGGGCCCAAGGCCACTCAGGCCTGCCTCGTTTCATTTGCTCTCACCCTTATACAAAGTGCAAGTACCATAAATGAGAAAGATAAATAACATATGATGAAACGAACTCTGAGAGCTGTGGTTGGTTCTCTCAATATTCCCTCATTAAGAATAAAAGATGTCGGGGATTCCCTGGTGGTCCAGTGGTTGGGACTCCGCATTCCCACTGCAAGGGGCACGGGTTCGATCCCTGGTTGGGGAACTAAGATCCCACAAGTCGTGGGGTGCAGCCAAAAAAACCCCCAAGATGTCCTCATCTTTTATTCCCTCTCCTCCTCCACCTCCCCACCTCTCTGACCATCACGACACAGCCAACCCTATTACCAGAGTAGGTCCTGCAACCCGTGCTAGTCCTGGCTGAGGGCCTGAGTTGGGGAGCTTTGTGAGGTGGGAAGGGGAGATAGGTGGAGGTGGGACTGTGCATGGGTGGGTGATGCAGTCTCAAAGGCAATGATTAGGGACACAGAGTTTCCTTTCAATGGCTTTTCAAACTGTGGGTCATGACCCATTCAGTCAGTTGTGAATCAATTTAGTAAGTTATGATGAATATTAAAAGAAATAGGATAGAGAGGGCAGACAGCAGAACCAAGAAGAACTACAATCCTGCAGCCTGTGGAACAAAAACCACATTCACAGAAAGACAGACAAGATGAAAAGGCAGAGGGCTATGTACCAGATGAAGGAACAAGATAAAACCCCAGAAAAACAAGTAAATGAAGTGGAGATAGGCAACCTTCCAGAAAAAGAATTCAGAATAATGACAGTGAAGATGATCCAGGACCTTGGAAAAACAATGGAGGCAAAGATCGAGAAGATGCAAGAAATGTTTAACAAAGATCCAGAAGAATTAAAGAACAAACAAACAGAGGCCAACAATACAATAACTGAAATGCAAACTACACTAGAAGGAATCAATACCAGAATAACTGAGGCAGAAGAATGGATAAGTGACCTGGAAGACAGAATGGTGGAATTCACTGCTGCAGAACAGAATAAAGAAAAAAGAATGAAAAGAAATGAAGACAGCCTAAGAGACCTCTGAGACAACATTAAACGCAACAACATTCGCATTTTAGGGGTCCCAGAGGGAGAAGAGAGAGAGAAAGGACCAGAGAAAATATGTGAAGACATTATAGTCGAAAACTTCCCTAACATGGGAAAGGAAACAGCCACCCAAGTCCAGGAAGCGCAGTGAGTCCCATACAGGATAAGCCCAAGGAGAAACAAGCCGAGACACACAGTAATCAAATTGGCAAAAATTATTGAAAGCAGCAAGGAAAAGAGACAAATAACATACAAGGGAACTCCCATAAGGTTAACAGCTGATTTCTAGGGAGAAACTCTACAAGCCAGAAGGGAGTGGCATGATATACTTAAAGTGATGAAAGGGAAGAACCTACAACCAAGATTACTCTACCCAGCAAGGATCTCATTCAGATTCAATGGAGGAATCAAAAGCTTTACAGACAAGCAAAAGCTAAGAGAATTCAGCACCACCAAACCAGCTCTACAGCAAATGCTAAAGGAACTTCTCTAAGTGGGAAACACAAGAGAAGAAAAGGGCCTACAAAAATAAACCCAAAACAATTAAGAAAATGGTCATAGGAACATATATATCGATAATTACCTTAAACGTGAATGGATTAAATGCTCCAACCAAAAGACACAGGCTTGCTGAATGGATACAAAAACAAGACCCATATATATGCTGTCTACAAGAGACCCACTTCAGACCTAGGGACACATACAGACTGAAAGTGAGGGGATGGAAAAAGATATTCCATGCAAGTGTTAATCACAAGAAAGCTGGAGTAGCAATACTCGTATCAGGTAAAATAGACTTTCAAATAAAGAATGTTACAAGAGACAAGGAAGGACACTACAGAATGATCAAGGGATCAATCCAAGAAGAAGATATAACAATTATAAATATATATGACCCAACATAGGAGCACCTCAATATATAAGGCACTGCTAACAGCTATAAAAGAGGAAATCGACAGTAACACAGTAAAAGTGGGGGGTTTTAATACCTCACTTACACCAATGGACAGATCATCCAAAATGAAAATAAATAAGGAAACACAAGTTTTAAATGACACAATACACCAGATAGATTTAATTGATATTTATAAGACATTCCATCCAAAAACAGCAGATTACACTTTCTTCTCAAGTGTGCACAGAACATTCTCCAGGATAGGTCACATCTTGGGTCACAAATCAAGCCTCAGTAAATTTAAGAAAACTGAAATCATATCAAGCATCTTTTCTGACCACAATGTTATGAGATTAGAAATGAATTACAGGGAAGAAAACGTAAAAAGCACAAACACGTGGAGGCTAAACAATACGTTACTAAATAACCAAGAGATCACTGAAGAAATAAAAAAATACCTAGAGACAAATTACAATGAAAACATGACGATCCAAAACCTATGGGATGCAGCAAAAGCAGTTCTAAGAGGGAAGTTTACAGATATACAAGCCTACCTCAAGAAACAAGAAAAATCTCAAATAAACAATCTAAACTTACACCTAAAGGAACTAGAGAAAGAATAAACAAAACCCAAAGTTACCAGAAGGAAAGAAATCATAAAGATCAGAGCAGAAATACATGAATTAGAAGCAAAGAAAACAATAGCAAAGATCAATAAAAGTAAAAGCTGGCTGTTTGAGAAGATAAACCAAATCGATAAATCATGAGCCAGACTCATCAAGAAAAAGAGGGAGAGGACTCAAATCAATAAAATTAGAAATGAAAAAGAAGAAGTTACAACAGACACCGCAGAAATACAAAGCATCCTAAGAGACTACTACAAGCAACTCTATGGCAATAAAATGGACAACCTGGAAGAAATGGACAAATTCTTAGAAAAGTATAAGCTTCCAAGACTGAACCAGGAAGAAATAGAAAATATGAACAGACCAATCACAAGTAATGAAATTGAAACTGTGATTAAAAATCTTCCAACAAACAAAAGTCCAGGACCAGATGGCTTCACAGGTGAATTCTATCAAACATTTAGAGAAGAGCTAATACCCACCCTTCTCAAACTTACAAAAAATCGCCGAGGAAGGAACACTCCCAAACTCATTCTATGAGGCCGCCATCACCCTGATACCAAAACCAGACAAAGATACTACAAAAAAAGAAAATTACAGACCAATATCACTGATGAATATAGATGCAAAAATCCTCATCAAAATACTAGCAAACAGAATCCAACCCCACATTAAAAGGATCATACACCATGATCAAGTGGGATTTATCCCAGGGATGCAAGGATTCTTCAGTATATGCAAATCAATGTGACACACCATATTAACAAACTGAAGAATGAAAACCATATGATCATCTAAATAGATGCAGAAAAAGCTTTTGACAAAATTCAACACCCATTTATGATAAAAACTCTCCAGAAAGTGGGCATAGAGGGAAACGACCTCAACATAATAAAGGCCATATACGACCAACCCACAGCAAACATCATTCTCAATGGTGAAAAACTGAAAGCATTTCCTCTAAGATCAGGAACAAGACAAGGATGTCCACTCTCACCACTATTATTCAACACAGTTTTGGAAGTCCTAGCCACGGCAATCAGAGAAGAAAAAGAAATAAAAGGAATACAAATGGGAAAAGAAGAAGTAAATTTGTCAGTGTTGGCAGATGACATGATACTATACATAGAGAATCCTAAAAATGCCACCAGAAAACTACTAGAGCTAATCAATAAATTTGGTAAAGTTGCAGGATACAAAATTAATGCACAGAAATCTCTTGCATTCCTATACACTAATGATGAAAAATCTGAAAGAGAAATTAAGGAAACACTCCCATTTACCATTGCAACAAAAAGAATAAAATACCTAGGAATAAACCTACCTAGGGAGACAAAAGACCTGTATGCAGAAAACTATAAGACACTGATGAAAGAAATTAAAGAAGATACAAACAGATGGAGAGATATACCATGTTCTTGGATTGGAAGAATCAATATTGTGAAAATGACTATACTACCCAAAGCAATCTACAGATTCAATGCAATCCCTACCAAATTACCAATGGCATTTTTTACAAAACTAGAACAAAAAGTCTTAAAATTTGTATGGAGACACCAAAGACCCTGAATAGCCAAAGCAGTCTTGAGGGAAAAAAACAGAGAGGGAGGAATGAGACTCCCTGACTTCAGACTATACTACAAAGCTACAGTAATCAAGACAATATGGTACTGGCACAAAAACAGAAACATAGATCAATGGAACAAGATAGAAAGCCCAGAGATAAACCCACGCACCTGTGGTCAACTAATCTATGACAAAGGAGGCAAGGATATACAATGGAGAAAAGACAGTCTCTTCAATAAGTGGTGCTGGGAAAACTGGACAGCTACATGTAAAAGAATGAAATTAGAACACTCCCTAACACCATGCACAAAAATATACTCAAAATGGATTCTAGACCTAAATTTAAGACCGGACACTATAAAACTTTTAGAGGAAAACAGAAAGAACACTCTTTGACATAAATCACAGCAAGATCTTTTTTGATCCACCTCCTAGAGTAATGGAAATAAAAACAAAAATAAACAAATGGGACCTAATGAAACTTCAAAGCTTTTGCACAGCAAAGGAAACCATAAACAAGACGAAAAGACAACCCTCAGAATGGGAGAAAACATTTGCAAACGAATCAACGGACAAAGGATTAATCTCCAAAATATATAAACAGCTCATGCAGCTCAATATTAAAGAAACAAACAACCCAATCCACAAATGGGCAGAAGACCTAAATAGACATTTCTCCAAAGAAGACATACAGATGGCCAAGAAGCACAGGAAAAGCTGCTCAACATCACTAATTATTAGAGAAATGCAAATCAAAACTACAATGAGGTATCACCTCACACCAGTTAGAATGTGCATCATCAGAAAATCTACAAACAATAAATGCTGGAGAGGGTGTGGAGAAAAGGGAACCCTCTTGCACTGTTGGTGGGAATTTAAATTGATACAGCCACTATGGAGAACAGTATGGAGGTTCCTTAAAAAACTACAAATAGAATCACCATATGATCCAGCAATCCCACTACTGGGCATATACCCAGAGAAAACCATAATTCAAAAAGACACATGCACCCAATATTCACTGCAGCACTATTTACAATAGCCAGGTCTTGGAAGCAACCTGAATGCCCACAGACAGATGAATGGATAAAGAAGTTGTGGTACATATATACAATGGAATATTACTCAGCCATAAAAAGGAATGAAATTGGGTCATCTGTTGAGACGTGGATGGACCTAGAGACTGTCATACAGAGTGAAGTAAGTCAGAAAGAAAAAAACAAATATCGTATATTGACGCATGTATGTGGTACCCAGAAAAATGGTACAGATGAACCGGTTTGCAGGGCAGAAGTTGAGACACAGATGTAGAGAACAAACGTATGGACACCAAGGGTGGAAAGCTGCGGGGGTGCGGGGTGGTGGTGTGATGAATTGGGCGATTGGGATTGACATGTATACACTGATGTGTATAAAACTGATGACTAATAAGAACCTGTTGTATAAAAAAATAAATTAAATAAAATTCAAAAATTAAAAAAAACAAACAAAAAAACTAATACTAAACTTTCTTTGGGTTATTTGTATGGAAATACGTTAATATAAATGTTTCAGACATTACATGAAATTCCTAAAAATCTTATATGTTCTGGTATAATGTTATAAGTCATAATTCTAGTTATTATTTTAAAATGTGTATCTCAGAAATAACTAAATTTCCTTGTCAATTGCATTATTATGAACTTTCATCAAAAGTTTAACCATGGTCATTTTTAAGTCTTTTGTCATTTACAGACAGTTCTGGGTGTACTCTGATGCTTTTGCAAAAATGTTCCTATAAAAGGGGAGATCAGATCGGTGCTTTGTGACCGCCTGGAGGGGTGGGATAGGGAGGGTGGGAGGGAGGGAGACGCAAGAGGGAAGGGATATGGGAACAGATGTATATGTATAAGTGATTCACTTTGTTATAAAGCAGAAACTAACACATTGTTGTGAAGCACTTATACTCCAATAAAGTTGTAAAAAAAAAAGAAAAAAAATTTATATTAAAATAAAAGTGTTTAAAAAAAGAAATAGGATATAATAGAAAATATGAACGCGTTTTTGCATTATATTGAATGCGGTAAGGATAAGCATTGTTTTATGAGGCTCTTGTTTGACTCTGTCTATACACATACACACCTGGTTAGTCATGTAAATTTCTGACTGTGGGATGCAGTAGAAAATATTCAAGCAACTCTGTTGGAAGATGTCAAAGGATTTTTAAGTTTGAGAAAGATGGGGAACAAAGATAAGGCCACTAGAGGGCACCCTATCTCCTTTTGTTGCCATTGAGGTGTTTCCCTCAGAAAAGATACAAGACAAACTCACTGCCCACAAGTGACCTTCCTCCTCCCCTTGCTCTGGCCATGGGAGCCTACTGCTAGCTATGGTGGCCTCTCATGGCTGATGGCTCGTCATCCCTTCCTGTCCATCTGAATTTCTGTCCCTGAGCCTGTGGTTGGTTGAGCTGAACTGTCCTAAGGCACGTATATCTGTCAACTTGCTCCACCCTATCAGGGTGGTCATCGTGGCCACACCTGCCACATTTGGCCTGGGCACCTGTCATGCACACAGCCAAGGTGGTCTTCTGCCCCAAATGTTCCCAAGGACATGACCAAGGCTTTCTCCACTTCGGAACCAAGTAAGAATAAAGTGGTGACCACAGGCAAGGACGCTGAGCAAGTCCCTAGCAACGCAGTCCAGGAGTCCACGCCTGCCTGGACTAGGGGTCACAGGTGAGGTCCCTCCAGCTTGCTCTCTGCAGCTGTAATATACAGTATTCTCCTGTCACAAATCAAAACGCCTTAGCCTCTTTTTTCTGCCAGTTGCCCAAGGAGCAGACTCTCTGGCTGTTCAGGTTGGCTGAGGAAGGAATGGAGCCCAGAGAGCCTCATGGCCTGAGTGTCCTGCTGACAGCCTTCCCCAGAGGGCTCCATCAACCCCTCCGCCTTGCTAAGCCAGCATGGCTGGAGTGCTGCTCTGCCTGTTACATGGGGTCTCCTATGAACTGGAGAAGTCTTTGGTTTACAACTGCCCTGTTCAATACAGTACCACTGGCCTCATGTGGCTACTCAAATTCATCAGAATTAAAACAAAACTAAAAGCTTGGCTCTGTGCTTGCACTAGCCACACTTCGAGTGCCTAATAGCCACAGGAGTTAGTGCCCGCTGTGCTGGATGCACAGACACAGGACACGCCTGTCATCTCAGAAGGCTCTACTGAACAGCTTGGGTTTGGAAGGAGAGGCTGAGCCACACGGTGGGCCATATTCACTGTGGGGCTTGGGCGCATCTTTCTATTTTACTATTAAATTCCTAGTAGTTTTTCTTTTAGTCATTGTTTTCCTTTTTGCCTAAAAACCAAGTGAAGAAGATCACTTCTGGTGTTGATTTCTGATTACTTGGTAACTATGGGCTGACCAAAACACTCAGACCCACATGCCCGTCCTGACAACTGACCTGCCGCCTGCTGCCCTCTGGTTAAGCTGCTTTTCTGAGGGTTTTTCCAACTCATCCTCCACAGCCGCCGCCACCCACCACCGCCTGGCAGTTACTCCTCTACCAGCAGCAACTGCCTCATCCCTGCGTCCTGAACTGCCATCCTACACAGGGCCCTGGCTCCAGAATGTTAGGTGTTCAGAAAAAGGAAGCAGGTCAACACAGTCTGACTTCTGAGAATCTGCGGGGGTGGGGAGGGCACGGCTGCCACAGCCCTTTTACTCTCCCCCAATTCTGATTCGGAAATGTTTACATATTCTGGGAAA
Source organism: Hyperoodon ampullatus (assembly GCF_949752795.1). Taxonomy (NCBI): domain Eukaryota; kingdom Metazoa; phylum Chordata; class Mammalia; order Artiodactyla; family Ziphiidae; genus Hyperoodon; species Hyperoodon ampullatus. Next base: position 42,344,270 of record NC_136923.1, on the reverse strand, counting down.
AACCCAAGACACATGGTTGGGTACTTGCCCTTAAGAAGTTCAGAGTTTTATTTCAAAGAAAAGCAATGAGCACTACAAATTGGAAGACAACAGAAGGCACTTTGTAAAGTGGTTGAAATAAAATTCTGACCCCCAAATTGTGAGGGGCTCTTATCATGTAATTTAGTTGCAAGTTTTCCATTGGAGAACTTTCCATTGGAGAATGGTTATGACAAGTACAGTCACGCTCTAAGGTACACATCACCCCTCCTTCCCAAGCACGTATGTGGTCACGGAGGGCACCAGGCCAAGGCCTGTTCTTCCCCACGGAGGGTAAGCGATTGCTGAGAGGGACGAGCATGGCTGAGCCAGTGTGTCTGACAAGGTTCAGCCCATTCTAACATCACCCTGTGAACCGGTCCTAAGTGACACGGTTCATACTCTGGTTTCTCTTCAGATCGTATAAATCTTTCGCCTTTTACTAAGTGACACGGTTCGTTTGTCTCTGGGAAAAACTCCTCTCTCAAAGCTTAAAGATTCCAAGATGTCAGGCTGGCTCACTGTGAAGGAATGTCGTCTCAGAAGATTTCTTTCAGAAAGATGGGTGCTTTGACCTTCAGTATTTGGTTCAGCCTGTTCACTGTTGATTCTAGCCAGGACAAGCAGGGCGGTGAGCACTGTCCGAGTGGTGTGGGTTTAGGAGGAAGGGCTGTGTCTGGCCCTCTGGCAGACCCATCATCTAGAAGCCATCTGGTCCACTGGTCTGGCAATGACGGAGACATGGGTTTGTATCCTAGAAGTGGCAGTTATTAGCTGTGAGTCCGTGGGGCTGTTCTTTGGCTACAGTCCTCTGTATTCTCATCTATAAAATGGTGTAATACCTACTTGCAGGACTGGTATGAGAATCAGGGCTGTCACGTATATTGGAGCTGCAGGCACACAGGGAACCCAGGCCATAGCATCGACTTTGCATTGGTCCAGACCCAAACTGCCCCAAAGAGACATACAACTAGTGAATGAAATAATTTTAGGCTACAAATGCCACCATCTTCAGTGGACTACCAGACACTGCATATTGCTCCCCTTCAGTTTACAAATTAAAACCCTCTTGGATCCTGGCAAAAGAGTAAGACCCCAGCCAGGTTGCAGGGGGTGTGTAGCATCAGAGCCACTGCTTCGTCTCTTTGACTCCCAAATTACGTGGGTGCAGGCTGGTCATGTGGATTCTGATCTGCAAGATGGGGAAGGGCTGGGTCTCCTATAATCACCAACCGAGGGCTCTTAAAAATTACTCAACGGAAACACGGACCACATCAGAGAGGCAGAGGCCGACCTTGCTGCTGTGAGCAACCTCATCTTAGGAACAAACTGAAAGAGCATCTCTACTGGTGAGTCATTGGTCTTCTTCTTTATAGTTAAAAGAGGGGCTAACTCTAGGTCGTTGGGATTCTCAGAGTCCTGCCTGCAGCACGGTACGGTGTCAAATGCCCAGGCTTTCAAGCTCAACTGCCCTTGGCTCAAACTCCATCTCTGCTATATTTGCTGCCATGAGGGTCCGAGGAGAGGATTATGACTTAACCTGGTTCTGTAAGATGATGCTTGTAAGATGATGCTGATAGTAATGGCATAATTAGACCCTCCCCAGGAGAGTCTAGTCACTGTGTGTGTTCATTGACTGATCTCTTTTTCTGTTTTTCTTTCCCATTTTATAAGACAGGCTATTATCTTAGATTATGGTTTACTTTCTTTTCTCCATATATGTAAATATACAACTGTAGCAACTTCAGAAAATACAGAAAAATATAAAGGAGGAATGGAACTAAGTGTCCCCTAACTCTACCAGCCAGGGGTGAACTGCTGATAAAATCTGATCATTTTTCTATGTTTTAAAAAATATAGTCAAAATCATATAGCTTAGGCTTCCCTGGTGGTGCAGTGGTTGAGAGTCCACCTGCCGATGCAGGGGACACGGGTTCGTGCCCCTGTCTGGGAAGACCCCTCATGCCGCGGAACGGCTGGGCCCGTGAGCCATGGCCGCTGAGCCTGCGCGTCCGGAGCCTGTGCTCCGCAAAGAGAGAGGCCACAACAGTGAGAGGCCCGCATACCGCAAAAAAAAAAAAATCATATAGCTTATCACAGATTTGTAAACAAAGTCTACAGAATATGGGGCAGAGGGGTTTAAAGAGTTCATGAGCCCCCGGAGTTGCAGGCATGTTTGTACATTATTACTGAGGGAAAAGAGCTACAGCTTTAATAAGACTCTCAAAGGGGTTTATGATCAAAGAAGGCTGAGAATCATGATCAATTTTACATTCTCTTTGTCATCTATTCATTGTAATAGTAACAGCCAATATTATATTGCATTTTCAGGGGGTGGGGAGGAATAAATTGGGAGATTGGGATTGGCATATACACACTACTATATGTAAAATAGATAACTAATAAGAACCTGCTGTATAGCACAGGGAACTCTACTCAGTACTCTGCAAAGAGCTATATGGGAAAAGAATCTAAAAAAAAAGAGTATATATATATATATATATCAGTTATATATATATAACTGATATATGTTATATATATATAACATATATATATAACTGATTCACTTTGCTGTACACCTGAAACTAACACAATGTTGTCAATCAACTATACTCCAATAAAAATTTTTTTTAATGTATTGCATTTTCCAAAATCATTAAAGGCACTTCCTAAACATTTCAGTCATATTGTTTTATGCCTAAATTATACTTTGCTTATTTATTTATTATCAGACACTAACTATTTCCAAAGTTGTATATATTACTTTCTTTTTAATTTTTACAAATCAACATAGGACTTTGGTTAGAGAAAATAAAGAAACAAGTGGTTTTAATATTTCTAGAAGGGAAAGTAATTTTTAATACTCTATCTGCACAGAACTGTGCAGTCCCAATCTGTTAAACACTGTTTAGTTTACCAATTATTACAAATGAATTTGCATGGGTCCTTTAAGGAAACTGCAATGCCAACCTAAGGATGCAGCAACAGCCTTAGTAGGAGAATTATTAATTTATTAATTTACTAATCTATTTTTTGCTCTTTTTTTTGCTGCATAGGCTTTCTGTAGTTGTGGCGAGCGGGTGCTACTCTTTGTTGTGGTGTGTGGGCTTCTCTTGTTGCGGAGCACAGTCTCTAGGGCATGCAGGCTTCAGAAGTTGTGGCACGTGGGCTCAGTAGTTGTGGCTTGCAGGCTTTAGAGCACAGGCTCAGTAGTTGTGGCACACAGGCTTAGTTGCTCTGCGGCATGTGGGATCTTCCCAGACCAGGCATCAAACCCGTGTCCCCTGTATTGGCAGGAGGATTCTTAACCACTGCGCCACCAGGGAAGTCCCAGGAGAATTTTTTTTAAAGGCCAAGAGTAAGTCAAACAATAATGGAGATCTGACATTACTTTCATTGTCACATTCTAAATGATGAAGAATATATTTTTGTCCCCATGTGAAGCAGTAACACCCACATAGCATCGTCTGACCCACTTAACCTAGCAGCCCGGAGCTGGTGGGGCACAATGCCTATGGGTTGGCCTTTCACTCTTAGAGATCCAACATTTTGTGGTCCAGGAGGAGGGACTTTTCCGAGTAGTCTTAGCCCAAAGACAAGGTCCTTCCTTGGAGAGAAAGGGTGCTCTGAGCCCATGAAATACCAAGGTGGCAGCAGGGCTGACATTCCTTCCTGTCAGGACCCAGCATTAGGAAAACGAAAGTCTCCGAGACCAGAAAGGCGAGATCAGCTCTTCTTTTACACCCCCTTGTCTGGCCGGTTGATATTCTGACTTTGCTAAACCAAATGCCTGCTCTTCTTAAACATTTCCTTGAGGTGCCAGTGGGATATGGCACCGCTCACTGGAGGAGTCCCTGCGTATTGAGTACCTGCAGGACAGTGGCAGGGACTGACCTGGCCCTCCAAGGCCGATGCTGCCGCAGTTGCCCCTACTCCCACACCACAGATTATATCACCTGTGCCTGGTCCATGGTCCCCAGCAGGGCCACAGGGCCCAGAGAAGGGTCAGAGGGAAGTGATAACCTTGAAGGGCTGGGACCCCCAGGCACGAAAGATAGCTATTTGGTCTTTGCTGTAAGTAGTCCCACTGCAAGGCTGGCCACCAGCCCTGCTGCGGTAGCCCACCCACCTGATGTCCCATTTCAATCAGCTCTTCCGTGTGTTAAAGGAGACCCCTCAGCCCTACACTGCTGGTCATAAAAGCTAAAGCAATGTTCCCTTCTGGGGGAATCTACCTTGTAAGAGATTCCTGAAGATCAAAGAGGCCCTGAGGGTGGAATGTCATGCACTGTGACAGATGATGAAGGAGAAAGCTGGGGTTGGGCGTGAGGAAAACTGCTCAGTTCCCTGGTCGGAAAGCCGCTTGGCCTAAGCATTGGGCAGCCTGGGCTCTTCCCTGCCCTGGCTCCCCATCACGGCAAGACGAGGCAGGATGAATGGCCCACCTAGGCAGAAAGGACCAAACACCTCTTGGTCTCCAGGAGTCTCCTTGATGGTGGACCCCCAGGAAAGGGGATATTGTCTTAGCTTTCACAATTCGTAGTCCAGGGGTCAACTTAACAGAAGATGGGGCACAGGATGGGTGGGCACCTTCTGCGAGGCATGGGCAGATGAATACAGCCCTCTCCACTGAAGAGCACCGCAGCTCTTCCAAAAGGACACAGTCCCCAGTTCACCATGTGGTGACCTTTGCTTCCAAGGCCATTGAGCACAGGATTTTATGGAATGTGGGTGGGGTCAGTTATGTGTTGTCTCCCAGACGGGTGAGATCCTGAGAACATTAGGGCCAGTGAAGGGTTCCTCGTCCTGTCTGAGCAGTTGCCCCTCAGAACTGGTTGTCCCCAATATACTGGGCTGTTACTGAGCAGAACAGTGGGTGGGTTTAGGAGGTGACTATCTGCCCCCTAACTGGGCAATGGGGAAGATGGGAGGGATCACCCTCAGCCCCAAATATATACAATTCCTGTGGTTTGACTCCCAGGGGTCCATCAGAAGAGACACCATGGCCGAGTATGACTACGGAGACCCCGGGTTCTTCAACGCTTCCAATGACAGCAGCCAGGGGCACAAACACTTCCTACAGTTCAGCAAGTTGTTCCTGCCCTGCATGTATTTGGTGGTGTTCATCTGTGGCCTGGTGGGGAACTCCCTGGTGCTGGTCATATACATCTTCTACCAGAAGCTGAAGAGCCTGACGGACGTGTTCCTAATGAACCTGCCCTTGGCTGACCTGGTGTTCGTCTGTACTCTGCCCTTCTGGGCCTATGCAGGCATCCATGAGTGGGTCTTTGGCAAAGTCATGTGCAAAACCCTGCTGGGCATCTACACTTTGAACTTCTACACGTCCATGCTCATCCTCACCTGCATCACCATGGACCGCTTCATTGCAGTGGTTCAGGCCACCAAGGCCTATAACCAGCAGGCCAAGCGGATGGCCTGGGGTAAGGCCATCTGCTTGTCCATCTGGGTAGTTTCCCTGCTGGTTTCCTTGCCGCAGATCATCTATGGCAACGTCCTTTACCTTGACAAGCCTGTCTGCGGCTATCACAACGAGGAGATTTCCACCATGGTTCTGGCCACCCAGATGACACTGGGGTTCTTCCTGCCACTGCTTGCCATGATTGTCTGCTACTCAGTCATAATCAAGACACTGCTTCAGGCCCGAGGCTTCCAGAAGCACAAGTCTCTGAAGATCATCTTCCTGGTGGTGGCGGTGTTCCTGCTGACCCAGACACCCTTCAACCTCGTGAAGCTCATCCGCAGCACGAGCTGGGAGTACCACACCATGACTAGCTTTCACTATGCCATCACAGTGACAGAGGCCATCGCCTACCTGCGTGCCTGCCTTAATCCTGTGCTCTATGCCTTTGTTGGCCTGAAGTTTCGGAAGAACTTCTGGAAACTTGTGAAAGACGCTGGCTGCCTCCCTCACCTGGGTGTCTCAAGCCAATGGAAGGGTTCAGAGGACACTTCCAGGACTGCTTCAGCCTCTCGCAACATGGAGGCGACCAGCATGGTCCAGCTGTAGGCCTCTCCAGCTGGAGAGGCTTCTCAGAAGTCACAGGAGCATGGCTGTGTCCTCTAAGGCTTTGTGTATAGCATGAGCATTCTCAAGGAGAAGTTATCAAATGGTGCAGCTGGGGTGGGATGCTTCTTCTCAGGCATGCGCAGATTGTGCTCTCTTCTTTTACACCCAGGCCTAAAGCTCAAAGGGGAGTCTGAAAGCTGCCAGAGCTTTCCTTCCTCTACCCCGAGGATACTGACACCAGGGAATGACGTGTGATTCTCAAGACCCCAGGCTCTCCTTCAAGCGGAATGGGACTAAGGGTTGAAGAGGGGGACCTGGCCAACAAAGGTCTTGATGGCAGGTGACACTCTGGGCTCCCAAGTTCAGAAGATTCTTCTGCTGACTGGGAAGCAGGGGAGATTAAAGCAGCCACGAAAACCAGTGCTGACACTGTGACTCAGACCTCCATCACCAGGCACCCAACAGAAATGAGCTCAGTTTCTGCCACGCCTTGTGGGTTTGGTTTTATATAGATAGGTGCTTTATGTTCTCTTTGATTAATCCTGGAAGGACTAGCACCAGGGAATATGAATGGGCCAAAGCAAATTAGGGTCGGCTGAGGATTCCAGTGGGCCACAGAATGCTAGAAAAATGTGCAAAGCTGAGTTTAAGACTATCATGAGTCTAAGCAGCACCTCTGAAATGGATCTTTGGTGGGTGTGCTCATTTAAAACCTGAATTTATCCAATGCCTCACACACACACAAATCATATATAAATGTATATATAATACACACACACACATCTCAAACAGCATGATTTTCATGACTGAGAAATAAAACTTTTTAAATGTCTCCAAACTACTTTTATCCTTAGGCACATTCCACCTTACTGTGGTATTCCTGAATATACCGAAAATGATCACTTGTGGGCTCAGAGCACAGGAAATAAGTTAAAACTGTCAACTTTCAGGGCACTGCTCTATCAATACACTAATGATAACAACTGTGGCTTCAACCTCCTGCCCAGAGCAAGAGGTGCATTTGTTACCTCTGAGGTGTGGTCACAGAATGAGGCAGAGTTTTAAATGTCAGTCACTTGTTGGTGCATGTTTATTAGATCCCAGCAACCTGCTCAACAGGCTTAAAGGGCCTTTTTGGCTCACATGTCACAAAATCGCTCACTGAAATATGAAGAACCTGTTGACAACAGCTAAGAAGAGAGCTCAGGGAGGTGGGCCAGAAAGGGCCGAACAGTGAGGTTTCGCAGCTTGGACAGACCCGAATCACGAGTGGGTAAGACCAGCTGGTAATCTCTTAATCACTTCCGCTTTGGTGAAACGTGTACCATAACAGTACCACCTCTCAGGGCAGGTATGCGAGGACTGGAGAGGGTGCACACAAACACTTAGCACGGTTTGCATTTGTGGGAGGAAGGTCCCCAAAATGGCGGTAGTTGTTATTCTCTCAAGAACCAGCCACAGGGCTTCCCTGGTGGTGCAGTGGTTGAGGGTCCGCCTGCCGATGCAGAGGACACAGGTTTGTGCCCCGGTCCAGGAGGATCCCACATGCTGCGGAGTGGCTGGGCCCGTGAGCCATGGCCGCTGGGCCTGCGCGTCCGGAGCCTGTGCTCCGCAACGGGAGAGGCCGCAACAGTGAGAGGCCCGTGTACCGCAAAAAAAAAAAAAAAAAAAGAACCAGCCACACAAAACGTTAGCCACCTGCCTTTCTCTGTGCCCTGGCGGGGTGTGGGAGGGTCGGCTTCATGCCTTCCAGAGGTGCACGGCACAGTCCAGCTGTGCACAGGCCGGCCTTGCAGGGCCCACAGGGCCACCAACTGTTTCATACACATGCCTAAATGCACCCACGGGGAGAGCGGCTTTACTGTGCTCAGGCCGCATGGACTACCCAGTGCTCCTCAAACACCAAAACCTGCCCTTTTCATGGTGACAAGGCTGACTTTCAACTTGTTTACGTTGGCTTCAGAGGGGGAGTTTTGGTCACCCTCCTCTGTGCTGTCACCTTAATGTCGAGCACTCCTGGTAGAGGGGCCACGAGCCCCTGGCCTCCCCAACAATGTCCCAGAACAAGAGACAGAGGCCTTAACTGGGAAGGAAGGAGTGAAGAGTCGGGGAGTCAGGGTCCCTGCGGCCTCTCCATGTGTCCCCACGGAGGAAAGCAGTGTGGTGGGATGGGAAAAGCAGGGCTCTGGGGTGACTCAGTCACTGCCCCGGGGAGAGCTCCACATCTGTCCATCCTGGGACAAGCCACACGGCCTCCTCAAGCCCGTTTCACCATCCACACCCCGAGCTGACAACGGCCCTCCTTCCAGGAGCGCTGTGAGGCACGGACAGTGCACTCCAAGCCACGCTGGGGGCTGCTGGTCACAGCAACAGAGGGGCGGCTGCTGGGACCGCTGGGTTCTCCCCAAACGGTGCCTGCCTGGCTGAGTCAAAGGAGACCAGGCACCCATCAGGCCGTGTCCCATCCCAGGCCTATTATATGCCCTCTCTCCAGGCTCCTTGCAAAAAGGTTTTGCACTGGCCCTTCCACAGCTTAGGAGAACCTGCCTGCCTGTCCTGAGGAAAAGCACAGCAGCTCAATCTTCTTTCACCTTCTCTGCCTCCCCAGTCCCTCGTTGGCCCTACTCTCTGGGCCCTCACCTGCTCACACTTGGGAGTAGAGATCTTTTTCCCAAACCCCTCCTGGGTACACACCATTACGGGCAACAGACACGGGCACAGCCCAAACAAGGCTTTCACTCTCGACTTCACTCATCCACGAGACAGCCCCATGGAGTACAAGCTCAGACCCGCCTTTCTCCCCTGGGCTCTCCGCTCTGCTCCCACGCACCAGTGCTTGACGTAAGCAGCCTGGGGTGTGGGGGAAACTGGCGGGAGGGGGTCAGGCTGGGTGTGGACCCTGGGTGAGTCCAATTGGCCTCACGTGCGGCCTCAGGGTCTCCTCCCCCACCAGGTTCCCTGCACTTGCAGGCTGGGGGCGGGGCGGTCCGAGATGTGGTGAACACAGGATGAACCTGATTCCAGGGGCTACCTGGAGCCAGAAGCCCGGGATTCTCAGTGAGCATTCTGGACTGAGGAAATGGTGCTGCAGGAGAGAAAAAACAGAAGCTGCCCGTACTGGAGGGGTGGAGGCGCAGCAAAGAGCACAGGGCCCAGGAGTGGCCGGGGCGCTGGCTCTAGGCTTGTTCTCTCAGCGCAGACCCCTTCCACAGGCCCAGTCCTTTGTGGTCCACGGTAACTCCCAGTGCCATTTGGTAGGACGCCTGGTACTATCATCCCTGTTTTCCAGATGAGGAAACTAGTTCAGAGACATTACTACCTGCCAAAGCTCACACAGCAGAGCTAGGGCTGGAACCCCGGTGAATAACCTTTTTCTCTTCCCCCAAATGTTGGCTAAGATGGCCCGGGGTACCTGACAACTCTGTACTTGTCTGAAGGCGGAGATGCTAGGTTAACCCAAGCACAAGGTGGCTTTCTAAGCTTAACCGTTATCACCATATCCTGTTCTCGGTTTGAGATACCAGGTATTGTATCTCCTGGTTGGTGATAAACCTGCCACAGATCCCTGAAGCACTCTGACCACAGAGCACCTGTTCTAAAGCAAGTACTGGCAAAGATGCTCTGTGGGTCAGGGACAGTCTCTGTGCGTGAGTCTGAGCTCAGTATCATCTGGGCATCTGGCAGGATTTTCGTTGGCGAACACAACTGAGCTACGAGATGTAAGGAACCAGGGCCCGTGGCGGTAGACACCACGGTGTGGCCCTTGACCTCACAGCTCAGGGAAGACATCACCAAAACCACACAATTCCATGGAAGGCCTTCCACATCATTTCCATCTGATCCTCCTAACAACCCTAGAGGTGCCGTCCCTGTCTCTTCTCTATGAGGGAGGGAACTGAGTTCGGGGCCTGCGGTGCTCAAAGCCAGGGAACCTGGAGGCAGCAGACCAGGAGTGTCTGACTCTGGACCTCAAACTCTTCATGGGCACGGTCTGCTTGAGAAGGGAGGCCGGGCCTGGAGGAGGGAATGGCTGCTGGAAGCAGAGCAGAGGCCAAGGGACCCAAGGCCAGGCCTGTTGCTGGAGGACAGAGTTTCTTTCCTCCTCTGCCTACCTCAGTCCTGAGAAGAGCTGGGCACCTGGTCAGGGAGACGGCTGAGGATGGGCCTGGGTCACTGTTGGGAGGGGTGTGCACACCTGCAGGGTTCTGGAGAATATCGGCCCTCCACCTGAGGTGGGCTGTGCTCCTAAGCCACGTGCAGGGGCCTCTGGGAGACTGCTTAGGGATCTGCGGGATCCTGCCAGGTCTCCCCGAGAGCCTGGATTCTGGGACCTGTTCCTGTCCCATCACGGCCAGGAGGGCCAAGGCAGACAACTGTGTCCTGAGAATGCGTGTGTATGGTGGGGAGGAGTGGACAAAGTGGCAGGGAAGGTGGGCAGGTGTTTGATGTGAAGATAGGGAAACGGGACCAGGAGAAGAGGGCTGTACTCTTCAAAATGAATCTCGGGCCTGTGGACCGGAGGGAGGGGTTCTGGGCACAAAGCTTAATGCTGACACTTACAGCCCCCTGACCCTGAGCAAGTTACCTGGCCTCCTGAGCTTCAGTACCTTGACCTGTAAAATGGGGACCATAATCCCTACTCTTTGAAGGGTTGGGCAGGGACTAAGTGAGGTCACGTGCAAAAGCTGCTACACAGGGAAAGTGCTCGACAGACGCTGCCTCCAGGCAGCCTCCTTCCCCCCACATCAGGGCTTTCACAGCCTTTAACCCCTCCTGGACCACTTCTTCCTTTGGACTTGCTGATTTCTTTCTCTCAGTGTCTTGGCAGGGATGCATTCACAAACCCAGGCTCTATACCAACCCCTCACCCCCCCACCCCACCAAACCCATCTGAGTTTCTCAGACTCCTGGTGGTTTTGATTGGTCCTAAGCTTAGGAAGAAAAAGCCACCAGAGACACGGGGGTCTGTCTCTGGCTAACTCACAAGGAAGGTGTGAGACAAGGCAGACCCTGAACTGACTTGGAGGGCTGGCCCTTCACCCAAACAGATGATGCATGGGGACTGCAGGTCCATCCATTAGCCCTGCATCTCCCTTGGAGACCGCAGGCCAGCATGCTGGCAGTTTCCTTTCCTTGGACCGCTTCCTGATTTCCCATGACCAAAAACACACTTATTTGTCAGCGGTCAGAAGACCTTCTGCTTTTGTTCCTACTGAGAAAGGGGAAGGTGAAAGGTGAAGGGAAGAGGGAGCTGCAGGGTGGCACTTTCTCATGCAGGTGACAGCCCAAGGCCATCCTCCCAGGCCCTGAGCTTCCGGTCCTGCTCCCCGGACCCCCTACCCACCTACCCACCTGGCCAGCAGCTGAGGCACTGTCAGTGAAGAGTTGCCAGGTGACGACGGCACGAGTATGGCTTAGTGCAAATGCAACGGAACGTGCCCTGGGGACCACTGAACCATGGGGGTTGGGGAGAACGCTGCAGGCTCACGCAGCCAGGAAAGGCTTCAGAAGGAAAAGAAAGGGCCCATGGTCACAGTGGGCAGAGGCTTTCTTGGGTTGGGTGATGGGGCTGGCTTTATCCATGAGGCAAGGTCAGTCACCCTCAAGCAAGAGAACAGAAGAGTATGGAGACATACACTTGAGCCTAAAATCTCCTGTGCTGAGAACCTTCCGAAGATTAGGTGCATCTCCTCCCATGCAGCAGAAATCCTGGATGATAAATCTGACAGTCCTTCCTCTGAATTCTGGGCCGGAATTGAGGAACAGAGATCTCAATACAAGTTGGCAAGAGCATCACAAAACTCCCTAACTGGATGGAAAGTGAGTCAATGAACGTCTGGACACAGGAGCCATGTCAATTCTCCCTTGAGCTTCCAAACAGGCAGTGCTTTGCTGCAGGAACAGCAGTTAAGCCAGACACCAGGGGCTGAGAAACACCAAGCAAGGCTGCCATGTAGGGGAACCTGACTTTCCCCAAGGGTCCCCTGGCTTAAACTCTTGACACTTTAATACAATGGCACTTTGTGCAGTTACTTCATATATTTAGAAATTAGCCATTGCAGAACTCTCTTCACAGGCCTTGTTGGAAAAGAGCTGGCCCAGAAAAATGAGAGGGCCAATGGAGAGCCGGTACTAAAGGACACCCCTGTGCCTGATGCTGTCCATCTGCGGCATCGGGAACATTTGATTGGGTCTGGGTCACTGATTAAGAGCAGCACAAGATACTGGTGATGGGGCAGGCATGGGCTGGGGGAGGGGAAAGTCCCTCGGGTTCCACAAAGCACTGGGTAACAAACTTGGTTATATTTTTATTGCTTTTAGAACTTTGGGGTGGACGTCCCTGGCAGTCCAGTGGTTAAGACTCCCCACTTCCACTGCAGGGGGCATGGGTTCGATCCCTGCTTAGGGAGCTAAGATCCTGCATGCTGCATGGCGCAGTCAAAAAAAAAAGAGGACTTCTGAGAGAAACATCTACTTGGGACAACAGAAATTAATCTTGTGGCACCATTACCAAGCCTGATGAGTGGTTCCAAAAGATGAACACGGTTTTTAAAGAGCAGTGCGTTACTCTGAGCATGGCTACAGCAGCCCAGCAAATGTTGCTCTTATGGGCTGAATTGTGTCCCCCCCCTTAAATTCATATGTTGACGTCTTAACGCCCAGTATCTCAGAATGTGACTGTTTTTGGAGATAAGACCTAAAAGAAGTAAGTTAGTTAAAATGAGGCCAATAAGGTGAGCCCTAATCCAACCTGACTGGTGTCCTTATAAGGAGAAAAGATTAGAACACAGAGAGACATGGGTGGCACATGCATAGCGGGCATGACCATGTGAAGAGACAGGAAGATAGCAGCTGTCTGCAAGCCAAGGAGAGGCCTCAGGAAACCAAACCTGCCGATACCTTGGCCTTGGACTCCCAGAACTGTGAGAAAATAGATTTCTGTTGTTTAAGTCACCTGGTCTATGGTATTTTGTTATGGCGGCCTGAGCAGATGAATATAGTTGCCTAAGCCAAGAGAGGCCTTCCTGGAGATGCTGAAATCAGGGGGACCGCTGACAGACACGCCCAGGAACTCTCTGACAAGGCTCAACACTGACTACTCCTCGAGCCCTGGTGCTCCTCAAGGGCACCCTGCCCCGAGCACTGTTCGCAGGCACCTTCCCTTAAGCAAAGACAGCCAATCCTGCTTCCAAGCTCTCCTAATCCTTTGATAAGAAACCACAAGGCCAGGCACTTACTGAGCACTCAGAAATGGAGGTGATGTCTACTCACTGTTCAGCCACGTTTGGGTCAAGAGAATCAGTTTCGGTGGGTGTTTCAGGCAAGGAGGAGCCGGACTCCTGTATCTGGCATAACTCCTCATCTGTGATGATGTCAAACACGGCATCGTCTGGCGGCCGGCAGTCTGTGTTAGCATCTGGGGTGCAGACGCAGGTCGGGAGAGAAGAGAAATGCACAGTCATGGACAGTACAGGGAGGGAGTGCAGCTACGTGGGATGAGCCACCAGGACACACTCTAAGTGCTCACTCAACCGACAGCTACTCTGTCCAGATGGAGAGAAATGGCTCTTGGGATGTTCCAGAAAAGCAGATGAGGGGACTACAGATGAAACTGAATGCACCATGTAAGAGATTTCTCTGAAGTCCCTTAGGCAGCGGTGTGGAGAGGTTTTAAGCTCTTACGTGTTCTCTGAGGCCCTTTATTTAGAAGGAAAAAAAACCTATCAAAACCTTATCAGGAAAGAACCTAACAAAAAGGTAATCATACTTCTGTGCTGCTGAATCCTTGCTCCAGCAGACACAGACCTCACTCATGCCTCTCTGAGAGGAGGATTCTGTCTGACCCGCATTTTCACCTTAATCCACTGGGGGGTGGAAAAGAACCTCCCTCTGCACAGCAGCCATTGTGCTTCTGACCAGGGGACTTGTGCCCAACTTTGCAGGCTACCCAGTAGGAAGGATGCTGTGCGATGCTGCTGTGCTAGTCACCCCCCACCCTGCCAACAAGCAGTCTCTTGCATGTGATGGAAAACGTGATGGCAGGCCTGAGATGAAAGAAGAAAAGACAGAAAGTAAGACAGACAGACAGAGGAGACAGGAAATGTCAGAAATCAAAACAAGCAACCTCAGCATGCTGGCACCATGCCACCCTCTGTCGTCACTGGAACACCCACTAGTGAGCCAGGCAAGGGGAAGGTTCAGCAAGAAGAACAGTTCAGGGGAGTTACAAGTTCCCAGCAGGCCCTGCCGCATGGCTCCTGGGACAGGCCATGCTTTAGAATAGACACCCACAGTCCAGTCCTGAGAGGGCAGCCTGGGCTGGTCTGCGAGGTTGTGCTGAGCAGCAGCAGCAGGAACCAAATCCCGCTTCCTTTTACTGAGCTGAGTGAGAGGACATGAAGGAGAATATATCCTTCCTGGCCGCCAAGAGAGAATGTGAGCTACAAGGAGACAGGGAAGGATGTGCTCGTTTCCACACTCAACTCCTGGCCTTTGGTTACCCTGAAAGAGAGGGCTGGATACGGGGCTGGGGCCCTGGGAGACAGCGTTTTCCAAACCTGTGGGTCCACTGGTGGTATGTGAGTTGAGAGGTAAACAGATACCACGTTAAATAACACTGAATCATATCAGGAGAAAGTTATTCCCTTTTCAATTCTCCTTCAATCCTAATTACATCAAAAAGAAAGTCTCAGATTGGTGGTACTACCTTTTTAGTGCCTAAGTTTGGAAAACACTGAACTAAGCATGTTCCAGCTAAGCAGCCACAGTGCGGTAGCGGTGAGGGTAGCACCTGGAGAACACCGAGGGCAGTGGCAGAGCCTGACCTTGGCCTCCGGTGGCCTGGGGTGTGGCCTGGGCTGGTGACCGGGCGGGGCTGGGCTCTCCCTGGCTGGTGCCCGAGCTGGTGCTGTCGGGGGACCCGGGGCCCTCGCTCAGCTTCTGGAAGCAGGCCTGGCAGCAGCGCTCCTTCTTGCCGCTGTGCTTGCTCACAGCGTAGTTGTTGCAGCAGTAGTAACAGAAGATGTGGCCGCATACCCTGGGGACGACAAAGGCACAGGCCCTGAGGACGCTGCACTAGAGGTCTCAAGTGACCTGCTCGGCACCGGAACCAGGCTCTGTTCTGGGCTCTGGATGCCACATGGCTTGTCAGACCTGGCTCTGCCCCCACTCTAGAGTGGGGCCTGAAGGCCTATCTCATAAGATTCCAAGAAAGCCATCTTGGTAAGCCTGATGGGAGACACTTTTACTTCCTAGGGTCCTGGGAGGCAGGCCGAGCCCCCTTCCCTGACGCAACAATGCAGGTGTGCATTCTAGGCCTCGGGGGCTGGGCTCTAAGAGACCACAGACCCCATCCCCCTGTGCTGACCGTTCTCCATCTGTCCCCATCCCAACCCAAGATTCATTCCTGCCTGCCCTTCTTTGGGCCCTGGGGGGCGGGGGGTCTTTGCTCTGTGTTCCTCTGGTGAAGCCTCAGCCCCTGCTCTCTTTGGGTTTCATTTCCCCTCTGACCCCTGCAGGCCAAGAGAGGGCCAGAGGTTGGGTCTCTGGGAGCTCTACATCCCTGTGGGTCCCCCTAACTTTGCCTACACCCCCTGTATTAAACTCTCTTCCCTTTCGGGGATCCCTGAGTGTCCTGCTGAGACCCTGCCTAACATACCCTCCTCAACTGGTTCCCTCGAAACTAAGAGACAACGTGCTCTTCCTAGACAGTTGGCTGAGGTGCCAACGCCTGCCACGGAGTCCTCGTTCAGAGGCGTCTGCTCTAGTGCTGGGCCCTGCCCGCAAGCCGCCTGCTGACCTGCAGTGGTGTCGCCGCACCATCCAGCTGAACTCCCTCTTGCAGTCAAAGCAGTGATTTGCCTCCGTTTCCCCCAGCCACCTCTCCTCAGCACTGAGCTTCTGTTGAAATTCCAGGGCATCTGACTTCTGCCAGAGAGCATCCTTGTCCCTGGGAAAAAGCCGCATTAGAAAAACAGAAGAAAGAATCCATGAAAACAATAGAATTATCTCTGGTTCATTTCAAAAGACTGCTTCCGAATTTCCCAAAACACAAGGAGAATTCACTTTTACCTTGGAAATAACCCCCCAGTCTAGGTCACCTCTGTCACCCCACACCAGTCCCAGACTCAGCAGGAGCCTCCCAACGTGTAAGTCCTCATCTGACACCACACGTGTGAAGGTACAGGGGGGCCTGCTATGTCCATAAAAGGCTCTGGCAACTGCAAAGACCTGCTGGCACTGACAAGTGTCACCAGCTGCTCAGATGTCTAAATGACAGTGCATGTGGCCACTAGGAGTTTAAGCTGTCACGTGCTGCCATGATTACATGACCGTCTGTGTGCTGTGAGCCCAAGAACCCAAACCTTAAATGTGCTCGGGATCCTTCATGTTTTTATGGTTTAAGTAACAATTAATGGAGGAGAGTCAAGCTTTTCCAGCCTGAAAATCCGATGGGATGTTGACCTCCTCCACTCCTTAGAGAGACAGCACAGCCACTACAGGAAGCAAGCACACTGAAAAAAGTGGCACGCTTTTCAGGAGGCTCTGGCAGCATCTGAATGTGCCTGATGCATCAGGGAAGATGTGTATAAAGCCTTCCTTAAAACTGCTGTTAATTTTGGGGGCTATAGGAAACACAGAGGATGGAAGAACATGTTAAGTGACACCATGGGCATGCAATCAGCAAAGTCCAGGCTATGGGAAACTCTACCAGATGAATGGCCTGCTTTCTTTAAAAGTAAACCGCAAAGGAAAAAAAAAGAGAGAGATGGTGGAGGAACCATGACTAAGTAAGAGAGATCTAAGAAACATATCACCATGCAATATATAGATCTAATATAGATCCTGATTAGAAAAAATGATAAAGCAATTAGAAAAATTTCAAACTAGACACGACACTTGATGATATTGGGAATTAGTTAATTTTCAAGCACGGTAATGATGCTGTGGTTGTTTAAAATAGAGTCCTTGTGTTGGAGAGGTATGTATCAAAATACTTGTGGATGAGATGACAGGATGTCTGGGATTTGCTTCAGAATAATCTGAGGAGGTGGGGGAAATGGGTAGGACTCTTGGATGATACAAGACTGGTCATGAGCTGAATAATGTTGAAGCTGGGTGACAGGTACACAGCAGTGCATTTTGCTATCCTATTTTTATATTTTTGAAAATTTCCAGGACTTCCCTGGAGGTCCAGTAGTTAAGACTCCGCGTTTCCACTGCAGGGGGCGTGGGTTTGATTCCTGGTTGGGGAACTAAGATCCCACAAGCAGTCAGGCGCAGCCAAAAAAATAATAATAATTCCATACAAAAACCTTTACAAACTTTTTGAATGACTTGTCAACATTTAAAAGTCAGGCCAATTTCACATAAAAATCCAGATTTCCACCTTCTCTTAAGAAGTAAGGTGACTTGGCAACCCTGGACTCGATGCCTGTGGGGCAACAGTCAGCAAGAGCAGGGCAGCTCATGTCCTCCTGTTTCTCAGAGCCCCCGTCCTGGCCCGGTTCACACATTTACATCACTGTCTGCTACCTGCAGGCACTGGAGTTTGGGGGCCCAGGTGCTGGGGAGAGTGGGACGGAGGAGAAGGAGAAAAGGGCTCATGAGAGAGAGAAGGACACGGGAATGGAGAAGTCCCTGAGGATATTAAACATCTTTGTCACTCTTGTGGCCAAGCACATGGAGATTTTGAAAACAGTTAGCATAGCAATAAGAGAACACGGACCAGGTGCAAGGCTGCCAAGGGCCTGAGCAGACCCTGTTCACGTGTGTGGGCGCTTACAACACAACACAAGCAGACAGGGGCCCATTTCCCTCGAAGAGTCCTTTCAAGAACAGTTGCATTTCTTTAAAGAAAAGCCAAGCTTGGGGGCAGCCCCTGGCCCCTTGTTTGACACTCACCTGAGCAGCTCTATCAGCCGCTCCTCCAGGTACTTCTTGGTTCTGTTCAGGTCATCCAGGTCAGCAAGCATCTTCTGGTCATTCTTCTCCCTGTCTGTCACCTCCTGGCAGAGTCTGTTGTAATACTCCTGGATCTTTGTCGTGGCTTTTTCAAGTTCCTTCTGGGTCCTGGTGGAGGAGTAGTCAGTTTTCCTTATTACCCACTACTTCCAGCTTCCCCCGTGCCTCTGGGCTAACCCAGGCCTCTAATGGGGGGTCCTGCTGCCCTACCAGTCTTTCCCCTTCATGGGGGGGAGCCCCTTGGCACTGCCCCACTCACAGGCTGTACACTCTCTTAAGCCTTCAAAACTTCCCTCACACACCCAAACTCTTCACACACCACCACCCCTCACAACAAATACAAGGGACATTTGGGAGAGGAGGTTGACCTCAGGTCACTAGGAGCACCCCAGGTGCGTCAAACTCTGCACCACTTGGTTCCTGGGCAGAGACTGAGGTTTTGACAGGAGCCCAGTGGGTCAAGTACATGGGCTGGTGATGGCGGTATACACAAGAGGAAAAAGGAGCCAGGAGAGAAAGAGCAGAGGCGTAGCTTCCTGGAGATGACCACACAGAGGAGCGCCTATCTTCCATGTGTCTTTGGGACTCTACACATGGGGCTTGGCATGGGGCACACAGCAGGTACTCAATCTACACTGCGAGGCGTTCAACCTGACAACCCTGAGGCCTAAGGAATCCTGTTCTGGGTGCTTCGGAGCCTCAAGCTGCAGCAGAGGGGCCGGCTGAACCACGGTCTTCCCGCCCTTGCCCACTTCTCTTTCAGCTCACCTGTCCCCTAAGGCAGTGGTTTTCCAAGGATGCCTTATAAAGCAAGGCATTCGTAACAGCTCCATTAAAACAGAGGGCTGGGCTTCCCTTGTGGCGCAGTGGTTGAGAGTCCGCCTGCCGATGCAGGGGACGCGGGTTCGTGCCCCGGTCTGGGAGGATCCCACGTGCCGCGGAGCGGCTGAGCCTGTGAGCCATGGCCGCTGGGCCTGTGTGTCCGGAGTCTGTGCTCCGCAACGGGAGAGGCCGCAACAGTGAGAGGCCCACGTACCGCAAACAAACAAACCAACCAACAAACAAAAAAACCCAGAGGGCTGTGCAAGACTAATTAATCTGTATCTAATCCAGCCTTTCCATGTCCAGTATAAAGTTGTCAGGAGGTTATTGTTTACTAGACACTGTCCTCCAAAATGATCTCGGGTACACACACACACACACACACAACCACAGAGTTATAGCATTAAAAAAAATGCCACCAACTTTGGAGGTTCTACTTAAATTGTCACATGAACACCACCTGGCTAAGGGCAGCCAGAGTCCTATAGGATTCAAACTCTGTAAGGAGTCAGCTGAGAAGAGTCAGATGAGAAGAAATGTACATTGAGGTTACTAAACAACCAGCGTGGTCTGGATCTCCCACTGAGCCTGGGCCCAGGCCTAGAAGCAGATGGCAGGAGATGGGTGGAAAAGTTAAAGCCTCGGGAGAATTTGGTGTGTCTGCTTTTGCTGGGAGCACACATGCAATCAGGTCCCAGCATCCCCTGCGGGACCAGTTTGGCCCTATCACCACACCAGTAGGCTGATGATGCTCACAACTCCGGGTGGCCCCCAAGCCTGAAGATGAAGAGGTCTCGGGGTTGGACACAGGTAGGGCCATACTTTAAGGTTAAAAAAAAATTATGATGAAAGGGTGACAGCACGATGTGCTCTCCACAGACACAGCACCAGAGTCTCCAGGAAGACAAGCCGATCCTGCTCCCTGGCTCGCTCACTCACTCTCAGATGAGCTTGCCAGAACCTCACACCTAACCCCGCAGCCTCTCATTTCATAGAGGAAATGAGGAACTCAAGTCAAAACACAGGGGGGAAAACATGCACACACAATACTCTCACACCAGTACCCTAAAATAAAACAAAACAAAACACAAAACTATCTGTCTATATATTTTTTAGGGTAGTTGTTGAGACAAAGACTCTGGAGTCAAATGTTCTGAATTCCAATCCTGCCATCGCCACTTACACACTGTGTGACCCTGGGCAAGTGACTTCACTCCTCTAAGCCTTGTTTTCCTCATCTATGAAATGGGATAAATAATAATACCATCCTCACAGGACCATTAGGAGGATTAAATGGGCAAATAAATACCAAGTATTTAAAACGGTACCTGCCACATTTTAGGCATTACTTAAATGTTTGCTGTTAGTAGTACCATGATTATCTCCCAGCTTTTATTTCATTTTAGTTTTACCAAAGCATGAAGTTACTGAACTGAAATATGTCCTGCTAGAGATAAGACAACGGAATTAAGAGAAAGGGTCTCTGCAGCCGTCTATAGGCTTGTGACAGGCAGATTGCCAAGGTTCTCTGTGGCATGCTTCTGACATAAGCACTTTATGAGTCTGTGGCTTTTCTTGCAAAAGGGCTTCTTTAACCTGATATGAGTGGTTGACTTTCTAAATGACTGTACCGAACACCCCCTCCCTTGAGGACTCTCCCACTGGCCGCGTGGGTGGACCGTGTAACTAACCTGTCCAAGTCTTGGCGCAGGGCGGCCCCCTCCTCATCCTTTCTCAGCATGGCGGCTTCGCACTCGGCAAGGTGCTTGCTGGTGCAGCTCAGCTTCTCCGCCGCATCAGCCTGGGCAGCCTGGCACAGGACAGCAGGGAGAAGATGCTCGGTTGCAGGAGCCCATGCAAGATGCCATCAAGTGACTGGCATGCTCCCCACCCCATCTGGCTGGCGCACTTCTAACAGGAGGGGCTTTTGTCTGTTTTTAAGTTCAAGAGACCATGAACTAGTATGTGTGTGGAGTATGACAGACTCCCATTTGTAATTATGTCCCTCAAACATCAGCTGCAACCGGTTGTGGTGGCTGGTGGGGCAGCAGATATCAGAGTCTCTGGGGTGGGGGTAGAGGTGGGGTGGCAGTGTACAGGAGTCACTGAAAAAAGTCACTGCCCTGAAGACGGGTTTCAGTCCCACCCCTGCTCTGGCTCACGTCAGAAACATTGACTTGGAGAACATCTGCAGAGGGGGATGACTTATTTCCTTTCCATAAGACACAGGGGTGGTGAAAAACACACTTGACAGCTCTAACCAGGTGTCCAGGGAGTGGAAGAGCCACGACACAGACTCAGGTTGTCTACAAAGGTGAGCTGAGGGCAGCTTTAGCCAGGGCACTGGAACTCCTGCAGGGAGGCCTCTCTGATGGTCCAATGAAAGCCAAGCCACATCCCCTTCCTCGACAGGCCCACACCCTGGGAGTGGAATGACCAGGTGAACGATGGGCCGGCCGCTGCTCAGGGCTCACAGGAGCACCTCCCCTGGGCCTCAGGGGCCAGGCTTACCTTCAGCTTCCCCACAGCCTCCTCGGCGGCCTGTAGCTGCCGACCTTGCTCCTCCAACTGGCCCCTGAGGCTCCTGCATTCTTCACTGGAGGTCTGGAGAGGATGAGAAAGGGATCAGAAAAGTGGGGTCCTTGTTCTGAGACTCCCTCGGCCCCATTCCCCCAAAATGGGTAAAAACAAGCTACCTCTCTCTTTTTCTCCCAAACTCAATAAACTTTGGGCTTCCCTGATAACACAATCCCGTCAAGACAAGAGACTTAGCTTGGCCCCCAAACTTAGAATTTCATTTCTGCCAAGGAAAGGGTGGAGTATGAGCCACACAGAACTGCAAGGGGTGGGGTGACACAAGGTGGGAGGCACATCTGTGGGAACGCAATAGTTGCCTAAGAGAGAGGTCAGGAGTGGTCTGAGTGCACAGACTCAGAAGCAAAGAGACACATCAGAAGCCAAAGCCCCGTAGATGTCTGCCTGTGTCCTCACCCTTAACCCTTTTTCTCTGCAGTTCAAGACACATGGTAAACGCTGTTCTCATAAGCTTGTCTATCCCAAGGGCTCTGTGAAAATGAATTGAGTTGGTTTCCTACAACTGCTCTGCTATCAGGAGCCACCTGAAGGGACAGAGAATCCAGGGACAGGACTCGAGGCAGTCAGGAACTCGCATGCCAAAAGGGGCCAGGCGAGTACATAAATGAGTGCAAGGAAAATAGCAGAGGATGAACTCTTCCTTAAAGTGGGCAGTCCCCACCCAGCTCCTGCTGACTGCTGCCACATAGGAATGAGAGCACAGGCTTTAGGAACTCCCAAGATTTCAAAAGAAGTCCAAAAACTGAATCTATAAACACCCTGCTCTTGAAATGTTGGCTACTAAGTTAAAAAAAATTCTGTGTGGGCCAAACTTGTCTGTAATGGCCTTAAATTTAGACGTCTGGGTTAAGGCATCCCTCTCCAATGCTGTGTCCCTAACATGTTCCTGCAGGGAGACGGATGCTGTGAGCTATGACACCAGGATGAGACCATGTTGGCCTGGGCCCCCAGGACATTCTTGGGCCCTCATGTGCCACCTGGCCGAAGGTGCATCCCAACCACTCATGGACCCACCAGGCCCTGCCGCAGGAGACAGGTGCAGCTCAGATGGTCACAGTGAGGGTTACCTTAAGTCTGCTCTGGTAGTCCATGATCTCGGTGCTCAGCTGGAACTTGAGGGTGTCAAGCTCCTGGCGTGCAGTCTCCCGGATGCTCTGGGCCTGCTGCTCGGCCTGGGCCAGCTGGGCCTGCAGGCCAGGCAGTGAGCCAGCTGCCTCCTCAGCTGCCTTCAGCTTCCCCTGCAAGCTCTCCTTCTCTCGCCGCAGCCCTGCCACTTGGTGTTTCAGGCCCTCCTGCTCCTTGGAGGCTGCCTCTTTGGCATCCTGGAGCTCCTGCATGGTGCGGGCCAGCGCCCCCTCCAGCGGCTCTTTCTCCGTGGTCAGCGCACAGACCTGGATGCCAAGCTCGACCCTATCCGTGTTGGCCCGGTGCGGCTGCTCCTGCAGCTCAGCAGGTTCTAGCTGCGCCTCCTCGGAGCTGCCCGTTGCCTGGGACAGCTCCTCCCGCACTACTTGGAGCTCCTCCCTCCGCTGGGCCTCCCCCTGATGGCTCTCCAGCTGTGCCTGAGACAGGGCCAGCTGGGCTGCTAGCTCCTGGGACGCGTGGTCTTGAGGTGGGCTGAACCCCTGTTGGCTTTTGTCTGCCGTGAGGGTCTCGATCAGCTGGGTCTGCTGGCGGCACCGGTCCTCAAGTGCCCTGACCTCCCCAGCCCGGGCCTCCGCTAGCTGCCGGCACTGCTCCACCTGCTCCCGCAGCTGTTGGCATTCGGCCTCCTTGCTTTGCAGGGCAGCCTCCTTCTCAGCCACATGGGCCCTCATGGTCTCCTTGGCCTTCTTCACAGCCAGGAGGCTTGCCTCCATCTGGTCTCCCATGTGCCGGATGCTGGCCTGCTCTGACTGCAGGGAGGCCAGGGAGCCCTGGATGGCCGCCTCCCGCTGCTGCAGCGCTTGATAGTCAGCCTGCAGGGCCTGAAGCTTACCCTCCAACAGCTGGTTGCGCTCCACCACATTCTGCAGCTCCTTCTCCAGCTCCCTGTTGGCCTGCTGGAGCTTCTTCTCCTGGCCGGCCCCTTGCATCTTGGGATCGGCCACCTGTCCCTCCAACAGGCCCCTCTGTTCCTCCTCCAGCTTCTCACAGGCCTGCTGCAGGGGGGTGCTCAGAGCCTCGTGCTCCGCCGCCGCCACGGGCAGATCTGGGCCTGACTGCGCAGCAAGTCGCTCCAGCGTCCCCACCCTCTGGCTGAGGTGGTCTTTGTCCTGGATGAGCTGCTTCTTCTGCTCCTCCAGGTCACTCACGTGCTGGCTCACCTGGGCCAGCTGGGTCTCCAGGAGCTGCAGCTGCCGCGTCAGGGACCTGGCCTCCTGCTCCAGCAGCCCCTTCTCCTCCTGCCGCCGCTGCTCCTCCCGTCTCCCCTCCGCGAGCTCTTCCTCCAGGGAGCTCAAGTGGGCCAACGACTCCTGCAGCTGATGCTGGAGCTGGGCTGCCTCTTGCCCCTTCCTGGACAGCTCTTCCCGGAGAGGGGCCATCTCCTTCACCAGGCGCTCCAGGCTGGCCCGGGCCTCCTCCTTCAGCTGCAGCTCTTTGGCCAGCTGCTCCAGCTGGGTGCTCTGCTGCCTGTTGAGCTCCTGGACCCAGGTGCTCTCCCTTTCCAGGAGCTTCTCCCCCAGCTCCTGAGTCTCCAGGGGCGAGTCACTGGGGATGCGCTTTTGTCGCCCCTTGGCGTCCAGTGCCATGTCAGCCTTCTGCTCGGCTGCACCCAGCTGGTCTGGGACATCAGCTGAGCGCTGGTCCTTCCTGCCCAGGGCGTCACGTGTGGCCTCGAGCTCCCGAGCCAGGGGTTGCAGTAGGGACTCCAGCTGCCGCAGGGCTGAGCGGTAATCCTCCTCCTTCTCCGAGGCCCCCAGCTCCAGGGCCTGCAGGCACATCTGCAGCTCCTTCACGGTGTTCTGTGTGGCCTGGGTGACTTCCCACTGCTCCTGGAGCGTGGCCACCACACCGACGAGGCGAAGGTTGTCCTCGGCGGCGGCGCGGCCCCTCTCTCTCTCTGCCCGCAGCTGCTCTCCATGCAGGCTGATGGCCGCCCTCAGCTCCTGGTTCTCTCTTTCCCGCTGCTGCATCTGCTCCTTCAGCTGCTTCTCCCGCACCTCCAACTGGTCCAGCTCCAGCCGCAACTCATCAAAGCCCTCCAGTGCCTCATGGTTTAAGGGGTTGCTCAGGTCAAGGTGGGAGCCCATCTCCTGAGTCTGGGGAGGAAACACGAAAAACAAGTGGCTTGGGGATGAAGCTACATGGCTGCTTGGCAAAACTTTAGAAGTTAATGAGAACAGAAGTAAAAATACAGCAATTACATGACCTAAGGTTAGTCTATCGAGCTATTCAAAGGACTGGAACCCCTTTGCTCAAAGCATATGCCAGAGGAGGCCAGTACATCCTAAAATATGATGCAACGCCACACATGTGAGCTCCACTGAGACTCAGAACTTGCGTTTCCCATTCAGCCTCCTGTAGCTTTGGTAACATAATGGATGCTGACTCTTAGAGAAATGATGTTATATGTAAACTACTGCTTACCCGTTGCACCGTACCCACAATTTCTGTTGCAATTAAATCACAAAATAGGGTAAAAATGCTACTCTTAATGCTTCTTATACTGATTAGTCTTATTTTGCTTTGCTGATTAATTTCAGTGTTCTTTCCCATTAAACTATACGATACATTCACATTTCTAACAAAATTAATGAAACTGACCTGACGCGCTAATGTTTGCTGAGCACTAGCCTGTGCCAAGTCCTTAAGCACTGTGTGTGTGTGCCCTCATTTACCCCCTACAACCACCTTACAGGCTGGTATGAGATTTTACAGATGAGAGAGCTCAAGTTTCGACAGGGTAAGTCACCTTCCCAGGGTCACACAGGGGGTGAGTGACAGTCAGGATTTGACCTTGCCACTTTTAATCACAGTGCCAAACCACTTCTTCTGAAACACTTTAAAAAGCTTTTAAAAGAATTTATTTTTTAAAAGGCCTAAATTCCTTTTGGTTGTAAAAACCTGGACTCGAGGAAACAGTGGGTAGGACTGAGGGGTTATATCGCTCGGGTTGGAACACCAGGCATCTGAGAACATCCCCCTGAGCTGGGAGGGGCAAGAACATGCCCTGGTTGACACGACAGAGAGGGAGTCCCCAGCCTTCTCGGCATTACCTGCAGGTAGCTGCTCACCAAACTGCTCATGCTGGAGCTTCGGCTGGGGGGTCTCCATAGGTAAGCAGAAGAGCCAGTGCCCAGGGTCCTCCTGTGGGGCCGCAAAACAGACATGCCTGTATCAGAGCAGGGAACACACACACACACACTCGGGGAGGCCTTGGTCGTCACTAGGCAACCAGGTGGTGGTAGCGGCAGTGCCCTCCCAGGTCTAGTAAGAAGGCAAAATCCAACATTTCCACCAAAGCACACATTCAGGTTGGTCGTAGCAGCTGGACCCCACTGTTGAAGTCTAAGCATGATGGCTTTGCTCTTCACTGCCAAAAAAGAACGAAGTGAACATAGTATTTCCCCGTTTTTACTTTAAGTTTTCCTAGAACCTTCGATGCCAGCCATAACTTGTCTACCAGGGAGGAACCAGGAACAGTCAATCTGGTAAATAAAGGTCATGCTGTGCTTCAGGCCTTGAGGTCACTGCTTTACATTATGTTACACGAGTAATGTGGCTGGAAGACCTCTTCTGGTTCACACCAGACATTTCCCTCACTGCAGAAAGTTCTATTTGATGACACTAGTCATTGCAGACGAAACACACTTTTACTTAACGACCAGAATCTTCTCCTTAATCTACAATTATTGCATTTTAAACCTTGTTAGTCTCCACAACCCAACAACTGCACTTCTCAGTATCTACCTGAAAGACAGTCACATATGTGCGTAAGGTGACGTGTGGGGATGCTCTTGGCAGCACTGTCATGGTGGAAAAAGCAGAACCTTTCTAACTCCACATCACTAGAGAAACAGATAAACTGTTTACGCACACAATGGAATACTCTATGCCACAGGTTGGCAATCTTTTTTGTAAAGGGCCAGATAGTGAATATTTTCGGTTTGCAAGCCTTATGGGCTCTGTCACAATTCAACTCTGCCACTGTAGCATGAAAGCAGCCACAGACAATAGGTAAATGAAGGTGTGTCACACACGGCCCTGTGGGCCGTGGTTTGCCAGCCCTACTCCACATCTATAGAACTCCCTGTACAAACACAGATAAAAATCTCAAAAACAATGTGGAATGAAAAAAGCAACCTGCAAAAGTATAGCCATCTCATGATTCAATCGATGTAGCAAATTTTTAAAAAATATATAAAATACAACTATATATACGTAATATTTACAGGCACATGTAGTGAAACACAAAAATATTTGGGAATGACATGCATCAACTACAGGGTTGTAATTACTTCTAGAAAGGGAGAAAAGGAGAAAGGATGGCCACGGGGTGGGGCTTTATTTGGATCTATAATATTTTATTTCTTAAAAAAAAAAGCTATCAGACATAACAAAAAAATCCCACAAGAATCAGCTTGAAGGGACTTTGGCCAAATATAAAGCACCTTAAGGTTTAAAATAATTACAGTGACAGAAGATGACCTATTGAATAAAATAAGAATCCACGAGTCAATACTGCTATAAATGAATAAATAGATGGGGAAGAAGGAAAAGATCTTTCTTACAATAGAATGCCAACTATTAGTGTAGACAGAATGACGGAGTCAGAAAATCACTCTGGTAACCATGATAGTAACTGATTCAGGAAAGATTTACCGGATGCTAAAACTAACAGGAGGGAGATTTAAAAGAAACAGGATAAAAACCTAGTCTCAAAATGTCTTCCCATAAGATACATATTAATTACAAACAGAGAAACAGTAACTTTAGGAGAAACCTGGTTAACACCACCTTAACCAAATGATCATGGTTAACCTTGCAAGTAATGAAACAAACCAACATCCTGTGTCTCCGGGTACAACGTGCTGAGGACACAACACCTGGGGTATTTCTGCCAAAAATGCTTAATCTGAATCCAATAATGAGAAGACACTAGACAAACTCAAATTAAGGAACATTTTACAAAATAACTGGCCTGTACTTTTCAAAATTGTCTGTGCAAAGAGGAGAAACTGTTCCAAATGAACAAGGACTAGAGAGACCCAACAATTCACTGACATGTGATCCTGGATTATAAGAGACATGTCTGGCATAATTCTTAAAATTTGAACACAGTCTGTAGACGAGACAGCAGTATTGTATCAATGTTCTGTGATTTTAACAATTGTACTGAGGTTATACAGATGTCCCCGACTTTAGGAAAGGATGTCCCTGATTTTAGGAAATACACGATGAAGTACTTAGGAGTAAAGGGGAATCAGGTCTGTAACTTATTCTCAACTGATGCAGGAAATAAACCAACATGTTTACATAAAGATAAAGAATGATAAGAAATTCCCTGGCGGTCCAGTGGTTAAGACTCCACGCTTCCACTGTAGGAGGCGCAGGTTCAATCCCTGGTTGGGGAACTAAGATCCCACATGCCACGTGGCACGGCCGGAAAAAAAAAAAAAGAAAGAGAGAGAGAAAGAATGATTAAAACGTTTGTAGTAAAATACTGATAACTGGGGAAGTGAAGTGAATGAGTACTGTGTACTATTTTTACAACTTTTCTGTAAGTCTGAAATGATTTTAAAATTGAACAGTTCTAAAAATGACACAAAGCAAATATGGCAAAAATGTTAGCTCTTAAATCCTGGTGATTGGCAATTGGGTTCCATTATAGTCAGTATTTTTTCCTCCATAGAAAGAATTCCCTAATAAGAAATTCACGGGCCTCCCTGGTGGCGCAGTGGTTGAGAGTCCGCCTGCCGATGCAGGGGATACGGGTTCGTGCCCCGGTCTGGGAGGATCCCATATGCCGCGGAGCGGCTGGGCCCGTGAGCCATGGCTGCTGAGCCTGCGCATCCGGAGCCTGTGCTCCGCAACGGGAGAGGCCACAACAGTGAGAGGCCCGCGTACCACAAAAAAAAAAAAAAAAAAAAAAAAAAAAAAAAAAAAAAAAAAAAAAAAGAAATTCAAAAATTGGAAAAACAAAAACAAAAACAAAAACACCACCCTATTAACAGAAAGCAAAACAAAACAAAGAATGCTGGACTTGAGTTTAACTCAAGTCTAGTACCCTGGCCCTGGCCTTGCTGCCTGCCAGCTGTGTGACTCTGGGCAAGTCCCTCCACTCTCTGAGCCTGTTTCCTCAGCACCTTGCTCCTGGAACGGTTGTGAGGATGCAGTTGGACAGTGTGTGAGTGCCATACTGGTGTAGGAAAAGAAAACACAGCAAAGCAACCTTTCCAGCAACCCTTACATGGACGAGCCTTCGCTCCCTCTCTTACTGGCCTCCATGATAACTGTATCTATGAGAACACATTGGGGAAAAGCCCACTGCTCCCCACCTCGCTCCCACACCAAGTCCCTTAACACATCTGAAAACCTTGGGTTTCACATATGTGTCTCCACTGACTCACGCCACCTGGCCAGTTAGGTTAGTTTAAGGTTGGAGCCTCCAGATGCTATCGCTAGTCACGATTCAACCAAGTCTATAAAATTAGCAAGCATAAGAGTTGCAAAGCTACAGGTAATTTACTGCACAAGCAAAACTGCTTTGAGTAGACTGGTGGCAAGCTTCAAAACTTCAAACATCTCTTTCTCCTCTTTTCAACCAAGCAGTTAATTCTTCAAGGTACCTGGCAAACGTCGGCCAGGCAGCATCCAAGTCATAGCCCCTCGATGCCAGGTCAAACTGGATGTCGGTCAGCTCGTAGAGTTGGCCCACGATGTCAGAGCTCAGCTTTGGCTTCAGAAAGGGGCTCCTTGCGTAGTACCAGTCACTGCAGGGAAACACAAAAAGGGGTCAAGTACAGGAGCACATAAAGAAAGGGAAGAGTGCATTTAATTAGTCCTCCCAGTAAGGCTCTGCCTCATCAAATTCCAACTCAGATTACTAAATTAATTAAAGACAGACACATACACATACACCCCAATTTGATTTTCACTGTAGGAGCACGTAACTCTCAAATAAGTTTGCTCTTCTTCAGGGAAATTACTGAAGTGAATTAGATGCTTATTTGTTTATTATTTATATCATACCTATTTCCAAATGAATGCGAGAAACCTTAAATCTGAATTACTGTCCAAGAAAGGGCAGTTGTAGGGGAAAGAACACTTCTTTTTTAAAAGAAAATCTTTTCTTCTATCCCTTCCAGAGAACTCAATACAGGACATTGAACTCACTGCTAATTTCTGTCCAGACACCAACATAAAAGCCAAGGAACAAAACATCTCCATTTTGAAGTGGTAGTTGTTTCACTTCACGTGAAGCAATAAGAATTAAAAAGACAACACTGATGAGTTTAATGAGCTACTAGGCTGATATCCGTGAACTGGAATACACTGGAAGTCAAGCTGTTTATGACAGTTTTCACCACACATCACAACAAAATAACCTTCAAATCAAATGTGCAAAGGTTCTCAACTCACATGCATTCACAAAGCCTGGCACATGCAAGAGCAATACACATTTATGCAAATCAATCTTAAAGGTGACAAAATGAAACAAAATATTTCCCCCCAATGGTTTTTCTTTTATTCAGAAGTATTTCTTTTAATTAACTGGAAGAACACTCCAGAGGTAGAGGGAAGGCAGAGCTGGAAAAGGGATGCCGGGCGAGCCAAAGAGGTTCAGCTGATTGGCAGCTGATCTGCTGGCTCCTAATCTGACACCCTCTCCCCGCCTTACACGCTCAACCCCACCTCTCCCTCCTCCTTCTCCTCCTGCTGAGGCTTCAGCACTAGGGGCACAAAGGCTCCCCATCTGGTCACTCATCACAATCTCCAGGGAGCCCAGACCCATGGGGCGGGCGTTGACTCAGTGTCTCAGGTGAGGCCCCAGGCTTGCTGGTGTTAAAAACCCAACAGGTGATTCTGATGAGAGGCCAAGGCTGCAACCCACTGGTCCAGGGTGACCAGTGGGGTCTGCCCATTAGTGCCAGCACCAAGGACCTGCCATCCACCAGAGGAAACTACCTGGCATTAGGAGTTCAGAGACCTAGACCCAAGCTCCTGCTTTGCGCCTCAGCATCAGTGGGGCCCAGAGAAAGGCATTTGGCCTCTCTGAGCCTCACTTTCCTCACCTGTGAAAGATCAGTGCTACCTGCCCAATGTGCGCCAAGGACTGTGGTAGGGAAGGGGAGAGGAGGATGATAGGTGGAGGCCCCTGCTTGTGCCAGGGTGTGACACAGACAGGCACTGCTGCTGTGGTTGTCATTATTATTGTTTAGTTTATCACATTTATTTGAAGTCTTCTGAACTTGTTTCAGAGACGTTATACACTTTAATACATGCTGAGAAGTGCTGAAAAATTGTTCACTGCAAAAACAATAATTTAAAAAGAAAAATACACATACTCCTATCCTTTATCAAATCATGTTCTCATATACTTTTTTAAAAATAGATCTTTACTGGAGTATAATTGCTTCACAATACTGTGTTAGTTTCTGTTGCACAACAAAGCAAATCAGCCATATGCATACACGTGTCCCCATATCCCCTCCCTCTTGAGCCTCCCTCCCATCCTCCCTATCCCACCCCTCTAGGTCATCGCAAAGCACCGAGCCAGTCTCCCTGTGCTACGCTGCTGCTTCCCACCAGCCAACGATTTTACATTCGATAGTGTATATATGTCGACGCTACTCTCACTTTGCCCCAGCTTCACCCTCCCACCCCATGTCCTCAAGTCCATTTTCCTCTTCAATTATTTGGTCTTGTACGTTTTTGCCTTGCTCCTTCATTTGTGACAAATTTTTTTGCAGTCTCTTTTTTTTTTTTTTTTTTTAATGAGTGGGATTGTGCTCCTGTCTTACTGGTTGTTTGGCCTGAGGCTTCTAACACTAAGGTTTGTAGGCTATTGGGTAGAGCTGGGTCTTGGTGCTGAGATGAGGAGCTCCGTGAGACCTCACTCCAAAGAATATTCCCTGGGGTCTGAGGTTCTGTTAGTCCAATGGTTCAGACTTGGAGCTCCCACCGCAGGAGCTTTGGCCCAACCCTGGGCTTGTGAACCAAGATCCCGCAAGCTGCCTGGGGCAGCAGGAAAAGAAAGAAACATACAACAATAGCAAAGTAAAAAATAAAATTAGACTAGGGAACTAACAGATATGTTAGGAAGAATATAAAAATAAAAATATAGATGAATCAACAACCGGAAGGTACATTAGTACCACAATAGTAAAAAAGAAGAGGAGGGAAAAGAAAAAGAATAAATAAAAATTTTAAAAAGGGGGGGAAAAGGCCTTGCTTGTGGAGGGTGGGATCTAAGCAAGGGTGAGGTTTGGGTGGTGGGTGGGGCCAATCCTCAGGACCCACAGGGCTGGTAAACACCCTGGGGGCTGTTGGGGTGCGGCTTAGGCTCAAGGAACAGAAGGGGCCCAGGCGTGCTCCCCACCCCTGGTCTCAGAGGGCAGGGGACCTCACCTGGGAGCCCAGCAGGCTCCCTGGACTCAAGTGGGAAGGGCAAATGCCCTCTGCTCCTCCTGGGTGGCCCCTCCCGCCTGCCTCTCCTGATCTCCCCAGCCTCCCTCCTATGCCCCCAAGGACCCACGTGGCCTGGAGGGGGCCTTGGAGGGCAGGGGATCGGCTTGGGAGCTCAGAAGGCTCCCCAGCCAGAGTGGGCAAGGCGATCGCCCTCCGCTCCTCTCCCGCTCTTCCCGGAGAGTCCCTCCTGCCTGTCTCTCCTGGTCTCCCCGGCCTCAGGGGCACTGATCCTGTCTGGCCTCCACTTCTCCTCCCCACTCAGTCCCCCTACTGGTTCACTCTGGGGTTTCCTCCCTTCTCCTTGGGCATCAGAGTCCCCCACCAGCAGCTGGCAGGCACCCTAGCTGTGGGGAGAGGCTAACTCTGCGTCTTCCCACACTGCCCTCTTGACTCCGTCTCCTCATGTTCTCATATACTTTCTAATTCTTTTATATATTTTTTGTAATTTCATTGTTGCCATTAGGATAGATAAGATTTGCATTCTTTTTCATTGATTATTATATTGTTATTTTCCTTGTTGCTATATAGACTTCCTTATTGCAATTTTATTTATTTATTTATTTATTTGGCAGGCAAAGAGTGAGTTTATTAGCATAGGAAACTTGTGAGAGATACAACTGGGCAGGCAAGGCAGCGCAGCAACCCCAAGAACAGAGTAGGCTACATTTTTATAATCAAAGAAAAAGTGGGGAGGGGAGAAGACCACCTCTTCCTCACTCTTGGGCAGCTGTCAAGGCTTACATAATTAGTTCCTCCTTTAACCCTATACAGTCTAACCTGGACTGTCATGGCACTACTTAAATCATATGTATATTAGCAAAAGGGTGGTAACATATACTAAAATATGGTAAGTCATCTCAGGTTTTGGTATACCTTATTGCAATTTTAAATGATGCCTTGCTATGCCATTTAAAATAATTTGCTGTAATTTAAAAAAATTAATTAATTTATTTGTTTATTATTTTTTTTTTTGGTTGTACTGGGTCTTTGTTGCTGCACGCGGCTTTCTCTAGTTGCAGCGAGTGGGGGCTACTTTTCGTTGTGGTGCATGGGCTTCTCATTGCAGTGGCTTCTCTTGTTGTGGAGCATGGGCTCTACACATGCAGGCTTCAGTAGTTGTGGCTCGTGAGCTCTAGAGCGCAGGCTCAGTAGTTGTGGCGCACGGGCTTAGCTGCTCCACGGCACGTGGGATCTTCCAGGACAAGGGCTCGAACCCGTGTCCCCTGAATTGACAGGCAGATTCTTAACCACTGCGCCACCAGGGAAGCCCTAATTTGCTGTAATTTAACCGCCCCCCATCACTGGACATTGATGGCTTCCATCTTGTGTATTGTAAGTAGCATCACCATTTTTTTTTAATTGAAGTCTAGTTGATTTACAATATTGTGTTAGTTTCAGCTGTACAGCAAAGTGATTTGGTTACACATATTCATGTACATATCTATATTCTTTTTTTAAATTCTTTTCCATTATAGCTTATTATAAGATATTGAATATAGTTCCCTGTGCTATACAGTAAATCTTTGTTTATTTTATATATGGTAGTGTGCATCTGTTAATCCCATACTCCCAATTTATTCCTCTCCCCCCTTCCCCCTTTGGTAACCATAAGTTTGTTTTCTATGTCTGTGAGTCTGTTTCTGTTTCATAAATACGTTCATTCATACTGTTTTTTAGATTCCACATATAAGTGACATCATATGATATTTGTCTTTCTCCGTCTGACTTATAAGTAGTATCATTATTATTAGTGAGGGAACTTTGGGTCATTTCTGAATGGTGTGGGGTAAAGCCCAGCACTGTCATGTATTTACCTGGTCACTTTGGTGTTCATGAAGCACTGCTGTAAGGTGTCGGCCAACCTCTGGTGCACCAAGGAGTAGCGAATAAATGCTCTTCCCTTTCCCAGAGATGTTCGGAGCTGGAAAATGTAGATAAAATAGAAATGAAGAGCCGTTAGACTAACTCCAAATACAGGCTTCATGGATGGCTGACAAAAGCAGAAACAAAACAGGGCAGAAAACGTCACCCAATCCTACCCTACACATAACCTTCACTTATGTCCCTCAAAGAACACAAAACATTTGAGAATGTCACCCCACAGAGGGAGGCCTAAAGTGGGTGGATGTCTTGCAGGCCTCCGTCTGAGAATAATCTGTAGACTCCAGCAAACGTGTCAAGGAAGATACAGTCACGAGAGGCTCAAATACCTACTGTGGATTCTACTGGAATGTCATTCTTCCTCCTCTGCTCCATCAGAATCCCTGGGTTTAGAGTCAGAGCTGAAACGGTCTGACTTAAGTTGGAATATTTAGAGAACAGGTTGGAGGTAAATGAAGGGCTTCTCATACCAGAAGTACGCTTGAAGAGGAAGAGATGGCCTCAGTTTAGCTAATGCCTGGGCTTGTTTTTGAAGTTTTGGGAGAAGAGATGCAGGGGAAGAGGCCTAAGGGGCTTGGCTGGAGCCCATGTGGAAGGGGGAAGAGAGGGGAGGGCAAAAGGCAGGGGAGTGTTAGGGGGACTTGTGATGGATGTATAACTGCCTCCTCTGTGTCCTTGTGGAACCATCACTAAAATCCACATATCTGTCAACGCTTTCCTGGTTGGATTTATTTTCAGCTATACCAACTCACTGCATTTAGTCAGAAGGTGCCCAGGGGGTGAGGGCAGGGGTGTTTCTAGGTGGCCCAGTTACACTGAAGTAATGAAAAATGGGTGTGGTTCTGTTTCAGGAAGTCTGAGGTGGATGGAGGGTCCAGGTGCAGGCCTGTCTTCAAAACCTCTCCCCACAGTGCCAAAACATGGCTTCTAAAGAGGTTTCTGGAAGTTTGTTGTGATGGTGGTGGGGTATGCTGGTCACAGACTCTGGCCCTAGTTGCCAGGATGGACCATGGGCTATTAAGCTGTCCAAGGGTACAGCTATAGAAGACACTTGAGATCTGTAGGAAAATTAGGATTCATGCTCCCAATGTTTCAGCCCCAGAAGCTCAAGATAAGTAGGCAGGAACTCAAAAGCTCTCAACCTACCACATGCACCTGTTCTGTCAGGTGCTGGCTCTGAGCAGGGTAAGCCAAGACCCATTCCCTCCTCACCTCTTCAAAGGTCAGAAATGTTTAACTTGGTGGTTGGGGGAAGGGACGGTAGTGGTTTGACCAAAAGATGGTCCTAATCCTCCATCCTATTAAGAAGCCAGCCATGGTGCTGGAATGAGACAGGAAACATGAGGTATGACCTTAAGCACCGGCACATTCATGATGCTATAAACATCCCGGTACCCAGCACCTTTTAGCTCAGAGCTATATATCTTCTCATTGCTGACTCGAGGAAATGATACCACAATATGAAGTAGTTTTAAAAAATAAGAAGGTGTGAAACCTCATAAGACATTTATGTAAGAGGCTGTAAGACATTTTTCCACGTGAGCTTTGTGGGTTTGGGGTACAGCCAGGAGGTCTGGAAATAAAGGTGGGCAGCAGCCTGACCTGGCTTTATCAAAACCACCATGGCATGTCCGTGCGGAATGGATCAAGATAGGTGCCCAGGGGAGAATCTTGATGACATCCCTATGTCCAAATGCTTTTCCACTGATAAGTGAGGTGAGAACAAAGTGTTCAGTGGTGATAACCAGGAAACCCAGGCAGCCGAGAAGAGCTGAGCAAGGCACCCTGAAGTGAAGTGTGTTGGTCATACAAATGCACACCCACACATAGGCCCTGCAGAATCTAAAAGGAACCCCACATAACAGCCCATGACTGTAAGCTCCCAAGGGAAGGGCTTGTTTTTTTTGTTTTTAATTAATTTATTTTTGGCTGTGATGGGTCTTCGTTGCTGTGCGTGAGCTTTCTCTAGCTGAGGAGAGCAGGGGCTACTCTTCTTTGTGGTGCGTGGGCTTCTCATTGTGGTGGCTTCTCTTGTTGCGGAGCATGGGCTCTAGGCATGAGGGCTTCAGTAGTTGTGGCACACAGGCTCAGCTGCTCCGCAGCATGCGGGATCTTCTTGGACCAGGACTCGAACCCATGTCCGCTGCAGTGGCAGGCGGATCTTTAACCACTGCGCCACCAGGGATGTCCCGGGGCTTGTCCTTATTAATAAAATGGCCATTGTAACAGCATTTAGAACATTTAATTTTTTAAAGGCAAACAGTTGAGGCTACATTTTAAATCAGGCCTATTAACTGAATTGATTATATATGTAAAAGGAGCTATTTTAAAAGGTCTTTTTAGGGACTTCCCTGGTGGTGCAGTGGTTAAGAATCCACCTGTCAATGCAGGGGAGACGGGTTCGAGCCCTAGTCCGGGAAGACCCCACATGCTGTGGAGCAAGTAAGCCCGTGCGCCACAACTACTGAGCCTGTGATCTAGAGCCTGCGAGCCACAACTACTGAGCCCACGTGCCACAGCTACTGAGGCCCATATGCCTAGAGCCCATGCTCTGCAACAAGAGAAGCCAACACAATGAGAAGCTCATGCACTGCAACGAAGAGTAGTCCCCGCTCGCCGCAACTAGAGAAAGCCCGTGCACAGCAAAGAAGACCCAACAGAGCCAAAAATAAAATAAATAAATAAATAAATTTTTTTTTTTTAAAAAGGTCTTTCTAAACATCCTTTGGGGAAGGGAACAGTAATAGTTCCCTTATACTGCAAATGAATATACTGCATAGCCTTGTTGGGTTTTTTTATTTTTGAACTTTTTGAGATCATGGGTCCACTTTCATTATCCAATTTCTTAATTTTTGTTAGCATCTAATCAGAACTCATTGCACTATACCGAGAAGCGATACAACACTTAATCATGCACCTGAGTGTCCCACCAGGCAAGATCTCACAGGACCTATCTGTGCTACCTGGACATTAAACCAACTCCTCTGAGCCAGGATCTTTCCTCATTTTCTCAGCTGTCAGAAGGTACAGCTGGTGGAAAATGCCCAGCCCTCAGTGTCCACGTGTCTAACACCATCATTCGCTATAAGGAGAAACCCATCTGGCTCCAGCTGGCACGGCCAGGGAGTTCTTCCCAGAGCACCTGACCCTGTGGCCTTTGCGGAAGGCTGGCCAAGGAGCATGTCTGCCGACTTCAGAGGGACCTTAGACTTACTCGTGAGATACTGGAAAGAAGATGAAATATACAAACCCTTTAGGCCTCCTGCTTCAAATCTAGGGGATTACTTGCTCCTTAATGTACAAAGTTCTTCACTCCCAGATGGACTAGGCTGGTGTGTGTGTGTGTGTGTGTGTGTGTGTGTGAGAGAGAGAGAGAGAGAGAGAGAGACAGAGACAGGGACAGAGGGACAGAGGGACAGAGTATGCGTGTTGTTGTTGATCTGGAGTTTTGTAAAACAGCAAAGCCATGGCATTCTGCTCTTGAGGGGCTCAGAACTTAATGTGGGAAGCTGCTTAGTTGTCTCTCAAGATCCCACATCACTCTCTTCATTTCAAATCCAAGTTTCCTGGGCGAATCATAGGGAAAGTAGCCTAGCAAACTCTAAGAATTTTATCTAAGAAACCGATTCTTTTAAAAAAGGTAAAGGTGTCCTATGCCGTACACCTCTCGGGGGCACCATGAGCAGACCACAGTGTGAGCAGCCCACCCTGTTAGGTTACGTTTGGGTTGGGGTCTAATACAGTCAGGACTGAGCCATTCCTCAGCTTGGTAAACGCTCACCTAGGTGGCTTCCCGGAGCTCTCAGTGGGCAGTGCACGTACCTGGACTGGATTTCTTTACTTCCTTCCTACACGTAAACCCTCACTTCCTCACCTGGCTGTCTGCAGCAAAGGTCTCTGCGAGAGAGGTTTAAGGCAGGCAAGGGAAAGACGTGACGTCCTTGGTTGCTCTGCTTACCTCCGAAATAGACTTGACGAATCGGATCCCGTCATTGGCTCCTTTCACCTTGGCCAGGCAGGCACAGAAGTAATCCCAGTAGTCCTTCTTGTTGCCCAGGAGGGTGGCCTTCTCTTTCTGATCGAACTGGGGAGGGAAAGGAGAGTGAGGACGTCCAAACGCACTGCTGTTTATCCCACCATTTAAACGATGAATAATGACAGCTTCTTAGTTGCCTGGCACTAGGTGAGGCCCTTTATTGGCATTATTTTTATTTACTGGTGAATGAGGGGGTTTTTGCCCTCAATTTACAGGTGAGGAAACTGAGGCTAGGAGAGGTTAAGTAACTAGCTCAAGGTCATACAACTAGTGAGGTGCAGGAATAATAGGCGCCCAAAGGGACCTCTGTGCATAGAGTTGGGTGGAAGACACCAAAGGTGCTATTAAGACATGGTAAAGAAACTCAAATGAAAAGTTTTAAGGGTAACATGAAGAGTGTTAACAATGTCTCGACATAGGGAAATGTGTTAGTGACATTTTATCTGTTACTCAACTCAAGTTTCAATACTGTTTTAATATACATAGAATAAATTCAAATAAATGTCAGCCATGAGCCATTTCAAATCCAAAACCAAAATGGGCTGAGAAAAAAAAAAGCCCCATTAATACTTTCACAATGTAAAACAAGAGAACCAGTTGAAAAGGCATGTGACCAAAAAAGAGGGGATATATGTATACATACAGCTGATTCACTTTGCTGTACAGCAGAAACACAACATTGTAAAGTAACTATACTCTAATTAAAAAAAAAAAAAGACACCTGAAAGGTGAGCCTTCAACACACTGAGACACCTCCTCCAGTGGGCTCTCATCCTATACACGTTGGTGGGAGGTGACATTGCAAACTTATGGTGTTCAAAATGATAGAGGATATCTTCCTATAATGTAATGTTCTATAGCATTTTTTATTATAAAAGATTTGCATACATTGTTAGGACAACTGGATAAAACAAAAAAGAAAAGAAAAAATTATAATGCCTACACCATCACCCTAAGATAACTTGTTATCATATTGGTCCATTTCCTTCCTGCCTATTGTAGTTGCCTGTATTTTTCCACATCTGCAGAGTTCTCTAGATCTGTGCTTCTTGAACCAAGCAGATATAAGCATTACACTGTAAACATGTTAAAAGAAAACTTCCTGAGCTGACCTCAGAGATCCTGATTCAGCAGGTCAAGGTGGGAACCAAGAGTGCACTTCTAACCGGCTCCCAGGTGGTGCCGATGCTGCTGGCCTATGGACCACACTTTGAGGAGCGAGGCTCTAAAACAGGGGCCTCTGGATAATCTTCAGAGGGTCCGCACACTCCTGGAAAATGTGTGATTGCGTGTGTATGCATGTGTTTGGGGAGAGATTCCATAGCTTTCACCGGACTGCCAAAGGGGTATGTGACTCCCCCAAAGTTAAGATCCCTGCTATACAGAGAGACCTTGTGACCTGCATTAAGATGACCTAAATCTCTGAAGAATGTTCTCGATTCCCAAAACCATCCTGAGGGGCAACATTCTGATTCCCCAGAGGATCACACTTGGAGGCTGGGGACGGCTCTGACCTTCAGTCTAACCAGGAGGGCTCAACAGCTGCACTGAGCTTTCAGAGCTGCATCCTGAATGTTGATGAAGAAGCCAAGAGGGAGACAAGAGACAGTAGAGCAGAAATCAACACATGACAGGAGTCACTTACTTGAAGGAGATACTCAAGTTTATAAGAAAACTTATGCAAGCTGGTGCTGTCATCTGTGACGGGTTCCCCTGCTTCCTTAAATTCTCTGCTGAGTTCTGTCACAGCATCTTTAAGACAACAAACAGGAGCATGTCACCAGATGGAGACTGGCCTCAGACAGAGCAGTGGGATGGCCCCAGGGAGCAGCAGGCGTAAGTGGCCCATGACGGCAAAGCACCGTGCACATGTGAAGCGCTACATAAACATCCATGGGCGGGAACTCCAAGTCAGAAGGCGCTAGGATGTCCTGAGAGCCCACAGGTACTTTACAACAGCTCACTGACTGGGCACATTTCTTGGTCATCCCTGTAGGCCCACCATGTAGGCCTTATCATTTGCGAGTAGTATTTCGTCAAAAATGTCTGCTGTGTGGATATATCATAGAGCAGTCCCCTAATACTGACCTCCTGAGAGCTTTATCCTCTTCTCCAGCCATGTTTCTTGTTCTTCACTATAACCCCACTGCTCGGTACAGTTAAGTCCAGGTTTCCAGAGGACCCAGAATATGCAGAGGTCATGATGACAATGCCAAGAATGACACCACCACCTGCTTCTGTTAACTGAGTACTGGTTAGGGACCAGGCCTCTGCATGTCTTTCTCGTTCAACAGAGCATTGTGAGGCAGGAATTGCTTTATTTCAACAAATCTAAGATGCAACTGATTTTAAGATGATCCCAATTTCAGAGCCGTTAAAATGTGAAAAAAAAGTAAATGCACGGTAGAATTGATGAAGGCTGGCATTGTCATCCCCACTTTACAGATGAGGAACTCACGGACAGGTCAGAGCCAAAGATCACGGGTGGCAAACAGCAGAGCTGAAATGAGAACCCTGGTTTTCTCAGGGGCTCTCTGACCCCAGAGCTCACCTCTTAACTTCTAAGACGATTTACCTCCCAGTGTAGAAAAAGAGGAAAAACCCCTTTGACTCTCACGCACAGCCCTGCCGTGGGACAGAGGGACTGTCAGAAGTTGGGTTTGGTTTAGACACTGAGAAAAATGTCCCCAGCCGAGACGGTTGGGACATGCTGCACAAAGCTATCTCCTCTGACAATTTTTGAAAGAAAAGGAACCCCTAGCCACTGCTCTCAGACACCATGGTTAGAAAGCAGACCTGCCAGGACTGAAGCTGAGCCTGAGCTGCTAAAAGTTAATCAACACTGACCCCTCAGGCAAAGGTCAGCAAATGGCAAAGACATGTTCTTGGGACTGAGTCTCACAACAAGTGACTGTGGTCTGGTGTGCCCTACTAGAAGTGTCTGCTGGGGCGGCACTGACAGCCAGCAGCCAGGGGCCAGGAAAGACACAGGTAAAGCTCATAACCTGACCTGGGAACTCCTGAAATTTTGAAAGAAGGAGCCTTGGACGTGGAATATGAAATTTCCAGCTCTAATCTCTGATAATTACCAACAGATGAAAAGAAAGGGTCTTGAGAAAGTGTGGTGCCTTTTAAAAATTCCCACCAAAGTGCTCTGAGGGCTGGGTATAGGACATTGAGATGGCATTGGGATGTGGGGCATGACAGACGAGGATAGCACATGGGGTGGGAAAGGGCAACTGAACAAATTCTGATGCCTGTCCTCCTCCCTGGATCAGGAGCTCTGCCATGGGCTCCTCTCTTCCCTCCAGTAAGGACCTCTGGGTCCCAGAGTCATCCTTGAGAACCAGAAACTAAAACAGAGAGAAGATGGCTTACTTTGTGGAGAAACCTCTGAAGACCAGAGGCAAACTCAGATTTGCAGAGACTGTCATTTTACTTTCTGTGTGTATGTGTGTGCATGTGTGTGTGTGTATATAGATTTAAAAAGAAAAAAGCCATCTCCCACCCCACATTTTAGCTGGACGTAGACTGGTGTGGTTAAGAGCACAGACCCTGGCACCAGGTGTGTGTGCAAACTCAGGCTCTGCCTGACTGGATGTGTGACCGTAGGCAAGTCACTTAACCTCTCTGTACCTGTTTCCACATCTGCAAAATGGGAATAATGGTCCCTGCCTCATAGGACCAAACGTGAGGACTCAATGAGCTATTATCTGTGAGACTTGTGCCTGGCACACATGAAATGCCATGAAAGCCCAAAATACTACATAAACAGGAGATAAGCATGAGGAAGTGATTTTTATCTCATCGATATTTGCCTTCACGATGAAGACTGTTGTGGCCTCCACTAGCCTGGGTATGAGAGACTGCAGTTGGTTATCACTGTTTCTGAGCAGTTAGGAACCTGCACCTTGAGTCTGTCAGGAGAGTGTCACTGGGGTCCCCATGACATGGATGAAGAAGTCAGCTTCAGACAGTGTTGTAGCAAATGTGCTGGTGCTCCAGAGAGGCTTACAAGACCTGCCCTGGTGATCCATGAGGGACGGAAAACTTGCCAAAATTCTCCCCTTGGGACGTCACCTGAAAGGGTGAACCTGGGCCCTGGACTCCACAGCCAGTACAGAACACAGCGCATTCCTCCCGAGCCTGCTCTCTGCACACGCACCCCCACCTGCCTTGCCTTTGTCCAGTGAGCCAAGGCCCACAAGTCTCTCTCACTGGGCAACGTTGAGCTCAGGGAAGTCTGGGAGGCAGCAGGCCCAGAACTGGAGTGAGTTCCACCCGGGACCAGGTGGAAGAGCAAAACAAGAAAGATGGGTGTCTCGTCTTCCTGCTTCGAAGGAGGCAGAATATCTCTGCAAATGAGCCAATTCTACCATCTCCCAGAGGCTCACAATTCAGACTTAACGGGTGGTTTGAAAACACAAACA
This sequence comes from Hyperoodon ampullatus, assembly GCF_949752795.1. Lineage (NCBI taxonomy): Eukaryota > Metazoa > Chordata > Mammalia > Artiodactyla > Ziphiidae > Hyperoodon > Hyperoodon ampullatus. The sequence continues at coordinate 42,301,882 of NC_136923.1, read as the reverse complement.
CACACACACACAAAGAAATCAGACCCAGACCCAGAAAGGGGTATTTGATTTTGTTTACAAAGTGCTTTTACAGTGCCTGAGAGGAGGGCCAGGCAAGGTCCCCCAGCCTTAACAGGGTGGACATCTGAGCCCCAAATATTTCAATATGATGTGTCCCGAGGGCTCCGATTACTCTCGGTGTAAACACAGATCACAGGGCTAATTTCAGCTGGCAACAGCAAAAGCACAGTCACAGCTCTCTCAACACCAAGCTCGGTGTGCCCTGCAGCCAAGCCGTACCTTGCAAATCGCGGATGATTCTCTGCAGCTGGCTCTCTGCGCTGGTGGACGCCATGGTAACCGTGACCGTCAGGGGCCGCCTTTCCTGGCTGTGGGCCTCCTGCCTGGGGCCGCTCAGCAGTGGTCAGACTCCGTGGTGGCACCTGCACAGGAAGGAGGCCGTGGAGGAGGCGGTCACGGACACAATTTAAAGACAGTAGTAGAGGCATGCTGCTCCGGGCACAAAGTCGCCCCATCTGGCGTCTTCCCTCAATGGGAAGGGCCTGACCTTTCTGTGTGGGCCTTGCTCTGTGGGCATTCTCTGATACACTTATGTTCAGACACAGGGACCTGGTTGGGAGCTTCAAAAGAAACAAGATCAACTCAATAGCACGACCTATTCTTTCTGAGCTCCCCTCCTAGTCTGCCCTTAGACAGGCCTGCCGCACTCTCCACCTTTAAAAACGCTTCCCAGTGGCTCCCCCCATCCCCCTACACCAAGGCCAGAACTAGTCCAACCCCGATCACTGACCTGCTAAGCCTAAGGTGCCACCACACCAGATCTGCCGTCTCCTCCAGGCCGGGCCCTACCCCCTCCCCAGGCAGCTGAGGACACATACCCTAAGGGCTTCCGGACCAAGGAGAGCCTGGCTTGCCTCTCAGGGAGGTCTGCAGCCTCCAGCCACCAGAGTCCCGCTCAGCTTGGGAGGGCAGACACCAGGGGCTGTCAGGGGCCTGCACAGCCCTCAGGACCAGTCAAGGGCAGTCTCTATTTTAAGCTCAGTTACAGTCCTCTCACGGCTGGTGAATCCAGAGTTACCAGCGCTGCTTGGGCAGCTGCTGAAGTGATTTAAGGACACAGTGGTGGCTGGAGACCAACAAAGAGGAGATACGAGCAGCGTCGGAAGGAGGTCTGGACATGCACTTGGACACCACCGTATCCTCCTTTCAGAACCTCTAACCCTTTCCTTAGATGTTCGCTGCAAAGGCGTAACATTTGCTGGCAAAAGCAGTTGGCAAGACTAGAGGTGGCCGTAGTAGCCACCCCTAGACGAGGGCCTGCTGTGCACTGGGCCTGTTAGGTGCTTTACACACTCACTCATTTTAATTCTCAGCAGCACCCTGGGAGATAGATAACGTACAGGGGAGAAACTGGCATACAGAGAAGCTGTGTAACTTGTCTAAGGCCCCGGGCCAGCAGGGAGGGGAATCGTGATGTGAACTCTGGTCAGTCTGAATTCAACCCCTTTGGCTCTACAACAGAGCCACTGTCACTACAGCAAATGTCAACCGCTTCCACTGGCTTCTAGGAACTGCCCTGAACTCCAGCGCCTCTCAACTGTGCCACCACCTTGAGTGTTTCAAACATGAACTGGTCCTCACTCTCCCACCACGCTCTTCGCCTTACTGCTCCAGGAGACAAGGCAAGAAGATCCAGGAGGAGAAATGGTCACCAACCTCAAGTTCCTCCAAATATTTACACAAGCATTCCAGGTCAGCCTGAGGCCTGGGGAGGGCCTGTCATGGCGCAGATATGCCAAGGCCTGTTTTTAACTCACGAGCCAGTGCAGCTGCGAGTCAGTGAAAACAAGGCCCAAAGAGGGCTTCTCCAGCCTAGGAGGAACTAGACAGGTACATACCTATACCACACTCCCAGTAATTCGTGACATGGAGCCCCAGAGAGTCAGGGCATCCACAAAGACTCCGCCAAAGTCCCTAGCAAGTGCTGGCACCCTGCCATCACAGACGCCAAACCGAGGGTGGGTGTGATTTTCCAGAAGCCAGCCTGCCCATCCCTGGGCGGCTCTCTAGGTCAGCTGCTGAACAAAGAGCCTGAGCAGGGACCAGCCAGGGCCCTAGAGAGCAGGAGCCCAGGATGGGCCAGACTTCTGCAGGGGCTCTGCTGCCTGGGCAGACACTTGGCTCCTCCCCCAGCGAGGAGGAGAGGACCAAGGATCATCACTGTCAATGCACAGCTGTCCCGGCGCCACACTGTCAAGTGCAGCCTTGGGATACTGGGGCAACAAGGCACCATCCAGCCCTGGAGGAGCTCGACTGCGCACCAAGAAGACAGACAGAAAAGCATCCAGATGTGCGGATATGGCAGAAGAGGTCCATGCAGAGACATGAATAAAAAGTTATGGGTACTCAGCAAGGAGAGGGAATGAACCAGGGATACACACAACAGATGATGTTTGCCGAGTGAAAGAAGCCAGACTGAAAAGTTACCTACTTTATGATTCCATCTGCATCCTGTTCTTACAAAGGCAAAACACTGGGGGGAAATCAGATCCATGGGTGCCAGGAGCTGAGGGGGAAGGGAGGGTTTGACGACAAGAGAGTATGCAGAAATTTTGGTGGGCAACTCTAGTCTGCGTCGTGATTATGGTGTTGGTTACATGACTGTATATATTTGACGAACATAAATTTGTCAGAACTCACATACTGTACATCTCATCTCAGCAAACAAAAGAGCAGCATCGGTATGAATTTAGCAAGATGCAATGGGACCTGAGGAAGGGAACTTTCATTCTGCTGGGGGAAAGGAGAGGATGGTGGACACTCTCAGTAATGGCAACTGAGTTGGGTGATGAACAGGAGGTCATCGAAGAGACCTGAGGGGGAAAGGGCGCCAGGGTGGAGGGCACGGCAGGTGTAGAGGCTGTTTCTCTACCTGCACTCCCCTTACTTGACTATGGTCACCAGAGAGCTTTGTACCTTCGGGAAGAAATAATCTTGTAAGAAGATAACCTATACCCCATGAGTCCACTGGGTCTCTGTGTATACTTACTTAAAACTAGGCTGAGACTCGCAAACGACAGAGAGGGCGGAGCCTGGGAAGGAAGCACTAACGACAACAGATTCTTAGTCATCCAGGCTCTGGATGGGACAACCCATGAACTATACGACCAGCTGGATCTCCTAGAAACCAGCCCTCTTTGGAGCCTGGCACAAGGGCAATAGTGTCTGTAAACCAAACTGGCATCTTGGAATGATGAGCCTGAACAGACAGAAACATGCTCCTTCAAGACTTCTTGGCACTTTGGTGAAGCCGCAAGTGTCAGCCTGAGCCCAGGAGGCCTCCTCCGCCTGAGCCTCAGAGTGCCTCCCTCCGCTGAGGCCAAGTTCCCAGGTCACGGGGTGAGCTGTGCGCAACCACTGGTTACACAAGTTGATTTTCCAAAGAGCCTCTGCCTCACCACCAAGATAATGAGCCCTGAGAAACCACTGTTGGGCCTGTAGGTCACAATGACTACACAGTGACCCACCACAGCTGTGGGTCACCACCTCACAGGTTTTCAGGAAGCAAATGGTCACCACAGGAATGCTATTTTCATGGACTTGAAAGAATGACTCTTTGCATAATGGCCTCCCTTTTCCTGGGCCTGAGGTTATTATTAAACTTCAAAAGACAGAATGGGAAACAGTCTCTTTCCACTCCTTGGTCAACTTCCTTGTGTCTCTAGATAAGCTTGCCCTTTGGTTTAGGGATGAGACATTTTTTACTCACAACACTTCTGACACCAAATGTGTGGCCTTTTCCCCCCACACTGATATCCAGTTGACACCAATGGGTGTCCTGCAATTCAATTCAATTCTTTTTCTTTCTGGCCATGCCACAGGGCTTGCGGGATCTTAGTTCCCCCACCAGGGACTGAAACTGTGCCCTCGGCAGTGAAAGTGCGGAGCCCTAACCACTGGACCACCCGGGAAGTCCCTCAATTCAATTCTAACTCTAACCACCTGAAGTCAGTGCAGACCCCATAGGTTAAAGGCTCAGTCCACAAGATTGCCCCAGCTTCAGACACCAGTCACAGGTCCCAGTACCTGTCACTACCTATAAACTGGGGTTCCCAAAATCCCCATCTCAGGTTCTATAATTTGCTAGAATGGCTCACAAAACTTGGGGAAACATTTTACTATAACCGGTTTATTTTAAAGGACACAATTCAGCAACAGTGAAATGGAAGAGATGCAAAGATGAGGGGGGGAGGGGGGAGCTTCCATACCCTCAGGGCTCTGCGCCCTCCAGCACTTCAGTGTGTCCATCAGCACAGTATTTCTCAGAATCCTGTCATTTGAGGTTTTTATGGAGGTTTCATTACATAGGCATGACATTAAATCACTGGCCACTGGCCATTTACTCCACCTTCAGCCCCTCTCCACTCCCCAGAGGGGTCTAAGGGTGGGGCTGAAAGTCCTCTGGCAACCAGCCCTCAGGCAGAAGCTATCTATCAAGGGGCCCATGAAGAGTCATCTTATTAGCATATGGTTATGCTTATGGTTGAAAGGGTTTTGCTATGAATAACAAGAGACACTCCTATTACTCAGGAAATTCCAAGAGTTTTGGAAGCTCTGCACCAGGAACCAGGATAAGAGACCAAATATATATTTCCTATTATATTACAGGAATCACAGGCTTCCGGCATGAACCAGTGCGATCCTGACCTCTACAACCCATTGGCAAACTGCTCTCCTAACTCAGGAGACACTCAGAGATTGCTTCTATCCACACCGCCATGGGCTCCAGGACTCCAGCGCCTTGCAAGGCCCCCAAAGTGCAAATCACCTCCATCAACCCAGGGTCCTTGTTGCATGACATTGTGAACACCTCCATCACTGTCTCTATAAGCTCTTTCAAACACCAGAGAAATTCATTTTATAAAATTTTGGGGAACACTGGATTCTCTTGCCAACAACTCAAAATTATGTTTAAGCTTATTCAGAATGTCTGAAAACATCCAATCTTCTGGTAAAGAGGAAAAGGGACTAAACGCATTTTTTAAAATTCTTATTTATTACCTGGTACTGTTGCCTGGGTTCCTCGTCACAGCCTACGTATTATTTTAGAGGTGAAGGATCTTCCCTGACCTCCAAACTCCTCCCATACCTGCCTAGCTGCCCTAAGTGCCTTAAACAACAGAGACAGCAGTTCAGTCCCAAATTAAGATACGAAGACACTGACTCATGTAAACTTCTTTACACTATGGTACAAATGACTAATACTCATGATGTTGTCCCCAGACTGGCTCTGGCAGGAGAAACACAGTGCCAGCTGAAATTGGCACTTGCCATCCGCCTCTACAAGGATTAAGCCACTGCAGTCATTGACCTTCAAGACATCCTGAAAGGAGTTCAGGGTGGAGATCAGGAATGAGGCACTCTGTGCTCTGGGAAAAACTGGCGGAACAAGCCTTCCGATTCGATATTTTCAGAAGATTTTACGAGCCTAAATTCTTCCATCTTCTCACATACAGAAAAGCACTAAAATCGTTAACAGTGACATCTGCTCCTTGTGACTAGCAGCAAGCCTTGCCAAAATGTGTGACTGACTGCACGTCCCCCCTTCACTAAAATCATAGATGATACTGACCTTCCCCCCCTTAACAAAACTTAACCCACAGCTCTCACGTTGTGTATTTTTTTTCAGTTGACAACAGCATCTGAGTAGCCACATAAGGAAAGAAGGGTCAGAAGGGGAAGAGGAGGTCTGGGGCATAGAAGACAACCCTGCCCTGCCTGCCAAATTTGCCATACTTGCTCCCAACACAATAGCTAAGGCATGACCCAGAGAGGGCACCATACAGTCGGCTCCTCCCCGACTCCTGAACAAGGTGGGGCATACAAGTTGTCAATTCCACCCTGACCGGGAAAGAATGTTAACAAGGACAGTTCAGACCAGTCAAAAGCAGAAAGCCTTTCCGAAGAGTCCATTGCCTTGGCCTGGTTCAGCACACCCAACAGCATCTATCTAGCTACCACCTATGGAAAGGGGGCACTTGGCTGGTACCTGCAGCTTTGAAGGCCTGGAGGTCCTGGGGCTCAGTGCTGAAACGGTCAGGGTCAGGCAGACTGCCCTCACTAGGGCTTCTAGATGGTACCTAGGAGAGTGCTCAAGAGTTTGTCAGAGGCCAGCTCAGAGGCCAACATTTTAGCACACGTGAACAAAGGCTCATTAGGCGACGCAATTATAATTAAAGACCTATAATTAAAGGGCTGACCAACCGCAGGCCTGGGTCATCTCACCCAAACACTCCTTGCTTGTAATCTTCTCTTTCTTAAAGGGAATGAAGACTTGAGACTTTGCCATCACTTCTTGAACCTTCTCTTGGCCCCCTCCCTCCCACCAACAATTCCAGGTCTCTTGGTCACTCCCCCTGGAACATACACAAAACTGGCCCCGATTCCAGTCTGCTGACCCAGGAGAGCAGGGTCAAGAGGGACTTGTGGTTGTGAGGTGTTGCTTCTGGGCTTGGAGAAAGCTATCTTTTTTAGGAAGGTAGGCAGTTGCTCAGGAAGGAGCCATATATCCATATTTGGGGGTGCAGGGCGGAGGTCTTGCCACTGGAAAGCCCAGAGAAAACATTCAGGAAGCAACGGGCAAGGAAAGTGGCTTCTCTTCTCTCAATCACAGCTGAGTCCTGCCAAGCTGGACCCTATTCAGAATGCAGAATCAGATTCATCTTGTGAAATTTCCATTCCCTATCATGTAACAAATAATGCGATAAAGATTATGCCATGATTGGGGGAGAACCATGGTACATTTAGTTCAAAGTATTTTGAGGCAATTTTAACATATCTGTCCTGGGGAAGTTATTTGACCTCTTCCTAGTGAGTGTGTGTGTGTGTGTGTGTGTGTGTGTGTGTGTGTGTGTGTGTGTGTTTGTTTTCAGATACAGTGTAGAGTAGAGAGGTTACCCTTTACCTTCCTCCATGGAGGAGGTGCACAAGGAGAACAGACATTCTCGGTGGTTAACTTTGGCTGAGGCTTCTAGGCCCCGCTCCTGACCCAGGCTGTAGACGCCCTGGAAAAAGCACCTGGGGCTACAGTTCCTTCCAGCTCCACACTGAGCCACCACCTCTGGTTCAGTTGCCAGCCCACCCTGGACCTCTTACAGGGATTCTCCTCTTGGCCTAGCCCTCTGCAGACTAATGGCTTGCTTGGAATGCTTTTTCTCTTCAGGTTTTTCTTCTGGATTCCAAGGGCTCCCCTAACTTGGTTTTCTGCCCCAGGCCAAGGGTGTAGTACCCCAGGCTCCTGAGATGGTTAGCCAGACCTGCCCTTGGGCTCTGAAACCAGTCACACTGCCACAGGACTATACCCAGACCACAGACTCTCCTTAAGTCTGTCCTCGGAAACACACTGACACGCACATCCTCATCCCTGCAAAGAGGATCTGACCCAACTAGAAACAGGCACCTGGTTTCTTTCAAATGCCACAGAGAACAGGAAGGACCATTGGCGGCCACTAAAACCACCAGGCTGACCGGCTCCAAAGTGAGGAAGAGGGAGAAACACCTCAAATCAGCACAAATCAGCACAGTTCTGTCATCCTCATCTTCTAAAAGCCAGGGAGCCCATGTACTCTGAGACCGAAGCTCTTATGGGGACAGTATAGTAACACATCTAAAAACAGCATGATAAACAGAGACCCATGGAAACAGTTCAAAACCCACCCTACTGATTGATTTAGGTGTTCAAACAGAGGCTATTAAACCAATCAAAAGCTTTAAAAAAATCTGGCTTTGAGATCACAAATAGGAAATATTTATCTTTTATTATCTTATTTATCTTTTGAGCAACACAATGACATCCATCCACTAGGTGAACAGATGTTCACAAGGCCAAACTCGAATCACCTCTGCTCACAGGGGGCCTCTGGTTAATGAATCCTACCTGCTCTGCTGCCTGGGCTGGCTAGTGAATGTGGCTCCAGACTTTGAGTTCCTATCAGTGATTTTCACCATGACACCACAGCTAGACAATATGTTTCCTCTGCCTCAGGTTTAAAGACACTTTGGTTTTGAGTCACCAAAGCTGTCCTTGGAATCACCAGAAAATGCAGGTTACCCATTAGCCAAGCCTCTGCCCTAAAGGGAAGAGGGGGACTGCCATTCTTGAGTGCCTATTGTATGTTCTAGAGGCAGCAGCCCACAGCCTCAGTGACCAACATGGGACAAAGTTACCAACTGCTCTGATCTTGTGCTGTTTTGGGTGGTTCCTCTTGTCACAAACATCTGTGGGGGCCATCCCATCCCAGAAGGACCAGGTTAAAAGCGTGGCTCCTGAACCCATGCTGGTGTCCCAAAACCAGCCACAAGGAGCAAAGACCATCCAAAGAGTAGCTAGAGGATCGACTCTAAAGCAACACAAAAATAACTGGAGTAAAACATTAACTGTAGAATCTAACAGGTGGGTATATGTTCACTATACAATTCTTTCAATGATTCTGTATGTTTGTTTTCCCAAGTTAAAAACTAAATGAAGCATTACGCAAAGAACACTTTTAACAGAAACAGAAAATGTTTTTCCTAAAGCCTTTTCACATTCTTTTAATCAAAGAAGGCCACGTCCCATCACTGAGACAATTAACTCTGATTTCCTGGGTGATTAATAATAATGGCTCATAACTGGTACAGGGCATTCACTAATTTGTGAACAGTAGCTCTCATGGGAGGGAGGGTCAAGTGGAACCTACTCAACATGGGCCCACTTCAGGGGTGGGAGCCACTGAGAGCAGAACCTCAGCGTGACAGCTCTTCCCCAGCTACAATACCCAGCAGCCCGCATTAGGCAGATGGCAGGGGAGTTAAGCTTGCTACAGAGCCCCACAAGGCTGCAAGTGGCAGGAGAGCAGTGAGCAGATTAACGCCCGATCCTCTGCCCTCAAAGAGCCCCTGACCCATTTCTCTGTTGGGAAAGGAAACTGCTGTGGTAAGACAGGCAGAGGGGCAGAGAGGCTGTGGCCAACACCGGTAGTTTCAAAGAGTGCTCTATTTTGCTCTGGAGGGGGGCAGCAGATGGAACTGTGAAGAGTGACAAGGGGCATCAGATGACACAAGTGCACTATCTGGGAGCCACGTGGTTAAGGTGTCAACCACACATGCTTTTCTGAGGAAAAGTAAAATTCAGCCCTCCCCTTACACCCTCCGGCCTAGGTTCTTCCTATCACGGGCCCTAGCCGAAGTCCGGTGCAGCCACACCACAATCCAAAAATCCACAGGCGTTTCAGGAACAATCACCTGGGGGCTATCTCGAAACCCTGCACCAGAGCACAAGAGACAGTGGGTAAAGAGAATGGGCCATGGCCTGGGGATGGCCCAAGATGAACAAACCGTCCCCTTACGAGAGGGGAGAGACCCGGGCAAAGTTAAGTCTTGGAGTTTTGCAAAGTTAAGGTCTGGGCTGTCCCGGCCCAGCTGAGCCAGGAAATATGCCTCTTCAGGTTATCGATTTCTTGGACAATGCAAGCAGAAACTCGGGGACCTGTCCCTCCTGTGCTTAAAGACTCCAAGACTTGTTCTGAGGCCACACATGTGGGCTCCTTGGCCGTCGGGTGTCTTGGAACTGGTGTTTGGGCGGGGTGGGGGTGGGTGCTGTCTGTCTTTCTGATTACCAGAGGCAGCCTGGGTTCCAGGGTCAGATTCACCGGCCCTAGTCGCTTCCTAGGCCCGCTGGGCAAGGGCAAGGGCATTGGGCAAGGGCTCCGGCGGAGTCTGTGGGACAGCCGGCATAAGGGCGGAGGCGGTAAGGGCAACAGGTGACAAGCCGCGCCTGGAGGGAAGTTCTCCTCTCCGGAGACGACAGCAACTAGAGGTGCCCCATGAGTCCGGACGGCCACCCGCAGCACTTACGCGCTCGTGGGTCCACGGTGGGACAGAACCGAAACTTTCTGCGGCCAAGCGGAAGAGTACGAGAGCGCGGCGTAGGCGGCCATGATACGCAGACCCCTCCGCAGGCTGGCGCAGACTACAACTTCCAGCATGCTCCACAGGGCCTCTGTCTACAACTCCCATCGGACCCCACGGACAGAGTGAGGACTACAACTCCCGGCATCCTCCGCAGAGCTGATGCTCACAACGCCCGCTGGTTCCACGGCGGTAGCCGGCTTTAAATTAACCCTTGCAATCCCTGGGAGCATGTGTGTCCACAAATCGTATGTCTGGGATCCTGAAAGCAGTGCTGTCCACGTGTGGCTTTTGAGAACTTGAAATGTGACTATTTTGAGTTGAACTGTACATGTGCTGTAAGTGCAAAATACACCTGAGTTCCAAAAGAATGTAAAATAGCTCATTAACATTTTTATATTGAGTCCATGTTGAAATAATAATGTTTTAATATATCGGGCTAAATAAAAAGCATTATATATTGATGGGCCTAATGGTCTATCTTTTCATCCCCCTTGCTACTTAACACAGGGACCTGCTTAAAATCACTGCTCAAAAACTATGTGTTAATGAATGAACTACCACTCCTAACTTCTCCCTACTCTCTGCCCAATTTCTATTTATAAGTTACATTTTCTATTTATAAGTTGTGAAGCACTCTGAGGCTGCACTCAATAGAACAAAATGCACTCACTAGTAATGAATGGTCACAAGAGAGGAGAGCAGCAGTACCTGGAGTACTTCAGCCTATGACTGGGCTCCAAAACACCCTTCTACCTCACAAGACTTAGCTGTTGGTGTCCAGTCAGGAGCCATGGCCCAAACATTACAAATGCACAAAGAGGGGAGTTATCTGGTAGAATAATTCAGGAAAGGAAATAGATTTAGGCTATGGCATCTCATTAGCCATCTTTTCTGAGTTAGGTGTAGAGAAGGCAGTGAGGTAGATGAATGGAATAGTCAATTTGTGGGGGCTGGGGAGAAGTGATTTCCATCCTTCGTGTTGGGATGGAAACAATGAAAGGAAAAGGGAAGAGGGGGAAGGAGATGGCAAAGGGAAATCACTCCTCCTGAAATGCAGTCCCCCTAAAACTGAGTTCCCCTGCCAAGGGAACAGACACAGGTGGGTACTTCCTTCCCCAGACTCCCACAGTTCACTGCAAAATGCCTTGGGATAATTTTAATGACACATTTAAGGTGTTCGTTCCCAGTTGTGTGGACAATCAAGCCAGGTCATTCTCTCTCAGTCAAGATGGCTCATCCAGGTCACCTGGAAAAAGGGCCAAGATTCCCCGGGACAGAAGTAATCCTATGGAAATCTTTCCCCACACAGGAATGACCAGAGGCTGGCCAACTTGAGAGTGGGGCTTTGTGGTCTCACTCCCCCCAACGTGGCCCTCCCATAGTCTTTGCACAGGGCCCGGAACAGGCCCTCTACAAAAGGCCAGGGACCTCCTGAAGGTCTACATATCCCTCCCTCACCCCCACCCTCGTCTCTACTCCCTGCAACCATCCAATTCTACGTGCCATCTGTTGCCCATGTCTTCTCTCTGTGGGTGATGCTCAAAGCTGATTTTTTCTTTTAGTAAGTTTTTTAAAAATTAATTTATCTATCTGGTTGTGCCAGGTCCTAGTTGCGGCAGGTGGGCTCCTTAGTTGCGGCTCAAGGGCTCCTTAGTTGCAGCATGCAAACTCTTAGTTGCGGCATGCATGTGGGATCCACTTCCCTGGCCAGGGATCGAAGCCGGTCCCCCTGCACTGGGAGCATGGAGTCTTAACCACTGTGCCACCAGGGAAGTTCCCAAGGCTGATTTTCTGAAATGATAAAGTCAAGGAGCCAGGCCACCTTTGTCATCCTTTGGTCCTTCTAGCCACACTATTTTGTGGAGGGGATAGGGGTGTGGGATGCGGGGGGATTGCAACAACCCTACACTTAAAATCTGGGCTGACCCCAAGGTGGAGAGGGGAGCTCTGTACTCGGAATAACTTGGTGAGGATTTAGGATGACTTTCTTTCCCTTACCAAAATCCCCTGCAAACCTGCCAAATATATCCTACCAAGTTTTCAGGATGCCTGAAATTCCCAGCAGGAAGTGGCATCATTCCTTCTGGCTGAAGGGCTGATCTTTGGAAGGTACTTGTTCAGGCACCATGGGTCATGAGACAGAAAAAACCTTGGACTTGAAGGCAGAAAACATAGGTGCCAGACCATGGGAGAGATAGTGACAGAAAGCTGAGGCTAGGAGCTCTCAAGACAGACTTGGCCTCCTGGACAATTTCACCTAAGGCCTGAATGGAGCCAATTTCCGACCATCCTGACCCACACAGGGCTTCTTTGACACTTTATCTCCAGTCCTCCTTCTGTATCACTCCTTTCACCCAAGACCTTAACCCAGATCCTTCATAAGCAGAGAACTTTTGAGAATCCTAAATAATGATCTTGGGTAGAAATGAGGGGAACATAACCAGTCTGAGGTAAGTCAGTACATGCTAATCTTTTATTTGCATATATGATACAGTGATGCTGTTTTTATGAGATGATTTTAAGAATAATTCATATTTGTCCCATCACAGGCAGCTTTCACAAATGAAAGCTGTGAGTTCAACAAACCAGGCACTGTCCGGGCTGGTGGGCCCAAGAGAAGAGTTCATGGGAAGCCCATTGGGGTGGTGCCTGGTATTGACCGGAAGACATAAGCAAGTGTGAGAAGAAGAAACAGAAGTTGAAAAGAGTCAAAAAGATGGTCTCCTATCCACTTACTCAACCAACCACAAACACTGCTGGGCACTGAGGGAGGGTCTAGACATGCAGCATGGGGTTTGTGCCCTCAAGGAACTTCCACTCTGGCTTGGGTCATCTGAGGTCTGGGGCTGCCCCAGGCTTGGAGGCATGTTCCTATTTAGAGATCAGCAAGGTTTCTCTCTTGCTGATTTTGTCCGAGAGTGTGGAGGTGGAAATGCTGTGAAGAGGATCTTCCCTCAGAGCTGCTGTGGAATTTTTATGCTCCAGGAGTGGTAGGAGGTCTGCAGCCCTGGGTCCAGGGCACCTTTTTTTGACTGGAGTAGGAGGGATAGGCCCACAATGGTCCAGTTGAGGTTGAGCAGTGGTTTCAGTGGGTAGGGGGAGGGGAAAGCAGGAGGTTGTGGTCCATGAAGAGTGTGGTCAACAAATGTGGAGTGTGGTCACTGGGCTGCAGCTTGTGGGTTGCTTCCTTCAGCAGTCCTGCCCAGGTTCCCTTTCTGGTAGGATGGATGCCCCTCCATCTTCCCATTCATACCTCTCCTTCTCTGTGCCTCTTCCCTTGGATTCCCAAGGAGCTAGATTAGGAGAAGACTATGGATTGAAAAGATTACCCTGGGAGCTAGTCTACTAGGGATGCCAAATCATCACTAGAAATGCAAAGAGACAAATGTGATTGTACTGATGAAGTGCTCCCAGGGATACAGCTGTATGTGTTGAAAAGAATACTTAGGTAAGTACCTTGGGATGTGAAGGAATGGGATGGGGCGAGGAGATGGTGGAGTAAGGCTCTCAAAGGGCACGCATGCTCTGTAGTGATACAAGCTCCCCAAACCTGCCTTCTAAGAAGAGTGGGCTCAAAACCTGCTTCGGTTTGACGAAGTGGGTGTGTCAGGGGAGTCCTCTGCTCTTCTGCTCCCTGGGCTCAGCCCGCCTCTGAACAAACGTTGAATAAAATTTTAATAATATCCATTGGAAGGAGTGCAGAATGATTAGCCTGACCAGAAGCTCATAGGCTTAGCTCTGACCCCATCACTGTCTTTCCTTTTGCTGTTCCTTTCCTCTGTGGTGAGTGATGGCCCCACCAACTGGCTCTAAGTCCACGGGAGTTTTATCCCTTCACGGGTGCACTACCCAGCCCTCTCCAACAGGTGCTACAGGCCTAATTCTTAAAACTAGACCCTCACTCTTCCCCAGTCAGCTCAAACTCCTTCAAGGCTGGCTGGCTGCCCAGGGGCAAATAGATCATTGATCCATTGCAGCTGGAAGTGAAGGGGAAAATGCTTTACAAGCTCTCTAGGCTCCAGGTGAGGGCTATATTAGTAGCTACTTTATTCAACAAGCATGTATTGAGTGCCTGCTGGGTGCAAAGTCCTGCTCAAGGGACTGTGGAAGACTCTGGAATTCCCATTTTCAAGGAGTTGCAGCCAAATATATGTTGCTAACTGGGGTGCATGTCAGAATCACATCGGGAGCTTTTCCAAAGGCCCCTCTCCAGAGCTGAATCAGGTTCACAGATTGAGACCAGGTCTGTGGGGTACGGGGAAACTCAGAGGGTGGTTTTTATCTATGTCCTTGGATGTGAAGCTCTGGGACAGTGTAAGAGACAGGCATGTGTACCACTAACTAAAAAGCAAGGGCAAGTTTACCCAATGCCACAGAGAGAGATAAGCAACGTGCTCTGAGAGTGGAGACTAGCAAAGAAACGTTAATATTTATAAAGCAGCAGCCTGGGCAAACAAGGTAGAACATGTCACATGGGCATGGCTCTTACAAAGAGCATAAATTGTAAGAATAATGACAGCTACCATTCTTTTCTCCCACTCAGTACACAGTGATAGAACACCAGGGTCCACTGCTTGGCAGGGTGCAAGACCAGGTTCCTGCCCTCTGGCAGTTTGCAGTGTGATGGGGCAGGGAGATAGGACATCCACGGGTGTAACTGCGACATGTTGGAGAGTGCCAAATACTATTTTAGAGAGAACAAGCAGAGTGCTGTGGCAACCCAGAGAGTGCTCTTCTGAGTTACAGACTGTGGACACCTTCCTGAAGGAGCTGGCATTTCAGCTGGGGCTTGTAGGTTAGGGAGTAGAAGGCCCAGCATGACAAACGCCCAGAGGAGACTGGGAGAAGGGTATCTGGGAAAGGACCCGTGGTCTTTTGTGGCTGGATCCCAGGCTGCTTGGGGGGTGGGGGCTTACGTTGGAATAAAATTAGAAAGAATGGAAAAGTTAGTTGGCACCAGATTGTAGGGGCCTTTATTTACATGCAAATAAAGCCTACGGTGTTTGGGCTTTATTTGCATGTAACGTGGAGCCACTGAGGGTTTTGAAGCACCCTGATGTCAACGCAGACGACGCTTGGTGGGGAAAGAGATGAGCAGCAGGACGATGCAGAGGAAGTGAGGCAGTTTGGGGACGAAGCCACAGGCATGTGAGAGACACTGGGAAGGTAACATCAACAGGACTTGGTCGTGGGAGTGGGAGTGGAGGGAAAGGAAATGCAGGGCTCAAAGATAACTTGGTTTTGGGGGGAAGCTGGGACCATCAACCAGGAGGGGGAGAACATTTTAGGTGGAACATGATGAATCAGAAATGTCAGCTCAATACCCAGCTGGAGAGGAGGAGATGCTGGAGGAATCTTCACTCTGGATGCCTTCATCAAGGTGGGTGTTTAGTTATCTGGGCCTTCAGAGCTGGACTGTTGGCACCTGGAGGGTAGCATCTGCATCTCATTCATTTTTATATCCTCCAAATAAATGCCGGCAGAAGATGGCACTTATTGCATTCATTCTTAAGAGACTAAATATGCAAGTGCCAGTTCACGTGCTAGAAACTGGAACTATGATACAGAACACGTCTCGAGACCAGCTGTGGGTTTTTAGAATCCAGATTTCCTTCTCACTATGCTTATTTGAGGATGTGATTCCTTTTGTTCTGCAGACAGCCCCATCCAGCAGTCATCCAGAGCCAACCCCCTCCAAAATCAGCTGGGACAGCCCTACAATCAGGGAGGGGAGAGACCGTCTTGCCAGCAGCCTACATCTGCACAATTGAATTTCAGACCCTCATAAAGTCTTGAGAGATGCTCCTTTCAGGGAATGCTTTCATATTTTAGAGCCTTCTGAACTAAGCAAGGATAAGAAATCCATGTCTGAAGGAAGGAGTAAATGCTAAAAGATTTTCTCAAAATCTAAGAGACATTTTTCTGGATGGCAATATAAAATTTCCAGATGGGGAAATTTTCCGCAGAAGAGGGGGCATATAGGACCCCTTGATGTAATGTACTTCTTTCACCCCCGTCGCTGCAGTGGTAGCGTGTCCCAGAGCTGTGCCTTCTATGCTCCTTCCTGCCCTGCTTCTCCTTCAGCTCCACCTTCTCCAGCTCCTCTGTCTACCGCCACCTGCCCCACCAAACTCCCTCTCAATAGGAGGAGGTGCCCTCATAGGTGAAGGCACCTGGGGGGTGAGGTGATGGGGGAAGGCCAGGTGCCTGTTGCCGGCAGAGCCAGAAGTGCCGGAGCAGACTTTTGAGGTGTCTGCGGAACTTGACCCCGACAAAGACATAGAGCACCGGGTTGAAGCAGCAGTGGGAGAAGGCAACGTTGCGGCAGATGAGCAGGACATAATCCAGCTGCTGGCTGACCTCGCAGCTCTGAATGACCCCAAGTTTCAACAGTGTCTGCAGAAACAGGATCAGGTTGTAGGGAGCCCAGCTAAGGAAGTATGCCGCCACAATGGTGAAGATGAGCCTAACTGTCCGGTGGCGCCGTTTGGACCGCGAGCGGAACAGGGTCCTGAGAATCTCCACGTAGCAGAACAGGATAATGCCCAAGGAGAGAAGGAAGATGATGTTGTGCTGGTAGACTGAGACTAGGAACCACTCGAGTTCTGAATAATCACAGCCCGAAGGGAACACCTTGTGGAAGATGGCATCGGAGATGGAGGACAGGATGCTGGCTGCCCACACAGCTACGGTCACCAGCACGCGGCACTGGAGGGTGTGGACACGCAGGGATGAGATGGGACTCACCACAGACAGGTAGCGATGGATGGTCATGATGGTCAGGAAGGTGATGCTGCTGTAGAGGCTGATGGAGAAGATCATGTTGAGGAGCTTGCAAAAGAAGTCTCCCAGCAACCAGTCCCAGTGGTACCCCAAGATCCACACGGGCAACAAGCAGGAGAACACCAGGTCTGAGAGACACAAGTTGAGGATGAAGACGTTGGTGAGGGACTCCAGGCTCTCATACTTCACCAGGACCCACAACACCAGGCTGTTGCCCACCATGCTGAGGAAGAACACCAGGCAGTACAGGATGGTGGTGCTGAAGGTGGCAAAGACAAAGGTCTTCTTCTCACACAGAAAGCTCTGAGGATCATACTCAAAAGGGGTGGTGGTCTCCGGGATGTCTGAGGGCTCCATCTAGACGCTGAGAGCATCTGAAGTGATACAGACATGGAGTTCAAAGCCATGTGGTTAGGCTAGAGAGCAATAGGACCCATGATACAAAAAAGTGTGGTCCATGGTCCAGCTACTGGTCGGCGAACTATTTATAATGCAATTAGGAACTTTTGCCAAAACGTGAAGTCACTAAGCATGCTGTTTAGTTTAGTTAGCATTTTTTCTTAGCAAGACTTTCTTGAAGGAAGTGACACATTAATTTACAATATGTCATAAGCCCCTTCCCTTCTTGAAGACTGTCATTTGAGTAACACTAAGCTAGACCAGTGTCCCAGTAGGTGTAGGAGAAAGACAGTGGAACTGGATTCAAAGACCTGAGATCAAATGTGGGGCCCAATATCACGTTCCTGGGCAAGCTTTTTAACCTTTCTGAACCTTGGGTCCTCATCTACAAAACAGCACTAATGATCCCAGAGTCACTCCTTCATTTATTCAACAAATATCTGCTAAGAATTTACTACGCCCATCTGCCCTTCCCTCTCCTCTCCCTCTGTCCCTCCCCCCTTCCTTTCTTTCTTCCTCTGCTCCTCCCTTTTCTTCCTCCCGTAAAGTGTACAAACCCTGGTGGCAGGATTGTTTCAGGAAACTTGCCGTTTCCAGGAACTGGTCCAAAAAGAGAGGACACAAAAGGAGCAAACATCTCTCTCACGTAAATCCAATTATGAAATAATCTCAAGACTTCAGTGAATGTTGAGAATCTGGGAGATCAAATTCCCACTAACACAGAGGATTAACTCTCAGAGCAGAAAGCTTCATCATCTGGGAGTTTGGTCTACAGAATAACTTACAAGCAAGTGGAAATAACCTAAGTGTCCAATAGGAGGGGAATAGCTAAGAAAACATATGGTCAAATTGACTTAATCCTCTGTGCTAGTGAGATTTTAGAAATAGTGAGACTAGGACTTCCCTGGTGGTGCAGTGGTTAAGAATCCGCCTGCCAGTGCAGGGGACACAGGTTTGAGCCCTGGTCTGGGAAGATCCCACATGCCGCAGAACAACTAAGCCCATGCGCCACAACTACAGAGCCTGTGCTCTAGAGCCCGCAAGCCATAACTAGTGAGCCCACGCGCCGCAACTACTGAAGCCCGCATGCCTAGAGTCTGTGCTCCGCAACAAGAGAAGCCACCGCAACGAGAAGCCCGCACACCGCAACGAAGAGTAGCCCCCGCACGCCACAACTAGAGAAAGCCTGCGTGCAGCAGTGAAGACCCAATGCAGCCAAAAATAAAATATAAATAAATAAATTAATTAATTTTTTTAAAAAAAGAAGAAATAGTGAGACTAGAAGGCCAAGGAGACAAAAGAGAAGTGATTGAAGAGCTGGAAATTTCACTGAGAGAGGGGCAAATGAAGCTGCAGGGCCTCAGAGAAGGGTGGGAAACTTGGATGAAGCAGCTGCCTGAAACAGATAAGAGAGCTCTCATCATCCACTATGTGTCAGGCACTGTGCTAACACATTATACTCAACTGCTCCCTTAATCCTGCAACGCTCTCTCTTAAGACGTGACCATGTCCATTTTATAGAAGAGGAGACAGGTTCAGACTGGCAAAATGACCTTCTCAATGTTATAAAGCCAGGAAGCAGCAAGGAGGGCCAAGACTGGAACCCAGGCTTTATGACCTTGTATTCTGAGGAGGAGAACTGGAGAAATAATTTCCCACTTCCTAGTTTGGGACAGGAGGAAAAACAGTCTCAGAATATATCAGAATGTATCCTATTTTAGGTAGTTAAATCAACTGGTGTCTCTAAACACAAAAGTGAAGATAGTTGAAAATATTAATATGGTGGTTTTGTTTTGTATTCTTTTGATATCTAGAGAGGGATACATATGCTTTTGCATGTTTACTGTCCACTTCTGTTTCTTATTTTTAAAGTGTTAACGGATTTTATTCATTTTTCTACTTGGGATAACACTGTTTTTCTTATGGATTTTTAAGAGCACTTTATTTAGTCTGGTCAACCCATTCTGCTTTTGACTATGTCTTATGGCCCTGCTGTTCTGACATTTAGAAATTGGGTACTTACATTTTAAAGAAGAGCTTATCTGACTCAATACAACAGCCCTTAATGACCAATGACATATGCCAGGCGCTATGATAGATGCTGGATTATATAGTATGAACATAATACACTCTACCTACAAGAAGCTTACAGTTTAGAATGAAATCAGAAATGATACAAATATCTGGGATCTCCTGTAGTGTGACAAGTGGGAAGTGGAGATATTTTGAAACAGGGGTTTGTAAGCACCCTTCATGTCGTACAAAGCCAAAGCTGGTTGTCTGAAAAAAAATTTTTAAAGGTACTAAAACTGTAGCTAGACTGAGAACAAAAAGAGAGAGAACACGAACTGTCAATAGCAGGTATGAACGAGTGCTTATTGCTACAGATCTTACAGAATTTAAAAGAATAACAGAAAAATATTATGATCAGTTATAACAAATTCAACAACTTAAACGAAATGGACAGATTTCCTTAAAAATTCAACCTACCAGAACTGACATGAAATGATATGACATAGTCCTACCTTTATTATAGTAATTTAGTTAACTCTAAAAAACTGTCCCAGATGATTTTCTAGTGTGTTCTGTCAAACATTTAAGAAGAAATAACACTGATCTTAGGCAAACTACCTGAAATACAGGATGGAATAATTCCCAAATTGTTTTATGAGGCCAGCATAGCCCTGATACCAAACCAGAGAAAAATATTACAACAACAGAAAACTATAGACCAATATCCCTCATGAAGACAGACATAAAAATCCTTAACCAAACATTAGCAAATCAAATCCAGCAATATATTTTAAAAGGTTAATACGTCACGACCAAGTGTTTATACCAGAAGTATGAAGTTGGTTTAATATTTGAAAATCAATCAATTTAAGTGACCATATTGAGACAAAAACTATATGATCCTTTTTGATAAATGCAGAAGAGCATTTGACAAAACTCAACACTCATTCATGATATCATCACTCAGCAAACTAGAAATAAAAGGGATATCAGGTACCTACAAAAAACATTCTAGTTTTTTGTTGGTTATTGATTCATTTACTCAAAATTTCAGAGGAGCTGCCAGTCAGGGCCTGGTAGGCCTTGGGCACAGAAAGAAGAATGGTGCCAAACCCCAAACCTCTCCGAGTTACATCCTAGGGGTTTGGTTCCCTTTGCCTGTCATTGCTCTCCCACCCCATCTCTGAAGCCCACTTCAATTCTAACAGAGTAACTTTAGCTTTCTGGTCCACTTTATAATTTGGATTGAGGAATACAGCTCTAAATTACCCAAACACTAATAATAACAATGCCTTACATAGAGACTTATAACCAAACACCTCCACTTTCTTTAGCACAAGGGAAAGCAAAGCATTATATATGATAGTTGTACTCAAAGCACAGTCCACAGACCTGCTTTTTAGCAACACAGGTTTTTGGGAATCCTCAGATCCAGGGAATCAGAGCCTCTGGAGGGAGGGCTCAGGAATCTGCATTATTTACCTGCTCTCCAGGTGGCTCTGATACCTACCCGGGAGTTTAAGAGCTCCTGCTATAGGCTATTAGAAGTAGAGGAAAACATACGTTTGAAATGTTTGTAAAGGAACTCACCTATATCTGCACCTCTTTACATGCTTCTTGAGGCAGAAATGGTGCTTCTTTGTTTCATATTTTGCACAAAGAAACCGAAACACCCACCCTGCCCAGTAGGCTAGAGGAAGGTGGGGGAAGGCTAATGTGCAGAGTCTCAGAGGGAGACAGAGGGAGAGACAGGGAGTCTTCCTAACCCCCCTCTTCCCACCACTAGGCGTCCTGGCTTGATCTGCTCCCAACCCGCCACTCCACCCAAGACCTCATGTAGAACCTGGCTACGTCACTCGTCACTTGGAAAAGGGCTGGTCACCCAGCCTGTCTCCACAGGAAGGTGGGGTCCACAGCTTAGGGATGATCTAAGCCCCTGGGTTCCACCAAGGATAGATGCAGGTAATTTTGGAGTTGGAAGGGATCATAAAAGATAATGTATTTTTTTAAAGTGGTATTTTAATCTTATCAAAAATTATAGTTGATTAATGTACCAGTAATACTTTATTATTATTTTAAATTGAAATAATTCATGTAATAAAAAATTTAGCATTTTAAATTGTATAATTCAGTAGTTTGGGGCATATTCACAATGTTGTACACCACCATTACTATCCAATTCAGAACATTTCCATTACCCCGAAAGAAATTCATGCTTGTTTGTCAGCAGAAAATCCTACTCCCTACCTTGCTCCATCTCTTGGCAACCACTAATCTACTTTCTGTCTCTATGGTTTTGCCTATTCTGGACATTTCATGTAAGTGGAATCATATGTGACCTTTTGTGTCTGGCTACTTTCACTTAGCATAATATTTTGAGGGTTCATCCATGTTGTAGCATGTACCAGTACTTCATTCCTTTTTATGGTTGAATAATATTCCACTGCATGGATAAGCCACATTTTAACCAGTCATCAATTGAATGACATTTGTGTTGTTTCTACTTTTTGGCTATGATGAATAATGCTGCTCTGAACATTCACTTGTAAATTTCTGTATGGATATATATTTTCAATGCTCCTGGGTATTTACCTAGTAGTGGAATTGCTGGATTGTTTAGTAACCCCATGTTTAGCTTTTTGAGGAACTTCCAAATCATTTTCCACAGAGCTGTGCCATTTTATTTTCCCACCAGTAATGTATGAAGGCTCCAATTCTGTTGATCTTCTCTGCAAAAATGGGATCGTATCATGTACACTGATTTATCCTTTTTCCATTAAACAAAATGGCATGAAAGTCTTTCCAAGCCTTCTTCTTTATAACAGCTGGAAATTGTTCCACTGCATTATGGTATCAGGCTTTACCTATTTTCCTGTCAATGGACATCCAGTTTGCTTTCAATTTTTAAAATTATCACAATGCTGCAGGGATTAAAGGTATATCTAATACATACACCTTTAATGTACTGGTGTTGAATTACTGTAGGATGGATTTCTAGAAGTGGTGCATTTCTGGGTCATAGGGAATGTGCATTTTACATTTTGGTAAGTACTGCCAAAATACTTACCATTTAGAACCTCTAAAATGGTTGTTATTTATTTACATTTCCAAAATAGTGTATACCTGGTCAAAATCAGGTGTTACTAACTTTAAAAATTTTGTTCATTCTGAAAGGATACTTGTAGTATCATGTTGTTTTGATTAAAATATTGTTATTTTGAGTTAGGAATTTTCTCTACAGATTTATTGTCCAATTGTGTGTGTGTGTAATTGTTCCTTGCTGAGGTAGATAATTATTGCAAGGACTCATATAGCAAGTGTTTAACAAATGTTTGTTCCCTAAATATAAAGATACAATTTGAAACTAACGTTTTCACATTTCCTCACATTTGGTTTCATTGTGAAAAAAGTTCATGCTCTCGCCTTAAACAGAAAGTTCTAAAACACTGTTCAGGCTCGACAAAGATGGAATTGAGTTCCAGCCTCATACAGACTCGACATACAGAAAGGGAAGTTCAGTTCTGGGTAAAGCACAATGTGGATAGGGGCCTGGTTATCACATTCAGGGTCTGGGCCCATCTGTGGGCAAGTGGGATCCAGGGCAGAGACCAGCATCAGAGGTCTTTGGCATCAGCATCAGAGTGGGGCTCTTGGTGGGAATTAATTGCTGTTAATAGGGGAACCACTGACTCTAGATCCCCAGGGTCTCATGATCTAATTGGACCAAGTCCAGCAAGATGGATGGTTCTGTTTGAGCCTCAGCCCCATGCACATGAGAAAAGGCACAGGCATGGGCAAATGAAAGGTCTTGCAGCTTTGGGAGCCCTTGGAGAGAGCATCCTGGCTTCACTGGGAAGTACATTCACAGGGCACAGGAGGGAGGAGGCTGACAGCATCCAGAAGGCCCATCCACCTCTCTGTTGGAACATCTAGCCCCTGGCTGGAGTGGCCCTAGTGGGAGAGACTAGAGCTAGTGTTTGATCTGGGCAGAGGTATGCTGGAGCTGGCTCATACCAGCTTGTGTGCGTTTTATTTTTAGGAATTTTATGAGTTGGTTGCTGTTGCATTAGTAGCATGAAATCAACCATGGTGGAAGTATTGACACCTTGGAATATGGCAATCACTGCAAATCAGGGCTTTTCCCTCTGGAGAGCTGGTTGTTAAAATTTACCAGCGCACCACTGGATAGAAGGTTAGCATTTTCTCAGAATTGCTCCTGAGATAAAGTCCCAAATTCCTATCCTTGCTGGTGTAGTGGTATCATTCAGGATTCCAGAAAGGGACAGATGGCCCTCTCAAGAGGGTGACTGAGGACAATGCAAGGAAAGGACTTTTACAAAGGTGTGGGCAGGGTGTAGGGAATGCAAGCAGCGATGGTGAAGTACCCTTGGGCCAGCAAGAGTGGGTAGCTGCTATTGAGCCAAGGGCTGAATGCACAGGAGAAAGAGCCACTGAAGGACCTGGTGAGACGGGCCCTACAAGAAGGTTGCTGGACACTGGATGTGGATGTTGACAGAGGAAGTATTCACTTCCACCACTTGCCCAGCAGAGAGAGAGCCAGAAGAATAAATATGCCAACCTCTTTCTCCTCCCATCCCACTCCACCCAAACTCCTGCTGGTGCCTTCTACTGGCACCAGCAGGGAGGCAAGGGAGACTTGATGCAGCCCATACAGGGGAGCCTCAGAAGCAGAGGCGGGTGGGGAAGGTGGAAGGCAGACCTGGAGGGATGGAAGTAAGGCATCCAGTTCAGAGCCTTAAGTGGTCCATCCCCATCCAGCTCATTTGATGCACGCTTCCCTTGCCCACTGCACTCTGTGGCCACACACGCTGCTTCCTCCCTCCCCGCTAGTTCATTCCCCCTCCTCCTTGGCTTAAACTTCACCCTCCTGTTGACTGTGTTCTTTTACACCTTGTCATTCTTCAAAGCAATTCTCTGCTTATGCTTATTATGCTTATCATTTTTATCCAATAATGATTCATTTAACAATTAAAATACCAGCAGCCAACATCTACTGGCACTTCCCACATGCCAGGCACTGTGTAACTGTTAGGCTGTATGCGAGAGGGCAGGCACCACATCTCTGTCTTGTTCATTGCTCTCTCTCTCCAGTGCCCGGGACAGAGCCTGGAACACACTAGGAGCTTGACAAACACGTGGAGTAGAAATCCTCACGATGACCCCAGCAAGCGTTTCCCAGCTCGCCTGTAGTATTGGGAGATTACACATGGCTGCAAGTGTTTTACTGCTCCTTCCACTGAGAGGCAAAGTCTAGCTCCATTCTCCTTGAATGTTGCTGGTCTCGGTGACTTACTTGACTGATAGAATGTGGTGAAAGTGAGATTCTGGGACTTCAGCTGGGTCCCTAACATTCTCATTGATAGCCTTGAACCACCATTTATGAAGTCCAACTCCATGAGGCCACCATACTGGTGAGGCCACATGTGGAGTGGCTGATAGTTCTGGCTGAGCCCAGCTCTCCAGCCTTCTCTGTTGGGGCTAGACCTGGGAGGGAAGCTGCCTTGGAGCAGCCCTCCATCTCCTAGCTCAGTGGCATCGAGGGACCGCCACTGATGCCACACAAAAAAGGATTACCCAGCTGAGTGCTGCTCAGGCTTCTGAGCCACAATTTATGAGCTATAATAAAATGGCTCTTACTTTAGACCTCTATATTTGAGGGTGCTTAATTATACAACAATAGTCAGAACTTATAATATTGGTTAGGGGGAAATCCCTATGCTGATTTTCCATCCCACCTTTACCCATCCCACGTTCTATGTGCCCCTTGACGACTATCATCACCCAGAGTCTTGCTGACTCTCCAGCAAGTTACCTTTGATGTGGCTTTAACAGAGGTGCCCACTCAAGGTAGCTTCCATTTGAACACGGCTGGGAAATCCCCCAAGGGCAGGCCTGGCTGCTCGGTAGGCAGCAAAGAGAGCTGAGTTGTTCTGGGTCAACTGCCAAATCTTCACATGGCCCCCTTCAACCTTTTGTGACAGTGAAATTCCCAACTCCCGGGGAGAGGCCCTTTCCTTGGAGGCCTGCTCTGCCCACCTGACCACGCACAGGCCTGGATGGATGGTTTTCACGCTGCCAGTTGGGGAAATCAGGTGCTGGCCAGGGCTGCCCCGGCTTCCACTGCTGCCCCGCTCCCTGGCTGGTCCCGTCCCAGGCAGAGCCAACACTGCTGGCATCACCAGGACTTGTCTGTGAGGAGCTTCCGAGGGCCACACGCGTTGCAGCTAGAGGACTAAACCCTGGGGGTGTGCTCTGAAGGTGTGCAGGGTTCTGAATGGAGCCCTTTGGACGTTTCTGGCAGCACCGCAGGCTAAAGAGACGTCTGAGAGGCTTGAGGCCTCTTGATCTTCTCTAGGGCCTCCGGAAGGGGCCGCGTGGGGATGTCCCTGGGGCTTTGCCAGCACATCCTGAGCAGCAAGGTCTCCCTCTTCTCACTACCGCCAGTGCTCCTCAAGCACACTTGGGTTGGTGGCTGGGCGTCGTGACAGCATTCCTGGCAGAGGCTGCAAGAGTTCGGAGAAGAGCGAGTACAGGATGTGTTCGTGAGGCAGTGAGACAGGTGCATCAGGGCCAGACCTCACAGAGCCTCAGACGCTCCTGGATGCCCTTGGCACAGCCATCATTTCTGCACTATGTTGGGCTCGTGGAGAATGCAGATTCCCAGGCCCTGCCCAGACCTATAGAAACAAGCTCTTCAGGTGAGGCTTGGGCCTCTGCATTTGTGACAAGTGTCCGGGGGGTTCCGAAGGAAGCCAGGCAGTGTAGAGATTAATACCACGGGCTCCAGAGTTAGGCTGCAGGGGTGCAAACGTGGACTCCAGGATTCAGTGCCCATGGAATTTTGGCACCTCAGTTTCCCCACGTGAATTGCAGATAATTACAACGTCAACCTCATTGACTTATTATGAGGATTAGACAAAGTGAATGAGTTAGGTACTTAGGACAATGCCCAGTGAGCGCTCAATAACTGTGAGTTCCAGCTACCCGGATGATGGCAGTAGATGCAATGCAGCAAGCTGTACCTTCAGTACAGGGTCAGATCTCAATAAATGTTTGTTGAATGGAGGACAAGAGCAAAACACGTTCAGCCATACCACTGGCACAACCATGCCATGAATATTTATTTTTATAGCAAGCTCTGGCATTATTCTAGGCGCTGGTGGTTCAAAAAGGAATAAATTGTTCCCTGCCCTTAAGATGCTCACAGGCTCACAGATGTGGAAATGGGTGGTTAGGATACAGTGTGTTAAGTGTGATGTGAGGGACAGGCTCTGGGCATACCTTGGAGAGGCAAGGAAGGCTTCCTAGAGGAGGTGATGTCAAAGGGAGATCTGGAGGATGAGTAGGAGTTATGCAGGGAAAGGGGGCTGAATGCCAGGTGTGGGGGAACACTTATGCAGTAGGGCACATTCTGAGCCTCCCAATGACTCGAAGTGAGAGAGACGTGTGGTGGAAGAAGCAGACCGCTGGGGTTTGAGGGTGGAAAGATGAGCAGCATCAGCTGGTGGGGTTGAGCTGGGTTGCCCAATGCCTTCAGGTCTGACCAGCTAGCTCATCTCACGCACTGCACGTCCTTATCACGAAGATTGCCTTGTGTGTCACTGAATAACGGTCCCCTGGATTAGTCAGTTAGCACCCTGCTTCGGTGTCCAGAGTATGAAAAGTCACAGAGGTCCAAATCCCTGCCCAAGTCACTCTCAAGTGGAGGAATGTCAAATAATTTGGAGTCCATGTTTCAAAATCACCACATGGAGATTCAGGGAAAAGTTCCTGAAGGAGAGGACATGGGCCAAGTCTTGAAAGGTGAGTAGGACTGAACAGGGAGAGAAGAGGAGGAAGGATGTGCCATTCGGGGACCAGCAAATGTAAACATCAGGAGATAGGAAATCTTGGGGCTGGGTCAAAGGACTCAACTTAGGTTCAAGAGGAGATGTGTGTTGAGAGGGGCGCTGGGAGATGAGCAGGAGAGGGAGGCAAAGGCCCTTGGGTGCTAAGCTCAGGAGTCTGAAATTCATCCTGAATGGAGAACTAGTAAAGGGTTTTAAGCAGAGGAATAAGGTGATCCATGGATTCACTAGGATGCTCTTGGCTGTAAGTGACAAAGCACAGGACTGAAGAGGCTTAAGTGGTCGAAGCTGTTAATTTTCCATAGGAAGGTAATGCTGGGGTTGGTGCAGCAACTTGGCAATGTCATCAAGAACCACGGCCCCTTCTACCTCTTGTACTAGCCTCAGCACCTCTGTAGTATCATTCCTCACAACTGCAAGATGGCTGCTATGGCACCAAGCATCACAGCTTTGTAAAGCATCCAAATCAGGAAATAAGGAGGCATATGTCTAAACAAGCAGCTTTCACTGGGGGCAATTTTGTGATGTCTGGGGGGCATTTTTGGTTCTCACAGCTTGGAGGAGGTACTGACATCTAGCAGGTAGAGGCCAGGGATGCTGACAAACAGGACAAACTCCCATGAGAAAATTAAAATGGCAATAATGTCGAGGTTGAGAAACGATGGTCTAAACGGACTGGGTGCCCTTAGCTTATACACGGAGGTGAAGTTGTGTCACTGCACATTTGTAGCTAAGAGCCCAGAGATTCAGTTTCATGTCTTAGCTGCTAAGGGACACTAGACACTGCCAGATATGTCAACGTATTATAAAGTTACAACCAAATGAGGTTCTAGATAGACTGAAATGTAAGAAGTGAAACCAAGAAAGGGGGAAAACAGAAATAGTTATCAGATGGGGAACAACTTCATAAACATATATTTACATATATTGCATATAAACATAAATACAATATGTCTATGGCTTTCAGCACATGTCATTTGAGAAGGGCATTATTATCTGTCAGACAGTGAATTGGTTTGCAGGATATAGCTTGCTTTCTTCTTGATACATCTTTAGTTCCTGGAATTTCTATTCTATTGTTGTAGTCAGTGTAGTGTCTTTTTTCCTTTCAGCTTTCTGAAGCAGAATTAGTTGGATTGACCTTGTTGTGACAGGGGCAGTGATGGTGGGAAGGGGGGAAGAAGCTGACTTAGAAGGCAGGGGTTGCCAACATACAAGAAATTCAGCTTGTCTACAGTCAACCCAGACCCTGAAATGTCACTGGTATTTCTGCTGGAGGTTTCTGGTTTGGCCTAATTCTTTTAGAGATGCAATGCTGATTTGGTACTTTTTTTTCCCTTCCTAAACAGCTTCCTTTTCCTGTTTTTTGTTTACCACGGTCTCTGCCATTAGCCTTGTTTTTTGAAAATGAGAATTTGAGCTCTGATGGTTAGGTGTGGGTATAAGTATGCCATGGGTGTGTGTGTGTGCATGCGTGTGTGTGGTTGTGTGTTCCTGTGTGTGTATGTATAGATTTCCATGTCAACACAAGTTGGCTGGCAAAGTTCTGGACTCTTACAATGACAAAGATGGGTCTCCTTCTAACCCACCCTCACTATGAAAACAACAGCTGAAAAGAATATAATAAAAATAGTAAACCAACTGACTGTACCTGAAAATCTTCAACAAGTGAGTTACTGGAAAATAAATAGCACACTTTTTAATAATCCAAGGATCAAACAAGACTCAAGGGGAATTTAAAAAAAACACACTGAATGGCATAAAAGTGAAAATACAACATCAAACTTTGTGGGACACAGTTAACGCAGCACTGAGAGGGAAATTTTTAGCCCTAAATGCTTACATTAGAAAAGAGAAAATGTCCCACATAAATAATCCAAGCACCTATCTTAAAAACCTAGAAAAAGAAGCAAAATAAACTCAAAGTAAGTAGAAGGAAAGAAAAAATAAAGAGAAGAATTGATAAAATTGCAAACATAAACCCAAGAGAAATGAAACAAAAAAAGTTTGTTCTTTGAAAAGATCAATAAAAGTGATATGCCTCTAGAAAGACTAACGAAAAAAGAGAAAGACACAAATTACTAATATCAGGAAGGAAACAGTGGATATTGCTACAGATTCTGCAGACATCAAAGATAATAATCAAGGACTTCCCTGGCGGTCCAGCAGTTAAGATCCCATGCTCCCAATGCAGGGGGCCCAGGCTCAATCCCTGGTCAGGGAACTAGATCCCTCGTGCCGCAACTAAAAGATCCCACATGCTGCAACTAAAAGATCCTGCATGCCACAACTAGACCTGGTGTAGCCAAATAAATAAATAAATAAAAATTTTAAAAAGATAATAATCAAATAGTATGAACATCTATATAACTTAGATGAAGTAGACTAATTCCTCAAAAAACACAGGTTACCACAACTCACCCAATATGAAATAAATAAATAAATAAACTCACCCAATATGAAAGGGCTCACCCAATAAGCCCTTCAAGGAAACTGAAGTCATAATTTAAAACTCCTGAGAAAGAAATTTCCAGGCCCTGATAATTTGACTGGAGGATTCTTTTAAATGTTTAAAGAAGAATTAACACCCATTCTACATAACCCTTTCCAGAAAATAGAAGAAGAGAGAATACTTCACACCTCACTTTGTGAGACCAGTATTACCCTGGTACCAAAACTAGATAAAGATGGTACCAAAAAGTACATAGTATAACGACAGATGAATATCCTTCACAAATACAAATGAAAAAACTCTTTAATAAATATTAGCAAATAGAATATGGGGTTTATTCCAGAGATGCAAGGCTGGTTCAATACTTAATCAGTGAAATCCACTGTATTAAAAGGCTAAAGAAGAAAAACCACATGATCATATCAACTGATATAGAAAAATCATTTGACAAAATTCAACAACTATTGGGACTTCGCTGGTGGGGCAGTAGTTAAGAAGCCACCTGCCAATGCAGGGGACACAGGTTCGATCCCTGGTCTGGGACGATCCCACATGCTGTGGAGCAGCTAAGCCCATGCGCCACAACTACTGAGCCTGCGCTCTAGAGCCCGTAAGCCACAACTACTGAGCCCGCGTGCCACAACTACTGAAGCCCATGCGCCTAGAGCCCGTGCTCCGCAACAAGAGAAGCCACTGCAATGAGAAGCCTGCACGCCGCAACAAAGAGTAGCCCCCGCTCGCCGCAACTAGAGAAAGCCCACATGCAGCCAAAAATAAATAAATAAATTTATTTAAAAAAAATTCAGCAACTCTTTATGATAAAACTCTCAGAAAAAACTAAGGATGGGGGGAACTTCCTCAATTTGATTAAAAAATACCTATTAAAAACCACCAGCTGACAAAATACTAATGTTGAAAGACAATGTTTTCCCATAAGACTGGGAGCAAGGCAAGGGTGTCTATATTAACCACTCTTGTTCAATATAGTACTGGAAGCCTCGGGCAGCACAGTAAGCAAAAGGAAATAAAAGGTGTACAGGTTGGAAAGGGATAAATAAAACTGTCCCTGTTTGCAGATGGCATAATGGTCTACCCAGAAAATGCCAAATATCCAAAAACAAAACAAAACTGAAACAATTCCTAGGATAATAAGTGAGTTTAGCAAAGTTGTAAGATATAAGATCAACATATAAAAATCAATTTTATTTCTATATATTAGCAATAAACACATGGAAAGCAAAATTTAAAGTACAATATTATTTACAATCTCTCTCTCTAAAAAGAAATACCTGTGCATAAATCATCAAAATGTACAAAACATGTACACTAAAAATTATAAAATGCTGATGAAATAAATAAAAAAGATCTAAATAAATGGAGAGATGTTCATGGGTTGGAAGATTCATCATAGTAAAAATGTCAATTCTCCCTCAAATGATATATGGTTATAATGAAATTTTTAGCAAAATCCTCCAAGATTTTTTGTAGGCAGAGACAGGCTTATTCTAAAATTTATATAAAGAGCAAAGGAATTAGAATAAATAAAACATTTTGAAAAAGAAGAAAGAAATGGGAGTAATCCCTCTGTCTATTTCAGGACTTATTATGCAGCTACAGTAATTAAGACCGTAGTATGGGCAGAGGGGTGGACACCAAGATTAATGGAAGGGAATGGAAAGCCCAGAAATAGCCCCACACCAGTAAGGCCATCTGATTTTTGACAAAGGTGCAAAAGCAATTCACTGGAGGAAGGATAGCTGACTTTTCAACAAATGGTGCTGGAGCAATTGGATATTCATAGGCCAAAAAATAAATAAATAAAGAACCTCAACTTAAATTTTGGATTTTATATAAAAATTAACTCAAAATGCATCACGGATATAAATGTATATATAAAATTACATAAACTTTTAGAAGAAAACATAGGAGAAGATCTTGGGGACCTAAAGTTAGTGACAAGTTCGTAGACATAACACCAAAAGCATAAACAAAAGAGATAAATTAGACTTCATCAAAATGAAAAAGCTTTGCTCTGCAAATGATCCTGTTAAGATAAGCTACAGACTGAGAGACAGCATTTGTAAACTGCATATCAGACAAAGTACCCATGTCTAGAATATATACAGAATCCTCAAAAGTCAGCAGTAAAAAAACCAAACAATTCAGTTAAAAATGGGTAAAGAACTTGGAGAGACATTTCACTGAAGAGAATATACAGATTGTAAATAGGCACATGAAAAGATATTCAACATCATTAGCCATGAGGGAAATACAAATTAAGACTATGATGAGATATTACCACATACCTATTAGAAAAGCTAAAATAAAAACCAGGGGCCATGCCAAAATCTGGCAAGGATGTAGAGAAATGATCTCTCATACATTGCTGTAGGAAATGTGAAATGGCATAGCCACTCTGGAAAAGAGTATGACAGTCTCTTAAAAAACTGAACACACACCATATGATCAAGCAATCACACTCTTGGGCATTTACCCTGGGGAAATGAAAACTTATGTTCTCACAAAAACCAATACATGATTGTTTACAGAAGATTAATTCTTTATAGCCCCAAACTGGAAACAACCAAAATGTCCCATAATGGGTGAATGGCTAAATTCCATACCATGGAATACTACTCAGTAATAAAAAGGGGCAAGCTTTTGGTATATGCAATGATTTGCATAGATCTCAGGGGTTTTATGATTAGTTTAAAAAAATGCAATCTCAAAAGGTCACATACTGAGCAATTCCACTTACATAACATTCTTGAAATGACAAAATCATAGAGATAGAAAGCAGATCATGGTTGCCAGGGGTTAGGAATGGTGGGGGCAGGTGTGACTATAAAAGGGTAGCAGGAGGGACATCTTTGTGATGATAGAATCGTTCTGTATCTTGATTGGGGTGGTGGTTACAGAAATCTACATATGTGATAAAATGGAACAGAACTGTACACACACATTGTACTACTACCTAATTCCCGGTTTTGATACTGTACTATAGTTATGGAAGATCTAACCACTGGAGGAAAATGAGTGAATTAGGTGGGATTTCTCTATACTATTTTTATAATTTCTTGCTAATCTATAATTATTTCAAAGTTAAACAAACAAAAAAGCTATAATCCTGCTATTATTAGCTCAAAAATCTTCAACAATTACCCATTGCCCACGGCAGCGGTTTTACAAATTCAGTGTACATAAGTATTACTAATGTTGTATTAAACATGCAAATTCTGATACAGTAGGTAATGGGGTGGGGCGGGGGTCAGCACATCTAACGAGCTCAGCAGTTGATTGGGCTGCAAGAGGGGTCTTCAGGTCACACTTTGAGAAACTCAGACTCTGGCTCTGCTCTTGAGCTCTTAGTTTACAGTTAACACTCTCCTCTACAACAAAAATATATGTTCACCAGATTCAGGACTGGTAAGGCAGGCAAGGAGCCAAGGGTGTGATATTTAAGGAGGCACTCACTCTCGGGTCCATGGAAGTGCAGAGTTAGCACTTCCTGAACCTAAGAGTGAGTGCCTCCTTAAATTTTGCATCTTAGATTGCCTCCACCTGGTCCTGGCCCTGTTCTCCACATAAAGACTTGGATTTAAAGGTTCTTAGCAGCTTTATTCATTATACCCCCAAACTGGAAACAACCAACTGTCAACCAACTAGTGAAGGGACTAGTAAGTTGTGATATAGTCATACAATGAAATGCTAGTCAGCAATAAAAAGGAACAAACTCTACTAATCCATATGCAACAAAACAGATGAACCTCAGAAACGTTATGCTGAGTAACACAAAAGAGTACATATTCTGAACAAAACTTTGGAAAATCTGAGAAAGACAAATCTAATTTACACCAACAGAAAGAAAATAAGTAGTTGCCAGGGTGGGTGATTATCTGGGAAGGTGGGTGATTATCTGGAAAGGCGGGTTACAAGGGAACTTTTGGGGGCACCAGGAATGTTTCATATCTTGATCAGTTGTGGTTACACTGGTGTATACTCGTGGAAACACCCATTTAACAATGACACTTCAATGAAGCTGATTAAATATACAAAGCAAAAACAAACAAAATCCCCAGCTCTCTCACAAGCATCTGAACCCTGCGCTTTGGGGGAAAGGCCATCTCTTATTGATGGGCTCCGGGTACAACACAATCGAGTAGGAAGAGCTGTGGTGAGGGGTCAGGACACCTTGATTCTCATCCTAATTCTAGTAATAACTGGCTGGACGACCCATAGGTCAGTCATTAAGCCCTCTGAGTCTCATCTGCTGTGAGTACTTCCCAGGGCTGGTGGGAGCAATAGATACACGAAGTCACCTGGTGAAAAGCTACACATCTGCCAGAAATTTTTACCTGTCCTTGGATGGAAACTGCCCTTTGCACAGCCCTTTGAATTCAAGTCTGGAATGGCTCGAAGAATATGAGGAGATTTTAATAGCATATGCAGATTAAAGCTGCCAGACATCATTTTTTGCCCATGTATTTGGCAAAAATTAGAAAGTCATAATACCAAGGGCTGATGAGAATGAGGAAAGTGAGAACCCTGGAGGCAAGGCTGGTGGGAGTGTGGACTGGTGTAGCATTTGAGGGACAACCTGGAAGAAGGTAAGGCTGCAAATACCTCTGATCTAGCAGTTCCACTCTTGGGTTCCTCATCCAGAGAAACTCTGCATAGGCCATAAGGAGACAGATGGAAAGATGCTCACTCCAACATCGTTTTTGACAGCAAAGACTGGGGACAATCTAGGTGTCTGTCACTAGGAAATAGATACAAAAATGTCAGAACATTCACACACAGTAAGACAAAGCAGTAATCAGAAATACATTTACTAAAGCTGCACAGTTGTAGCTCAAAAACAGCATGTTGAATAAAAAAGTATTCTGAATGATATTTATGGCATAATGTCATTTACGTAAACCAATCTCACTTTGCAGAATTGAATGGATTAGACGGGATGTTGGTCACTGACTGCCACTTAGTAGTGGCTCAACAGATGGTAGCCATTATTTTGAAAAAAAAAAAAAGTAGGGGATCATTGAATTCATCAGCATCAAAGTTAAAAAAATAGAATTGTGAATCCTGGAAAGTTCCATATTTCCCTGGGAAGGAGATAAAACAAGGGGCTGGACCTCCATGTTCCAGAATGTCCCCACTAGGTCAGGAAGCTGGCCTTCTTGGCAGTTTCAGTTTGAAGAGGCTAGAGAAATATGTTGTTGGTCACTGCCCCCTGTTGAAACAATATTGTCACTTCCGAGTAGAGAATTCTCAGACTTGCCATGTAATAGCATTTGAACTTCAACTCACTGGGGAAAAGGCAGACTGCTGTCTCAGCACTCACAGAAAATGCTGCCCCTCTAAAGGAATCCCTCTAATCATTACAGCTAATACAATATAGCTACTTTCTTTTGTCTATTATTAGCATTTGAATATGTTATTTTGAAAAAAAGAATCAATCCTCATAACAAACACAACTCAACACAATGCATACACAAGAGGCAGGTACTATCGTGTTGATGCGAGAACAGAGGCACAAGGAGATAAGTAATTTGCCCAAAGTCACACAGTCAGGAAGCAGTGGAGCTGGCTCCAAGGTCTGTATTCTTTTTTTTTTTTTGCGGTACGTGGGCCTCTCACTGTTGTGGCCTCTCCCGCTGCGGAGCACAGGCTCCGGACACGCAGGCTCAGCGGCCATGGCTCACAGGCCCAGCCGCTAGGCGGCATGTGGGATCTTACCAGACCGGGGCACGAACCCGTGTCCCCTGCATCGGCAGGCGGACTCTCAACCACTGCGTCACCAGGGAAGCCCTCAAGGTCTGTATTCTTAACCAGTTCTGCAGGTCTGACTCTTGAATGCCTCTGGTTCCTTTGGTCTGGTCATGACAATTGTTCTGCAGCCTGTATTTTGTCCAAATACTTTTTCCCCATCTAAAACACCTTCAAGTCTATGCTCCATCCCTTATAGGTCCCTCCCTTTCACAGTAAAATTCCTTGAAAGAATAGTCTACACTCACTTTCTTCCCAGAAGCAAGAGACTCTGCTATCAATTCTCACTCCCAAATTCCTCAGGAGTCTGGCCTTGACCTGCTTCTCTGATTTGTATGTGCTCCCTCCAAACACCCTCAGTATACATATAATGCTGATATTATACATGATTATTGAATCAAGGAAATGGATGTGATAGTTCACAATCCAAAGACATTTTGCTCATTCCAATCTTTTGGTCTTCCATGTATTTTCCTATTTTCTCCACCAGGGGGAAGTCTTCTCTTAAGGCCTGATTCCTCCTCCCTCTTCACAGGTCAGGTACACAACTCTAGCTATTGAGCACTGGAAATGTGAAAGGTCCCAACTGAGATGTGCTTAAGTACAAATTACACACTAGATATGGAAGATTTAGTACAAAAGAGAGAATGTAAAATATCTTATTAATAAATGTAATAAATTGATTACATGTTGAAATGATATTCTAGATAAACATACTCTTGAAATTAATTTTACGTATTTCTTTTTAGATTTTAAAAAATATGTTTACTAAACAATTTAAAATTGCATGTGTGGCTTACTTCATATTTCTATTGGACAGTATAAGTTTAGAGGCTCCCTCCTAATGGCAAACTCTAAGGGTGGTCTGCAGAACCCTTGGTCTGCAAGGAACCCAGTTAGAAAACCATTCACTTGACCGCTCATGAAGAAACTGAGGCCCACAAGGGCCAACAACTTTTCCAAGGTGATCCAAGTGATGGGATCTTGAGTTTATATTAGAATGCAGGTGTCCTATACCCTTTTTTTTTTTTTAATCTCTCCTATTATGGAGGTCCTTGAATGCCACAAGAGGACATAGGCACAAGACTATGTCCTGTGGGCCTTTAAGGTCCTTTATCAAGAAATGTCACCACCTCAGGTCTCTCGCTCTTTGCTTCCACAGGTCTCCTACACAGCCCAGGGGTCACTCCCTCTTGCAGGCTCTGCCAATCCCGTGAGCATTTTTCTGCTCTCTGCTAGGAAGCCCAGCCCTGCTTTAGGGCTCTATCTGGCTGCTTCCTCCCTGGCACTGACAGCCCGGCTAGAGACCCTGGAGACAAGCAGTGACTACAGAGCCCTTCTCACCTTTTTGTCTTCAACTATCCTCTAGACTTGTCCAATTCCAGTCCCACCCAGGGGGCCATTGTAGCTCTTGTTGGAATAAGTCTAACCCAGCTGGAAGGATGAGCAAATAGAGCCAGCTAGACTGATCACTTGCTGAGCCCGTGTCCATCACCCTCTGTCACTACAGAGAGCTCACAGTGCCCACAGGCCCTCCTTGCAGAGCGGGGACTGGTGATCACATGGCTGGTGAGTCACATGGAAACTGAAAGCACCCCTCAGTGGCGTGACTTCTCTAAAGTGGACACATGAATCAGAGGCGGGGAAGCTGGGAGGCAAGGCCAGACCCTGCGTCGCAGGCACGGATCTTAAGTGCAAGCCTTAACACCACAAATCTTCCCCACCACAGCCCCGCAGAACTACAGCACTGTGGGTCAGCTGTAGTTTGTTTTGAGTTCGGGTTGAGGCCCGAACACGTGTGTGAGCCTGCACAGGTGTGGGTCTGCCCAGGTGGGAAGAAGTCCCTGTTTCTGGCTTGTGTCTCTTCCTCATGAGAGCCACACACGAGTGGGAGCAAAGGGTCTCAGCCCCCCTCCCTACCCTGGATTCCTGGTCAAGGACCCATTTGAGTCTAGGCCCTGAGTGTGGCCACGGGTGCCTGGATAGTCACTGCACCATGCCTGCAACGTCATCTCTGCCTCTTTTGAACCCAAATTAGAGAACTGCTTAATCATGGGACTGTAAGAGAACCCGTGTGATGTGGATCAGCAGTCACAAGATGAGGGCTCTCTTCCCAGTTCTGCCACAGCTCTAGCTGTGCAATTTTGGGCTAGTCACTGTATGTGTCTGAGGCTCAGGTTCTCACTTGTATAATGGGTGTATTAATTATCTATCACTCTTTTAAAAATTTCTTCAAAACCTAGTGGCTCAAACAATAAGTATTTATTATCTCACACAGTGTCTGTGGGTCGGATATCTGAGAACAACTCACCTGGGTGGTTTTGGCTCGTAGTCTTTCATGGGATGAGGTCAAGATGTCCACTGGAGCTGCAGTCATCTGAAGGCTTGACTGGGGCTGGAGGACCTACATCCAAGACAGCTTTGTTCACATGGCTGCTGTCAGGAGGCCTCGGTTCCTTGCCACATGAGTCTCTCCATGGGGCTGCTTGAGTGTCCTCCTGACATGGTAGCTGGCTTCCCCTAGAATGAGCAATCGAAGAGAGCAAGACAGAAACCACAGTATCTTTTATGACCTAACCTCTGAAGTCAAGCACTGTTATTTCTGCACTATCTCACTTGTTACCCAAGTCAACCCTAATCAGGGATGTGAACACTAGAAGGTACAAACCACTGGGGGCCATCATGAAGGCTGGCTACCACCTTAGAAGTAATTAGTACCATTAGTAATATCTGCCCTGCCCATCTCACAGAGCCATGAGGAGGTTTTGTTTGCATACCCACTGCAAGAAAAACCATTAACCAGAGGATGCACCTGATAAGAGTCAAGACAGCAGCTACTAAAAAAAGCTCTAAAAAGGGTTGCTGGAGACTGGACTCAGACCATCACAGGAAGCTCTGAGACAAGTAAAAGGAGGACCAACATAGGAACGTGGTAGCTCAGAGGCGTCCAGTCCTCTTTGCTGTCCCCATATGAAGGTACAATGTGGAGACAATTAGGAAAGTGCCTGACAATGTGCCCATTACATAAGGCTCTCAGCCATAAGTGTTCTTTCTAAGGAAAGCAGGTGGGTCATAGTCTTAGGAATTCCAGGAGGAGGTGCTGGGCCACGGTGAAGGTTGAATTGTGCCCTAGCCCTTAGTTCTGACATTTAAATTAGTTAGTTTACTTTTCACGAACTCCAAAGAGCTGCATAAACCTGAAGGTCCATCGTTATTACCTCCTGGTAGGATGCCCACAGATCACGCTTCCAAAGAAGCTCTCCACTGATTCCTTAAATAGCCAAAAAAAGGAATTGAGATACATTCACCGTTTTGCAACTATCAGGAACAGCCTCTCAAAGTTGCCTCTGAATCTGTCCTTGTTCATTTACTCGGATTTTCTCTCACTCTCTGCACTCAGCCTCTACCTGACAGTGGCTCAGTCCCTCTGGAACCCACTCTTATTACTCCTGTCATTCTCAGTTCCTGCTTAGGGCTGCAGTTCCCTCCACTTCCAAAATTTCACTCCAGTGGCTAGAGCCTTATAATCCACTGTTGTCCAGGTGCCGTCCTAACTGCTGCCCATCTTCCTGGATTTGTGAGGACCACTGTTCTTGGGGTCCGCTTTGTTGTGTTCTGAGTTCTACCCCTCTCGGTGCCTGGCTGGCTGGACCCCAGTGCTGGATGCTCACTTGGATAAGGTCTGTTTTTGTACCGTGTTTTTGTACCAGATTCCAGACACCCAGTCCTGCCTGCTGGACTGGACTTTCTCCCTGCACCTGCATTGGACAGGCCCCTCCCACACTTCCCTTTCTGCCCTCCGAAGGGAATCTCCTTATAGATCTTCCTGGTGGACACCTTGGGGGACAATGCTTGGCTTGAGAGGGACAACAGCCTAGATTTTCAGCTGCAGTGTTTATAGCAGAACAAAAATTGTTCATGTTTCTCAGTGCACAAGGCACATTTTTGTTTGTTTGTTTTTGTTTTTGTTTTTTTGTTTTTTTGCGGTACGCGGGCCTCTCACTGTTGTGGCCTCTCCCGTTGCGGAGCACAGGCTCCGGACGCGCAGGCTCAGCGGCCATGGCTCACGGGCCCAGCCGTTCCGCGGCACGTGGGATCTTCCCGGACTGGGGCACAAACCCGTGTCCCCTGCATCGGCAGGCGGACTCTCAACCACTGCGCCACCAGGGAAGCCCACAAGGCACATTTTTATGTCATTCATGTTTTGTCATATTTCTCCCCTGCTGGTTAGGGAGTAAGGTCACACAGGGATTTTAAAAGCAAAACAAGCAGTCCCTGCCTCCAGTGAGTTTTTGAATGAAGTAATAGGTGTTTATAAATTAATACACAGGAAATCCATTTATAGTAGTTCCCACTAAGATCTGTTCCTCTTTGCCTGAGGTCTCTGTTTTCATCCTCACCATCTCTTTGTGGTCCCAAATGATCGCACTTCAAAGTACTGCCTTCTTGCTAACAAATATCTGTATTCAGGGCCAAATTCATTCTGAAACTTGCGCTTTTGGTGACACTGAGTGAGGTTATAGGGGAGTAGGTGACTGTCAACTCCCTTAGCTCATGGCAGCTGTTGTTATTAACCAAAAGGACCTGAATGGTTATACAGGACTAAATTGGCTTAGGTCAGTTCTAACACTGGGGAGTAGGAGGTGCATTAATGGGCAGTGGAGAATTGACTAAAGATTTGAGTTGGGGGCAGTGGACCAGGGAAAGTTAACCTCACATGCATGTATGCAACAAGTCCCTTGAACTCTTCCTCTGGGCTATGGTGGCATCGCTCTTCTCCCCTGGCCTCCTGCCTACAGCACCCAGCCCCACTTCTCCTTCCTCCTTCATGTTCCAGAAAATCTCCTTCCTTCCACAGAAAACTGGGGAGAAGCTCCAAGTCTAGGCTGGAAGGGCCCTTTCTACCCTTGAAAACTGGACTTTTCAAAGACCGTTTCTCCTCCAAGAAATTTTCATGCCAGCAGCTACAAAGACGTTTTCTCCACAGTCTTTGCAATTACCTTGAAAGTGGTGATCAGCGAAAAGTAGGGGTGATGACTCAGAGTTGTTGACACACAGTGAGGCATCACGAGTTCTACTCTCATTGCATTTCCTTGTGGTAATCCCAGGGTGCTGCTGGGATGGATGGACAGCTGTCAGGCTTGGCCTGGTTTCCAGTCTCTGCAGCCTCCTTCTTTCTACAGCCAACATTACCTTCAGCTCCCTTCTGCCAGATCTCTAAGGAGGCTACAGCCCAGATCCTGACGCTCACATCCATGGAGGCCCCTTGTGCGCTCCGGCTCCAGGCCTACTCCAGTTCTGGGTACCAGATCTTTGCCTCATTTCTTGGGTCTTCTCCTGTCTCCCTCATGGAAGCCTGCTCAATCCCCAGTCTCACTATGAATGAGCCCTGCCTTGTACCCAACACCCTTCCTCCACCTCTTTGGGGGTTGGATTCCTGCCCAGACTCCAGCCCAGCTGGGACCCTGAGACCTGATGGATGACATGTCTTTCTGAGGAAAACTGATGAGTCCCTAGACTTGGAAGGGGAGCTCCTACTTCCCAATTTGGTCACATACAACCATGAGGTTCTGTTTGGTTAATATCAACAGCCGCCATTAGTTATAAGATTCAAGGGCTGGCTCCTTCTTATGGCCTCACTCTAGGTTACCATTAAAGGAAGTCTCAGACTAAATTCTCCCCCCAAAGAGACAATGATTAGCAAATAGGCACAAGTCACACCACCTCCTGTGAGCTTGATAAAGTCCAAACTCTCTGTCCTTTAGGGTTCTCCAACAAGATCACATGTGAAAGAAAGTTTCACTTGGGGCAAATGTGGTAATACTCTAGTAGTGGGATTGGCGAACCATCTAGTCAGACTCTGGTTGGCCCACCTTCTCCGGAATCAGCAGCTGGACTGTGGGCAACATTCCTAACAGGGAAGGAGGAAAGATTCACTAGATTTTAATACCCTGTTCATGCATGTTTGTGGAGTTCCTCCATGCTTCACCAGTGAACACCTTTCTCTCCATTCATTATGCTAATTAACAAAACCTCTAGTACTGATCAGCTATAAAGATAGCTGAAGCACTTGTGGGAGCTCCTCTGGAGTGTGGCCTTCTGATTAAGCCCTAATTACCACCCTTGGAGTTGCCCAGATTAGCGCAACTGGCCTCCTCTAGGGTATAGATTAAAAAGGAATTAACCACATTTAGAGCACGCTGTCAGTGCTGAAGTATAAACTGCAGACGTCATAGTACTAGGGCACCCCAGCCTCCATGATAATAGTAATAATCAGCATTTCTTTGGTTCACAAGATGTTATTCCATGGTTTTCAGCCCCCTGCAAAGTAAGTCCCCTGAGTTATTTCTAGGTACTGCCAGGAGTCTCATGTGGACTCACCAACGGGTTCATTAGCTATAGCTCAGCACAGTCCCCACTTCATCTCTTTCCACTTCCAGCGTCCTCTGCAATGGGCATTTGTTGTTTGGAATGCCTACAACAGCACTCCCCACGTTGGGGGCAAGTTGCTTCTTCCCCACTCCAGCCATTGTGTGGCTGTGGGAATGAGCATGTGACTTTCCTGGGCCAATCACTACAGCCTCATCCTTTTGGCCAAAGTGACTGGCTAGGAATGGACAAGGGGCTTGCAAAGCCAATCAAGAGACTTCCTAGAGATTTTTTTCAATACAGAGTTGGCAAAGACACTCTCTTTTGTTTTTTTTCTAAGATTTTTTTTTGATGTGGCCATTTTTAAGTCTTTATTGAATTTTGTTACAATATTGCTTCTGTTTTATGTTTTGGTTTTTTGGCTGCGAGTCATGTGGGATCTTAGCTCCCTGACCAGGGATCGAACCCGCACCCCCTGCATTGGAAGGCGAAGTCTTAACCACTGGACTGCCAGGGAAGTTCCGCAAAGACACTCTCTTAAAGCTGACTGCAGGCATGTCTTTGGCCTTGTGGAGACAGCTGAATTGTGAGGATAAATCCAATATGCAGAGAGAATCAGAGACATACGTTGTTATGAACTGAATGTTTGTGTCCCTCCCATCAAATTCATATGTTAAAGTCCTAATTCCCAAGGTGGTGATATTAGGAGGTGGGGATTGGGAGGTAATTAGATTTGGATGAGGTCATGAGGGTGGGCCCCCCATGATGGGATTAGTGCACTTATCAGAAAAGGAAGAGGCACCAGAGTTCATACTCTCTCCCCTCAAATGCACTCACACAAGGAGGAGACCATGTGAGGATACAGAGAGACTGGTGGCTGTCTGCAAGCCAGGAAGTGGAAACTAAATGTGCCAGTGCCTTGATCTTGGACTTCCCAGCCCCCAGAGCTATGAAAAATAAATGCTTGCTCTTTAAACCACCTAGTCTATGGTATTTTGTTACAGCAGCCTGAGCTGATTAAGATGTAGGTGGAGAGATAGGAAGTCCTGACAATAGCTGAATCTCTAAATCCAGTTGTCCCTGGGTCCAGCTGTACCCAAATGCGCACTCTGTGTGGTTTGGTTATATAGCCCACAGTGACCTTTTTTGTGCAAGCTGGTTTAAGTTTCTGATTAACTTATCCACCAGCAATGGTCAGTAGTTGCTTTACAGGACCACCCTTACCTTCCTTGGTGAAGCCCTGTGCTGCTGCTGGGACCTCTGGTGCTTGCTGCTATGGACCACAATCACCCACTCTGTCCTCCTGATGCTTCCTGGTCCTAACCTGAGGACCATCTAGGCCAGAATGGAGACCCCTCACTATTGCTGAGCAGTTGGTTTATGGCCAGTGTGTCTGGCAGATGCCCACTCTTGGGGTTAGCAGGATGTCTGCGCCTCTGAGCTTGCCCACAACTGGCTCATGCATACTGTAGATCAGTTAAGGCCTGTAAAGTGATTTTGGACTCTTATTTTCAAAAGTTACATTGCCAGGCAAGCTGTCACCCTGGCCATCCCCTTCAAGAACCATTTCTGCCTTCTGGGAAGGACTTCTTCCCCCAAGACCTAAGGCTAATCCTATCCCCTCCATGCTAGTTATGTCCTGGCCCCATTCTCCTTTCCTACATGTCCCAGAACCACTCTGTGCACTCTGGCTGACTGAACTGTGATCTCCAAGGGAGGCTTCATACACATGGAACCTCAGCGAGGGCCTGTGTGTCTGGTGCTCTGTGCCCATTAAACGTCCCAGCCCCATATCTTCTCTATTGTTATATTATACCGCTGACTCACCCTGAGCTTGTGGCCTTGGCAAACAAGACCCTCAAGATCTCCATCTGCACTTTCCACACAGAGGAAGCCAGATAGCACTGTGTATCGATGGTTTGTTTCTGTCTCACTAATCAAGAGGCTGAAAGCAAGTTTCTGATGTATCTTTTCTTCTTTGATTCATTAGGGCCAGGGGACCTGAGGACAGATGATGAAGCATTTAGGGTTTAGTTTTCTCATCTAGAGAATGGAACGACGATTAAAACATTGCTCAGACCTCACCTACAACAGGACTGAATACCCCGGACTTGCAGCAAAGACTTCTGAGTACCTCAGGACCCTTAAAAGAAAGGGATTTCCTGAGAGGACACCCACCTGTGAGGGCAAGGGTGGGAGCGCTTTTTGGTGTCACAGGGAGTTTGGGGCCTGCCCATGCCCTCGACTTCTCTCCTAGGCTTCATGGCTGTGATTCTTTCTGTGTGTCACCCTCCATCTCCTCCTACTCTCAAGAAGACAATCAGCTCTGGTTTCTCCAGCCCCAGATTCCAGAGGATGCTGGTCTGACCAGTAGAGACTGGAGATGTCCCCTACTATTCATTCTCTCTCAAAATAATATAGCCCTGGATTTTTAGCTAGGCATGGCTGCCTAGAATATGGCTAATATTTCCCAGCTGTCCTTGCATCTGAGTCTTCCTTTGGCCAATGGGATGCGAGTGAAAGTTATCTGTGCAAATTCCAGGTTGTGTTTTAAAGAGAAGGGGCATGTCCTCTGGGGTCCCTTTTCCTTTCCCACTTGTTGGAAAGTGGACATGCTGTGAGCCATCTCGGGCAGTGCCTATGAGGACAACACTGCAGCGGGCAGAGCAACAAGATAGAAAGAGCCTGGGCCCCTGAAACCTTTGTAGAATAGAGCTTCCATACTAGCTTAGACTCCCACATGAGAAAAAAAGTAAACATGTATTTATTTTAGCCATGTTATTGGGGTTTTCTCATGGCAGCTGAGCTATTGTTACATTTAGGAAATCATTGTTGCCTTCAAGCCAGCCACCTCAACCAGAAAGCTTATACAGTTGGGCTCTCTTGGGTCGATGCCCACCCCTGATGCAATCAGTGGCCACCTTTGCACGGAGAATAGTTTAGCACTGCTTCCCTGGGTACGGAGCTCTGGGAAGGGTAGTTTCTGCCAGGAAGGGATAAACAGTATGGCTGGGCAGGCATCAAAACAAGAACTTTGCACGGCATTAGTCAAATGTCATAACATGTCACTA
The DNA here is from genome assembly GCF_949752795.1 of Hyperoodon ampullatus. Lineage (NCBI taxonomy): Eukaryota > Metazoa > Chordata > Mammalia > Artiodactyla > Ziphiidae > Hyperoodon > Hyperoodon ampullatus. Next base: position 42,257,210 of record NC_136923.1, on the reverse strand, counting down.
GATGAATAGAAGGGGATGTCAACTGTGCTAGTCTAAAAATATGTGGGGTTCCTAGATGGCAAGCAGGATGAAAAACCATCAGGTTGAATATCCAGAAATGCAGGCCCAATGGCACCAGGAGCTGGGGATGTCAGAAATAAGATCATTAGTCTGATTCTGTGGCAGCCACAGGTCTACCTCTTTCTGTGCTGTAACTTCATGTCAAATTCTGTAGTGAGGGACTCTGATTGGCTTACTTAATGCTATCACCTTGGTTTGTCAGTTCCCTTTGTATCAGGCCATGTCATAAGCCACTAGTAGTGCACAGTAGGGTATCCACTCCTGGGTCCCTAGGTGGTCACCCCTGCCCAAAGTCACCCCAGAACTGCTTTCCCTAGGTGTGTATGTAGAGGGTGTGTGCTGCAGGCCAGGCAGTTTCAGCTCAAGGGGACAGTGGTCATAGAAGAAAAACACCAAAAGCCCCAAGGAATTGGCAGCAACCACTTCTGGTGATTCTGGCAGATTACAGAACAGGGGAAGTTCTATTCAAAGCAAGAGAAGGGACCCAGGAATGGGTGAGGCCAGGTGTCAATGGCATAAGACAAAAGTGAGGCCCCAGGCTTCAGCTGGGGCGGGTACAGGCAGCACCCCATCTCTGAGTAGGGAGGGAGGGAGGATAGGGAAAGTCTAGCTAGAACACTGCAGAAAGGACTTCTGTTCCAGGGGTACCAAAAGAGTCTGGCAGGCCCAGGGGAAGAGGCCCACTCCTTGGGTACAAGATAGATCTTAAATCTCAGCAGCAAGACCAAAGCCAGTTTTCAAAAGTAGGACATAAGGTCTGTCCCTGGTCTTTCCACTTTTCTGCCAAATTCTAGCAGAAGATTCCAGACTACCCTGTTCAAGTCATCCTTCACCTTGCGCTGCTGCCAGCACTTTTTCATTTGTTCTTACTCTGGCTTCTAACCGTGGCTCACTGATTGCCCAGACAATGCAAGGCAGAGTCTGGCTTTTTCCTCCTCAGGGAAACTGCTGGAAAAGAGGGGCTGCTAAGGCTGTGATCCTTCGCCTTAAGGTTTCAAAATGACAAGTATGCTGGAGAGATGGGGGCAGACATCTAACTGCCCATCAGCCACCCATTCTCCCCTCTTTTCTTAGGAAAAGAAATCCAATTTTTAGCCTCTTTTAGCTTGGGGGTGGTCAAGGGATGAAGCAGAAGGTAAGGGTCTGCAAGAAAAATTTTCAGAGTGGCTGGTTTGGCTGGTAGGACATTATTTTTCCCTCTCCCACTTCCTCTTGCTGCTGGCTCAGAGCGCAGATGGGCTGGGTCTCCAGGATCCATCTTAGATCGTAAGGTGATTTTAAGGGCGGAAGCCACATGCTGAAGATGGAGCAGTAGAGACAGTTGGATCTGCTATGGATCCCAAGTAGCCTGGAGGGTCAGCCTCTAGGTTATCTTTACTAAGTCAGGAATAAACTTCCATCGTGTTGAAGCCCTCACGACTCAGTGTGTGTTGTGTACCAGAAACATGGGCTCCTCCCAGGAGCTTGTTAGAAACGCTGAACCTCCTGAATCCGAATCTGCATTTTAACAAGATCCATGGGTGATTCATGTGCACATGATGGTTTAAGAAGCTCTGGGATTTAAGCCACTATTATTATTACTCTTTTCCTGTTGTTGGCAGCTGAATCTAATTCTTGCACATAGAGAAGATGATTCCCATGTGGGGTCTTCTAGAAAGTGGGGCTAAGAATGGGCTGCTGAGAAGCTCACTACTGGACTCTCCTACTTCTCCTTTCCCTGCATGCAGGAAAAGCATGCAGGGCTCTCCAGCAAACCCTCATTTCCCCAAGCCATATCATGAGGGGCTTGGGGAACCTTGACCAGGTTGTCCCGGAGCCCAGGTTCTTGAAAAGCAAGCTTCCTGTCACCTGCAACTGCCTCCACCCCTGACACCTTCTGTCTCCAGACCCAAGAGTGGCAGAGCGGTAGATGATAGTGTTTTAGCTCCGAGGAGGTAGGTGAGGGGGCCACAGTCATTCTGAAACCTTAAGCCATGATAAAATAGGTCATCCTTCCTGGAAGCCTTGGCCTTCTGTTTTTAAACACAGGCATTTCTAGGCTTTGCTTCTGGGGCTGACTGTCATACTCAGCCCCACGGTGACTCAGACTTGACTGCCTAGGAGGGTCACACCCTCTGGTACAAAACTCCAGGAATTGTCCCTCCCAGCCCATCTATATCCACCCAGATGGTCAGGTGAAGGGTGGGAAAAGCTCCTAAGGATGTTTAGGAGACATCCTTAGGATGACATTCTGGAAAATGGTTCTCCACATGCTACCAACTGGATGCAACTGTTCAAGTGAATCACCTGAAAACTTTCAACCCTAGGGAGGCAACTGAAAGTTATAGGGGGGTTCAAGGAGATCTTGTTTCAAGGCCCAGTTCTGCCCTTTACTACCTTTTGACCTAGGACAAGTTTCTAACCTCTCTAAGCCTTCTCTCCAAGCTTCTGGTAGCCTTTTAATAAATCTCAGTTCTGCTAAAGTTAACCTGGATTTCCTCATCTGTACACAGAAGAAATAATAACAACAGCAACAATGTATAGCTGATTCACTTTGTTATAAAGCAGAAACTAACAAACCATTGTAAAGCAATTACACTCCAATAAAGATGTTAAAAAAAAAAGATACATGCACCCCTATGTTCATAGCAGCACTATTCACAACAGCCCAAACATGGAAACAACCTAAATGTCCACTGGCAGATGAATGGATAAAGAAGATGTGGTACATATCTACCATGGAATACTACTCTGCCATAAAAAAGAATGAAATAATGCCATTTGCAACAACATGGATGGACCTAGAGATCATCATACTAAGTGAAGTAAGTCAGAAAGAGAAAGATAAGTACTATATGATATCACTTACATGTGGAATCTAAAATATGACACAAATAAACCTATCTACAGAACAGAAACAGACTCACAGACATAGAGAACAGACTTGTGGTTGCCAAGGGGGAGGGGAGTAGGGGGAGGGAAGGACTGGGAGTTTGGGATTGGCAGATGCAAACTATTATACATAAGATGGATAAACAACAAGGTCCTACTGTATAGTACAGGGAGCTATATTCAATATCATGTGATAAACCATAGCGGAAAAGAAGATTAAAAAAAAAAAGAATGTCTGTATGTGTGTAACTGAGTCACTGTGCTGTACAGCAGAGATTGGCACAGCATTGTAAATCAACTCTACCTCAAAAAAAAAAAAGATTGTAGACTCTCTACTAACGACTTGTGGATATTCCTTAGTTACTGTCCCTCCACTGTCCTAAACTTGACTTCACAATTTCAGACACTATCATCACAAAAAGCAAATGACCTGCCATTTGTTACATGATCTCACCACAAGGTTTCTGTTTTGTTGTTGTTGTTAATAATGTACTACCTGCAGAACTTCATTTTGGATAAAATGTCCATATCATCCTGGCCACGACATGGAGAGCTGATGTTTAATCCAGCAGGCAATAGGATGTCGTTCTATCTGCATTCCTGGTGGTGCAATATTTCCCCATGGTTAGCGGATACCTCTCGGTTTGATGTGGCAGTTTTTGCTGTGGTTATGTCTTTCAACAACACACTTCCTGCTTTTCTTGCAAAACAGAGATGACTTACTGCTCTCTTGCAGACCACAGCCCAAATGGTTACAGGTTTCTCTGAGGGCTTGGGCAGGGCGTGGGGCACATCGTTGGCCCTCAATGTGTGAGGCCTTTGGCTTTGGTTTTTCTATGTGAACCCCGAGATTAATCTACGTGGACTTTACTTTCTGTTGGAATGAACAACTGAAAATCTGTTAGAGAAACATGAGGTTTGCAGCACCTGACTGCTTCAGATTTCAAGTGGAAGACTTCTTCAGCCCCTCAACAAGCACAGAAAATAGAACCCAGCCATTTTTTGTAGTCAAGACTGCCTGGGTCACATGAACTCAATGGCAATGCTCACAGCTGCTAGAAGCTCAGAGACGCATAAGCTATGGGAGTTGAACAGAGCCTGACAACTTCTGAAGCTAACTCCTCTATGAATCAGAGGTGGAAACCAAAGTCCAGAGAGGTTAAGTGACTTGCCCAAGGCCATACTGCTAGCCTGGCCTTCATGGTTATTGTAGGATCATCCTATAAATAGTCCAGATAAATTGCTCTGCTTAAAATCAAAACTACAATGAGATACCATCTCACACTGGTCAGAATGCCCACCATCAAAAAACCTACAAACAGGGGCTTCCCTGGTGGTGCAGTGGTTGAGAGTCCGCCTGCCGATGCAGGGGACATGGGTTCGTGCCCCGGTCCAGGAAGATCCCACATGCCGCAGAGCGGCTAGGCCCGTGAGCCATGGCCGCTGAGCCTGCACGTCCAGAGCCTGTGCTCCGCAACAGGAGAGGCCACAACAGTGAGGGGCCCGCGTACCACAAAAAAAAAAAAACAAAAAAACCCCCTACAAACAATAAATGCCGGAGAGGGTGTGGAGAAAAGGGAACCCTCTTGCACTGTTGGTGGGAATGTAAATCGATACAGCCACTATGGAGAACAGTATGGAGGTTCCTTAAAAACCTAAAAATAGAACTACCATATGACCCAGCAATCCCACTACTGGGCATATACCCTGAGAAAACCATAATTCAAAAAGAGTCATGTACCAAAATGTTCATTGCAGCTCTATTTACAATAGCCAGGACATGGAAGCAACCTAAGTGTCCATTGACAGATGAATGGATAAAGAAGATGTGGCATATATATACAATGGAATATTACTCAGCCATAAAAGGAAACGAAATTGAGTTATTTGTAGTGAGGTGGATGGACCTAGAGTCTGTCATATAGAGTGGAGTAAGTCAGAAAGAGAAAAACAAATACCATATGCTAACACATATATATGGAATCTAAAAAAAAATGGTCATGAAGAACCTAGGGGCAAGATGGGAATGAAGACTCAGACCTACTGGAGAATGGACTTGAGGATACGGGGAGGGGAAAGGGTAAGCTGGGACAAAGTGAGAGAACGGCATGGACATATATACACTACCAAACATAAAATAGATAGCTAGTGGGAAGCAGCCACACAGCATAGGGAGATCAGCTTGGTGCTTTGTGACCACCTAGAGGGGTGGGATAGGGAGGGTGGGAGGGAGAGAGACACAAGAGGGAAGAGATATGGGGACATATGTATAACGGATTCACTTTGTTATAAAGCAGAAACTAACACACCATTGTAAAGCAATTATACTCCAATAACGATGTTAAAAAATTAAAAAAACACTGACAACATTTTGAGGAAAACAAACGATAAAAAAATTTCTCTGCTTAGGCATCCCCATTTCCTACAACTTATAACCACCACGTGATAAAAATAATGTATTAATCATTTCTCTTTTCTTTATGAATTTTTCCATTACAGAAATAACAAAAAACACATTACTGTATAATTGGAAAATAGAGGAAGAAAAATCACCCACACAATCTCTTTTTGACCTGAGATACCTAACTATTACTATAAAATCTTTCAATATTTTAAAAATTTTGCTTTTTAATTATTAAAATATAGGTACCTGGAAATAAAAGTTCAAACAGTATAGAAAGCCATAAAAAGTAAGACTTCTTCATATATATGATGAACAGGCACATAAAAAGATGCTCAGGGCCTCCCTGGTGGCGCAGTGGTTGAGAGTCCGCCTGCCGATGCAGGGGATGCGGGTTCGTGCCCCGGTCTGGGAGGATCCCATGTACCGCGGAGCGGCTGGGCCCGTGAGCCATGGCTGCTGAGCCTGTGCGTCCGGAGCCTGTGCTCCGCAACGGGAGAGGCCACAGCAGTGAGAGGCCCGCGTACCACAAAAAAAAAAAAAAAAAAAAAAAAAAAAAAAAAAAGATGCTCAACATCGCTAATTATTAGAGAAATGCAAATCAAAACTACAATGAGGTACCACCTCACACCAGTCAGAATGGCCATCATTAACAAGTCTACAAATAACAAATGCTGGAGAGGGGGTAGAAAAAAGGGAACACTCCTGCACTGTTGGTGGGAATGTAAATTGGTACAACCACTATGGAAAACAGTATGGAGGTTCCTCAAAAAACTAAAAATAGAGTTTCTGGATGATTCTGCAATCCCACCTCTGGGCATACATTCAGACAAAACTATAACTTGAAAAGATACATGCACCCCAATGTTCACATCAGCACTATTTACAATAGTCAATACATGGAAACAAGCTAAATGTCCATTGATAGATAAATGGATAAAGATGTGGTATATATACACATGGAATACTAGTCAGTCATAAAAAAGAATGAAATAACGCCATTTGCAGCAACATGGATGGACCTAGAGATTATCAAACTAAGTGAAGTCAGAATGAGAAAGACAAATACCATATGATATATATCACTTATACATGGAATCTAAAATATGACACAAATGAACTTACCTACAAAACAGAAACAGACTCAGACATAGAAAACAGACCTGTGGTTGCCAAGAGGGGAGGGGAAGAGTTGGATTGGCAGTTTGGGACTAGCAGATGCAAACTACTATTATATACAGAGTGGATAAACAACAAGGTCCTACTGAATAGCACAGGAAACTATATTTGATATCCTGTAGTAAAACATAATGGAAAAGAATGTTAAAAATATGAAGGCACAAAGTAAGTCTTCTTCCTCACTCCTTTCCTAGTTTTTCTTCTAATAGGTATCTTCTTTTGATTCTTTCTATTTCTTATGGTATTTGTCTTGATTGACACTGCCAAATAAACTACCACATCTATGTCTTGATTTATCAGCTTGAAGCACTATTTATAGACTTTCTGTTTTGACTGGTGAGTAACTTATTCACTTATTGACCCCCTTCTCCCACCTCCAAATCATTTACAGTTGTGTATTTTTATTTCTTCTGATGGTCAACCTTATGATTTTACATCACGTTCAATCTCTATTTATTGACCCACTAACTGTAGCTAGTGACTCTTGATTCTCCACTATGTAAGACAGGAAAGTAACACTCCTTTACTTCCCTCTTCTCCCTCTTCTATTCCCTACCCTCTCTCAGCTATATCACCTCTTTAACATTGTCAAGGTTTATAGCACAAGAATTCTGTTTAGTAAAGTTGTCCTCCATGTTTTGTCAGTAAGTTAATTTTGATAACTGAAAGCCAGTGAACCAATAGTATTTAAAGTACAAAGATGATGTAAATATTATTCCCAACAGAAGCAGGTATTATGTTGAGGTCTGCAGAGGGGAACGTTCCAATGTCAAGGTCAAGTGGGTCTTCTTTTCTTGGACCTCGTCAACTACACAAAATCATGATACTTTTCGGTTGGTTTTATATGTGGGCCATGAGATTGTCTATTTATTTATCTTTCTATCTCTCTCTATATATTTATATATATTTTTTCACAACTTACTGTTCCTGGAATTTTTAGTTGATTGACAATAGAAACATACGCCTTCTTTATAATACAGATACCTTCCAGCTTTTTAATTAAATCATTTATTAAGTGCTCCAAAATGTACTGACTTTTGACTAGGCCAAGTGCACATCTGTACTGGAGTTTCTTTTAATTGCATTTCTAGGCTGGTTTAATGGTTTTTAGTTCTCATATCTTTCTCTTTCTTGGGTAGTATATCATCAAGTAATTTTATTTCCAGAAGATGTGTGGGAGTCTGAGCCCCTGCATGCCTGAATGAGTCCTTATTTCTCCTCCACAACGGATCAATAATTTGGTAAAATATCAAATTCTAGGTACAAAATTATTTCTTTGATCTTTGAAGGTAATTGCTCCATTGTCTTTAAGCATTGGTGTTGCAGATGAGAAGAATGATGTTAACCTTCTTATTCTTTTGTTGGTTATGTGTTTCTTCTGTCTAAGTGCATTTAGCATCTCCTTTTATGATCAGTACTCTGAAATGCCATGAGATTATTTCTATGGATCATTCTTTATTAATTGTGCTGGGTACTTGGGATCTTTCAAATTAAAACCTTCGTCTTTCTTCCACACTGGGAGATTTTCTTCAATTATTTCTTTATTTCCTCCTCTCCCTTTTCACTCTTCTTTCCTAAAACTCCTGTTACATAAATACTGGCCCACCTGAATTGACCTTTTATGCATTTTTTCCTCAAATTATCCACTTACCATTTTACTCTCTATTCTGCAAGATCCTCTAGGCTTTTTAGTGTAGTCTTTCTACTGTTTGAATTTTGGTTTTTATTCCATGTATTATATTTATTTTAATTATTAAAAAGTAAATACAGTTCACAAGGGATTTAAAACAAACTCTTTCTTAGTTTCCAACTGCTCCTTTTTAGAAGATTGTTGCTGTTTTATGGATGTATACTCTTGATTTTCCACGAGATTAAGTCAAGTTTAGGGTTTTCATTTTGTTCTCCTTACTTAGCTCCACCTCCTCCAGGCTCATTTGTTCTAATTAACTATCTTGGTCCTTCCCTTTTACTGTTGGGTGTGAATGGGGACTTTTGACTGCCCATCCCTATTTATATACACCAAGCTGGGTGTTTACTTGAGGTAACTGGGGAGCATTTCCTTTTCTCTGAATAAGAAGGCTGATTGTGAGTGCTCTGGGTGTGGAAGGGGGGCTTGGCGGGGGTGGGGTGGGGTGGTGGTGGTGGTGGTGGTTCACGTTCAGCTGGGAGAGTGGGGAGAAGGCAAGCAGGCTCCACCCCTCCCCACCCTACTCGGAGATGGCAGCCCCATGCTGTGAGCCTTAGCCCCTTCCTGTCAGCTTTCATTTACTTATTAAGAAAAAATGATCTATCCAGCTTCACCTTTGTAGTATAAGCTACCACTTCTTACCCACAGTGTTGGTGGTCAATGGGGTGGGGAGAGTAGTTCCCAAAGCAGTTTAGGTAGAGACTTTCCATCAGTCACTTCCTTTTACACCCACCCTGGTCTGTGTACTTGCCAACTTTGGAAGGCTCTGACGAGAAAGACCCATGCTGCCCTGATCACTAACTTCCACTTCTATAGCTGCCCCCAAAGTGCTCTAAGCATTGGCCTCCAAAATTCAGATTTTACAAACAGTATTCTATCCACTTGCTATCTTTACAAAATTCATCATCATTTCGGTCTGCTGTCCTCTTCCCTATACACAGTACTTTTTTGAATTTATTCATCCCTGTAAGTCTTTATTGCTATTTCCACAAGTTTTCAATAAAGAGAGTTGATAAATGTGGCTGGTTGTCATCTTGAACTTAACTATTATTTGAAAATAAAATTTTCTTTTAAATGAAGTTTACTTTCTTGGTTATAAAGTGATATTCATTGTAGATAATTTGGTAAATAATTAAATAATTCAAATATCCACAACCTTCCTAAGCTTTTGGGTAAAATTATATTCTAATGATATGATATGATATAATATAATATAATATAGTATAATATAATATAATATTGCATTTTACCAGCTCATTAACCTCTACTTTTGTAACAATATGAATGGTCTCTTTATCAAATTCTGCTCCAGTTATTTCTGGGTGCTTATAAGGGAAGGCTAAGAGAGAAGCATATCTCTGGAAAACATAAATAGGACACAATGTACTTTTTTTTTTTTTTTTTTTTTTTTTTTTTTTTGCGGTATGTGGGCCTCTCACTGTTGTGGCCTCTCCCGTTGCGGAGCACAGGCTCCGGACACGCAGGCTCAATGGCCATGGCTCATGGGCCAAGCCGCTCCGCGGCATGCGGGATCCTCCCAGACCGGGGCACGAACCCGTGTCCCCTGCATCGGCAGGCGGACTCTCAACCACTGCGCCACCAGGGAAGCCCGGACACAATGTACTTTAATGATGTATTATTTATAATATTGAAAACTTGGGAAATATCCAGTAATAAGGAAATAAGTAAATTATGGTACAGTCAACAAATACTATATAGTTCTCAAAAGTGATGTATGTGGGCCATTTTTAATGATGTGGGATCATTTTTATGGTAGACTACTCAGTGAGAAAGACATACAATTATATGTATCACATGATTTTGATGATGTAAAACATATCTGTTCATATTAATCAGTGTTATCAGTGAGGGAAGAGATTGTAAGCAATGCTGTTTTCTTCTTTACACCCATGAGTTTGTTTTTGATCTTTGATATGTTGGTAGAAAGAGTTTCTACTCTGGAAACTGTCCTTCCCCATCCACTTCTTTAGAACTGGGCATCTAAGTAATATACTTTTCAGAATCTGTCCACTCAGCTTCCAGTCCTCCTGCTCCCCACCTGCTTCCCATTAACACTGTTTTTTGGGGGAAGGGACTCAATGATGTCAAGAATTTTCTAGTTCTGCTATCGACAGCACTTTGCAAAGTACCGTATGTTGTGACATTTGCTCCTTTATTGGTTTGAGAGCTGCCGGAGTACTTCTGCCTGTTTTTAAACAAAAACACAAAACTTTGGAGGTTATTTGATTTGTGGGGGAGGGAGAATTTCAGATCTGTTTCAACTCCCACATCTTTCCCGGCCTCCTCATGTAATTAATATTAATACACAGAAAAAGCACAGACAACTCTCATTGATTTCACATTTTCAATGAAAAAAGATCCCTGTTTTAGCTTTATGTTGGTTTGGTTATGTTTGTTTTTAATAGCTGTTTACACAAATGTAGTAGCTTGAATGGGGTCCTGATTTGACCTAGAGTCAAATACTACTTGAAATACTAGTAGGTGAATGAGCAGGACATTAATCGGTTTTCTCTTGACTCTGATATGACCTGTTGAGTTGGCCTAGAGTCTTCCTCTTCCTCAGGCTGGTTCTTGCTTTGGGTCCAAAAGATGGCACAGTCCATTTCCAGGTCAGGGCAGGAAGTGATGAAATGGAGTAATGAGGACATCAATCTGGTTGCCTGGAGACCTGGGTCCTGGTCCTATCTCCCTTGTTGACAACTGAGCAACCTGGGGCAAGTCGTAGCCTCAGTTTCCTCATCTGGGGCAGGAGAGGATGTAAGCAGGAAGAATTCGAAGGCCTTAATTTGTTTACTATGGTTTCATTAATAATAGAAATAACACGTACCATTCATGTGAACCATTTATGTTTCTGGGCCAGAAATAATTTCTAATCTTGGGGTCACTGCCACCAAGGGAATAATTTTGCCTAGAATATGGACAGGGAGCTCAAATCAGAAGCATGGAAGAGGGAGTCCCAGATTACAGGATACTATACGATTTTTTCTGTAAATATGAACTATTATTAAACAAATAATAGGACTTGTTCTGATTAGCTACAGCTGTGTAACAAACCACCCCAAACAGTGGCTTAAGGCAAAGCCAGCCTGCAGTTGATGGGGCTCAGCAAGGTGGTTTTCATTTTGTCATATAGTTGCAGAAAGACAGTGGCTGGGGTGACAGTTATCGTGAAGGGTTCTTCACTCATATGACTACAGCCTGGGATGAGAAGACTCGAACAGATGGAGATCAACCTGTTTATGTATCCATGTATAGATCTATCCATCTAGTCTCTACGTGGTCTCCCCCCAAAGTGGCTTCAGAGCAGCCAGAATTCTTACAGCTGGAACCCTGGAGTAAGTGTCTTAAAGAGACACTGGCAGAAACTGCATGACTTTTTCTAATCTGACTTTAGAAGTCACACAGCACCACTCCTACCACATTCTATTCATTAAGGCAGCCATAGGGCCTGTCCAAGTTCAACACGAGAGGACACAGACTCTACTCCTTAATGTGAGGCATGTCAAAGAATTCATAAGCATGTTTCAAAACCATTACAAGATGCAAGGATGAATTAACATCAATATTATGTATTTACAAAATGAAATTAAACTCTGACAGTCACTTACTGCCCACCCCACGAAGTGTCCAGAGATGTCCAGACTGGAGTCCCCTGGCCTAAGCAGAGACCCCACATCTATATTGGAGGGGGCAACTGGGAGCCAGAAGACTGGAGTTCAGGCTCCAGCTCTATCGTGCTGAGTCGTGCGGCCTCTGGACATGTCACTTTAGCTTACTGGCCTCGTTTCCGCTGCATCATGGAGACACTGGCCCTGCCTTACCTATGCTGAAGAGTTGTGGTGAGACTCTAATGAGAATTTGCTTTGTAACTGCAAAGTGTTCTATAAAGCAAGAGAAAAACTCCCCACTCCTATTTCTTGGCTCTTGTGAATACTGGTGAAGCCATAAGGCCTTGAGAAGCCCCAATCACATCCAAGCCTAGATCTCTGGGAATCTTCTGTTTTATGTTGGAACTGTTGTTTCTTCTCGATAGGCCCAGTTCTACTCATATCAACAACTGATATCTGTTTACTGGGTTCTTCTTGGTGGGATGGAGAACTTGGCTTTCTTGCCACACAGCTTGACCAAAGGTAGATGTGACTGGTTGTAATCACCTCTGTGTGATCTTTACGTGATCATTTTTCCAGTTCAAAGGGAGGATCTCCCCTATACCTGACAGCATAAGGCTAGATTCAAGGTGAAGTGGACAGTGCTTTGGGACCCACTAGATTTGTGCTGGGGACTAGCCCATGCAGGGCTGAAGGTCTAGTGGTAGAAAGGCCAATGTGAAATGGACAGAAGAGAAATTCTTAACTAACTCCTCAAATTTAGACTTCCAACAAAGACTTGCTTTTACTTTAAAGGGCTCAAGTTTGTCTCTTTTAAAAACATTAAAAATATTTAGTCAATTCAATTCCCCCCTCATTTATTGACTATCTACTCTGGGCAGAATAGGTTGAAAAAATGGTAGACAGTTCAGCCTCTCAGTGCTTCCTCTTTAGTAGAGAAGATGTAGAAAGCCTGTCACATGCATGACCTGTGATTTAACAAGGGAAGAACAACATGCAGCTGATTTATTAAACTGTCTGAAAGTGGGGGGGTATGGTTATACGAGTTTTAATTTGTCTCTGATCTTTGCCATCCATTGTCCTGTGTTAGCATGCACTGTCACATATACCTACACTGGTGATTCTTAAACTGGTTCCATATCGATGGAAAGCCATTTGGCATACCAAAAACCTTAAAGTGTGCAAATACTATAACCCAGAAATTCCAGTTATCCTAAGGAAAAATCATAGATGGTCACTGCAGTGAAGCTTAGAAGAGCAACCCTGACTCTTATTAAACACTCAGCTCTACAGGATTATGAAGAAATCAAGAACAGTAGTTAATGTTTGTAAAGTGCTTATATGTGCCAGACACTGTGTTAAGTGTTTTACATATTTTTACTATTCACGGAACCCACTGAGGGATATCCCCATTATATAGATGTGGAAACTGAGGCTCAGAGAAGTTGATTTGCTGCAGGTCACCAAGCCAGGATTTCAACACAGGTGGTCCAACTCCACAGCTCACAGTTTTAATCATTGTTCTCTACAGCCTCAAATAAACCATGGTCCATAAGCATCAAAGTGATGTTCTATACACCCTCACACCATACACAAAAATAAACTCAAAGTGGCTTAAAGACTTAAATATAAGACGTGACGCCATAAAACTCTTAGAAGAGAACATAGGCAAAACATTCTCTGATATAAATCATACCAATATTTTCCTAGGTCAGTCTCCAAAGGTAATAGAAATAAAAGCAAAAATAAACAAATGGGACCTAGTCAAACTTACAAGCCTTTGTACAGCAAAGGAAACCATAAATAAAATGAAAAGACAAACTACGGAATGGGAGAAAATATTTGCAAATGATGCAACCAACAAGGTCTTAATTTCCAAAAGATATAAACAGCTCATACAACTCAATAACAAAAAAACAAACAACCCAATCGAAAAATGCGCAGAAGACCCAAATAGACATTTCTCTGAAGAATACATATAGATGGCCAACAAGCACATGAAAGGATGCTCAACATTGCTAATTATTAGAGAAATGCAAATCAAAACTACAATACGGTACCACCTCACACCAGTCAGAATGGCCATCATTAACAAGCCTACAAGTAACAAATGCTGGAGAGGGGGTAAAGAAAAGGGAACCCTCCTACACTGTTGGTGGGAATGTAAATTGGTGCAGCCACTGTGGAAAACAGTATGGAGGTTCCTCAAAAAACTAAGTAGTGTTTCTGGATGACCCTGCAATCCCACTTCTTGGCATATATCTGGACAAAACTAAAACTCGAAAAGATACATGCACCCCAATGTTCACTGCAGCACTATTTACAATAGCCAAGACCTGGAAACTACCCAAATGTCCATCAACAGATGAATGGATAAAGAAGATGTGGTACATATCTACAATGGAATATTACTCAGCCATAAAAAAGAATGAAATAATGCCATTTGCAGCAACATGGATGGACCCAGAGATTATCATACTAAGTGAAGTAAGTCAGAAAGAGAAAGACAAATACTATATGATATCACTTATGTGTGGAATCTAAAATATGGGACAAATTAACATATCTGTGCAACAAATATAGACTCACAGATATAGAGAACAGACTTGTGGCTGCCAAGGGGGAGGGGAGTAGGGGGAGGGAAGGACTGGGAGTTTGGGATTAGCAGATGCAAACTAGTACATATAGGAGGGATAAACAACAAGTTCCTATTGTATAGCACAGGGAGCTATATTCAATATCCTGTGATAAACCATAATGGAAAAGAATATGAAAAAGAATGTAATATATGTATAACTGAATTACTTTGCTATACAGTAGAAATTAACACATTATAAATCAACTATACTTCAATAAAATAAATTTAAAAAATGATGTTCTAGAAGAACACAGGAAAATGTACATAAGGTCAAAGGGACAAAGTGGCTTACAAAGCAATACAGTCAGTCTGGTTCTTATTTTTTTTAAGTATATACAAAATGGACAGGACAAAGCATAGAAAAAGGGCCATCAAGGTGGGGGGATTGTGTTTTATTTTAATTTTCTTCTTTGTGCTTTTCTAGATGTTCTATAATGACCATTTCTTGCTTTTGAAGTAAAAAAAAATGTAAAGTATCACAGTCATTTAGTTACTCAGTTGAAATGGTGGGAGGTGGGCAAGAGCACAGGCAGCTGGGGATTGGAGAGAGCAGGAAGGCTTCATAAAAGAGGGGGCATTTGAACTGGGCCTTGGAATGGTATGAAATTCACAAGGAAAAACACCGAGGCCATGATGATGGTTTTCTGCTGCTCTGCACGCCTTCTTTTTCCTAGAGTCACAGAATCACTGTCTCCTCTTGGAATCTTTCTTTGAGTCCCTGTACTGCCAAGTCTGCATCATTTCTCTTGGGGAGAGGGATTCTGAGATGCAACAGAGTGATTTCCACATTCACCCTGGGGGCTCCCCTGGCTTTCCAGAGAGAATGAGTCCTGCTGCTCAGGCCACACCATCTCCGTGACACTCTTGATTTGAGATGGGGAATGGGGTGCTGTGGGCAACGTCTGTGGTTTGCAGAAGCAACTTTGGAAACATCTGCAATCTTCTATTGCTGGAAATGACTGCACTGCACACAGAGGTGGGATGGCTTAGGTGTCAAAAGGGGGCCCAACCGAGGATACTCTGAGGCCACAGAAAGAGACCGGTACCCCAAGGGCACATGGAGTGGCCCTTTCAAGGCTGGACCTGTGACAAGAGTTGGTTTCGCACCTGGCCAGGACTTCCTGTGTGCTGAGTCCCACAGCGCATCTCAGGGCATCTCAGCGGCTCTGAACCCCATAGAGAACTTCAGACACTGTTCACAGAGACGAGAGCAAGCTGTATCTAGCAGGTTCCTTGAAAAAACATCACCTCTTACTGAACCAGAGGCATCCACCACTCCACCAGGAAAGCAATTCCCATCTCCCAGGCCTGGAAAAAATTCCCTTTGTGTCATCCGTTGGTCACCACCAACTCTCTAATCGCTTCCTTTTGGAAAATGGTTGTGGAATCTCCCACAGAATTCAGGAAAGGAGACCCAAGCCTTGCCCAGGTCTTATTGCCTTGCCACCACCCATGTGAGGGCAAATTTTAAAACTCAGCTTTCCTGGTGGCCAAAGAGCAAAGAAACTTTCCCCCTCCCTTTTGTACGTGAAAACTTAGTCTTTGTGGATCCTTACTCTGGCCCTTTGATATGTAGTTAAGTATTTGTAAGGGCTATGTAAAGTCCCTTGCAGCTTTAAAACCCAGCAATGTTTTTTAAGTATTTAATGTTTTTGAGATCTCTTTGAAATATAAAAACTGCCCCTATTTCCCTGTCACCTTGGAGTTTAGCCTAGCACCTGTCCTAAGCTGTACTTGTCTGCTTGTCATAGAGACAAAGGCAATTCAGATAAAGGCAATTAGCTAGCACACTGGCTCCCCCAGTTAGCAGGTGAACTTGGGTGAAGTATGAAAGAATGCACAGCAAATGCTGCTGCCAGGTCCTCCTATTGGAAAACATGCTACCATTAGTCTTGGGCACGTTTTCATAATGGGTTGCAACAGCTAGGCAGTACAAAAATGGGAAACTTTTCTTCTGCCTTTGTAATCTCATCAGTGAGTTGCCTGTGACACACATTGTGATCTGGTTTAATGCTTATTCAATAATAAAACTGTTTTCTTTCCTTTCCACCTATGTGGAGAGGATTCTCTGCATTGGCAGGAGTTCTAATTTCCCCAACATCCATGAGCATCAGCTTTGTAGCTTGGTACAAAGACTATCCACAACCCGGTACTAATAATACCGACTTGTGGGCAGTCCTCCAGCACACCATGCTTTATGCTTCAGAACACGTTCATTGAGGAATGAACACAGTTTCCTTTCTCTGTTGGCTCTGCCCCGGGGCAGCCCCGAGTCCCAACTTCCTGGCCCCATAGGAGTAGGACGTGTGGCCTGTGCCCCGGCAGTCCCCACCTCTACCTCCGCCCCTGCCCAAAGGCTGGCAGCAGCTCTCTGTTTCTAGTTTAGTAACCGGGCTCTCCTGTTTTGCAGGCCTGCCACACAGCACTTTCTGGACCAGCTGTCCAAGGCCACGATGCTGCCAGATTTATCACCAAGCAGCACTGAGGCATCCCTGCAAACAGGGCCCTGACATGTACCAATGAGGCACCATCCTGCCCACCCCCCTGAAGAGCGGGGCCAGCAGGTAGCAAGGAGGTGTGATTTGTGTTACACTCCACTTAGGCAGGAAGATGCTGTGCATGGCTGAGTAAGGAAACCACATCAACGCTCAGTGGTCGCCTTTGTTGGCCCTTCTGAGTCAGAGGTGACTCACTATCCCACGTGTCCTTTTTTTTTTTTTTTTTGTGCGGTACGCGGGCCTCTCACTGTTGTGGCCTCTCCCGTTGCGAAGCACAGGCTCCGGACGCGCAGGCTCAGCAGCCATGGCTCACGGGCCCAGCCGCTCCGCGGCATGTGGGATCTTCCCGGACCGGGGCACGAACCCGTGTCCCCTGCATCGGCAGGTGGACTCTCAACCACTGCGCCACCAGGGAAGCCCCCACGTGTTCTTTACGTAAAGATCTCTGAGCCTAAACCTGGCTCTTTCCAGGACGTTGGCTGGTGTGGTGGGCAAATAAGGGAGGGCAGGTGAAACAGAGGCAACTGGAAGATTCTGTGGCCCTCCTCTACTCTCTCTCTGTTATTCTTTTTCTCTCTTTTCTTCTGTGGGTATAAGCCAGATAGGACCCAGGGCTGCTTAGCTTTTCTTCTAAGCATTTTGACACAGCTTCTTGCTGCCCACAGAGGTGTTTGTATTAATATCCTTAAGAAACCTCAGCCCCCTCTGTTCACACTGTTCAGGGCACAAGCCTCTAGGATAACTCATTACATGGCCTGACCCCAAACTGTTCATACGTGACCTTGCAGGGGGCCATGGTGGGAGGTCTGTGTTTTGGGCATATCCCGAGTCATACACAAGGATGAGGTAGCACTCTTGAGTACAGATTCAGAAAAAAAAAAAAAAAATTGTCACCCCCCTCAGTCTGTTCTTGGTCTCAGCTCCTTCTCACTCATTCCTGAAGCCAGAAATTATCAATTCTCTCAATTTTTTTGCTTCTCTAAAAAAAGGACTTCCTCCCAAGATTCTGGTGATTGGTTTGAGGATCTTTCTGAAGGAGAATTAAGGTGAAGAAACACAATTTCAACTGGGCACACCTTATTATATACAATAGATATGTCCTGGAATAACAGTGTCTGTGGGACGAATTCCTTTTCAAATGCAGGAGGCAGGCTTTATGATTTAACTTAATCTTGTAATATGTCTGTTTGAGAAGCAAGCATCCAAGCATAATGAAATTATTGATCCAATACTTTCCCCAATTTGAAAGTTCAGATGTTTACATACTAGATGTTCTTCTTCAGTGCTTTAAAAAAAAATAATGTGGTCTGGTGCAGCATCATGACCTATTGATTTTGCCCTTACTACTCTGTGATTACAAAAGTAATACATGTTCAAGGTGTTATTTATTTATTTATTTATTTATTTATTTCTTGCTGCGTTGGGTCTTCGTTGCTGCGTGTAAGCTTTCTCGAGTTGCAGCGAGCGGGAGCTACTCTTAGTTGCGGTGCGCAGGCTTCTCATTGTTGTGGCTTCTCTTGTTGCAGAGCATGGGCTCCAGGTGTGTGGGCTTCAGTAGTTGTGGCACACAGGCTTAGTTGCTCCACAGCATGTGGGATCTTCCCGGACCAGGGCTCGAACCCATGTCCCCTGAATTGGCAGGCAGATTCTTTTTTTTTTTTGCGGTACGCGGGCCTCTCACTGTTGTGGCCTCTCCCGTTGCGGAGCATAGCCTCCGGATGCGCAGGCTCAGCGGCCATGGCTCACGGGCCCAGCCGCTCCGTGGCATGTCGGATCTTCCCGGACGGGGGCACAAACCCATGTTCCCTGCATCGGCAGGTGGACTCTCAACCACTGCGCCACCAGAGAAGCCCAAGCAGGCAGATTCTTAACCACTGCACTACCAGGGAAGCTCCGGTATGATCTTTTATACAGAAGTTTTTTGTTTTAATGTATTCTAATGTATCAGCCTTTTCCTTTATGATTTGTGCATTTTATTTCTTGTGGTAGGTTGCATAAGTGGCTGCACTATTTTTGTTCCAATGATTCATGCCTCTGTGCTATGTGTCTTTGCAGCCCCTCCTGTTAGGAGATGTACTCTATCTCTACCCTTCTTGAATCTCAATACTTGCTTTGGCCAAGGGAAAGCAGTGGAAGTAATGCTGTGGCAGTTCTGAGCACAGAGATCTTAGGGGTTGCTCTCTCTTGGAATTCTGCCAGCTGCCATGGAAATGAACTCCAGCTGGCCTACTTACTGGATGATGAGATCATGTGGTCCAGACACCCTGTGGCCCGGCCAATGGCCAGCTCTCAGCTAACCTGGCAGTTGGCCATTGTTCATGAGTGAGCCCAGCAAAGACTGTCAGAACTATCCAGCTAAGCCCAGCCTTAATGGCCAACCTGCAGAGTCATCAACAATGAAAAACGGTTGTTGCTTCAAGCCATCAAGTTTGGAGCTGGTTGGTAATACAGAAATATCTAAATAAAACATGTCTTGCTCTTGCTAAAGAGAGTCTTTGCTACCTTGAGATCCTAAAGGGACTTCTATATTCTCTTCTCAAAGTTTCTCCATTTTGCGTTTCATACTTATATACCATAATCAATCTGGAATTAATTTTTTTTGTATAAGGTAGAAACCTAATGTATATCTGCTCATTGGTTCCTGTATTTTTGAATGTTTGAAATATTTCATAGTAAATATTGAAGTCATTTTAAAAAGGAAATACATAGTGACTATTGAAAATTTAAAGAAATACAACAAAAATAAACTCAAAACTTCACCAATAATAACACAACTCAGTAATAACCACTTATAATGCTGTGAAGTGTTTCCTTCTGATCTTTTTTTGGAGGGGTGGGTGAAATTGAGATCAAATTGTTTACCATTCTCTTCACTTAGCATTGCATCGCACTTCCCTATATCATTTCACTTCTCCAAAATAATTTTTAATGATCACATACAGTTCGTCACATGGGTATACCGTAATTTAATAACCAGGCACTTACTGTTAGGCACTTAGGCTGTCTCCCACTTTTCAATATGAATGTTAGTACAGCATTGAATATTCTTGTACAAATATGTCTGATTAGTTCTTTAGGATCATATCTAGAAATGATGTTCCTGGGTCAAAAGGTATGAACCATTTTTTTTTTTTAAGATTTCAGTTTTTATTTTTATTTTATTTATTTATTTATTTATAAAATTTATTTATTTATTTTTGGCTGCATTGAGTCTTCGTTGCTGCACGCGGGCTTTCTCTAGTTGTGGTGAGTATGGGCTACTCTTTGTTGCGGTGTGCGGGCTTCTCATCACGGTGGCTTCTCTTGTTGTGGAGCACGGTCTCTAGGGTGCATGGGCTTCAGTAGTTGTGGCACACAGGCTCAGTAGTTGTGGTTCGTGGGCTCTAGAGTGCAGGCTCATTAGTTGTGGCGCACGGGCTTAGTTGCTCCATGGCATGTGGGATCTTCCTGGATCAGGGATCGAACCTGTGTCCCCTGCATTGGCAGGTGGATTCTCAACCACTGTGACACCAGGGAAGCCTGGTATGAAACGTTTTAAGACCTAATATACAGTTAGAGAAAGATACTCTCCAGAGAGGCTATGCCAGTTTCTACCTAGCTCTACCACCTGTCAGTGAGCAGGTCCATCCAACCACATGCTCCACCCTAATGCATTTGCTGAAATAAATGAATAATCTAATCTCAGCTGATTCATTTAATCAGAACAAGATCACATGCTGATGAGAACACAAAACTTGGAAGAAGTTCATAGCAAGAAGGAAACGTCTGCGGTAATGTATAGCTTCACTTCCTCCTCTTAAATTTGCTTGACAAAAAAAACTGTCCCAGTTCACTGCGGCCATTCCTGCCCTGCTACACACAGCATGAACCAAGAGCCAGGCATAGATGTTTGGGACATAGAAAGGATTCCAACTGAGCTGATGCTCAGAGCAAAAGAGGAACAGGCTGGGGCATCAGCCTCTCTGCTCAGGAGAGGCCAGTGGGTCCAGATGGTCATTCATTCAAACATATCAGTGTCTGTTATTAGCCAGAGGCTGGGAACACAAAAATGACTAGCCTAGAGAGAAAGTTCCCATTCATGAAGATAAGAGTTCTTACAGGACCCAGATGCAGGGCACCATCAAAGCACAAGGTGGAGTACCCCATGTAGCCTGGGGTGTCAGGGACAGCCTCTCAGAGGAATGGGCATCCAGGGTTGGCTGTGAGGAACAGCAGGGCTTGGCCAGGCAGACAGAGCAGCTGTTCTAGGTAATTACAGGACAGCCAGACTGCAGGGTCAAAGGTGGGGAGCATGGTGGAAGGGGACTGGGGAGGAGGAAGGGGCCGGGTCATGGAAAGCTTCCCATGGCTTGCCATGGAGTTTATATTCTTTACAAGACCATACCTCATCTGGTCCCACCACCTTTCTGACCACATCTCGTAACCCTCCCTTACCCCAACCACTCTGCTTCAACCACATGGATCTCTTTGCTTCTCCTCAAGCACGCTTCCACCTTGACCCTTGCACCCACTCTTCCATCTGCCCAGAATGTTCTCCTCCCAGATCTGTGTATGGCTTTCTAGTAATAGAAAATCTGAACAGACCTATAACTAGAAAGGAGATTTAATCAGTAATTGAAAAACTCTTCGACAAAAAAAAGCCCTGGATCACACGACTTAACTAGTGAGTTCTACCAAACATTTAAAGGTGAATTAACACCAATCCTACTTAAACTCTTTTATCTATGAGGCCAGCATTATCCCATTATAACAAAGCCAGATGAAGAGATAAGAAAACTATAGACTAATATCCCTTATGAATATTGATGCCAAAAATCCTCAACAAAATACTAGCAAACCAAATTCAGCAGCATATTAAAAGGATTATACACTACGATCAAGTGAGATTTATTCCTGGAATGCAACGATGGTTCAACATATGGAACTCAATCAGTATGATATACCACATTAAGAGAATGAAGGAAAAACCCACATGATCATCTCAACTGGGGTAGAAAAAGCTTTTGACAAAATTCAACACTCTTTAACACTTTTTCATGATAAAAACACTCAATAAACTAGGAATAGAAGGAAAGTACCTCGACAAAATAAAGGCCATATATGAAAAAAACCAGTTAACATCATACTCAATAGTGAAAAAAAAAAAGCTTTTCCTCTAAGATTAGGAACAAAACAAAGATGTCCACTTTTGCCATTTCTACTTAACATTAGTACTGGAAGTTCTAGACAGAGCAATTAGGTAAGAAAAAAATAGGCATCCAAATTTGAAAATAAGAAGTAAAATTATCTCTGTTCACAGATGGCATGATCTTATATATAGAAAACTCACACATACACACACAAAACTGTTAGAATAAATGAATTTAGCAAAGTTGCAGGATATAAAATCAACAACCTAAAATTAGTTGCATTTCTATATATTAACAATGAACAACCTGAAAAGGAAACTAAGAACACAATTGCATTTACAATAGCATTAAAAAGAGTAAAATACTTAGGAACAAACTTAACCACGGAGGTGAAAGGCTTATACACTGAAAACTATAAATGTTGCTAAAAGAAATTAAAGAAGATATCAATAAATGGAAGGACATCCTGTGTTCATGGTTTGAAAGAGTTAAAATTGTTAAGATGTCAATACTACCCAAAGTGACCTACAGATTCAAAATCCAAATTACGTTGTTTTGCAGAAATAGAAAAATCCACCCTAAAATGTATACAGAATCTCAGGAAACCTTGAATAACCAAAACAGTTTTGAAAAAGAAGAACAAAGTTGGAAATCTCACACTTCCTGAATTCACAGCTTACTACAGACAAAGCTACAATAATCAAAACAGTATGGTAGGAAGATGGCAGAAGAGTAAGACACGGAGATCACCTTCCTCCCCACAGATACACCAGAAATACAGCTACACGTGGAACAACTCCTACAGAACACCTACTGAACGCTGGCAGAAGACCTCAGACCTCCCAAAAGGCAAGAAACTCCCCACGTACCGGGGTAGCGCAAAGCGGAGAGACTCCCACACAGAGGATCGGTGCCAACCGGCACTCACCAGCCCGAGAGGCTTGCCTGCTCGCCCGCCTGGGCGGGCGGCGCTGGGAGCTGACGCTCGGGCTTCAGTCGGAGCGCAGGGAGAGGACTGGGGCTGGCGGCATGAACACAACCTGAAGGGGCTAATGCGCCACAGCTAGCCGGGAGGGAGTCCGGGAAAAAGTCTGGACCTGCCGAAGAGGCAAGAGACTTTTTCTTCCCCCTTTGTTTCCTGGTGCGCGAGGAGAGGGGATTAAGAGCGCTGCTTAAAGGAGCTCCAGAGACGGGCGCGAGCCGCGGCTGAAAGCGTGGACCCCAGAGATGGGCGTGGGATGCTGGGGCTGCTGCCGCCACCACGAGGCCTCTGTGCGAGTGCAGGTCACTGTCCACGCCCCCCTTCCAGGGAGCCTGTGCAGCCCGCCACTGCCAGGGTCCCAGGATCCAGGGACAACTTCCCCGGGAGAACGCACGGCGTGCCTCAGGCTGGTGCAACGTCACGACGGCCTCTGCCGCTGCAGGCTCGCCCGGCACTCCGTGCCCCTCCCTCCCCCCCACCCTGAGTGAGCCAGAGTCCCCGAAGTGGCTGCTCCTTTAACCCTGTCCTGTCTGAGCAAAGAACAGACACCCTCCGGCAACCTACACGGAGAGGTGGGGGCAAATCCAAAGCTGAGACCCGGGAGCTGTGAGGACAAAGAAGAGAAAGGGAAATCTCTCCCAGCAGCCTCAGAAGCAGCGAATTAAAGCTCCACAATCAACTTGATGTACCCTGCATCTGCGGAATACATGAATACACAACGAATCATCCCAAATTGAGGAGCCAGGAGTCAGTGCTGTGCCTCTGAGGTGGGAGAGCCAACTTCAGGACACTGGTCCACAAGAGACTTCCCAGCTCCACATAATATCAAATGGCAAAAATCTTCCAGAGATCTCCATCTCAACACCAGCACCCAGCTTCACTCAACGACCAGCAAGCTACAGTTCTGGACACCCTATGCCAAACAACTAGCAAGACAGGAACACAACACCACCCATTAGCAGAGAGGCTGCCTAAAATCATAAAAAGTCCACAGACACCCCAAAATACACCACCAGACGTGGACCTGCCCACCAGAAAGACAAGATCCAGCCTCATCCACCAGAACACAGGCACTAGTCCCCTCCACCAGGAAGCCTACACAACCCACTGAACCAACCTTAGCCACTGGGGACAGACACCAAAAACAACGGGAACTACGAACCTGCAGCCTGCAAAAAGGAGACCCCAAACACAGTAAGATAAGCAAAATGAGAAGACAGAAAAACACACAGCAGATGAAGGAGCAAGATAAAAACCCACCAGACCTAACAAATGAAGAGGAAATAGGCAGTCTACCTGAAAAAGAATTCAGAATAATGAGAGTAAAGATGATCCAAAATCTCGGAAATAGAATAGACAAAATGCAAGAAATAGTTAACAAGGATCTAGAAGAACTAAAGATGAATCAAGCAACGATTCAAAACACAATAAATGAAATGAAAAATACTCTAGATGGGATCAATAGCAGAATAACTGAGGCAGAAGAACGGATAAGTGACATGGAAGATAAAATAGTGGAAATAACTACTGCAGAGCAGAATAAAGAAAAAAGAATGAAAAGAACTGAGGACAGTCTCAGAGACCTCTGGGACAACATTAAACGCACCAACATTCGAATTATAGGGGTTCCAGAAGAAGAAGAGAAAAAGAAAGGGACTGAGAAAATATTTGAAGAGATTATAGTTGAAAACTTCCCTAATATGGGAAAGGAAACAGTTAATCAAGTCCAGGAAGCATAGAGAGTCCCATACAGGATAAATCCAAGGAGAAACACGCCAAGACACATATTAATCAAACTGTCAAAAGTTAAATACAAAGAAAACATATTAAAAGCAGCAAGGGAAAAACAACAAATAACACACAAGGGAATCCCCATCAGGTTAACAGCTGATCTTTCAGCAGAAACTCTGGAAGCCAGAAGGGACTGGCAGGACATATTTAAAGTGATGAAGGAGAAAAACCTGCAACCAAGATTACTCTACCCAGCAAGGATCTCATTCAGATTTGATGGAGAAATTAAAACCTTTACAGACAAGCAAAAGCTGAGAGAGTTCAGCACCACCAAACCAGCTTTACAACAAATGCTAAAGGAACTTCTCTAGGCAAGAAACACAAGAGAAGGGAAAGACCTACAATAACAAACCCAAAACAATTAAGAAAATGGGAATAGGAACATACATATCGATAATTACCTTAAATGTAAATGGACTAAATGCTCCCACCAAAAGACACAGATTGGCTAAACGGATACAAAAACAAGACCCATATATATGCTGTCTACAAGAGACCCACTTCAGACCTAGAGACACATACAGACTGAAAGTAAGGGGATGGAAAAAGATATTCCATGCAAATGGAAACCAAAAGAAAGCTGGAGTAGCAATTCTCATATCAGACAAAATAGACTTTAAAATAAAGACTACTAGAAGAGACAAAGAAGGACACTACATAATGATAAAGGGATCGATCCAAGAAGAAGATATAACAATTGTAAATATTTATGCACCCAACATAGGAGCACCTCAATACATAAGGCAAATACTAACAGCCATAAAAGGGGAAATCGACAGTAACACATTCATAGTAGGGGACTTTAACACCCCACTTTTACCAATGGACAGATCATCCAAAATGAAAATAAATAAGGAAACACAAGCTTTAAATGATACATTAAACAAGATGGACTTAATTGATATTTATAGGACATTCCATTCAAAAACAACAGAATACACATTTTTCTCAAGTGCTCATGGAACATTCTCCAGGATAGATCATATCTTGGGTCACAAATCAAGCCTTGGTAAATTTAAGAAAATTGAAATTGTATCAAGTATCTTTTCCGACCACAACGCTACGAGACTAGATATCAATTACAGGAAAAGATCTGTAAAAAATACAAACACATGGAGGCTAAACAATACACTACTTAATAACGAAGTGATCACTGAAGAAATCAAAGAGGAAATTAAAAAATACCTAGAAACAAATGACAATGGAGACACGATGACCAAAAACCTATGGGATGCAGCAAAAGCAGTTCTAAGAGGGAAGTTTATAGCAATACAATCCCACCTTAAGAAACAGGAAACATCTCGAATGAACAACCTAACCTTGCACCTAAAGCAATTAGAGAAAGAAGAACAAAAACACCCCAAAGTTAGCAGAAGGAAAGAAATCATAAAAATCAGATCAGAAATAAATGAAAAAGAAATGAAGGAAACAATAGCAAAGATCAATAAAACTAAAAGCTGGTTCTTTGAGAAGATAAACAAAATTGATAAACCATTAGCCAGACTCATCAAGAAAAAAAGGGAGAAGACTCAAATCAATAGAATTAAAAATGAAAAAGGAGAAGTAACAACTGACACTGCACAAATACAAAAGATCATGAGAGATTACTACAAGCAACTCTATGCCAATAAAATGGACAACCTGGAAGAAATGGACAAATTCCTAGAAATGCACAACCTGCCAAGACTGAATCAGGAAGAAATAGAAAATATGGACAGACCAATCACAAGCACTGAAATTGAAACTGTGATAAAAAATCTTCCAACAAACAAAAGCCCAGGACCAGATGGCTTCACAGGCGAATTCTATCAAACATTTAGAGAAGAGCTAACACCTATCCTTCTCAAACTCTTCCAAAATATAGCAGAGAGAGGAACACTTCCAAACTCATTCCACGAGGCCACCATCACCTTGATACCCAAAAAAGACAAAGATGTCACAAAGAAAGAAATCCAATATCACTGATGAACATAGATGCAAAAATCCTCAACAAAATACTAGCAAACAGAATCCAACAGCACATTAAAAGGATCATACACCATGATCAAGTGGGGTTTATTCCAGGAATGCAAGGATTCTTCAATATACGCAAATCAATCAACGTGATACACCATATTAACAAATTGAAGGAGAAAAACCACATGATAATCTCAATAGATGCAGAGAAAGCTTTTGACAAAATTCAACACCCATTTATGATAAAAACCCTGCAGAAAGTAGGCATAGAGGGAACTTTCCTCAACATAATAAAGGCCATATATGACAAACCCACAGCCAACATCGTCCTCAATGGCGAAAAACTGAAACCATTTCCACTAAGATCAGGAACAAGACAAGGTTGCCCACTCTCACCACTCTTATTCAACCTAGTTTTGGAAGTTTTAGCCACAGCAATCAGAGAAGAAAAGGAAATAAAAGGAATCCAAATTGGAAAAGAGGAAGTAAAGCTGTCACTGTTTGCAGATGACATGATACTATACATAGAGAATCCTAAAGATGCTACCAGAAAACTACTAGAGCTAATCAATGAATTTGGTAAAGTAGCAGGATACAAAATTAATGCACAGAAATCTCTGGCATTCCTATATACTAATGATGAAAAATCTGAAAGTGAAATCAAGAAAACACTCCCATTTACCATTGCCACAAAAAGAATAAAATATCTAGGAATAAACCTACCTTAGGAGACAAAAGACCTGTATACAGAAAATTATAAGACACTGATGAAAGAAATTAAAGATGATACAAATAGATGGAGAGATATACCATGTTCTTGGATTGGAAGAATCAACATTGTGAAAATGACTCTACTACCCAAAGCAATCTACAGATTCAATGCAATCCCTATCAAACTACCACTGGCATTTTTCACAGAACTAGAACAAAAAATTTCACAATTTGTATGGAAACACAAAAGGCCCCGAATAGCCAAAGCAATCTTGAGAACGAAAAATGGAGCTGGAGGAATCAGGCTCCCTGACTTCAGGCTATACTACAAAGCTACAGTAATCAAGACAGTATGGTACTGGCATAAAAACAGAAAGATAGATCAATGGAACAGGATAGAAAGCCCAGAGATAAACACACACACATATGGTCACCTTATTTTTGATAAAGGAGGCAGGAATGTACAGTGGAGAAAGGACAGTCTCTTCAATAAGTGGTGCTGGGAAAACTGGACAGGGACATGTAAAAGTATGAGATTAGATCACTCCCTAACACCATACACAAAAATAAGCTCAAAATGGATTAAAGACCTAAATGTAAGGCCAGACACTATCAAACTCTTAGAGGAAAACATAGGCAGAACACTCTATGACATAAATCACAGCAAGATCCTTTTTGACCCACCTCCTAGAGAAATGGAAATAAAGACAAAAATAAACACACAGGACCTAATGAAACTTAAAAGCTTTTGCACAGCAAAGGAAACCATAAACAAGACCAAAAGACAACCCTTAGAATGGGAGAAAATATTTGCAAATGAAGCAACTGACAAAGGATTAATCTCCAAAATTTATAAGCAGCTCATGCAGCTCAATAACAAAAAAACAAACAACCCAATCCAAAAATGGGCAGAAGACCTAAATAGACATTTCTCCACAGAAGATATACAGACTGCCAACAAACACATGAAAGGATGCTCAACATCTTTACTCATTAGAGAAATGCAAATCAAAACTACAATGAGATATCATCTCACACCAGTCAGAATGGCCATCATCAAAAAATCTAGAAACAATAAATGCTGGAGAGGGTGTGGAAAAAAGGGAACACTCTTGCACTGCTGGTGGGAATGTGAATTGGTACAGCCACTATGGAGAACGGTATGGAGGTTCCTTAAAAAACTACAAATAGAACTACCATATGACCCAGCAATCCCACTACTGGGCATATATCCTGAGAAAACCATAATTCAAAAAGAGTCATGTACCAAAATGTTCATAGCAGCCCTATTTACAATAGCCTGGAGATGGAAACAACCTAAGTGTCCATCATCGGATGAATGGATAAAGAAGATGTGGCACATATATACAATGGAATATTACTCAGCCATAAAAAGAAACGAAACTGAGCTATTTGTAATGAGGTGGATAGACCTAGAGTCTGTCATACAGAGTGAAGTAAGTCAGAAAGAGAAAGACAAATACCATATGCTAACACATATATATGGAATTTAAGAAAAAAAATGTCATGAAGAACTTAGGGGTAAAACAGGAATAGAGACACAGACCTACTGGGGGTGGGCCTGGGGATATGGCGGGGTGGGCTGTGACGGGGCGGGGGAGAGGCATGGACGTGTATACACTGCCGGGCGTGGGGTGGATGGGTGGTGGGGGGTGACCGCGTAGCGTGGGGGGATTGGCTCAGTGCTTTGTGGCCGCCTGGAGGGGTGGGATGGGGAGGGTGGGAGGGAGGGAGATGCAGGAGGGAGGGGATGTGGGAACAGATGTATATGTATGACTGATTCACTTTGTTGTAAAGCAGAGACTAATAAAAATAATAATAATAATAGATGCCATGAGGACATCTTGGGATCAAGTATCTGGGTGGGAAAAGAGGAGTAATGTACCAACTCCTAACTGATTGTGACCAGCTCTAGGAAGGATGGAAGCTGTGACATTGGTTGGTGTCTGTGGGTGTGAAATGGTATCTCATTGTGGTTTTAATTTGGAATTTGTATTTCTTTAATGACTAAAAATATTGAGCATCTTTTCATACTTTAATGGCCATTCATAAATATTCTTTGGTGGAATACCTGTTCATATCTTTTGCCTATTTTTTGCTTGGGTCCGTTGTTTTCTTACTATTGAGTTGTATGAGTTCTTTGTAAATTCTGGAGACAAGTCTTTTATCAGGTATGTGTTCTGCAAATACTTTCTTCCAGTCTATTTCCTGTTTTTACATGTTTTTTTTTTTGGGGGGGGGCGTGCCACACGACATGTGGGATCCTAGTTCCCTGACCAGGGATAGAACCCGTGCCCCCTGCAGTGGAAGCATGGACTCCCAACCATTGGACTGCCAGGGAAGTCCCTGTCTTTACATGTTCTTAATGTTGTCTTTTTTTTTTTAATTAAACATAATTCCTCCATCATTTTGTTTATTTATTTATTTTTGGCTGTGTTGGGTCTTCGTTTCTGTGCAAGGGCTTTCTCTAGTTGCGGCAAGCAGGGGCCACTCTTCATCGCGGTGCGCGGGTCTTTCACTATCGCGGCCTCTCCCGTTGCGGAGCACAGGCTCCAGACACACAGGCTCAGTAATTGTGGCTCACGGGCCCAGTCGCTCCACGGCACGTGGGATCTTCCCAGACCAGGGCCCGAACCTGTGTCCCCTGCACTGGCAGGCAGACTCTCAACCACTGCGCCACCAGGGAAGCCCCTAATGTTGTCTTTTGAAGTGCAAAAGTTTTGAATTTTGATGAGGTCCACTTTATCAATTTTTTTTTCCATTTACGAACTATGCTTTTCGTACTGCATCTAGGAAATCTTTGCCTAGCGCAAAGTCTCAAGATTTTCTTTTGTGTTTTCTTCTAAAAGTTTAATTGTTTTATCTCTTATATCTAAGTCTATGATTCATTTGAGTTAATCTTTGTGTATGCTGTGAGGTGAGGGTCTTATTCATCTTTCTGCATACACATACTTACTATGAAATATTTTTCTATAACGTCAATGTAGATAGCAACTTAATTTTCCATTTCATGAACATACTATAAATAGCAGGATTCTGATAAGTGTTTAACAAGTGTCTCTCAAAAGAAACAAAAACAGACAAAAACCCAACAGCCCTAATATGTAGTATTTGCCAATTCCCCTGGTGTAAACAGTCCAACCATTTCCAATTTCAAGGTACCAATGTTACATAACATCATGGAGTTGGGAAGAGATCTCACAGTTGGTTCTTATAAACTGCTACAAGCTGGTTGCAGCACATTACTGAATGTA
Organism: Hyperoodon ampullatus; assembly: GCF_949752795.1. Lineage (NCBI taxonomy): Eukaryota > Metazoa > Chordata > Mammalia > Artiodactyla > Ziphiidae > Hyperoodon > Hyperoodon ampullatus. The sequence continues at coordinate 42,226,403 of NC_136923.1, read as the reverse complement.
TTTAACCAATACCCCATGATTTGAGGGGGTTTTGTTTGCTTCTTGTTTTTCCACCTTTTACCCTCAATATAGAGAAGTGTCCCTCCAAGCAGGAAGAAGCAGCCTATTTTTATTCCCTGCTGTAAATGAGTGCTGGCCCTCCAGGGAATTTGTTCTCTCATAATGAGCACAGCTATGGTTAACATTCTCGCAGTCTTCCTGTGGTCAGATTTAGTAATGCCCATCATATTTACTTTCAGGACAACTCACCTTGCTTCTTGGGGAAGATAAAGAAAACTGAGTTTTGACCAAACAGAGGTACAAAGCTGCTTGAACTTCTGCAATTTTGCAAAGACACATATTCAACATTTAAATTAAGGGGGTGACTTCTCCTTTACTCCCTCTCAGGAACCAAGTATCGAATTAAGCAAATGTTGCAGGGCGAAACAACTGTCTTGACAGACACTGGAGTGACATCAAGTGAGAATGGCCACAATGTGTCAGCTTCCTGAAGGCATCTGGAGTTTCAAAGTAATGTGAGGAAATTAATGGAGTGTGACACTGTTTCAAAGAAAATGTACCAAACCTTCCTTTCGAGGAAAACCTTCTAAAAAGTGAAAATAAAATGAGGGGGCACTCTGGGGTAGATGTTTTTCATAGACAGTAGTTATTAAATCCCCGTTTGCAGTTCTGTGCAATCCACACAGCTCTACCCACATTGTTACAAGGCGGAAGGGGGCAGAGGCCTGGGAGGCAGTGGAGGGTGAGCAATGAGAGGGTCAGGGGACACTGGTCACTGAGTGGAGTGGGGACAAGAGGGCTTTGAGCAATTGCCACTACCCCACGAGGCTTTACCCCAAGTCTTTATAACTACCACTATTTAAGCTACCCTTTTCAATTAATATGAAAAGCGAGGCTGAGGGAGATGCTAAAGTGCTTCTCCGGAGTCTCCTGGCATTTAGATACCTGTGTTTTAGACCTGTGCTTAATGTATGCACTGAGTCCCCTCCTGAACAGAAAACTCAAACTCAGTATTTTCTCATGGCTCCTGCTCTAGCCCATCTCCCGGCCACTCCACCCTCTGCCCCCAGCCCAGCACTCCCCACCCAACCCCCCACTGGAAGTCTTACCCAGTGTTTTACAGTTCCCAGAGGGTGTCATGCTTCTGGGTCCTTATTCACACCATACCTTCATCCAGGAATGCTGATCCTGGATGTTCTTGGAAGAAGCATTGAATCCTTTTCTTTTCTCAATCTTTTCCCCTACTCTCCTCTCTTCCCTTCCCTCTCTCTTTTTCTTCTTCATTTCTTTTCACAAAGAACAGTTTTTCTTATGATGTGCTCATTTAAAATACTGGAGAGGGACTTCCCTGGTGGCGCAGTGGATAAGGTTCCGCCTGGGTTCAATCCCTGGTCGGGAACTGGATCCCACATGCATGCCGCAACTAAGAGTTCGCATGTCACAACTAAGGAGCTGGCGAGCCGCCACTAAGGAGCCCGCCTGCCACAACTAAGACCTGGCACAACCGAATAAATAAATAAATACTTTACAAAATTAAATTAAATTAAATTTAAAAATAAATAAAATAAAATATTGGAGAGCTCTGAAAGAGTGTACAGAAGAAAATAAACCACCGGTGTGGTGCTTTGTACCTTGGAGTTATGCTGAAAGGACATTTCTCAGAATCCCCTGCCTGTAGCGGTCCAGGTGAGCGTCTGCAAGAGATCATTAGCGAGCGATCTGCAAGAGTGAAGCAAGCTACAATGCTGTGCTCCAAAGGTGAAAACAGTGGTCAGCGTGCTGGCTCACAGGCTACTCTTGTGGGTATAGGGCAGCACATGGACCCACCGCCAGTGCACTGCTCCTGCATCCTGGGCCACCTATGCATCAATGTGGTAAAAGTGCAGGTTCCCCTGCAGGTCATTCTCTACATAGTTTGTCCTCATGTGGTCTAGTAGTCCTACAGTTATCTCTAGGTTGGCCTATAGAGACTTCCTCTAGAGTGATGACTCAGCATCGGATGCGGAGGCGACAGGCTGCACGGACTCACCTACCAGCTCCCACAATGGCATACAATCCAATTCCCAAACAAATCCCTTATTCCAGAGGTTCCCAAGGCTTCTCAGTTCTTGGTGCCTTTATTGCCTTCATACTTTTTTTTTCTCAGTGCCCTGGGCCAAAAGAAATACCAAACAATTCTACTCATTAGGTGGTTAGATCCAAACAACTGAAGTTATGTTTGAAAAGAAAATACATATAAATTGAAAAATATATGTATATTTTTTGGCTGCGCTGCACGGCTTGTGGGATCTTCGTTCCCTGACCAGGAATTGAACCCGGGCCCTCGGCAGTGAGAGCACAGCGTCCTAACCACTAGACCGCCAGGGAATTCCCTGATTTTATATTTTTAAATAGTACCAGTGGGATATGTACAGCTGTTGGGTGTGGCCCAACTTCTCAAACCTTGGAATCCCATTGGACACTGCCACCCTCATTTCCTGTTCCTCATTGCTTATCTCAAACCACTGGAAACCCAGCTCTGCAAAAATATGACAACTTTGAAAGGCATGTACTACAATCTAATATTGAAACTGTAAACTATCTCAAACTAGTAGTTCCTGTGGTGTCCAACAAATGTCAGGTATCAATTTATAGCCCTTGAAAATTGGAAATATTCCATAGCACTCTTGTGAATTCATTGAAGCCCCTGGGGTGTCTAAGTCCACAGTTTGGGAACCATGGCCTTATCTCATATGTCATTTCTCTGATGAAACCCTGAATGATACATAAAAAAATCTCATTAAACTTTTGGGTACCTTCTCTTTCTGAGATGTGAAGTGATTTGCCTTAGTCACACACATGATTAAAGATTAAAGGCCTCAATAAGAGATGGAGTACTCTTATGCCAAGAGAAGAAAATACAGGACAAACTGGGAAAACACCAGTACCTCCGGGTTGGAAAGGAACCTTTAAACTACAATTTAAAGAGCATATACCAAAAGACAAAACTTGGTGAGTTTCATTACACCAAGGTGAAGGATTTCTATTCAACAAAGGAAACTATACATAAAGTATTGACAATATACAGCTGAAACTATGATAGAAGCCATTTGCAATGTCTAAAGCATAAAGAAATTAAAATCCAGAATATACAAAGATCTTTTGCAAGTCAACAAGAAATGACAGCAAACCCAATACAAAATGATCAAAGATAAGAACAAGTAATTTCAAGAAGAATCTCAAAAGCCTACTAAGTATGTAAACAGATGTCCTAACTCATCAGTATTCTGAGAAATATAAAATGAAACAACTCTGTCACTTTACTTGTTAGACTAGCAAAGATTAGAAAGCAGTGTAACACCAATGGTTATAAGGAACCTGCATGCAGTTAGTGGCGATATAGACTGAACTCACTTACATGCCCTTTTTCAGGCCAACTCTTTATTTGCAGCTTTATTTGTAAGAGCAGAGAGTTGGAAGAAATCTTGGTGTCCATCCTTGGGAGAGCAGACAAGTAAAACATGGAAGATATACTCTGTGCAGTACTGTGCAGCAGGGAAAAGATATGGATTGGATGTTCTACATAGCAACATGGATGGGCATGCAAACCAAGTGCTATGTTGAAAAATAAGGAACAGATACCATTTACCTAAATTAAAAATACTATACAAAACAATAAATATTTTGAACACATAAAAAGAAAATGAAATAGAATTACATGATGATCCAGCATTTTCACTTCTGGGTGTATACCCTAAAGAACTGAAAGCAGGGTCTTGAAGAAATATCTGTACATTGATGTTCACAGCAGCATTATTCACATTAGCTAAAACATGGAAGCAACTCAAGTGTCCACCAATGAATGAATGGATAAGCGAAATGCTGTATATCCATACAATGGAACACTATGGAGCTTTAAAAAGAAGGAATATCTGACAAAGGCTACAACATGGATAAACCTTGAGAACATAAGTGAAAAGGCCCGTCACAAAAAGACACATATTGTACGATTCCACAAAAATGAGGACCTGGGAGGAGGAAGGAATGGGAAGTTATTGTTTAATGGGTAATCAGTTTCAGTTTTACAAGATGAGAAGAGTTCTGGAGATGGATGGTGGTGATGGTTGCACAACATGATGAATGTACTTAATACCACTGAACTGTAACTTTATGGTTAAGATGGTACATTTTATGTGTATTTTACCACAATAAAAATGGGGGAACAAAAATAGAAAATGATATTCATTAGAAACCTTAGAATGGGGACTTCCCTAGTGGCGCAGTGGTTAAGAATTTGCCTGCCAATGCAGGGGACACAGGTTCGAGCCCTGGTCTGGGGAGATCCCATATGCCACAGAGCAACTAAGCCCGTGCGCCACAACTACTGAAGCCCGCATGCTCTAGGGCCTGAGTGCCGCAACTACTGAACCTGTCTACAGCAACTACTGAAGCCCACACGCCTAGAGCCCGTGCTCCGCAGCAAGAGAAGCCACCACAATGAGAAGCCTGCAAACTGCAATGAAGAGTAACCCCCGCTTGCTGCAACTAGAGAAAGCCCGTGCAGAGCAACAAAGACCCAACTCAGCCTGAAAAATAAATAAATAAATAAATAAGTGTATGTTTAAAAAAATTTTTAAAAAACTTTAGAATGGGATTTCTGCTTTTGGTCATTCAATTTTTCCCATTCATCTGTCAACAGACACTTAGGTTGTTTCCATACCTTGGTTATTGTGAGTAATGCTGCAATGAACATGGGAGAACATTTATCTCTTTGAGATAATGACTGCGTTTCATTTGGATATACTGCATACCCAGAAGTGGGATTGCTGGGTCATATGGTAGCTCTACTTTTAATTTCTTGAGGAACCTCCATACTGTTCTCCACAGTGGCTGCACCAATTTACATTCCCACCGACAGTGCACAAGGGTCCCCTTTTCTCTACATCCTCACCAACACTTGTAATCTCTTGTCTTTTTGATAACAGACATCCTAACAGATGTGAGGTGATATCTCACTGTAGTTCTGACTTGCATTTCCTGGATGATTAGTTATGTTGAGCACTTTTTCATGTTGTTGGAGATTTGTATGTCTTCTTTGAAAAAAAAAGTCTATTTAGGTCCTTCACCCATTTTTAAATTGGGGTTTTTTGGGGGTTTTTTGCTATTGAGTTGAATGAGTTTCTTGTATATTTTGGATATAAACCCATTATGGGATTTGTGGTTTGCAAATATTTTCTCCCATTCCACAGGCTGCCTTTTCATTTTACTGATAGTTTTTTTTTTCTGTGCAGAAGTTGGAACCTCATGTGCCAAAAAGTAAGAAAGCGCTCAAAAAAGGATAGTAAAGCATAGCAAAAGGACATAGGATCCAACTTGAAGGGACTCCCACAGATAAATCTGGGACAATTTGTGCATCAAAATAAAGACAATATTAGACTGTATTCAACTGGATAAAAAAGGAATCCAGGAGGTCATGGTGATATAAATAAACAAATTATATGTAAGTGGAAGAGAAAAGATTTACTTTACAGTAGAATGCCAACTAATAATAGTCACTTATTAATTAATACTTACAAAATTCTTTACGGTAGGGAAACTTGGTAGACACCTTCTAAAACAAGTGATAAAGTTTAACATCTTTAGTCATGAGGCAAGTTGGCACCACGTGCCTCCTGATACTGAGAAGAACACAGCATCACTTCTGTGATTTTCCTGCCCTAGCTGAATAACCTGAATCTAATCATCAGGAAAACATCAGTAAACCCCAAACAAGGAACCACCTGCCAGGTTACTGAAGTGTTACAATAAAAAATAATGAAGTCACAAAAGGCCTGAAGAATTGCTCCTGAATGAAGGAAACTAGAAAGCCATGGCGACTAAGTAAAACAAGTGGTCCTGGACCCTGGGACTATAAAGGACACTGTTTGCAAAGTGGGCAAAATTGGAACGAGGGCTGTGAATTACATGGTCATACTGTGTCTGTGTTAGTTTCCTGTTTTGATTGTGTGGGAGTGCATCCTTGTCTAAATAAAACCGTCCTGAAGTACTAATGGGTGATGAGGCATCCTATTTTCAACTTGCTCTCAAATGGTTCTGGGAAAAAAAAAAAGTATCTCTGCACCTATTTGTCCGTCTTTTGAGAGAGGGAGGAAAAAAGATAATAAGGAATTTAAGGCAAATGTGGTAAAAAGCTGACAGTAGGGGAGTTTGGAGTGGGGGAGATGGAAGTTCTTTGTGCTATGCATCCATCTTAGGGAAAGGATGAAAAGGAGAAAAGAGTAAGAACAACAATAATAAGGACGTGGGGTGTGAGCCCGTTCACACAGGGGCAGGGACGGGAGATGATGGGATGCAGGCAGTTGGGAAGGGCTGGAGGCGTCCTGAGTGACCAAGGAGGGGCCCTGGCAGGAGGAGTCAGATCTCTTATCTGATGGAGCTGGAGAAAGATCACCCCACTTTTCTTCCTTTATTTCATTTAATCCTCAGAACAGCCCCACGGAGTATATACTACTCTTATCCTCATGTTATAGACTGGAGGTTCAGAGCATCATCCATTCAACCAGCATTTACTGAGTGCTTGCTATGTGTCAAACTTTACTGAGGATACACAAAAAATGTTAGGTGTGATAGGATATGTGTGTGTGTGTGTGTGCGCGTGCACGTGCACGTGCATTTAGAAAACATTGGAAGGTAACATACTAAATCACTAGTACGCTAAGAGAGGTTGCATTTGGGTAGTGGAATTACAGGTGCTTCCATTTTCTTCTTTGGGCTTTTTGCCTGTTTCCAGTTTTGTACAATGAACACAGACTGCCTTTGTAACAAGTTTAAAAATAAGTATTATTTCAAAAATTGAACTGGAGGATGTTGTGAAATAGTCTTCATTATGATATTGCTGTGGATCCAATAGTACTTTCTGAGGCAGTGTTATTTTACCAAAGTAGTGGACAAATAAATGCTTCTTAAGTCCACTAAGCCTTCTTCTCTTCACACCGCAGAGAGGCCTGGCAGGTTTACAAGTGGAGAGTTGACACCCACCTTGCTCCTGAAGCCTATATTTGTCCACGTTTCCTGTGTGGAAGCATAAACCCAGTGCAGCGTGACCTCTTCTGCCCCAGACAAAAATTTCCTAAACTTTCATGACACCAGCTTCTTTGCATAAGGACAGCAGGAAAACACAGTAGGTCCCTGACTGAAGGAGAGGGTGACTTGGTAAGAGCACAAAATTCTAGTGTCCATGAGAGGCCAGCTCAATGGTGTCACTGTGATGTAAGGTGGGACACCCATTCACTTGGGGTGCTTTCTGACTGATGGAGTCCTTCTTCTCCTTTGTTGCCCTGGCACCATGGGCTCTGGGGCAGGTCCACCCGTCCCGCCTGGGCTCAGATGGCATCCCTGTACCTGTCCACTGCACTGACAGCTCTGTGAGAACAGACATCCCTCTTGCATCCATGTCTCCCAGGTCCCAAAGAGCTGGCTCTGAACAAAGCAGGTCCCTTAGTCACTGCTGACGGACTGAACTGATTTGCACAAGCAATCACGGGGAAGTAGGCGGAGTAAATTAGGGTGAATTCCTGTGGTAGAATTCAGTGCAGGCACCAAAACCAATGCTGTGAAATAGTTTATTGCCCAGGAAAGTGTTCCCAACATACTGCTACTTAAAAACAACAACAGTGGAAGAGTAAATACAGCTGAAATCCATCTTGCTCATGAACATAGATATGCATAGGAGAAAAAAAAAAACTAAAAGAAAATACATCAAAGAATGTACAGTGGTTGTCTTTGGGTAGGGGGATTATGAATGCTTTTGATGTTTTTTTTTCCCTTTGTGTTTTTAAGCTTTTCTAGAAAACAATTTTTGTTATTGGGAAAATTATTTTAAAAGAAATCTATGTCTGAGGGAAAAGGGAAGAAGACATAATGGATAGGAAGTCCTATCGCACTTCAGGTGAGAGCTGAAGTGTTAAGGACCTTTAGGGTGAATAAGTTTCTTTGAGTTAAGGGCTCCTCGACTTCCTACATCGACAGGGTCCCCACCTTTCCTGGTAGACCGTTACCCTCCCAGCCTCAAACCCCATCAGCTTGCACACCAGGTCCCTGTTCTGCTGATGTGTGCAAGGTGGCTGCCAGAACTCTGAGCCACACAACTAAAAGGTCTGGATGGAGAACCAGAGGAAGAAAATCAATCCGGTCTCCTTTTGCCTGTTAATAATTTCTGCAATAAAGCTGTCAGAATTTACTGCCACATCCCTCAACTTACAGGGAAGGGAGATTCTGAAAAAATATTCAGAAAGAAAGGGATGCTAAATGGAAGTAATGACTTCCTCCGCTCCTTGGCTATTTCAAGAAGTGCAGCATTTTATACATTTCGTCTGTGTCCAGCCCACTGTGTGAATTGTTCGATTTTAGTGAATATAAAAATTCCATCCAAGGGCTTTCTTAGTTCCACTGCCAAAAGCAGTTCCCCAATCCTACTTCCCATTAGATGTCAAGTTCTTCCATCATGAGTCCTAGGTTCATCAGGGTTTCCAAGAGCCTAAACCCTGCAGTGGGAGCGGGGTGGGTGGGTGGAGGCAGCTGCCAGCTCCTGATTGGCTCTTGGCTCAGAGAGGAGTCCATTGTGGAAATCACTATTTCCAAGTTCACTGGTGACGGGGCAAGGGTGGCAGATGCTCAGTGGTTTGGTTTACAAATGTTAATGTTCACAAATCTGAATTCCTGTTTGGGACCAAGCCCTTCTTGGTCATCCTCTGTCCCAGTCTTCTGGAATGTCCCGTTTCATTTATTCATCTCCTTTCTACCAAAGGGAAGTTCACAGAGGAAACTCAAGCCCCAGAGGTGATTTGGTCTGGAGCACCTGGAGCTCCCTCAACCCCACGTGGCTACCATTCCATCTGCGTCAGGCATCATAATCTGGCCAGGACACCCAAGCTGCCTCCTCCCCAGCCGGCATGCCAGGCAGGTCACTCTTGTTGGGTCCTGGGTCAGCCTCCAGCGGCCTGAGTCAGAACCCAGCAGAGAGTTCATGCTCCCCGGTGGAGGGGGACATGGAGCTGACCCTCTCCAGCCTCTCCGTGGAGAGGAAGGGGAGCCATTTAGCTAGGCGAACGGCCACCAGCTGATGGAACAACTGCCGTAGATACTTGCGGAACCTTTCACCTACAAAAACGTAGATCACAGGGTTGATGCAACAGTGTGTGTAGGCGATCACCTCCGTCACTTGTATGGCCAGGTCCAGCTGTCTGCTCTGCTCACACTCATGGGTGAACAGGGAGTCTTGGAAAGCAGAAACAAACACAGTCAGATTGTACGGGGTCCAAAAGAGAAAGAAGATGATCATGATGACAAAAATCAGACGCACAGCTTTGGACTTCTTCTCATTTGGTCGTCTGAGCAGAATCTTTATAATCCCCGTGTAGCAGACGACCATGACCAACAGAGGCAACACCAGCCCCACGATGTTCAGTTTCAGAGCCTGGAACTGCTTCCATTTTCTTAGGCTTTCAGGAGGAAAATGAAGACTGCAGGTGTAGTGAGTGAACTCCCACTGGGTCTTGGAAAAGTACAAGCCTGGGACAGAAGCCAAGATGGCCAGGACCCAGATGACAATGCTGGTGATGATACCAAAGGTGACAGTCCGAGCCCGCAGGGCAAACACAGCATGGACAATGGCCAGGTACCTGTCGATGGTCAGCAGGATGATGAAGAAGATCTCGCTGTACAAGCCCATGAAATAGAGCCCAGAGAGCAACTTACACATGTGATCACCAAACACCCAGTTATCCTTCAGCTTGTAGTCAATCCAGAAGGGCAGCGTGAAGAGGAAGATCAGGTCAGACATGGCCAGGTTGAGGAGGTAGATGCTGGTCATGCTTCTGAGCCTCTTGTATTGCATGAGGACCAGGACCACTAGGATGTTGCCTATCAGGCCAATGACAAATACCACTGAGTACAAGGGGGGCAGCAACTGGGCCCCAAAGGCCCTCTCCTGTACCTTCTGGCACGGGGTTGTGTCTCCATAGTCGTATTCTGTGGTCATGTCATAGTCCTTTGGGGCAGTGGAAGTTTCCATCCTGGCTTCTCCCACGGGTCAAGGGAAATGGTTTCCGTGTTTATTTTGCTATTAAAGGCAGTGGGTTCTGGATAACAAGAACAAAGCAGTGATTATATGTCTTTAACCACTTGGCAACTGTTTACTGAGTGTCTACTGTGTACCATGCCCTGCTGAGCAAGGAAGACCCAGTTCCTCTCTGCCCTCATGCAACTGGTAGTCTAACACATTAATAAACAAGGTGTATACACATCACTCATTGCTTTGGCAATGAGTGTTGTGAAGGAAAAGTCCGGTGGATGGAGAGCGCAGACAAAGGGAGGCCTCACCACACTATTCATGACCAATGCTTCCCCAGTGCTTCCGATGAACTGGGCCCTGGACTTAGTGTTAAACAACCTTTGAGGGGGTACCATTATCGTTCCCCATTTTAGAGGTGATGACACACAAACTGGGAGTAGTTAGGACACAAAGGTAGTGAGAACAAGAGCTGGAGCTCAAACACAGGTGTGTACCACTCTCAGGCCCATTCCTGAAACCATGTGGCTCTCCTGCCCCCAATCACAAGCACTGACTCTGTACCATGGTGTCCCCAGAGGGATGCTGGGAAGGAAAATAGTCAACACTGAGAGTCAAAAACTTACAAATGGATCTTTATGGCATTTGGGGCTAAAAAGATTCTTAGCCAGGGGTGATACAGTGCCCTGGGGGCACATGAAAATGTGTATTTTTTTTTTTTTGGTCATCACAAAGACTGGGGGACACTACTGTCATTTGGTAGGCAGGGCCAAGGATGTCCTGTAATGTAAAAATTACCCTATACCAAACACCAATAGTGCAGCCACAGTGAAATCCTAGAAGGTCAACCCATCCCTCAGCAGATGAGGACACTGAAGGCACCAGAGTGGGCCCAGCCTGGCCCACGTCACACGGTCTTCTGAGGTTACCCAGGTAACATTGTAGACCTCCTGTGATAGCCGCGAGGAGGATTCAAGGAAAGCACAGGCTAGGAGGAATGGGGTGACATGGTATGGAGAAGACGGGGCTTTGGGGGAAGAAAGGCTCAGAACAGCCTCAAGCCAGGAAGTGTCATACAGTGACCAGACAGAGGCTGGAATTCTCCTAAAATAAGTTTTTAGATATTTTTAACCAGGGTTGCCTCAAAACAAAACAAACAAAAAACCACTAGATAGCTTGCCTTTGTAGAACTTCCCCAGACCCTGTTTTTAGCACTCCTTTCCAATCACTTATTGAAGACGCCTCCACAAAGGGAGCACAGGCTTTGGTGTAACCTACCGGCTCTGTGACCTCGGATAAGTTAACCTACCTCTCTGAGCCTCCATTCCTCATCTGTAATGTGGGAAAGTAAGCCTTACCGTGCAGGGCTACTCTAAGGCAATGTCTGAGCCATCCCCTGGCAATTATCGTGCCCTCAGTAAATATTAGGGGACCTCCTTTCCTGCAGGGGTCCCGTTCTGAGGCCCAGCACCACCAGGAATGTCTCAGGCTTCAATCCTATTCTGGCCAATGTACCCCACTCCCTACCAGGTCTCTCTGTAGTTAATCTGGAAGATGAATCCTGCCTGACAGTGATGGACACTGACAGTCCCTTCCATCTGTGCTACACTTTGAAATTTCCAAAATGTGGCCATCAATCTAAATTGATTTGACCTAAACACCAATCAGTAAAGTGAGTGGAACCTACATCATAATTCCCATCTTGAAGCTGGAGTCTCCAGTGCTCTTCCTTCTACAGTGCTTAATGAATGTTTCCTGCTCACAAAATTCACATTTCTGCGGTGGCATTCGGAGATTAAGGCACATGGGGCTGCGGGGTGGGGTGGGGGGTGGGAGGGGGCGGGTTGTTGGGCACCCGGCTGGGGGACTGTCATTTCCCATCAAATCCATCCCTATGGCTCACTCCACCATCTCCGAACTTGCATATCCCGGTCAAGCCTCTTTCTGGAGAAACCTAAGCTGCCAGTCACTAAACAAGCTGTGTTGGCAATTTCTGATTTTTGCTGCCACTGCCAGTGCTGACAGCTCCGCTTGGCAGTCAGCACTTGCGGGTGAGCGGCCAGGTTTACAGTGTTAGCAGCAGGTAGCACGGTGAGCAAGGGGTGCAAGGCTGAGCCCGTGAGCCCAGTTTCTGGGGAATTTTGGCAAAGGTGAAGGCAAACTGAGCCAGCACTGTCAGGTGCCATTTGAACAGTCACCTTCATACCACTCCCCACCTCCAACTCCATTCACTATTTCCCCAACTTGTCAGGCACCAGGCAACAGCTCCAGAGTATGTTGCTCCTAAAGGGAGATGGGCTGCAGTAAGGCCTTGCAGGAGAGACCAAAGGAGCATGTTGCCATGCCATGTGCCAGCCCTGCTGCAGTCTGCTACAAAAGTCTGCCCCAGGTCACTGCACTAGTGCTCAGCTGCAGCCCTGCAGCCTGGAACTTTCCAGTGCCAGCATCCTTTAACCTCGGAGTTGGGGAAGTCTCTGAACAGACAAAGGGCAGTCTGTGATGGTAGAAGACACCCTGGCCTGGTGGCGTGCAGGAGGTGCCTTACACTAATTCATAAGAGCCAGCAGTGTGTACCTCTTCCCAACTCTGCATTCAGCATGTTGGTAGCTTGGAGTCAACTAGAATGGGAATATTTTACACATGGAAATCAGGAAACACTAGATATCAGGGCACTTTTTCAGGAGAGTCAGCTATTAAACATTTACTAGCACATCAATGCCCTGCAGTCTGAATAGCCTAGAGTTGTCCCGTGAGCCAGCTAAAGGGTCAGTGAGTGGCACACAGCCTGGGGGCAGGCTATGCAAACTTCTGGGAATTTCTAATTCTGAAAGTTTGGGACCCTCCAGATTTAAAGGAGGAAAGGTTGAAGTAAATACCTCCAAGTGCCCCCATGTCCCTGTATTTTCAGAACCAAATTCTGACCTGCCTCTTTGTTAGAACAGAATGGATGCCTCCCAGGAGGTCACCTGGCCAGCTCCCTGCCTTCCCGTAGGTAAAATCCTACCTCCTCCAAAGACATCCCACAGTCCTGATTTTGAGGATCCCTGGGTCTAGTCTTCTTAAGAAATTGTCTCAGTATCAAATCGTCCTTGCAACTGCAAAGTTTTTCTAATTAATACTTCCCTTTTGCTACAATTTCTTCTTACCCCACGTTTGGGTTTTGTTTACGTGGGGAAATTTGGCAACTGTCAGTGTCTTGAATAGCTTTCCAGAGAAAGTGCCTCCTGTCCCTTAATACTGGGCTGACTTAATCCTGTTTTAGCAAAAACAACCCCCCCCCAAAACAAAAAGAACAGCCTATTTTACATCTGAGCACCCAGTCTTATAAACCCTTCCATCCTCAGTATTGCTATACAATTCACTGCCTTACAGGTGCATGGGTGGGTGACTTACACATTTGCCTGGCCTTCGAAGAATTCCCCACCTTTGAGGAGACAGCCAGGTAAACAAGTCTTCTCCTGCAATGGGAGAAGGACTACAGTCCAACCTGGTCACATGCAAACAACACTGCCTTCAACAGTGACTGATGAACAGAAAAGACAAGTGCCACTTACACTGGTTTCAGGGGACTGTGTCCATGAAGCGTTTGTCTCTGGAGCTTTTAGAATCTTTATGAATTCAAGGTCAAGGTCCTGACTGTGTCAGAAGTTCTCAGCTTCCTGTGTGATGATGGAGATAGAATTTGAGGTCTCAGTCTTTCAGAACAACAAGAAGGGGACAACGTTCTTCTTTCTTGTACCATTGGGTGTCCATGAATGGCCACAACACCGACTGGTGGCCAGTTCCTGAAGGCCAAATGCACTCTGAGGTACTCTTCTGCTCACTCAGCTTCACTTCTCCTTTGGGCTCTCTGCCTTAAGGGGACTGGGTGGAGTTGAGCAGGGTGACGTGGATGGCAATGAGGTGTTCCCAGAACTTGGTGAAGCAAGCAGAAGAGTGGGAATGTGTATGGTGTGGGGGCAGGGCACAGGGTTCCTGCCCTCACTTAGTAGTCTTTTTTTTTTAAGGTTGCAAAAGAAGGATTTAAACAGGAAGCCTGGGTCCTGTTCCTCAAAATGATCTGGCTCATTCAGCCTGAGAGAGGCAGGAAGCCGCTTCTCTTTGGCATCCCTACGTGCCTGTGCCAGTGACTGCTCCCCAGTCTCTACCCCACAGCCCCACAGAGCAGTTTTACTACGAGGAGACTCCAGCCTGGAGCGAATACAGGTCTGCTGGCTGGGTTTCGGCTGTCCCTTTCTGATGCTGGGTTCCTGGTTTACGCAGTGGCCCAAGCTCTCTGCTTGAGACGTGGATGGATCACTGTGTCTTTTGAAGCCTTGGATACCACTCCATCAAAGAAGAACACTGAATACTTACACTCAGAGGAGGATGCATGAGGTCAGCTTGTACATGAAAAGTGTCACAGAGTGCCTGGCGCCAGGATAAATGGCTGACGCACGAGGCTTGTCAGGATTCTCCCCACAGTTACCAGCTCCTGCTGCCACTGTGCTTGTGCCCCTCTGGGTTTCCATTTCCTTCTCTGTAAAATGGGGGTGCTCGAACCTTCCCCACAGGATTGCTGCAAAAGTGCCCATTTCAGAAATCACAAATGTGAATGTGTTTTGAAAATGTCACTTGTCCCTCAAGGCTCAGTTCCCTCATCTGTAAAATGAAGACTTCAGATGAGGTGACAGTGGGCCCTTCAGTACAATATTCCGTGAGTCTTCTGGGGTTGGGTCTTCCTTCTTCGGCAGCCCGTCTTCGAGAGATGGAGGAAGCAGGAGGCAGAAAGTAACTAGACTGACAGACAGCTATGGGTGAGCCTGGAACCTGCCGCCTGATACAAAAAACAGGGCGTGAGGGGAGCACCAGTGATGGGCCTCACTTATCAGACAGTCCTGCATTCATATCCCAGGTCCACCTTTTACTGACTTTGGGTGTGTAATTTATTTATTCTCTTGAGTGTCTCTTTCCTCTTCTGTAAAACAAAGCTAATAATACTTACTTCATAGAGAGGATTAAATGAAGACACACACACACACACACACATATCTGAATGCATGATTCGGTGTGCCGCTGAAGACATTAAAAATGCCTGTCTTACTTTAGAATCTCTCAGGTTCGAACCCTGATGCATATTCCAGTAATGTGTCTGCAGGGGATCCCAGGAAACACTGCAGGGGAGGGGAAAGTGGGATGGGGAAGGGAAGGAGCCAATGAAGAGGGTGTTAGAGAGCCAGTGCCGCTGTGAGCCAGGAGCTTGGTCCTACTAGGGAACTTAGGACACCCCTCAGAGTCATCCCAACTTTGGGGCGGCTGGAGGGGTGAGGAAACTGAGCATGTGTCCATCAAATCTCTACCCACTCACTGCTGGTTGAGGACTGCTTCTTGGGGTATTCTGACTTCCAGTCTGCCTGCACGTTGGTCAAGCTTGCTCCACAAGCAGGGAGCCTTGTATTTTCAGGAAACAGCCTACAACATGTAGAGGTGCATGATGACATGTGTGGCCAGGGACACTGAATGGTGCCCAGGAAATTCCGATGCGTGCCAGCTAGTGTCAGCACAGCTAAACACCCAGCCCCTGCCCCACTACAGGATTCTGCTGAATTGATCATCTCTCAGCCCTGCCCCCAGTGGTAGTCAATGGGAAGTCTGCATCTGCCTATTTGTAGTACTTTGCTGCCAGATGAGTTTCCAGACAACACAGGTTTGCGAGGCCCGCCTCTTCCTTGGTCAAGTCTAAGGAAAGAGACATGGTCAGTCCTTGACTGGCCTTTCAGCTCTGTGCTAGGCTTCTGTAGGACCCATGCCACAGAGAGGACATGCAGGCAAATGTACTTGTTCATTTAACAAATACTGATTGAGTACCCATGATGTGCCAGGCACTGTGTTAGGTGCTATAGATACAGCAGTGACCAAGAGAGGCACATGCCATTCTTCGAGAGATCACAGACAATTAAGCAAGTCACTACAGTAAGGCCTGGGAAGTACCCAGGGCCAAGGATGGGTGCATCTGGGTGGTGGGAGGGGGTGAGGGAGCCCTCCAGAGCAGAGGTTCTCAGGGTGAGGACCCTGGACCAAGAGCATCAGCACCTCCGAGAACCTGCTAGTGATGCAAATTCTGCGCTCCCATCCTGGACCCACTGAATCAGAAATTCTGTGTTTTAACACACCCTCCACATAAATGTTTGGGAACATGGATCTGGATTTCTGCCAGGCCTGTGGCTCAAAGGTTTATATGATTTCTCTCTAGGAGAGCTTGGCTGGACCTGATGTGACCTGGGAAGACTTCTTTTGCTTTCAGCTAGAGGCCAAAACAAGAGGCCCATTCTGTTTCCTCTTCCTGACACCCACACCCAGGGCACCTATGGCCTTTCGAGGGTGAGAGGCAAACTTCTTAATGCAAACATACACACACACGGAGACTGGTTCTAGATGGTGGAGTAGAAGGACATGCTCTCACTCCCTCTTTCGAGAGCACCAGAATCACAACTAACTGCTGAGCAATCATCGACAGGAAAGACACTGGAACTCACCAAAATAGACACCCCACATGCAAAGACAGGAGAAGTCGCAATGAGACGGTAGGAGGGGTGCTATCACAATAAAATCAAATCCCATAACTGCTGGGTGGGTGACTCACAAACTGGAGAACACTTATACCACAGCAGTGCACCACTGGAGTAAAGGTTCTGAGCCACACATCAGGCTCCCCAACCTGGGGGTCTGGCAACGGGAGAAGGAATTCCTAGAGAATCAGACTTTGAGGGCTAACGGGATTTGATTGTAGGACTTCAGCAGGACTTGGGGAAACAGAGACTGCACTCTTGGAGGGCACACACAAAGCAGTGTGCACATCGGGACCCAGGGGAAGGAGCAGTGGCCCCATAGGAGACTGAACCAGACCTACCTGCTAGTGTTGGAGGGTCTCCTACAGAGGCGGGGAGCAGCTATGGCTCAACAAGGGACAAGGACACTGGCAGCAGAAGTTCTGGGAAGTACTCCTTGGTCTGAGCCCTCCCAGAGTCTGCCATTAGCCCCATCAAAGAGCCCAGGTAGGCTCCAGTGTTGCGTCACCTCAGGCCAGACAACCAACAGGGAAGGAACCCAGCCCCATCCAACAACAGACAAGTGGATTAAAGTTATACTGAGCTCTGCCCACCAGAGCAACAGCCAGCTCTACCCACCAACAGTCCCTCCTATCAGGAAACTTCCACAAGCCTCTTAGATAGCCTCATCCACCAGAGGGCAGACAGCAGAAACAAGAAGAACTACAATCCTGCAGCCTGTGGAACAAAAACCACATTCACAGAAAAACAGACAAGATGAAAAGGCAGAGGGCTATGTACCAGATGAAAGAACAAGATAAAACCCCAGAAAAACAACTTAATGAAGTGGAGATAGGCAACCTTCCAGAAAAAGAATTCAGAATAATGACAGTGAACATGATACAGGACCTCGGAAAAAGAAAGGAGGAAAAGATTGAGAAGATGCAAGAATTAAAGAACAAACAAACAGAGATGAACAATACAATAACTGAAATGAAAATTACACTAGAAGGAATCAATAGCAGAATAACTGAGGCAGAAGAACGGATAAGTGACCTGGAAGACAGAATGGTGGAATTCACTGCTGCAGAACAGAATAAAGAGAAAAGAATGAAAAGAAATGAAGACAGCCTAAGAGCCCTCTGGGACAACATTAAACAAAACAACATTCGCATTACAGGGGTCCAAGAAGGAGAAGAGAGAGAGAAAGGACCCAAGAAAATATTTGAAGAGATTATAGTCAAAAACTTCCCTAACATGGGAAAGGAAATAGTCACCCAAGTCCAGGAAGCGCAGAGAGTCCCATACAGGATAAACCCAAGAAGAAACACGCTGAGACACACAGTAATCAAACTGGCAAAAATTAAAGACAAAGAAAAATTATTGAAAGCAGCAAGGGAAAAATGACAACATACAAGGGAACTCCCATAAGGTAAACAGCTGATTTCTCAGCAGAAACGCTACAAGCCAGAAGGGAGTGGCATGATATACTTAAAGTAATGAAAGAGAAGAACCTACAACCAAGATGACTCTATCCGGCAAGGATCTCATTCAGATTCGATGGAGAAATCAAAAGCTTTACAGACAAGCAAAAGCTAAGAGAATTCAGCACCACCAAACCAGCTCTACAACAAAAGCTAAAGGAACTTCTCTCAGTGGGAAACACAAGAGAAGAAAAGGACCTACAAAAACAAACCCAAAACAATTAAGAAAATGGTAATAGGAACATACATATCAATAATTACCTTAAACATGAATGGATTAAATGCTCCAACCAAAAGACAAAGGCTTGCTGAATGGATACAAAAACAAGACCCATATATATGCTGTCTACAAGAGACCCACTTCAGGCCTAGGGACACATACAGACTGAAAGTGAGGGGATGGAAGAAGTTATTCCATGCAAATGGAAATCAAAAGAAAGCTGGAGTAGCAATACTCATATCAGGTAAAATAGACTTTCAAATAAAGAAGCTACAAGAGACAAGGAAGGACACTATGTAATGATCAAGGGACCAATCCAAGAAGAAGATGTAACAATTATAAATATACATGCACCCAACATAGGAGCACTTCAATACCTAAGGCAACTGCTAACAGCTCTAATAGAGGAAATTGACAGTAACACAATAATAGTGGGGGACTTTAACACCTCACTTACACCAATGGACAGATCATCCAAACAGAAAATTAATAAGGAAACACAAGCTTTAAATGACACAATAGACCAGATAGATTTAACTGATATTTATAGGACATTCCATCTCAAAACAGCAGATTACACTTTCTTCTCAAGTGCGCACAGAACATTCTCCAGGATAGATCACATCTTGGGTCACAAATCAAGCCTCAGTAAATTTAAGAAAATTTAAATCATATCAAGCATCCTTTCTGACCACAACGCTATGAGATTAGAAATCAATTACAGGGAAAAAAACGTCAAAAACACAAACACATAGAGGCTAAACAATACGTTACTAAATAACCAAGAGGTCACTGAAGAAATCAAGAGGAAATCAAAAAATACCTGGAGACAAATGACAATGAAAACATGATGATCCAAAACCTATGGGATGCAGCAAAAGCAGCTCTAAGAGGGAAGTTTACAGATATACAAGAAACAAGAAACAAGAAAAATCTCAAATAAACAATCTAACATTACACCTAAAGCAACTAGAGAAAGAAGAACAAACAAAACCCAAAGTTAGCAGAAGGAAATAAATCATAAAGATCAGAGCAGAAATACATGAATTAGAAACAAAGAAAACAATTGCAAAGATCAATAAAACTAACAGCTGGTTCTTTGAGAAGATAAACAAAATTGATAAACCATTAACCAGACTCATCAAGAAAAAGAGGGAGAGAACTCAAATCAATAAAATTAGAAATGAAAAAGGAGAACTTACAACAGACATCGCAGAAATACAAAGCATCCTAAGAGACTACTACAAGCAACTCTATGGCAATAAAATGGACAACCTGGAAGAAATGGACAAATTCTTGAAAGGTATAACCTTCCAAGGCTGAACCAGGAAGAAACAGAAAATATGAACAGACCAATCACAAGTAATGAAATTGAAACTGTGATTAAAAATCTTCCAACAAACAAAAGTCCAGGACCAGATGGCTTCACAGGTGAATTCTATCAAACATTTAGAGAAGAGCTAATACCCACCCTTCTCAAACTTACAAAAAATCGCCGAGGAAGGAACACTCCCAAACTCATTCTATGAGGCCGCCATCACCCTGATACCAAAACCAGACAAAGATACTACAAAAAAAGAAAATTACAGACCAATATCACTGATGAATATAGATGCAAAAATCCTCAACAAAATACTAGCAAACAGAATCCAACAACACATTAAAAGGATCATACACCATGATCAAGTGGGATTTATCCCAGGGATGCAAGGATTCTTCAGTATATGCAAATCAATCAATGTGATACACCATATTAACAAACTGAAGAATGAAAACCATATGATCATCTAAATAGATGCAGAAAAAGCTTTTGACAAAATTCAACACCCATTTATGATAAAAACTCTCCAGAAAGTGGGCATAGAGGGAAACGACCTCAACATAATAAAGGCCATATACGACCAACCCACAGCAAACATCATTCTCAATGGTGAAAAACTGAAAGCATTCCCTCTAAGATCAGGAACAAGACAAGGATGTCCACTCTCACCACAATTATTCAACACAGTTTTGGAAGTCCTAGCCATGGCAATCAGAGAAGAAAAAGAAATAAAAGGAATACAAATGGGAAAAGAAGAAGTAAATTTGTCACTGTTGGCAGATGACATGATAATATACTATACATAGAGAATCCTAAAAATGCCACCAGAAAACTACTAGAGCTAATCAATAAATTTGGTAAAGTTGCAGGATACAAAATTAATGCACAGAAATCTCTTGCATTCCTATACACTAATGATGAAAAATCTGAAAGAGAAATTAAGGAAACACTCCCATTTACCATTGCAACAAAAAGAATAAAATACCTAGGAATAAACCTACCTAGGGAGACAAAAGACCTGTATGCAGAAAACTATAAGACACTGATGAAAGAAATTAAAGATGATACAAACAGATGGAGAGATATACCATGTTCTTGGGTTGGAAGAATGAATATTGTGAAATGACTATACTATCCAAAGCAATCTAGAGATTCAGTGCAATTCCTATCAAATTACCAATGGCATTTTATACAGAACTAGAACAAAATGTCTTAGAATTTGTATGGAGACAGAAGAGACCCCAAATAGCCAAAGCAGTCTTGAGGGAAAAAAAGGAGCTGGAGGAATGAGACTCCCTGACTTCAGACTATACTACAAAGCTACTGTAATCAAGACAATATGGTACTGGCACAAAAAACAGAAATACAGATCAATGGAACAGTATAGAAAGCCCAGAGATAAACCCACGCACCTATGGTCAACTAATCTATGACAAAGGAGGCAAGGATATACAATGGAGAAAAGACAGTCTCTTCAATAAGTGGTGCTGGGAAAACTGGACAGCTACATGTAAAAGAATGAAATTAGAACACTCCCTAACACCATGCACAAAAATATACTCAAAATGGATTCTAGACCTAAATTTAAGACCGGACACTATAAAACTTTTAGAGGAAAACAGAAAGAACACTCTTTGACATAAATCACAGCAAGATCTTTTTTGATCCACCTCCTAGAGTAATGGAAATAAAAACAAAAATAAACAAATGGGACCTAATGAAACTTCAAAGCTTTTGCACAGCAAAGGAAACCATAATCAAGATGAAAAGACAACCCTAAGAATGGGAGAAAATATTTGCAAATGAATCAGCAGACAAAGGATTAATCTCCAAAATATATTAACAGCTCATACAGCTCAATATTAAAAAAACAAACAACCCAATCCAAAAATGGGCAGAAGACCTAAACAGATATTTCTCCAAAAAAGACATACAGATGGCCAAGAAGCACATGAAAAGCTGCTCAACATCACTAATTATTAGAGAAATGCAAATCAAAACTACAATGAGGTATCACCTCACACCAGTTAGAATGGGCATCATCAGAAAGTCTACAAACAACAAATGATGGAGAGGGTATGGAGAAAAGGGAACACTCTTGCACTGTTGGTGGGAATTTAAATTGATACAGCCACTATGGAGAACAGTATGGAGGTTCCTTAGAGAACTAAAAATAGAATTACCATATGACCCAGCAATCCCACTACTGGGCATATACCCAGAGAAAACCATAATTCAACAAGACACATGCACCCCAATGTTCATTGCAGCACTATTTACAATAGCCAGGTCATGGAAGCAACCTAAATGCCCATCGACAGACGAATGGATAAAGAAGATGTGGTATATATATACAATGGAATATTACTCCGCCATAAAAAGGAACGAAATTGGGTCATTTGTAGAGACATGGATGGACCTAGAGACTGTCATACAGAGTGAAGTAAGTCAAATAGAGGAAAACAAATATCATATATTAACACAAACATGTGGAACCTAGAGAATGGTACAGATGTACCGGTTTGCCGAGCAGAAATTGAGACACAGAAGTAGAGAAAAAACATATGGACACCAAGGGGGGAAAGCGGCGGGGGGTGGGGGTGGGGATGTGATGAACTGGGAGATTGGGATTGACATGTATACACTGATGTGTATAAAATGGATGACTAAAAAGAAAAAAAAATATTTGATAGTGGGAAAGAAAAACCATACACACACACGTGCACACACATACACATAGCCTTTTTTTTTTATATACAGGTAGAGCACATGATACACGTTGTTTTCCATCTTGCTTCTGTCACTGAACATCATACTCAGGAGGTTCTTCCCCAACACCACACAGGACCTGTGGCCCCTGACGTGGTGGAAACAGAGTATCAGTAAGGCACACACCACAAGATTCTGACCTTGACTTTGTTTAGGACTCTGATTCCTTAATTCAACAACCCCTCCAGTGTCAACCCCATGACCTGGCCCACTGGCCTCTCCTCTTTGATCTCACAGACTTCCTGTTTGCGTCTCATCCATGACATCTGATCCTGACCCAGCCCTGTTTCTGCTTCTCCTTTCCTGTCACAATGGCAACATCCCAGAAACCTTATTGTCTGTGTAACCAAGACAGGGTCAGGCCAGGCTCCTTGGCTGCAGGGAGCCTGCCTGTCAATGAGGCACATCTTTCAGGTTCAAATGTTACATCAGTAGGTTAATCTCGAAGAGAGGGGGTGGCAGTGTCATGACCTTGGAGATCTCTCTGTTGCCTAATCCTGGGACGCACTGTCTGGCTACATGGCAAAGGAGGTTGCTTCTGATCTTAGGCCACATTCAGACACTGAAGCCCGACTGGTGAGTGTCCCACAGATGAACAAGAGGGCCTTTGGGTGACACAAGTGGCTCCTAGGCAATAGCTCACCCCTGCCCCCTCCACACCACCCCATTTCATACCCTACCCTCCTACCCCATTCCTCCTTGTCTAATTTCCTTCCCCAGCCTCTCTTCCCACCACCCTTCCTCACTCCATATTTCTTCTATCTCCTTAGTTTCTGCCTCTCCTCACCGGCTTGGCTTCTCCCAGGCTCCCTTGCACCCCCACCCCCAGAATCCTACAACCCCCAACCTGACAAACCAAAGGGAAGGTCTAATAGTCCCTCTGTTCTGCTCAGCTGCCCCCTTGTGCTGGGTCAGGTCCCAAAGTGAAAGAGGGTGTTGGGCACGTCCACGTCAGATCCCTCTCATCCTGCCCAGATCACCCAAGAGGGCACCTCCTCCCTGAAGCCTTCCTACCCTCCACAGCAGGAAGTCATCCATGAGAGGCAGGTGCTGGAGCTCTGAGAATTTTAAGTTTTTTTGGGGGGGCAGTAGGGTTTTCTTTATTCACACCTAGTTGTATACGTTGGACATTTCAACAATAAACAGCAAGGCATCACTCAAAATAGCTCAAAAAATGAAAAGAATAAAAACTATTATTTTCTAAAAAACCTGGATGTTAGCTCTGGTTTGGTACTACTCTCTGACGTTCTCTTGCAACAATTCTTGATTTCACTATCCACATACATCTCTGTCTTTGCAGCCTAATAAATAATCTCAAAACTTGGGGGCTTATAGTCACAACGAGATTGTTCTATGATTGTGTGGATTAGGCAGGTGTTCCCACAGAGCCTCACTCTCACATCTGACAGTGGGTGCTGGTTGTCAACTGGAGTGCCTCAATTCTCCATGTGGCTCTCATCTTCCAGTCAGCCAGACTGGCTTTCGGCATCATGGTCTCAGGCATGAGCAGAAGCTGCAAAGCATCTTAAGGCAAAGCCTCAGAAGTCACATAGGATCACTTCTGCTGCAGTCTATCAGTCAGAGCAAGTCACAGAGCCCAGCCACAGAGAAGGGAATCAGGAAACAGAATCTGTCTTTTAGGAAGAGCAATAAAGTCACATTGTAAAAGCCTGTGTGTACCAGGATGGAAGGACTCTGAAGCCACATTTACCTTCTACAAAAAGCACAGGCTTCCTCTAGCTCCCAGGCAAAGGGGTTCCTTGAATTCCTCTCCTCTAATGGTCTTGTCTTCCCTCAGCCTTAACCACTCACTCCTGTGATCCTCCCTAATCCCTGGATCTTACCATCACCAACATCTGTAGCCTTTCTTATCTCAGTTCCCAGTATCCCAGCCCCTGATCCCACATCCACCTTTACTGCTCAATCCCTCTAGCACCTCACCTCCAATGGTTCTTTGACCCCAGTGCAACCACTGACATTTTAATTTTCTCCTGACCCTCAGCCTCCTCATGCACTTACTTTCCATCATCTTAAAGTCCAGGAGCCATCATTACAGTCCCTCCTTTACATACATCCTCAATGCCTTTACTCTTTTCTGATCTTGTTGTGTCCACCATGCAAAATCCCAGTCCTGGTTAGATCCAAATCCCCACTGGCACCCGTGAAGTTGAATGCAGCCGGAGGAAATCACACAATGGTACTGACCGGGATCACTCTGAATTAGTGGTGGCCATATTCAAAGGGTCCTTCATGCCCATCAATTGCATTTCCCTCTCTTAGACATTATTTCACACCTTCTACCCTTTCCTTGAACCTCTAACACCACCTCCATCACCCTCAATCTTAGCTGATGACCTTATTCCCTACATCACTGAGAAAACAGAAGGCATCAGAAGAGACTTTTTACACATCCCACCTCCCTTCTTCCCACCCACCCCTTCCTGGTCCTTGTACCTGTTTCCCTCTTGCCGTGTGGATGGATTCTCCAGGCTCCCATCCAAGTCCACCTCTTCCACTTTGCCCGGGATCTCATCCTCTCTCATTAGCATGAGGACATCGCTCTAGTCATTTTCTCCTGTATCACCAGTTTTCCCTGCTCTGCCGGATTACTGCCATCAGTATACACATGCTCTTACTTCTATCTGAAATAAATAAGCAAACAAACAAACAAGTAAACATGCACAGTCTCCCTTGATTACACTTTCATCTCTAATTACTGATTCTTTTCTGCACAGCTTTTTACAATACTTAAGAGTTGTCTTTATTTGCATCCAGTTCCACTCCACCCGTTTCTGGAACCCACTCTTCTCAGGCTCTTCTCCCCCTCCCCCACCCCCACCACTTTTGTCAGGGTCACCAGTGACCTCCATGTGGCTAAATCCAATGGTCAATTCTCAGGCCTCACTGGACTTGAGTGCTCAGCACACTTGACACCATTATAGCTCCCTCTTCTTGAAACTCTTCCTCCGTGTGTGCAGGACATCACACTCTCCTGGTTTTTCTCGTTTCACAGGCAACCCCTTCTCAGTTCCCACTGCTGGTTTCTGCTCAACGTTCCAACTTCTTAACCTTGGCATGCCCCAGTCCTTGAACCCCCCTTTCCAATCTACACTCACATCTTTGGTGGCACCATCTCTCTCATGGCTCTGAACATCATATCCATGCTGAAGACGCCCAAGTGTACATCTCCAGCACCCCCCACCCCCAATCCAGACTCATACCCAACACTCTGCTCAATGTCTCCACTTGGGTTTCTCAAAAGCATTTCAAACTGAATTCCTGATCTTTCCCCCAAATTCTCTGTTGCCACTGTTATCCATATCTAGAGGTAAATGGCAGCTCCATCCTTTCCACTGAACCTACCAAAACCTTGGAGTATCACTTGACTCTACTCTTTTGAACCTGACGTGATCTTTTTGCAAAATCTGTTGACTCCATTTTCAAATATATAAAGACTCCAATCCTTTCCTGCTAAATCCACTGGCACCGCTTTGGTCCAAACCACCCAAGGCCTTAGTCTCTTTCCAATATAGCAGTCAGAGTGATTCTTCAAAAGTTATTTCAAGTCAGGCACTCCTCTTCCAAGTCCCTACACTGGCCTGCAAGGTGGTTCACCACCTGCTCTCATTCCCTCTCTGACTTCAACTCCTCTCTGACTTCAACTCCCCTTTGCTCACTCTGCTCCAGCCAAACTGGCTTCCAGGATGTCCCTGAACACACCAGGTACATTTCCACCTCAGGGCCTTTACATTTGCTGTTTCCTCTGCCAAGATGCCCTTCCCCCAGATGCCTGGAAAGCCTGCTCCCTCACCTCCTTCATTTCTATACATGTGCATTACTTTCGCAGGAGGTATTCTCTAACCATCTTGATTAAAATTGAATCTCCTCCTCCCCCACCTCAGAAATCAATGACCCCCTTCCCAGATTTACTTATTACAACCTAAGCTATATATAAATAAAATATTTATATACATTTAACAAATATATATACTTAATATGTACTTATTGTCCACTGTTTTCCTCCAATGTAATGCCAACTTCCCGAGGGCTGGAATGTTCCCTCTTTTGTTCACTGCTGTATCCCCACATAGCAGGTGCTGAATAAGCATTTTGGAATGGATAAACTGCAAGAAGTTCAGAGGCAGGATGGCTACAGAGCTTTTTAATAACCATTCTACAGCTTATCCAGGACCCAGGGATCTTTCCATCTTTCTAACACATTAAGACCAGCTGTGCTCACAGCCATGAGACGGCTGAGCTCATCCAGGCAAGATGACACCTAACAGAAAAAAGGGTCGCCTCTTCCTTTTGTCAGTTTTTAGAAACAAGGAAGCTCTGAGAGGTTTTGTGAGAAAACAGTCACATGGGAGGTGGATTCTCTGCAGTGAAACCAGGAGACAGCCCCTCTACCTGGCCTCCCAGGGCAGGGCTGGGCAATGGTGACACAGGGAAGAACTCCTGTCTGCAGTTCTTCTGTCTTGGGGAACTGCTTAGCAGGAAGCAGACCCTGGGGGGCAGGATATGAGAGGCAAAGAACAAAGGGGAACAAGTTATCTCCTCCCAGACTCTTTCCTGTCCCCCACAACCTGCTCAAATACATGGGTCTCTGGGGTGGTTCCTGCTGGTAGAGAGCCCAGGGTGTGGTCACTGAGCCTGCGAAAGCTGGTGCCAAGGGCTGCTAACTAGACCATGGCAGTTCCGTGAACCAAGTACCCACAAGCACTGGGTACTGGCTCATTGTGGGCTGAGCCTGGTGGGAAGGCAGGGAGGAATGAAGAGGTTGATAATGACCCTTTGTACCTCAAGTCTAACCTGCAGACCATTACATGTACATGTACGTACCCATTACCTCCTCCACCTTGTCTAAAAGCTCTAATTACCTGGTTGGCGCATGCAGGTATTCATTCCCTTCCATCTCATTTATCATGTGTCTATTAAATGCCCTCCTTCTCTGTCAGTTAAGGGGTCTCAAAGGTGAGTTAGGCAAGGCCTGGAAATAGTGTTAACTCAAGGTCAGGTCTGTGGGCCAGCAGCAGCAGCATCACCAGGGAGCTTGGTGGAAATAAAGATTCTCAGGTGCCACACTGAGACTTGCAGAATGGAAGTCTCGGGGTGGGGGTGGGGGTGGGGTGTTGCACCCAGATGAACAAGCCCTCCAGGTGCTTCGTATTTGTGCTGGAGTTTGAGAATCGGTGCTGGACCCTTGCCCTATAAAATGTAATGGTAAGACCTGAGTGCTTGTCAGAAATGCAGACTCTCATGCCCCAGCACAGGCCTACTGAAGGAGAATCTGCACTTTTATCAGCCCTCCCCCGACCCTGGGATTTGTTTGTGCATCACAGTGTGAGGCACTCTGGTCTAGAAGATCACAGTCTAGTGGGATAGGAATCTGCTTGGCTTCAAGAGATGCACAGAGGAAGGTAGGTGGGGTCCCAAGTGCTTTGCAGAGACACTGACAGTTAATGTGAGAGTACAGACAATGAGTTGGAGTCTATCAGAGGACCAGGCAGAGGACCAGGGGTAGTGTTGTCGAAACTCGGCCTCTGTTCACCAGTGCTGAATAGAAACTTGGGGACAGAGTTTTGCGTGAAGTAGAGAAGAGAAGCTTTTTATTGCTTCACCAGACAAAGGGGGCTACAGCTGGCTAATGCCCTCAAGACTGTGTGAACCCCCTGGAGGGGATACTGAGGATTTTAATAGTGTTCAAGGAGCAGATCATGAACAGCTTGCAGACGATTCTCAGACTGGTTGGCAACAAGGCGAAGTTTCAAGCATCATCAACCTTCTGGTTTCAATGAGTCTAGGGTCTATTCTTGTCAGCAGTTTTCAACTGCGGGGGGGGGGGGGGGAGGTGCGGTCTGCTTCCTGTAAAAACAACTTAGGAATGTGTGTCAAGCCCCTGTATCTTTCAGGGAACTGTGAATTTGGTGATTCTGCTATGTGGCAGAATAATAGTCTAAATTGTTACCAGTTCCCCAGTCCAACAGCTATTCTTTGTTTCTACATCTTCACATTTCCCAATCATTAACTCTTGAGTCAGCATTTTACCTCAAAAGACAAGGACACAGGGGCTTGTACATGGTTTCAATCCCCCTTTTTCTTTGATACTCCTCAATCTTGAGGAGAAATAGGTGTGGAACAAGAAAGGCAGTAAAGTTTTAGATTGAGAGGTTAATCATAAATTTGGCAGAGGAACTCAGTTTTTTTTTTTTGTTTTTTTTGTTTTTGTTTTGTTTTGTTTTTTTGTGGTATGCAGGCCTCTCACTGCTGTGGCCTCTCCCGTTGTGGAGCACAGGCTCTGGACGCGCAGGCTCAGCACCCACAGCTCACGGGCTCAGCCACTCCGTGGCATATGGGATCTTCCCGGACCGGAGCACGAACCCATGTCCCCTGCATCGGCACGCGGACTCTCAACCACTGCGCCACCAGGGAAGCCCCGGAACTCAGTTTTAATTCCATTTCTGTTTCAATTTTCCCCAACTTTTTGAGGCAGTGGGGTGATGACCGCTCTGGTTACTTCCTGCTGAAGTGGGCATACTTCAGGAGAAGTCTAATTTGGGGAATGGACACAGAGTTGGAAATCATCTCGAGTTCCAAGCTTAACATCGATATTTTATATTAAGAAAATATTACCTCTCTCTTTGATTGCTTTGTCATAGCATCTGGACAGACATTTGAAAATTATTAGATGTATTACAATGAAGATAATGATTAAAATACACCTTTGCAGTATTTTTGAAAAGAGTCCTCCTATTTTAATTTATTTATTTATTGCAGTACGCAGGCCTCTCACTGTTGTGGCCTCTCCTGTTGTGAAGCACAGGCTCCGGACACGCAGGCTCAGCGGCCACGGCTCATGGGCCTAGCTGCTCCGCGGCATGTGGGATCTCCCCGGACCAGGGCATGAACCTGTGTCCCCTGCATCGGCAGGCGGACTCTCAACCACTGCGCCACCAGGGAAGCCCAAGTCCTCCTATTTTAGATGGCAACCAGAAAAATAAGTTTTGGAGTGTTTTCTTTATACATATATTTAGTAACCAAGTAGACTTTTGCTGGGAGGCTATAGCTTGAGCTGTCTCATTTGCCATTACTATTTTTAAAGTAGGAGAAAGGTTTCATAGCTACAGGAAGACATTGAGACCATAAGGTTGCAGTTGGCAGCTGGTAGTATATATCGTTTTGAAAATGGCTGATGATGTCCTTAAGTGTGATAAAGTTTAGAGAACTCAAGTTTTCAGTAATGTAGGAACGTGTCTAAATCCACGCCCATAACAGCCACCTAGTTCCATTTTGGATGTCTGAATGACAGTTATTTCATTTTGATTTTTTTAATGTAATTTTTTAAATGGCTGAAGCAAATGTACAATGCATGTTTAATAGGTCATAAACAGGCTGTTCTGATTAGCAAAAAGTTCAAATTCAATCATGTACAAGCCAGAATGATTTCCCCACACCTCAACATGTGAAAATTCCTCCCATCATTTTCCACTTTCGATTGAAAATCTTTCCATAAATGGCACTGATAATCAATATATTTTTCTAACATTGTCAGAGTGGCCCAGTTGCCTGCTCTGGGTCCATTTATGTCTCTCAGTGCTAGGCCTCTTTATTTTTTTTTTTCTCCCTAGTTCTCCACATTGGGGGTAAACTAATCAGATATCAAGAAGAGGCTCAGAGGTATATTAATGGGGAAACACTTTGTAGGCTATGCTTTTTATCACTTGTACTTAATTGTCACACAAACATTGTACATATGTTTTTAGCAATACACTTAAAACATGCAGTGAGGTGCGGAGTCAAGATGGCAGAGTAGGAGGACGTGGAGTTCGTGTCTCCTCATAACTAAGGTACCTACCAGACACTGGTGGGGGACCTTAACACCCAAGGGGAAAGGAGGAATCCCCGAGCGAACAGGTAGCATGTGGGGGTGGAGCAAGGGGGGAGTAGAAGTGGAGGCCAGACAGGGCCAGAGCCCCTGAGGGGTGGCTGGGGGAGGAGAGGGGTTCTCATGCCTAGAGGGACACTCGGGGGTTCGGAGGATTGGAAGGGAACATGGCTGGCGTTTCCCCCACCCACTTGAGCCCTGGGAAGCCTGCAGGGGTCCTGGACAGGGTTATCCACCCTCCGAGGCCCCCTCTGGCCGCGTAGGTCCTAGGGGCGTGGGAGGGGGGGAGGAATAGTAGAGGCGTACAAGGAGGCACCCTCTGGGATTGGAGGATTGGGGGGGAATGCAGGTAGGCATTTCCCCCACCCACTTGGGCCCTGGTGAGCCTCCTGAGCTCCCGGGCCTGGTCCTCTTCCCTCGGAGGCACCCTCCAGCTGCGTGGGTCCTAGGGGGATGGGGAAGGGGAGGAAGAGTAGAGGCAAACGGGGGGTACCCTCTGGGATAAGCAGATCGGGGTAGAACATGGCTAGCATTTCCCTTGCCCACTCAGGTCCCGGAGAGCTTGCTGGGGTACCAGGCCTCATGGCCCACCCTCCAAGGTCTCCTCCGCTGTGTGAGTCCTGGTGGTGTGGGAGGGAGGGTGGGGAGGAAGAGTAGAGGTGAACAGGGAGGGACCCTCCAGGATCAGAGGATCGGTGGGGGGGGAACGCAGCTAGTGCTTCCTCTGCCCACTTGGGCCCCAGTGAGCCTGCTGAGGTCCTGGGCCTAATCACCTGCACTCCAAGGCTGGAGGTACTCCGGGGCCCCTCCAGCTGCACTGAGCCTAAGCCCTGACCCCCAACCCCCCAAGGCCTTTTAGGGGCAGTGGGTCCTAAACCTAGACCCCACCACTGCCTAAATTCCACCTCTGCCTAAGCCCCATCCCCGCCTAAGCTCCACCCCCACAGCCAAGGTCTTTTCCAGCCCTTTATTTTTCTCTTTTTTGCTATTGTGGTTCTGTTTCACCTTCTGGTTGTTGTTTATTTTTAAATTTTTTTCTAACATATCTGTTAGTTTTCTAATCTTATCTTATTTTTTATTCTTTGTTATTGTTCTTCTCCTTTGTTTTGTCCCCCCACCCCACAGAGCCTGCAGGATCTTGGTTCACAGGCCGGGTGTTGGGCTTAAGCTCCTGTGGTGGGAGCACCAAGTCCTAACCACTGGACTAACAGAAAACCTCAGACCCCAGGGAAAGTTAATCACAGTGAGGTTACCCAGAGGTCCTCAGCTTGGCAACAAGACCCAGCTCTACCCAATAGCCTACAAACTCCAGTGCTAGAAGACTCAGGCCAAACAAACAGTAAGACAGGAACACACTCCACCCATCAAAATAAATGAGATGACAAAAAAATATGTTACAGATGAAGGAGCAAAGGAAAAACCTACAAGACCAAATAAATGAAGAGGAAATAGGCAACCTACCTGAAAAAGAATTCAGAGTAACGATAGTAAAGATGATCCAAGATCTTGAAAACAGAATGGAAGCAGAGATCGAGAATATGCAAGAAATGTTTAATAAGGACCTAGAAGAACTAAAGAACAAACAAACAGAGATAAACAATACAATAACTGAAATGAAAAATACACGAGGAGGAATCAATAGCAGAATAACTGAGGCAGAAGAACGAGTAAGTGAGCTGGAAGATAGAATGGTGGAAATAACTGCCGAGGAGCAGAATAAAGAAAAAAGAATGAAAATAATTGAAGACAGTCTCAGAGACCAATGGGACAACACTAAACACACCAACATTTGAATAATAGGGGTCCCAGAAAAAAAAGAAAAAAAGAAAGGGTCTGAGAAAATATTTTAAGAGATTATAGTTGAAAACTTCGCTAACATGGGAAAGGAAATAGCCACCAAAGTCCAGGAAGCACAGAGAGTCCCATACAGGATAAACCCTAAGAGAAACACACCAAGACACATATTAATCAAACTAACAAAAATTAAATCCAAAGAAAAAATATAAAAAGCAGCAAGAGAAAAGCAAAAAATAACATACAAGAGAAGCCCCATAAGGTTATCAGCTGATTTTTAGGCAGAAACTCTGCAGGCCAGAAGGGAGTGGCAGGATATATTTAAAGTGATGAAAGGGAAAAACCTACAACCAAGATTACTCTACCCAGCAAAAATCTCATTCAGATTCGATGTAGAAATCAAAAGCTTTACAGACAAGCAAAAGCTAAGAGAATTCAGCACCACCAAACCAGCTTTACAACAAATGCTAAAGGAACTTCTGTGTTGGGTACATAGAGATGGAAAAGACTTACAAAAACAAACCCAAAACAATTAAGAAAATGGTAAGGGGAACATACAGATCGATAATCACCTTAAATGTAAATGGATTAAATGCTCCAACCAAAAGACACAGACTGGCTGGCTGAATACAAAAACAAGACCTAAATATGCTATGTACAAGCGACCCACTTCAGACCTAGGGACACATACAGACTGAAACTGAGAGGATGTCAAAAGATATTCCATGCAAATGGAAATCAAAAGAAAGCTGGAGTAGCAATACTCGTATCAGATAAAATACACTTTAAAATAAAAACTGTTACAAGAGATAAGGAAGGACACCACATAACAATCAAGGGATCAATCCAAGAAGGATATAACAATTATAAATATTTATGTACCCAACACAGAAGCACCTCAATACATAAGACAAATGCTAACAGCCATAAACGGGAAATGGACAGTAACACAATAATAGTGGGGGACTTTAACACCCCACATACACCAATGGACAGATTATCCAGCCATAAAATAAATAAGGTAACACAAGCTTTAAATGACACAAGAGACAAGATAGATTTAACTGGTATATATAGTACATTCTACCTGAAAGGGGCAGAATACACTTTCTTCCCAAGTGCACATAGAACATTCTCCAGGATAGATCAAATCATGGGTCACAAAGCAAGCCTCGGAAAAGTTAAGAAAATTGAAATCATATCAAGCATCTTTTCCAACCACAACTCTATGAGATTAGAAATCAATTTCAGGAAAAAAACTGTAAAAAACACAAACACATAGAGGCTAAACAGTGTGCTGCTAAATAACTAAAAGATCATTGAAGAAATCAAAGAGGAAATAAAAAAATATCTAGCATCAAATGACAATGAAAACATGACGACCTGAAACCTATGGGACGTAGCAAAAGCAGTTCTAACAGGGAAGTTTACAGCAATTCAATTTCATCTCAAGAAACAAGAAAAATCTCAAATAAACAATCTAACCTTACACTTAAAGCCACTAGATAAGGAAGAACAACAAAAACCCAAAGTCAGTAGAAGGAAAGAAATCATAAAGATCAGAGCAGAAATAAATGAAATAGAAACAAAAAAAACAATAGCAAAGATCAATAAAAGTAAAAGCTGGTTCTTTGAGAAGATAAACAAAATTGATAAAACTTTAGCCAGACTCATCAAGAAAAAAAGGGAGAGGATGCAAATTAATAAAATTGGAAATGAAAAAGGAGAAATTACAACTGACACTGCAGAAATACAAAGGATTATAAGAGACTACTACAAACAACTATATGCCAGTATAATGGACAACCTGGAAAAAATGGACAAATTCTTGGAAAGGTACAATTTTCCACGACTGAACCAGGAAGAATTAGAAAATATAAACAGACCTATCACAAGTAATGAAAGTATAATTAAACATTTTCCAACGAACAAAAAAGTCCAGGACCAGATGGCTTGACAGGCAAATCCTATCAAACATTTAGAGAACAGATAACACCTATCCTTCTCAATCTCTTCCAAAGAATTGCAGAGAGAGGAACACTACCAAATTCATTCCATGAGACCACCATCATCCTGATACCAAAACCAGACAAAGATACTACAAAAAAAGAAAATTACAGACCAATATCACTGATGAACACAGATGCAAAAATCCTGAACAAACTACTAGCAAACAGAAGCCAACAACACATTAAAAGGATCATACACCATGATCAAGTGGGATTTCTCCCAGGGATGCAAGGATTCTTCAATATTTTCAAATCAATCAATGTGATACACCATATTAAACGTTAAGGAATAAAAACCATATGACCATCTCAATAAATGCAAAAAAAAGCTTTTGACAAAATTCAACACCCATTTATGATAAAAACTCCAGAAAATGCACATACAGGGAAACTACCTAAACGTAATAAAGGCCATATATGACAAACCCACAGCAAACATCATTCTCAATGGTGAAAAACTGAAAGCATTTCCACTAAGATCAGGAACAAGACAAGGATGTCCACTCTCACCACTCTAATTCAACATAGTTTTTGGAAGTCCCAGCCACAGGGATCAGAGGAGAAAAAGAAACAAAATGAATCCAAATTGCAAAAGTAGAAGTAAAACTGTCACTGTCTGCAGATGACATGATACTATATATAGAAATTCCTAAAGATGCCACCAGAAAATTACAAGAGCTAATCAGTGAATTTGGTAAAGTTACAGAATACAAAATTAATGCACAGAAATCTCTTTCATTCCTATACCCTAACAATGAAAGATCAGAAAGAGAAATTAAGGAAACAATGCCATTTACCATCACAACAGAAAGAATAAAATACCTAGGAATAAACCGACCTAAGGAGGCAAAAGACCTGTACTCAGAAAACTATAAAACACTGATGAAAGAAATCAAAGACGACACAAACAGATGGAGAAATATACCATGCTCCTGGACAGGAAGAATCAATATTGTGAAAATGACTATACTCTTCAAAGCAATCTACAGATTCAATGCAATCCCTATCAAATTACCAATGGCATTCTTCACAGAATTAGAATGAAAATTTTACAATTTCTATGGAAACACAAAAGACTCTGAATAGCCAAAGCAATCTTGAGAAAGAAAAACGGACATGGAGGAATCAGGCTCCCCGAATTCAAACTATACCACAAAGCTACAGTAATCAAGACAGTATGGTACTGGCACAAAAAGAGAAATATGGATCAATGGTACAGGATAGAAAACCTGATACCTCACTGTAGTTTTGATTTGCATTTCTCTAACAATTAGTGATGTTGAGCATCCTTTCATGTGTTTCTTGGCAATTGTATATCTTCTTTGGAGAAATGTCTATTTAGGTCTTCTGTCCATATTTGGATTGGGTTGTTTGTTTTTTGATATTGAGCTGCATGAGTTGCTTGTATATTTTGAAGATTAATCCTTTGTCAGTTGCTTTGTTTGTAAATATTTTCTCCCATTCTGAGGGTTGTCTTTTCGTCTTGTTTACACTTTCCTTTGCTGTGCAAAAGCTTTGAAGTTTCATTAGGTCCCATTTGTTTATTTCTGTTTTTACTTTCATTACTCTAGGAGGTGGGTCAAAAACAATCTTGCTGCGGTTTACGCCAAAGAGTGTTTTTCCTATGTTTTCCTCTAAGACTTTTGTAGTGTTCGGTCTTACATTTAGGTCTTTAATCCATTTTGAGTTTATTTCTGTGTATGGTGTTAGGGAGTGTTCTAATTTCATTCTTTCACATGTAGCTGTCCAGTTTTCCCAGCACCACTTACTGAAGAGGCCGTCTTTTCGCCACTGTATATTCTTGCCTCCTTTGTCATAAAATAGGTGACCATAGGTGTGTGGGTTTACCTCTGCGATTCCTATCCTGTTCCGTTGATCTATATTTCTGTTTTTGTGCCAGTACCATACTGCCTTGATTACTGTAGCTTTGTAGTATAGTCTGAAGTCTGGGAGCCTGATTCCTCCAGCTCTGTTTTTCTTTCTCAAGATTGCTTTGGCTATTTGTGGTCTTTTGTGTTTCCATACAAATTGTGAAGTTTTTTGTTCCAGGTCTGTGAAAAATACTATTGGTAGTTTGATACGGATTGCATTGAATCTGTAGATTGCTTTGGGGAGTATAGTCATTTTCACAGTGTTGATTCTTCCAATCCAAGAACATGGTATACCTCTCCATCTGTCTGTATCATCTTTAATTTCTTTCATCAGTGTCTTATAGTTTGCTGCCTCCTTAGGTTTATTCCTGGTATTTTATTCTTCTTGTTGCAGTGGTAAATGCGAGTGTTTCCTTAATTTCTCTTTCAGATTTTTCATCATTAGTGTATAGAAATGCAAGAGATTTCTGTGCATTAATTTTGTATCTTGCTACTTTACCAAATTCATTGATTAGCTCTAGTAGTTTTCTGGTAGGTAGGATTCTCTATGTATAGTATCATGTCATCTGCAAACAGTGACAGGTTTTTTGTTTTTTTTTTTTTTTGCATTACGTGGGCTTCCCACTGCTGTGGCCCCTCCCGTCGCGGAGCACAGGCTCTGGACGCGCAGGCTCAGCAGCCATGGCTCACGGGCCCAGCCGCCCCGCAGCATGTGGATCCTCCCGGACCGGGGCACGAACCCGTGTCCCCTGCATCGGCAGGCAGTCTCTCAACCACTGTGCCACCAGGGTAGCCCAACAGTGACAGTTTTACTTCTTCTTTTCCGATTTGGATTCCTTATATATTTCTTTAGTCTCTGATTGCTCTGGCTAAAAATTCCAAAACCATGTTGAATTATAGTGCTGAGGGTGGGCAACCTTATCTTGTTCCTGATCTTAGTGGAAATGGTTTCAGTTTTTTACCACTGAGAATGATGTTGGCTGTGGGTTTGTCATATATGGCCTTTATTATGTTGAGGTAAGTTCCCTCTAAGCCCACTTTCTGGAGAGTTTTTATCATAAATGGGTGTTGAATTTTGTTGAAATCTTTTTCTGCATCTATTGAGTTGACCATGTGGTTTTTCTCCTTCAGTTTGTTAATATGGTGTATCACATTGATTGATTTGCATATACTGAAGAATCCCTGCATTCCTGGGATAAACCCCACTTGATCGTGGTGTGTGATCCTTTTAATGTGCTGCTGGATTCTGTTTGCCAGTATTTTGTTGAGGATTTTTGTATCTATGTTCATCAGTGATATTGGCCTGTAGTTTTCTTTTTTCGCGACATCTTTGTCTGGTTTTGGTGTCAGGGTGATGGTGGCCTTACAGAATGAGTTTGGGAGTGTTCCTCCCGCTGCTATATTTTGGAAGACTTTGAGAAGGATAGGTGTTAGCTCTTCTCTAAATGTTTGATGGAATTTGCCTGTGAAGCCATCTGATCCTGGGCTTTTTGTTTGTTGGAAGATTTCTAATCAGTTTCAATTTCAGCGCTTGTGATTGGCCTGTTCATATTTCTATTTCTTCCTGGTTCAGTCTCAGAAGGTTGTGCTTTTCTAAGAACTTGTCCATTTCTTCCAGGTTTTCCAGGTTGCCCATTTGATTGGCATAGAGGTGCTTGTAGTAATCTCTCAAGATCCTTTGTATTTCTGCAGTGTCAGCTGTTACTTTTCCCTTTTCATTTCTAACTCTGTTGATTTCAGAATCAACAGACAACCACTTTTTTCTTTTCTCTCTGTCTGGTTCCCTTTTTTTCTTGATGACTCTGGATAATGGTTTATCAATTTTGTTCATCTTCTCAAAGAACCAGCTTTTAGTGTTATTGATCTTTGCTATTGTTTCTTTCATTTCTTTTTCATTTATTTCTGATCTGACTTTTATGATTTCTTTCCTTCTGCTAACTTTGGGAGTTTTTTTGTTCTTCTTTCTCTAATTGCTTTAGGTGTAAGGTTAGGTTGTTTCTTTGAGATGTTTCTTGTTTCTTGAGGTAGGACTGTATTGCTATAAACTTCCCTCTTAGAACTGCTTTTGCTGTATCCCATAGGCTTTGGGCTGTCGTGTTTTCATTGTCAATGACAATGAAAACACAACACTGATCTTCCTCTTTGATTTCTTCAGTGATCTCTTTGTTACTTAGCAGTGCACAGTTTAGCCTCCATGTGTTTCCACTTTTTACAGTTATTTTCCTGTAATTGATATCTAGTCTCATAGCATTTTGGTCAGAAAAGATACTTGATACGATTTCAATTTTCTTAAATTTCTGGTCCAGATTTTTATTTCAGCTGTCTTCCATTGCTGTTGTCTTCTCATTCTGGTGTGGGTGTCGTTTGTGGTCAGCAGTCTTTTCTATAGACAGCCCAATGAAGAGGGCCTTCTTAAATGAGAAATACGGATTTAAGAGTCAGTTCTGGGAGACCTTCAAGATGGCAGAGGAGTGAGACATGGAGATCGCCTTCCTCCCCACAAATACATCAGAAATACATCTACATGTGGAACAACTCCTACAGAACACCTACTGAATGCTGGCCGAAGACCTCAGACATCTCAAAAGGCAAGAAACTCCCCACGTACCTGGGTAGGACAAAAGAAAAAAGAAAAAACACAGACAAAAGGAAAGGGACGGGACCTGCACCACTGGGATGGAGCTGTGAAGGAGGAAAAGTTTCCACACACTAGGAAGCCCCTTCACTGGCATGGCAGGGGGGAAGCTTCGGAGCCACGGAGGGCAGCACAGCAACAGGGGTGCAGAGGGCAAAGCAGACAGATTCCCGCAAAGAGGATCGGTGCCAACCAGCACTCACCAGCCTGAGAGGCTTGTCTGCTCACCCGCCAGGGTGGGTGGGGGCTGGGAGCTGAGGCTCAGGCTTAGGAGGTCAGATCCCAGGGAGAGGAATGGGGTTGGCTGCGTGCACACAGCCTGAAGGAGGCTAGTGTGCCACAGCTAGCCAGGAGGGAGTCCGAGAAAAAGTCTGGACCTGCATAAGAAGCAACAGACTATTGTTTCAGGGTGGGCAAGGAGAGGGGATTCAGAGCACCGCCTAAATGAGCTGCAGAGACGGAGGCAAACCGCGGCTATCAGCATGGACACCAGAGACGGGCACGAAACGTGAAGGTTGCTGCTGCAGCCACCAAGAAGCCTGTGTGCAAGCACAGGTCACTATCCACACCTCCCATCCTGGAAGGCTGTCCAGCCCGCCACTGCCAGGGCGTGATCCAGGGAAAACTTCCCCAGGAGAACACACTGTGTGCCTCAGGCTGTTGCAACGTCACATCGGCCTCTGCCACCGCAGGCTCGCCATGCATTCCATACTCCTACCTCCCCCTGGCCTGAGTGCGCCAGAGCCCCCTAATCAGCTGCTACTTTAACCCTTTCCTGTCTGAGCGAAGAACAGATGCGCTCAGGCTACCTACACGCAGAGGCGGGGCCAAATCCAAAGCTGAACCCCAAGAGCTGTGCGAACAAAGAAGAGAAAGGGAAGTCTCTTGCAGCAGTCTCCAGAGCAGTGGATTAAATCTCCACAATCAACTTTATTACCCTGCATCTGTGGAATACCTGAATACAAAACGAATCATCCCAAAATTGAGGCGGTGGACTTTGGGAGCAAAGATTTTTTTTTTTCCTTTTTCGCTTTTCCTGAGTGTGTATGTGTATGCTTCTTTGTGTGATTTTGTCTGTATAGCTTTGCTTTTACCATTTGTCCTAGGGTTCCGTCTGTCCAGTTTCTTTGGGTTTTTTAAGTACAGTTTGTAGCACTTGTTATCATTGGTGGATTTGTTTTTTGGTTTGGTTGCTCTCTCCTTTCTTTCTTTTGTTTTTTTTACATATTTTATTACTTTTTAATTTTTTTAACTTTTAACAATTATTTTTTATTTTAATAACTTTATTTTATTTTTTTCTTTCTTTCCATTTTTTTTCTCACTTTTCTTCTGAGCCGTGTGGCTGACAGGGTCTTGGTGCTCCGGCTGGGTGTCAGGCCTGTGCCTCTGAGGTGGGAGAGCCAAGTTCAGGACATTGGTCCAACAGAGACCTCCCGGCTCCACGTAATATTAAGCTGCGAAAGCTCTCCCAGAGATCTCCAACTCAATGCTAAGACCCAGCTTCACTCACAGACCAGCAAGCTACAGTGCTGGACACCCTATGACAAACAACTAGCAAGACAGGAACACAACACCACCCATTAGCAGAGAGGCTGCCTAAAATCATAATAAGGTCACAGACACCCCAAAACACACCACCAGACGTGGCCCTGCCCACCAGAAAGACAAGATCCAGCCTCACCCTCCAGAACAGAGCACCAGTCCCCTCCACCAGGAAGCGTACACAACCCACTGAACCAACCTTAGCCACTGGGGACAGACACCAAAAAGAACGGGAACTATGAACCTGCAGCCTGCGAAAAAGAGACCCCAAACACAGTAAGTTAAGCAAAATGAGAAGACAGAGAAACACACAGCAGATGAAGAAGCAAGGTAAAAACCCACCACACCAAACAAATGAAGAGGAAATAGGCAGTCTAACTGAAAAACAATTCAGAGTAATGATAGTAAAGATGATCCAAAATCTTGGAAATAAAATGGAGAAAATACAAGAAACGTTTAACAAGGACCTAGAAGAACTAAAGAGCAAACAAACATTGATGAACAACACCATAAATGAAATTAAAAATTCTCTAGAAGGAATCAATAGCAGAAAAACTGAGGCAGAAGAACGGATAAGTGACCTGGAAGATAAAATAGTGGAAATAACTACTGCAGAGCAGAATAAAGAAAAAAGAATGAAAAGAAGTGAGGACAGTCTCAGAGACATCTGGGACAACATTAAACACACCAACATTCGAATTATAGGGGTCCCAGAAAAAGAATAGAAAAAGAAAGGGACTGAGAAAATATTTGAAGAGATTATAGTTGAAAACTTCCCTAATATGGAAAAGGAAATAGTTAATCAAGTCCAGGAAGTGCAGAGAGTCCCATACAGGATAAATCCAAGGAGAAACACTCCAAGACACAAATTAACCAAACTATCAAAACTTAAATACAAAGAAAAAGTATTAAAAGCAGCAAGGGAAAAACAACAAACAACACACAAGGGAATCCCCGTAAGGTTAACAGCTAATCTTTCAGGAGAAACTCTGCCAGCCAGAAGGGAGTGGCAGGACATATTTAAAGTGATGAAAGGGAAAAACCTACAACCAAAATTACTCTATCCAGCAAAGATCATATTCACATTTGACGGAGAAATTAAAACCTTTACAGGCAAGCAAAAGCTAAGAGAATTCAGCACCACCAAACCATCTTTACAACAAATGCTAAAGGAACTTCTCTATGCAGGAAACACAAGAGAAGGAAAAGACCTACAATAACAAACCCAAAACAATTAAGAAAATGGTAATAGGAACATACCTATCGATGATTACCTTAAATGTAAATGGATTAAATGCTCCAACCAAAAGACATAGACTGGCTGAATGGATACAAAAACAAGACCCATATATATGCTGTCTACAAGAGACCCACTTTAGACCTAGGGACACATACAGACTGAAACTGAGGGGATGTCAAAAGATATTCCATGCAAATGGAAACCAAAAGAAAGCTGGAGTAGCAATTCTCATATCAGAAAAAATAGACTTTAATATAAAGACTATTACAAGAGACAAAGAAGGACACTACATAATAACCAAGGGATCAATCCAAGAAGAAGATATAACAATTGTAAATATTTATGCACCCAACATAGGAGCACCTCAATACATAAGGCAAAAGTTAAAGCCATAAAAGGGGAAATCGACAGTAACACAATCATAGTAGGGGACTTTAATACACCACTTTCACAAATGGACAGATCATCCAAAATGAAAATAAATAAGGAAACACAAGCTTTAAATAACACATTAAACAAGATGGACTTAATTGATATTTATAGGACATTCCATCCAAAAACAACAGAATACACTTTCTTCTCAAGTGCTCATGGAACATTCACCAGGATAGATCATATCTTGGGTCACAAATCAAGCCTTGGTAAATTTAAGAAAATTGAAATTATATCAACTATGTTTTCCGACCACAATGCTATGAGACTAGATATCAATTACAGTAAAAAAATATGTAAAAAATACAAACACATGGAGGCTAAACAATACACTACTTAATAACAAAGACAACACTGAAGAAATCAAAGAGAAAATCAAAAAATACCTAGAAACAAATGACAATGAAAACATGACTACCCAAAACCTATGGGATGCAGCAAAAGCAGTTCTAAGAGGGAAGTTAATAGCAATACAATCCTACCTCAAGAAACATCTCAAATAACAACCTAAACTTACAACTAAAGCAATTAAAGAAAGAAGAAAAAAAACCCCAAAGTTAGCAGAAGGAAAGAAATCATAAAGATCAGATCAGAAATAAATGAAAAAGAAATGAAGAAAACAATGGCAAAGATCAATAAAACTAAAAGCTGGTTCTTTGAGAAGATAAACAAAATTGATAAGCCAGGCTCATCAAGAAAAAGCGGAAGAGGACTCAAATCAATAAAATTAGAAATGAAAAAGGAGAAGTTACAACAGACACTGCAGAAATACAAAGCATCCTAAGAGACTACTACAAGCAACTCTACACCAATAAAATGGACAACCTCAAAGAAATGGACAAATTCTTAGAAAGGTATGACCTTCCAAGACTGAACCAGGAAGAAATAGGAAATATGAACAGACCAATCACAAGTAATGAAATTGAAACTGTGATTTTAAAAGTCCAGGACCAGATGGCTTCACAGGTGAATTCTATCAAACATTTAGAGAAGAGCTAACACTCAACCTTCTCAAACTTTTCCAAAAAAATGCAGAGGAAGGAACACTCCCAAGCTCATTCTATGAGGCCACCATCACCCAGACACCAAAACCAGACAAAGATACTACAAAAAAAGAAAGCTACAGACCAATATCACTGATGAATACAGATGCAAAAATACTAGCAAACAGAATCCAACAATACATTAAAAGGATCATACACCATGATCAAGTGGGGTTTATTCCAGGAATGCAAGGATTCTTCAATATACACAAATCTATCAATGTGATACACTATATTAACAAATTGAAGGAGAAAAACCATATGATCATCTCAATAGATACAGAGAAAGCTTTGGACAAAATTCAACACCCATTTATGTTAAAAACCCTCCAGAAAGTAGGCATAGAGGGAACTTAACTCAACATAATAAAGGCCATATATGACAAACCCACAGCCAACATTGTTTTCAGTGGTGAAAAACTGAAATCATTTCCCCTAAGATCAGGAACAAGACAACGCTGTCCATTCACACCACTATTATTCAACATAGTTTTGGAACTTTTAGCCACAGCAATCAGAGAAGAAAAAGAAATAAAATGAATCCAAATCGGAAAAGATGAAGTAAAGCTGTCACTCTTTGCAGATGACATGATACTATACACAGAGACTCCTAAAGATGCTACCAGAAATAGCTCTAGAAAACTACTAGAGCTAATCAATGAATTTGGTAAAGTAGCAGGATACAAAATTAATGCACAGAAATCTCTTGCATTCCTATACACTAATGATGAAAAATCTGAAAGAGAAATTAAGGAAACAGTCCCATTTACCACTGCAACAAAAAGAATAAAATACCTAGAAATAAACCTACCTAGGGAGACAAAAGACCTATATGCAGAAAACTATAAGACACTGATGAAAGAAATTAAAGATGATACAAAGAGATGGAGAGATATACCATGTTCTTGGATTGGAAGAAACAACATTGTGAAAAAGACTATGCTACCCAAAGCAATCTACAGATTCAATGCAATCCCTATCAAACTACCAATGGCATTTTTCACAGAACTAGAACAAAAAATTTCACAATTTCTATGCAAACACAAAAGACCCCAAATAGCCAAAGAAATCTTGAGAAAGAAAAACAGAGCTGGAGGAATCAGGCTCCCGGACTTCTGACTATACTACAAAGCTACAGTAATCAAAACAGTATGGTGCTGGCACAAAAACAGAAGTATAGATCAATGGAACAGGACAGAAAGCCCAGAAATAAACCCACGCACATATGGTCACCTTATTTTTGATAAAGGAGGCAAGAATATACAATGGAGAAAAGACAGCCTCTTCAATAAGTGGTGCTGGGAAAACTGGACAGCTACATGTGAAAGAATGAAATTAGAACACTCCCTAACACCATACACAAAAATAAACTCAAAATGGATTAAAGACCTAAATGTAAGGACATACACTATAAAACTCCTAGAGGAAAACATAGGCAGAACACTCTATGACATAAATCACAGCAAGATCCTTTTTGACCCACCTCCTAGAGTAATGGAAATAAAAACAAAAATAAACAAATGCAACCTAATGAAACTTAAAAGCTTTTACACAGCAAAGGAAACCATAAACATGACCAAAAGACAACCCTCATAATCGGAGAAAATATTTGCAAATGAAGCAACTGACAAAGGATTAATTTCCAAAGCTTACAAGCAGCTCATGCAGCTCAATAACAAAAAAACAACCAACCCAATCCAAAAATGGGCAGAAGACCTAAATAGACATTTCTCCAAAGAAGATATACACAGTTTGCCAACAAACACATGAAAGAATGCTCAACATCATTAATCATTAGAGAAATGCAAATCAAAACTACAATGAGATATCATCTCACACCAGTCAGAATGGCCATTATCAAAAAATCTAGAAACAATAAATGCTGGAGGGCTTCCCTGGTGGCGCAGTGGTTGAGAGTCCG
This sequence comes from Hyperoodon ampullatus, assembly GCF_949752795.1. Classification (NCBI taxonomy): domain Eukaryota; kingdom Metazoa; phylum Chordata; class Mammalia; order Artiodactyla; family Ziphiidae; genus Hyperoodon; species Hyperoodon ampullatus. The sequence continues at coordinate 42,181,662 of NC_136923.1, read as the reverse complement.
CCTGCCGATGCAGGGGACACGGGGTCGTGCCCCGGTCCAGGAAGATCCCACATGCTGCGGAACGGCTAGGCCCGTGAGCCATGGCCGCTGAGCCTCCGCGTCCGGAGCCTGTGCTCCGCAACGGGAGACGCCACAACAGTGAGAGGCCCGCGTACCGCAAAAAACAAACAAACAAACAAAAAAATAAATAAATGCTGGAGAGGGTATAGAGAAAAGGGAACACTCTTGCACTGTTGGTGGGAATGTAAATTGATACAGCCACTATGGAGAACAGTATGGAGGTTCCTTAAAAACTAAAAATAGAATTACCATTAGACCCAGCAATCCCACTACTGGGCATATACCCTGAAATAACCGTAATTCAAAAAGAGTCATGTACCAAAATGTTCATTGCATCCCTATTTACAACAGCCAGGACATGGAAGCAACCTAAGGGTCCATCAATTGATGAATGGATAAAGAAGATGTGGCACATATATACAATGGAATATTACTCAGCCATAAAAAGAAATGAAATTGAGTTATTTTTAGTGAGGTGGATGGATCTAGAGTCTGTCATACAGAGTGAAGTAAGTCAGAAAGAGAAAAACAAATACCGTATGCTAACACATATATATGGAATCTAAGGGAAAAAAAAAAAAAGGTCATGAAGAACCTAGGGTTAAGACGGGAATAAAGCCACAGACCTACCAGAGAATGGACTTGAGGATATGGGGAGGGGGAAGGGTAAGCTGGGACAAAGTGAGAAAGTGGCATGGACATATATACACTACCAAATGTAAAATAGATAGTTAGTGGGAAGCAGCCGTATAGCACAGGGAGACCAGCTAGGTGGTTTGTGACCACCTAGAGGGGTGGGATAGGAAGGGTGGGAGGGAGGGAGATGCAAGAGGGAAGAGATATGGGAACATATGTATATGTATAGCTGATTCACTTTGTTATAAAGCAGAAACTAACATACCACTGTAAAGCAATTATACTCCAATAAAGATGTTAAAAATATATATATAAGACAGCACTGAAGTCTGCTGCATCAACAGACTCTTCCTTTCAAGAACAATTTCTCTGGAGCGTGCAATGCTGATTGACAGCATTTTACCCACAGTAGAAATTCTTTCAAAACTGGAGACAGGGCTTCCCTGGTGGCGCAGTGGTTGAGAGTCCGCCTGCCGATGCAGGGGACATGGGTTCGTGCCCCGGTCTGGGAGGATCCCACATGCCGCGGAGCGGCTTGGCCCATGAGCCATGGCCATTGAGCCTGCGTGTCCGGAGCCTGTGCTCCGCAACGGGAGAGGCCACAACAGTGAGAGGCCCACATACCGCAAAAAAAAAAAAAAAAAAAACTGGAGACAATCCTCTCAAACCCTGTTGCTGCTTTACCAACTAGCTTTATGGACTATTCTAAATCCTTTGTTGTCATTTCAACAATTGATTAAGTTTGCCATCTTACATGGGTGTGGTTCATGGCACTTCCAAACAATTACAACAGTAACATCAAAGATCACTGATCACAGATCATCATAACAAGTATAATAATATGAAAAGGTTTGAAATATTGTGAGACTTACTAAAATGTAACACAGAGACACAAAGGGAGCAAATGCTGTTGGAAAAATGGCAGCAACAGACTTGCTTGACACAAACTTCAATTTGTAAAGAACACAGTATTTGCAAAAGTAAATAAAGTGAAACACAGTAAAATGAGGTATGCCTGTATGTTGTTTTAATCTGTTAAATCTGTAGTAATTTGTCATGCAGCAGTGGAGAAGTCATACAACTGAATAGGATTAATGGCAGACAGGACATTGCAGAAGAAATGATTAGTGAAATTGATGACAGCAGTAGAGAGTATCCAAAATGGAACAGAGAAAAAAGAATTTAAAAAAAGAATCATCAATGAGCTGTGGGACAATTTTAAGACATGGCCTAATAGACACATAATTAGAGTCCCTGAAAATGAGGAGTGGGGGAAGAAGCAATTAGAAGAAATAATGGCTGAAAAACTTCCATGTTTGATGAAAAGTATAAATCCACAGATCTAAGAAGCTTAATGAAATCCGGGTACAAGTAACATGAAGAAAGCAAAAAGCATAAAAATGATATATTCCTGATTAGAAATAAATCAAGTGAGGAAATAATAAAACAACACATTTAAAGTACTGAAAAAAGACTGCCAACCTAGAAGTCTATACCCCAAAAAATTATCATTCAAAAACTGAGGGTGAAATAAAGATGGTTTCAGACAAACAAAACCTGAAATAATTCATCACCAGCAGAGCTGCACTACAAAAAACATTAAAGGAAGAACTTCATACAGGAAGAAAATGATAGGAGAAGGGAATGTGGATCTGCACAAAGAAATGAAGAGCAGTGGAAATGGTAACTACAGGAGTAAATATAAAATATTTTTTCTCTTAGTATTTAAGTCTTTTTTAAAACATAAACTTTTAACTTTGGAATAATTTCAGACTTACAGAAAAGCTGCAAAGTTAGTATGAAGATATTTGGATATATGCTGCCTTCAGACACCAACTTCATATATTAAGAAACAAACTGGTTAAAAGAAGAAGGAAAGAGAAACATATAACATCAGTATTCATTAAAGAAATACAAATTAAAATACAATGAGATACCTCTATTCCTTTGAATGGCTAAAATTAAAAACCATACCAATGTTGGTGAGGATGTAGAGCAACTGTAACTCTCACACATTGCTGATGGAGATATAAAATGGTACAGCCACGTTGGGAAATAGTTGAGCAATTTTTAAGAAAGTTAAATACGCATCTACTATAAAGTCCAGGCATTCACCACTAGGTATTTACCCAAGAGAAAAGAAAGCTTATGTTTATACAAAGACCTGTTACAGATGTTCATAGCAGCTGTATCTTTAACAGCCCCAAACTGAAAACTGCCTCCATGTCCATCAACACGTGCCAAGGAGGTGGGCTCAGAGGAGGGTGCTATGCACTAGGAAACAGAAATGCCTCACACCGGCAAGTGGATGAGTGGATGTGCATACAGGATCCTGTGCTAAGTGTGCTGTGCCCACGTGTGCCTGTAACAATGTTTGTTGACTGGCCATTTTTTAAATTTTATTTATTTATTTTTGGCTGTGTTGGGTCTTCGTTGCTGTGCGCAGGCTTTCTCTAGTTGCAGTGAGTGGGGGTTACTCTTTGTTGTGGTGCACAGGCTTCTCATTGCGGTGGCTTCTCTTGTTGCAGAACATGGGCTCTACGCATGCGGGCTACAGTAGTTGTGGCACTCGGGCTCAGTAGTTGTGGCTCGCAGGCTCTAGAGCGCAGGCTCAGTAGTTGTGGCGCACGGGCTGAGTTGCTCTGCGCCATGTGGCATCTCCCCAGACCAGGGCGCGAACCCATGTCCCCTGCATTGCAGGTGGATTCTTAACCACTGCATCACCAGGGAAGCCCCTCAGGTACTTATTTAATAGATGTTCACAGAGCTATACAGCTATGTCCCCATCACCACAATCATGATATAGAATACATCTATCACCCCAAAAGCTCCCTGTGCCCCTTCTTTTTCCCTCCCTTCTACCTGCAGCCTTTGGAAAACATTGTTCTGCTTGCTGTTGTAGTAGTTTGGGGTTTTTTTCTTTAGAATTTCACTGAAATGGAATCATACAGTATGTAGCTTTTCTAGTCTGGTTCTTTTACTTAGCATACTGCATTTGAGATGCATCCAAGTTGCTGTATGTATTATTCTCTGCATATAGTTCATTCTTTTTTACTGCTGAGTAGTATTCTATTCATGGATGTACCACAGTTTATCCCTTCTCTGGTTCACGGGCACTTGAGTTATTTCTAGTTTGAGTTATTATAAATAAAGTTGCTATGAATATTTGTATACAAGTCTTTGTATAAAACATGTTTTAATTTCACTTGGATAAGTTCTTAGGAGCAACTGCTGTATCATATGGCAAGTGTATATTTAACTTTATAAGAAACTACCGAAGAGTTTTTAAAAGGGGTTATGCCATTTTACATTCCCACCTGCAGTGTATGAGGGTTCCAATTTCTTGACATCTTCTGACTCTGATTATAGGTATCCTAGTGAGTGTGAAGTGGTATCTCATTGTGGTTTTGAGATGCATTTCTCTGATGGCTAATGATGCTGGGAATCTTCCTGTATTCTCATTTGCTACTTGTATATCTTTTTTGGTGGACAGCCTATTCAAATATTTTGCTATTTTTAAAAATTGGGTTATGTGTCCTCATATTAATGAGTTATAAGAATTCTTCATATGTTTGCATACAAGACCTGTATCAGATATGTGTTTTGCAGATATTTTCCTCCAGTTGGTGTCTAAGCACCAAACCTTAGGCTCAGCCTTGACACCTCTCATTCTCTTTCCTGTCACAATCCAACCCTCCTGGCTCTATCTTAACATGTATCCAGAATCTGACACTTCTCACCACCTCCACCGCTTCCACTCTGCTCCACCGTCTCTCACTGGGATTACTCCAGCAACCTCTTAACTGGTCTCCCTTGCCCCTTGATTCTATTCCAAACATAGCATCCTGAGCGATCCTTTTAAGCCAAAAGTCAGATCCTGACACTTTTTCCACTCAGAACTCTCTAAAATCTTCCCTTTACTAAGTCAAAAACTAGTTATAAAAACAGAAAAAATGTTTACATTTTCATTTCAGAAAATATTTCCCATTCACATTTTTTAAAATTAGGCTTGACAACACAGTATAATAAAATTTTTTCACTAAATCAAATATGAAGGATTTCAAGTACAGCCTCTCAAATGATTCTAATACCATTTGCCGTTGAAATTTCAGCCACTTTATGGAGAAAACACTATCTTTCCTAGGGCTGCCCAGCTTCCAAGGCGGAGTCACCCAGTAGAGGAACTCTATGCTAAAAAAGGGATAACCTTGTAATTGGCTTCCTCTTGTTAGTTCAAAGTCAGGTTAGCAAAGAGAGGGGAGTGTAATGCTGTCAGGCAATGACATCAAGCAATATTAAGGTTCCTTTAAGCTTGACCCATTAAGCAACTTCATGTGTTACATTAGGTTTATGAGATGCTTAATGCAATTTTTAATTATAATAAACTTGTGTCATTTCTGCCAGAAATGACCCTTTTGAGTTAGCCTAAATGATTTCTAATGCCCCTATTAAAATGTATTTTCATTTAGATTATAGTCAGATGCTAATAAGGGTAAAGGTCACTCAGGCAATCATTTTAAATCGATTTTTAGAATCTATTTACCTCTCATATAGGGACTAGAATGCATGTAAGTGAAGGTCAGGAAACATACAAAGCAGCTGTGCATTCAGGATGTACAAACAAATCTTTCTTTGAGTCACATGTGAAGAAATAGGATTTCCACCGTTATTATTAAAGAGAGTTAGGAGATTTTAAACTTTAGGAACTAATGGCATTTTATTTTCCCTCTGGGGAAATTACTTGACTTCTGGGAATATCCATTTGTTTGAATTTCTTTGTTGATAAATTAAATGACCAAAAACTGTAATACAAAAACAAAATCCAAAACCAACACTACCCTGTGAACCTCTTGGCTCAAGTGTTTCAATGCTATAAAGCTGCAGAGTCAAGTCAGTTAGAAAAAACAAATTGTAGAGCCAGGACTCAAAATTACATATTTAAATTAAAAAATGAAGCCAATAATAGCTACAAGTAAACACTGTTTTAGGACAGAGAACCCATTTGCTAAATTTCTAAATATTTTACTCAAGTGTGAAGAATGTGACACTTTATACTATAGAGATTCCAGTTTGGTCTGAGTTACTGTGAAAATAAAAAGAAAGTCATAATGTTCTTTCACAAAATTATTTCTTAGGCATTTGCTATCTGCTTTCTATATTGTGAACCAGTGAGAATAGAACCAACACCCATGTGTACACAGTGTTCTAAAGTAAAAATACATAAGGGTAAGAGGAAAGCATAGAGTGAAGGTGAGTTTATGGCCACTGAGTGCCTCATGAAGATGTACTTCTTGGCCTGGCAACGTCCTTAGGCAGCAAGGTGTTCTCTCCTGCTCAAGGTTTCTGCCCTCAGCATCCCAGGGATGCTTAACCTCAACAACACATGCTATGATCTGGTTTAAAGAGCAGAGCTTAAGAGAAGTCAGAGAAATTTGTTTTGGAATATATCAAGAAAATATGGCCTTGAGCCCTGCTCTGATTCTTATAAGGTCTGGGCCATGAGAAATGCCTTTCAAAGAATTTTATTGAAACTGCAGGCACAGCCAACTCCTTCTCCAAGTAAGTTCATATCAACAAATGCTTCATTTTTTCCACATCAAAGCAAGGGGCCTCTACCTCAGACCTAATATAATAATAACAATAATAATTACGATGATAATAATGCATAGTTATTTACTGATCATCAATTTGCATGAATCTGTACTAGAGTTCTTCTCTAGGTCATCCAATTTATTGCTCATAAAATCCTCTCATGAGGTAGGCATGAACAGCCTTATTTTATAGATGAGAACACTCAGATTCAGAAAGGTTTAGTAACTCGGTACCAAAAATTAGTATGTGATATTGGAATTTGCATCAGATGCATCTTTATTCTAAAGTTTGTGCTTATGGCTTCCATATCCTTTTTTATTATGCCTGCCTTTTCAAAGACCTCTGACATTTGGACAGGGAAATGGGTTTTCTAGCTTCCTTAGCCATGTTTCCAAATAAATAAGATTCAGAAGGTTTAGTAACTCGGTACCAAAAATTAGTATGTGATATTGGAATTTGCATCAGATGCATCTTTATTCTAAAGTTTGTGCTTATGGCTTCCATATCCTTTTTTATTATGCCTGCCTTTTCAAAGACCTCTGACATTTGGACAGGGAAATGGGTTTTCTAGCTTCCTTAGCCATGTTTCCAAATAAATAAGAGCTTCAGAGAGAATTACTACTCAACTTAAATGGTAAAACCAGAGCTTCTTATTTTCCTCTTAATGACTCTGTCCAACATTTGGCTTCTATTTCCCCAAAGGCAATGTTAGAATTGCACACGCCTCCTAGACAAGGAAGCATTTTCAATGTTGCACCCCACTTCCTATGACTGGTTGTCTAGGTTAGCTGCTATTGCTGACAGGATCATTTGCTGAACCTGTCCTTCTCTCTTTGTTCCTAAAGACACTTAGGCTCTTGTCAAGCCCACTGACAAGTTCCATCTTGCTAAATCTGGTGTTCGATTTTCAATCTTCTTACTTGTTCAATCAGCTGCATTTTTGATCAGCCCCACCTTCACTTGGCTTCCAAGACATGATTCCCTGGCTGCTTTTCCTTCGACTCCTGGGCTAGTTTCTTCTTGTCCTCTAGTTTCTAAATATTGGGATGCCCTGGGGCTCAGTCCTTGGATCTGTTCTCCACCTACTCCCTGGGTGACCTCTTCCTTTGTCATGGCTTTTAATCCCTTCTATACACTGACCTATTCATCCTCGACCTTTTCTCTGAACTCCAGACTGGCATATCCAGCTGCTGCTCATTTCGCATGTTCAAGAGGAAAAACATCTTGAAATCAGACTCCTGGTTTCCTTTCCAAACCTCCTCTTTTCATACTCTTCCTCATTTTAGGCAAACAGCAGCTCCGTTCTTACTACTGCTCAGGCTCAAAACCTGGGAGTCACTCTTGAAACACGTCAAATCCATCAGCAGCAAATCTGGCTGACGGTTTTGGCTTTACTCTAAGACATATACAGAATCCAAACACATCTCACCATGTTTTCTGAAACCAGCCTTGTTCAAACTATTATCATCTCTCAAATTACTCAATGGCCTTCCAAATGTCTCCCTGCTTCAACCTTTACCCCACTCATTCTATTCTCAATAAAACGGACTTATCTTTTAAAATATAAGATCGTGTCACTCTGCTCAAAACCCAAGTCTTCTCGCTTGTTCAAAACAAAATGCAAAGTCCACACAATGGCCTGCCAGATTCTACTTCTGTTACTTCTTTGACTTAATCTCCCCTCTTTTATTCTTCTCTGGCCTCCTTTGCTTTTCTTCAAAGGTACCAAGCACATTCTCACTGAAGAGTTATTATACTTGCTGTTCCTCTGCCTGGAGCTTACTTCCCTTATCCATATGGTTTGCCCTCTGGTTTCCTTCCAGTCTCTGCTTCAAGTGACCCCCACTTAGAATCCATCTTCCCTGACCACTCCTCCCTTGACCCTCTTCAACTCACCCTATCTCTCTGACCCAGCTTTATTTTTCCCTATGGTACTTCTCACTATTTGATACATTTCATATTTTCTTGTTTTTGTTTTATTTTAAAGTCCCTGTTTTACCTAGAACATAAGCTTCAGAATGGCAAGGAATTTGTTTTGTTCACGCCTGTCTCCCTAGTACCTAGAACAGGGCTTGACCCATAATACAATGATCTGCTGAATGACTAGCCTATGGCAATTTTGTGCTCAGAGAACCCCCAAAAGCATCATCTCCTACTTCCTGACAAGGCTGTCTCCTTCACCTAAACTAATTAAGACCTTAAATTAGCTAATTTATTTTTGGCTGCGTTGGGTCTTTGTTGCTACACGCAGGCTTTCTCTAGTTGCGGACAGCGGGGGCTACTCTTCGTTGTGGTGCACGGGCTTCTCATTGCAGTGGCTTCTCTTGTTGTGGAGCACGGGCTCTAGGCGCACAGCCATCACTAGTTGCGGCTCACAGGCTCTAGAGCTAGTTGTGGTGCACGGGCTTAATTGCTACGCAGCATGTGGGATCTTCCCAGACCAGGGCTCGAACCCATGTCCCCTGCATTGGCAGGTGGATTCTTAGCCACTGCACCACCAGGGAAATCCCCAAATGCCCATTTCTTAGTGCAAGGAAGGCCAGGAAAGCGAGGTGCCGGCACCAGCAGCCTCTGTAATGGGAGGCAGAGACGTTATGGTCGGGGTAGGAATGGTTTTTGGACAGGCAAGCAAGAGCATCTGCTCCTGTGCAAGTATTTTTGACTTCCAAGAACTTTTCTTCCCCTCTTATTTGTCTTCTCTTTTTCTGTTACAAAGTCTTGTTCTTGCTTTAGAGATACAATATCTTATTTCTGACTTAAGTTCAATATTATTAAACATAATATCTTGAAGTTTTCTTCTATTCCCTGATTTATCTCTATTTTCTTGGAGTTCCCTTTGTATGTTTTTTTGCTTCTATTTTGTTTTGTGTTGTGTAGTCTTTCTCTTTCATGTTAGAGACTGTTTTGCTTGTTTGTCTTTTCGTATTTAAAAGTGAGACACAAAAAAAGTCAATTGTAAAGAGTTATGTGCCCACTGGGGGCAGAGAGTGATGACATATTTACTAGAGGGTTCCTCTGTCCTTTTCTGGGGTTGGGGGGACTCCCAAATGCAATAGGTAGAGGTCTTTTCTTTAGAATCATTCAGTTTGTCCAAAGAACATTCATTCTCAAACCTGTCTCACTGATGGGGGTGGGAGTGGTAATACGCCTGACTGCCAAGGAAGCGGTTGATGGTCCCAAAATCTCATACAGAAATTTTAGCTGAATTCCTCCAGGCCTCTGATTTACTTGATGTCCACACTTTTGACACCTTTTGGTTCATTTTTTTTGAAAATTTAATCTTCAATTTTCTGCAACATCAGAAGAGGTAGATGAGGGTGGGTTGGAAGGGGAAGAGAGTAGTCACCTGACTTCAAACTATGGAGGTGGTGTAGGGGAACCAGGAAGTCCAAATGGTCTGTACAGACATCAGCTCACTGTCTGCTGCACTGACACCTCTGGAGTCCTGAGTCTCTCAAGACCCTGCTTCACTCGCTCTGCGTGTCATTCCTGCAAGCATTTGGGTCCTACTCACCCTGTGCCATTATGTCCATTATCCCTGGCACTATTATCTCATCTCCTGTTCAATGTGTCATGTTATATACAGTGTATATAAAATATATTACTGTCATTTTAGTGGAGAGTATAAATCGAATATGTGTGGTCAACCTGTCATTTTTATGCAGACATCCCAGGATTTAAAAGATTCTATAAATGCAAATCTGTCAGGAACCCTACTGATCTGGAAAGCAGACCTTGTCATTTTACAAAAGAAGACAGGAAATCTCAGAGAAATGAGGTCCTTGCCACAGTGATCTGTAGTGATGTAGTTCTTCTGGGGGCAGCATGGAGACATGGTCCGGACTCCATGCTGTTGAGTCAGGTTGCCTAGTTTTGCATCTCAGTTTTGCTCCCATTCTCTACCAGCTCTGTGATTTGGGACAGTTTCTTAAACTCTCTGTGGCTCGCTTTCCTCAAATGTAAAATGGGGATAATAATACTTACCTAACTCATCAGGCTCTGGTTGGTATTAATGCATTAATATTTGTAAAGCACTTAAAATAGTACTTTTACACTGTAGCCATCTATTCAATATTACTATTATTAGTTTGGATAAATCTAACTCAACTTTCAAAAACCCCAGGCATAGTACTATTACAGTAGAAATAGATCTTAATTTAAGAATTTGTAGAACTAATATTAGGGACAATTTATTCTAGTATATATGTTCTATATGGAGAGATTAGCCTAACACTACTGCTGACAGAAAAACCATTATCCCTGAAAAAGTCTGCATTAATCCATCCCTTTGAAATACGTTTAAATTTATCCAATAAAAGAAACAAACTGAATTACATAACGGTTTTCAAATTAAAACATACTCATTAAGCATCTAAAATGACTAACAATTCTAATTCTTCTAAGAACACGACCTTTAAACATCAGAAAAAAATCATTGTTTTTTTGCTGGTGCCAAATGCTCTTGAATCAGCATGTTGCTTCAAAAGGCAAGGACACAGGGGCTTGTACACTGTTTCAGTAGGAGATGGGTGAGCAAACAACCTGGCACACCCCAGCACCTTTCGGAACGTAGGTATTCAGCACACACTGGTTAATCGGTTACTGGACAGAGGGCGCTCACTCACTGGGCTGCCCAGATAGACGGTGGCCTCTGAGACTCACCCTAAAGTTTAGTGGGGATGCCTGGGTCCTGGAGGCAGACCCCCGACCTCACAGGTGGCTCCCATGCTGAGTTGGTGAGGCTGCAGAGGAAGTCATGCCTACCCAATGCTGGTGGGAGTGGAATCGGTCCCCCTCCACGGAGGGTCGTTTGGCCCTATCAGAACTCCAAATGTGTGCAGCTTCGGTTCCAATTCTACTTCGAGGAATTATCATTCAAACATTTGCACATGTAGAAGATACAGGTTACAAGAATGTTCCCTGTGTTGTGGGGACTGATTAAGATTCCAGGGAATACTGGGCAACCTTCTGTGTTGGTACAAAACAGCCCCAGGCTGCAGTGAACAGGCAAAGGCAGTGTGCCTCATGCAGGATGCCACGGGCGGGGGAACTGGGGAGGCACTGGCTGTGAAGGTGCCGTGTCTCTGGAAGGCGGTACAGTGAAAGGCTAATATTTGTGGTATCTGGTGAGAGAACTGGATGCCTGGGAAAGAGGCAGTCTTATTTTTCACTGTATGTTATTTTGCATCATTTGGTTTTTGTACCAAGTACAACTATTATCTGCCTAGCAGTTCTCAAAATGTGGTCCAAGGACTTCTGGGGATTTCCAAAACCCATTCAAGGGGTCCCAAGTATCTTCCTTTTTCCAACTATGTATCTATGTGAGGCTGGTTTTTCTTCATAGATTTCAACCAAAGCAACACATCACAGCAGACCCGATGCAGAAGCAGCTGTGGGGATCCAGCCACTTTTCTCCCTAAAATGTTTTCGTTTTGGAAAATATAATTGTTTTATGAAAGCATTATTTTTGATAATATGTATCATTTTTATTAGTTATTTTAAGTGAATTACTGAATTTTAAAGATTTGACAGTTTTAATTTCTACTGCAGTAAATATTAGTCATCCACAAAAACAAAAAGTTCTTTGACATCTGCAATTATACCTTAGAGGATAAAAGTTCCTGAGGAAAATCTTGAGAACTACTGATCTAGGGCAGACCAATTCTAATTAATTAATTAATTAATTAATAATATTTTAAATTTATTTATTCTTGGCTGCACTGGGTCTTCATTGCTGGACAAAGGTCTTCTCTAGCTGCAGCGAGCGGGAGCCACTCTTCGTTGCGGTGCACGGGCTCTAGGTGTGCAGGCTCAGTAGTTGTGGCTCACAGACTCTAGAGCGCAGGCTCAGTAGCTGTGGTACACGGGCTCAGCTGCTCTGCGGCATGTGGGATCTTAGTTCCCCAACCAGGGCTTGAACCCGTGTCCCCTCCTAACCACTGTGCCACAGGGAAGTCCCAATTCTAATTTATTTTAAACTCCTGTTTCCACCAATTAGTAGCTAATAACCCAGGGTTAATTAACTATTTTTCTGAGCCTCACTTTTCTCATCTATGAACATTAATACAAGGATGCACATATAGCATTTAGCACAAAAGGTAAACTCAACACTATGGTTATTTAACACTGTGGTAGGCTCCGGCTACCCAGCTCCACCTTCAGTGACGTTAGGTTGGCAGCCTGAACTCGACCACGGGGACAGTCTTTACACCAGGGAAACTGGAAATCAGCAAACACGACATGTCAATGACTTTTTTTTTTTTCCCCTGTGGATTGTTAAACATTTACCAGCACATTACTGCTACCTACAGGCCGTGAATGTACAGGACAGATGTTCGCATCTCTTTCATCTTAAATCTGCAAGAGCAAAGTGATCTGATAACATAACAGGTTTTGTGTCTGAGTCCACAAATCTTTGGTTTGGGCAGAAACTAGTTTTTACTTAAATGCCTGCCCTTCATACAGCTAGCTGGGGCTCAATTCCCTATTTGCAGGGGGAATTCCTTACATTCGAGATGCACCAGCTTACGAGACCTCCACTAGACCAGTTCTCTCCCTGGAGGGATGTGTGGGTTTTGCCCCACGGCCATCTTGGGTGGGCTCTGCTTCATGCCACACAAACAGAAGTTCAAACCATGGGTTTGTGCCTAGGGGTGAGGCATCTTGTACCCAGTTCATACTTCCCCTTTTCTGGACTTCCTAGTCTCGTTACTATCTTCCTTTTCCCTCTGTGGGTTTTTTGGGGGGAGTGAGGTGGGGTTGGTGGTATTTTCTTCTGCTTTCTGGCCTTCATTTTTTTTTTTTTAATTGAAGCATAGTTGATTTACAATGTTAGTTTCTGGTGTAGAGCAAAGTGACTCATTTATATATATACACACACACACACATATATTCTTTTTCATATTCTTTTCCATTACAGTTTATTACAGCATACTGAATATAGCTCCCTGTGCTATACAGTACGACTTTATTGTTTATCTATTTGATATATAGTAGTGTATATCGGCTAATCATAAACTCCTAATTTCTCCCTCCCCCGCTTCCCCTTTGGTTAACCATAAGTTTGTTTTGTACGTCTGCGAATCTATTTCTGTTTTGTAAGTAAGTTCATTTGTACCATATTTTAGATTCCACATACAAATGATATCATATGATATTTCTCTTTCTGTGTCTGACTTACTTCACTTAGTATGATCACGTTTAGGTCCATCCACGTTGCTGCAAATTGGCCTTCATTTTTGATGTTTACTCTCTGCCAGGCACCCCCTGGCAGTTTCCCTGCCACTGAAAGGGATGTTCAAATTTTCACGTGATAATCTTCTATCCTTTTACCCCTTGCAGACCAGACCTACCCAAGGCCACTGAAGACAAGGAGGGGCTGGATCCCCAACGGGATGCATCTTCTGGGGCCCCTGGCCTCTGTCGCGTGCTTAACTCTGCCAGCTTTTCCTCCTGCAGCGCCCACCACCACCATGTGCCCCCACTCTCCTCCGGTGCCTCCCTCCCTCTTCACTGCTCTGCGGACAGTGCTCCTTTCTCATCTTTAATTCCCATTTTGAGCATCCTTTTCTCTTTCTGATGCTTTCCAGTCATGCCTGTTCCACAACAATGTTGCTGTAAAGGGGACCCTACAAAGGTCTTCACAAAGATAGTCATTTCGGAGCCTCCACGGGTTGGGTAAACTTGAAGTCAATTGAGCCCCGTCACCCTGGGCTTTCAGTTTTCAGTGGCTTTAGTTAAACAGAGGGATGGGGAGGGATGATTCCTGGGAGAAGGGACAAAGAGCTCTGATCCTCCTCCACAAGCTCAAGGAGGGTGGTCTGTCAGTAGGGCCCACTGGGGTCTGACCACTAAACAAATTACCCCACGAGGGAGAGACAGAGTCAGTGGCCTGCCCCTCTCAGAGCCGTGCACTGAGCAGAAAGGACCATGGCTCCAGGTTTGAAGGGCCATGACCTGGTCCTCCGGAATGAGGCCTTGGGCCGTGGCAAAGGCTTCCTCCAGGCCCTGACCCTGAAGACTCCTCCTGGGTCTGGGCAGTGTCCATATAGGCAGGGCCTCCCAGGCTGTCCCCCTCTCTGGGGGATGGGTGTTGGCAGTCTCCAGCTCAAAGGGCTGACGTCTGAACTCCTGTTTCGGAACAATGAGATGAGAGGAAGGAGGACCAAGTGCCACATGCCACTGCCAGTCCACAGCAGCCCAGCAGCCATGGCTCCACACCCTACGGCTCCATGGTATATGGCATGGCTAGGGCACTCCTGAATGGGCAAGATGGAGGTGAGGAGAGGGGGATTTCACGAGACAGATAGAATTCCAGCCAAACTGGGCATGTGAGGGATCGAGCATTATAATTTGGGAAGTTACAGGGTGGGTGCTGACAGACAGCCTGGCGGCGTTACTTTCTCTTATCTAATTTGCTTCCCTCTTGCTCCTGCCTTGCTATCCAAAGCCACCAGTCAGGCAGCCTTAGGCCTGCCTTGAAGGGTCTGCCCCTTCTATTGGGCCCTGCCTCAGAGACGTGGTACCCCAGGGCCTGGGCTTTAATCTCTGACATCATGAGTGGCCAGGCCCACTGTTCCCTTCCCTTTAACCAAGCAACATGCAACGGCAGTGTCTCACAGCAAGCAGCAAAGCACCCCAGCATGTCAGACCTGCTTTGAATCATGGCTCCACCAGATGCCATGTTTTTTCTTTACCACATACCTGAGCCTCGGTTTCCCCACCTGTAAAATAGGAGCAATAATACTGCCTTCTCAGAATTATGGCAAGAATTAAATGTTATTTACTACGTGCCTGGTACTTGGTAGGTGTTAAGCTGATGGGAGCCATGTAGCTATCTATTTCTTCAACCCAAGCCTCAATCAAACCCGCCAACATGTGCTGAATGTCTCCTATGTGCAAAGAAGCTGTCCAAGAAACCCCTCCCCACACACCCATGCTGAAAAGGGGAAGGAGAGAGTATCTCAAGGAAGTGCTCTAAAAACTTCCTGTCCAGGGCCAGGCTGAATTAGCACTTATGGTCTTGCATGCCCAGTTCTAAAACTCTTTGATTCTGAAGAGTTATGTACTATCTAACATGCACTATTTTATTATATCACGTAACCTGTATTACATCTTTTCTCTCCAACTCGATTGTAAGTTTCTTGACAGCTGGACCCATGTCCAGTCCTTCTTTGTGGGTTTTCCACAGTGCTCAGCACTGAGCTGCATGCATAAGAGGCAGCTGATATGAAGACCTGTTGATAAGTTTGGTGCCTTCTGTGTGTGTGTGACCAAAGGCGAGAGTATAGTCTGACATCTTTTATTCAGAGTGACATTATCATTTATCTGCTTGAATAAATTCGTTTCCCCTTTTCATCCGGCCTCAGCGAACAAGAAATCTTCCTGCTCCTGAGAAATAAGTGAGAGGTGAAGGGACCAATGAGACAGTGATTTTGTATGCTACGGCTGGCCCAGAACCTGGGCAGGGGCAGGCAGTGTGCTGGTGTGAATCTGAGACACCGATGGAGGTACTGGAGAATGGTTGGTGACTCCAGCAGGATTTGGAAACTTAAGCCTAGAGATGTTTACAAATAGAATCACTATCAGGAATTATTGGGGGGAGGTAGGCAGGAGCTGGGTAGAAAAAAGCAGAAGTGCCTATAACCAGAAATAGGTCAGAGATACCTCTCTTGGATAAAGAGCTCATATACAGAATAGATTACAAACTCCTACAAGTCAGTATGAAAATGACAAACAACCTAATTATTTTACATCAGCAAAAGATCTGATTAGCCACCTCACAGAAAGTGATAACCAAATAACCAACACATATGCAAAAAGGTGATCAATATCATTAATCATTTGAGAAATGCAAATTAAAACCACAATAAGAGAGCAGCACATACCCACCAGAGTAAAGTGGTACACTTTACTTCAGTGTAAAAGTACACTTTTACACTAAAGTGTAAAAGGAAAATCTCTAACAACAGACAATACCAAGGGTTGATGAGAATGGGGATCAACTTGAGTTCTCACACATTGCTGGTGGAAGCATAAACTGGTACAACCACTTAGAAAACTGTTTAGTGGTATGAAAAGCTAACCATGCTTTCTCTGTGACCCAAAAATTCTATTTCAAGGTATATACTCCGGAGAAAGAAGTGTATGTGAACCCACAAGATATGCACAAGAATGTAGCTAGTAATTTCATTCATTAACAGTCTCAAACTGAAAATCCCAAATTTTTATCAACAATAAAATGGGTAAATTATAGTATCTTCATGTAATAAAGCACTATACAACAATATAAAAGAACAATCTACTACTACTACATACTGTACAACTCCATTTATACTGAGTTCAACACAGTCAAAACTAGTCTATAGTGATAGAAACAAAATAACAATTACTCTGTGAATACAGACTGGGAAGAAGCACTAAGGAATGGTCTAGCGTTCTGGCAATGTCCTGACTGGTGGTTACACGGGTGTATATACATGTAAAAACTTAAGATTACTGTACTTCAGACATTTTAACATATGCATGCTACATTTCAATTTAAAAATCTTTAAAAAAATTATCTTGAGATAAATTGCCCAAGAATGTGATTGCTGGATTGTATTCTAAGCACATGTTTTAGTTTTATAAGAAATTGCCATACTCTTTTCCAGAGTGGCTGTATAATTTTATATCCCCAACATCAATGTAGGAGTGATCTAGTTTCTCCCTATCCTCTCCAGCATTTGGTTTTGTCACTACTTTTTATTTCAGCCATTCTGAAAGGTGCGTAATAACATCTCATGATAGTTTTAATTTGCATTTTCCTAACAGCTAATGATATTAAACATGTCTTCGTGTGTTTTAGTTGCTATCTGTATGTCTTCTTCAGTGAAATATCTGATCGTGTCTTTGCCCATTTTTTCTTTTTTTGTTTTTAAACCATCTGAAGATTTCTTTATTCGAGATAAGTCCTTTTAAAATTTCTACCTTGCTGGAAAATAATCTTTGCCCTTTTTTTTTTTTTTTTTTTTTGCTGTACGCGGGCCTCTCACTGCTGTGGCCTCTCCCGCTGCAGAGCACAGGCTCCGGATGTGCAGGCTCAGCGGCCATGGCTCACGGGCCCAGTCACTCCGTAGCACGTGGGATCCTCCCAGACAGGGGCACGAACCCGTGTCCCCCGCATTGGCAGGCGGACTCTCAACCACTGCGCCACCAGGGAAGCCCCTCTTTGCCCATTTTTTAATCAGATTGGTTCTTTGTTTTTGAATTTTGAGAGTGCTTTATATTTTAGATACAAATATTTTATTGGATATGTTCTTTACAAATATTTTCTCTGAGACTCTGGCTTATATTTTCACCTGCTTAACAGGGTCTTTCACAGAGAGGAGTTTTTAATTTTGATGAAGCCAAATTTATCGATCCTTCTTTTTATGGATAGCACTTTTGGCATCAAGTCTAAGAACTCTTCGCCAAATTTTAGATCCCAAAGATTTCTCCTTTGTTATCTTCTAAAGTTTTATAGTTTTACATTTTACGATTAACTCTGTAATAAACTTTGAGTTAATTTTTGTATAAGATGGGTTAAGTTTTATTTTTCATTGAAGTATAGTTGATATTTATTAATTTTTTTTATTGAAGTATAGTTGATAAATGTGAAGTTTAGGTTGAGGTTTACTTTTTTTTTTTTTCTGTCTGTGGACATCTAATTGCTCCAGCACTATTTGTGGAAAAGGCTATTGCTCTTCTGTTGAATGGCACTGCACCTTTGTCAGAAAGCAGTTGGATATATTCGTGAATCTAGTTCTGTAATTCTCTATTTTGTTCCATTAATCTATGTGTCTATCCTTCTGCCAAAGCCATACTGTCTAGATTACTCTAGCTATATAATAAGTCCTGAAATCAGATAAAATGATTCCTCCTACTTTATTTTGCTTCAAAAATGTTTTAGCTACGCCAAGTCCTGTGACTTTCCATATAAAGTTAAGAATAATAAGCTTATCTGTATCTACAAAAAACCTTGATGGGATTTTGATATAAATTGCCTTAACAGATCAATCTGGGGAAAAACGGACATCTTTACTATATGTTGAGTCTTCCAACCCATGAACATAGTACATTTATTTAGGTCTTCTTTGATTTGTTTCATTTTGTAGTTTTCAGCATATAAGTCCCACTCATGTTTTGTTAGATTTGTACCTAGGTATAATCTGAAAGCTTTGGGGAGCAATTGTAAATGGTATTTTGTTTTTAATTTTGGTTTCCAAGTGTTCACTGATACAAAAAAATGTGATTGATTTTTGTTTGTTGGTTTTTTCCCCCGCAACCTAGCTGAACTTGTTAGTTCCAAGAGTTTTTGGGTGGATCCCTTGGGATCTTCTCTGTAGACAACAATGTCATCCTCAAATAGGGACAGTTTATTTCCTCCTTTCCAATCTGTATGCCTTTTATTTTGTTTTCTTCCTCACTGCACTAACTA
Organism: Hyperoodon ampullatus; assembly: GCF_949752795.1. Lineage (NCBI taxonomy): Eukaryota > Metazoa > Chordata > Mammalia > Artiodactyla > Ziphiidae > Hyperoodon > Hyperoodon ampullatus. Next base: position 42,162,917 of record NC_136923.1, on the reverse strand, counting down.
GGACTTACGGTTGGATAGGAGTGGTTGAGCGGAAATCCTTGCTTTGTTCATGATCCTGGAGGAAAGCATTCATCTTTCATTGTTAAGTATGATGCCATCTCTAGGCTCCTTGTAGATGCTGTTTACCAAGTTATCAGTTTGCTGAGCGTTTTTTATCATGAGTGGGTGAAATGTTTTGTCAAATGTCTTATCTGTGTTAATAATCAACAAATTGGTCTATTTCTTCTAAATTGTTGCATTTATGAGCATAAAGTTGTTCACAGTATTTTCTGATCTCTTTTAATGGCTGCAGAATCTGTAGTGATATCCCGTTTCATTCTTGACATTGCTGATTTGTGTCACCCTCTCTCTCTCTCAGGTCTTGCTAGAGGTTTATCATTCACTGTTAATGACTTTTTGAAGAACCAGCTTTTTGTTTCATTACTTTGGTCTGTTGTTTCTGTTTTAAATCTGTGCTCTTATTTTCGTTTTTCCTTCTTTCTGCTTCATTTGGGTTTATTTTGCCCTTTCTCTAGCTTCCAGAGGAAGAAACTTAGACTATTGAGTCTGTTCTTCTTTTCTAATGCAAGCATTCAATGTGGCAATATTTTCCTCTCAGAACTGCCTTAGCTGCACCCCATGTATCTTGATATGCTGTATTTTTGTTTTCACTTAGTTCAAAGTTTTTTTTTTTATTTCCTTTGAGACTTCCTCTTTGACCCGTGGATTATTTAGAAGTGTTTAAAACTTTTCACGTTTAGAAGTGTTTGTTATCTTTCTGTTTTTAATACTGCATTTTGGTCTGAGAACATATTCTGTAGAATTTAAAATTTAAAAACTTTCTGAGGTCCTGGATATAGTTTATCTTGGTGAATGCTCCATGAACACTTGAAAACATTTGCTTGTTGTCAAGGTACTGGAATCCTATATAAATTCCCCTCCTGGCCAAAATACCTACAGAAGCCTTTTTCACGACCAAACCCTAACTAAGATAGAAGGTTACACCCAACATTACACGGCAACCCATCCTGAAATCCTGCTGAACTTTGTCTTCTTTCCCTAAATCCTTTCTCATCTGCTGCCCCCTTGTTGGGTGTCTTCCTTTCTCCCTCCTGGCCCCATGTGGCCATTCCAGTCTCCCTGGTGCCAGCTTCATCTTTCTTTCCAGATCTCACGTCACACACCCACTTCCCATCCCACTCTATCTCCTTTCTTACCTAAAGAATTGTTTTCTTCTCTCTCAAATTAAAACATGTGGCTCCTCTCTGCACCCCTGCCATCAGCTCATTAAGAATTTTCTTTGTGATTCACCCTCCTTAGAATGCAGGGGGGATGGTAAACAGCAAATAACTTTCTTGCTCTCATAGGGCTAAGTGTGACCCCCCCTTGTATCTGTGGTGCAGGTGTCTTGTTGGCCATTGGCCCAGAGGTCTAAGTTGTGGGAAGCTTATTCACTGGTCCTTCTAGAATCTCTGAATAATGATAGGTTCTTGATATTCTTGATGCCCCGGGTTATGTTGAAATCTGCCGCTGATAATTCACAGCTCTCATCAAAGTGGGAAAATCCTGTAATTGATTTGTTCTGCCTCATGCTAACCGCAGAAGCTTAGGAGTCAAGAAAGATGTGGGCACAAATTTATCCTCTGCCATTCAGTTGGTAGTCATTTGGCAACCACGGTGGGTCACATAATCTCCCATGACTTTAATCCTCATCTGGAAATTGCACACCTATAGAATCGTAAGGATAAATGTGATAAAGCACTTGGTATGAAACTCGTCAAAAGATGATAGTTATTCTTATTGTGTGTTATTTCGTTGTTATGTTGTTGCTGTTACTGATGATAATGGCATTATATGTCAGTATCTCTTTTATCTTCCTCTTTTGAGCTTCTCCTTTTCTGGTCAGATAACTACATGCATACGGTGAGCATTAGTAATTTCTGGACACACAGACAGACTATATTCTAGCCTCTCTTGCAATTAGGTGTGGTCATATGACTGAGTTCTAGCCGATGGAATGCGGACAGAAATGATGTGAGCAATTTCTCCACCAGCTCGCTCATAAGACCCTTCCAGGAGCATTCCTTCATACTCCTCCCCTTCCTCTTAGGTGATGCAGCTGTATATGTCTGGGTCTTGAATGCCAGGTTTAGTGATAGCAGACACAGTATGTAGGTGCCTAGGTCCCTGAATGAATGACTGGAGACCAACTGCCATGAATTAACAATCCTGATTAGCTATAGGTGATCAAGAAACACTTCTACATGTTAAACCTCACTGTACATTTTAGAGTTTGTGTGTTACTAGCTAGCATTTTCTAAACTAACATAAAAATTGGTACCTTGAAGTGGTGCCATACAAAAATCTAAAACATATAGCACTGGCTTAATGTTCACGCAATGGGCTGCAAAGAAACTGATCTTAAGAACTGGAAAGACGTGGTTGCCTTGAGTTGGGGGGTGGAGGAAGGGATGGATTTCAAAGGGGCACAGGGAGTCTCTTGGAGGGGATGGAAACATTCGTATCTTGACTATGGGAGTTGTATCCCAGATGTATACGACTGTCAAAATTCATCAAATTGTAGACATTAAATGGATATAATTTATTGTCCAAAAATTATATCTCAATAAGTTGTTGAAAAAAAACCAACTCCCATCTATGTTAAACGACCTATCTTACTAGCATCAGGTTCCCAGACCCTGAGGTGAGGATTCATGTGTGAGTGATTTACTCAGTGAGTGCTCCCAGAAGACAACAGCAAGGGAGTGAGAGAGCAGGACAAGGAGGGAGGAAGCAGCAGGACTGTGGTCTCAGGCAGAGTTCCCCCCAGTGGCCTTCACCTGATCCTGAGGGGGGCTCTGGGGATGAGCCTCACAGTGTGTCCTGTTTCAAGACAAGGCAGTAGGAGAGATTCCTCCCAGAGCCTGAGGACGATCCTCCACAGTGAGTCACAGGTGCAGCGGCTGGAAACAAAAGAGCACAGAAGCTGGGGAATGAGAGCCAGAAATGGGAAAGGGATTCAAGGGGATCCAGCAGAGCACCACCAATATCCATTACACCCTCCTAGAAGAACTCGTTCCTTATTATGATGAAGTATAATATGCCTGCTTTCTTCAGATTGCTTTCTAAAAGTTGAATTACTAAAGCAAAGGTGTTCAGACATGAAAATCATCTGCAGAATCTTGGGCACGGACCACTGGAGTGGGATGAAGGGCCAGCACCAACTGACCCACGGCAGCAGCCCACCAGCTTGGGCCACATCCACAGACCCCTGGGGGGAGAGCAGACACAGTGGTTGGAGGAGAGGCTGGAAGCAGACAGATGTGGGTTCCAGGACGAGCCCCACCATTTTCTGGTTGTGTGGTCCTGCAGCTGTTGCTTAACGCACTCGCCTTACTTCCTCCTCTGAGAAATGGTGAAAACATACTCATTTACCTTACAGGGTCACCGAGAGGTTTAAAGAGACAAAACACGTAAAGCCCTTAGCAGATCCCTGGTGTGACATGCGACACAAGTGCTCAGGAAGAACTGCTTATATCCCTGAACAATCATTTCTCTCCTCCCCCCACAACTTCCCCGCCGTCCACGGCAGGCCCCACCCCGCCACTCCTGGTCACCGTCTGTGTCCGCTGATGCCGTCTGGCGCTCAGGACTGACACACCTTCCCTCCAACCCTCATGCTAGCTCTTTTAGCTTTTCCAGAGCAGAGGCTCTGGCACATTTTAGGATTCATTCAGAATTTGTACGGGTCAAAACAGAGGTTTGACATGTTTAGAAAGTACCCAGATTAATCTTGGGGGTGGGATGCAAAACAACACCCCATAGGAAAACTAACCATCCAGTCCTCTCTACCCCAAGTTACACTTCTAGGTGTCCTTCTAGCCACTGGGGTTTACAGAAACCTCCAAAACACCATATTACTTAGTTGTGAACAAAGCAGAAATTAAATTTTCTCATTTGGTGGAAACATTTCTGGCTGACATTTGGGAAAACGGAAGAGATTAGCTTAAAGATCTAGTATCTCCCCATCCCTCATATCTCCGGTTTCTCTTGTCTGTTTACCTATCCTTTTTCTCTCTCTCCTCTCATACATTTCCAAGGGCCCATCTCATAGCTTCAGAAACCAAGGAAGAAAGGACATCACTTATTCTACTTGACAGATATTATGCAGGTTTTCCCTGTTCATGCAGAGGTACTTACCATACCTCGGGGAGAAAACTATTTTCTACATCACTTCTAAATCGTTGTTCACTTTTCTCTTCATCATTATATTTGCTAATTTTGATACTAGATTTTTTCTTCAATATTGACATAACAGAATGAAACAGAGCAAAATAAAACATACAGAATAGTGAGAGCAACAACAGCAACAACCCAATTTCTCATGGGAATGGCCTAAAGGGACCTGGGCTCTGTTTTGAAGCTAGTTTGAATATGCAGGTTGCGTTAGTCCAGATCTCTGAAAAGCAGACACTCAGCAGGTTTGTTTTTTTTTTTTACATCTTTATTGGAGTATAATTGCTTTACAATGGTGTGTTAGTTTCTGCTTTATAACAAAGTGAATCAGTTATACATATACATATGTTCCCATATCTCTTCCCTCTTGCGTCTCCCTCCCTCCCATCCTCCCTATCCCACCCCTCCAGGCGGTCACAAAGCACCGATCTAATCTCCCTGTGCTATGCAGCTGCTTCCCACTAGCTATCTATTTTACATTTGGTAGTGTATATATGTCCATGCCTCTCTCTTGCTTTGTCACAGCTTACCCTTCCTCCTCCCCATATCCTCAAGTCCATTCTCTAGTAGGTCTGTGTCTTTATTCCTGTCTTACCCCTAGGTTCTTCATGACATTTTTTTTCTTAAATTCCATATATATGTGTTAGCATACGGTATTTGTCTCTTTCTGACTTACTTCACTCTGTATGACAGACTCTGGGTCCAACCACCTCATTACAAATAGCTCAATTTCGTTTCTTTTTATGGCTGAGTAATATTCCATTGTATATATGTGCCACATCTTCTTTATCCATTCATCCGACGATGGACACTTAGGTTGTTTCCATCTCCTGGCTATTGTAAATAGAGTTGCAATGAACATTTTGGTACATGACTCTTTTTGAATTATGGTTTTCTCAGGGTATATGCCCAGTAGTTTTATACCTTTATTAGAGGAGGCACCTGTGAGGGAAAATGAGCGGGTGCTGTCAGGCCCCAAGTGAAGCAGGGACCAAGGGAAGGATGGCAGAAGACTCCCTGCCTGTTGTGTAGACTAAGGGGAGTTCGGCATGTCCACTGGGGAGCCCTCGAGCTAAAGCCGGCCATCAGAGGAGGCCATGTCTCCCAGGAGTGGGCATGCTCGGTTCCTTGTGGGCTGGGTCAGGAGTGGTGCAGGCCACAGGAAGCGTGGCCTTGGGGCAAACAGAGCATTGGTTTCAGAGCTCAGCAGCGGGGCTTGGTCAGTCACACACCCTGCAGTTGGAGGTGTGCCAGGTGCATGCTCACGGCCGCCCAGTGGGTGGTTTGTTGCATCGTTGGTTTAATTCTAGATGGCAGTTGAAAGCCAATACTGAGTCTAGACTCTGCTCTTCTGTTCAAATCTTGAGACACCCACTGCCTCCCCAAATAACACAGCTTCCACGTGGTCACTCCAATTTGTCTTGCAGAGGAGTCTATGACGGGGGACAGTCCTTTTTGTACAGGCTTGCTTCTGTTGATTTTGGGGCTTTACAGAGGGCAGGGTGCTGTCGATGGAGGGAACTCAGAAATACACTGGACCACCAAGTGCCAGAGGCAGGCGCCGCTGGCTGCGTGAATCTTTCCCTTAACTCCACTGGGAACATGTTAGTAAGAGGAGGTAAATGGCTGGAGCCCACCTTCCTGCCCCAGGACCCTGCACCCAAGAGCTGGTGTCGAAGACGGGGGTAATTAAAGGAAGCCGCGTACTTCCCCCTGCTGCTCTGGCAATCACTTCCTTTCACACGCTCAAGGCCATGGTTGACCTGAGCCTTCCGCAAGAAATTTCTGGCCCCTTCATAGCTCCTGAACATCTTTTGCTTGTTTGTTTGTTTGTTTGTTTTCCCCTCAGATGCTCCCATATTCCTAAGCTGTCTTCTGTTTGGTTTGTTGTCGTTGTTGTCATTTGGTGGTTTTTCCTCCAAAATGTTTCTTATGTGCATTGAGAATCTGAAAGATCAGAGGTATCAGTGTTTGGTGTCAGGTTTTCCTGTGTACCTTGGGAACCTGTGAGTTGAATGCCTTGAGTAGCCTGAAAGGAGCACCAAATATCTCCTGCCTATCCTGGGAAGAGCCAGACAGAACAAGCCACTCTGGACCTTGGGGAAACCAATTTGGGTTCTGCCTTTACATTTTGCCATCCTCATCTTCAGCTGAAGGCACCAGTCCTTCAGATGGTGGTACAGTGCAGGAAAAATGACCACCAGTGAACAGTCTAAACTCTGGGGTGGAGCCCAGCTCTGCCTTTCAGCCTCTCTGTGGTGTTTGCCAAGTCCCTTGTTGAATCTCAGTTTCCTCATCTACAACATGGGGTATCAACAGCATCCCTGTCAACCTCGTGGGGCTGCTATGGAGACCCTTGTCAAAATGAGAGGATAGGCCAGAAAGGCAGTTGGCAACTGTACTGTGCTGTGCCTATGTGATGACCAGTCATCAGACGAGCACCCCACAGAGTTCTCCTACCCAACCTTAGTCTTGAGGGATGATAACAGGTGTTATTTGAAAAAAAAAAAAGTTTTTTCTACCTTAAAAAACGTTTGAGGAATGTAAGGTTAACCATGTTTAAACCTGTTCCTCATTGTGGATTTCTCAGAGACTTTAACGTCCTATGAATCTCCATGAGTGTTTCCACACAGTGTCTGAGAGGATATGCTTTCTGTGCAAACCTGTGGGCTCCCACGCCACACCCTCTGTTGGAAATGCCGTATTAGATAACATGATGGTCCCTGAGTGGAGGACGCAGGTGTCAGACTTGGTGCCAGCCCCCATGTTGATGCTTGGATCATAAGAAACTTGAAAGACAGATGAGTTCATTTAACCAATGGAGAGTTGATATGGGACTATAACCTGGCAGACCGAATGCTCTTGATACCAAAAAAAAAAAAAAAGCCCAGGAGAAATCCCTGACATGCGTGACGAATCTGACCAAGATCTCCCAGGGTCACCAGGGCCCTTCCAGAGTCCACACAGGCTCCTAAGTCACATTTCTAAAAAGAATCCTATGTGATCGTGATTCTTGGAGAATTGGCCCATGGGAAAGGCCAACCCTATAATAACAGAAAGCAATGGAAGACTTCTTGTTTTCTTTCTCTTATTCAGAGCAGAGGCTTGCAGTTCTCCTAACTCTTCTCTGACGGGGGTTCTACTGACCACCTGAGGTTGAATGCTGGCTGTCAAGCTCCCTCAAACTGGAGCCCCCAGTATGCCTGTGAGCCCTCCCAGCAGTCTTTGTCTTTTTTCCCTATCTTTTCTTTATCATTTGAAGCATATAGCACAGTCCTGCATACACAGCAGACGCCTGATAAATACCTGGTGAATTTCACTGTCTTGTCCACTTAGCCAGTGTATCACAGATCACACCATCCATGGTCAGATCTCTCCCTACAAATATTGGGTGAACACTGGTCTGTGCCCAGGACCATACCAGGTCTTGTGGACACATCAGCACATACAGCAGGCACATGGCTCTGCCCTATGAGGCTTCTGTAATAGTGGCGTTCTACCCACCCGTTACGGTTGCTTAGCCATGGAGAGTCCACAAAGACTTTTTACATATTTATCTTAGTTGGTTCCATGGCAACCCTATGATGTAGTTATTATTATTCCCAGTTGACAGATGAGAAAGCTGAGGTCCAGCAGGATTAAATGATTAACCCAAGGTCATGCAGCTGTGGGCGCCCCAACTGAAACTCAAGCTCAAGTCTTCTTGGGTTGTATAAACCCATACTACAACTCACCTCATCAAAGTCTCCCATTGAGCTCTGAAGAATAATTAGGTTATCCCCTAGCCATCAGTTTTTCTTTACAAGGAAATCCCGATTTCATTTTTTATCCTGTCTCCTCAAAGGTCAAAGCCATGCTTATTCAAGAATTATCCCCCCTTCCAAAACAATGAGCAATTCCAAGGGAAGGCAGAAGCCCTAAAATAGCTGCTAAACATCAATGGCGTTCATCTCAAGGATTACTCAACTGAGTGCTTAGTGTGTGATCTCAATCACAGAAAAGAAGAACTGCTCTTAAGCTCGATTATCTTTTTAAAATTTTGCAAAACCGTAGAAGCTAAGTCCATTTGAAACAGGAAGCTGTGTTCCTTCCTACCTTACTAATGTCTCTGGTGGTATCAGATGGTATCTCCGTTTCATGAGTAGCAAGACCTAAGCTATCACTGGACGCATAAAGGACTTTGCTAAATTGGCAGGTACCACTGTCTTCTTTTTGTTCTCATCTGGGCAAGAACTTATTAAATGCAACAGAAGTTGTTTATTCAGGAGAGGTTTCCAGGTAGATCGTCAGGTTCCTAGGAGAAAGGAGATGGAGCAAGGGGTGTAGCCAGGCGGAAGCAATTCCTCCCAGGAGTACTCTTGGATGGAGGAGGTAGAGAGGGAGGCCTGCTGCAATGCAGTAGGTAGTGTGGGACCAAAGTGGGAGAGCAGATTGTGAAATATATCCATTTTCTTCTTGCTTTCTCCCATTCTGCCTTTCTCTCACCCATACCATGATGTGTTTGCCCCTTCCACTCATCCAAACTTGGCCTTTTATCCTCTTCAGTCAACATGCCCAAGGTTGTGTCCATGCTGCCTTCCCTGGGCTTTCATAAATTCTCAACTATTGAGAGGATGACCACTCCAAAAGGGTTATACTTAGTAGCTTTGTGTTATTGATATTGATTTATAAGAAACATTCAGTGAAAGTATAATTGACATATGTGTGTATATACTTTCATACATTACATCTGTATATATACATATATATTTCAATTTTTCATTGAAAATCCACTCTAACTCTGGCTATTAGATGGATCAGTTGTTCGGCTGATTTGGTGTCTTTTTATCTGGATCTACAAAGTTGACTGTTTGCTTTTCCTGGATCTATATTAGAGGGTAGGAAGAGAAAGCCTTCCTAATTTTCTGGGAAACCTTCAATTGGTTGGGGATGAAAGTTAACTGTTGTGTGATAAGTGTTTCGAGGGGAGGCGGTGGGATTATGGGGCCTTTGGTACATGGAAGTGATAGGAGTTGGAGCGCATCTGAAGCTCTTTTCAGAAAATGGTGATGATTACTGTGAACTATGCAGGCAGAGTTATTTCTCCTCGAGGAATAACTGCATGACTTAATAAGAAAAAAGCAGATATACCCAGCAGAATAAAATGGGTAAAGGGCACAAACAGATAATTCGCAGAAAAGGAAATACAAATGATTAATAATAACAACTAAAAAAAAAAACACCTCTCGGGGCTTCCCTGGTGGCACAGTGGTTGAGAGTCCGTCTGCTGATGCGGGGGACACGGGTTCGTGCCCTGGTCCGGGAAGATCCCACGTGCCATGAAGCAGCTGGGCCCGTGAGCCATGGCCGCTGGGCCTGTGCGTCCGGAGCCTGTGCTCCGCAACGGGAGAGGCCACGACAGTGAGAGGCCCACGTAACGCAAAAAAAAAAAAAAACAAAAACCTCAGTAATTCAATAAGTGTTAGTTACATAATTAATGACATCCTTGTTGCCTGTAAAATTGGCTGAGGAATTTTTTTCTCTTAGATCTCCATATTGATGGATGCTTGCTGAGCCTGGCACCATCACCTACTGGTATATATATTGTTACACACCTTCTGGAAGCAATTTGGCAAAATGCATCAAGAGTCTTAGAAATATGACTAGCAGTAGAAACTGTGCTTTGGGAAATCTACTTTAAGGAAATAATAAAAATACAGACAAAGATGTTTACTGCAGCATTATTTGTAAAGGTGCAAATTGGAAACAACAGTAAGACAATGATTAAATAACCATAAATATACAATATGTTGAAGTTCTTACAAATTATATTTTCAAATAATTTTTAACCACATGGAACTAGGGGCAGTGTATAAAATTTTAAGTGTCAGAATACAAAAGGGCATACAAGTGTGATATCAACTGTAACAAACATGGGGCCTAGAAAAGAGGCAGTGGTTCTCTCTCCAAGGCACAGGTGGAGGTGGAAATACCAGGGGCCAGGAAGCTGACCCTCCAGTATGCTGAACATCCCAACCATGTTATTTTGACTGCATAGGCATAATTTCCCCATAAAACATTTCTTCATGATCATCTCTTTCAACTAAGTAACATATCAGCCTGTATACAAACACTAAAAATCAGCCACACTGGAAACACCTGCTACTGGAATATAACGTGTAAATCTAATCTTTGAACAAGGAAGTTGGTAAAAATATCCAAAGTCACTTGGCAGGTGGATGAAACCAAGTCACTTAACTGACTATACTCCAAGAAGAGCGTGTAAACTTTGCTCTAGTAACTAATGAGTGGCAGCTGTGCAAGCCCATGTGCTGCTCTAAAACATAAAGGCTGGGAGATGTCTGCAGCTGGGAAGAAGACTGCATTTATTCATGATTTCAACCTTGAGAGGTTCTTGTGTATTTCTAGGGAGGGAGCTTACTGGCTCGCAAGACAGCCCATTCTGTTCCTGCACAACTTGGTTCTCAGCCAGTTCTTCCCCATATGTGACTGAATGTAGTTTCTTCCAATACCATCAGATTCCTGTTCTCTGGAGAGTCTACTCCCTCCTCTACAGGAAAAGCTATTCCATTACAGGCTTTCCCTTCTCAAAGGAATCCAAAACATCGCCTAATCCAATTCTTTAATAAAAAAAGATTAGAAAACTTTGGTCCAGATCAAAGATGTATAAATATTGGGATAAAAAGGAAAATAAAAGAAACTAAAATAAATCTGAAGACTTTTTCATACAAAACATTCAAGTTCTGCCAACTACAGCTGATGATTCTGGACCTTTATCATCCTAGCCTGTCCTATGCTCCAGGTTGATCCTATGCTCCCTCTTAAAATGTGGTACCTGGGACAGTACCTAATATTTCAAATGTATAGTCTGAAAAGTGACAAGCAAGGTAAAATTACTCTGCTCCATCCTTGTATTCATTTAAGAAGCATTTATTAAGCAGCTATTACCTGTCAGGCATTATACGGGGCACTAGTCCTGCACTGTCCAATATGGTGGCTACTTGCCACATGTGGCTATTCCAACTGAACTTAATTAAATTTAAATAACATGAAAAGCTCAGTTCTTCAGCAGCAGTAGCCACATTCCAAGTGCTCGATAGCCATGTAGCTTGTAAGTGCTTTATTGAACAGCACAGATACAGAACATTCCATCACTGCAGAAAAGTTCTATTGGATACTGCTGTACCAGATCATTATTTTTTCTGACTATCCCAGGTTTGCTGTGGAAAGAAGTGCAAGGGGAGGGGAACTGGTTTAAAACTGTGTAAGTGGGGAGCAATTTGAGGAGCTAGATGGATAGGTAACTGGATGAATAAATGAAGGGCTAGCTGGGTAGAGAGGAACATGGAGAATCAGATGGCTAGATTTCCTTTGTTCTGGATGATCTATTAACATAGACGAAGACTGAATTAGCTCTTGGGGTTGGCTTCTAAAGAGCCTGCAACTGAGGATACTCTTAGTTCAACCCCTAAATTTCCTCTTTTCTTCTCACTTAAGCTTAAGGAGGTTGGAGGGATGTAACTCAGAGACAGTAAAGAGATTCAAAAAATTTAGGAGGGTGCAGTGTATCATATATCTATCTATATATCTATCTATCTACCTACCTACCTACCTATCTATTCCTGTCATCTTTGTGAAAGATAATCTAACCTCGATGATTCTTCATTGTAATGTCAGTCAGTAAGTGGATTAATATAATCTTGGGTTCCCATTAGGTTATTTAATTTGCTTGAGATCCAAAACCATTTGTGGAAATTCAAAATCCTCATTTACTGTAACTAAAGATTTTAATGAAGGCTGAAATGTCTTGTTAAAACATTACTGGATACCAATCACTGTGTTTTCTATAACCTCACTCCCTCACCTTCCTCAAGACTTTTCTCAAATGTCATCTCACGAGCTCCTTGTTGACCCCCTGCAATTTAAACTGCACCTCTCCAACCCCATCCTACTGCCTTTCCTCATCTCCTACTTTATCTTTCTCTGTAGCACTCATGACCATCTGAGACACTGTAGATTTTAGTTATATATTATTCCCCAACTAGAATATAAGCTTCATGAGGTCAGAGAGTTTTGTCTATTCTGTTCACTGATATGCCTGTGTCCCTGGAATAGTGCCTGGCATATCATAGGTGCTACTAAGTATTTGCTGAATGAATGACTGGAGAACCCCATGAGGCAGTAACTCTTCTTATCACCAAGTTACACATAAAGATTCTGAAGCACAGAGAGGTTAACCTACTTGCTCTAGGTCACACAGTCATTTCTTCAGACTCAGGAATTGAATAATTATCCTAGACTGAGGAGGACCAAGAATATATAAGCAAGAAAATCTTACAACTATGATTCCTTGGCACCAAATACCCATGAAACCAAAAGTATCTAGGGCCTTAGGCATGGAACCTGATCTTAACAGCAGGTGGTCCTACAGGAGTGATCGCCACCAGGAGTCACCTGTAGGCAGAGCTCTTCCAGATGGACAGGCAGTTTCAGGATGGTAAGCACTGACTTCACACCTGCTCTCTTCTCTATATTCTTTAGATGATTTATCAAGTTCACCTGAGAGGCGGATCCCCTCAAGGAGACTAAGCACTTGCACACACATACACACACACACACACACGATTAGTGATGTTACTAAACTGGGATATCATTCAGCATGTGGCCTTCTATCAGACATGTCTGGTTTTAACCAAACTCCTGCTACTGTCAAGGATCAGCACTCTTCATCATAGGCATGACAGTTTTCCACTTTAGCAAAGTTTTAGAATAAAACGGATTTCAAATTAATAGCATCTTTCTTGTACTTTGGGGACTTTGAAAAGTTGGGGGGTAGGATGTCCAATTATAATCAGGAACCAGACAAACGTACTAACACCACTATTATTTAACATCACTGTGGAAGTTCCAGCCAAAGCAATAAGGTGAGAGAAACAAATAAGAAATACCAGAAAGGAGGATATAATCTTATCACTGCGTCACAGATAATATGGTTATCTACCTAGGAGTCCTAAAGGAATTTATTTTTAAAAATCAGTAAGGTAATCAGCTTAAAACATGTAAAATAATTTTTTTATACTACCAATGATTGGTTAGAAAATTTGTTAGGGAAAAATATATCATTCACAGTAACCTCAGAAATATAAAGGCAGATAAAAATTTAAAAAGAAATGTGCAAGACCAATAACAAAGCCCTATGGTAAGCAGACATAGCATGTTCCCAGATATAAACGTTTGATATATAAACTTACCAATTCTTCCTAAACTTATTTACAAATGTAACAAAATTCCACTCAAAATTATGTTTTTGTAAGTAACTGACCAAGTGATCCAAAAGTTTACCTAATAGGACAAATGGCTCTAACAGATAAGACATACTGCAAAATGAATAATGAAAGGCAGTTGTATAATTGGATAATCTATATAAATAATCTAATAAATCTACAGTAATTAAAAGAGTGTTTCAGGCACAGAAATCAATGGAATGTAAAGCACACAAGCAGAATCAGGAACTTGAGGGAACATATGGCAAAGGTGATGTCCAGCCCAAGGAGGAGAGAGAGGGTAGTTACTCAACATATGGCGTCTTTAAATTGGTCAACCATTCAGAGAGAAATAAAATAGAAATGCACTTCACGCCATATATCAAACCAAACTAAAACATATTAGTGATCTGCATGTATAAAAATGGAACCATAAAGATACTAGAATATATATAAACATTTATGTAATCTTGGGGTGTGGAGGCCCTTACTAAATGGAACCCTAAGCTATAACAGTGTGGTCTTTGGAGACACGGAGTCCCAGCCCTACCGTGCATCAACGAATAGTGACTGAGCCTTGCCAAGCCTCTGTTTGCTCATCTATAAAATGGGGATATAAAAACCTACCTTGCAAAGCTGTGAAAACAAACAAGCCTGTATAAAGTGCTGGCCTAAGGAAGGCACAGTTATTACTCACTCTTGTCTCACACTGGTTATGTGTAAAGAACGTAAACTTCCTGAACTCAGAGGCCATTTTCTTCTCAGTATTTTTTCCTTCCCAGGTGGTTGCTGACAATAAGGGGAAAAAAACTACATCATACAAAGAAAGCTTCTGACGATATCATGCATTATTTGATCCATGCTGAGAAATAAATATTTCTTTCAGTCAGAGGCACTGTGCTGGCTGGGGCTCAGGACCAAGGAGCTGGAGGCCCAGTGCACTGGTTTGATTTGGGGTGTCTTTAGAATTTAGTAAGATTCTTTGAGTGGGTTCTCATTAGGAGGGGCTCTGGCTTGCATTTGGGGGGGGTCCAGAGAAATGGTCTCCACGTCTTCAAAGACAGGAAGGTTTGAATTACTGTAAACCCTGGAGGGTGGCCTTCTGATGTGCACTCTGGATATTTAAGCACAGTGTCCAGCTATACAGGCTGAAAGGCTGGCCCAGCAAGAGAAGAGCAGGAGCCCTGTGAATATCCTCCAAGTTCAGAATTTGCCAAAAGCGCTAAGAATCGTGGAGTGGGAAGAAGAGAAAATGTGGGCATGAGAGTATCACACACTGAATAATTTGGAGGCATCCTGGGAGCTGGTGTCCTCACGGCCCACCTGTCCACACGAAGGTGCCCACCGTGGTCATCCGAAAGGCCTTCTCACTCTTCCCGTGGAGGCCCGCTGAGCCCCAGCCAAAGCAGGTCTCAAGACCCTAAAAGCCGCCTCCCCTACCCCAGTCTGGGGGTTGTAGGTCAGCTCCACCCAAGATCAAAGGGGAGAACCTGGCTACTAAGATCTCCAAATTTCAAAACAAAATTCAAATGCTTTACCTAGTGTGCCCTCTTCTTCAAGTTTCTTAGATCTCAGTTTGTGGTTTCAAGTTCTGATGAGGAAACCCTTCATCTTTTAATTTGCCTGGGTTCTCAACCCAATTACCTTTAGAAAATGTGTCTGCCAAATCTTCCAGCAGTCCCTGCCTAAAAACACTAGCTTTCAACGACAGTTTAATTGATAAGGGAATATAGAAAATTTTTTAATTTTACAGCTTTGAAAATGATAATCCATCTACCCTCCACAGCTATTTCGATTATTTGCCTGTTGCCTTTTACATGTACATATAATTTCATGCTGTTGCAATCTTCGTTTACACACTTTACATTCTCTTCATTTTTATGAACATTTGTCTGTGATTCTATCTGGTATCCAAAACTAGTTTTTATGACTACATAATAATCTATTGTGTAAATGGACTACAATTTATTCAAAATATCCTTCATGTGCCAAACATTTAGATTGTTCCCATTTCTTCTTTTTCTACTACAAAAACAATGCCACAGTGAACACCTTTGTGCACATCATGTATTGGACCTTTTCCCCTTAGGGTAAATTCCCAGTATTAGAACTACTGGATCAAAGCCATGTGTAGCTTGATGGTTCCTGTTATATACAGAATTTATTAAAACAAGTTACATTGCATCATCAATGAATAAGCGTTCCAGCAATGAATAAGGTTCACTGAAAACTCACTAGCGTTGAGTATCATCATTACATTTTTTTGATAATTAAAATGGCATTTCAAACTTAAATATATTTTCTAAAGAAGGGTCTCCAATTCTAAATATTTCTTTTCAATTCAGTTTTGCAACACTCATTAAAATTTTACACTGGTGAATGTGAAATTATGAGGTATCCATTACCTCATACCATTTACCACAGTATAAATGAGGGTTACATATATATTTAGTTGGACCTGGCCAGAAAAGAATGGCAGGGAGAGGGCTCCTCTCCTTCTGAGTCCAGGAATTGTGAGAAAAGAGACTATGGAAGGAAGCAGTCACATCTGTGTATCCCTATCTCTCCCATCCAGGCTTTGACCAGAGTTGGGGGGTGTGGAGGGCTGTTTGATAAATTGGAGGTACCCCCAAAGGATGTCTCTCTGCAAGGCACCTCCTTACCCACATGGGGTGGCTAGCGCAGTTAAGCTGGTGGTCAGGCAGAAAAAAGATCTGGTTTGCAGTCTTGCGTGTCCTTTGGTTTGTACATGGCATGGACGTGGAGTCAAGGAGGAGCATGTCTGCCTGGGCACCTGCCAGTTCAGAAGAAAGAGAATAGCCTGGGCCAGAAACCTGATGGAGATGTGGTTCTCCATTTCAGCCAGAGCCGAGGGAACACTCCATCACCTGGGAGAGGTCACTGTGCCTGGGAAGGACTGAGAATGAATCGATCCTGAAGCCATTAGCTACAAACCATTGCAGCAGATGCCAGCACAAGGCTCAGGGTTGGGACTAGGTTGACCCACCTCAGCAGACACAAGCCACGTAAATCAAGAACCAACAGGAGACTAGGGTACCCCCTTCTCCCTCCGCCCACACATCGAGTCATGCTGCCCCTTCCCCCATATCTCCACTGCCATCTTAGAAAGAACCAATGAGAGAAGACAAGGAACCGAAATTAGAAGCTGGCAACAGAGGATGAGTAAAACCTAGTCACCATTCAAATCAATGGATGGATCAGACTAAATTTAAACCACTTAGGACTAAAATTTGTGAATACTTTTTCCTGCTACCCAGCAGGTGGGAAGCTAGTAACAGAGATCCAAATAGTTTTGGACTAAAGAAACTTCATTTACAGTGCACGGTTGAGTTGTACTGTGAGCAATTTTAGTGAACCAGCTAAAGAAGTATGATGTCAATTTTTGTAAAACTTCGTATCCGCATATGCATATCTACATAGAGAAATGTTATTGGTGGTAAACTCATCATGGTGAGATTTGGGGTGTTTTTTACTGTGTGTGTGTGTGTGTGTGTGTGTGTGCGCGCGCGCGCATGCACCTTTCTTTATTGTTGATGTTGTTTACTATTACTGTATCATTTGTCCAAACTGCAAGGACTGTGATTAGGACTGCAGACAAGTAAAAACCCTATCTGTTTTTGTGTCTCTGACCCCATGTAACTAGTAATCAACGACTTGGCTTCTGAGTCTACAGAACCTGTTTGCTTCCCTGTGCTTTGCAGTATAGACACCCTCCTCCCCACCAAGATTCTATAATCTTATACTGATCATGTTGGATTTATGGAAGTGACACATGAATTAAAGACAATCCTCAAGTTGAACAAAACTTCAGTGAAATTTTTTTAGAAGTCTGATGTGTTTTTAGATCAGTCTGGGAGAAAAGGAAAGAATATACAAATAATTAATGGTGAGTAGAGGCTCTCTTCCTTTCTTGCTTTAGACATTAAGATTTAGAGAGACACTCATGATTGAAAATGCATAACAGACAAAGTGACGGGTATTTTTTCTCAGCTGCTGTGGACTTTGCCATTAGGAATAAGAATCCTGATAAGATCATACAAATCAGTTGTTCCTCAATTCCATTTTTCACCTCAAAAGCCTGAAGGTGTCACTTATCAGTAGATGATGTACCAGGACAGAGCTATGAAAATAGATCAAGTTCTATCCAACAGCCCCTACTTTTTCCTAATTTCATATGAAATGGCTTCTCATTGTCTTTCTTTCACTTCTGCTTCCTACCAATTTTACAGGTTTTTTCTAATTTAAAATGTGATCTCATGTAGACTGTCTGATTTGATGCTCACCACAACCTTGGGTGCTACCATGATCCTTATTTTAGAGATGAGTAAACGAGGCTCAGAGTTAAAGGCCTGTCCGAGTCCTATCGCTGGCGAGCAGAACAGCCAGGAACAGCTCCTGTGTCTCTACTCTCACATGGACTATACAGAACCCTGACAGGTGCTGACCTCTGGGGTCCCAGTATTCTCTTAAGAAGCAAAGACAGTCCTTGACATTGGCTCCAATTATTGCAGTTCGAAGACCTGCCTTGAGAAATGCCTGCTGACATACATTCATGACCTCACATTTGTGCCTTCATAGAAAGGAGAAAGTCAGTAGGACTCCTTCTGAGGAGGCAGTGCAGGGATTAACTGCCCTTCATGGACTCCTCCCTTGTCTGTTTTTCCTTCTTCTCCAGCCAAGTCTGTAATCTTAAGAAAAGCAGGCACTGGCCCTAGGGACCCTGCTCTAAAAAATAACAAATCTAATATGAAGTCCCATTGGCCTATGCTCAGCTCCTTTATGAAGGAGAAGCTCTAAGGGGTTTGCTCTTGGCACATGACTGGCTTATGTCAGCATTGTCACTAACAGGAAAAGGGAATGCTGCTTATAATTATTACAATAGTTAGTAACTATTATAATAGCTAAGTCTTCAAAAGTTAAAGATCATCCCAGCTTACCCTTCCCCCTCCCCATGTCCTCAAGTCCACTCTCTACGTCTGCATCTTTATTCCTATCCTGTCCCTAGGTTCTTCAGACCTTTTTTTTTTTTTTAAGATTCCATATATATGTGTTAGCATACGGTATTTGTTTTTCTCTTTCTGACTCAATTTACTCTGTATGACAGACTCTAGGTCCATCCACCTCACTACAAATAACTCAATTTCCTTTCTTTTTATGGCTGAGTAATACTCCATTGTATATATGTGCCACATCTTCTTTATCTACTCATCTGTCAATGGACACTTAGGTTGGTTCCGTGTCCTAGCTATTGTAAACAGTGCTGCAATGAACACTATGGTTTCATGACTCTTTTTGAATTATGGTTTTCTCGGGGTATATGCCCAATAGTGAGATTGTTGGGTCATAGAGAGTGGCAATGACATATATACACTACCAAATATAAAATAGATAGCTAGTGGGAAGCAGCCGCATAGCACAGGGAGATCAGCTCGGTGCTCTGTGACCACCTAGAGGGGTGGGATAGGGAGGGTGGGAGGGAGACTCAAGAGGGAGGGGATATGGGGATATATGTATACGTATAGCTGATTCACTTTGTTATACAGCAGAAACTAACACAACAATGTACAACAATTATACTCCAATAAAGATGTAAGAAAAAAAAAGTTAAAAATCACTGCACTTGAATCCAGGGATGAAGGAACTGGACATAGACACTGAAGATCTAGCTTGAACTTTTACAATTGCTTACTAGAGGATTTTAGGCTAATTATTAAATTTCTTTAAGGTTCAATCTCCTCATTAGCTATGATGAACAGCACATTGTTATGGGGCCATGGAGAGTGGGTAGATATTTCTAATGATAATAATCACTATTATCATTATTACCACTATTATTATTAGCATTTGGTTTTTAAATAGGTAAGATGATTTTGAGAGTCATATATAAACCATAACACATAAAATGCAAAACACCTTAAAAGATACAGTAATAATAAAATTAGTATAATATTATTGTTATCATTACCTGACCTGTCTCTTCCCGTTTTGTATTTCTTCCTTCAAATGCTTTCTGAAAGCAACACGCCCACTCTTCACCACCACCCACAACTCTTCTGTTTCCTTTCCCATCCCGGATCATGCTGACTTTCAAAACGTTAGATCTTTCACTCCTGACATCTCCCCCCATAGCATCTCTGATATACCTTTGGAAATACATGCTGAGGAATGTATAGGCTGTTTATCCCATGTGGTTTTATTGAGTAAACGTATAAACCAACTGGTGTGGGTCACAAGGGGTGATCATGGCTAATCGTGGGGTTGCTTTTTCCTTCTTCTATCACAGGGACAAGGGAAATGGCGACTTCAGTCGATGAGACTGTGGGTGAAGCTGCTGGGACCACACCCTATGACTATGAGGGGGCACTGCCATGTGAAAAAAGCAACATCAAGGAGCTGGGGGCTCAGTTCCTGCCCCCACTGTATTCCCTGGTGTTCACAGTTGGCCTGCTGGGCAATGCAGTGGTGGTGGTGATCCTCACAAAGTACAATAAGCTCCGGGTTATGACCAACATCTACCTGCTCAACTTGGCCATTTCCGACTTGCTCTTCTTATTCACTCTGCCGTTCTGGATTCACTATGTTGGGTGGAATGAGTGGGTTTTTGGCCACCATATGTGTAAGTTGCTCTCTGGGCTCTATTACATGGGCTTGTACAGTGAGATCTTCTTCATCATACTCCTGACCATAGACCGGTATCTGGCCATCGTTCACGCCGTGTTTGCCCTTCGAGCCCGGACCGTCACTTTTGGTATCATCACCAGCATCTTCACCTGGGGCCTGGCAGGGTTAGCAGCCCTCCCTGAATTTATCTTCCATGAGTCCCAAGAGGAGTTTGAACAGACTTTCTGCAGTCCTCTTTACCCAAAG
Source organism: Hyperoodon ampullatus (assembly GCF_949752795.1). Taxonomy (NCBI): domain Eukaryota; kingdom Metazoa; phylum Chordata; class Mammalia; order Artiodactyla; family Ziphiidae; genus Hyperoodon; species Hyperoodon ampullatus. Next base: position 42,142,551 of record NC_136923.1, on the reverse strand, counting down.
AATGGAGAAAATACCTGGAAGTGTTTCCATGCTCTGAGGATGAATATCTTGGGTCTTGCTCTGCCTCTGCTCGTTATGGCCATCTGCTACTCAGGAATCGTTAAAACACTGCTGAGATGCCCCAGTAAAAAAAAATACAAGGCCATCCGGCTCATTTTTGTCATCATGGTGGTCTTCTTTATTTTCTGGACACCCTACAATCTGGTTGTCCTCCTCTCAACTTTTCAAATGCACCTGGAGACTGAGTGTGAGCAGAGCAGACAGCTGGACGTGGCCTTGATGGTGACGGAGGTGATCGCCTACACCCACTGCTGTGTCAACCCCGTGATCTACGCCTTCGTTGGTGAGAGGTTCCAGAAGCACCTCCGCCACTTTTTCCACGGGCATGTGGCCATCTACCTGGGCAAATTCATCCCATTTCTTCCTAGTGAAAAACTGGAAAGAGCCAGCTCTGTCTCCCCATCAACAGGGGAGCAGGAACTCTCTGCTGTATTTTAGGTCAGATGCAGCATATTGCCTAAAGAAGATGGACGGGGCAGATGAAGCAAACACATCAACCTCTGCACCAGTCCTCTGAACTTCCAGCGCAACACTGAAGTTCTTAAAGACATTAAAATATATACCCAATGGTAGCAGTATATCTATGCACCCCAAAGGCATTACCAAAGGTCAGCAGCTGGGCAGTGACTTATTGTCAAACCTGAGAAGTAGAGCTTTTCTTGATTCTTTCAAGAGTTACATATATTTTAATGCACCTGAATGTTACACAGTTACTATGTGCAGCTACACACAGGTAAAGCTTTTTATATCTTAAACCTTAACTTCAGCCAGTTATTGATACAAATGAAACATACTTCACAAAATACAATAAATCAATTACATTACTTCTTAATGTGCCTAGCTCTTTCCTTGCTTGATGAAAAGACTTGTAAAAAATTTATGCATATGTACTCTCAAGCACCATAATGGCATGTCACACCTGTTTTGAATATTCTTAATAATGAACAGATCTCCTATTCACACTGAATGACCACATTTCCCATGAGCTACTCGATAGAAGAAGAGCAATTTGGTATTTTCAGTATAGAGAATAAAGGCCCTGCTCATAGAAACTTCTCAAGAGTCCTGAAATGTGCAGACACTGTCCTCTTTTACACCAGTCTCACTGTTCATCCAGTAACTGTGCGTTAGGTGACACAGACAGGATTCACAAACACTGCCTTAGGTTAAGTGAAGGATGCAAAACTGTGTAAGACAAACACAATCCTTGCCCCCATGAAACTTTCCCTGTAGTAGAGGATGTTTAAGAGAGAAACAAATAACTTTAGTGCAAAGAGGAACACACTCGATGCTACGCCTGGGTCAGGAAGAAAAAGACCATTTCCAGCTGGAATCTGAGGGAGGAAGACTTCATGGAGGAAGTGGCTTTTGAGTAGGTCTCTGAAGGAGGGGCAGGATTTAGAAAGGGAGAGGGTTGGGGAAAAGGCACCCTGAGCTAATGTACACCCAATACAAAGGTGAGTGGGGAAAGCACCAACATGTGTGGGTGGCAGGGTGAGGTGGGAAGGCTGGGATGGGGGTGACTTTCAGACAGAGCATCTTGGGCTTTATTGGGAAGGCAAGGGGAACAAAGCAGTCAAAATGGTGTGTCAGGAAGATAAATCTGGTATCACACAGAGGAAGGAGTAGAGCAGGGGTCCCCAACCCCCGGGCCATGGACCGGTACCAGTCCACAGCCTGTTAGGAACCAGGCTGCAAGCAGGAGGTGAGCAGCTCTGCATCGCTCACATTACTGCCTGAACCACTCCTCCCCCTCCCCCAGCCACTGGTCCATAGAAAAATTGTCTTCCACGAAACCGGTCCCTTGTGCCAACAAGGCTGGGGACCACTGGAGTAGAGGCCCCAGAACCAGGCAGGGAGGTAAGTTAGGAGACAAATGAAAGTGTGGAGGCAAGGAAAGATTAATGGCTGGACTTCCCTGGTGGCGCAGTGGTTGAGGGTCCGCCTGCCGATGCAGGGGACGTGGGTTCGTGCCCCAGTCCGGGAGGATCCAACGTGCCGCTGAGCGGCTGGGCCCGTGAGCCATGGCCGCTGGGCCTGCGCGTCCGGAGCCTGTGCTCCGCAACGGGAGAGGCCGCAACAGTGAGAGGCCCACGTACCTCAAAAAAGAAAAAAAAAAAAAGATTAATGGCTGATCAAGAGAGGTGCCAAGAGCATGCCAAGAAGAATTTGGCCAAGAGACAGTGTGAAGGAAGAGTTAAAGCACCAGGAGCAGTATATGGTTGATTGAAAAAAACAAAGGACAAAACAGAATGTATGTTTAAAAAAAAAAAAAGGAGACACTTTTTTCATTGTGCTTAGATGCACTGACCATCCTCTTTAAGGATACAAAAGAAAGAAGTAACAGAGGTCATCTTTAGGGAGGGGTGTGCATAGAGAATAGAAGGAGGGATATTTCTCTGAATACCCTTCTGCATCTTTTAGATTTTGAAACATGGAAACACATTTTTCAAAAAATAAACAGCACTTTAGAATTATATAAAAAAATAAAAGGCTAGACTACTACTCAGATGTGGTATCCATTCTAGCCATAAAGAGATTAAAAGCCTTCTGCCATGAATTAACTCTGTGACCTGGTTAGATTATCTCTAAGCCCCCTTACAGCCCAAGTAAACTCTGATCTTGCTAAAGTTTTAGGAGCTGGATGCTCAAAGTCTACAAAATATATTGTAAAAAAAAGGAGGTTGGGGCATGATAGACAATTCCACAGCATCACCTCCTACTGGCCATGAGACCAAGTGCATTTTCCATCGTTCACTAAGGTATACGCAAGTTTCATGTGTTCATTCATCCATCTGGTCACTTATCACCCATTCATTCAGTAAACATTTGCTAAGCACCTGCCATGTTCTCAGCTAAGTCCCTCAGGAAGCTCACTGTCAGACTGAATTGGACACTGTTCTGTCCTACACTGCCCAAGATCAAAATCATGTCTTATAAAGAAAACTGCCAATACCTAAATTCAACCCAAATGAGAGAGACTTCCACTGTGAAGACCAGAAAACATTCCATTTCCAGAACATTTCACATCCTAATCAAATGCTTGGAGAAGGGATGTACCTGCTCTTGGCCTTCCATGCCATCCAGCCTCGACTGCTAGTGAGTGGCCTTAATTTTTCTTACCTTCACCCCTGTCTGAAAGGTCTTACCTCAATCCAACCCTACATGGGCAGCACAGGATGTGAACTCTGGAACACTAAACCATGCAACATGAATCTCAATTTGGCTAGGAAACTCTGAAGTTACTTTTTCTCTTTTTTGTGGTTCAGCCAAAATGTAAATAAGGCAATCATTTAAAAACTATACATCACTGGTTCTCTCTTGCATTGCGAAGTACTGTTTGCCCTTAGGTAATCACAAGTGCAGGATATAGGTGCTAGTTCACACTCCCCTGATCCCTGAAAGCTTTTAGGAGCTCTGTGACCGACACAAAACTGCACATAACCAAATCACAGATTCAGTGTGCTCCACCGTGCTCCCCAGCCCCATGCTGTCCAATGGAACCATCTACAACGATAGAAAAGTTCTACATCTATGCTGTCCAATATAATCACCACTGATCATATGCAGCTATTGAGCACATGAAATGTGGCTAGTGAGATTGAGGAACTGAATTTTTCACTCCGATTCAATTTTAATTGAAATAGCTAACATGTGGCTAGTGGCTAGTGCATGTGGTTAGTGGTACAGCACTAGCCCCTTCAAACTTGCCTCTTCATATCAACTCTGCCTATGCATCAAGCTTCCTGTAGTCAGCAATCATGTCTTGAACACTGTGCAACGAGCTGAGGAAAATGCCAGTGATGTAAAGATGAATAAGATTCATTTCTAGAAAACTCACCATTCAGTGGAAAAGATCCATCTGACTCAAATGACTATAACGAAATGTGACAGGTGCCCAAAGTCCCCTCAGCAGAAAGTAGAATGGAGTCATTGAAGAAAGTTACACAGAGAAAGTGATATTCTGCTTAGGTTGGGTTCCCCCAAAAGCAGTTCCTGAGCAAGAAGTGGAGAGCAAAGAGTTTAGTCGAAAGGAAACTCCAGGAGGGAGTGGGGAAGTACAACAGAAAAGGAAGATGCCAACAAAGGGTACATTATGAAGTACCTTCCACTGAGGGGTGACTGGAGTTCAAAACCACTAGAAAACTCTGGGAAACAGTGTAACTCACACTCCTCAGTTATCCCATTCAAGGGGGAAGACAGTTGGGGTATTAGCACTCCACTCCTGTTGGTCATTGGCTGGTTGGCGCTTAATTCCTCAGGATTTCCAGCCTGCCTGGTTCTCAAGAGGCCTTCCAGCTTTGAGGAAAGCTCCCCAGCAACAAGATGCAGATACTGGATGTTGGACGCCAGCTAGGCACACTCAGTTAAGGCTTGAGGGATAAAGCATCTGCTACATGTTTGAACAACTTTTTCATGAACCAAAGGGTGAAAGTGAGAGCAGTGTCTGCACTAGAGAGAGCCTGCTGTGGTGAAAACTAGGGTGACCTTGACAGTGGCAGGTGACCTTGAACACACCTCAGTGTTGACTTCCCTGCTGCTCTTTTTTGTTGCGCATCATAATCTGCTGGTTTAAAAAATATGATCTTTTTCCAGCTTGAGTTTCTGAGGTTTTCAGAATTCCAAGGGTAAAATTCTAAAGTCTTCACATCTTCTGGACAAAGCAGGTTTATGTCCTCCACAGGCTATGGGTTTTCAATCACTGAGATTTTCTTCCCTTTCTGCCCAGATAAATCCCCAGTATAGTTAAGGTCACCATTTCTCTCTTTCTCTATTCACGGATCTAATCCAAGGGTCAGTGAACTGTGACCCATGGGCCAAATGCAGCCCACTGCCTGCTCTGTAAATAGCGTTTCACTGGAGCACAGCCATGCTTGTTTGTTTATGAATTGTCTGGCTGCTTTTGTGTTACAACAGAGTTGAGTAATTGTGACAGAGACCGTACAGGCCACAAATCCTCAAGTATTTACTTTCTTTTTTTTTTTTTTTGCGTTACGCGGGCCTCTCACTGTTGTGGCCGCTCCCATTGCGGAGCACAGGCTCCGGACGCGCAGGCTCAGCGGCCATGGCTCACGGGCCCAGCCACTCCGCGGCATGTGGGATCTTCCCGGACCGGGGCACGAACCCGCGTCCCCTGCATCAGCAGGCGGACTCTCAACCACTGCGCCACCAGGGAAGCCCCAAGTATTTACTTTCTTATCTTTACAGAAGTTTCCTGATCCCTGATAACCCATGCCCTACAGGATGTGGGGCTCTGATATGCATAGCCATGATGAGGGAGACCAGATTTGACGGGGGCAGGGGGAAACTAAGGATGTGAGGTCTGTGGAGAAGCTGCTTAAATCCCCAGGTTAGTTCTAGCTTGACCCTGGATGCAGTTCTAAACAACCAAAATAGGGCTAGATTGTGTAGTAGTCAAATGCTGCTCACTAATGCAAAATGCTATCAGTCTGTACCAACATAGCACATTGGAAGTTTTAACTGGGGCAGCTGGACCCCACAGATGCTGTATTCCAAACTAGGCTATACACAGAATTGACACAGGAATAGTTAAAACACATTTCACAACTCTTGAGACCCCTCACCTATACTGGGGACAAAGAGATTGGACTGTGAAAATTAGGGAGATACTTGAATAGGAGCTGTTTGTCGAGGGCTGCTGGTGCCACCTCTACACCAGGGATGGGAGGAAGGAAGTCATGGTGGGTGGTGTCTCTCACCTCAAGCCTGATAAGAGCGATGCCAATGGGACCACCCAAGAGCTTGATACAACTCACTGAGGTTAAAGAAGATCTGACTCTCACCCAGGAAATCAGGAGAACAGAGACAGGCCAGTCAGCTGCTTTGGGGGTGGAGTAGACAAAAACTGACACTACTTTGGGATGGACCTATGCTTTCAGAGTGGATTTTGGCAAAGAACGTGGGATTCTTTTCCATGGACCAGATGAGAAAGAGCTGAATGGAGGATTTCTAACCTTGCCCAAGAAGACTGCCTGGATGGAGCTTGTCTGTAGGATGAGAAAAATGTGTGCAGTAGACTGCCGAAACAGCAGGGTATCCCTGTTATGTTGAATATGAATATTCCTAGGGATGTCTCCAATTACTCTACAAAAGCAGTCCTTGAGAGACAGAATCAACTTTTACACCTGCTGGTCCCAGGGGTGGAGCTGGAGGTGAAGTCATCATTTTATGACAGGGCCAGTCAAGCAAAAACTTTCCTTCCTTTCCCAGTGCCTACCAGTCAGGGGACTAGATACCATGCTTAGCAAGTAGGGGAAGGAGTAGAAATGCCAGGGAAGAAGAGAGACAAGTAGGACAGCACCCCTCACTCCTCTCTCCTGAATGTGGTTCATCCCTCGGCCAGCTGGGAGGTGGCGGGAAGATTTAAATGTCAAATCAAGTTGAGTTTTGATATTCTTACGGGGATCAACCCTTCAATTTCTGAATTGAAACTCTCTCCTTTTAGTGAGTTCAAATGATCATGGGACTTTTTTGTACCTAAGAGTGATGATAAAAGTCATGGGACTGCCCAACTTTTCACTGTGGCTGGAAGAACTTCAGCCTTTAATTCATTTTGAAGAGATGTGAGACACAAAAGTAGATTCTTTCTGTTAATACCTCATAAGCCCTGTTGGTTTAATGTACTGGTGGCAAATTAAAGCCCCCAAATTTCAGCTCTTGAGGTCCACAGACAGCTTACATGAATTTGCAGGACTGTCCTGCAGGACTGAAATGGATGTTAGAGCCCCAGATCCTGGCTGAGAAATAAGGCAGAGGGGGGAAAAAAGCAATGATATTTAATATATAGAGAGATATAAATATATATATGGATATTAATATGGGCTTGAATAGAGAAATACTTATTAATGCCTGTAAAGTTCTACATACCTAGATTTTGCCTATTTTCAAAGTTAACCTTCCCTGGCTAAGCAAGAGCTAGTCCACTGGCCACTTCCCAATGCCATAAGAAGAGTGGTTGCCTCTTGCAATCTAGACTTTCTGAACTGAGGAAAGCCTCTCAGTTTTCAGATAGGACAAGATTCTTCCTGGCTTAGTTTGGGTCCTGGGAAATTGACCCCAAGCCTAAGACTGTCCCTTGCTAACACCTGCTTCAGTTACAGGTGTAGTGGGAAACGTGAATACAAGGGGGCCTTTGCATGCTAGAGCTGCAGCTAGCCCTGTGCAGTCATTCAAGAAAATAGTGAAGCAGAAAATATGCCCATATGCTAGGTGGGAGGTGAGGTTTTGATGATATCACAGCAAGAAATCAGGAATGCCTATACCTGATCTTGTCCAACTGGGTTGCAAAACTCTAGGGGATTCCATTTATATCCCTAGGAATTGTGCAATACAGTGGCCACAGGAGGGAGGAACAGAGGATAGGAAACATGGTTTCACTTTGTTAGTACCAGGGCTAATTCCTAGTTCCCAGGTGTAGGGCTTTGGTAAAGCTGGTTATAGTTCAAAGCCTATGAAATTACCTCATCTCCTCTTAAACAAAAATTCAAATCTAATTCCAGAGGGCCACACACAAGCAATGGGTAGGCTGAAAACATGTGCCACCAGAAGAGAGATGCAGGATGGCAGAACCTGACTCCATGGGGCCCACCCTGATTCCACATACTGCTGCTTGGAGGGTGGAAATAGACTAGACTTGCTAGTGCATATGTGGGACTTTTTACCACACAAAACCCCCAACTGCTAATAAGTGTGGCCCAATCCATTTTCTGAAATCTGTAAATCAGAACAGCCACTCCTCTGACCCAGGACGAGTGAGGATGGACAGATGGACAGAGACAGATGTTCTGCTCATCCTACTGTTGTTCAATCAGGATGCTGTTCATCAGTCGAACCCCGACTGGTCACACTTATTGAACATCTATAACTGTCCTAGTCTTTATGCAGGGAGGTAAAGGGGATGGTAAAAGAAAAACATGGTTGCTAGCCTCAAGAAGATGAGAATTTATCAAATTAGGGAGTGTGTGGGATATTCTGCTGCTCCACCCAGATCCACTCTCCGCCCTGCTCTGCCCTGCTCTGTGCCTGAAAAGCTGCCCTGTATGGACCACACCAGTTTTCTCCCTTGTTCTCTGGACTGGGTCCATGTGGAACACTTGCAGGAGACTGGAAGAAGGGAGGAGAGTGAGATCAGAGTATTTATTCCCCCAGCCCCCTCCCTGCAGCAGCACTGGGGGCTGATGAAACAGCAGGTCCCAACTCTGAGTTCCGGACCTTGCCACATCCTCCCACCCCTAGCCCCTTTCAACCTAGGGCTGGTAATAAACTCTGTTACTCATCTCAGGGGACTGCATTCTCCCTCCACCCTGCTATCATCTTTGTATATGGTCCCTTGATTAAACTCTCCTCAGACTGCCCAATTTGAGTGTGTCATTTCCTGCTGGGGCCCTGAGTGACATGAGGAGACAGTATATGGCACAGGAAAACAAGTTGGCAACAAAAGAAATAATAAGGAAACTGTCAAGTAAGTGTTCAGGGAAGCCCTCCAGAAAGAGGAGGGGTGAGGATGGGTCCTAAGGACAGGAAACTACACCTCTGAGTAAAGCTGTAGGAAGGGGTTATACAAAGGCAGAGTTGAAAATGAACAGAGGATGTTTAAGGAATACAGACTAACAGTCGATGTGGATGGGAGAAATCAGCAGGTGAAGAAGCAAGGGCACTTTGATGCCTGAATTAAGAACGTGCCAAGGGTTCGGATGTACCCTATTGGCAACGGGAAGTAACACTGCTATAGATACAAACCAGGGCGGGGTGGGGGGGTGTTGCTTGTTTCATAATGATTCCTACAGTGGCCATCACCACGCTCCTCTTGACTTGTTTGATCCAAGAGTGATAGATCCTAGCCTGACCTAAGCTAGGCCAACTGGAATTTGAAAACTCAAATGAAGACACATAGAGATGGATGGGTGGCATTGATTGATCCTGTGGCTGTGGCCTAGAGAGGGGCTCCATGACCTCCTCCTGAGGTCCTTCTCACATTCTGTGAGCTGTCCAAACCACGTGCACACAGTCATTCTTGGCTAAAGTTGGGGTCGTTTATAAATCAAGATAAACTGATGTGGAAATGAGTGCTAGAAAGCAGGCTGCAGGCATCAGACTTCCAGGGAAATGAGACTCACATCCATATCCCAGAATGGGAAAAGAGCAGCCCATGGGATAGAGCAATCGAACAATTAGTCAGGCTATCACCTTGCACTATGTGCCCACTGACGACAGAGCCTGGCCAGGGGTGAGGGCAGGTGGCAGGAAGGTGCTGCTATTTACCAACCTAAAAGGATGAGGGGTGCCAGAACCAGAGGGTAGGATGGCTGCTTCCAAAGGCACTGAGCAACTTAAAGCAAGGGAAAAAAATAACAAACACTCAAATACTGAAGTTTTCATCTTCAAGTTAGAGTGAAACAGAGCCTTTCTGTGACCAAGTCGGGAGGAAAAAAAAAAAAAACTCTTATTACTTGAAGTTGCCAGGTTACTACTGTTGGAAACCAATTCAGAGCCCGAATTGGCAGGTGTCTTAATTATAATATGAGTTGAATTCACACATTTGCCAAAAAGCATGTATGAATGTTAAGGCATTAATTGAGACAGACCAAGAACCAGCAGGAATGGGGCTATCTGGATGGACGCAGAGGACCTGGGAAACCCTGATCCTCATTGCTCTCTGGCACACTCTCATCTATACCTTTCTTTCCGAAGGAAACCATTTTTCCTTAGTATGACAAAGTTAACAGTTCACCCCATGTCCCACTCTTCAAGGCTGCTCACCTAATAAACAGGATTCAAATTCAACATGACCCAGAAGATAAAATGCAGAATCAGAGAAGGGAAGAAAATTTCATAAGGAATTACAGAAATTGTTCAATACATATTATCAAAAATCTGAGTTTGGATTTTGAGAGCGCTTAATAAAAGTGAGAAGTGAATTTTGGACTCGGCTGAATTTACTGATACGTGCACTCATTAGAAATACTGAACTGGATGGCTAAAGCTCTATGAGTTTGCTGATTGGGCGAATACAGACTTAGACCAAATGCCTGTCCATGCTAGGCAAGTGTGAAGGGCCAGGGATCCTCTGGAATAACCTAGAGGAAGACTGAACATTATACTACCTCTATCACGTGGGTTCTGACTAGTCTACCTCACTCTCTTCCTCTCTAGAGCAGAGAAGACCCTTCTCTCTTTTGTCTTGAAGACAAGATTGGAGAGGGAAGGTCATCTGGAATGGTGGTAGGAGGGGCTATAACTGAAATACAATCCTTGACCTCAATGAGTAGGGAGTATATTAAGTGTGGATGTTTTACCTGCCAGAAACAACACAGGTGTGGCCATTATGGAAGCCAACAGGAAAAGGACAGTGATCTGGGCCCAAGGAGTGATCTGACATCCAGAAAACTCTGTGTTCATTCATCATGGGTATCCCAGGAATTAAATGTCTTACTTAAGAAAATTTCAAGTATGGCAAAAATCAGACCTGTCCTGATTGCTCTGGTAGAGAATGCGGCCACCGTCCAAATTCTCAGAAGTGAGTCATTTCACAAAACCAGGGCCTCTTGAATGAAAAGGAAAACACACATCTTTGAGGAAGAACTTTAAAATATTGCCAGTCATGAAAACCTTTGCCCTAGCCTTTCTCAAGTGGACCCACAGCCAATTTTGCTGGAATAACGGGCACTGGGAAAAGGAATACACTTTTTAGTGGATGCCAGTTGTAAATTACAGTAATTCCAAAAGACCCAAGGAATCACTGAAGTCAGCCTCAGAGTAGGTGCTCATGAGAGTCAGGTGGCAGAGTTTTGATGTGATTTTGTATCACTGTGGACTGGATAGAGCCCTGAACCTACCTTGTGATCTTCACCAGACCTCAAGTGCAGTGCAGGAAGAAATATACTCAGCGAAGGGTGGGATTCCCACATTGGCTTTCAGACAGTACGGAAAGGTTACTATGAGAGGATGGTCCAAGTGGAAGCCATTACAGGCATCCTGTCCTCCCAATCAAGACCAGAACACTACCCTATGAGGAAAAGAGCAGAAATCAGTGTCCCATCACAGATAAGAAAGGTGCAGACATACCGATTCCTATGATAGTAGCTCCTTATAATTCTCCAGTTGGCCGACATAAAAAACCAGTGGGTCTTAGAGAAGAACAGTGGAATATTACAACTAAATCAGATAGTGCCTTTAACTGTATGTGTTCTTTTAAGTTTGGTTCTGTTGCTGAAGCAAATCATTACAGTCCTGGTAATTAGCATGTAGATATTTATCTAGAATAGGGGCTGTCAAATATTTCTGAAGGACAAGTTGCTGCATTGTGTTGGTTATCTATGGCTGCAAAACAAATTACCCCAAAACACAGTGGCTTAAAACAATAGCACTCATTTATTATTTCAGGGTCAGGAATTTGGACACGGCACAATGGGAAAACAGCTTAGATCTGCTCCATGATGTCTGGGTCCTCAGTCAGAAGACTCAAAGGCTGTAGCTGGAATCATCTGAAGGCTCACTCACTCATATGTCTGGCAGCTGATGGCAGCTTCCACTGGCTTAGGGTCTAACTGGAACTGTTGGCCAGAACACCCACATGTGCTCTCTCCATGTGACCTGGGTTTCCTCACAACATGGTGACTAGATTCCAAGGGCAAACATCCCAGGAGAGAGTGAGTCAGGCAGAAGCTGTCCCCTCTTTCTAAACTGGCCTCATGAGTCACAAAGCATCACTTCCAGCCCACATTCTAGGGGAGGATGATTAGCCTTGAAGGGAAGTATGCTAAAGAATGTGTAGATATGTTTTCAAATTGCCACATATACCTTTATTCCACCAATAAAGGAATATCAATAATTGAGGGGTCTTTTGGATGATGGAGCAGCATATACCATATTTCTGTGTTCTGCTCTACCCAATTACTGGGTTACCCCTAAAACTTCCATTTTGGGGGTCCAGAGCAAGAGAAAGTTCTAAAGGTAACCAGGGGTGCAAGTCTAGTGGCTTTGTCACCACTGTGACAACCCATCAGGTGAAACGCTGTGGGCAGTGTACAGAGTATATCAGGATATTGTGTGGAGCCTGCAGCCAGCTTTGAATGAACATGGCAGCAGCTCCTAGGGGAGTGGAGTAAGGCCATGTCCCCAACTGCAAGAAAGAACTCCTGGACTGCTACTGGACTCCAGGGGAGACTAAGAGTTTTTGACTACAGAACACCAGGTTACCATGACACTCAAGTTGTTTATTTTGAACTAACTGCCATCTGACCCACTTAGCAACAAAGTAGGGAGACCTATGAACACTGCCTCGGAAAGTGGAAGTGATGTATACAGGATCTAATCCAAGCAGGTGCTGAAGGAAATATGGGCAGGTTGCTCACACCCATAGCATCCCTAACCCCAACAACCTGCCACCACCGTCCCTCAATCTGGACCTGTGACCTCACAGGGTGTCCCCTCTTGACTGGCTGACTTAGGATGGAAACCCTTATTCCTGGGCCATCTATTCCTGGCCCAGGAACAGACGGCCCTGCACTTTGCTTGAGTGAGCATGAAGTAAACTGCGTCAGTCACAGGCCCTCTCGGGGTAGCCCTAAAGGACAGTAAAGGAGAGACACCTCCCAGGTGGTAGAATTTGATGAGTTTACGAAATCACCCACTTTGCCTGGAAGGAGAGATTATCTAGGGTCAGAATCTACACCTATTCCTAGACAGTAGCTTACGATCTGGCCAAATGTTGAAAAAGGAAGGAATAAGATTTAAAAATTCTGGTCAAGAAAGTACAGAGGACCATGTCAATAGATGTCTTGGAATGAGCTCCAAACCTAAAAATATTCATATCTCATGTAAACGCTCAATAAAAGAGTCTCATAGTGGAAGCGGCTCTGATAATATGGTATGCTGGTTGCCCTCCCTATAGCAGCCAGATGATTTACCATGGGCTCATGAAGAAAGTAAACAATGGTACATGGAAGGAGACAAAGCACAGACTTAAAAGCGCGGACTTCTATTGGTTGAGGCTATCTTGGTTTCTACCTTGGCTGTATGCCAATTTTCCTTCAGGAAAAACCAACCAATTTGATTGACTGATAAAACTACAATATGGCAGCTGCTCAGAGCAGACCAGCCAGCTTCTAGATGTATCAAGGAGGGAGATGGGATTTGCCCTCAGTGGACTAAATATTCTATAATTGAACTGCTTCCCTTACTCGTCGTGCCTCTGCTAACTCCATCTATCCCCACACCTTCTGAAGGCCTTATACATCATCACAGTATCCTAACCCCAGGCAAGGAGTTTATTTCACAGCATAAGGTGGAGGGTTTAGGCTGATGCCCGATGTGGCCTCTTGGTCTTGGTTCTGGTATGAACCCACATTCATTTAGAATCAATTGGACCTGCAGAATGGTGGGAAGGCCTACTGAAGAATTTGCTAAGAACAATGAGAAGCAAGCCAGTTGAGCCCTTCAGAACTTTAGCCATTTTTGAGACTCAGGGGTACCAAGTACTGTGGAAGTTGGGATTGAATCTCAAGGCTGAAAACAGGGCAGTTAGTTAAAAGTCTGCAAAAGGAGTAGTTAGATGCCCCACACTCTGCAAAAGCAGTAGTTAGATGCCCCACACCCTTCTCCACCCTGCCAGGCCAGGTGACTATCTTACCCATCCCCATACGAGACACTCGTGTATCTCCAAGAGTAACTAAACCCAAGGTTCTCCACATTCAGAGGCACACAGTAGAGGGCAGGGGTGAGTGCTGGACTCAAACCAAAGGGATTTAGCACACTGGCTTGTGCCAACTATTGAGACTGCTAGCCCCACTTCAAAAATACCACTTTCAAAAACTCTGCAGCCAGGCAGCGGAGGAGATAAGAGTCTTCTTTGCAGAAACAAATGACCCCAGAGAAAGATACCTACAGGTTCTGCAGTTTAGGGGTCCCCCAACATAAGGACCAGCTCACTAAACACCTGTGACAAGCCACCAGCGGACAAGTCCTGCCCACTCAGGGCCTCCCATCAGCTTTGGTATCTCACTCTTAAATATAAATGGAATGTCAAGAACTGCCAGACTCTGAGGACAACTGCCTACATGGAAGACAGCATCTGGAATGAACGTCTAGGAGAAAAGGAACTCAGAGGCAAGAGAAATATGGGAGCATGAAAAAAACAAAAAAACCCCCCACCAAACATGTAATCAATTCTCAGAGAGATAAAGAAAAGTATGGCTCCCGGAAGAAAGCAGAAAAGGGAAAGAGAGAGAGAACACTCAGAGAAGAGGAAAAAAACTCTTGGAAATTAAAAATATAAATTTTAAAGAAAAGTTAAGAGGGTTTGAAAGATAAAGGTGAATAGAAAAACTAATAGGTAATAGACCATAATACAACTTTTATTATTTTCCCAGGAGCTGGTCTAAGAGTTTTATATATATTAACTCATTTAATCCTCATAACAATCCTCTTATGTAGAAATCCCCTCCATAACACATCCTTATGAACTTTCATAACTGCAGGGATAAATAAGTATATTGAGAGCTTTCAAGGAGAAAAAAATGGGCAACAGGAAGGAACATTCTCGAGTAGGTCTGTGTCTTTATTCCAGACCTACTTGAGAATGGACTTGAGGATATGGGCAGGGGGAAGGGTAAGCTGTGACAAAGTGAAAGAGAGGCATGGACATATATACACTACCAAACGTAAGGTAGATAGATAGTGGGAAGCAGCCGCAGAGCACAGGGAGATCAGCTCGGTGCTTTGTGACCGCCTGGAGGGGTGGGATGGGGAGGGTGGGAGGGAGGGAGATGCATGAGGGAAGGGATGTGGGAACAGATGTATATGTATGACTGATTCACTTTGTTATAAAGCAGAAACTAATAAAAAAAATAAAATAATTAAAAAAAACAAGAAAAAAAAAAAAACAGGAAGGAACAGAAATAGACCAAACATCGACACAACACTGACTGATAAAAGACAGTGGGGCAGGGCTTCCCTGGTGGCGCAGTGGTTGAGAGTCCACCAGGGGACGCAGGTTCGTGCCCCAGTCCGGGAAGATCCCACATGCTGCAGAGCGGCTGGGCCCGTGAGCCATGGCCACTGAGCCTGTGCGTCTGGAGCCTGTGCTCCACAACGGGAGAGGCCACAACAGTAAGAGGCCCGCGTACCGCAAAAAAAAAAAAAAAAAAAAAAAAGACAGTGGGGCAGCAGCTGCACAGTTTTGATAAAACACTACATTCAACCTGGAAATCTATACAGAACCAGAGTTTTGATCAAGTATGAAGGTATAATACGAGTACCTCTAGGCATGAGAGGACTTTAAACTTTTCCTCCAATTTACCCTTTTTCTCAGGAAGAGACAAGAGATATGCTTCAGTAAAATGAGGGGTTAGCAAGAAAGAGGGGGTCCCAGGATCCTAAAAACAGGGTTTAATACAGGTGAGCAGCAAAAGGAACTCCAGGACCCCCAGAGACAGTCCAGATCAGTCTCGAGGATGAAACATAGAACGTGTGGGTTTTGAACATTCTGAAAACTTATCGTTGGGTAATAACTGACAGATCAAATTGGAGCATTTTGGAAAATTGGTGATAGGTGTAAAAACAACTAAGGAGATGAAGGGTGTGGGGAGCCAATAAACTGCAGGAACACAACACACTGGCTTCACAGTGAATACTATTTATCATGGCATGAACACTAATTAGTGATTTAACCAGAAACCAGAAAATAACCAGACTGAGATGTAGAGAGGAGGGGAAGAAGTGTGAGTGAGTTAGTCCTCACCTACAAGAACAGGAAATCAATAATAACGCCTAAAACTGGTACACCGTGAGGAAGCAACATAAGCATATTACTTAACAACATGTAGGTAAGCAGCAAGAGAAATGGCCAGTAGAAATCAAAGTGGCTGCCTGGGAAGAGTGGGCAGAGATGGGGAGAGGTGGAGCAGGAGATGCTATTTCTAATTTCTTTCTTTTTCTGTCCTCTGTAGGCCAGGATCTAATTTTCTTAACTATGCACTCTTATAACCTTCATAAAAACAAATTTAAAAATTTTGATGTTATTATATGAGAAAGCAAGTGCAAACAGAAAATAAGAATAGGAGAGTGAGATTAAGCCATACACAGAATCCCTTACTGCATGTAAGTAAGGCTCTGACAGCTGGAAGAGTTGAGCTCAAACCTGACCATGCCCTCACTTCTTAGTAACCCAAACAAAGAACAAAACACTGTCCAGAACAGTAACTAAAACATAATTAGATTATCAGAACAATATTAAATTAGAGGCTAATCAACTACACATTTCTGGTAAATGCTGAATGGTATAACATTGGCTAAAATACCTGGCCACAGCTAAGTCCAAAACTGATGGTCACTATCACAGAAAAAAATTGCTGGGATTTACATAAACCTGAAATCTTATTTTAAAATTTAATTATAATTGCAGTTGTATTAGTAAAGGTGAGTGCTCTCATTTTTAAAGATTGACATCATGGTGCAGAGACAATCACTTTTCTGCACTGTCAGCATTCAGCGGCTCCAGTGGTCACCACGCGGCACATGTAAGATCCTACATAGTTATGGCTTCCAGCCGAGGCTGGCGGAGGAGCACGGTCCTGTGCTCACTGTACCAGTGTGGGGAAGTGCTCACGGTGATGTTGTCACAGACTCACTAAGCTTTCCTTTCCTTATCTCTCATGGTAATCAACTAAGGTGACAGTCTCCTCTTCAACTCTTGGAATTAAAGATACCATCACTGATTGATAATCCAATTTCACTATTAGTGCACTGCTTGAAGAGGATGCCTCTGAAGAACGTTCTTAAAAGCTGACTATTTGGACACCTCTTAGGAGCCATTTCCAATCCTCTCAGCCTTTTCTGCTGGGGCGCCTGTCAGCCTCTCACAGGTGCAGCCTGACGGCACCTGGTCTGGGCTCGGACCATGCCTCTCACCACCTACCCCAGGACTCCTCCACTGACACTCAGCACCATGCATGTGCCAGCTGGGAGTGCAGGCGACTTGATGTCCAGTGGGGCAAAGCCTTGACCAATGGAAGATAGGAGCTGATGGGGAAATGTGTCTGCCTCCACCCCCAGATAGACAATCCTGAGAAGCATCTCATAGCTTCCAGCAAGCATGGCAGTGGTCACAATGCATCCTTGTACTGGCCCTTACTCTTTCCCTGCTTTACTACCCCATCCTTCACCTCTGCTGCCTGAGATCACATACCCTGATGAAGTTGTGGCACATAAACCTTGATCTTGATCTTGAGCTCTGCCTTCTGGGAAACCCAAGGGAAGACAAGGGATTACGATTATTGCCTTCACTTTCATTTTAAATTTCTTATATTTTCCCATGCTTGTTCCATATAAGCACTCGAGAAAGGGTTGTTCTTAAGCCTTGAATCTAATAATATGCCATAAGTAATCCGATTGGCATTAAATATTTTTAAAAACTGTCTCAGATTCCACCTGCACCTCAGCTCTCATTGCAGGCACACCTCTGGAATGGAAGGATAGCAGGATCTTCACAGCAGTATTGCGCCAGAAAGAAATACTCGTGCTTTCAAGATGACCTCTTCAGCAGGTTCCAGTAAATCAGTTATTTTTCCACAAGGACCTATTGGTTGTTACCAAGTTTTACTGTGCCAGCACTGTTATTTGTGAAGTGTATTAGTCCACTTTCTTTTGGTCAAGCAGCCTTTCTAACACATCAAAGATGCTATGCCATTTAAGCATTTTGGAGAATTGTGTATCAAAGCAGTTTTACTATCTCATGTATGTCATATAGTTTACCTTTGGCTAAACACTGAATAATACTAGCGGCCGTCTACCTTTTTTGCTTATGACCAGCAATTCTGCTACATTATGCAGTGTCATAGGTACTTTCTGAAAACACAACTGAAAGGTGTGAACAAAACACTGCATGCCTGTGATCCCTAAATCACTCATAGTTTCACCATGTGTTTTCCATTATCAATGACAATTATAGAACATTTTGCATTGTTGATTTTCCATTCAATACGTGTTTTTTCTTTCCTTCAGATTCACTAAGTTGTTATCCGCATGAGACTTAGAAATCTCTTGACAAGCAAATAAAGTAGAACATAATAGAATTCCGTCTGATTCCATGGTGCTCTCAAACTTAAAAAAAAAAAAAAGCTATCTGGTTGTCTCTGCACGCCCAAATATCAGGTGCATCATACGCAAAATTTAGGATTGTCAGTAATCCGTTTTCTAGAAGGATATTTGCATCTAGAATTCACAGCCTGGACATTTCTCAAAATTCTTCAACTTCTGAAAATGGTTGGGAACCTCTAGCAATCTTTTTGCCAAGGTTTTTGTTTAAATTTTAGCCTCTGTTTTCAATTGTCTTTTGAAAACAAAGATTGTGCCTTTGTAAAACAATCTTGTGAAGTAGATTGTTTCATAGTTTGATTAATAAAATAGAATGTTTCCCTTTCCCTTCAACATTTTCTTTTTTAAAAATACCTCATATTCTTTTTTATGTCTGGATCAAAGAAAATTTATCATGGATATTTTCATACATTCTTCTGAAGTTCTTTCAGGAAATTTTAAGGTAAAAATCTTCACATTTTGCTTTTAATTCATCTTCACAGGATGAGAAGAATTCTCAAATAGAAAACCTTATGGAGGGGCTTCCCTGGTAGCACAGTGGTTAAGAATCCGCCTGCCAAAGCAGGGGATACAGGTTTGACCCCTGGTCCGGGAAGATCCCACATGCCGCAGAGCAACTAAGCCCGTGCGCCACAACTACTGAGCCTGAGCTCTAGAGCCCATGAGCCACAACTACCGAGCCCACGCCACAACTACTGAGGTCCACGCACCTAGATCCCATGCTCCACAATAAGAGAAGCCACTGCAATGAGAAGCCCGTGCACCACAACGAAGAGTAGCCCCTGCTCGCCACAACTAGAGAAAGCCCGTATGCAGCAATGAAGACCCAACGCAGCCAAAAATAAAATAAACAAAATAAATAAATTAATTAAAAACAAATACACAAAAACCTTATGGAAAGATTCTTGGCTAAAATTGAATTAACTAAACTAAGAATCAATTACAGTTCTTAAAGCTTATTTTGTTTAATTTTATGAATAATTCTAGGAAGTCAACAACTACAAATATCAAATTATATAATTGACTCTCCATAATCTCTATTCTTTTTTTCTGTTCTACCTTTTAATGTTATTTATATGTTTATAAACATTTCTCAGCCTAAAACTGACACAATGTACTTCCTACAGTATCCAAATAAAACAAATTCTCCCTGATTTCTTGTTTTAACTCCAGTCTAATTTTTCCATTTATTTAACTATTTGAAACATCTTAATTTTTGTACATAAAATTGACAGCTTATTACCATCAGTTTTTGCAGCATCTTACACTTGCAATATTCAATGTATGTTTATATTTCAACCGGTTGATAGAATTTCAACATATAAAGCACACAAAGAGATTTTTCACTCTAAGTTACTTCCAAATGCTTATGTATGTTTGGAACTGAATTCAGTTATTTATAATAAACTTGTTCTTGTGTTTCATACATTTATATGATGGGGATCTGCACGATCACATGACCACTGATCATGCAAAAGTTCAGAAATCCCAAAACTAACATTGTTGGGGGCAAATAGCTTTTTGCCCTTACAATGACTAAGGTCAAAGCTGAAGCCAAAATTAGATTCTTTTAACCATATTTTTTACCTGCCTCATATTACCTCAACCACATTTTTGAATGGCACTGAATTCTTACATCAACTATATCCATACTGGGTACTGGTCCAAAATCTATGTTTTTTGTCTCTTGTGACTCACAAGAAGTTAAAACAGAAAAAAAGAGAGCAACATCTGTGTGGTTATTTCCAGAACTATAGATATTTCAGGAAGTCTTATAAGAAGCCTAAAGATACACTGGTGTAATGCTTTTCTTTTTCTTACTGTGCCTGAAAAGTCAATAAATTCTTTTTAAATTATGTAAACTTTTAACTAAGTTACCAGCTGAGACAGCATCTTTTTTTTTTTTTTTTTTTTTTTGAGACAGCAACTTGAAGATTGAGATTATCTAGCCTCTAAACCAGAGGCAGGAACCACAAGGTGAAGATGGGTGGGGAGATGCAGGAGACTGTGACACATCTCATGTTTTTACCTAATGATCCACTCACAAATGTTGTTTCCTGTCCTCACACCGTTAAGCTCCACTGATCTCAAGGTTTTAGTGCCCAAATGACCCAAAAAAGTTCTTAAGGAAACTGAGAATGCCACCTGACCCCACTGTCATTTCCTTACACAATTAGAGAAATGGTGAACAAAAGGAATAATTTTTTTAAATACATACAAATATATATATTCTGGAAGAGTATCATATATGAAACGTAGGGGAATGTTTTATGCATCGCCATATACTGTTATACCCAAAAGTAGGAATTAACAGAAACTACCCCAGTCCTATACAGACAGGTCTGTGGATGTCTCAAGGGACTGAGGAATGACAGACTGGGCCACCTCAAAGGACTCCATCCATGCAGGTGGTGGCCACAGGAAAGGGGAACCTGAAATAGTAGTGGAGGACGGGGGTCTTAAAAACCAGCTGCAAAAATATGTATTGTCTCTGCCTGTAGTTCTAGTCCCTCTTTATTTCTCCCAGTATTGTGTATGAGTTACGTTGGTTATGGTTAAGTTTAACATTTGGTTCATAGGTTACAGATTATCAGTTGGGCTTAAGCGAAACCCCAATAGAAACTCACATCACTGGGAGAGCACGGGCTTGGATGACAGTGAACTCAAGTACTCATTTCTAGATGCAGCAGTTGTTGATCACTTTGGGCTATTCTCCAAAACACACGTTAACATATATAATTTGACATTTGTGGGATCATATTATACATGCACACCTGAGGGTATCTTTTTCTTTGTAGTACAGTTTTTTGTTTCTCTCCTTTTCTTCCTAAGATGGTCTTTCCCTCTCCACTCTTTCCTCTCCTGATATCCCCCAAGTCTCACAAATGACCCATGTTTTCTGTCCTAATATACCATATCCATACACAGTTGTTTGGGTTTTTATTTTTCTTTTTTAGCCATTGTTTACAATACACAGTACACTCTTCTTTGCATCTTACTTTTGAATCCCATAATACTTTGTGGAAATTCTTCCTAATCAGCCAGTTTGGCTCTAATTCCTTCTTTTTAATTGCATAATAATATTCTAGGGTGTGGATGGGCCATAATTTATTGAACCTTTCTAGTATTCAGAATTAATGGCTTTTCAAAATTTTTCTTTTTTACTTACATATCCTTACATGCCAGTCACTGGTACTTTTATTTCTATGGCATTGGTTCCCAGGCATGGGATTGGTGGGACACAGATACGTGTTTTAAATTTGAAAGAACCTGGCAGATTATTTTATAAAGCAATAACAGTAATTTACTTTTCCACAGACAGCATATGAAGAAACCTCTCACTCCTCCCTACTCTTCACCAACTCATTATACCAGGCATTTCCACTCTTCCTAATGTGTTCTGTATGGTGGATGTAAAGTGATTTTTCACTTTGAAATGTAATTTCTGTGTTTGTGCATATTTGTATATTTTTCAGTCACTTGGATTTGCTCTTCTATGAGCTGCACATTCATTAGATAAGAAAGGAGACACACTCACAAAGATGGGAGGGATGAACAATTATAGATGAATTCTACATACAGCACTATGGCAACTCACTGGAAAACCTTGAAGAAATGGGAGGATGCCTAGAAAATTTTTATGTATCAAAATTCACCCAAAAAGAAGTAGAAAATACAAATGGGCTGATTAACATAGAAAAATTAGAAAGGTAAATTAATATCTACTTTTTAAAAGATACCAGAACCGGATATTTTCATAGCTAAGTTCTACCTAACCTTTAAAGAAGAGATAATTTCTATGATATTTAAATTATTGTAGCTCATAGAAAACTATAGAAAAATCCCCATTTAATTTTGTGAAGTCAGTCTATTTTTAAAGATACAGTTAAGAGTGCAATTCTCACTTATAAATATATCAATCTCACTTATACATTTGTAAGTAAAAGTCAAAATATTGGGGAATAAAATCTAGCAGTACATCAAAAGAATAATATACTGTGGTCAAGTGATGGTATCTAAACATGAAAAGATGGTCTGAATTAGGAGCTCTATTCTCTTAATGCATTAGATTAACAAATTAAACGGCAAAACCCAAATGACTGCATTAATAGATACTGAAAAATTATTTGATAAAAGCTCAGTAATTGGACTTCCCTGATGGTGCAGTGGTTAAGAATTCGCCTGCCAATGCCAGGGACACGGGTTCAATCCCTGGTCCAGGAAGATCCCACATGCCACGGAGCAACTAAGCCCATGCGCCACAAGTACTGAGCCTGCGCTCTACAGCCCACAAGCCACAACTACTGAGCCCATGTGCCACAACTACTAAAGCCCACGCGCCTAGGGCCCATGCTCTGCAACAAGAGAAGCCACCGCGATGAGAAGCCCGCGCACCACAACGAAGAGTAGCCCCCGCTCTCTCCAACTAGAGAAAGCCCGCGTGCAGCAGTGAAGACCCAACACAGCCAAAAATAAATAAATAAATAAATTTATTAAAAAAGAAAAAAGCTCAGCAATTATCTCCAAAATGGGGGAAATTGTGATGAAGTCTGTTACCAAAAATCCTCAAAAAAAAAAAATCACCCCAAATAGTGAAATATTAAAACTAAGCCAAGGGCTTCCCTGGTGGCGCAGTGGTTGAGAATCCACCTGCCGATGCAGGGGACACGGGTTCATGCCCCGGTCCGGGAAGATCCCACATGCCGCGGAGCGGCTGGGCTCGTGAGCCATGGCTGCTGAGCCTGCGCGTCCGGAGCCTGTACTCCGCAACGGGAGAGGCCAAAACAGTGAGAGGCCCCCGTACCGCAAAAAACAAAAAACAAACAAACAAAAAAACCTAAGCCAAATAAGTCAGGCATTGTGTATCAATGCCTGCCACCACCATTATAATTTAATATTATTTTAGAGGGTCTAAAAAACACGAAGAAAAAAGTTGATTAAACTTTGCATGTTCATATACCTAGAAAATCAAAGAGAAAGAAACTTCTGGAACTCACAAAAATCAATAGCTTTTCCTTATATTAGTGATATGGCACAAGAATCCAGAAGCTATAAAAGAACAGGTAAACATATTTGATTACATAAATTTTTCAACATTTTGTAGAACAGAATAAACCATAGCAAACCCAATATAAAAATAATTGCTTGGAGAAAATACGTTTGCAACAAAGGTGATCAATAAAGTATTGATATCTATAATACATAGAGTTCTTACACATTCGCAAGAAAAAGACAAACAACCCACTAGAAACAAGTGCTGAAAGTCACACCTTGATGAGATAAGGAAATAGACATTATACCACAGAGAGCAGGTTTCACCTCAAAACGGTTGCTTCTAGCAAAGCAAAGCGTGCCAGGTTAACAATCAGATTGCAACTCTGCTTTCAGCACACTTTAAAAACTAATAATATAAAGGAGAAAGCATATGTACCACCTTTCAAATCCCCTCGCACCACCACCACCTAAAATCGTATGCCCTCAAATTCTAGTCTTATACTTCATACCAGGCTGTCTTGGTTGTGGAGGAAATAGAAACACAGGTACCCTTTAAGTCTCTGGAGGTGATTTCTGACTCTGGCTTGATAGTACCCCTGTGAATTCCAGTTCACATATGTGGGGACCTGAAATCCTGCTGAGCTGCAGAAGAGGTTCCCCCTGGCCCTGGATGTCCTCAGCACTCTTTATACTCCCGATCTGTAGTGTAGCCCTGAAGGACAGATCACCTGCATTTTGGATGCAGATTTAGGTGGTGTCTGTAGTTTTACCACCAGGTCCCACCCACTAGACTGGGCTGTTTGAATGGAATCAGGACCCTGGGTCAGGACACCCCATTATACCCTGTGTAGAATGCACCACAGGACACTTCTTCAGGTGCAAAACAGCAGCCCAGCCACTCCCCTGTCCAGGCCAGTCCCCACTCCCTCCTGCTATGAGTTGATCCACATGTGTTAGTTATGACAACTTGGACATTGCCCAGTGACCTGGGCTGAGATGAACAGCACTGAGTGAAATGTTCAGAGCCCACCAGTTTCTGAGCTGCCTCTTGGTCCCAGCCCATGTGTACAGCCTCCATGACCTGTGCCTCATACCCTTTCTCCCGGAGATTGTGTGTGTCTTCTACAGAAAGCACAGCAATCCAGGAGCGACAGTGGAGGGAATGTGTGGAAACAACCAAGAAGGGGTTAACATGGTGTGGATGGCTGAGGCATCAACAGTCTTTCTGCCCCAGAGAGAAGGTGGATATGACAAAAGCAAGGTGGGGAGTCTCTCAGGGAAACTGACAAAGCAACTGTGACACATCCCAGGAGTGAGTGGGCTTGGAGGTTAGCAGGGGACAGGGAGATGCAGACTTTCAAAAAGCATGGGGAGAGATGAACCATGCAGATAATTCAAAACCTGCAAGAAGGAAACTACACTAAACACTTAAAAGCAAAGGTTGTTAGTTTCAATCCTTCTATACAAGTTAAGACAAAAGGGCAAAAAAAAAAAAAAAAAAAAGAACAGGTAAGGAGAGGATATTTCAACACTGGAATCAAAACCGAGGCAGCCGGGGGCTGAGAGAAGGGCAAAGATGTTTTCTGCTAATGGCCCATGATCCTAGCTCCAATCCATGAAGAATCAGGCGGGTTTTTGCAGTTTTCTCATAGCTCTCATGATGCCCACACCAAACATGTAGGAAGCAATGCTCATAGATGGAGTGCTGAGCTAAGCATCATGGTAGGTACAGGGGAAATGTAAGACCTACTCTCTGCATGAACTACTGGAAGGCACTAAACAGCAGTGCTGGCTGGTTTTATGTAGGACCTTTGCTCTTCAGCATGCTGGTCCAGCAACATCCACATCACCTGGGAGTTTATCAGAAAGGCCCAATCTCAAGTCCCACTCCATTCCTTACTGACTCAGAATTTGCATTTTTAGCAAGATTCCCCAGAGGCCGTGTTTGAGAAACACTGATATAGGCAATGAGGCAGAATGGAGAGACTGCCTGGAGGCAGGGTTGCTATCCAAAGCTTCAGGGACAAGTTGGATCTTGGACAAACCTTGAGTATGGATGCCGAGTGGACTGAGAAGTGCTGGGGTGGAAGAACTGAAGGTATCCTCAAGGCCCATTTCAAATGCTTCACACATATGAACTCAGGAGGATACATCCACCCTGCCTGTCCTCTCCCCAGCAAACTTCCCTGGGATGTTTTAACTCAGGAAATGGCCCTGGTTATCAGGTGTGAACTGACCCAGTCAAAGAAACTGGCCTGGGCTACCAAGGCCATTCTGCCATTCAGCTTTTTGGCTGCACTCCAGAAGTGGGCCTGGGGTTTCTGCAAGGGGCCCCAGAATGACCTCATCACACCAGGCCTTTCTTTCCCTTACTCACCGAGACCTTCCTGTTGGGGTAAATATGTGTTTAGGTACAAGTAACATACTTCCTCCCCATTAAAGTGCCTGGGACTGTTACTTTTGCTTTTAGGAAACCCATAAAAGGGAAACTTCAACTCAATCCAAAAGAAAGGAATAGCTCATACATTAAGAATGGCCCTGGGCTTCCCTGGTGGCGCAGTGGTTGAGAGTCCGCCTGCCAATGCGGGGGACACGGGTTCGTGCCCCGGTCCGGGAAGATCCCACATGCCGCGGAGCAGCTGGGCCCGTGAGCCATGGCCGCTGAGCCTGCGCGTCCGGAGCCTGTGCTCCACAACGGGAGAGGCCACAACAGTGAGAGGCCCGCGTACCGAAAAAAAAAAAAAAAAAAAAAAAAAGAATGGCCCTAATCCCTTAGCAAGGGGCTGTTCTCTATGTCCAGAAAGGGGAGATTAATCCATGCACACTTACTGGATGCTTTGTATGAGGCAGATGCAGCCCTCCACACTCCACTCCTCCCACCCCCCCGCCCCCAAGAATACCTCTTCCTGAACTTTGCTTCTGCAACTGACCTACATTGAAGAATGTTTCACTTTAAAATGGCTCTTTGAAGTGCTCTGCTGTATCTACTCCATGGATCTTGTTAAAGAAATTGATTACATTGCCCTAGTAGCTGCCATTATGAGCTCCATGATACACCAGTCAACAGCTACAAAAGAAAATTAGGAGCAAGAGGAAGAAGAAGTTGAAGATACTCATCTGTGCTCCAGAAGCTCTGGAAGCTAGTCTGTCCACCGTGAAATTTACAGGGCCTTTAATTCACTGATGTGGGACTCTCCAAGTAGGAGGTCTGATAGATGGGGCTTTCCAAACTTATTTAACCACCTTTTTCAAGATGGTCTTGTGTAAAACATTTTAGTACAGACTTCACCATGTCCATATCTTCTCAAAGAAGACCCGTGGAAGATACTTCTCTCCTTGAATCCAATACCAAGAATGGCTATGTGTCTCCTGCAGAACTACCCTGCCTGAGAATTCGAAACTAAATGTGTTTTACTCTTCATTGGCTGCTGGGGCTGAGGGCACGATGTTGGAAGGCCTCCAGCAAGTGTACTGAAACTTGGAGCATACCCTCTGTGGCCTGACTCACTGGTGTCTACTTGTTTTCCTCCATTTCCTCAACAATTTATCTGAAATGTTTCTCTTGGACTAGCTCCATTTGTAAGTTGCATTAAATCTTTTTCCAAACAAAAATTCAGAGAGGCTAAACGACTTGCACAAGGTCACACAGCTTATCAGAGAGGAATCCAAGATTCAGCCTCACTTCCGCCTATCTTTGAGGCCTAAGCTCTCCTAGATCACCTTCGTAGTCCCGTGTGGGCCCATGAAAGTTCTGGGTGTGTTGGTGACACTGGGGGCTGGTAGGAAATGACCGTTATTGAACAACAATGATTTGGCTTAATCTTTCCTTCTGCCTTTGCTTGTTTCTTGCTGCCTAGCCTCCTCCACACCCACCCTTTAGGACCCCTTCCCTACTTTCCAAGACTTTTCATCAGCTCCCCAAGTCCAAGACCCCTAATCTATGACTCACATCTCCAGCCCACGTACTTCTAGATAACCAGATATAGGAGAACAATGTACTGAGTGGTCAGCACAGACACCAGCCATAATAACGGGGTGACCATTCCAGCTGAGTCTCCCCCACCTGCATACAACAGAAACCCAGCCACAGGGGTGGCTTGACTAATTATGGCCTTGTCTGACACACAAATACCACAGCTGCTTCATCCAGCTCTGTACTCTGCATCCCTGGAGTGATGCTTTCATCCCCCTGGTTGCTACATGGGCTCCAGATGGCTGGCCTACTGCCAGCCTCATATTTGCATTCTAAGCAGGAAGAGAAAAGAAGAATAAATTAAGAGGAGGGGGAAGGGACAGCAAGAATATGAAGGAAGAACAATTTCCTAGGAATCCCTAGCAGATTTCCCCTTTAGTTTCATTGGCCAGGATGGTGCCACACAATCACCTCTAGCTAGAAGGGAGGCTGACCTGAATGTAATCAGTTAGAAAGGAAGGAAGATCATGAGGTTGGGGCAGTCAGCTGGTGTGATCTTCCACACCAGAGGCCACCCCAAATGCTTGAGCTGAGTACAAGATGTAGAAAGCAGGCAGCAGGGACTAGAAGGGGAACACCAGGGCTGAGAGGGTTGGCAGAGTCATCTAGGGGGTGCATCCAGGGTCACTGTGCTGCACCCCAGGCTCCCCTTCAGATCTGAAGGGCTCATTCCCCCTGGTGCTGGGAGTGCTGCTAACACAGCCACAGCTGTCAGCCTCCTTTGGGCATCACCTCCACTGAAAAGAGTCACATTCCCTTCCCAGGACAGCCTTCATCCATTGCCTCATCTCTTCATAACTATGAAGGGTCCTCCCAGCTCCAGAGCTCCCCAGGGAGTCAGCTGAGGCCTTCGTTGAGATTGCCCTCTTCTCATCCTACTTCCTGCCTTTCCCTCCCAACTGAGTTATTCCTAAGCACTCCTAATAAACATGTGGCAGGCTCATTTCCCAGGGGCACAGCCTGCACCAGGGAATAAGCCACTTCTTTCTTTTTCAAGTTCAACCTAACAGGTGTGTCTAACAGGTATGTCTGGTGAATGTGAGTATGTCTGAAGCCCTGAGCCACGTGCTGGGAATAGAGGGGGTAGTGAATCCAAACAGGAACAAGCATCAGACCCCACCTTTAAGAAGCTCACAGGCTTGTGCAATGGAGCTGGGAAAACAAGCAGCTAAGACACAGGACAAAACAGAGTAAGGCAAATATAAAGTACAGTGGACGTTCAAAGGAGGAAGATGTTATCAATGGTCTGACCAGAGTAGTAAGAGACTAGGAAATTCGTAGGAGCTTCACAGGAGAGGGAGCCTTTGAAATGACCTCTGAGGATGACAGGGCAGAGCCCATGGCAGAGAAGCACTCCAGGCAGGGCTAGCATAAGCAAATGTCCAGAGGGTAGTAACTCATCCAGTTTGGCCAGAATGAGGAGTGAAATTGAGCACTAGTTCCAAGTCAGACAGCCGGGACTTGACTCCCAGGTCTGCCTTCTCTGAAAGAGGGGGATCAGGCATATTGCTTAACCTCTCACAACCACGACTTTCTCATCTGCACAATAGTAATTATACATCCCCTTTCCCCAAAGGGCTGCCATGGGGATTGAGTAGCTAAGACATGTAGACCACTACACAGACACCTGGAGAAGCCTGAGGCTCAAATGATACTCACACAAGCAGAGATATTGAGGAGGCTGTTGTTTAAGCCAGTGGTGCTCAAACTCAGGTCCCCAGACCAGCAGCATCAGTAAAATATTGTTAGAAAAGCAGTCTTGGGCCCCACTCACCCCAGGCCTACTGAGCCAGAAACTCTCTTGGTGGGCCTGTCAATCTGTGCTTCAGCAAGGACTAGTTGGAGAACCACTGTCAGGAAGGGCTTGGAAACAGTGCAAAAAGCCCATTTGGTGAGAGAGATGAATCGTTTCCGTAACCTTGCCTTTCACTCCACTTCCTCAGATTCATAATGAAATATGCAAAAGAGACATCAGAAGAAGAAACATCCAGGGCAGTGGCCACCCTTTACTCTTCTTCCTTTAATGTGCAGTACAGAGCAAGAGACAACTTTCCAAATTCCACAGACCGTTAGATCTGGGATGGAGCCCGACATTTTTTTCTTTACTTTTGGAGAAACTTAGGTCCTGAGGGGTAACAAGCCATGGCCAGTGTCTCAGATTCATTGGCAGAGTCAGGACTGAAGCTCAGGCTTCCCAGCTTCAAACTATGATGGTTAAAAAATGGAACTGTTCTGGTCAAAGAGGAAAGTCAATGAGAAAGTAGATCAAAATGACGCCATAGGAGACCTGGGTGAATAATCAAGAGCAACTCAAAACCAGCTAGTGGAGTTAGGGAGCAAAAAGGTTGCATCTACAGTATCATTTTGCAGAATCCCCAACCAAAATTATCAACCTAACATCCACTGTTAAGGCCCATATTCCACATTATAATTAAGAGCTTTTCATACACGACAAACCAGGCAAGGCTAAACCCACTGCTACATCAAAATAAGAATATCCATAAGGCTTTAATTATAAAAGGAAGGAAGAGGAGGAGAGGGAAGAAAGAAGCAAGAGCCATTTTACAGAGCCATACAAAAGAAAACTACAGCTCCTAAGTTCTTATATTTAAATGGATCTGTGACGGGAGAAATAGCTAAATTGCATACAGTTGTAAAAACTATCTACTATAAGTTTGAACTTTGTGAACCTACAAAAAAGAAAGATATTCTTGGCCGTTAATGTGTCAGCCTTAATGAAAGGAACTGGCGAGTCCAGCCTGAGTTAGGGTGGGTCAATGTGCCCTCACTGTGTGGGATGCAGAAAGGAGAAGACAACAAAAAATTAAGGATTTAAAAAGAGGAGCCAGACTGAACCAAAGAGATCTTTGGTTGCTCTCAGCTCTGGGTTTTACCAAGATGTGATTGGAGGAGGGGTGAGCAAGGACAGTTTTGTATGTTGTGCCCTAAACAAGCCTGCTGCTCCTACCCACGGGGCAGGCGACAACTGAAATCCATGTGGCGCTCTGCTCACCCAGCCATGCTCAGACCAGCACAGGGTGGCACATGTTCCTAAGCTCATAAGACCAAATGACAGAATCATGCTGCTGGGTTGCCTTTTAATATCTGTAATTAAGTCTGTTCAAAGTAACTGCTTGGCAACCCATACCTTTAAACAAATGATGGGTTCTTTTCAAATAATTTCCTTATTTTCTTTGTAAAGTACCAGACTCAGGAGATCCAACCAACCATTCAGAGTCCCTATCTTGGTGCTGAGACAGAGCAAAGTGAGAATCTCCCCTCGGAGAACAACGTGAGCAGATCTGCTTTTAGGAAGAGGCACCAACTACAGTGCAGTCCTTCATAACTCCCCTCATTATTTTTAAAATTTTTATCTTGTTTGTTTCTGCAGTGACTCTTCTCAAGATCTTAGTGATTTTGATGATATATTTGGGGATCTGCTTTCTTGCTTCATTCCATGACACCTCCATGTTCTACGTGACTGTCAGACCGATTCACTTATAGAAATCCTTCCCCAACACTCTTTAAAGGGTGAGCTCTTTAAAGGGTCAAAATTAAACAAGCAGGAATAGTAGTGGCCTCCTCACTTTCACAAGGAATGGGAAAGAAGCGCTTCTCTCTGAGGGAGGAACTGGGTTCTAAGAAGTACTAACGAAAGGGAGTTGACTTGTTTGATGCTGGAAGATTTCTAACCCACACAACCGGACAGTGTGTGGGGGTGAGGCTGGTGCTACATGTGTGCTCAGCATCAGTCACGTGCCCCCGGGCTATTCAGGATCTGACCATTCATCTCCACCTCCACTGCTCCCATCCTTAACAAGCCTCGTCATCGTGGGAACTTCGTCTAACTTGTTTCCCTGCCTGTGTCTGCCTTAACAAGCTGTGCTCAATGCAGCGCCAGAGTGATGTGATCCTGTTGAAACATCTGTCCCTCTGCTACCCAGAGCCCTCCAACAGCTCCCCAGCTGATGCCCACTAAAGGGAAAAGCCCTCCCCAAGGCCTGCCAGCCCTACACGACATAGCTCCCAACTACCTCTCTGCCATGGGTCCCTACACACTCCCCCCCGAACCCTCTGCTCCAGCTACTCTGGCCCCCTTGCTGTTCCTTTGTGCAAAAGTATTGAAATTTCTTCAGGTCGGACATATATCTAAAAATGGAACTGCTGAATCAGAGCATCTCTTCATTTTCTAGATATTGCCAAATTGCTCTACAAATTGGTTTGCCAATTTACATTCCTACCCACATTATGGAAGAAGGCTGGTTTCTCCACATCCTCAGCAACATTGGCATTTTCATCTTTACTAATCAGATAGGTGGGAACGGTTAGCCCAATACTGTTTCAGTTTGCATTTTCTTGATTAGGATGGAAATTTAGCATATTTTCCTGTTTATTGGCCATTTGTATTTCTTATTCTGAAAAGCTGATGGGGGAGAGAGGAGATTTTAACAACTCAATTTCTTAGAAAAGTTTATTCGGTTTTTCTATTTTTCATAAGTCAATTTCACCAATGTATAATTTCTAGGAAATTACGTGTTTTGTCCAAATTTCCAAACGTATTGGCATAAAGTTGCTCTGGGCGTTCTCTTATGACGGTTATTCTCTGTTCTACTTAGTTTAGTCTTTTGTTGCTGTTGTTGCTAATATTGCTTATTTGTGCCTCTTCTCATTTTTTTCCTTCATCCATTTTGTTAGAGGTGTGATCACTGAGACTGTGAACGGTCTCAAGTCAGGTTTTGCGAATGAGTTATGAACAAAAGTTTTCAGTTTTCAGAATCTTTTGGATTTCAGACTGGTGGACTACAGATTATGGGTCAGTGCTTTCATTTTCATTCAGCTCTAATTACTTTGTAATCTTTGTTCTGCTTTCATTATTAACTCATAAGGCATTTAGAAAATTATTTTTTAGTTTTCAAAAACATGTTTTTTGTTTTTTATAATTTATGCAAAGACGGTTTTTAATTTAACAAATTGTGGTCAGAGAATGTGGTCTGTGTGATACCATTTCGTTCTTTTCTTTTTTTTTTTTTTTGTGGTATGCGGGCCTCTCACTGTTGTGGCCTCTCCCGTTGCAGAGCACAGGCTCCGGACGCGCAGGCTCAGCGGCCATGGCTCACGGGCCCAGCTGCTCCGCGGCATGTGGGATCTTCACGGACCGGGGCACGAACCCGTGTCCCCTGCATCAGCAGGCGGACTCTCAACCACTGTGCCACCAGGGAAGCCCCCATTTCGTTCTTATTTGCTAATAACTCTATTATGAACTCGGATCTGGTCAGTGTTTATCAAAGTTCTCTATAGAGTCTCAGTTCCAGAGCTTCTCTGCTGATGACTCATGAATGGACTGTGGGTGTTGTAACATATTGATTTCTTCAGCCCTCAGGACAGTTGAGCAGGACCTTCTCATAAGCAAGCTTATCTGGGTTTCCTGAAGGGCAGCCCCTTGCCCAGGAAGCTCACGCAATAGTCTCCATGGGCAATAAACTCACGACCTCCTTCCAGCCCTTGTGCTCTATGGTAATGTGCTAAGAGCCCAGACAAGGTGACATTCACATCACCAGCCAGGTGCAGAGCTCATGGCTGCCCAGAAAGGACAAGGGGTCTGTGGAAATGATGTTCATATTCCAGGTGCCCAGGAGATGGAGCACAGCCAAGGCCTCTGGTAGAGACTGGGGCCCGGGGAGGCTCAGTGGGGCTCCCAGCTGACATAGCTTCAGGCAGCAGCGTCAACTCTCTGCTTTACGTATTTCAGTCACTTCTGTCCATTTGTGCCTGATGTACCCTTTTAGTGGCATCCACACCAGCTGCAGGGGTGACTGTTCTAACAATGTTATGTGTGCTTTGTAAAGTAGAGCTACATCATCTTTTAAACTCTTAACATAACACATTTGATTGCCTTTGATATTCATTTGTATTTCAACATTATAAGAAATTTCAACATTACATTTGTTAATGAAAGAGAACTATTAGATTCTTCACATATAATTTCAACTGTTGCAAAATTTTGTATGGTTGTAAATATTGTGCTTTAATTTTGATTAAAAAATTATTATTTATGTGAATAAAGTTTCTCATTTATTGTGATTATCAAGAATTTGAACTTATTGTCATCAAAAATCTTGATCTGGAATGTGTCCAGCAGTTTCACACATAAAATATGATAATGGCTTATGTTTGTGGGAGCAACTTTATTTCTCATTTAAAAAATGGGAAAATATTTTACTTGTAAAACTTATTTAAAAGCCAATGTTAATATTTTATATTATGAATTTTACACTTTATTATAATTATAATACTAATAAAATGAAAATTACTTTCTTAATAGATCATTCCTTTAATAGTATGTAGTCTTCTTCTTTCCCAAATTAAGGATTTTGCCTTAAATTCTATTTTGATATTATATCTCAGTATTCTTTTGACTAATTGTTTTACAGAATAACTCTTTCCAACCCCTTTATTTTCAGTCTACATGGTGTTCTTATAAGAGTTCTTGTATAAGCAATGAGTGATAATTTGCTTTCAACAAATGATGTTAATCCATTTACTTTTTACTTCTTTTGTGGCTATTGATATAATCTGACTTACTTTAGCCATTTTGCTTTATTTTCTCTTTACCAACTTTTTTCCTTTATTTTTTTCTTAAATCTCTTTCCCTGTCTTTAGTCCCCTGCTACTTTGGAGGCTATAGATTATAGTCAGTTCTCTTCACAGTTACTCTTTATTTTTTTAAGCATCCATATTTAATTACAGATTTTTCTAACAGATTCTGAAGTTACTTAATATTTCTATTTTCCTCCTAAATACAACATGAATTTTTGCTCACTTTACCTACTGAACATCACCTCCCTACTATCTAGTCATTACTGCTTGGAGGCTTGTTTTTGTTTTTTTCACATTTTTAAACAGCAAAAACAAAAAAGTTTTCTTCCATCAGTCTTTAAATTTACCAATATATTTTTATCAGTTTCTATCTTACAGCACTTTTTTATATCCCATGGTTTCCTTCCAAGTTCACTTCTCTTCTTGTTAGAGCATATTTTGGGGAGATAGTTCTTTTATTGAGTGTCTATAGACAGTGGAATTCCCTAATCCTTGTATGTCTTAAGATCTTTTTCATTTGTCTTCATTCTTGAATGATAAATTAGCAGGCTATAAAATCTCTAGGTTGACAGTCATTTTCCTTAAATACTTTGATGACAGTACTTTGTCATCTGGCATAAAAACAGTCTTTTCTCTTCGACATTTTTGAAGAGTTTCTCTGTATCACTGATGTGCTGCAGTTTCACAATAATATATTTAAGCATACCTTGGCTCCATCTCCATTCAAGATATGCCTAGCCATATGATTGTGAACCACTTAATATATTTATTTCAAAGTACTTTTTCAATTAATTAATAATTAATTTCAACTGGAGTAAATTTGAATCAGTATGATTCAAGACACAACTAACAGAAAAGACAACCAAAATAATGGCTTAAACAATTAGGAGAGTTATTATTTCACATAACAAGAGGTCGAGAGGTAAGATAATGTCATGACAATGATCAGTCATACACAATGTTTTAAGATAAAAAATCTACCTTCATCATTAGTTTATTTTACCTTATTCATTCTTATAGCTAATAAAGAAATCATACATGCCCTTTTCATTACAAGTATTTACACTTGCAGAAATCAGAAAAAAAAAACAGCTTATTATTACCAAGGGCAACAAACTATCAAGCAAGAGAACCAATTTCACAAACCAGACTTTGATACCTAAAGTTGCATTTCACAGCAGTTATAGTAACATCAAAATCCAAGTGTCCTGAAAATCTGTTACAAATGCACTGCAAGGATGATTTTTTATGATAAAAGAAAAAGGTGCTCACAGTTAACAAATTTTCTCACCCTGTTCCTTAACAGACAAAGGAGTAGGACCAATATTCTTAACATATTAAGTGAACGTTTTCAGCTTAATATGTTATTAGAACTGACTCTTGAATTGCTTTTATGGTTCAGAACTTCGTCTACCCTCTGCAGCTGCTGAGAGGTAGGGTTGTTGCTAGAAAAAGGGAAAGCGAGAAAGACTCTCTTACTTTTGATCTTTCTTAGACAATTTTCAATAGCACTGAGAACTGAAAGGACTGAAATCCTCAAGGTTAAGGACAGGAACTTCATTACGTAAATTTTTGAGCAGGAAAATTTTATGTATATAAAACAGCATTTTACATTAAAAACCATTATATTTTTGGTCCATTATTCCAAGCTGTTAACATGTTTTTGAATTCTGTACCTGTCTTTTAACTCATCTGCTGTCACTCCCAACTTTGTGTCAAATGCTATTCTAATAAAGCACTCTTCTTTACTTTCATATCCCCAATCACATACTGCAATTACCCATTTATTTGTGTGTGTGCTTTTAATTAAAGTTAACTGTAGATTCACAAGCTTTTAGTTATAAGAAATAATACAGAAAAATCTTATGTACCCCTTACCAGTTTCCTTCATGGGAACATCTTAGAAAAATATAACACAACATCACAACCATGATATTGACATCAATACAGTTGAGATACAGAACAATTCCATCTCCAGAAGGAACCCTGGGTTGCTTTTTTTAGAGCCATACCACTCCCCTCCCTAGCCCTCCTCATCCACAGTCCTTATCCCTGGCAACTGCTAATCTAATATTCATTTCTAAAATTTTGTAATTTCAAGAATGTTATGTAAACTGAATCATACAGTATATAACATTTTGAAATGGCTTTCAGTATAATTTCCTTGAGATTCATCTATGTTGTGGTATCAATAATTTGTTCCTATTTATTACTGAGTAGTATTCTGTGGTGTGGATGTGCCTCAACTTGCTTTAACCAGTCAGTCAGCCACTGACAGCCATCTCAGTGGTTTCCAGTTTTTGACTATTATGAATAAAGCCACTATAAACATTCATGTACAGGTTTCTGTTATGAACCTAAGTTTTCATTTCTCTGGAAATCAATGCTTAGAAATTCAGTAGCTGTGTCATACGGTATTTGCATGTTTAATTTTAAGAGACTGCCAACTTATTTTCTGGGATGGCTGTCAAGTTTTACATTCTCACCAGCAATGAAATATATAAGCATTCTTCTGCATTGTCACCAGCATTTGATTTTAGCCAAACTGATAGATATTTAGTGATAGCTCATCATGACTTAATTTGCATTTCCCTAGTGGAAAGTGATGCTGAACATTTTTTCATGTGCTTTTTGGCCATTTCCACTTTGGTAAAATGTCTGTTCATGTTTTTTTGTCCTTTTTAGGTGGGTCATTTGTTGGATTTTTAACTGGTGAGTTCTGAGAGTTCTTTATACATTCCCTTTGTTGGATATGTGGGTTGCAAATATTTTCTCCACTGTGTAGCTTGCCTTTTTACCTTCTTAAGAGAATATTTTGCAAACTAAAAGCTTTTACCTTGAAGTTCAACTTATTATTTTTTTTCTTTTATGGATCATGTTTTTTTGTGTCAAGTCTAAGATCTCTGCCTAACGCTAGATCCCAAAGTTTTGTTTTTTGGGGTTTTTTTACAAAAGATGTAAAAAACATTTAACATTTAAGTCCATGATCCATTTTGAGTTGACTTCTGCATTATTTTTTCTTTCCTGGGATGACTATTTGCTTGAGCACCATCTGTTGAAAAGTTTATTCTTCCTCCAATGAATTACTTTTGTCAACAATCAGTTGGCCATATTTACATGGGTCTATTTCTGGATTCTCTGTTCTGTTCCATTTATCTATGTGAATACATCTCCACTAATTTCACATATTGATTACTGTAGCTATATAATGTCTTAAAATCTAGTATACTAATTCCTCTCACTTTGTTCTTCATTTTCAAGATTGTTATAGATATTCTAGTTCCTTTGCCTTTCCATATATAAACTATAGAATAATCTTGCTTATATCTACAAATAATATTGCTGAGATTTTGAAATGAACTGCATTAAAACTGTATATTAGTTTGGGGATAACTGACAACATTACTATGTTGAGCCTTCTAATTCATGAACATAGTAAGTCTCTGCACTTAGAAAGATCTTTGATTTCTTTCATCAGTGTTTTGTAGTTTTCAGCATAGTCATCCTGTACATGTTTTGTTGGAGCTATACCTAAAATATTTTTTGAGCAACTGTAAATTGTGTTGTATTTTTAACTTCTGTGTCCATGTTCATTGCTAGTATATAGAAACACAATTGCTTTTTATTTGCTTATCTTGCATCCTCCAACTTTATCGAACTCATCATTTCTAGGAGTTTTCTTTGTATATTCCTTGAAATTTCCTATCTAGACAATTATATTATCTGCAAATAGGGACAGTTTCTTTCTTACTTTTGGATCTGTATATTTTTGTTTTCTTTTCTTCCCTATTGCACTGGGCAAAAGACTCGTTATGATGGTGAATAAGAGTGGTAAAAGTGCACATTCTTGCCTTGTTCCTGACTTTATGAGGAAAGCATTAAGTCATTTACCATTAAGCATAACCTTAGCTGTAGGTTTTTTGTAGCAGAAAGTTTTGCTTTATTTCTGGTTTTCTGAGATTTTTTTCATGGATGCATGTTGAATTCTGTCAAACGCTTTTCTGCATCAATTGATATAATCATGGGATTTTCTTCTTTAGCCTTTTAATGTAGTGGATTAAATTAACTGATTTTCAAATATTAAGCCAGCCTTGCATCCCTGGAACAAACCTCCCTGGGTCATGTTATATAATTGTTTTTAAATATTGATGAATTCTATTCGTTAATATTTTCTTAAGGATTTTTATGTGTGTAATCATGCGGGATATTGGTCTATCGTTATCTTTTATTGTATTAACTTTTCCTGATTTTGGTAAAAAGGTAGTTCTAGCTATATTAAAAGTGTTCCCTCCACTTCTACTTTCTGGGAGCTACTGCATAGAAATGGTTTTAATTCTCCAGTGAAACCATACAGACCTGGAAATTTTCGGGAATGTTTTAAATTATTAATTTCCTTAATAATTATAAGAATACTCAAATTATCTATTTCATACTGGGTGAGTTTTGATAGTATGTGCTTTTGAAGAAATCGGTGCATTTCATCTAAGTTATGAAATTTCGGTTTGTAGGTCTGTATTATTTTTCCTCTTTGTTGTCAATGTTATTGAGCTTTTAGAAGTATCTTTTGTTTCAATGATTTCCTTTATTGTTTTTCTCTTTTCAATTTCATTGATTTCTTCCCTTATTTTTAGTATTTTCTTACTTTTTCTTGCTTTGGGTTTATTTAACTCTTCTTTTTCTAGCTTTTGGCAGTGGGAGCTTAAATAATTGATATGAAATTTCTATTCTTTTCTAATGTAAGCATTTAGTGCTATAAATTTCTCTCTTGGCACTGCGTTAGCAGTGTCCCACAGATTTTGATATATCATATTCTCTTTTTAATTTAGTTGAATGTATTTTTATTTATTTATTTATTTATTTTTATTTTATTTTTGGCTGCATTGGGTCTTCGTTGCTGTGTGTGGGCTTTCTCTAGTTGTGGCGAGCGGGGGCTACTCGGCTACTCTTCACTGCAGTGCATAGGCTTCTCATTGCGATGGCTTCTCTTGTTGAGGAGCACAGCCTCTAGGCACGCGGCTTCAGCAGTTGTGGCACACGGGCTCAGTAGTTGTGGCTCACGGGCTCAGCAGTTGTAGCTTGCGGGCTCTAGAGCGCAGGCTCAGTAGTTGTAGCACAGGGGCTAAGTTGCTTCGCAGCATGTGGGATCTTCTTGGACCAGAGCTCGAACCCGTGTCCCCTGCATTGGCAGGCTGATTCTTAACCACTGCGCCACCAGGGAAGCCCCTGAATGTATTTTTTATTTCCTTTAAGACTTCCTTTTTGATGCATGGATTATTTAGAAGTATGTTGCTTAATTTCCAAATGTTTGGTTTTCCTGTTATCTATTATTAATTTCTACTTGATTCCACTGTGGTCTGAGAACACACTCTGTATTATTTCAACTCTTAAATTTGTTGAGGTTTGTTTTATGGCCTAGGACATAGTCTACCTTCATCTGTGCCCTGTGGTGCTTAAAAAGAATGTGTGTTCTACCTCTGTACAGTGGAGTGTTCTTTAAATGTCAGATCCTGTTAATGGGTGGGGTTATTAAGCTCTTCTATAACCTTGATGATTTTCTGATTGTTCTATCAGTTGTTGACAGTAGGATGCTGAGGTCTCCGACTATAAATGTAAATTTAACTATTTCTCCTTTCAGTTCTTTCAGTCTTTGCTTCACTTACTTTGCAGTTCTGATGCTTGGTGCACACACATTTAGGATCCCTATGTCTTCTTGGTAGAGTGTCCCTTTTATCATTATGTTCTCTCTGTCCCTTTCTATCCTGGTTAATGTCCCTGTTAATTTTCTTTGCTCTGAATTCTGATATTAAGAGCCACTATTGTTTCTTTTGACTGCTGTTGGCATGATATATATATATTTCCATTTTTTTACTTTCAATCTACATGTGTTATTATATTTGAATTGAGATTCTTGTAGACAGGATACAGTTGGGTCATTTTAAAAAAATCCATCCCACCTATATTTGTGTTTTAAAAGGTATATTTAGACCATTTATATTTAATGTTATATTGACTGTGTCAGGGCTTATGTCTGCCATTTACTTTTTAGTCTCTATTTGTTCTGTTTTTCATTTATCAATTTTCTTTTCCTGCCTTTCTGTGGGTTATTTGAACATTTTTTTTTAGAATTCAATTTTTTTTTTTTTTTTTTTTTGGCGGTACGCGGGCCTCTCACTGCTGTGGCCTCTCCCATTGCGGAGCACAGGCTCCGGACGCACAGGCTCAGTGGCCATGGCTCACGGACCCAGCCGCTCTGCGGCATGTGGGATCCTCCCAGACCGGGGCACGAACCTGCGTCCCCTGCATCAGCAGGTGGACTCTCAACTGCTGCACCACCAGGGAAGCCCTAGAATTCAATTTTGATCTATCCGTTGTGTCTTTGAGTGTATCTCTTTGTACACTTTTTTGTTTTTTGTTTTTTTGTTTTTGGTGGTGGTCATTCTAGATATTACATGATATATAAACATCACAGTTTACTGGTATTGACATTTCACCAGTTCAAATGATGTACAGAAACCCTACCTCCTTCTACTTCCCTTTATCCTTCCTCATTTATATTTTAATTCTCTTAAAATATTTCCTCTACATATATCTCAAACCACATCAAACAGCATTACAAGTTCTGCTTCAGTCATCGAAAGTCATTTATGAAACTTCATATCAGCAGGAAGATGTGTTGTTCTGACCCATATTTTTACTCTTTCCATTGTTGTTGCCCTCTTCCTGATGTTCTAAGAACTCTTAATCTTATTATTTCCTTTCTGTTTAGGGAATTTCCTTTAGCCATTCCCTTATAAGAGAGGTAGCAAATGCTCTCTTCTTTTCTCTCATCTGATGTCTTGATTCTCCCTTCACTGCTGCTGGATATTTTCACTGGATATAGGTTTCTGGATCAAATAGTTCTTTTTTTCAGCACTTAAAATATTGTGCCACTAACTCTGAGCCTTTATGATTTCTGATGAGAAATTCACTGTCATACTATTTTTGTTTGCCCTCTATAGGTAATGTGTTTCAAACTGCTTTCAAGATTTTTAAATTTGTCTTCAGTTTTCCAAAGTTTGACAATGATGTGTCTTGATTATATCTTTTGCTAAGCTTATAAAGTTTCATCCATTATTTGTTTGAGTACTTTTTCAGACTCATTCTCTTTCTCCTCCACTTCTGGAAGTCTGACAAATGAATGCTGGATTCTTTTGTTATAGTCCCTCAGATTCCTGAGGCTCTGTTCTTTTCTTTTTCCTCAGTCTTTTTTCTTTCTGTTATTTCTATTGTTCAAATATTAAGTTCACTGATTTTTTTTTCTCTGTCACTTCCACTTCTGCTGTTGAGCCCATGCAGCAATTTTTTGTTGTTTTTATTGTTGTATTTTTCAGTTCTATAATCTCCATGTGCTTCTTCTTTATATCCTCTATTTCTTTCCTGAGACTTTCTATTTCTTTGTTGAGATGTTCAATTTATTCATATGTTTCAGGTGTGTTTATAATTGCTCATTGAAGCCTTTTATATGATGGCTGCTTTGAATTACTTGAATTTCTAACATCTGTATCATCTCGGTGTTGGAAGCTGTTGATTGTCTCTATTCTTTCAAGTTGAGATTTTATTGCTTCTTGGTATGACAAGTGACTTTCCATTGAAACCTGGACATTTTGAGTAGCGTAATATAGGACTCTGGATCTTATTTAAACCCTCTGTTTTAGTTGGCTTCCTTTAACACTGCTCTAGCAGGGGAAAGGGTGGTACTGCCTTGTTAGTGCCATGTAGGGGTAAATGTCTGGGTTTTCCCACTTGGTCTTCACTGACATCCAAGGGGGAG
Source organism: Hyperoodon ampullatus (assembly GCF_949752795.1). NCBI lineage: Eukaryota > Metazoa > Chordata > Mammalia > Artiodactyla > Ziphiidae > Hyperoodon > Hyperoodon ampullatus. Next base: position 42,101,002 of record NC_136923.1, on the reverse strand, counting down.
GAGGGGCTTGTTACTGCTAGGTGGAAGTGAGAGTACCCACTAGGTTTCCGCTAATACCATTCTGGATGGGAGGGGTGAGAGTGCCTCATTATTGTTCCTCCATGTGGCCTCCACTGACACCACATTACCACTGGACCTTGTTAATGAGTGGTGGTAAAAGTCCTGTCTTCCCACTAGTTTTCCTCTGACACCACCCTACTGGGGAGTGGGAGGGATCCTTTTTTACTGCTGGGTGGGAACTGAAATCCAGGCTCCTCACATAGTCTCCACTGACACTGAAGGGTGGTGGGGATGAGCCTCATTCCCTGGTGGGGATGAAAGTCCCTGCTCCCCACCTGGCTTTCTTTTTTTGGTTTTTGGTTTTTGGTTTTGTGGTACGCGGGCTTCTCACTGCTGTGGCCTCTCCCACTGCGGAGCACAGGCTCTGGACGCGCAGGCCCAGTGGCCACGGCTCACGGGCCCAGCCGCTCTGCGGCACGTGGGATCCTCCCAGACCGGGGCACGAACCCGCATCCCCTGCATCAGCAGGCGGACTCTCAACCACTGCACCACCAGGGAAGCCCCCCACCTGGCTTTCTTGACACCATTCTGCCATGAGAGGAGGGGAGAAGTTTGGGCAGTCTCATTAAAGCCTATGCTCACCACTGGGCTTTGACAGCCTGGGTGGGGTTGGGGTCACAGTTCTCTCAGAGGCATTTGGCTGGAATAGAGTGTATAATGTCTGAAAGCTTTCTGTCTTTCTAGTCCTTGGGCCAGAGAGAGTAGAAATTCATTGGAGCTATTTTTTGTCTGTATCTGTGGTCAGTTCTAGGTTCCTAGCTTTTCTAGCACCCAGCCTAGGATATAAGAGATGCAAAGAAAACCCAATGAACTCATCACTGTGTTGTACCTTGGGTACTGAGGTCTCTAGCTGGTTTGCCTTCTTCTCTCCACCTTTCAGAGTTTTCTTTTTTAATTAAACTTATGATTATTTATTTATTATTTTTGGCTGCGTTGGGTCTTCGTTGCTGTGCAGCCTTTCTCTAGTTGTGGCGAGCAGGGGCTACTCTTCAGTGCAGTGCATGGGCTTCTCATTACAGTGGCTTCTCTTGCTGCAGAGCACAGGCTCTAGGCGCATGGGCTTCAGTAGTTGTGGCACACAGGCTCAGCAGTTGTGGCTCACTGACTCTAGAGCACAGGCTCAGTAGTTGTGGCGCACAGGCTTAGCTGCTCTGCGGCATGTGGGATCTTCCTGGACCAAGGATTGAATCCATGTCCCCTGCATTGGTTGGCAGGTGGATTCTTAACCACTGCACCACCAGGAAAGTCCCTCAGAGTTTTCTTATGTTGGTTTTATATACGATGATCAGGGGTTTTAGTTGTATTCAGTGGGAAGAATAAGGAAAAGTACTTTTACTCCATCTTCCTGGAAGTTCCTAATTAATTTTATGTCCTTGTCCCACAGCTAGACTGTAAGAGCCGTGTCTGTTTTGTCTACCATAGCAATTCCAGGAACCGGTACAATGTCCAGGTGATTGTGGGTGTTTGATAATGGATGCATGAAAAGTACTAAAAGGAAATAGAATTAAATCTTTACAGTGTAGACTTTTTTTTAACATCTTTATTGGAGTATAACTGCTTTACAATGGTGTGTTAGTTTCTGCTTTATAACAAAGTGAATCAGTTATACATATAAATATATTCCCATATCTCTTCCCTCTTGTGTCTCCCTCCCTCCCACCCTCCCTATCCCACCCCTCTAGGTGGTCACAAACCACTGAGCTGATCTCCTACAGTGTAGACTTTTGATGGTAGAACAATAGTGATTTTCTCCCCTCTCTCTATACATCGAACAATTTTTCTAAAATTAGCATGTATCACCTTTATAATTGAAGAAATGAGCTTTTTAACAGAAGAAATTGAAGCCCGAGATAGGTGAAGATATATTGAGAGCATCCATTTTTTTCAAAAGAGATTTATTCTCCAGATTCAGATAAGTCACATTACAGGTATGGAAAGAATTTGCAGGTATAACTAGAAAACTATTGTCAATAATACTCAGAGAGTAAGAAAGGAGGCAAAAGCCTGGATGGAGTTGGGAAGATATCCTTGCTTCACTTATATAAAAGGAGAGATTGTTGAGTATTTACTTAAGTGAGACTGGTACTGAAACTTCACAAATGCTGGGCAGAATAATTAGATGCTAGTTCATAGATATTAAAAGACACTAACTATGAGGAGCCTGCCAAGGGAAGGTGGTAAGGTTAAGCCCTCAGACATGATAGGAATGAGAGGTAGGGGTGGAGAAATGGAGGGGAATTTACAAAACAAATACTTACTCATTCCCTCTGGTAAATTCAATGTCCAAAGTTCATGAACTTCTTGAATATCACTCTTTCATTTCCATCCCCAACTTCTGACCTAAATTTCCCTGCAGTTAGTCCACCATGCTTATGAACTTCTGGTTTAGCCCCTCTTGTGCATGCTTAAGCAACACTTCTCAGTTCCACCCTACCTGCCCACCCTGTCATTTTTTGTTGCTTAATCCCTTGGCCTAGTGCCACCCTACTCCCCTGGCAGAGCAACCAACTCTTCCACTATAGGACAACATACATCCACTAATAACAATTCATGCCATACCAACAACATTTCCCTTTTCAATGAAGTTACTCAATTGGTAAATCGAGGAATGCCAATGAACCCCACTGACAACAAGATATTTGGCAGGCTCTCTACTGCCTAGTACATATCTTGGCATTTGGAGTTCAAATAATGAGAAACAGATTTAATTGGATTGGACTGGATTGAATAGAGACCTATGGCATAGCTTAGTCAAAGGAGAAATGAAGACCAGTTCAATAATGGTATCTAACAAGAGGTGATTAATGGGTTAATATCACCCTCAAAGAAGATCTTTAGAGATAAGCTAAATCTATCACAGTGAACTATTTTCTAGTCAATGATGTAGCAGTTACTTGAATGAGGGCATTAAAGCTGTGGCTTACTGGAATGACAACTGGCACAAAGTTGGGAATGACAGCTAATGAAATAACAGAACCAGATTTCAAAAACATTTTGACAGCTTGTGCTTGGTTAAAACTAAGAGGATAAAATTTAATAGGAATAAGTATAAAGTCTCATTTTTAGATGCATTAAAAACTAACCTCTCGAAAATGTCAAATAATGATAAGAGCTGAAGTATGCAAGTTTATAGTGAACATGATCCATTTATATTTTATAAATTGTCATAATATTGTTGGAAAGTAATGGGGCAAATGTTTCAACAGTCATAAACTACTTTTTTCTCTTTGACACAGTAACTCCATTCCTCAGGATTTATACTGAAAAAAGTAATCTAAAAAGAAGAAAATGCCACATGCAAAAAGAAGCTCATTACAGCACTACTTATAATAGTAAAAACCTGGAGACAAATGTACAATAATATTGATAATGCTTAGTAATTTGATATATATCAACCACATTATGTACCTTAAAAAAGGGAGGAGATTTTTAAAGGAAGAGGTATTATTCTGAAGACAATACAGCACCAGAAATAAATCTTACAGTATGTGATTAAAACAAAATTATTTCCCATTCTATGAATACAATTGCAAAATTATATGTGCTTATGTATACTTTCAACAAGAATTATGAACAAGAACTGCATAAAAACAGAAAATGAAAGCAATCTGTTAGAATATTGTGATTTTTTTTCTCCTCTAATATCTATTGTTTCAGTAGTGTATAAGTTAATGAATTTTTAGCTGCACAAGACAGGATGAGAGATCTAACCTGTTATCAGTTTATGCTCATAAGATACCTAATAGTTTTTATTAGGGGCAAAGCACATGTTTGTTGGTTTGTTCTTTTCTCTTTAAAAGGTGTTTATTGATCATATACAAAATAAAGAAAACCTTATATATCACAAACATACACTATGTACAACAATAAATACCCAGGGCCCGGCCCAGTGTTTCCCCTCGTGGACAATAATTTAGCAATAAATGCTGCACCGGGCAGGGAGGGCACGAGGCCAGCCGCCACCCAGGTCAGCCAGGGTGCTCCAGTGAGGCCCCTCCCCACCTGGATCTTCAACAACCCTCGCCCACCCCAGCCCACCCTGACAGATCCCAGCGTACCCACCCCACCTCCTGTCTTCAGCCCTAGGCAGGGCAGGCAGGGTCTGATCAACTCTGCTTCGCCCACCTATCAGCACCAAAGCACATGTTTAAATGGAAGAAGAGTTATGTCCCCAAAGAAAGAGTTAACCAGAAATCTACACAGAGATCAGAACTCTGAGCAAATGAGGTAAAAAAAATCTCCTTCTACTGGAATGTCTGGAATATTTTATGGAAGTCTAGGGGTCATCATAAGATGGAGCACATCTCTACAGGACTAATCCTTGATGACATTCCATAATAGGTGTGGCTTCTCTCTTCTGCCCACTCTGGAACCAGAATGAGACTGCCAGGACCAGTTCAGTCCACCCCAAATTAAAACAGTACAAGGGTATTTTTCTACTTTATATCGAAACACCACAGTTATTTTTTTTAAACTGTGGTGCTGGTACAAAAGTGGACAAATATATCTATAGAACAGAATAAAAAGTACAGTAACAAATTCATAAATATAAAAAAATTTAATATATGATAAACGTGGCATTGCAAAGCAGTGGGGGAAAGACGGATACCTTCTTGGAATGAGGCTCTTAACTAAAGTCTTCTCAAGTTAACTAACTAACCCCAGGAGGGTATACTCTTTTTTTTTTTTTTAACATCTTTATTGGAGTAGAATTGCTTTACAATGGTGTGTTAGTTTCTGCTTTATAACAAAGTTAATCAGCTATACATACTCATATGTCCCCATATCTCCTCCCTCTTGCGTCTCCCTCCCTCCCACCCTCCTTATCCCATCCCTCTAGGTGGTCACAAAGCACGGACCTGATCTCCCTGTGCTATGTGGCTGCTTCCCACTAGCTATCTATCTTACATTTGGTAGTATATATAAGTCCATGCCACTCTCTCACTTCGTCATACAGGAGGGTATATTCTTGATTGAGGTATTTCAAATGTTAACTAGTGCCCCCAGGATATGGATTAAAACTAAATAACACCTCTATATTACATGTTTAAAACTGAAGTGTTTTAAATTAAATGCCAGACAACACAACAGCATTTTATTACAGGTGACCACAGGTGGTACTTTCATTAGCTGTTTCAAAAGCCCATACCTTAATACCAGCTGGATTTTCATCAGCCCCAACCAGGCCAGGGAATCAATCCCAGTCCCCTCATTTCCCTGAGGGTTTGTGGTCTGTGCTCCTCTAGATACCAACTTCTACTTGGTCAAGGTTCTTAGTGTGAGCAATAGAAACAATTCTAATTGATATATGAGCAAATAATTTTATTGGAAGGGTATCAGTAGCTGCCATAATTGATGAGGAGACTAAGGATCTAGTTTTGGGCATAAACTAAGGCACATCCATTATCCTGGTGACATAAATGTTCTACTTCTGCTATTGCTGAAGACCCTGTCACCCAACACTGGTCAATCAACGACACCACAGCCACTGTGAATGAGCTCTAACCTGACCACTACTCCCTCCAGATGAAAATTTCCAGAGGGCAGCAAATGGTCAGGCCTAGATCACATGCTCAGCCACAAGGTGTCAGAAAGTGAGACAGGGGCATTTCTCCCCTGCTTTGGCTTCCAAAGTGGAAAGCAGAGCTGCCCCCTCCTTATCTGGGTTATTTCTGAAAATAGGAAGAGTGTTTTCATACCGGGCAGCCAAAATAATACATGCTCATTTTACCCCACCAATTACACATTCTCCTTTCTCTTAAAGGCTCAAATGAGGTCACATTCTCTTCCTTCTCTCCAGATCAAAACCTACATTCAGGAAAGTATCTGATTAATATTTTTAGTATGAAGAAATGACTGATAATGGAAAGTGTATTGGTACCTTGCTTCTGATAATATCTGGCCTCAGACCAATTACATAAACGATTTGAGCCTTGAGTTCCTCATTTTTAAAATGGGAATACCATCACTTAACCTCATAGGGTTGTTTCAAAAACTCAAAATGCCACAGTATATCTGAAATGCTTCCTACATGAAGGACACAAAACAGGGCTTGAGTAAGTGTAGAGTCCTAACGCCTTCCCGGATAGAGAGACTACTGTTGTAAAGATGCCCATTTTCCTCAAGTTAAACTAGAAATTCAGTACAATTTAATAGTTTTTTTTTTAAACTGGATGAAGCGATTCCAAGTTTACAAAGAAAATGTGAGACCCCAAACAATATCTGAAACAGAAGAATAAAGTCTTATCCATTCAGCGATCAAAACATATTACGAAGCAACTGTAATTAAAATGTGGGATACTGGTGCAGAAGTAGGGAAACAAATGAAATGAAATAGTCAAAACAAATTCATGTGTATATAGGGATTTAGTATATAATAAAGGTGGCATTTCAGATCAGGTGAGAAAAGATGGGTTATTCAATAAATGCTGTTGGAAAAATTGATTTTACATTGGAAAAAAATAAACTCTTCATACTATATATAAAAAATAGACTTCAGATGGATTAAATATATAAATGCAAAAAAACCCCAAAAAACAAAATAAAAAACCTCCATACGGACTAGAAGAAAATATAGGAGGATATTTTTATTCCTTTGGGATAGGGAAGCCCTTACTAAATAAAATACAAAAATCACAACAATAAATGAAAACAGCTGGACACAACAAACCAAGTTAAAAAATACAGGCAACAAAGCAGAAGTAAATAGTTACTACATTTTACAGGCCAAAGATTATCATTTAGCCTCATATGATAAGAGCACCTCCACATAAAGGTATCTCTTTATTTGACACCACATGGCTCCTCAAAGCAAGACAAATACTTCATCTTAAGCCAACCTAAGACAAACAAACAAACCGCTGACCTGTTCCAACAGTGAAGGGAAACACTGGTGGAGCAGCTACAGGGCACCTTCAGAAAAATGAGAAAAATGTATTCCTTCTAAGGAGCCACATTTGGCATATTCAGTTAGAGCAGAGGCTGGGCTGCATCTCAGCACCCAACAGCACCCCAATCACACCATTCTCACGGGTCCTGAATGGCTGTGCTGTACTTACCAACAAGTCGTCAGTCTCCTACGTTTGTCTTCCACAATATTGTGATATGATGAGAATATATATATTGATGATTGGTTGATGTGGGGAAAACTCCCACATTATTTGGCATCAGAAGTATTCTGTGGGGGGAGGAAACAGGGTTTTCCTTTAGTTGAAGTGTTATGAGCAGAGTACAGGAAAAACAGGAGTTTTTCTTTTTAGTCTTTCTAGGATTTTCAATAATATTTTTTTGCTTTTATTTAGATTTTGCTTTGCTCTACATTGCAATCTATTTGTGGGATGCAGCTAACAATGCTTAGAGGGAAGTTGATAGCCCTAAATTCCTATATTAAAAAAGAAGAAAAGTCCCAAATCAATGACCTCAGCCTATGCTTTAGAAAACTAGAAAAAGTAGGACAACCTAAACCCAAAGTAAACATAAGAAAATAATAAAAATAAGAGCATAAATCAATACAACAGAAAAGAACAAACTAAAAAAAATAGAGAAAAATCAATGAAAAGCTAGTTCTTGGAGATCAATAAAATTAATAAAATCTAGCCAGACTGTCAAAAAGTCAAAAAAAGGAGAAGACACACAAATTACCAAAAGTGAGGAAGATAACATCACTACAGATCCTAAAGATACCTAAGGAATACTATGAACAATTTTATACAAATAAATTAGGCAGTTAAAATAAATTACTTGAAAGACACAACCAAGATCACCCCCAAAAGAAACAGATAAACTGAATAGCCCAAGAGCTATTAGAGAAATTGAAATTGTAGGTAAAAAAAAAAAGAACCCATAAAGAAAACTCCAGAAGGCTTCAATTCTACTAGACATTTAAAGAAGAAACAATACCATCTCTAACAAACTCTTTTATAAAATTGGAAAAAAAGCTGAAAGGAAAAAATACTTCCCAACTCATTTTATGAGACTAGCATTACCCTGACACCAAAATCATACAAAGACAGTGTAAGAAAACAACAGGTCCATATCCTCCATGAACATAAATGAGATACAAGCTACCCATGCATAAATTAAGACTTCACACTGTCCTACAAATACAAGCAATTCAGCATTGTTGGCTGCCCTTCCAGGTCTGTTAAGTCCTGCCTTTTTCATCAGAAGGCATCCTTCTTGAGGACAGAAGCCTCAACATTTGTCTCCTCATAGCACCTCCCACGGTCCTCAGCACTTGCTGACCCATCACTACACAGATAAGACATTGAGTACATCCACAAATTATTTTAGAGAAAAAGCAAGAGGAGAAAGGGATTTTTGTACAAGAGAAGAGAGAGGAAATTCTTGTGGGTTTTGTACAGATGGGGCCAAGGGAAAATTACACATGTGAAAAGAAGGAGTATGTGAAATAGTGTCGTTGGTACACACAAATGTAATAATTTCATTCTTTTTTTGAAAATGACAACTATTCTAATTTTTAATGGTAATGCTTTATTGAATGCAAACTATACACTGGCTCCTCATTCCTACTAAGGCTGGAGATGATAATTTCCTCTTTTCATCTGATTATATTTGGTGAAACAATTCAAAGGCTGAGATGCAAACACATTCTATTTCAGGTGCATGACCTTTCTCCTGGGCTCAACACAAGAGTGATTACAGCTGAAGACACCAGGTCCTACCAGCAGAATTTTTCTCACAGTCTTGACTTTGGCTTTGTAGTTCTGGGCCTTAACATCAAAGCAGAGGGTGGCCAGAGGAAGTGACTCATTTCTGCTTGATGCAAGTTGCAAGCTTCTAATGAGGAAAAGCAAGATGCACATCTCCCTCTCCTAGTATGTAAAGTCTGTGTAATTTAGGACTTAGGACCTATATGGATTTGAAATATCAAGCATTGGAGCTGGAGTGGTTGGGGACAACTCTGGTGGTATGGTAGGCCATGGAATGTCAAAAGGTGAAACCCTGGTAAGATTAAACATCAAAACCCTCCCCTCTTCCAGTTTCCTGTGGGACGTGGATTACAATCATTGATGGAGCATAACTGGGATGGAGCTGGAGAAAATATTATCAACTAGGCATTTAAAAATGTTTGTGAGAGCTAGCTTCTCTGAATGAGAACCCATCCTATTTCCATGGTGACCCACTGGGTATTGATTCTAAAAATCCATGAGTCAGAAGAGTCCTTGTCTTCTCCAAGTTATTGTCCAGGACTCCAGGGAACCCCAACACATTAACCTTTCTGGATTCCTTTTTTTGCCACTAGCCTAGGAGTTTCTGGAAGGGGGTGGGGGGGTGGCAAGACTCTGTCCTATTCATTCTGTAACCTTAGCAACTGACCCGGAAGAGCTGTTCCCTCAAAGTTTGGTGAATTATAAACATGCATGTCTCATCCTATTTCTTCCAGAGTATAAGCTCCAGGTACGGATAACAGTATTCCTATGATCTGTTGAGCACCTGTCTCCCTCACTGAACTGTGAACTTCCTGAGAGTGAAATCCGTGTCTGATTTATCTTGGTCCCCCCTGCTCCCTGTATTCAAAACAGAGTAAGCACTCAGTATGAGTTTGCTGAATGACTTGAATGCACATGTGCATGAATGAACAACAAAAGCCTCCCTAAATTTTGTTTATCAATTATACCTCAATAAAGCTGGGGAGGGGGGGAATGAGCCTCCCTGTTTCTGACAGTGGATCAGCTGCTTTGCTATTTTCCCGCAGCCTAGAGCTCAACGCCTAGGGCATCTAAAGTTATCTATTAGTGCGGTGGTTCTCAAATTGGTGTGTATCAGAATCACCTAGAGGCCCAGGTTCTTTCATGTACCAGAGGGCCTAGGCCTTTGTAGTTTTACTAAGTTAGGCCTTTGTAGTTTTACTAAGTCCCCCAGGTGATTCTAATACCAACCCAAACTGGAGAACTCACGCTTTTGTGCAGTGCTTATCAACCTTTTTCATGTTGAACCATCACAGAGCATGATACGTATTGAGCATATTGGAGTAAACAAGATGAAGCTACTTGTAGCCAGGGGACTCAAACTCTTGGCCCACTGATGATCTTTTCATTCACTGGAAACACCAGCTGGAACACGCTGCAGAACCCTGATATTCAAACAGTGGTCTGGGGACAAACAGCTTCAGCATCAACCAAGAGCTTGTTAAAAATGCATTATCTCAGGCCCTCCCCAGACCCCTGAAGCAGCATTCTAACAAGATCTCCAGAAGATTTGTGTGCCAATGAAAGACTGAGAAACACTAGTTTTAACAACCCTAACCTTGAACTCCAACTCCTCTCTGACCTAAACAAAACTTATGTGTGTCCAGGAAAAGGCATGACTCTTCCCTCCCTGTGGTTGACTCAGAGAAGCAGGGGAAGTGGGGCAGAAATCTGCTGAGCTCAGCTACAACCACTATTTACACTTGAGGACAGCGGGTGGGGGATGGGGGGGTAGTGCACATGTTGTTCCATTCCTGTCAGAGCACCATTGAGCCAGAGCATAATGGACGCTATCTCAGATGTTTAAAAAAAGAAAAACAGTCAAAATTCTAAAAGATGCTGAAGGAAATTTTGTACAGACCCTTGAGCTCACTCTCTGCAGCTGAGATACATCCAGGACAGTTTTCTGCTCCATTCCTGCTATCATGACTCTAGTTCATTCATTCACTCATTCATTCATTGAGCATCGATTTTGTAGCAGGCACCACAAATACGAATGTGAAACAACACTTCAGATTGTTGCTCAAGCCTCTGCCCACAGCCTCTCGTCCTCCCAGTTCACACTGCCTGCTGCACCAGACTAACCTCAGAATATGTATTTCAGTGTCACTCCCTTGGACCAGATGCTCTTAGGGTGCCAACCTTCTTTATTTGCTGGCCTATCTCCCAGAATTTTCCTATATAGACCTACCAACCCCTGAAGCTGGACTGTCCTTTAAATGTGCCAAGCGCTTTGCTCCTGGAATCTGTTTCGGCAGGTCTAGGAAGAGGCCTGAGCAACGTATTTTTGTAAAGCTGATGCACAGCCATGACTGAGAAACACTTGTTAACAAGATCAGAGACATGACCCCTGTCTTCTGGACACTCATGGCCCAGCCAAGCAGGGTGTGAAGGCAATGACAGCATGAGGTGGGAGCTGCGGTACTCAGTAGAGTGTTGACATCAACATGGGTGGGCTGATCCTGGACAGGACATCCAGGAGGCTGGCTGGAGGAGAGAACGGCTAAAATGTTTTGTAGGTAGATGAGAGGAAGAAAGATACGCAGGCAGGAGACACGGTGTGAAGCTTCATACCACCTTTGGGGAACTAGAGTGAATTTAGTGTGGCTGGAGCTCGTGCAGGGTGGCGTCAGGAGGAGAGGATGGTGAGGCAGAGGGCCAGATTTCAGAAATCAGCTATGCCACACTAGAGAAGTTGGTCTTAATCACATAAAGGGGTGCAGGAGGGCGGTATGGAGATTTTAATTGGGAATGCAGATCTGAACTTGAGTCTCAAATGAGGAGTCTGGGCGTTTTGCAGAGGATGTGTGGTAAGATGGCGGTGGGGCTGAGGGCATGAGAGTCGAGTGAAAGAAGACTAGTTAGAGAAGCCTTATGCAGAGAGACAGAAAGACAACTGTCATGACTTGGTTCTGCTGCTCGTTGCTATGCAGCCTCCATTGAGTCATGCCATTTCCCAGGGCCTCAGTCTCTTCATCTGTAACGCAGGCGGGTTGCACCATATAACCAGAAAGATCATTCTCAGCGCTACGAGCTCATGATGTGGTGAAATTTAGTCTGATTTTTTTTTAATTGTGGTAAAATACACATAACGTAAAGTTTACCATTTTAACCATTTTTAAGTATACAGTTCAGTGTTATGAAGTACATCCACATTGTTGTGCAACCACCACCGCCACGATCCATCTTCAGAACATTTTTATCTTCCTCAGCTGAAACTCTGCACCCATTAAACACTAACTCCCCATTTCCTCCTCCTCCTAGCCCCTGGCAACCACTATTCTGCTTTCTGGCTCTATGAATTTGACTATTCTAGTACCTCATACAAGTGGAATCATAGAGTATTTATTCATTTGTGACTGGCTTATTTCACTTAACATAATGCCTTCAAGGTTCATCCTTACTGAAGCTTGTGTCAGAATTTCCTTCTATTGAATGTATATACCACATTTTGTTCATCTATTCATCTCTTGACAAACACTTGGGTTGCGTCTACCTTTTGGCTATTGAGAATAATGCTACTATAAAGATGAGTGTACAAACATATGTTTAGGGAAAGTCCTGCTTTCAATTCTTTTGAGAATATACCTAGAAGAAGAACCACTGGATCATATGGTAATTCTATATTTAATTTTTTGAGGCACTGCCAAAACTGTTTTCCACAGTGGCTACTACAGCATTTTACATTCTCACAAGCAATGCACAAGGGTTCCAATTTCCCCAAACTTCATCAACACCTGTTATTTTCTGGCTTTTTGATAATACCATCCTAATGGGTGTGGAGTGGTATCTCATTGTGATTTTGATTTATATTTCCCTAATGATTAGTAATGTAGAACAGCTTTTCATGTGCTTATTGGCCATTTTCTTCTTTGGACTTTTAAGCTATTCAAGCCCTTTGCCCATTTTTGAATTGGGTTGTTTGCTTTTTCATTGTTCAGCTATAGGAGTTCTTTATATATTTTAGATATTAATTCCTTATCACATACATGATTTACAAATTGTTTTCCATTCAGTGGGGTGCTTTTTCATTCTGTTGATAATATCCTTTGATGAACAGGTGTTTTTAATTTTGATGAAGTCTAATCTGTTTTTACTTTTGCCGCCTGTTTCTTTGATGTCAGATCCAAGAAGTCACTGCCAAATCCAATGTCATGAGGCTTTCCCCCTAATGTTTTCCTCCAAGATTTTTACAGTTTTAGCTCTTACATTTGGGTCTTTGATCCATTTTGAGTTAATCTTTGTATATGGGGTACCATAAGGGTCCAACTTAATTCTTTTGCATTTGGATATCCAGTTTTCCCAACACCATGCTGAAAAGTGTCCTTTCCCTACTGAGTGATCTTGGAGCCCTTGTCAAAAATCATTTGACCACATATGTGAGGGTTTATTTTTGAGCTCTCTATTTTATTCCATTTATTTGTCTTTATGCCAGAACCACTGTTTTGATTACTGTAGCTTTATATAAGTTTGAAATCAGGAAATGTGAGACCTTTAATTTTGTTCTCTTTTAAGATTGACTATTTAGGATCCTCTGAAAGTCCATATGAATTTTAGGATGGATTTTTTCTTTTTCTGCAAAAAAAAAAAAATGTTGCTGGGATTTTTATGAGGATTGCATTGAATCTGCAGATCACTTTAGTAAATACTGACATCTTAACAAAATTAAGTCGTCCAATCCATGAATATAGAATCGTTCATTTATTTTTGTCTTCTTTAATTTCTTTCAGCAATGTTTTGTACTTTCAGTGTACAAGTTTTTCACCTCCTTGGTTAAGTTCACTCCTAAGTATTTTATTCTTTCTGATGCTATTTTAAATGGAATTATTTTCTTAATTTCCTTTCTGGTTTCCTCATTGTTAGTGTATAGAAATGCAACTGATTTTCACGTATTGATTTTGTATCCTGCAACTTTGCTGAATTCATTTATTAGTTCCAACAGATTTTTTGTAGAATCTTTGGGATTTTCCACCTATAAGATCACGTCATCTGCAAATAGAGATAATTTTACTTCTTTCTTTCCAGTTTTGATGCTTTTATTTCTTTTCCTTGTCTAATTTCCCTGGCTAGGTCTTCCACTACATGTTGAATAGAAGTGGTGAAAATAGACTTCCTTGTCTCATCCCTGATCCTAGAGGGAAAGATTTTGGTCTTTCATGGTCTGAAAGAGTTTTTTTTTAGCTGCACTGGGTCTTCCTTGCTGCGCGCAGGCTTTCTCTAGTTGCGGCGAGTGCGGGCTACTCTTTGTTGTGGTGCGCGGGCTTCTCATTGCAGTGGCTTCTCTTGTTGCGGAGCACTGTCTCTAGGCGCGCGGGCTTCAGTAGTTGTGGCACACGGGCTCAGTAGTTGTGGCTCGCGGGCTGTAGAGTGCAGGCTCAGTAGTTGTGGCACACGGGCTTAGTTGCTCCGCGGCATGTGGGATCTTCCCAGACCAGGGCTCGAACCCGTGTCCCCTTCATTGGCAGGCAGATTCTTATCCACTGCACCACTGCCCTTGATCTATTCTTGGGGTTAAAGAACTTCAAAAGTTTGCTAAGTAAGAGACCACTTTATTAACCCAATGGGCAACAATGCTGAGAGATCAGAAAAGAAAGAGAAAGGGTGAGAAGTATCTGGTGAGTATAAAGGGTTGAGTGGGCTGCATATACTTCTAATTTTCTATAGGTATTAAACAGATTGCAAAAGAAAGAATGAAAAATGAAGCAATGTAGTAGGAGAGGCAAAAGTCTTAAAGTTGACTAAGCATCACTAAATGAAATGGCTTTGCCTTTATTTCCATGAATGACTTCCCAAGAAGACTCCAGCCTTGATTGTAAGCTAAACAAACAAACAGACAACAACAACAAACCCAGCACCTAAAACCAGAAGCCTTGAAAGAATGAAGAAGGAATTGGGGGACCACTCCATGTCTATTCCAGAAGGGCCAGAAGGGGTCTCCCTCTGGGGTCCTGGCCCCTAACAAGCTATGCATAAACAACCCCGGCCACATTTACTGACAGATGGTAAGTTTGTCTAAAAATACAAGAGAGGGAACTGAAACATTTCAGAGAAGGCAGGGCTCAGGAGCAAGAAACAAAAAGAGGAAGGTAAAATTCTACTTACAAAAAAAGAGGAATGGAAATTGAATTTTCTTACAAAGAAAGTCCAGAAGCTTCCCCCTCTTCCCTGACTACTCCATCAAAAAAGGGGAAAAAATAGTCAATGGAAACAGCTCTGAGAAAAATAAGTCTCTGCACCATTACAGTTGAGAATTCAAACAACCTGAACTGAAGAGTTAGGCAATTTCTTGACTAAAGGTGTGTTTGAACTGAAAGGGCTTTTCTTAAAAACATCCATCCCTCCCACCTCAGAGAAGGAACTGAGGCTGAGAAGCCTCTGATCTCTCCCAGGGTCACAGAGCTAACTAACTAGGGTCAGAGACAGGCTGGAAAGTCATTTTCTGACATTGTCCTGTGCTCTTTTCTCTGGACACCCATAGCAGTTTGATGTACTCATTGAACTGGAATCTCTCCCTTGACCTTTCCTCAGGACCAGGTTTACATCTAAGTCTGTGGTTCTCAGAGTAGGGTCCCCTGTCAGCAGCACTAGCATCACCTGAGAACTTGTCAGAAATGAACATTCTCAGCCCCAATCCACACCTATGGAATCAGAAACTCTGGGAGTGGGGACCAGTCTCAACAAGCCCAATGGGAATTTCTGATGCATTAAAGTTTGAGAACTGCTGGTACAAGAAATAAATCACTTTTATTCATTATAATAATATGCATAATAATGAACATGTACTTCACAATTTACAGAAGAGCTTTTAATATGCATTCTTTCTTATTTTGGTTTTCGGGAGAGATCGGCCTCTTAAAAATCTCTGTGACACCTTATCTTTGATAAAGGAGGCAGGAATGTACAGTGGAGAAAGGACAGTCTCTTCAATAAGTGGTGCTGGGAAAACTGGACAGGGACATGTAAAAGTATGAGATTAGATCACTCCCTAACACCATACACAAAAATAAGCTCAAAATGGATTAAAGACCTAAATGTAAGGCCAGACACTATCAAACTCTTAGAGGAAAACATAGGCAGAACACTCTATGACATAAATCACAGCAAGATCCTTTTTGACCCACCTCCTAGAGAAATGGAAATAAAGACAAAAATAAACACACGGGACCTAATGAAACTTAAAAGCTTTTGCACAGCAAAGGAAACCATAAACAAGACCAAAAGACAACCCTCAGAATGGGAGAAAATATTTGCAAATGAAGCAACTGACAAAGAATTAATCTCCAAAATTTATAAGCAGCTCATGCAGCTCAATAACAAAAAAACAAACAACCCAATCCAAAAATGGGCAGAAGACCTAAATAGACATTTCTCCACAGAAGATATACAGACTGCCAACAAACACATGAAAGGATGCTCAACATCTTTACTCATTAGAGAAATGCAAATCAAAACTACAATGAGATATCATCTCACACCAGTCAGAATGGCCATCATCAAAAAATCTAGAAACAATAAATGCTGGAGAGGGTGTGGAAAAAAGGGAACACTCTTGCACTGCTGGTGGGAATGTGAATTGGTACAGCCACTATGGAGAACGGTATGGAGGTTCCTTAAGAAACTACAAATAGAACTACCATATGACCCAGCAATCCCACTACTGGGCATATACCCTGAGAAAACCATAATTCAAAAAGAGACATGTACCAAAATGTTCATAGCAGCCCTATTTACAATAGCCCAGAGATGGAAACAACCTAAGTGTCCATCATCGGATGAATGGGTAAAGAAGATGTGGCACATATATACAATGGAATATTACTCAGCCATAAAAAGAAATGAAATTGAGCTATTTGTAATGAGGTGGATGGACCTAGAGTCTGTCATACAGAGTGAAGTAAGTCAGAAAGAGAAAGACAAATACTGTATGCTGACACATATATATGGAATTTAAGAAAAAAAAATGTCATGAAGAACATAGGGGTAAGACAGGAATAAAGACACAGACCTACTAGAGAATGGACTTGAGGATATGGGGAGGGGGAAGGGTAAGCTGTGACAAAGTGAAAGAGCGGCATGGACATATATACACTACCAAACGTAAGGTAGATAGCTAGTGGGAAGCAGCCGCATAGCACAGGGAGATCAGCTCGGTGCTTTGTGACCGCCTGGAGGGGTGGGATAGGGAGGGTGGGAGGGAGACGCAAAAGGGAGGGGATATGGGAACATATGTATATGTATAACTGATTAAATTTGTTATAAAGCAAAAAAAATTTAAAAAAAAAATCTCTGTGACAATAGAAAGTTAGGTACTGACACACCTATTTTATGATCTCAAAGGTGAAGTTAAAGGAGGGTAAGTGGTGCTGAGATGGCTGGTCTAGAGAGGATAGGGCCAAAACTGCAAGGGAGTCTTCTGCCTTGAAAAATCAGCATAGTTGCCCCAAGGCACTCCTAGATAAAACTTACTACCTATCACTTCTAGATAAAATGGTGTCAACTATGGCCACCTTTCAGAACATTCTCAGAAACATAGAATGCTAGGTCAATTGTGTCATGGTACAGATGAAGAAATGATAATACTAAGTGCTCCCATTTTCTGAGGCCTTATATAGGATCCTGTCAGGTAGGAAGCAGAGTCTCAGAGAGACAACATTGTCCACTCGGATCACCAGGTGGGCCTGGAGGAGCTGGCATCAGAATGTAGGTGTTTGTCTCTAGAGCCTGCCTGCCCACATAGGCCACGTGGATTGTACTTGGTCATCCAGAGAATTAGGGGGCAGCACTGGCCCCACACTAAATGCTCTCAGCTGCATATACAGTGCCCTGTCTACCTACAGAAAACCTCTTCTCCCTAGACCAATGGCTTTCAAACGTAACGTCCATCAGAAGAATCACCTGTGAGGCTGGTTTAAACACAGATTACTCCACCTCAAGAGCTTCTGATTGCATAGGCTGGAGTGGGGCCAATGGATCTGCACTTCTAACAAGCTCCCAGGTAATGCTGATGCTGCCAGTCTGTGGACCACACTTTGAGCAGAGAGGCTCTAGACACCCTAACTTGAAGAATGATCAGGCTGATGCAGCAAATGAATAAGAACCAAAGTTCTGAGTCTAATATCTTCACTGCCAGTGCTAATCAGTAACGTACACACAATCCCATGCATTTTCCCTTTAGCTTCTCATCTACATCCATCCCTCCTTTCCCTTCCATTGCCTTCTGTCCAGTTACCTCACACCAGGTAACTCTTATAATGGCCTCCTAGCTCACCAACCAGTAGGTTTCTTTGGCCTCAATCCATACTGCCCACCTCCATCAGATTTACCCTGTCAGAGCACCAATCAATTCATGTAAGGCCTAAAACTCCTGAACTTATAATTTAAGGTTTTCCATGACTTCCATGAGTCAACCTAACATTTTAGCTTTATCTCCAGTGATATGTCTTCACCACATACTTTGTCACTCTTTCTCTCTCTGTAACTTTGTTTATGCCATCTTGAAATGGCATACTTGAAATGTTCTCCCTCACCATCTCCCCAGATTTAAATTCTTCAGAACTCATCTCAAATGACCTTCCTTTTATGAAGTCTTTCATGGAAACCCCCAGCGGGAGGTTCTTCCTCCTCTGAGGTCTCCAAAACACAGAGGTCTACATTGGTGGCCATTATCTTATGTTGCCTTGTATTAAAATTTCTCCATCTTGCCACACTGTCATTCGCTTAAGGGCAGACCCCTTACTATGCTTTATGCATCTTTGTATTTCATCAGCACAGTACCCAAAACACTTCTGACGCTCAGTCAGCATTTGATGAATGAACGCATATGTTCTGTTTCTAGTCATATTTGTATATATTTCAAGTGAACCATCAGTTTCCCCTCATAGGGATCTAAAGAATAAATAATACAGGTCAGTGCAAATTCATTAACAAACATTAAGGACAATTTATTGAAAAATTCTAAGGGCTAATCATTACACATTGCAATGCTCATCTACCTGAAGCCAGCTAAATATTGGCCAAGTTAATGAATCTAGAGGAAAAGACAGTAAAATATAATGAAAAGCCCCCACAATCCCTAGAGCCCCAGGTAATAAACTGAGTCCCTATGATAATATTTCATGAACAGTAAAAGTGCTTGACAGTAAAGCAAGAAATGAGAGAGGAGTCTGAATAACCCTTGTATATGGCGACCACAAACTTCTGAGAATAATGGCCTTTCCTCCCTTCTGCCTTCCAAACCATAGGTAAATTCTTCCAACTGGAGACCTCTAACCATACAGAGAAGGGAAGCCATGTAAAGTCCATACAAGGAGAGGGATTCTGGAAAATGTAATTTCTTGCTTCCCTTCTATACGCTCTTGATCCAAAGCCTTTACTATCTTATACTATACTTAAACTCCTTAACAAAGCATTATACAGTCTGGTTGCTTCTAACCCCGTAAACATTCACACACTTTCTACCAGACTGACTGTGCTCTGGCCACACTGGCCTTCTTTCAGTTCCTTGAAAACACTGATTTTTCATCTATGGCTTAGTAACTTCATCTTTGGTTTTGCTGTTTCTATTGTGAAGATATGGCAGTGGTTAAAAAAAAAAGAGAGAGAAACAAAAGAAAAAGAAAAAATATATATATATATGACAAATCCCAGTTCTAAAACAAGTATCTTGGAACCAGAAGTGGAGCAGAAAACCAATGCAGTGAGTAGAGCTAAACCATGAGCCCAGGTCCAAGAGTGGGTGATGGCAGCCAGGAGTATGGCATCTGATGGGTAATAGGTACTAAAAAAATGCATGCTTGAGATGGAGATTGGAGCCAGGCTGAGTCTTAAAATCAAAGGCAGGATGAGTTTCTACAACTCCTGAACGAAGGCTGGCAGCTGTTGCCGCCCTTTCCCAGGTGTACAGCTTATACAGAGCGGCAGGCCTACGGAGGCAAGAGGACCCAGACATCACTTGGAAACTGGGCGCGAAACACATCACCTGCTGTTACAGCCCCAATATCCTCTCAGGGCAAGCACTCTGAACCAACGCATGAAGCATGGTTCTGGCTTGGGGAACTAGACAAAGACAACCACAAAATATCTGAATAGGGAGAGAGAAGCATAAAAGGAGGAAGAAGACCAAATGTTCTTTTATTCAAAATGAGACTACAAGTCAAAATTCCACAGTTTGTAAAGAAATCAAATGGTAATTAACACACCCAATGCTCAAAGCTTAAAGTCAGAGGATTCTCTGTCTTAAGAGTCTCTTAAGTCAGAGGAAAGGGTTCTACCATGCCTGATAGAAGCATGGGGGAGGAGGCAGAAATACATTCAAATGTCTGACTCTAATAGAGACTATTGGTTGCCTTCTAATAGCTCTTCTTTCATAGTAACCCTATCTTACTGAGTAACAAAATCCTGCAGAAGGCAATTATAGCCAGTCAAAAGATGACTTTTCTCAGCTTCCCTTGCTACTAAGTATCACTGAGTTTTGGCCAATGAGAAGTGAACAGAACTGTTGCGAAGAATTTCTGCAAATTAACCTTAAAAGCAAAGGGATGAGTTCCTATTTTTTTCTTCCTCACTTGCTCTTTTCTGCTGTCTGAATGTGGGCAAGATGGCTGCGGTCATTTTAAACTTTTGTGTGTGTGTGTGTGTGTGTGGTACATGGGCCTCTCACTGTTGTGGCCTCTCCCGTTGTGGAGCACAGGCTCCAGATGCGCAGGCTCAGCGGCCATGGCTCAGGGGCCACCAGGGCACTAACCCGCGTCCCCTGCATCAGCAGGCGGACTCTCAACCACTGCGCCACCAGGGAAGCCCTGGGGTCATTTTAGACCACCAACTGACCTTGAGGATAGCAGTTCTGTACTAGAGATGGTGGGGTAGCAAAAACAGAGGTAATAATAAGCCTCGATATTGTTGAGATGGCAATATTCCCCAAACCGATCTACAGATTCAACTCAATCCCTATTAAATTCCAGCTGGTTTTTGCAGAAACTGACACACTGATCATAAAATCGATATGGAAATGCAAGGGACCCAGAATGGCCAAAACAATCTTGAAAAGAATAAACGAAGTTGGAAGATTCATACTTGCTGATTTCAAAACTTATTACAAAGCTACAGTAATCAAGACAGCGAGTTACTGGTATAAGAATAGACATATAGATCTACGGAATGGAATTGAGAGTCTAGAAATAAAACTTTTTATTTATGGTCAATTGATTTTCAACAAGGGTGCCAAGATGATTCAGTGGGGGAAAGAATAGTCTTTGCAACAAATGCTGCTGGGATAACTGAATAGCCATGTGCAAAAGAATGAATCTGAGCCCCAACCTGCAGCCAACTGGGCTGTGGGTCCAGTGAGACTACTGATGCTCTGTTACCCAGGGCTGTGCCAGCAATGTGACAGTTTACAAATCTCCCCTCAAAAAACAAATAAATTTGAATGCTTATCTCATACTATATGCAAAAATTAACCCAAACTAAATGTAACACCTAAAACTATAAAACTCCTAGAAGGAAACAGGAGTAAATCTTCATGACCTTGGGTTAGGCAATGGTTTCTTAGATATGACACCAAAAGCACCAAGAACAAAAGAAAAAACAGATGAACTGGACTTCATCAAAATTAAAAGAACCTTTGTGCTGCAAATGATACCATCAAGAAAGTGAAAAAACAACCCAGAGAATGGGAGAAAATATTAGCACAAAATATATCTAGTAAGAGACTTGTATCCAGAATATACAAAGAATGCTTACATCTCAATACTGAAAACATAAATAACCCAACCAAAAAGTAGGCCAAGGATATGAATAGATATTCCTCCAAAGAAGATATAAAAATGGCCAATAAGCACATGAAAAGATGCTCAACATCATTATCTATTGGGGAAATGCAAATCACAACCACAATGTGATGCCAATTCACACTTACCCATGTGGTTATAATCAAAAACATGGATAACTATTGTCGGCAAGGATGTAGAGAAATTGAAACTCTAATACATTGCTGGTAGGAATGTAACATGTACAGCAGCAGCTTTGAAAACAGTTTGGCAGCTTCTCAAAAACTTAAACACAGACTTGCTCTATGAGCTAGCCATCCAACTCCTAGGTATATATGCAAGGGAAACAAAAACATATGTCCACACAAAAACTTGTATACAAATGTTCATAACAGCTTTATTCATAATAGCCAAAAAGTGAAAACAACCCAAATAACTAATGAGTGGATAAATAAAATGTGGTTTATCTATGCAATACTATTCAGCCACAAAAGGTATGAAGTACTGATACATACTATAACATGGATGAAGCTTGAAAACATTATGCTATATGAAAGAAGCCAGTCATGAAAAACCACATATTGTATGATTCCATTCATATGAAATGTCCAGAAGAGATAAGTTTATAGAAACAGAAGTAGGATAGTGTTTGCCTAGTTCTGGGCATGGCAGAGGGACAGGGAGTAGGAGAGCTAATGGAGAGTGACTGATAATGGGTACAGGGTTTCTTTTTGGAGTGATGAAAATATTTTAAAATTAGCTTATGATGATGGTTGCACAACTGTGAATATACTAAAAAAAGCATTAAATTTACACTTTAAATGGGTAGATTTTATGAATTATATCTCAATAAAACTGTTTTTAAAAATCAGGGGAAATGGACTATTCATTAATGACACAGTTAACTGATTAGCATACAGGAAAATATTAGGTCCTTACTGCACACTATATACAAAAATAAATTTCAGGGACTTTCCTGGCAGTCCAGTGGTTAAGACCCTGTGCTGCCAACACAAGGGTTGCCAGTTCAATCCCTGGTCTGGGGAACTAAGATCCCACATGCAGCGCGGCGCAAAGTTACGTAAAGTAAAAGTAAAGTAAAGTAAAATAAAATAAAATAAATTTCAGGTGAATCATATACCTAAATGTGAAAAGCAAAAATTTAATGCTTTTTGAAGATAAGCTTTATGACTTTAAGGTAGAAAAGGATTTTTCTGACAAGATACCAAAAAACACTACTCACCAAGAAATATTTTAATAAGTTGCATTACAATAAAAACCTCTGTCCGTCAAAAGACACCATGAATAAAATTAAAACAAACCACAAACTGTAAGAATATATTTGCCACTGATAATAAAAAACAAAAAGATTAGTATCCAGAATTTGTAAACATCTCCAACAAACTTTACTAGTAATCTGGGAAATGCAAATAAAAATCACAGTGAAACACTATGGCCCATCAGACTGGCAAGTACATTTAAGTCTGATAACACCTGGTACTGAGCTGGCCCAACAATTCCATTCCTGGGCATGTTGCCTAGAGAATTCTGCTAAATATCCAAAGAGGGTTCATTGTTGTATTGCTTGAATAGTGAAAAACTGAACTCAGTTAATATATCCAACAGCAGGAGAAGATTTTTTTAAATTGTGGTTTATTCATGCAATGGAATATTTCGTGAATTAACTGGTGTTTTATTTCACCAGATGAAAACCTTCTGCACTATAATCATTCCAACCATGGTCTGAACACTGAGTTTCTCTATTACGCACGAAAATTTAAAGTGAACATATTCTTTGATCTCGTAACCCTACTTTCGGCAATTTGCCCAAAAGAGACAATCATACAAGTGAGATAAATCTTAAAATCATAAAGTAAGCTGCAGATAATACAAGCAGTATATTATTTTTAAATTTTAAAATGTATAAAACAATACTACATATATAGTAAAAATAAATAAATTATGCACGAGAATAATAATCACCCAATTCAGAACAGTGTTGACACTGGGAAGGGAAAGAGGAGAATGATAAATGGGGACTACGGGAAGATAAAGTAATTTCAGTGGTAGCTCTAAATTTTTACTTTTTAAAAGCAGACTGAATATGGCAAAATAAGATTTGTTAAATTTGCGCAGTAAGTACACAAGCTTTCTATCATTTTTTGAATACTTCTGTATATTTAAAGTCCATTTAAAAAATAAGAACACACGTAATTTTTTTTAACTAGCTCTTTTCTACTTTCTGGTCTTTACCAGTATGGCTCCCTCTGCCTGAATTCTTTATGCAGTGGTTGAGAGTGGAGGAAAGAGTCAGATTGCCTGGGCTTGAGTCCCAGTGCTGAGTTGATTTAGGGAGATTCTTAACCTCTTAGTTCCTCAATTTCTCTTTTGAAAATTGGGTGTAATAATAGTATTGACCTCATAGGGTTGTTACAAGGATTAAATGTGGCCAGTATATGTAAAGCACTATAACAGTGCCTACAAGCATTTAATAAATGTCTGCCATTACCATCACCACCATCACCATCATTACTATCATCATCACCATCATCACCACATCACTATTAAATGTCTTTGTCTAGTCAACTCCCATTTGTCCTTCATATTTTAGGTATCAGTTAAAATATTACTTTTCAAAGAAGTCTACCCTTACTCTACAATATAAATTAGATTTCATAGGACCCTGTCCTTTTTTGTCCATGCACTTATTAGAATTTATAATTACATATTTATATGTGTTTTAATTTGCTTAACATCTCTCTACCACATTTGAACACAAAAGTTCTTGAGGGCCAAGGCTGGGTGTGTTTTATTCACTTTTTTATATACATTGTCCAGTCTAGGCTGGACGATGAATAATAACGGTAGAGATTCTGACTACTTGTTACATGAGTAAATACATGAATCATTTTATCATTTGACCAGTATGCAGCCACTGAAATTATGTTTATGAAGGACTTACAACACGGAAAAACTTTTGGCTTGCTCAGCGGAAAAACTAAAAGGTACAAAATTATAAATATGATGACTACAATGCCATACAAATAACAACAAAAACAAACCTATAAATTGGGGAAAAATAGGGGAGATGTACATTCACTTTGTTGTGAAATCACCACCTTTATCTACTTCCAAAACATTTTCAGCACCACCAAATAAAACCCTGTGTCCATTAGGTTGTTACTCCTAATTCTCCCCTCCCCCAGCCCCAGCTACCACCAATTTGTTTTCTGTCTCTATGGATTTACTTATCCTGGACATTCCATATAAATGAAGTCACACAATATGGGACTTGTTATGTCTGGTTTCCTTCACTTAGCATGATGCTAGTGAGGTGCATCTACATTGTAACATGTATCAGTACTTCATTCCTTTTATGGATAATTATATGTATAAGCCACAATTTATTTATCTATTCATCCTTTGATGAACATTTGGGTTGTTTCCATCTTTTGGTTATTGTAAATAGTGCTGCTATGAACATTCATGTACTAGCATTTGATTATGTTTTCATTTGCGGGGTGGGGTATATATCTAGGACTGGAATCACAAGGTCATATGATAATTCTATGTTTAGTTTTTTTTTTTTAGGAATTGTCAAACTGCTTTCCAAATCTGATATGTATCATTACACATTCACAACAGCAACGTTAAGAGTTCCAATTTCTCCACATCCTCACCAACATATATTATTTCCTTTTAAAAAAATTATAGCCATCTTAGTAGGTGTAAAGTGATATCTCAGTGTAGTTTTGATTTGCATTTCCTTCATAACTAATGATATCGAGTACCTTTTCATGTGCTTGTTGAGCATTTGTATATCTTTGGAGAAATGGGTCTTCAAGTGCTTTGTCCATTTTTAAATTGGGTTGTTTGCCTCTTTGTTGTTGAGATGTAGGCACTTTTTATATTTTCTGGACACTAGACCCTTAACAGATACATGATTTGCAAATATTTTCTCTTTTTCTATAGGCTGTCTTTTCACTTTACTGGTAATGTCTTTTTGACACACAAATGTTTTCAATTTTGATGAAGTCCAATGTATCTATTTTTTTCATTTGTTACTCTTGCTTTTGGTGTCATATCTAAGATTTCATTCAAAAATCAAAGGTCATAAGGATTTACCTCTATATTTTCTTCTAAGAATTTTATTGTTTTAGCTCTTATATTTACATTATTGATTCATTTGATTTAGTTTTTATAAATGAAGAGAGGAAGAGGTCCAACTTCATTCTTTTGCATGTGGATATACAGTTGTCCCAGCACCATTTGTTGAAGAGAATATTCTTTCTCCATTCCATGATCTTGGCACCTCTGTTGAACATCAGTTGGCAATAGGTGTAGAAGTTTATTTCTAGACTCTCAGTTATAGTCCACTGATATGTTTATTCTTATGCCAGGATGAACTGGCATAAATTACTGTAGCTTGCAGTAAGTTATGAAATTGGGAAGTTGAAGTCCCCCAAAGTTGCTTTGTTGTTGCTGTTGCTGTTTCGATTGTTTTGACTATTCAGCGTCCCTTGCAATTTCATATGAACCTGAGGATCAGTTTTTCCATTTCTGCAAAATGCCACTGGAATTTTGACAGGGATTGCATTAAATCTTTAGATAGCTTTGGGAAATACTGCCATCTCAACAATTTAAGTCTTCCAATACATGGACATGTGCCATCCTTCCATTTATTTAGATCTTCTTTAATTTCTTTCAACAGTGCTTTGTAGTTAGGGTGTACAAATCTTTCACCTCCTTAGTTACATTTATTCCTAGATATTTTATTCTTTTTTATGCTATTATAAGTAGAACTGTTTTCTTAATTTCCTTTTTGGATTGTTCACTGCTGGTGTATAAAAACATAACTGATTTTGTGCACTGATTTTGTTTCCTGCAACTTTGTTAAATTTGTTTATTAGCCCTAGCAGGGTTTTTGTGAATTCTTCAGGGTTTTCTGCATATAGGATCATGTCATCTGTGAATAGAGATAGTTTTACTTCTTTCTTTCCAATTTGGATTACTTTTATTTCCTTTTCTTGCCTGATTGCTCTGCTAGAACTTTCAGTATAGTGCTGAATAGCAGTGGTGAAAGTGGGTATTCTTGTCTTGTTTTTGACTTTGGAGAGAAAGCTTTTAGTCTTTTACCACTGAGTATGATACTGTGAGGTTTCACATATGCCCTTTATCACACTGAGGAAGTTTCCTCATTATTTGTACTTTTTTGAGTGTTTTTGTTATGAAAGGGCGTTGGATTTTGTCAAATGCTTTTTCTGTGTTAATTGAGATGATCATATTTTTTTCTTTCATTCTGTTAATGTTGTGTATTACACTGGTTTTCTTTTATTGAACCATGCTTGCATTCTTTGGATAAATCCCAGTTGACAACAGAGTACAATATTTTTAATGTGCTGTTGAATTCAGTTTGCTAGTACTTCGTTGTGAGTTTTGCATTTGTATTCATACGGGATACTGACTCGCAGTTTCCTTGTGGTGTCTCTGTCTGGCTTTGCTATCACGGTAATACCGGTTTCACAGTATAAATTAGAAAATGTTCCCTCCTCTTCTATTTTTAGGAAGAGTTTGAGAAGGATTGATGTTAATTTTTCTTGAAACGTTTGG
Source organism: Hyperoodon ampullatus (assembly GCF_949752795.1). Taxonomy (NCBI): domain Eukaryota; kingdom Metazoa; phylum Chordata; class Mammalia; order Artiodactyla; family Ziphiidae; genus Hyperoodon; species Hyperoodon ampullatus. The sequence continues at coordinate 42,073,854 of NC_136923.1, read as the reverse complement.
TAGAAATCACCAGTGAAGCCACCTGGTCCTGGATGTTTTCTGTTGGGAAGTTTTTGATTTCTGATTCAATCTCTTTATTTTTTAAAAGATCTTTTCAGATTTTCTATTTCTTCTTGAGTCAGTCTTGGGTAATTTATGTGTTTCTAGAAATTTTTCCATTTTATCTAGGTTATTTAATTTATTGGTGGACGTTGCTCATAGTTTTCTCTTATAATCTTTTTTTATTTCTGTAAAGTTGGTAGTAACAAACACTTTCACCTGATTTTAGTTATTTGTATTTTTTCTTTTTAATCAGTGTTGCTAGAGGTTTGTCAACTTTGTTGATCTTTTCAAAGAACCAACTTTTGCTTTCAGCATGATTGATATATATATATATATATATATATATATATATATATATATATATATCATGCTGAAAGCATGAATATGTATATATCTCCAACTAGCCCACACTTGATCAGGGTCTCTCTTACTATCTTCCGTCACCCACTGCCCACCCAGCAACCCAGGATGAGGCCTCAGTCATGTCCTCCAATCAGAATCTGCCACGTCAAGCTTTATGGGTTTCTTCTCATGCCACTTGTGCCTGCAAAGAGCATTATCTGGGTTTCTTGCAGTTGGGTACAGCATAATGCCCTTCCCTGGGACACCTCAGAAGACAAAGGCAAATAGCAGATGATGTCAGCGGTAGGAGAGTAGTAGCTATGGCCCTTAATGCCATGTATGAAACCTCATTCTGTAGGTACTCGCCCCATCCTCCTCCTACTCACCATGCCTTGGGGTGGGGGGCAGGTAATGGTGGTGAGAGTGAATTCTAGCTTCTCATTCCCTAGAACCAGCCCCCAACCCACTGCTGTCATGTACTGAGAGGCAGCTAAAAATGCCTTCTAAGTACTCTGTTCTGACCCATCCCCAGCCAAGGCTTCCTCCCCAGAGCAGGCCACTTCTGAGGCATCTAGACTAAGATCTGATTCTAGTCACAGAGTAGTTCCAAGTATCTGGGCTACGGAAGAACACAGCATTATCTCCCTACTACACGGTTCAAGAGACATCACCTTAAGTCACTTGAGGGGGCTTCACAGCAAGTGAATGTATTCAAGATTCTGACTTCACATCTATTTCCCCGAAGTTTATTTGGCCCGAAGGTATGGAAACATCCAATCTGCTACCCTTACACTCTTAAATTAATAAATACTTAAATTACCATTTTTGATGACATTTTAATTTCTATTTTTCATCACATATTCTAGTCTGTTCTTGGTTCACTTGGAGATGGTAGTGAACTTGAAGAACAAAGGAGAAATTCATGTCTCGCCTCTGTCTGTTACTTGACACTTTTCCTTTCCAAAAATCATGTGTAGTTTCTGGGCTTTCCTGCTGTGACTATATGCCCTGTTGTGTTGCTTTGTCACTTGGAACAAAAACAGTAGAAAAAGTTTGCACAGTTTTTATTATGAAGACATGATCAGAACATGTAGGAACATATAACTATGCTGCTTCTATGGTTATTAGTCCAGATCATTGTTTTTAACCAAAACTGAAGATGTAAAATCCTAGAACTCACTAATCTATTTTAGTAGGTCACAGGAAGCAGGCAAACTATAGAAACCACAATCAACCAAAAGCATCGTTGTTGAAAAACCAGCAAGAGTTTATCTGCTAAAGGTGTCAACTGAACAAATCCAACTGACGATGTCAAGGGGCCATCCTCAAAGTTCCCTCAGGTTGTTGATAAACCTTTCCTATCTCCTTGCCCCAGCAGCATTCTCTCCAGCCATGCTTTTCCCCATGTTTTCATTTGGTTGAGTAATGCCATCCATGGAGGGGCAGAGAGGTTCTTGGAACACACCTAACTTTCAGCTTCAATGGTCTAACCCCCAACTCAGCTGCTGACCTTCAGAGTATGAATAAACAAGAATCTTAAACTTCTCATGGCCAGTGTTGGTCTGGTTCTTCCCTCTTCGTTCAGGGAGCATGAACTTTTTAAAAAAAAATAAATTTATTTATTTATTTTTGGTTGCATTGGGTCTTCGTTGCTGCACGTGGGCTTTCTCTAGTTGCAGCGAGCGGGAGCTACTCTTCATTGCAGAGCACGGGCTCTAGGCACGTGGGCTCCATAGTTATGGCTTGTGGGCTCTAGAGCGCAGGCTCAATCGTTGTGGTGCACAGGCTTAGTTGCTCCATGGCACGGGGGATCTTCCCAGACCAGGGATAGAACCCGTGTCCGCTGCATTGGCAGGTGGATTCTTAACCACTGTGCCACCAGGGAAGTCCCGAACTATTTTTATTTCATTGGTTTACAGAAGAATTGAGCATCTCTTCATCGCTGGCTCAGGTCAGCCTGAGATGACCATGGCCATGCCTTCCATGTGACCCTGCTTAGTCAGCAGTCACACTAGAGACAGGAGGCTGGTGGTGTGTTTTCCCCAAAGTCTGCTCAAAAGGTCATACTACTTTGCCAGACTGAGAATTTCAGAAACCATGAACCCAGTGCCAACAAGTAGATGTGGGGTTCTCAAGCTCAAGGAAAAGTATCTTTCCTAATTCTTTCCATGTGCATAAAGAATTCTAAGGTGTACTTACTTCAGTTTCCAGTTTTATGACTGTCCATATGGACCATGTGAAAACAAAGTGACAAGAAAAAAAATGTTTGACTCGATAGCTGTGTGGGTATTTGCCATTCTCCCCAGATCCACTGAGCCCTGGGAAGCTGACTTCTATGCGTTACATCACCTAGACTCCCTGCTGCTCCCTCTTCTAGTTGGGTTCAATCACCAGGAAGCACTGGCAGGAGGTCAGAGTGGCAGCAGGAGGTTAGGGTACTTTCTGATCCTGCTCTCCTGCCTGGCGTAACTTCTAGTAGTGCCTGTATCCTTCAATCTTCAGCTATCAACAGGGCTCAGGTGATACTGTTTTTTCTTTTGACTCTTAACAGCTCCCACTTTTGCTAGCATCTCTGGGCACCTCAACATCCCTGTTGGTCCTTTAAACCCCGCCAACCCCTCTGTACACATTCTCATCCTTATTGAGTCTTCAAAATCTCAGCTGAGTGTGTCTTCTGTTCCCTGCCCTAGAGATAAGACAAAGATTTGAATCCTGGCTCTACCACTAACTACCTCTACGCTTCTCTCTGTTTATAAAATTACAGAGCTGGAATCAATGATGTCTTGTATGTAGACAGAAATGTAGAGGAGTCCTAATCAGCAACAGCAAAATTCCTGGGTCTTGACCTTCCCCATCCCAGACTGACTCAAAGGAACTAGGAGCGAGATGCTGGAATCAGGAGAGTCCCTAAGTGGAAGTGGACCCAGTAACGCTGGGGTGAGTATCACCCATTTTGTTATTGAAACCTCAGAAAGACTCTTCTGATCCCTGCCCAGAGACCACATTAGGAGATAATTGGGGAACTTTCCCTGTTCCTGTTCAAGCAAGGAATTGCTTCTAAGGAACAACCTGAGGCCCTTTTTTTGCTTAGCACGAAAAACAGGTCTTATGAAGGATACATGGTCACAGCTTACTGAAATCTAGAAAGGACACCTGAACTTCCCTGAGTGTTTTATTGTTATTCACTACGATTTGCGGAGAGCCTACCACACACCAGGCACTGTACTAGCTGCTTTACATTTATTTAAACCTCACAGACCCCAGAGGCCTTATTATTTGTTTCATAGCTAGGGAAATCAAAGCTTAGAAATTTGCCTAGCCTACAGCATGAGATCCTTCTTTCTATATGGCCTATCCTGGAAAATGTCCCGTGTGCATTTGGGAAGAACATGTATGCTGTTGTTTGGTAGAGTTGTGTATACACATCTGTTAAATCTGGTTGGTTCATTGTGTTGTTCAAGTGCTCTATTTCCTTACTTCTGTATGGTGGTTTTATCCATTACTGAAAGTGGGGTACTGAAGTTGCCAATGATTGCTGTACAACTGTCTTTAGTTCTGTCAGTTTTGGCTTCATATATTTTGATGATCTGTCATTAGGTGTAAATGTTTATAATTGTTATATCTTCTTGCTGTATGGAACCTTTTATTTATAGTGTCCTTCTTCATTATCGCTTGCAAACATTATCTCTTGCAAACTTAATGTCTATTTTGTCTGATATCAGCATAGTTACCTCTGCTCTCTTTTGGTTAAGGTTTGCACGGAATATCCTTCACTGTCAATCTATTTTTGTCTTTGGATCTAAAGTCTCTTACCGACAGTGTATAATTAGACCATGTTTTTGTTTTGTCAATTCATTCTATCATTCTCTATCTTTTGATTGGAGGGTTTAATCCACTTACATTTCAAGTAGTTACTGATAAGGAAGGACTTCATTCTGTCATTTTGCTATTTGTTTTCTATGTGCCTTATAGCTTTTTTGTCCTTCATTTCCTGCATTACTGTCTTTGTGTTTAGTTGATTTTTTTTGTAGTGGAATGTTTATATTGTTTTTTATTTTCTTTTGTATATGTTCTATAGCTATTTTCTTTGTGGGTACAATGAGGGTCACATTTAACCTCCTGAAGTTTTAATTTAAATATATAGCTTAACTTCAATAACATACAAAAACTCTTTTATCTGGGAATGTCCTAATTTCTCACTCACTCTTGAAGGATAGTTTTGCCGGTTATAGGAAAAACATTTATCTTATTGAGAATCCCTTGTATGTGACAATTTGCTTCTCTCCTGCTGCTTTCAAGATCCTCTCTGTGTCCTTCCCTTTTGAAAGTCTGATAATAATGTGCCTGGTGTGGGCTTGAATTTATCTTACTTGGAGTTCATTGAGCTTCTTGGATGTATATATTAACATCTTTGTGCAAATTTGGGAAGTTTTCAGATAGTATTTCTTTAATTATTCTCTCTGCCCCTCTCTCTCTTTTCTCCTGGGACTCCCACAAGTCCCTTAAGCTCTGCTCATTTTTCTTCAATCTTTTCTTTCTGTTCCTCAGACTCAACAACTTCCATTGTTCTATTTTCAAGTTTGTTGATTCTTTCTCCTGCCTGTTCACATCTACTTTTGAATCCCTTTACTGAATTCTGCATTTCAGTTATTGTATTTTTCAGTTCCAGAATTTATTTTTGGCTTCTTTTTAGGTTTTCTATCTCTTTACTGATATCTGCATTTTGATCATAGATGGTTTTCTTGATTTTCTCCACATCTCCCTTTAAGTCTTTGAGAATCTTTAAGTCTTTATCTAATAAACCTGCCATCACATCTTTTTCAGGAACAGTTTCTGTTGATTTATTTTTTCCCTTTGAACGGACCATACTTTCCTGCTCGACACTTGAATCTAATAACATGATAATTCTGGAAATCAGATTCTCCCCCTTCTCCAGGGTTTTCTGCTTTTCTTATATAATTGTTTTTTGTTTGTTTGTTTTTGTTTTGATTGCTATAATCTCTCTCTGTGCCAAGCATCAGCCTGAAGTGTGAACTTAAGGTCTTCTCAGGAGGTTGTTTCTGAGCCTGTGCTTTTCCCTGGGTATGTGTGGTCACTTTCTAATTTTCCCTGGAAATGCACCTGCTTTTGAAGGTCCCAGTCTTTAATGTGTGGCTTCCAAAAAAGGAAAAAGAGAAAAATGAAAGGGAGAAAAATAAAGGGCATTGGCTCTTTAAATCCCCTGAAAGTCACTTCAGCCAGAGGGGTAGGGGCTTGCAACAGTGGAGGGAAATGCAACAACAATGGCTGCCCTTCTCTTTGTCTGCACTTCTAAGATTAGAAGTAGTCATCAGTGATCAGAGCACAGATCCCTGATATTTGGAGGACAGGGTTCAATTTGTACCCACCCTGGCTCCTGCAAGCTATGTGCAAGCTGCTCCAGGAACATGTGCACAGCTGCCTGCCAAGGTGCCTGGGGTGGGGGATGGGTGGCTGCTACTGTGCTAAGAGCTGAAATTGGCCAAAGTTTACTGCAATTGGTCATCCAAGCCTTCCCCTAAAAGTTGCAGACCCTCAATAGACTCCAGAGTTCTAGGACTTCCCTGGTGGCACAGTGGTTAAGAATCCACCTGCCAGGGGCTTCCCTGGTGGCGCAGTGGTTGAGAGTCCGCCTGCTGATGCAGGGTACACGGGTTCGTGCCCCAGTCCAGGAAGATCCCACATGCTGCGGAGCGGCTGGGCCCGTGAGCCATGGCCGCTGAGCCTGCGCGTCCGGAACCTGTGCTCCGCAACGGGAGAGGCCACAACAGTGAGAGGCCCGCGTACCGCAAAAAAAAAACAAAAAACAAAAAAAGAATCCACCTGCCAATGTAGGGGACATGGTTTTGAGCCCACAATCCACGGAACAACTAAGCCTGTGTGCCACAACTACTGAGCCTGCGCTCTAGGGCCCGTGAGCCACAACTACCGGAGCCCGTGAGCCACAACTACTGAAGCCTGCGTGCCACAGCTACTGAAGCCTGCGCGCCTAGAGCCTGTGCTCCGCAACAAGAGAAGCCACTGCAATGAGAAGCCCACGCACTGCAAGGAAGAGTGGCCCCCACTCCCCACAACTAGAGAAAGTCCGCCCACAGCAACGAAGACCCAACCAAAAGTAAATTAATTAATTTAAAAAAAATAGACTCCAGAGTTCCAAAAGAGTTAGATCAGAGTAGAATTGCCGTCTAGGTGAGGAGAGAGATTGCTGGTACTTCCTACAACACCATCTTCGCAGAATCTCAACGGTGTTTTCTTTTAGCAAAACTTCTTTCTGAGAAGTGGAACCTATAACAGCTAAGCACTTTCTTACTAAGGACATCTCTGACACAAGAGACCACTTAGCCTTCCCTTTTCATTAAGAAGCTGTATCTAAATAACATTTCTAACGAAGTCCCAAATCCTTGATGCCACTGAAATCAGTGCATATGGTCACACAAAATGTAATTATATTTCCTCCACCATCACCAACAGCCCCCATTAGCATTTATCTTCTCGGGAAATGAAATTCTGATGTGCTCGTTTCATGCAAATTATTACTGGCAGAAGAGAGTGGAAGATTTCCAGATATAGAGACCCACAAGATAAAGAAGCCCAGAGCTGTAAGACCCAGGAGCAGACACAGGGTGTGCCTAACTTACCCTCAAGGTTGCATAAGCAAGATTTCAAAATTAATTCTACTCTGGAGACTTCAACCTAGTATACAATGTTCCTGGCTGGAAAAGAAGAACTATATCATTCTTTTTTTCAAATCTTTACCATTACTCTTGCCCTTGTATCTCCGCCTTCTCTTTCTGCAGGAAACTTTATTTCCTACTTCTGCACACCAAGTTTCTACCTCCAGATCTGTTTGGTTCAGTTGCTGAGAAGCCTGACACACCAGTGCCACTTGGAAGAAGCCATCTACCGGTGAGTTGGGGGTGCTTTTTCTATCACTTTATGAACCAAAGGCTCAAAGCACCTCAGTGCTAGAGATGCAGGGACTGGGAGCATCCTGGGGGTCTCCACAGCCCAGGAACTTGGGAGATGATCAAGATAGGACAAACGGGTGGAGGGCAGCATCTGTACCAGGAATGTCAGAGACCCCAATGGCAGTGAGGAAGCGCAAAGTGGAAACCTCCCTCAGGGCTCAGGTGGTAGGATAGAGTGGGCTAAAAGAAGACAATTAAGAAAGTAGGACAATCAGGTTTCTCAACTACTGCTCCTCTCACTCTGCCCCTCCCAGCCGCCAAGGACTGTGAAGAGCTGGAGCTTTCTACCTCAGATTTTCCCCCTCTCCAGTCCATATATGTGATAGTCCAGGCCCTGCACCAAAATGCACCTCTTGCCTCAATTCAGAGGCTGAAGTGAGGGATTCACTTTTCTGGGAGGCAGCTTTTAATCAATTCTGGATGATGTGTCTTGACACCTGAAAGTGACACATTAACCAGTGCCCTTCAGTTCCCTTGCTACGTGTCGGCTGTGGTAGGAGCTAGGTGTACTGGGGTGACATGGGAATAGGTAATAAAAAGGAGAAGGTGGCTGGCACTTGAGAGGCCAGGGCAGGTGAAGAGCAAAGCATAGGAAACACATTGTGGATGTGGCTGGGGCAGTTCACCTACAATCTGAATCACCAGAGTGAGGGTCTGGGCTGTATATTTCTGACTGACAGGCTTCCTGCGTGATACTGAAAGCCAGCATTTCAGAATCACTGATCCAGTCCACACTTTCCTGTACAGATGAGACTAACCTACAGAACAGCCCAGAGGGCTTGCTGCAGCTAAAAGGCTGTGTGCAAGGATCTCCAATATTTTAGTCTTTATAAGATCTCCCACTGGATTACCTGGGAGCCTAGTCCACAGGGTAGCCCTTTGTTTCTCAGAAGCTTGTAGCCTGCTAGTTCGCTGTTATTCACTTTTTCAACTGATATTTATTTAGCAGCTTCTATGTGCTAGGCTGGCTTCTAGGGCACCAAGATAGCTCATTGCAAAACAAATCTCTCTGCCCTCATGGAGCTTATCTTTTGGCGGAAATGTCTCTGAGTGTGTGTGTGTGCTTGTGTATGTATGGGTGGGGCACGCTTATATGGGAAAGTGTGTGGATTTTAAGGCTAAAATGCCAAAGAAGTTCTGTTCAAGGCATGGAAGAATAACTAGAAAATCTGTTACTTGTTCTTCTACATCCATCTCTGCTCTCAGAGCCTGAAGATGAAAACCCCTGAGGGCCTTTGAAATTGTATAGTCCAAGGTTCAAATTCCAGCTCCGCCATTACTTGCTTTGTGAGTTTTGGAAAAATCATTTAATCCATCCATGCTTCTATTTCTTCACTTGTAAAATGTATACTGATCTCACAAAACTGTTGCAAGGATTAAATTAATTAATGTATGCAAAGTATTTAGCATAGCACTTGGACCTTAAGGAACACTCAATTAATTACTATAGTTTTAATTCTTCAGGTGGATACATTTTTTCCCCAAGTTTGATGAGAGGTATTATTTAGTTGCTGCTGATTTAAAGAATCTAGTTCAGTGCTATGAAATTCAAAATCTGTGAAATGTATCAATCACAAGAGAAACTGAAGAATAAGGTGTATACACAGATAAAAACAAAGTCACAGTCATTGCCAGGAAAAAAGTAGTCATCAGTGATCAGAGCACAGATCCCTGATATTTGGAGGACAGGGTTCTTGAGAACCAATTCTAATGATGTTAGTTGTCACACTTATTACGAGTTTTCTGTATTTTGTCCATGAACATTTATTGGTGCCTCCTTTAGCCAGGTGCCATCATAAGAGCTGAAGACAGAAACATGACCTAGTCCTTGCTCTCAAGGAGCACACAATGTGTAGAAGATAATGTGCTTATTTAGAGGTACACACAGTGTTATGAGATAAGAATGATTTGACGGAGGAGGTGGGTTGGGCTTCACGGAGAAGGGGAATTTGAGCAGGATGTACTGCAGGATGAACAGGAGCTCACTAGCCATTTTAAGCAGAGGGGCAAGCATGTGCAAAACCACTAGAGCCTGAAGGAAATGATGAGTCTGGGGGAAATGGAAAAAAGATGGGTATGGCTGGAGCACAGGATCTGGGATTTGAGAAGTCATTAGAGATGAAGCTGAGAAGAAGTGAGCTTAGAAAAGCCATGATGAGTAGTCTGGGCATTGCCTTTGAGGCCCTGCCACATACACAACGTGGGGCTACTCCAGTTTTAAACTGAGAAGTGCATGATCCAATATCAGCTTCAGAGAAGACAGACTGAATGGGAGCATGGCTAAGAATAAGGCATGAACAAATGAAAAAGCTCAGCAAAGCCGGAAGTGAGAAGTATAGGAGGCAAGAGAGTGTCAGTTGAAAGAGGTGCAGAGGGGATGACTCAGAGGTGTTTATGAGGGAGAATTCATAAGACTTAGTTATAATAATACAAAGCATTTCTCTGTATCAGATGCTGCACTACGTCTTTGTTTCCATAGCAACTCAGATTATTATTTTATACATGAAGAAACTGATAGTTGAAGAAGTAATTAGCCCCGAATTACACAACTGTAGTTGGAAGCAGAATTCAAATCTAGGTCTTTTTGGCTCCAAAGGACTAGCTCCTAATCTTCTGAAGAAGAGGGGACCCAGGACAATGTCAAAACTTACTTCTTAAGTAATGGAGTAAATGACAATAGCCAAGATAAGGAATCCACAAGTTGAAGCAACTTCCCAGGGGTGTTCAGTTTGGGGTGGGTTGAATTTGAGGTAGCTATATGATACCCACTTTGCTCTCTGCTGTATCTCCAGTGCCTAAAATAGAGTATGGCTCCTGGCAGGTGCTCAATAAATATTGGTTAAATGAATAAATCCATGGGGAGATATGCAGTCGGCAATGGAAAATTCAACTCTGAGGTGGGACTGGAAGGCAGAGCTTTGGGAAGCATTAGCCTATAGGAAACTTAGAACCTTGAGATTAGACAACACAGTTCAGGAAGAACTTTGGCGCAAGGGTAAAGAGGTAAATGGTAAAGAAGTGGGAGCCAAGGATGGTGCCTGGGACTCTTACAGTGTGGGCAGAGGAAAGAGACACCAACAAAGAAAATGAAAAAGAAGTGGTGAGCCACTTTTTCTCGTGGAAGCCAAAAGTTTTTTTGTTTCTTTTTTAACTTTTTTTTTTTTGGCCTTGATATTCACTGTAATATCAAGATATTTTGATCTTAGTTCCCTGACCAGGGATCGAACCCACGCCCTCAACAGTGAAAGCATGGAGTCCTAACCACTGGACAGCCAGGGAATTCCCAAGCCAAAAGTTTTACATGGAAAAAGTCAGCAGAAGGATCAAATGCTTGATGAAAAAGAAACTGAAAGCCAGCGTGTTTAAAAACTGGGTTGTCATTGCAACCCTGGCAAGAGAAGTTTTCTGATGGAGACAGAAAGTTGAGAGAGATATCAGAACACTCTGGGTGGCAGGTAACAGAAAATGCAACTCATAGTGGCTCATTATGAGCATCCCCAGAAGCCCCCAGTGGAGTCCCCTTAAATACTATCATCCAGGAATGGGTCACAGGCTTTGTGCCACTGCAGAGGAGCTAGAGAAAGCAAGTGTCCAATATGGCCGGCCTTTATCACGAAAGTCAGGCTCTCTGGGAAGGCCAAGGGTGTTGGGAAATGGCTGTGCGGAGATGACTGGTGTCTGCAACCAGGAATAAGGGGAAGTGATGAACTAGCACACACGCTTTCAAGGAGATGGCTGTGAAGCAAAGACAAAGCCTAGGACGTTGCTTAAGTGGAGCAGGGACCTTGGTAAGATTGGGGATTGCAGCCGTTGTGTTGTGTGTCATCGTCTAGTCCTCTTGTTTACAGGACAAAGGAAGATGGATGGCAATGATACGTTTCCCCAGTTCAGCCACGATGTGCTTTCCACATCTCATTCTCTGTTTACAACGAATATCAAGGGGAACGATGAAGAACTCACCACCAGTTATGACTATGATTACAGTGAGCCCTGCCAAAAGACTGCTGTGGGACACATTGAAGCCCGGCTCCTGCCCCCGCTCTACTCGCTGGTGTTCATCTTTGGTTTTGTGGGCAACTTGCTGGTCGTCCTCATCCTGATCAACTGCAAAAAGCTGAAGAGCATGACTGACATCTACCTGCTCAACTTGGCCACCTCTGACCTGCTGTTCCTCCTCACCATCCCGTTCTGGGCTCACTATGCTGCAGACCAGTGGGTCTTTGGGGACGTGATGTGTAAATTTTTCACAGGGCTGTATCACATTGGTTATTTTGGTGGAATCTTCTTCATCATCCTCTTGACAATCGATAGGTACCTGGCTATCGTCCATGCTGTGTTTGCTTTAAAAGCCAGGACGGTCACCTTTGGGGTGGTGACAAGTGGGGTCACCTGGGTGGTGGCTGTGTTCGCCTCTCTCCCAGGAATCATCTTTATCAAATCCCAAGAAGAACATTCTGGTTATGCCTGCGCCCCTTATTTTCCACTAGGATGGAAGAATTTCCATACAATAATGAGAAGCATCTTGGGCCTGGTGCTGCCACTGCTTGTCATGATCATCTGCTACTCAGGAATTCTAAAAACCCTGCTTCGCTGTCGCAATGAGAAGAAGAAGCACAAGGCCGTGAGGCTCATCTTCGTGATCATGATTGTCTACTTTCTCTTCTGGGCTCCCTACAACGTCGTCCTTCTCCTAAGCACCTTCCAGGTATTCTTTGGCCTGAGTAACTGTAAGAACAGCAGTCAGCTGGACCAAGCAATGCAGGTGACCGAGACCCTGGGGCTGATGCACTGCTGCATCAACCCCATCATCTATGCCTTCGTCGGGGAGAAGTTCAGAAGGTATCTCTCTGTGTTTTTCCGAAAGCACATTGCCAAACACCTCTGCAAACAATGCCCAGTCTTCTATGGGGAGACAGGAGATCGAGTGAGTTCAACATATACCCCTTCCACTGGGGAGCAGGAAGTCTCAGCTGTTTTGTAGAGGAGTAGCAGTTCGCTTGTTATTTTCAAAGGGAGACAGCAATCTATACACAATGATAAGCCTCTACGGTTTGTTGAAGAATAGAGGACTCTAAGTCTCTAAAGCAACTGCCCAGGAACCTCAGGGTTTTGTGAACCAAGACAGACTTGTGTCATTCCTTGTAGAGCCAACATGTGCTCAGGGAATATTCCAGAACAACTGTGGGCAGTGACCCGGACTCTCCAACGAGCTCATCGCAGTTCCTGGAAAATGTCACTTTGCCTTGTGCTTTTGCTCTTTCCCCGCTCGTCACCACTTTGCTCACTCTCTATCAATCTCTTTAATCAGCTAGAGGTTGGGAAGAGAACGAGACAGGCACAGGTGAATGGAACAAGGGGAAGTGGGGTCAGGACCAAGGAGGAGGAGGAGAAAATGTCAACAAGGCTGAGCCTGGACGAGGATGCAGGCTGGACGAGGATGCAGGTAAGGGCTTCGCTCTCCCTTAGCGCCATCTCCTACTGTAGTTAACTTTGGAGGCTTCCCCAGCTCATGGAGAGCTTAGGAACTGTAAGAACTTTCTAGAAGCTTTGGTTGGGTCCATGATCCCCCTTCTGCTAAGTGCATGACACATTTCTGCTTTATTATGGTTTAGCTATGACAATCACGCACCCTACATTTGAAATCTATTCAGTATCTTGCCCCATTGTTCATATGCTTCTTAGGCCTCATTCCCCTATACAAAAATTTACTAAAGGACTTCCCTGGTGGCGCAGTGGTTAAGAATCCGCCTGCCAATGCAGGCGACACGGGTTCAAGCCCTGGTCCGGGAAGATCCCACATGCCGCGGAGCAACTAAGCCCGTGTGCCACAACTACTGAAGCCCATGCTCTGCAACAAGAGAAGCCACCGCGATGTGAAGTCCACACGCTGCAACGAAGAGTAGCCTCCGCTCACCGCAACTACAGAAAGCCCATGTGCAGCAACAAAGACCCAACGCAGCAATAATAAAATATAAAATGAATAAATCTTTTAAAAAATTTTACTGAAGTGTTTGTTTATAAAAATATGCATAACTTTAATGAGATGAAAAAATAAAAGCCCTCGCTTGGAAACGGGAGGGTTGGAGGTCATGATTATGAGAAAGGGGTAGGCACTAGTGAGCTCCTCCATCCCGAGTGGAGGGGCAAGCTCGCAGCAGGATGTGCGGGAATGTTTCCAGAATCAGCTAAGAGCAGAAGCCAGGAAGGATGCGTCAGAACACTTAATAAGCCTCGTGTCTCTGGATCTGATGGTGTCTGTTTCCTTGTGGCTCTTCCTGCTTTCCTACTGCCACTGCCCACCTGTCCCCCTGCAGCCTTTATCACATAACTCTGCCTGGAGGATTACCCTACTCCAAAAGCCAGTTTGTAGAGGTCCAGGAGAGTAGCTTTGGGGAGAATGTGAAGGAAACTGTGCAACAAGAACCCCCTGTTGGGCCCGGGAGAGAGAAGACAATCGGTGAGGATACTGGGGTGTGTGCTCAGAGCAGAGAAGGGGCCTGTCTTGGAAATCAAACATCGGCCTGTAACCTCAGGGTCTATTACCAGGCAGGGCAGGCCTAGATGAGGAATACACTAGATAGGGTGGAAAAAAATGTCTTCCAAATTACCTTCCAGCACCTCATTTTTGCATACAGACAAAGAGTTCAGATATACACACACACACATTTTTTTTAATGTAAAGTAAAAATTAAATAAAAGCTGAAAACTGCAACTTGCAATTGTGGTAAAGTATCATTTTAAGAGTTACTATTATGCCATGCCTAAAAATACTGTATTAGTCATAGAGACAGTTCTGGTGTTGGTGGAGCACGTGGTATGTTTGGGAGACCACCAGTTCATAAGTAAATGTTGATTAGGGAGTTGGAGGTCTCTGATCTGTGGATTTACTAGCTTACGGTGATGTAGCATCTAAATAATCTCATTCGGATCACAGCACACACTCCACAACTGTCATCTCAACTGTCTTTATTCTGACTTGCTACCAAAAATCTTTTTGCCTTGTTAGGAAGTCTAGGAAGTCGTGGATTTAGTCCTATTTGAATGCTTCATGCTTTGCCAGTGTCCTTATTGATGCTCAAATGGTCCCCTCTTTGGCCGGTGGGAACTTCTAATTCAAGCTGACTCCTAATCAAAGCTTTTAAATCCTATTTGTAAAGGAGAGGAATTGGAGAAGCTCACTTAAATAAGCAAAGATTTTCATCTTGGCTGAGCTAAGAATACAAATATATGTTAGTGCATTTCCTATCTGATGCAGGCAAGAAACACAAGGCTCCTGGAACCTGGCAACTGGGGCACTGGAAGTTACTAAGGTTTTACTTTCTTGCCTTGTGGTTAGAGAAGGTTTCAGAAAGATGTGTGTGTGTTGCCAGGGGTGGGGGGGTGGTGCTTCACCTGCAGATATTTATATTATCCTAATGAATGCATTAAATTTTGTTTTGATGATGATGAAACATAAATATTGTTTGAAAAAACTATGACTTGGAAAATGAATCAATACTCTAACTATATTGTTTTAAAAGAAAAACTGTCTGATTGCCAACTACCCTGTCCTTCTTCTCCCAAAACTCTGACAACCACCATTCTATTCTTTCCATCTATGAGTTTGATGATTTTAGATTCCTCATATACGTGGAATTATGCAGTTCCTATCTTTCTGTGATTGACTTATTTCACTTAGCATCCTGTCCTCCAGGTACATCCATGTTGTTGCATATTGCAGGATTTCCCTCTTTTTTAAGATGAAATAAGATTCCTTAGATGTACTGACCACATTTTCTTTATCCATTTATCAACATGCATAGAATTTCAGTTATACAGGATGAATAAGTTCTTAATATCTGTTTTACAACAGTGTGCCTACAATACTGTATTGTAAAGATCTGTTAAAAGGGTAAATCTCATACTGTATTCCTACCACAATAAAAAAGTCTTTAAACTGCCTGCTTTGTTATGCTGTGGTGCGACAGACTGTCTTATGATTCACAGCTTTTCACTCCCTTCCCCGTCATTACACATGCCAGTCCTTGCCGTGTGACTTGCAGCGCCCCTACAAGAGGGACCCCCCTGCCCCAAGCCACAGCCAGCTCAGCCACCAGAAAGTGAGCAGAACTGACAGTGTCGAGTGACTGGATGGAGCCTCTGGCTCTCTCTGCTCAGCCACAGGAAGGCCCGTCCCAGAACACAAGTTCAGCCCAGGTGCCTGGTGAGTGAGTGGGAAGACGCAGAGAGCAGAGCCAGGGCCCCGGCCACACAGCGGCCCCACGTCACAGGAGTAAGAGGTCCATGTTCGCTGTGGTACACCCCTGACTCGTGGAGGTTGCCTAAGAAGCAGAAAAGGTAACGGATGCATACGGCAGCTGGTGCCCTCAGAGGTAAAATTTGGAAAAGTGTCTATTTGTTTTTCCATCATGGAATTCAATGTGACAAGCACACCTGAGGATCTACCGTGTGCCAGACTGGCGCGGGTTCATAATGACGGATATGTTATTCCCACGCCCTTAGACCTCCTAGTCCAGGGATGGCTGATGGGGAGGCGCGGGGGAGAACAGAGTATTAATAATCACAATGCACTGTGCAAAGCACAGAAACAGAGGTACACGTGTAGTTTGTTGAGAGCCCCGAGGAGAAGGTGACTAACCCGGTGACAGTCCTGCATCACTGTTATAATAGCTACAGTAGGATTTTATTGCCTCCAAAGAAACTGCCACTTGAAAGCTGCCAACCATCTCCATATCTAGAAGTGGAAGAAACCTCAAGTCTCCTTTATTCTAGGGAGAACGTTCGAAGTGGGCTGAGTTAAGCAAATGTCAGGAAAGATGATCATTCCAGAGGATGGGTATCTTAAGACTTTTGGTGGAGCTGGGGCTTGACACAGTCCACCCCATGCTATCCTCTTCCATCTGTGGCAACTGGGGCAGTTGGAGCACTTTTTCAGAGAGGCCCTGCAGCCTCCTGGGAGTAAGCCATCAAGACCCTATCTTTCCACTTTCACTTTTTCTCATTATTAAAATTTCCCTGGGAATTCCCTGGTGGCACAGTGGTTAACACTCCGCGCTCCCAAGGCAGGGGGCCTGGGTTCGATCCCTGGTCCGAGGACTAGATCCCACATGCATGCCACAACTAAGAGTTTGCATGCCCAACTAAGGAGCCTGTGAGTCACAACTAAGGAGCCCTCAGGCTGCAACTAAGGAGCCCGCCTGCTGCAACTAAGACCTGATGCAACCAAATAAATATTAAAAAAAAAAAAAGTTTAAAATTTCCCTGACAAACTGAAATGGCCTCAGGTGAGATTAGCCAGCAGCAAAGGCCACCAAGGGCTGCCAAGAGGAAACTCAACACGAGTGAAGAGGTGTCTGGGCTGGTGAGCTGACCTCTACAAGGCAGCCCATGAATTCAGGGGAAGGCTGGCCCTGAGTGTGGTGAGTGACTGAGATTGGAAACTTCTTCAGACACCACCCGTCTAGCACCATGTTTTTAATTTGACATCCTTGGGATATCCTTGCTGCCTCACGGCCACACCATCTCCACCATCACCTGTCTCGAATCTCCTCTTCCCACTCAGCTGGTTTGCTGCCCAGTGGATGCCCCACCCAGGAATGAGGCACTGGCCTCCCCTTCCTGCAAGCCCCCATTCCTCACTTGGTTCTTTCAGAGGCCCCTCCTTTGGCCTTGGGGAGAGGAACCCCACCCTCCTTCCCAACACTCCCACCCACTTCTATAACCCTTTCCTGCCCAAACTTGTCTCCTTACACAGGATGGGGTGAGAAGGGTTGTCATGGTGATTAGGGGCACAGGGCTGATTCTGTTACTCTTAGTAAGCCCTGGGGGAGGTGTGTGATCCTAGGTGTCAGTGGTTTTTTTGTAGAACTGCTGGGTACATAACACCTCTTTGCCCTCAGCCTCAGGCCATAGTTGCCAGCTCTGGGACAACAGGAAAAGTCCCACATATCCTGTTATGTAGAGAGCTGAACACATAGCTGCAGGTATGACTTGACCCACTGAAGACCACAGTGGGTCTAGTATACACCTTAATCAGCATCTTAGACTTCTTTTTTTTTTTTTTTTTTTTTTTTTTTTGTGGTACGCGGGCCTCTCACTGTTGTGGCCTCTCCCGTTGCGGAGCACAGGCTCCGGATGCGCAGGCTCAGCAGCCATGGCTCACGGGCCCAGCCGCTCCGCGGCATATGGGATCCTCCCAGACCGGGGCACGAACCCGTATCCCCTGCATCGGCAGGCGGACTCTCAACCACTGCGCCACCAGGGAGGCCCAGCATCTTAGACTTCTGTTACCGCACATAAGGTTACATCAGCGCCATGTCTGGGCAGTGATCTGAAAGAAATACCCAAAATGCATAGAGCAGACTTCCCAGCAGAGTTAAGGGGTTTCCACCAGGTCTGGACATATCTAATAAAGTGATGAGGTGGACAGCCTGTAAGTGTCTACTTGGTTTGATGATTTGCACAGGGTGAGGGGGACATGGTGCGCGGGCTGGGAAAAGGGGTCATACTGGGAAGGGTCTAGTGAACAGACACAGTGGGAGTGGAGAGAACAGCATGGTGGCCTCCCAGCCCCACTCGCCACGAAGGGTGTCTGGGGTAGAAGGTGAAGGGGCGCTGGGAGTCATGGGACCCCAGCATCACTGCTGAGGCACATGAGTGCAAAATGTAACACTGGTTGGGGGAGCGAGGGGTTCTTCCTACTTCTTCGAGGACCGTGGGGATTCTCTGGCTCTCCTGGTGAAGGGGGCTTTGGGGACACCGGGAGCTTCCTCCTTGGTGGAGATACCAGAGCACTGACAGCAACACTCAAAACATGCTGTCCATGTGAGTGAACCAGGGAAAGGGCTCAACCATCTATTAACAGAGCTCTGTCACATATAGTTACTGCATTCTGTTGAACGAAAGAAACCAGAAAGAGGACAGAGTCTGTGATGCCATTTATATGAAGTTAAAGAAGAGGCACATCTAATCCATGCACAGAAGTCAGAGTGGCCCCTGCCTCTGGGTGGGGTACAAGGGCACTTTCTGGGGTGACAAGGCTACTCCCTATCATCTGGCTACAGGGTGTATGCATATCAAAACTTCACCAAGATGTACACCTAGGTCTAGTGCGCTTTGCTGCACATAAGTTATACCTCAATAAAAATAACAATTAAAAAGCTGCATTTATAAAGAATTTTTAATAACATGAGGACATGCCTATACTGTAATCTTTAGCAAAAAAAAAAGCAGCATAAAGAACTGGAATGTGTGTGAGAACAATTAATCAGAAAGTATGCAAGGGAAAAGGTGTGGATTAAAACACATCATGTGTTAAGAGGGACTGTTTTGAGATTGTGAGAATGTCTAATTTTTTCCATACTTTCTATTTTTCTGTTTTTCCTAACTTGATACAATAAGCATGTGTTGGTTTTAGAATCAGACACCTGTTTTAAAAACTAAAAGATTCATTTGCTATTTTTTCAGTCCATCTCACTGTTGACATTGACCTAGAGTCAGCGTGAGACCGTCTGTTTGTGTGAGCTGCTGTGTGGCAGGGTTTCAGCTCACTGAGCTCATGCAGTTGGCCCTTTGAACCCAAGGAAGAGACTCAATGTCCTCCCCATCTTGTGGATGAAGCTCTGAGTCCAGAGAGAGAAGCAGCCCTCGGAACTCGGGTGTAATGACTCAAAGTGGAGCAGCTACTGGAAGCCTAGCCAGCACCCCACAAGGAGGGCTGGGCATCAAGTCCAGAGTAGCAAACCAGTCAGAAGATCATTTCTCATGGAGAGTCTGAAGGCCATACATACATAACAGAACCAGAGCCCTGCAAACTGGGAAACTGGGAGGGCCAAGGTAAAAAAAGAAGCGGAGATGGCAAAACTAAGTCACAGCATGATAAACTGCTGGTTTACTGTTGCTATTGTATCCAGAGCAATGTTTCATTGATTAAATGCTGAAGACGTTCCCACGGGTCCTCCCTTCCTTGTGCATCCCTGGGATGAACCCCTACCCCAAGAGGTGACCTGAATGTCCCCCTAAAAGGGGGTCACGCACCCTGCTAAGCTGTGCTTCCTTGTTTCAGCCTGTGAATCCTCACCCTGTATTGCCCAAATGTGGTATTTTCCAAACCAACTTGGCCATGGAGTCATTTTGTATTTAAGGGGAGAGGCCCCTTGGGGCCCCCAAGTCTAGCACATCATTTCACAGAATGGGGAAATAGAAGCTCAGAGAAGGGAAGTATCTTGCCAAGGGCACACAGTGAGCCAGCAGCACAGTATGGGCAACTTCGAGCCTGCTCCACTACTCCATGCTGCCCTCTGGGGGTGAGTGTGCCCTCAACTCCACAGCCACCCCGATGACAAGACCCACAGAACACAGGGCAAAGCCCCAGCTCCACATCGTGAAGTATCAATACAATACAAAGCAACCAATGCCACACATAGAAAAGCAACATTTGTCTGGCAGCATCTGAGAGTTCTGCCCAGTGTATTACCAGTGAACGTAAGGCTTTTCTCTTCCACCAGCCAAAACTATATTCCCCATTTCCTGTGAAATTCTGTATTAATTTATTTGCTACACATTTTGTGAACACTTTCTCAAGCATACTTTGTACGTCGCTGCTTAACTAGCCCACAGAGAGCCAGTACCTACAAAAGACTCTACAACTCGTTCTGTCGTTTGATCTCAACCACAGATCTGTCGAGTAGGTTTGTGTTTGGGGCTTTTTCCCCCCATTTTACAGGTAAGAAAACTAAGGCCTGGAGAGTTTCAGTAACTTGTACAAATCAGGTAGTAAAGAGTGAAGCCGGTTGTTAAGTCCAGCCTCATGACTAGAGTCCAGTTCTCAATTGCTGCCTCTTGTATGAACTTGAACATCTTCTTCATAACTCACTGTCCTGGTTGTGATTACCAGTTGCTGGGTCCTTCTGTGCTTTTCTGGCTTTTCCCAGCAGTCATATCCTTCCATTCTGTAAGCACCAGCCATTAGCTTCTCCCTTTCAGCTTCTATTTTGCTGATACTAATATGCTCTAGACAAGGACCCCACAGGGAACCAATTTTTTTAGAATTTTATATAATAAATCTCTCTAAGAAAGGATCACTGAATGATAACTAAGAGTCTGATGTTTACTGAGTGAGTATTATGTGCTAAATTCTGGACATGGATGCCTCATGTAATCTTCCCAACAAACCCATGAAGCAACTACCATTATTCAGCCCACTCCACAGATAAGAAAGCTGAGGGTAGGGCGAGGCTTCGAGCTCAGGTAACCTGACTGTAGAGGCCACTTTCACAGGTTTGGGGTCTCCTCAGATCACAAGCCAGTGCTTCTTATTCTGTGGCGCTGGCTCTCCACTATGTTCTTGGTTTTGTGGTCTACAATTAAGGTTTATAGATAAGTAACCAACCACCAAGGAAGCCTGGGGTGACTGCATATAATATTAAAATAGAATCTTGAACTTGACCCTATTCTTCTGCCATTTGTTGCCTGTTTCGTGTTGAAAAATTCTCACAGAAATTCCAGATAGACTGTATCTTGGAGTGAGGAACTCTGCTGCCTACATCCCTGGCAGAATACAGGCACTCACAAATGCCTGCTGGCTTGGAGGGCTGCAAAACAGTGGATAGGGAGAGCGAAAATTCATAATGACATGCTCCCAAGATGCTTCATCTGGAGAAAGATGGGCAACATGTTTAGCTCACAGGTAAAGGTATAGTAAAAACCCTTAAGCAACCAGTTATTTTAGTTTGCAGAGGAAAACAGTATCGGGTAGTGAGCATATGTGTGTGAGTTGTGGCAGGCAAGGGGGGTGAGGGGAGAGCAGATAAAGGGGAGCACGGGGTTAAGGTGATGTTCCCTTCACTTCAAAGTTGGTTTCAGCCGGCTTTCATGGAAAACAAATGGCAAGGGGGTCAGAATCTCTCACCCTTTGAGCCTCCCTATTGATAAGCCCTGCGGTCTTAAGCCCTCCTAATCATTTGCTTCTTGGAGAGCAGTTTCTTTCAGTAAAATGAGGGCTTTTGACTAGATGGACATGAATGTTCTTCTAGTTCTACTACCCTTCAATTCTTTCTGTTTTCCCTTCAATTCTTTCTGTTTTCTAACAGACTGTGGTTGGATGAACTGAGAACCAAAAAGAAACTGTGTAATCAGGGAAGCCCATGAATAAGCTTTCAGACCAGCTATCTATTTTCTAGTCTATTTCAAGCTCAATTTTTCTTTCTTTTAGAAAAAAGGACTGTTCTCTGATGATTTTCTGCACTGCCACATACTTATTCATTAAAACTCCGCCCCCAAGTCAGAAGAAACTGTGCATTTCCTACTTTTATGCTGTATGTTTGATCTGCACAGCTCAACTGGTCAGAGGAACTGAGACATCTGTCCCCCTGCGAGAATCTCTCTCGGTAAGTCATCTCTCAGCCACTTTGCCTATTACTTAGCTCAGCTTGTGTGATGAGTAAAAGCCTTTGCAGGAAACCATGGAAGACATTAGAAAAACACCAGGTGCTCGCTGAACTATCTTAAAATATTATCTCTAAGGAAAACGTTAGAATTCAGAATGGTTTCAGACTGTGATAACATCAAAGATACAAAACATGATTATGAATGAAAGACTTTAAAGGGAGCAATATTACTTTAAAAAGCCCTCACCTTTCATAAGAAAGATTTTTCAGAGAGATGATGATTATTGGCCAAAACCTTGACAGAGATTATCTTCTGGTAAAGAGAACTAAAACCTCCTCATCAGGATGCCCTCTGAACACACGCCTAACCAGAAGTTGCGTCTAAGTCTTATTCTTTTTTTTTTTTTTTTTTTTTGGCCAAGAAAAGAAGGAAGCCTGAAAATTGTCCAAATTAATAACAAGTTACAAATATCAAATGAAGTTTCACGGCATATTCAGTGTATGATTCTTTTTCTGGCTCAGAATGTAAAGGTGAGATTTTCTGTGTGCTTCTCTCAGCTGCCTAATCTGAGGTACCAGGAGCTTGAGACTCACAAGGACTAACTAGGGAAAACTCTCAATCAAGCAGTGGAACTTAAATAGACCAGGCAAGTCAGTGGGTTGTGAAGGGACTGAGCTAACCCAGGATGTATGATGGGAGATGAAACACTGTCCCCTTGGCCGTTTCTTATGTATGTGTGGGAGCTCTTAATTATAGCAGCTCAGAAACTACAAACACAAACTTCAGAGAAAATGTGAGAATGGCAGTCTGGATTTCACAACTGGCTGCTGGTTCCTATGACCTTCTCAGGGGACTCCGGCATCAGCCTGTTTCATTTTGACTACACTGAGGCACCAGGCTGACAGTCCTGTTTTTAGTTCTCTCACCAAAGAGTGAAAGACAGGGGACCACGACGGATAAGAGTACAGGCTGCCTGCATTCAAAATTAGTTGCTTCCTCACTGTGTGTCTTTGGCGAAGTTACTCAACCTCTCTGTGCTCTGAGGTCCTTATTTGCAAAATGGGGACAATAACCTGACCTGCCTCACTGGGTCACCTTGAGGATTAACTGAATGAATGGAAGTGAAGCTTGGAACGGTGTTTGGCAGGCAGAGCACCCTGGGGAACTGTTCATTACCACCAGCACGCTCGTAGTGATGCTGTGTGTCAACTAACTCCTGGGAATGGCAGCTCCAGAACAGATTGTAAGACAGTGTCGGACGGTGCCTGACCCAGTTTCTGGACATTGTTATCACAGCTTCATTCACTCCACATGGCTATGCAACATCAGATTTTATTTGGTGAGATGATACTCTCCATCTAGTAAGCAGAGAAGCAGGCAACAAACATCCCTTACTACAGAAGTTCACTGTTTGACCAAAAAAGGGACTTAAGTTAAATGTAGAAATCTATGTATCAACTTTTAAAATCTACTGGTGTGGGCTTCCCTGGTGGCGCAGTGGTTGAGAGTCCGCCTGCCGATGCAGGGGACACGGGTTCGTGCCCCAGTCCGGGAAAATCCCACATGCCGCGGAGCGGCTGGGCGCATACGCCATGGTCGCTGAGTCTGCGCGTCCGGAGCCTGTGCTCCGCAACGGGAGAGGCCGCGACAGTGAGAAGGCCGCGTACTGCAAAAAAAAAAAATCTACTGGTGTTTAAGATAGTTTGCATTCATGACAGACTGTTAAGGACATTCTAGGCTTTATAAAAGATCTCTTCTTTATTCACAGAGTCGAGCAAAATGGATTATCAAACATCAAGTCCCCTCTACGACATTGATTATGGTATGTCAGAGCCCTGCCAAAAAGTCAATGTGAGACAAACTGCAGCCCAGCTCCTGCCCCCGCTCTACTCGCTGGTGTTCATCTTTGGTTTTGTGGGGAACACTCTGGTCGTCCTCATCCTGATCAACTGCAAAAAGCTGAAGAGCATGACTGACATCTACCTGCTCAACTTGGCCATCTCTGACCTGCTTTTCATCCTCACCATCCCGTTCTGGGCTCACTATGCTGCAGACCAGTGGGACTTTGGGACTATAATGTGCCAGTTTTTCACGGGCTTCTATTTCATTGGCTTTTTCTCTGGAATCTTCTTCATCATCCTCTTGACAATTGATAGGTACCTGGCTATCGTCCATGCTGTGTTTGCTTTGAAAGCCAGGACGGTCACCTTTGGGGTGGTGACAAGCGGGGTCACCTGGGTGGTGGCTGTGTTCGCCTCTCTCCCAGGAATCATCTTTACCAAATCCCAAAAAGAGGGTTCTCGTTATACATGCAGCCCTCATTTTCCATCCAGTCAGTATCATTTCTGGAAGAATTTCCAAACTCTAAAGACAGTCATCTTGGGCCTGGTGCTGCCACTGCTTGTCATGATCGTCTGCTACTCGGGAATCCTAAAGACCCTGCTTCGGTGTCGCAACGAGAAGAAGAGGCACAAGGCCGTGAGGCTCATCTTTGCCATCATGATTGTCTACTTTCTCTTCTGGGCTCCCTACAACGTCGTCCTTCTTCTGAGCACCTTCCAGGAATTCTTTGGCCTGAATAACTGCAGTGACTCTAATAGGCTGGACCAAGCCATGCAGGTGACAGAGACCCTGGGGATGACACACTGCTGCATCAACCCCATCATCTACGCCTTTGTCGGGGAGAAGTTCCGAAGCTATCTCTTGCAGTTCTTCCGAAAGCACGTTGCCAGACGCTTCTGCAAAGGCTGTCCAGTCTTCCAGGGAGACGCTCCAGAGCGAACGAGCTCCGTTTATACAAGATCCACGGGGGAGCAGGAAATCTCTGTTGGCTTGTGACCTGACTCAGTTTTTATATGCAGACTAGGGGCGGGAGCGGTTTTTTTAAAGAGGAAGCTACTGCCATAGAGGGTCTAAGTTTCATCCATTTATTTGGCATCAGCTCTAAGTGTATTAGATATTTCAAGCTCATCAGTTCTAGAAAGCCAAATCAAAACACGTGATGAAATAGCAACCTTCTCACCTCCCCTCCACATACATCAATTTATTGGCAAACTCTCCCTTCACTGCAAAAGTTCAATATTAAAAAAAAAAAACCCTCAGAGAATTGCTAATTCCTGAGTTTGGTTACCTGAACGGGAATAACAAAATGAACTGAGGAAAGTATTGTATAGTTTCTTATCGGTGTAGGGCAACATCCAGGTTGCAAATGTGCTTAAAATAGATCTTTCTCTTGCCATGGGGAGAAAAGACATGCCCGTGATCAGTTAAGAAATGACACCTTCCATGTGGGATCTCCCCTCCAAGGTGTGGTTAATAAGTTCCACAGACATTCACACCAGGGGAGAGCCTGTGGCGTGTTAAGAGCTGGGAAGGCTTCTTCGCAGAGAAGGGATTGGAGGTGGATGGTCTGTTGGTGGAGGGGAAGGTGAGGTCCAGGCTGCAGGCACCGCCCTGGCAAAGACTGGCTGTGGGGAGATGTGCGCTGGTTGGGGGAACCCCAGGGGAGGAAGGATGAGGTGAGAGCATGAGGAACCTGGACAGCGCTGCTCATCAAAGTCCAAGAGCAGAGCAGGGAGCCCTTGCCAGTGTTGCAGAAGGCTCATTCCACAGCCAAAGGATGGCCTGGAAAGGTGAGCATTCAGGGCAAGGAGACCAAAACAATCTGATCGAGTGAGGAGGCTCCACTCAGGTCGAGGCGCAGGAGATGGGAAGGAGGGGTGCATTCTCACAGCATTTAGGATGAGAGTCAGCAATAGTTGGGGCAGATTTGGCTTGGCGGTGAGGAGCAGAGAAGAGTCAGAGTGAACCCCCAGATTCCATGCGAGCATCAGAGATGCCCTAAAAGAGACACCAAGAAGGAGGAGGTGGTTTAGGTCAAAACAGGAGTTGGTGGAAGAGAAAGTTGGTGGTCTGTGAGCTGAACACAGCCCTAGGCACACAGACCCTGGGCTGCCTGTCACTGACTGCTCCTGCCCCCAGAGCAGTCCGTCCCATCCAGGCTTGAATCATGAGGCATCTCCAGGGGGCTTTGAAACACCAGATTTACGAATGCACGAGCCTGAGGTCCAGGAACACTTTTAGGTCAGATATGACATCTAGGTGAGGACTGATTACATAGTTAATAAAAATCCAGAGCTTTCTAAGCACTGAGTAAAGAGGTCCCCAAGAGCTGCAGGAAGACTGAATGACTTTCTGCCTGCCAGGCGCACCACTATTTACGGTTTTCCGGATTTAACTATCAATAGACAAAGGGAAGAAGGACACACTCATTTGGAAACAGGCTGCCTCAAGCTTTATAAGCCACAAAACGTGCAATTTACTAACCTCTGTGTTTCAGGCTGAGTGTGGAGGCTTTAGATACACCTTCCAGGCACCATCTCCAAACAAAGCATATCCAAACACTAAGAGACTTATTCATTTCAAAGAGAGAATTAAAATTTTTTTGCAGTTGCTACTTACGTTATTTTGTATATGCCTAAGATTGTTTTGAATTCAGGGGTAGCTAAGACTATAGTTGTAAAGATTAGGTGGGAAAATGTAAAGGAGTGAGAATCCCTCAGGAGATTAAGGTGTCAAAATAAGAGGTACTACTGATTTTTCTCCAGCTCTAAAATGTGAATCTTGAGGGTTGTGGCTGTCAATGGGAAGTGACTGGAAGGACCTTTTCTTTTGCCCTTAAGGTTGTTGAGAGTGCATATATGACACATGACCCTCACCTATGAGTCAATTCAAACATTCTGATATCTTTGTGTGTGTATATACATATAAACATATGTATGTATATATACACATATACATATACATGTATATGACATTCTTACATATATAGAAAGTTACAAACTGCTTAGAAGAAAATATGTATCTAATAAAAACCCTGTAAAATAACTGATTGTATTCTTGTTTTTTCAGCCAAGTTTACATTTAGAAAATAGCACATAAACTTGTGAGAGCATTTTGTGTAGCTGTTTTGGAAAATTTCATACACACACACAAACACACATATTGAGAATTATTTTTCTAATTATTTTTAAAAGTTAACCGTCTCCCTGGCTCAAATTGCCAGAATAATTTGTTTTTAAAGATGCTACTTCCCAGAGTGGTGATTCTGAACAATTGACCCTGAAAACTTTTAAATTTCAAATTTAATTCTACTCAAGCAAAAGAACTGACTTTTTTTTTTTTAAATCAATGTGTGATTCAGCATATGCCAGCTGTCTATGCTTGAAAATGAAGAAGACATATAATGTCATAACCTGGTCATTTATCTGCAGTCTTGAGTTACAGATACATAATGCAGGAGGAAGAGGTTGGTGGCTATAAAGATTACTTTTCTTTCATTTAAAATCTCTTCCCAAAGCTTGGCTGTAATTTCAGCGATGGCAACGGTGCCCATGTGAACTTCTGTGAACGTGTCTCTCACCCTCAAGGAGGACAGGTGCTCCATGTGGAGGTGACCTGGCCAGGCACATTCACACTGGTTTTCCCCCTGCTCTCCTTTCCCCTTCCAGAGTGGACTCTAGAGTTGGCCAGCGTCCTACATGCAGGTCTGTGAAATGAGCAGCAGACAAGGACAGCTGGAGCTGGTCCTTAGGACAGCTTCTCCCTTCTCCCTTCCTTCCACCTCATAGGATACAAGGAGGCATGAACCAATGAAGGCTGGAAGAGGGCTGAGAGCAGAGGGAAGGGCCAGGGAGAAGGCAGGCCTGCCCCATATGACAAAGGCAGCTGCCACAGGGAGACTGGAAAGTGTCCGTTTTTATGGCTGGTACGCATGCACTTCTTATCCTCTTTCCCTCTGAAAAAATGAATCCAACGTTAACATGAAGAAAAAGCTACCCAAAGTGCCTGCAGCCTTTCCAGGGTGCATACCCCATGCTCACCCCTCGTTTGCCTGGATCCTCCATGCCCCTTGCTCTGCAGGCCCCTCCTCTGTCCACCTCTTCTCTGCCCATCCCTTAGATCCACAAACAAGTGTGAACTCATTATGGCCTGCAGGTTCTGACTCCATTCACTGCCTCAACTCAGAGGCCCCATCAAGGAGGGGGTTTTGTATGTGCCATGGAGAAAGTCAAAGAAAAGGTAAACGTCCTTAGCAGGGAGCAGTAATGTGCAAATTCATAAACTAGGATTCTGTTGACATCTATATTCCAAGGGTTCTCAGTAGAAGCAGCTCTGACTAAACTAAAATGTACTGGCATTTCTACTGATTAAATTAATAAGTCATTTACTTTCTATCTGAAGGAAGGACAGACTCCCCAACATGAACATCAACATTCAAATGTTAACCCTTCTAATGAAGACATCAGACACCACTGAAGTGAGATGTGAGCCAGAGAACAAGTCTTGAACTTCCTAACTGCTCTGGCTCATAGTCTGATAACATATCTTTTACCTACAGTTCAGGGTTTGCAAAGAGCTCCTATAACCCTCAGGGGCGAGGGTGGACAGAAGAGGCAAAAAGAGGCATTTCCATAGCTCCTTTGCAATTAAATAAAATTCACTATAAAAGTCTTGCTTGTTTTTTTCCAAAATACTGTCAAACTTTAATATATTGCATTACGTATATGTCATAATTGTGCCACATTTTCCATTTTCCTTAATTTGTTGTAAGCATATTTACAAGTCTTACTTATATTTGGCTCCATATTGTTACTACTTTGAGAATAAGTTGTGTCGCTGTGATTCTGTCATGTTTCAGGAACTTCTTTTTGTCTCCTTTCTTAAAGTGGTTAACTAGTTTTTTAAAGCACACACGTAAAACATGTTTTTCACATTAAATTCAATGGGAAGCCCTTCAAAGCCATTAAGAACCTTGGGCTATACTGCCCCCCTGTGGCCACTCAGTAAACCAACAAGGCGGCCAGCAGTCATCTTTGACCACAGAGAATGTAGACAGGGGGCATTTTTACACTCAGCCGTTTAATCTGTCTCTGCTGGCACCACTCCTGTTGTGGACAAGAAGTATTTCCACAGCAGCTCGGGGTGGATGATGCACAACTCATTCTTGTTATTTGTGAAGAACAAGAGGAGCATCAGTGGAGGCCACACTGATGCCTGCAGGGAAGGTCCCAGCTGCCCAGGGCCAATCCCTACAGATCTGGCCAATCTCTGGGATTCTGATTTGATCAGTCTGCAATGAGGCCTGTGGTTTTGACTTTCAGAAATTCCCCAGGTGATTCTAAGTGTCACCAAGTTTGAAAACCACTTGCTTACAGCCCGTCAAACCGAAAGCAGGTTCGAGAGACGGCTGATGTCTGAGGAGGATGCTGCCTGGCCTGGAAGTGGGTGGCATGTGGGCCCGGTAGACTCTGGATTCAGATCCTCAATTCTCATAACGACACGTTGACTCTGTCCTCCCCCAAGCTGGTTTTAAAAGCGTGTAAATTTAGACTTAATTGGCAATATAAAGTATCTGTATTTGAGGCTCCAAATATTTCGCTTTCATTTCTGGTTTTGGAGTATGTTTTCACCCATCCATTCCAAGTGAAAAGTAAATGAAAGTGGGATGTCTGGTGCCCATGCTGAGCTTGACGGCTTCAACTTCAACAGAGAACAAGTCCATCATGTACAAAAGGTCTGGCTGAGATGGTTTACAAGTGAATATAGATTTTGCTTCTGTTGGCAAAGAATACTCCCCTCATTTCCTCCTCCCTCCAGTGAGCCCCACCTTTAACCAGGACCAGTAAAAAGCATTATATCCAAAGAACCAGGTAACTCTGGGAGTCCCTGTCAACCCTGGGTGAGTCAATGATAATTCTGCAGAGAAATCAACAGTTTTAAAACAGCAGTTGTTCCTATTTAGTCTAAAATTCCTCTACTTGTGTTTACTGCCACTTACCTAATATTCTTCAAAAATTCCTTTTAAGAAAATTATGACTTTTTCTAACATATAATCAAATCAGGGCTCTGTTGATTGGTTAACTCACTCCTTCATGCAGGGTACAAAGTAGACCCTGGTAGACGAAAGAGCAGGTATTTAAAAATCAGACTGGGACTTCCCTGGTGGTACAATGGTTAAGACTCCACGTTCCCAATGCAGGGGGCCCGGGTTTGATCCATGGTCCAGGAACTAGATCCCACATGCATGCTGCAACTAAGAGTTCCCATGCCACAAGTAAGGAGCCCACCTGCCACAACTAAGGAGCCCACATGATGCAATTAGGAAGCCAGCGAGCCACAACTAAGGACCCTGCCTGCTGCAACTAAGACCCAATGCAACCAAATAAATAAATAAATAAATATTTAAGGAAAAAAAAATCAGACTGACCTGAGCTCCAGCCTTGAGACTGTGGGAGCTTGTGGAAGTGACTTTTTAAAGACTCTGGATCTCAGATTCCTTTCCTGTAATTTGGGGTACTGTTAATATCCACCAGTGAATTATGTTGGGATATGGTGTCTAGACCAGCACTATCCAGTAGGATTTTCTGTAATGATGGAAATGCTCTGTATCTGCATTGTCCAATACAGCGGCCACCAGACTAGTGCAAAATGTGGCTAATGTGACTGTGGAACTAGGTTTTTTATTTTATTTTAATTAATTTAATTTTAATATGGCCAATGGCTATATTAATGGACAGTGCAAGTCTGGCATACAACAGATACTCATAAATATCAGTAACACTTGGACTGGCATCAAGGATTCCTATGTTTAAATTCCTAGGCACATTACTAAATGCTTCTAAGCCTGTTTCCTCATCTGTAATATGTGGCTAATAATAATACCTACCTCACAGATTGGTTCAGAGGATTAAACAGAAATTGCACGTTAATGGCTTAGCGCAGTACCTGGCAAACAGAAAGACTCTCTTGTAACTGTCGGCTGCTTTCCTAATAATGGCTGTTTGCTCTTTACACTAGGACCCCCCACCCCACCCCCAAAGAATGCTCTTCAACATGGTGGGCAATCCAGCTCACTTTCTGTAGTGGAATAGAAGCACTGCAGACCTGAGAGGGCTCTTTGAGTGTGAAATCAAACACCATGGATTTACAGTAATAGATGGAAATGGCCTCCCAACGTTATGGCATTGTGTTCAATCCATTCGACCTTATGGATCTCCTTTGAAAAGCCTTTCAAGGGTAATTAACCTGAAAATGTAATTCTGGCTGGATGCAGACCCTGTAGCTCAAAGCAAAATGGGAGATGGAGGTGTGGGTGGCAGGCCAACTCCCCTCCCCTGCCTCTGGGATTCTGACAGAAGCTTACACACAAGGAGAATCAAGAACTAGGTTAAATATTGAATGTACAATGAGCTCTGGCAAAGTAACATGGGCAGATGTGGCTTAGACAGGAAGGCAATGGGGTTTCTCACCACTGTCCTCCATCTAGATCTGGGACCTCACCCCCAGGTGAGCCCGGGGAAAGGGGAGCAATCAAGAGACCCTTGGCCCACTCTCCTCCCATGGAAGCTGGGACAGTCAGGGGTGGGAGAGGGATGACAAGTGTCCCCGTCAGCCCTTCCCTGAGAGGGAGGGGGGACTTGGGCAGAGGCTCTGCCCTCCGTGGAGCAGAAGCAGAAACCTGGGGAAATGGGAAGTGAGGGAGGTCTCTCTAGTCCCATTCAGCTGTGCATTAACTGTCTGCAGCTCAACATTCATTCATTCATTCATTCAACAAACATCTGTGGAGGGCCTACTACGTGCAAGACAGTAACCATTCCATGAAAGGGAGTCTGTCCTCACGAGATTCGCTGTTAAGAGAGAAAGGCAGGCAAATAAACCAAGTGACCTGGTGTTTGAAGAGTGCGCTGTGAACGAGGTACAGGGAGGAGAGTGAGCTCTCCCAGCCCGAGTACAAGGGCCCGGGGAAGGGAGCCTGCAGGAGGCAATGTGTACTTGAGCAAGGGCTGCTGAGAAGATCCTTAGGTGGTCATGGGAGAGGGAACAAGTGTGCAGAGGTGACCGAGAGCAAGGCACAGGCCAGGGGCCTCAAGTGGCACGGCCAATGAGATAGGTAGATGGATAGACAGATATACAGACTATGTGAGTGTGGGGGGAGTGGGCATTCTCCCAAGGGAGGTCAGGAGTGGTGGCCAGTACAGAGAGGGCAGGACCAGGAAGTGTCCCCGCCAGGCTTCCCCTGGGCAAACCCTCTGCCCTGCCTTTGAGCAGAAGCAAAACACAAGGTGATGGGGAGCCGGGAGTCTCCCCAACATACTACCCAAGTGCATTAGCTATTTATGATTCCACATTCCCCAATTACTCATTAATTCAACATTTACTGAGTGCCTACTTGTGAAATGTCTGTGTCCAGCTCTCAGGTGTGGATTCCTTTCTGCTGGCCACGGGAAACCCCTGACACCATTAGACCCCACCAGCTTTGCTTTTCAGAAAAAGTCTGTCTGTAGGTCAAAAGGAGAGACTCAGGGAACGTCACAAACCAGAGGTGGTAGGGTGAGAAAAGCCAAGGATCACATGGGCCCCAGGGAATGAGGTTTCCATGGAAGCAGAGTTATTTCCAGACATCTAAAGCTCTCTGCTTTTAGTGCCAGTGTTTTTATCATGGCCATTTTATAAGGAGAGCCTGTCTACCATCTTCTGCTTGTATCTACGCCTCCTTAAGTAGATTACACTGAACAGAATGTACTTATTCCTTACTGTCCAGCATCACTGTCCTGAGCACAGGTCGTGGAGGGGTGGGGACATGTCTGCACCTGCAGACAAGGCCCCAGGCTCTCCGAATTCTTGGATCTGGTTTTGTAACTTCCCTGTCTCTCCTCTTGCTCTAGTTTGCAGGTACCAAAGGGAATAATTTAAAAGTCTCCTTCCCACTCCTATCTCCAGTTCCCCAGTTTCCTACCCTAGAGGCAATGAAGTTACCAGATTCTTATCATTCAGGAGATATTTCCTGCATATATAAGCAAATTCTGCATCCCTATCTCCTACTTTTACACAAATGCTAGTACAATATACTACACCTTGGTTCTTTTCACTTTATGATCTTGGGCAACTTACTTAAGCTCTCTGTGCCTCACTTTCTCTATCTGTGAAATAGGGATAATACCAACCCCACAGATTGTTCTAAGGAGTAAATAAATATATTAACTGGCATATGGCAATATGTGACATGTACTAACTGTCCCATGACAGCCACTCAGAGAATTTTAGCTATTGTTGTTGTTTGCCATTCAGAAAGATTTTATTTTTATGCAAGTGAACTTACTTTTTCTTTGGATTCTGGGTTTTGTGGCATGTTCAGAAAAGCCTTTCCCACTCTGAGATTGCAAAAGACTCTGTGTTTTCTTGGCTTCATTTTTTTTTTAGATACAATTTTTACTGCTCTCTCTGGGATTTATCTTGGAGTATGGAGTGATGAGGGGATCTAAGACATCCCCCCCCCCAGGGGGCACACAATCATCCAAGACCATTTGTTAAATAATTTTCCTACTAACTTAAAATGCCATCTCTCTAATATTTTAAATGCCCCTCAATGTCTGGCTCTACTTCTGTACTTTCAGTTAAATGACTGCATCCTGGGGTGCCATTTAACACGTTTCTCTGTGCCCTGTATTTTCTTCGAATTGGTTGTTACATCTGCAGGTGTGATTCCCTGGGGAGACACCTCATGGCTGGGGCAAGCTCTTCCATCGCTCCACACAGGGGGTGCACTGTCACCATTACTGTGATGTCAGTGTTGAGCACTGGGCTCGGGGCAGTCATATCAGTTAGAGAGCCCCCCTGCCAGCCTTTGGTGGTCTTTCAAGGGCACTGCAGTGGACACAAATTAGAGAAGCGACCTGCCTACACTGAAGTCTGGGTGTATGATACCCAGGTGAGCCAGTCAGATCCTGCTCCCAGAGATGATGACCATGACTGGGCCCCAGAGCAGCAGGCAGTGACCTGGAGAGAGTACCAATAACTGCCTGGTGGGGGGTGCAGGGGGAGGCTGTCCCAACACAGAACTGCCCCAGGTCACATCTTTCCCAGGGCCAGATGCTTGGCAATTCCTCCTCTCCTGTGATCAACCCCCAAGAATCTGCCAGCACTTCCCTTCAGTGCTGGGTAAGCCTGAGTGGCTCTCTGTTTGCACATAGGGCGCCTTCAGGAATACAGACAATACAGTCATAGAAGTCCCTGCTTCCCCCACACGTGCAGCAGAAGCACTTCTCCACACCACACTTTCCAGCGGCTCCCTTCTTTTTCCAGTTGAGTGGAAGGTTTCATCCACAGATGCACAGATATTTGTTCACCAGCTATTGTGAACTGAATGTCTGTGACCACCACCATCCCCCTCACATTCATTTGTTGAAATCCTAACCCCAATGTAACCCCAATGTGAAATCCTAACTCCAATGTATTTGGAGGTGAGGCCTTTGGGAGGTAATTAGGTCATGAGGGTAGAGCCCTCATGATTGGCATTAGTGCCCTTATAAAAGAGACAGGAGAGCTTGCTCTTTCTCTGCTCTTCCCCTGTGAGGACACAAGGAGAAGATGGACATCTGGAGGCTTTCACCAGACACCAGACCTGCTGGCACCTTGATCTTGGACTTCCCAGCCTCCAGAAGTGTGAGAAATAAATGCCTATTGTTTAAGCCACCCCGTCTACAGTGATTGGTTACAGCCAACCCAAAGTGACCAAGACACCAGGCATTTCACTACAAAGTGTTTCTATCTATCTATCTATCTATCTATCTATCTATCTATCTATCTATCTATTGGCTGTGCCAGGTCTTAGTTGCAGCACGCAGGCTCTTCATTGTGGCATGCGGGCTCTTAGTTGCGGCACGCAGACTCTTAGTTGCAGCACGCAGACTCCTTGGTTGCAGCAAGCGCACTCTTAGTTGCAGCATGCATGCAGGATCTAGTTCCCCAACCAGGGATCGAACCCGGACCCCCTGCATTAGGAGTGCGGAGCCTTACCCACTGGACCACCAGGGAAGACCCCAAAGTGTTTCTCTGTCCTTTTGGAAACTGCTTTTTTAAGGGATCTATATTAATTACAAAATAATATCATTTTTGGAAAGTGAACCCTTCTGCCCCTCTTAAAGTGCTGTCCCCCACCGCATAGTTTTCCTCCTCTATCAAAACCTCCTCTCCCATTTTTCACCCAGCACAGGGTAACTAACAGATTACAGTGGAAAAGTGTCACTAATTCGGGGGATTTGCATTTTAAGTTAATCATTTATATATCCAAAAATACTTATAGAGAAGCTAGTGTGCTGGTGCTAGGGTCACAATGGGGCGTGAGTTCCTGTGTTCACGGAATGATATAAGAGTCTAGAGACAGGAGCCAGAGAAGTAAACAGACAATTGTACAGCATAGAGTGAGGCATGCTCCAGCACCGAGCAGGGCTTCCCAGCCCAGTGCTGGGCTGTCAGAGTTGGCTTCCTGGCAGTGATGATGGCTCAGCGAAAGCCTGAAAACCAAGGAGGGCCTTCTGACAAATCAGGGTTAAAACAGGTCCCATGCTCAGAAGCATGAATGAAACTATTTTATAACCAGACATACTTTTCCTCATTCTGAGCTGCATTTGTTTCAGAACACAAAGTTCCATTCCATCCTTCCTAGCATGTTCAATCCAACTCCGTGATTTTTCAGCTAAATTCAGGATGCATACAACTCATTTTCTGCTCGGTGCTCCGTTGCCAAAAGTTTTTCCCTTTTCCCCTGACTCCCATGGTTGATTCTTCTAGTGTAGTGGATCTCAACCAGGGGATGACTT
The DNA here is from genome assembly GCF_949752795.1 of Hyperoodon ampullatus. NCBI lineage: Eukaryota > Metazoa > Chordata > Mammalia > Artiodactyla > Ziphiidae > Hyperoodon > Hyperoodon ampullatus. The sequence goes on along the minus strand of NC_136923.1, from coordinate 42,038,435 downwards.
TCCTCCAGGGGCCACCCAGCCACATCTGGAGACATTCCAGTTGTTACAACTTGGGAAGAGACTAGGGGTGCTGCTCAGCATCCTACAATCCCCCACAACAAAACTGTATCCACCCCAGCTGTCAGCAGTGCCAAGGCTGAGAACCCTCCTCCAGCCTCAGCAAGGAGGACCCTGGATCAGGCCCCGCACAGACTGCTGCAGCTAACTCCAGACTCACGGAACATTCTGGACACTCTGCATGGCCACAGGAGACTCAGGCTATCCACAGGCAACCATTCCTGTCACTCCACCACTTCCACAGCCTTTCCACACCTGATGATGCAGGACAAGCCCACAGTGGTCCCACCAAAGATGCTCTCAGCTTCCCTACAGCATGTGCAGACCTAGTGAGTGTGTGTTCCCTGTGCCCCCCAAGCCCCCTTGGCCAGGTGACCTTAGAACACAGCAGTTCCAGATATCTTTCTCAGTGATCCAGTTTGTGTGCATATGGGGCTGGGGGGGAGGGGGCTATTATATGAAGAGAAATTACAAGGAAAAGTGTATATATGTGGGATGAATGGAAGAATTTCAATGGAAACAGTGTATGAGAAAACACAGAGGCACAGAGAAGAGGAGGCTTCAGGGAACAAATGGTGAGTGGTTTCATGACAGGGGAAAGTGAGAAGGGAGTGGAAAAAACTGGGACTGAAGGCTGGTGAGTAGAGGACAAATGAGTACGGGCCTCATACACCCTGCTAAAGGAGTGCAGACCAGTGGGGGAAGAGGGGGCTTTGAAGCCAGGGAGTAAACACATACTTTGGACCCTGAATGGCCCTGGCGAGTAGCAGATGTGCCGGAAGAAGACGAGAAGGGAGGCAGGGACCGTAGGCGGAGGTTTTGGCAGTGCTCTTTCTGGGACACAACGGGGGCCTCTACCAACATAAAGAGCTCTGTATGGAGAGAAATAAATGTATTTGAAAGCTACGAGGGAGAACCACTCATTAAGATTTGGATTTAGGGAGTGAGTGAGTAGCGGAGGTCAAGGCTTGGGCCCCAGCCCAAAGGGATGGAGAGCACTGGCTCCAGGATGTGGGGTGATGGGTTCAATTTTTTGGACAGGTTGAGTGAGAAATCCTGGAGGACATTCAGGTGGCAGTGTTGAGAGATGCTGGATGTGCTGGCCTTGAACCCAGCAGAGCAAATGGGTGGAGATCCACATTTGGGGTCATAGGAAGTGAACACTGTTGGGGGTGGACAAGTGGTTCTAGACAGAACCCAGAGGAACACAGGCAGCAAAGGATCCCGAGAGGAGGAGAAGGAGAAAGTGGGCAGGGCAAAGCCAACTGCAGAGAAGAGAGCTCTGGGAGGAACAGGAAGTGTCAGTGATGTCTAATGCTGCCAAGCAAGATAAGAACGGAAAAAACATCTCCTGACCCCATGATGCAATCAGAAAGGCACAATAACTTAGTAGCTCCTGCCTTGTCTCTTCCTGGACCAACTCATGGCAAAGGAACATAGAATCATAGTTCCTCCTTCCCCCCGAAAAACATGATTTTTGTCTCCAAGTTTTGGGCTCTCCCGAGGGGACAGGACTGGCCTTTGTAGTCTGAAGGTCCTGGTTTACTGGTAGAGGGAAGTGCCTTTCCAATGATCTTTCCAGAGAGTGTGGCTGAATCCTATGGGACAGGAAGGGATGGGACCATGGACTCTGAGGCAGAGATAGGAGCCACCTCAAATAAGAGTCCTCGGAGGCCCCAGGGCCTGGAAGGAAATGGCTGCAGAGCCTCTGAGGAGACTCAAGGACCAGCCTGGAGGAGCACTGGGCAGGAGGGAGCACAGCCTGCAGTCTCCAAAACATGAGGCTCACATGGGCCTTGGCCCTTGGAGGGGCCCAGAGCAACCAGCCAGGCTGAGGACCAAGGCAAACCCCGTCCTGCAATTAAAATCTGCCATGATTTAATTCTGTTAAAGGAACTATTTTTAAAGTGAGACGCTACTTAGTTTATTACCTTTTACCACTATTTATAAGAAAAAAATTCTTATCTAATTAAGATACGGTTAGTATCCAATCAGTGACTGTCCAACACGACCGACCCTACGAAAGCTGGAGTGTGGCCAGTGAGGTGGGGAAGGAGAGGAGGAGAAGGGAATGTTGGGGGTGGGGGGCAGGAGGGACGAGCCACTTCCTCTTCCACTCTTCTGTTCACACCCTGATGACAACGGTGAGTAGTAGCCAAGGGAACGGTCAAGTGGAGTGAGCGGGCAGTGTGGCCTCGCTGTGCCCGTGACTCCTCCCCCGTACATCGTACACATGGGTTTCACGGTCTTACAACATGGTGGTGTTGAAAGTTTCAGTTTCCATTTCTTGTCATTCAGGGTAAATGAAAGGTGCAGGAAACCAGAACCCTCAGCCTGTGCAGCACTCTGCCCAGATGTCCACTTCAGTCCTGGGGACAGGGCTGCTGCCCCCCTCACTGGGAACCGCCCTCAGCCACCAAGACCCGCCTGCCCATGGGGTGGCTGAGGCCGATGACTGGCTGATGTGGGACTGCAGAGGCCGGGGCCCTTCTCTCACTGTGGGGATGGCGCTCAAGGACCACCCCGGAGCTCCACACAGGATCGGCTGAGACCTCACATTGTGCTGAGGTGTGTGCTGTACTCACATCGTGGTGGCTCCTCCCTCTGCCCGGTCCTGCCTCGCTCACTCCCTTACACGCGTGCCTCCTGGAAGCTGCCCCAACAAGACCTCCGCCCCTGAGAGCTCTGGATTACCAGGAACGCAATCTAAGGTAGTCTGATTCTTGGTTTCAACTTTCTCTTCCACAGAAACTCAATCACAGATGCCAGTAAGTAATAAAATGTCTCTACCTTGAATTGTGTTACTTTCCCTTCCCCTGATCCATCTCTGACATCCAAGTAGATGGTCCCTCAAGGACCTGAAAAAAAAGACACTAGGAGGAAAAGGGAGGAGAGGGGAAGAGGCCTACACACGCCTCGTCTGGCTAACTCCCATTCAGACTGTGGGCTTAGAAGACTCCCACTCCGGGAAACCCTGCCTGGTCCCTCTGGCTGGGCCAGGTGCCCCTGCTGACAGCGCCCACAGCTCCTGTGTTCTCCCCTAGTACAGCACATGACTCCCTGAATTATAACCAGGTATGCACCTGACCATCTCCCTCCGGAAAGTCAATGTCACGACGGCAGAAAAGAGGTCTACTTTGCTCGCCATTTTCTCCAGGGACCTGGCAAAGTTCCTGGCACTTGGGAGATGTGTCCTGCGGGGTCCTGGCAGCAAACAAATGGCACATGCAAATAGGGCAACCGAGGAAAGTTTGGTAAAAGGACTCTTTACAAAGATTTAGACAGGGCATGGGGAAACCACAGGACATAGTGCAGTACCTGATGCTAGTGAGAGCAGGCCGCCATTCCTGCTGCTAGGAAGAAAGAGCACAGGGCAAAGGAGGGGGCAGGGGCTGCTGTCTGACAAAAGCTGCTCACAGGTCGAGACACATCAGCCCCGCCAGGAAGGTGACCCCTGAGAGCCACCAGGAAGGATCCAGGGAGCTAAATCCCTTGACCTCACTTTCTAATCTCCTGCCTAAAACTCCCCATTGGCCAAACGCAACTGAAACTCAGAGGACAGAGGAGTCTGCTATTACAAGATAAGGCTCCCTGGAAATAAATCAAGGTGGAGGAAAGTAGAGAGTAGATACCGAAGAGCAAAAGGAAGATTTATGAGACAGTAGACACTAAGTACATGGGAAATGAATAAATGAATGATGTTTTTCAACAAATACGCATTGAAACACTACTCAGTGGATATTTATCATTCTGATCACTGTCTTCATGTAGATAAATCAAAGGCCGCACACATAAAAAGGCCACTAAGTGTAACTCCAACCTGTGGGCAGACAATAAGGCCTTAGGCTATGTGAGATGGGCATCTGGAACTGAGAAGTCCTGACAAAAAGCAAGCGCTTGGGAAAAGGTGGACCAGAAGAAATTTGTCCAGAGGCAGATAACAATAAGTAAGCTTACCTGTTTTTGCCTAGGCTCTACGTGGTAGGGGGAAAATCTCTGAGAATCCAAAACCTGCACCTCATGAAAATCTGAGGTTCAATTTTACAGTACCCTCAAAATGGGAGACCCCAAAACAGGCCAGGAAACCTCATCTCAGGCCATTGATATCTTAGTGCTCCTGGCTGAAACAAATGCAAAACTCCTCCGGAAGGGAGTGTTCCCACTTCAGGTCACGAAAAAGCTGCTGCAGAGAAAATCATCCCCAATAAAGATGAACTCACATTGAGACTACAAAACACACAAGGAAATGGACCACCATGAGTGACAGCTGGCAGGCCTAACAACTATAGGATTAGAACTCTGAAAGAGTTGATTAAATCATGATTTGATTAAAAGTATTTTTATAAGGACTCAAAATCCTAAAAAAGGAACAAAATATTATTACCAGAACCCACTCAGTGTATACAAAGGTATACTCCACTCTAACAGAATCTGTCTTATTGCCCTAACTCAGCACACTGTCTTAGAGTATGAAAAATCCTAGAAACGCTTCTGGAATATGGCGGCTTTTACTCAGTAGGTGTTTCCCCTCTCTTTTCCTAGGGATACATACTCACCCTCTGAGTCCCCTTGTCTCCTAATTGAAGAGTACTGAAATAATTCTCAGGACTTAACGATTTCCCTTCTTCCTTCAGTACCATATCTGTAGTAGGATTAGGTTTAGGTACAGCTCAAATGTACCACATTTCAAAGTTGTGGTACAAGATTGTACCCTATTTCTTGTTCAGTCGCTACTGGCAAATTTTTAGAATTTTTGTTGAAACTATTTTTCAGTCATTTTACAAGGCAGTGGAGGAGGAAGAGTCCTTCACCCTACTTCACTCTGCCATCTTTACTAGAAAGCCCCACACTAATGTTTTTGAGATTCTATAGGGGTAAGCACTGCTTCAACTTGGGCAGCCCTAGATGTAGCTGTGTTTGTATGCTGACTTCAGAATTTTGTTGGTGGGGTTGGTGTTTACAGTTGGGCGGCAGGGAGATACTGGACACCTCGTTTATGGGGCATTTGCCCCAACTCAGCAGAGCAACTGATTACATTTCACCACACGATGTTGTTGGTGACCCTGGGAGACCAATCTCAGGGGAACGGTGGAAACAGAAACCAGGCCGGAGGGGACTCAGTAGGGAGTAAACAACGTGAAGCAGCTGGACAACTAATGAAGGCTGCCTGGGAAGAGGGAGAGTAAGTAGTTAGAGCAATGTGTGAGGTTAAGGGTGGATTTACAGTCTTTATTTAAGGGAGATACCTGAGCGTTTTTTGTTTTTTTTTTTTGCGGTACGTAGGCCTCTCACTGTTTTGGTCTCTCCCGTCGCGGAGCACAGGTTCCGGATGCTCAGGCTCAGCGGCCATGGCTCACAGGCCTAGCCGCTCCGTAGCATGTGGGATCTTCCCGGACCGGGGCACGAACCCGTGTCCCGTGCATCGGCAGGCGGACTCTCAACCACTGCGCACCAGGGAAGCCCTACCTGAGCATTTTAAAATTTTAGAGAATCCAATAGAGAAAGAGAGGCTGTAGCTAAAGCAAAACATGGAAACAACTAACGGAGGATAGACAGAATGAGATCCAGAGTGCAGGAGGAGATGCCAGCCTTCAATGTAAGAGGAGTAACTCTGTCCGTGGAAGAGGAAGAATGTCAATATAAGAGGAGTAACTCTGTCCGTGGAAGAGGAAGAATGGAGAATTTGAAGCTGGGGACCAGGGAGGTGAGAGAGTTTGAAAACTGTAGAAGGTGAGCTCATCTCCTGAGCATAAATGCAGGTGATGGGAGTGGGCATTTGAAGAGACGGGAAGAGTTTTAAATTGCTCAGAGTAGCCAATGGAAAATGAGAGGAAGTGACAATTTGAGATATTCAGAAGAGTTATGAGGGAAACTAGAAAAATCTCTGGAAGCCAGTAGAGATGGGAGACCATAAATGAGTGATGGATCTTGTCTTCATGGCTAAGTGGTTTTAACCAGCTATTCTCAGAAATACATTCTCAAAGAAAGAATGGCAGGGAGTAGCAGATTAATGGATTGATCTAAGGCTGGTGGTCAAGGTAGCTCAGGGTACTGACCAGAGAATTACTACGTGATAGACTATTAGATCTCAGCTAGACTAGGGGGATGCAACCACAGGAGGGGCTGAGAGGCAGAGGCTGGAGGGCTTGATGAAGAATTATGACAGCCTTGGAGAGAGACCAAAGGGGTAGACGTTGTGATCAGAAGAGTGAGCGATTTTACTGTGAAAGTCCAGTGGTGGATCAATTTAACAAACCTGAAATCTGACCACGAGTGTGGACGATAGTGGAGTGAAACTGCAGGCCAGTGAGGCTGAGTAAATGAGCTGAAAGCCCTGGGCCCTGCATGGGGGTCAACATGGGCAATTAAGTCACCAGGATGATGGAGAAAACTGGGGTGAAGAGAAGCTCCTTATCCAGGTACACTAGTCTTAATAAAAGAAGGGGACAATCAGGAAGACAGTGGTAATGATGAGGTGGAGTAGAGGGTAGTGGCTGGAGACCACAGTAGTCTCTTATATACGTACCTATTAGATCTTATTGGAGTAATGGTCACCAAGTGGCACTGGGGCCAGGGACGTCACCTTCTGATCCCCAAGAGTGAGGCGGGTGAGAGAGAGAAGGAGCATCCTCAAGGGACAACAGATGGTAGGAACATTAGGAGGTGAGGTGAGGTGAGGTGGGGGCAGAGGAGGCACAGAGGAGAATGCAATGAGAAATGTGAGAAGGTACCTGACCTGAGGCTCTGACTGAAGATGGTGAGGATGGGGGCACGACGACATCAAGTGGTCTTATGTGTTCCAAAAAGATTGACCCCGGCAGACCACAGGTAGACAGACGGTGGTTAAGAAGATGAGAGAAGTATTAAGATGCTGCCGAACGTATCATTCTCCAGTAAGCAAAGGACTCAAGACTCTCTAGAGACTGATGTCTCCCTTCCAAGGCTGCGTTAGCCCAAGTTCTTCAAAATATAGACGCTAAGATGGGACGTGGCATAAAAGAAATGTATTAGAGGAAACGTCTCTGAGAGAGATTGCAAAGGGAGGTGGGAGAAGCTGGGAAAGCTGCCAGATCACAATGCAGGTCTGACCACAAGGGAAGGAGAGAAGGAGGAAGTGAGGTTAGGGAGAAGCACCAGTCCATCTCCCAGGAATGGGCCTGTCCCAGTGCCTCTAATACAGCCACTGACTGGGAGCAGCCCATGGCCGGCATGGCCTCAGCATGGATGCAAGGACGTATTTCAGAGTGAGGAAGTTGGGATCCTCAGTCAGTTATGCTCATTCCCATGGCCACCACACAACACAGCAATATTTGTATGTCTGAGGCAACATTTCTCGAAATACAGCCTGCAGAGTCCTTGGTCCATAAGTAACTGCATAAGAATTAAAAGGGGATTCCATGATCAAACAATACTGGGAAATGCTGCATACTTTCTCTAGGATCCTAATGCTTATTAGCACTTGCAGAGTTCTGAGAAGCACTGCAGTAAAGAAACTTGCTTTATATTTTCAGTCCACCTATTTTTCAAACCTACTTGAGTGAAGTCCACCCCCACTTTTTTTTTACACCTTTCAGCACAAAGCAGAATAAACCAGACATGAATTCAGAAAGGTTTTTTAAGGATACAGTTAACTATTTTTCTTCCAGCAAGTACATATAAAATCTGTATTTCAGGGTTGGTCATCAATACAATTGTTTTTTGGAAGTATCATTTCCCCCTCGCTGCCCTCCCAGGTAGCCCAGGTATTGAGAGGACTAAGCACTAAGGTGACATTTTAGGCTTAGCCAAGATGTGGGAGAAAATGTGGGGGCAGGATGAGACATTCTCAGAATCCCTAAAATGATAACATGTAGGTATAGGCCCCTTCAATCTACTGCTCAGTACCAAACAACAAATCCAGAGGAAAATTGTTTTCTAAGAGTAGGTTTTACACACTTTCCATTAAGAAGTAGTGCTATTCAGGGAGATCAGCTCAGTGCTTTGTGACCACGTGGAGGGGTGGGATGGGGAGGGTGGGAGGGACAGGCAAGAGGGAGGAGATATGGGGATGTATGTATACCTATAGCTGATTCACTTTGTTACACAGCAGAAACTAACACACCATTGTAAAGCAATGATACTTCAATAAAGATGTTAAAAAAAAAAGTAGTGCTATTTAAAAATTATAATAGCTGCTATGTGGGAATATCATTATCATAGATTTTTTTCCTATACTTACCAAATTTTCTGTAATGTAATATTTGCTAATAAAAATTAGTTAGATAGATAATCTGAGAACACTGATATTTGATGACGCCATTTTAAGGGATAGATAAATTATTGTAATTCTAAAGTTCTGAATACCCATTTCTCAATAACAAGTTAGACCTCTGAAAATGTCATCACACTAGCATTCAGCATTCTAGCACCCTCCCATCCCTTCGCTCAACTAATTTAATGTTGTATCCACCAATCAGCATCCAGTCAAAAGACAGGAATCATACCAGTAATTTGACCAAAGAGCATTTACTACAAAGAATTATTAACTAGTCAAAGGGGATTAACTGTCTAAGGGAGTAGGAAGCAGAGGCAGGAAGAGGCCTCTAGACTGAGGCAGGGCACCCGAGAAGGCACACATAGGAGAGGCCCTCCCTCCCAGGGCTGCGATTCACACCTGTTACAGAGGGTGACCGCAACCCACTGGATGGTCAGGGAGTCTGTCAAGGTGAGGCCCTTGGGGGCTGGTGAGCAGGAAACTGCCTGCAGGGGTACCAGTGAGACCCACAGGAGGGTGGGCACCACTCGGTCTCCACACAGCACTGTCAGGTCATCCCAAGGAGCAAAAACAAACAAACAAACAATAACAAAATTCTGTAACCAGAATGAGAAGCCCCTGCCTCTTCCTGTGATTCTCAGAGTCTTCTACATCAGCTGCCAAAGGATAAATGTTTATAGGGTTCAGCTCAAGGATCACAAAGCAAGGCAAGGAAGGATGGGTTAGGAGCTGAAAGGCAATAAATTACTAACAGGTGCACCGCATCCTTTGCTTGTTTTTTTTACTGAGGGCCAATGTAACACGAAGAATATTTCTGCACCTCCTGTAAAATTATTAATAAAGTCATCACCCAGTGTGTTTTCCAACCTCCCTAATATAAGAACTTAGTAACAAGAAAAAAATGAGATAATGGAGTATAAATGATTGGGCCTAATCATTTGCTGCTTCATCTTGTCAGAGCTCATCTTGTCAGCACAGCTTTCTCTGACTATCCTACGTAAAATGTGAACCCCCAAACCACCCTGGTCCTTCCTAGTCTCCTTCCCTGCTTTGCTTTTCCCCACAGAACTTCGCTCCTACTACCCTACAATTTACTTACTTATTTTCTTTTTGTCTGTAATGTAAGTCCCATGAAGGTCAGGATGTTTGCCTACTGATGTGTCCCCAACACCTGGAACAGTGCTGGGCACATGCTAGGCACTTTACAAACATTTGTTGAATAAATGAATTGAATAAATGCGTGATCTACACGTATGGGGGAATGAGAGTTATAACATGACAGTTTCCTAGAATCAAACTGAGATTGAACTTGAATAGACATTTTTCCAAAGAAGACATACAGATGGCCAACAGGCACATGAAAAGCTGCTCAACATCATTAATCATCAGAGAAATGCAAATCAAAACCACAATAAAATTATCATCACCTCACACCTGTCAGAATGGCTATCATCAAAAAGGCCACAAGAAACTAAAGTTGGTGAGGATGTGGAGAAAAGGGAACCCTCCTACACTGTTGGTGGGAATGTAAATTGGTACAACCACTGTGGAAAAGAGTATGGAGGTTCTTCAAAAAGCTAAAAATAAAACTTCATATGACCCAGCAATTACACTCCTGGGTAGAACAATATGAAACCACTAATATGAAAAGATATATGCCCTCCAATGTTCATAGCAGCATTATTTACATTAGCTAAGATGTGGAAGCAACCTAAGTGTCCATAAACAGATGAATGGATAAAGAAGATGTGGTGTGTACGCATACAACGGAGTATTAGCCATAAAAATGAATGAAATTTTGCAATTTGCAACAACATGGATAGACCTAGAGAGTATTATGCTTGGTGAAATAAGTCAGAGAAAGACAAATACTATATCTTATTACAAATACTATATCACTTATATGTGGAATCTAAAAAATAAAACAAACTAACGAATATAATAGAAAGGTACTCACGGATGTAGAGAACAAACTAGTGGTTACCAGTGAAGAGAGGAAAGGGGAGAAAGGGCAAGATAGGGGTAAAGGATTAAAAGATACAAACTATTACATATAAAATAAACAAGCAACAAGGACATATTGTACAGCACAGGGAAATATAGCCATTATAATAACTTTAAATGGAGTGTAATCTATAAAAATACTGAATCACTATGTTATATACCTGAAACTAATATAATATTGTAAATCAACTATAATTTTTTTTAAAACTGGGATTTAATTATAGTAATAAAGAGGAACTCAGACCCTCAAAGGTAAGGTTTGTGAGCTACATGCCAAAGCCACAGCATGTGGTAAAGTTTCACCAATAATGATGACCCTATTACAGTTCCAGATATTAGAATGGTAAATAAAACTTTCCTCTTGCCTCAACTTCAGACCTTTAAACCATTCCTTCCTACCAATTTAGAATTTCCAAGAATCCCACAGTCTTAGAGATCTAATACACAGTACAGTGATTATAGACAACAAAACTGTATTATAAACATTAAAATTGCTAAGAGAATAGACCTTAATTGTTCCCACCACCAGAAAAGTTGATAATTTTGTTAGCTAACACTATCATGGCAATCATATTGCAATATAAATGTATCAAATCAATACGGTACACCTTAAACTTACACAATGTTATTTGTCAATTATATCTCAATTAAAAAAAAAAAGAATCCCATGGTCTGGGTGTGTATAAGCAGAATGCTGGGAATCAAGCCAAAATAAAATAATTCAGAAAGTGAAGGCCATACAAATATCAGGAAGTTAGGGTGATCCTGAATTTACCAAACAGTGCCTTCTTTAGGAAACTTCAAATTTCACATGATTCTGTGACACAGGTGAGGCGCCTGCTTGCTGCCATTTTCCTCCACTAAACCATATAATGCAGTGTGTATGTTCATGGGGTTTTTCAAGTTTCAAAGTTTGACTTGACCCTCAGTCCCCTGCCTGGGACTGACCAGTGAGTTATCAGGCAATATCAGCAATAAAGCACCACGAGCCACCATCACTTCCTCTGTCAAAGTTCTGGGGGTACTGGCGTGGCTACAGATACATAGCCCAGCCGCAGGGGGCTAAGCCCCAGGAGGAAGGAGCAGGGCACAGTGGCCCTCACTCACTCACAGAAGCCATACTGCGGGGCGGTGGGGGAAGACTTGCTGGGAAACATTCACAGCCAGGTTCCCACCAGCACCAACCCCTCCCAACCCCTCCATACGGAGGAACATCATGAGTTTCCCTCTGAGTTAAATTTAATGCTCGATCACGTATTTGTCCAGGCCCTTTTAATGTTTATTTTTCCTTTCCCTTAATAGTTTCCTCAGTTCTACTTCTATTTTGGCAGGTCCACACTCTGCACCAACTACCACCTCAAACATATCTTTGGCATTAACAGATGTCGTTTACCCAGCGAAATGAACGCTAAGCCAACATGCAAGACTGGTCCTCAAATTAGGTCCATCACAGGTACAAAGAGTTGATCCAGGAGAAGTTCATACAGATTTTCCAGTTATTTCAAGTTCTTTTTCTCAGTTCATCTTTCTTCCAAACCGCCCCCATCCCCTTCCTCCTCCCCACGCCCTCCTCCCACCACTCCAAATCTGGACTCTCAGCTTCCTTTCTCTCTGGCCTTAAACGTCACCCCACCCCAGCCTCAAACAGGGGTTGAACTTGTTCCCCTCACATTCTCTGCACGTGACTTGATGGAGCCTCTGCATCCTCACCGTGGAATTTTCCTGTGCTGGGCCCTCCTTCTAGCAGCAGGGTCAGCTCCTAACATCTTGCCTAACTCCTTGGTTCCCTCACATCTATTTCCCCCAGGCACTGGTACTGAGGCTCCGTCTCTGCACCACCCCCTTCCCAACTGACATCACTCTGTAGCTTTCACTGTCCCCAGAGCGGACTCTACTGGGGCCCCATTCCTCAGCCAAAGCACACAGCGTCTCTCAAAAGGGACAATGAAAACCCAAGCAGTGGTTCTCACTGCAAGTTCCTGAAGCCCCATATGCTAATGCTGATGAAATGCTACATGGGAGCGTCAGGCTCCTGGGCCTGGACGCACAGTCATCGTATGTGACACTTCTCTCCTCTGCTGCTAGCCACCACCTGCTGAGTTACACATCAGAGCACTTTCCTACCCCTCCCTCAGTATCACTGAGAAGCAGCAGTAACTTAGTTCCCTTATCTAGGGCAGCCAGCAGGACGGCCACAGGGAAATCAAAGGCGGGGTACGGGGTGGGGGTGGAAGCAGCAGGAGAAAACAACTTCCCAGTTTCTCTTTGCAGCTTAAGAAACTCTCTGGGGGGTCTGGGGGAGCTTTCAAGTTGCTTTATTTTGGTTAGTCCCTGAGATGTGTGACTGGTGGAACACAGCCACCAAGGGGATAAACAGTGGTTTCCCTTGCCCCTAAGGGTCAGGGCCCAGCTGTTCCAAAGGAAGCCAGCCTTTCAACTGGCCCAAACGGTTCCCACAGCAACTCGGATGGTAGGTCAGGAGGCCATACCCTCCCCGCCTAGGAACTCGGCCAGTGGTAAGTCTTCGATGTATTTAACCAGTTATGTCCATGTTGATGCTTAGGGTGGTTTCGCTTTTGCAAACATTTGTTTGTATCCTTCAAGGGAAGAACTCAGACCTCTCCGCCTGTCACAGGAAGCTGTTATGGAGGGTGAGCAAACTTTCTAAATGCACAGAAATTGCGACTGACACCAATTTTGTGAAACTAAACCCCGGTACTTGGTTCTCTTTAATTGTGTTTTTTCCTACATGGCTTCAGGTAGGCAAGTCTTGTTTCTACCAAGAGAATGAAGTTATATGAAGAAGGGTAATGCTTACTTTTGTCTGCCTGTGGTAGCTCGCATACTACTAAACACCTAAGTGCTTAATGAAGGGATGAATCATAGCAGCTGCTCTCAGGATATAGGGCGTGTTAAAGAAATGTTTATTTTCAGTCTTCTGAGTTGTAGACCTGCTCTGGCTAAAATCAGACACCAGAAAAGGGCAAGTATGGCTGCCTGGGCTCTAGCTCTGTGTGCCGTTTCCTCCAGGACCACACAGCTGTATGAAGGGAACATCATCTTTCATTTCTCCACAGGGCAGCCTAAAGATGGCTAATTACACGTCAGCACCAGAGGATGATTATGATGTCCTCATAGAAGACAATCTGAGTAACAACGAAATAGAACCATGCACCCCATATGAGCCCAAGATTCTCTCAGCCCAGCTGGTGCCTTACCTCTACTCCATGGTGTTCACGGCTGGCCTCCTGGACAATGTCTTGGTTGTGCTTATCCTGGTAAAATACAAAGGACTCAAGCAAGTGGAAAATATCTATTTCCTCAACTTGGCAATTTCTAACTTGTGTTTCTTGCCCACCCTGCCGTTCTGGGCTCACACGGCCTCACGTGAGGGGGTTCTTGGTGACCCCCTGTGTAAAATTCTCGTGGCACTCTACTCCATAGGCCTGTACAGTGAGGCATTTTTCAACGTCCTTCTGACTGTGCAAAGGTACCAGGAGTTTTTCCGCATGAGAAGGCTTTTCTCAGCCTGCAGGATGGTGGCTGGCAGTATCTTCACAAGTGCTCTGGCGTGGGTCACAGCCATTCTGGTCACTTTGCCTGAACTTGCTTTTTACAAACCTCAGATGGAAAGCCAGAAATACAAGTGCTTCTTTACCAGACCTCACTTCCTACCAGCTGATGAGACATTCTGGAAGCATTTTCTGACCTTAAAGATGAACATTTTGGGATTTCTTTTGCCACTGTTTTTTTTTGTATTTTGCTACGTGCGAATGAGGAAAACACTAAAGTGTGGGGCGAGGAACTGTGACCTTTTCAAGCTTGTTTTCACCATAATGGTTGTTTTCCTTCTGATGTGGGGACCCTACAATATTGCGCTTTTCCTGTCTGCTTTCAACGAACATTTCTCCCTGCATGGCTGTGAGAGTAGTTACAACCTGAAGAGAAGTGTCCATATCATGAAAATCATCGCCACCACCCACTGCTGCATCAACCCTCTCCTCTACGTGTTTCTCAACAAGGCATTTAGGAAACACCTCTGCCAACTTTGCCATCTGTGCAGTGACACTGCACCTCAACCCACTGAGGAACCTGCCCAAGGCACATCAAGGGAAGAATATCACCTTTCCACTTAAATGTAAACTAGCTCCTACCAAAGGCGGGATAAATAAACAATAATTTCTCCCTCATTGCATTGTTTTGTGCAATAGTTTTTACACATTTGTACATAAAATAGGCTCCAGGAAGAAAAGGGGGAGGTGAACAAACATTCACCAAGCGCTGAATTTGTCTCAGGTGCTGTGCTAGGTTCTTGACAAACATGAGCTCCTCCGTGCCTCACTGACTGCTCATGGTGTAGGTGGAATTAGTCTCATTTCTCTGAGGGAGGAAATTGAGGCTCAGAAATTTGTCTAAGATCACACAGCTAGAGAGTGGCAAGGCTGGGACACAAACCCGGTGCCATTCACTCCAGAACCTATGCTTTGTCCAGCATTCCAAACTTCTAAAATTCAGGCAAGAAGACACATAAAGCAAATATGCACTTTTAAAACCAACTGGACCACATTCAAATTAGAAGCAACCCATTCACACAAAACTAATTTATCAGGCACATTTTCTTTCAGGTAATTGAAAGAGATGGCTAGCTGGAGGCTCTGGATAAAAAGAGAAAAAGGGACTTGCTCTGTGGAAAGTTCTCTGGGTTTTCTTGGCTATTCGCCACACCCCCCAAAGTCCCCAGATACCCCTAAGGCCCCCAGATACCCCCAACCTCTGAGCCTCCCAAGGTTTCTAGCACTTTCTGCTATTTAACAATAGCATATGTATGATTCTGTCTAGAAATGTTTAACACAAGGCATGTTTTGTCCTTTTCAGTGTAACGTACACCTCAGGCCTCACTGCCTGTGACTACAAAACATCACAATAAGAGTTTGCCTGGGGCGATCCAGTGCCCATTTTCTGTTACATATCCGAAGGAGAGGTGACAGATGAAATACAGGATGCCTGTGGACCACAATCTCTCACCTTCATCACTGAGGAGGGAGGAGGAGGAGGTGACACCTGGGGGAGACCCTGTAGGGAGCACAGTCTATACCAGTCACTGGCTCTTCTGTGTCCTCACCGGGTGCTATGGATGAACTGTGTCCCGCAAAACATTCATATGTTGAAGCCCAAGCCCCAGTGAGATGGTATGTGGAAATGGGACCTTTGGGGGGTAATTAGGTTTAGATGAGGCAGAGTCCTCAGGATGGGATTAGTGCCTTATAAGAAGAGACACCAGAAAACTTGCGCATTCTCTGCACCATGTGAGGACACAGCAAGAAGGCAGCCATCTGCAAGCCAGGAAGAGAGCCTGCACCAGAAACCCCACCATGCCGGCACCTTGATCTTGGACTTTCCAGCCTCGAGTACTGTGAGAAATAAATTTCTGCTATTTAAGCCACCCAGTCTATGGTATTTTGTTGTGACAGCCTTAGCTGAGTAAGACGGGGCTCACCCTGAATGACATTAAATAGCAAATAAAAGCACCATGACAAGTCAAGAGCAAGACTTCAGCTGAAAGTACCCCAGCAGACATGAAAAGAAGAGAAGAAGGGACAGAGATATCTTCTTCACACTCATACTCACCAGATATGAGTAGGTATAGACTCTCCATTCACTTCTACCACATACGGGACAGAAACCTCAGGCAAAATGACATCGTTTTTGGATGTTTATAGACACAGTGATGAATTCACAGAACAAACCCTTTCAGAATTTTCAGAATGAAAACATGGAGCATATAGAGAATAAACTCTTACAGTGACTGAGAGTGAAATAGTTATTGAAAATCAAAAGTTTGTGATGGCTGATCCAGCTACAATAGCCCACACACATAAGTAGTATATCCAGCAAGGTCTTCTTCCCCTGTCAGAAGAAGAAGACAGTTGTCCTAAAGATAAAAATGATTCATGCTTGCACTATTTACAATAAAAGCAGCCCAAGTGCCTATCAAGTGCAAATCGGATGAATGGATACACACACACAATGGAATAATACTCAGCCATAAAGAAGAATGAAATTCTGACATTTGCAGAAACGTGGGTGGTCTACAGAATATTATACTACGTGAAGTAAGTCAGACAGAGAAAGACATACTGTATGATATCACTTATATGTGGAATCGAGAAAATAACACAAATGAATGTACATGCAAAATAGAAAAAGACTCACGGATATAGAAAATAAACTTGTGTGGGTTTCCCTGGTGGCGCAGTGGTTAAGAATCCGCCTGCCAATGCAGGGGACACGGGTTCATTCCCTGGTCTGGGAAGATCCCACATGCTGCAGAGCAACAAAGCCCGTGTGCCACAACTACTGAACCTGCGCTCTAGAGCCCGCGAGCCACAACTACTGAAGCCTGCGTGCCTAGAGCCCATGCTCTGCGACAAGAGAAGCCACCGCAATGAGAAGCCCGCACACCGCAACGAAGAATAGCCCCTGCTCACCAGAACTAGAGAAAGCCCACGCACAGCAACGAAGCCCCAGAACAGCCAAAAATAAATAAAACAAATAAATTTATTAAAAAAAAATACTGAATCACTATGCTATACACTTGAAACTAATAATATTGCGAACAATATTTCAATTTAAAAAATAACACATGCTTTTCACTTTTCTACAAACTACTGCATTAGAAAACTAACAACCAGTAAAAAGCCAAAGAGAAGGTAGCTAGCATATTTAAGAAAATTGTTTCTGTTTTTGCCTGTAAATTATTTTCTAATGCAAAAAAAATTTTCCTATTAGGTCAAGATAATTCTGACTTGGGACATTTGAGAGAATGACTGAAATCTCATGAGAAATCTCTGATTCATCTCAATTTATGTATTTGAGGGTACAAATGGAACAAATTTTAAAATGGTAAACGTGACTGATTTAGTAAATGAGAAAGCAATAAAACCTGAAATTGAAAAAAAAAATACAGGATGCCCAGTTAATTTTGAATTTCAGTTAAGCAACAAATAATCTTGTTCTTTTTGTTTTTTACAAATGTGCTGTGGCCACATCAGCCCAAGTTATCCTCCCTCCTAAGAGCTGCTCACCCTTCCCTGGTCTTAGGCTCCCACACCAAGCCTGAATTTCAATAGGACTTTATCCTTTACCAACTGCCTTCACAGACGTATTTGCACCACATAACAGTCCTTCAAAGAAAACTGATTATCATCAGCCTCATTTTACAAGTGTGGAAACTGAGGCTTAAATCTCACAGCTCTCAGGGGTCAGAATCTGGGCTTGACATTTTCTGCTATCAAATCCCATGCTCTTTCCTCTCCTCCACCCAGTACTTCCTGGCTTGTCTACAGAACTTGGTTTATAGAGTGAATTCCTGTATATTATTGCACCAGATTTTTCACAACAGTCCAAAGGACTGGGGGAAGGCAGATCCAAGGATTGCTGCTCCCCTAAGCCACCCATTTACAGACCCTGTGAAAAGCAAAGCTCGCCAAAGAACCATCTCTGGCACATCTAACAGAAGAAAATCTTTGATCTAAATTTCAGACTCTGAATCGTTTGATTTTTCCCTGTGGTGTGGCCTTTAGCTATGAGCGGGGCCATGAGTCACCTCCCTGGAGTCCCCTGCCATGCCTGCTCTGGGAGAAGGTAGGAAAGGGTGTCTCTCTCTTCCTGTGGGACCCAACACAGGCCATCTAGCCTCCCTGTGCCTCAGACAACTGGGAATAAGACACACACACCCCCCACACACAGGGCTGCTGGCCAGGATGAGGGCTTAGTGAGCAGCACACTGACTGGCCCACAGGACGCTGCTCACACACTTTTCCTCACACCCTCCACAGATGCTGCCTGCACCCTAATGGTGCTTGAATTTCAGTTCTGATGGGCCTCCTCGTCCCCACGTCAGCCTCCTGCTGCTGCTCCAGGTAAATGACTATGTTGACAAAAGGATCTGGGGACATGTGGCTCAGCCCCAGCTTCTTTGTTTGAAAGTGTGGTGGGGAGGATCAGACCATCTCACTTATATCACCTATGACAAAATGTGTTTTCCTCTGCCCTCAACCACGTGGTCAGCTCAACAATTTTTTCTTGTTTTTTTAACATCTGTATTGGAATATAATTGCTTTACAATGGTGTGTTAGTTTCTGCTTTATAACAAAGTGAATCATCTATACATATACATATATCAGCTCAACAGTCTTGCTATGAGTCTGTGGACAGCCATCCCACCAGAGCCCCTGCCCACACGCTCTTTCAGGCGTCCATCTCTGCAGAACACCTGCCACACACTTCCTGGGGGTGCACCCAGCTTGCTCACCATGGCTCAGGGCCGTCCCCAGCTGCCCCGTGCAAACAGACGCTCCTTCCTCGGCAAAGCACACAACCCATGTCCCCAAGCGCACGCCGGTTCCAGCATATGACTATCTGCATGCATACTCACTGTCTCCACTCTTTTGTCTCTGAAGGACTCCAAGGCAGAGTCTGTGGGATTCATCTCCAAATGGACTAGAGGAGATGCGACGTGGTGATGGATGAGGAGGTGGCCAAGAGAGAGACTCCAGCCAACACAGGTGCTGTTATTCCCCCAGAGAGGTGACACTCATGCCTGTGAGGGAAGGCAAGGAGGGGTTGACTGCCAATGGGTAGTGGGAGCACTTCCTTAAAAACGAGGCTTAAAGACATTCCAGAGAAAATCGGAAAAATATGACTATAAACAAAATGTCAGATGACAAAGACTTACCATTTTCAAGGGTGACAATAAAATTGCGATTATGTGGGAGAATGTCCCTATTCAAGAATTTAGGAGTGAAATGTCGTAGTCACAACTCACATTCAAATAATTTAATCACACACATACACACACCAGGTGCATACAAAAGAAGCAAGGAGGAAAACACATCAAAATGTTAACACCTGTCAACTCTACATGGAGGGTATATGAATGTCCACTGAACCCTCTCTGACCCCCACTGCACAAACGGAAATGTTCATAAGACCAAGTTGACGGGCAAAACTGACTATGATTTTATCTGGATAAAAACAAAGAAGAAAGATTGACCCCAAGTACAAATTTTAAAAGTTTCCTCCCTTCTGGTCCCTCATGACTGGGGTCAGACTCAATCTGTAGGAGAGTCGTAGAGAGAACAAGCCCCAACCCCTCATTTTACTTACAAAGCTGAGCGCAGAGAAGGTAAAGGACTTATCCGAGGTCATACAGCCACACAGCCACACAGCAGCAGAGCTGCGACTTTGCTCTAGACGTCCTGCAGCACATGCCACTTCTTTCCCACTCAGGACTGACCTGTAATTATTTCTGGAGACAATGGCGGGCTAAATGATTCCGAATACGCTAAGGCTAACAGCTGAGAAAAAAGTATGCAGACTCAGTCCGTTTCCCAACGACCTAAGTACACACGACGTTCCTCCTGACGTGATGTGATAGGAAGCTCCCAGCACCACAAGGTACTGGCTTTTCCCTCAAAACTAAACGCGCTCTGCTAGGGAAGCTGCCGGCGGGCGTACCTTCCTGCCCTCGTGCAACGCCCCACTCCGCAGAAGCACCGCGCAGGCGCAGACAGCAGCTTGGACTCCTCCGCTGCACCAATAGTCCCGGCACCAGGGCCCGAGCGGCCGGGGAACTGCGGCAGATGTATCGCTGCGCCGGAGCAGCTCCAGGCCTCACAAGACCTGGTGCGTTGGAAGGAAGAGTCGTCCCCGTTGTACTTCTAGAGCACTTCCAGGAACTGGTCCTGCACTTCCGACAGAGGCAGAGCCCACCTTGCAAGAATGGATGAAAGGAGCCAGCGATGTTCCTACGCCAGGACAAAGAGCAGCAGCCAAAGGATGGACGCATGCGCAAAGAGTAGCGTTTACTTTTTTTTAATAGTTGGAAAAAATCAAAAGAAGAATATTTCATGACATGTGAAAATTATATGAAATTCGAACTTCAGTGTCGAATTTCAGAAACTTTATTTTCAATAAAATAAAGTTTTATTGGAACACGACCACACTCATTTATATATGTATTGCCAGTGGTTGCTTTTGCACTGCAATGGCTGAGTCCAGTGGTTGTGACAGAGATGGTCTGTGGCACTCTCATGGCTTCCCACTACTGCTTGGTGCATTGTAAATTACAGGCAGTTATAATTCAATAGCATTTCAAGTACCAGACTGTGATGTTGTGATACAATAAGACATATACCTCCGGTCTTCAGCCCTGATTGATGGGGTGATAGGAGTGTCCTTTGTTATTCATAATAAACCCTCTTCCTGAGTTTCAGTCAGACATGAGTGTATGCTGATGAGGTGACTCTTGGTGCTTCCCTAGATAGCTTCAGGATGGGAGCTGGTTCCCAGAACCAACCTTGTGATGAGAGGATTGGAACTTTCAGCTCTGCTTCCTGACTTCCAGAGATGGGGGAGTGGCTGGATAATCACCAATGGTCAGTGACTTAGTCAATTGTGTCTGTGTTACGAAACTTCCATACAAACCCTAAACTACAGGAATCAGAGAGCTTCTTGGTTAGTGAACACATTCATGTACTGGAAGAGTTGCACACCCCAACTCCACGGGGACAGAAGCTCCTACACTCTAGACCCGTCCAGACCCTTAGCCTATGTACCTCTTCATCCGGCTATTCTTTTTCTATCTTTTATACGATCCTTTAATATAAATAGGTAACAATAACAACAACAAAAACAAGTGTTTCCCTGGGTTCTGTGAGCCATTATAGCAAGTTATCAAACCTGAGGAGGGGGTCGTGGGATTCCCCAGTTTACAGCCAAGTTGGACAAAAGTATAGGTAACCTGGGAACCCACTACTTGTGATCGGTGTCTGAAGAAAGAGGGCAGTCTGTGGGCCTGAGCCCTTAACCTTGTGGGTCTGTGTTAACTCCAAGTGGTTAGTGTCAGAATCGAACTGACTTGCAGGAAACCCAGTTGGTGTCCACAGAGAATTAGAGAATTGTTTGGTGTAGAAAACCCACACATATTTGGTGTCATAAGTGTTGTGAGTAGATAGACATAGAGAACAGACTTGTGGTTGCCAAGGGGGAGGGGAATGGGAGAGGGATGAATTGGGAGTTTGGGATCAGCAGATACAAACTATTATCTATAGAATGGATAAACAACAAGGTCCTACTGTATAGCACAGGGAACTATATTCAGTATCCTGTGACAAACCATAATGGAAAAGAATATGAAAAAGAATATCTATATAACTGAATCACTTTGCTGTACAGCAGAAACTAACACAACATTATAAATCAACTCTACTTCAATATAAAAAATATAAGGTTGTAAGTAGAGAGAACAGTTTATCTTTATACACATAGAGCCAAACCACCTTTTTTTTCATTTTTATTACCAGTGCATATTCATCATATTAAAACAAGCAAAGAAGAGAAAAGTGAATTTTGAATGTCACACTAATAAGACACTATGGATTGTGGATTATTTTGTTATCAAATTAGATGCCAAAGCACTGTATTATGCAATGAAACTATAGTTGTGCTAAAAGAATACAATATGTGTTGACATTTCCAGGCTAAGCATTCATTGCACTATTCCAAACTCATAGGGGAAAAATGGTCAGGAAAATTACAAATTTTAAAGTGAAATATCTCATCACAACAGAATTTCTTCAAGGGACTTCCCTGGAGGTCCGGTGGTTAGAACTTGGCACTTTCACTGTCGTGGGCCTGGGTTCAATCTTTGGTGGGGGAACTGAGATCCCACAAGTTGTGCAGCACGGCACACACACAAAAAAAAATCTTCAAAACAAAAAATGAAATGAGGCTGCAAGCAAAGTAACTTTCTAAATAGCTCATTTGTTAGCCAAGCAAGAAAAGCCATTTAACTATGTTGAGTTAATGAAATCGTTTGATTGCAGCTGTAAACAAATGTGCCCAGAGAAAATTAACTTAAGACTTTAGCCTTTCACTGACAACTCTTGCTTAAAGAGCTGAAAACATTGGGACAATATCAATAGTCAACTAAGAAATAAGACAAATGATTTGGAGTGGCTTTCCTTGGCTTTTGATGAGTAAACAGGTTACAGATGCTGTTAACTATTGTCTATTTGAGGAATCAGTGGTGAGTTTGAAGTGAGTAAAGAATTAGCCTCCAGGAATAGTCCACATGGGATAACTACAGGCAAGAATATTTTCCAGAAAATTGAGGAAACACTAATTCAGTACAATCTGAAGTGGAATCTGCTGAAATGTATTACAATTGACGGTTGTTAAAATCTGTGTTGGGCAGAAAAAAAGCTTAGAGTAGGGACCGCGCAGAATGCAAGCTTTCCTTGAATACTGTAAGGAACTTGAGGTCTGAGGAAGTAAAAGCAGGGACACCAAACACAGCCCCACACTCAATTCAGTGTCAGGGTGAAAGAATGTGGGACCAAAGACCCCCCTCATTGATGCTACGGCCGCCTGACTTGCTTTGGGCCATGAAATGATGGAAATGATATGGCCTCTCCTAGAAGGAAGCTTTAAGAGTTTTTTTTGTGTTACCTCCATATATCTTTTATTTCCCCCTCTGTCTACAGGCCAGCGTGCCCCAGGCAGGGGCTGCTGGTTCAGCCTGGGTCTCAGAATAAAGAGATGAAAAACAGAGTCACTGATGACCCATGACAGGTATGAATGTGAGACAGAAACAAACCTTTGTTGTGTAAGACATTGACATAACTTAGCATGAGTTAATGGATACAGTGATGTTAGATTTTGAAATTTTTATTTCAGCCAGAAAAGGGGATTTCATGGGCCTTTAATTTCACCTAAGTATCTTATTTATACAAGAAGGTTTATATGGTTCAAATATTATGTTTTATCTTGCTGGTATTTTGACTAATATGGCTACACCATCAAATGCTCCCTCAGTAAACTTCTAGTTTACTAGTGAGGCTGGACTACATATCTGGGCCATAATTCAAAGTAGCAAAAAAGGGAGTTTTCATTCTAGGATTATGGGACCATAATTAACGTCCCGATCTTTCTTTCCTGACAGATTTCAGAGGCTTCTGCAGGCAGCAGCAGAACTGCCTATCTCATTTTTTTTTAACATCTTTATTGGAGTATAACTGCTTTACAGTGTTGTGTTAGTTTCTGCTGTATAACAAAGTGAATCAGCTATACGTATACATATATCCCCATATCCCCTCCCTCTTGCATCCTCTAGGTGGTCACAAAGCACTGAGGTGATCTCCCTGTGCTATGCCTGCCTATCTCATTGATACTGGTCAATGCTGGCCATTCTTGTCTGCTCTCTGCCTTTGAAAGGGAAGATTCACCCTGATTGACACAGGTTTGTCTGTTGAGTCCAATGAGCCATTGGAAATACTAAAAACAGGAAGATGATCCTTTCTCAGGGAAGAGTTACTAATCTAAGGTAGGACCCCAGTGGGCCCTGTTTACTGGTGGGGAGAGTCTGTGCATTAGCAGCTAAAACCCAGCCATTTGGTTCTCTCTTAATTCCCTTCCCTGGCATCAAGATAGTGGGTCAGAAACTCTGGAGAAGAAAACTATGGGGAACACACTTAAAGGACAAAGCATGGACCTTCAAAAAGGCAGAAAAAGGAAGGAGGAGCAGCAGCATGGAACCTGAGGAAACAGAACTTCAAGGAGCACATGTCCACAGGATCAGAGACAGTAAGGGGCTCAGGGAAAAGAGATGTGAACCCTACTAAGCTTGGCCATTTGGGAAGGTGGGGCTGTCCTATTCCAGAACCGCTTCAAGGGAGGGAACAGGTTAGAATCAAACTACAGTGGGGTGAAGAGAGAATGACCCAAACACCCACCTGACTTGCTGAAGTGAAGGCAGCCCTCTTAGACCACGCTTTAAAGAGCTTGGCTGAGAAAAGTGGGAATAAACTGGTGACCAGAGGTTAACCGGAGGTTGAGGGCCAATAAGGCCAAGGGATAGATGTACAGTTGTCCCCTGTACCTCGGTATTTGCAGGGATTGGTTCCAGGACACCCTGTGGATGCCAAAATCCGAGGATGCTCAAGTCCCTTACATAAAATGGTGTAGTATTTGCATATAACCTATGCATGTCGTCCCATATATTTTAAATCATCTCTGGACTACTTATAATACCTAATACAATGTAAATTGCAAATTCAAGTTTTGCTGTCTGGAACTTTCTGTGATTTGTTTTCAAATATTTTCAATCCTCAGTTGGTTGAATTCAAGGATGTGTAACCCATGGACATGGAGGGCCCACTGTGTTCCACATTTTCCTATGTCTATATTTGTACATTTACTATACCTGATGCTATTTACTTAAAATAGCAAATACTCATAAATCTTCTTAATACCCAGCTTCTTCCACTAATCCCTGATTCCTACTCTCTATTCCTTCCCCCGCCTTAGAAACACACAGACACATGCACATACACACACACAAACTATATGAGGGACCAACAGGTGCCCTTGAGGAAAAGAGTTGCTTGGCCTGACCTTAGACTCCAGACCATCAGGCACTAAGCCCAAAACTGCCAGAAAGAGTGGGAGTGGGACCAGGAATACAGGGAAGGAAAGGTTCCACTGGGCAGGTGTTTGGTCAGACACATGATTTCAGTATGAAATTCTAGAAAAGATGAATGGCACTTTATAGGGAATGAAAGTCAACATCATTTCTAATTTTATTTCTTGTTAAGATGATAGCAGGGATCTGTGAAAACTGATGGGCTTGGCAAAATCTGCCCTCAGGAAGGGAGAGGAAGGGAGAAGGATCAGGGCTGGAAGCAGGGAGAGGCTGAGGCCCCCGGGGAGGCGGGGCAGCTTCTTTTCTGGTTTCATCTGGTCAGGAAGGCGCAGGCTTCCAGAAGCGCTGTGGGACACAGCAAAGCAGGAGATTCAGAAACTGATTCCTTTTTTTTTTTTTGCATCAATACATCAATCAAAGAGGACACTAAAACAGACTTTCCTCTGCCCTTCTCCCACCACTGTAGGTCAAGGCTTGCCATCCCCACATTTCCCCACTGTCTGTCCTGCTAAGAGCTACAGGACCCAAGGGAGCACACAAAAACTCTGGTCCTTATCAAGCTGTGAGATTCCCTGCTCTGGCCTGAGTGACACAGCTGCCACCCACTTGTCTCCAGGTGAATCAGCTGTCACACTCTCAAGTTCACAAGGTATTGATGGTCCTCGAATTTGTTCTGGAATGTGAGCAATTGATCATCTTCATGCAAATCTGCTTGCAGTAATATCCACCTACTCATTCACTCATTCATCCATGAATCCCTCCTGAGCACTGGCTTTGTGTGAGCCTCTGTGTTATGTGCTGGGGATTCAACACAGACAGATAAGCCCTGCCCTCAAGGGGTGTACCATCTGAGCGGGCTGCTCACAAGAGTAGACCTGCAGCGCAATTTCTAAGTGTAGCCCTAGATCCACCTGCATCACAATTCCCTGAGATGTCCGTGGAAATAGCAGGGTTTCTCAACCTTGGCACTCTTGACATTTGGGGCTGGGGAACTCTTTGTTGCGAAGGCTGTTCTGTGTGTGTTCTGTTTAGTAGCATCCCTGCTTCTACCCACAGATGCCAGCAGCACCCCCTATATCATGAGAATTAAAAATACCTCCTGGCATTGCCAAATGCCTCAGGGGCAAAATCATCCCCGGTTGAGAACCACTGATATAGAGATTCTCAGCCCTTCCCCAACCCCTGGACCACCACACAACACCCACCAATGCCTCCAACTCCCCTGGTGAGGGACCAGGAATAGGAACCCAGATGACATCAGTGCACAGAGGAGGCAAAACTTGCCAAAACTCGAGAATCATTGCCTGGAGGCTTACAACACTCTGCTATGTCTTCTAAATGTTTTTAAAGGGTTAAATTATTGTCAATACATTTTCCTGGCTAAAAGGTTTTTTGAGAATTTGTGTTCTCTATGGTTAGTAGTTACGGTAACTGCCTAGAGACCAGAATTTGTCATTTGTCAATATATATGTATATATATGTATACCTTTGTGTGTATGTATATACATACATACATATATTTACAATCGCTATCAGCATTATAAAAATTTAGCATATTTCTACGGCTTTATTTTATTCTCTAACTCTTTCACCTCATCAATGAGAGTGTAATTTCCCAAAGTATAGAGACATTGTATTGCCTTAGCGTTTTTATACCGCTTCATCCCTAGAATGTTTGGCCCTCCAACATTGACCTTCACCTGCGGTGGTTTCCCAGTGATGCACCTATGTTCCACTTACGGGAGGTTGAGCATTTTTTCAGGTTAGCAATGGCCGTGACATACTCTGGTCCCAAATATTTTTCATATGTTGTTTTGCCTCCAAGTTTGGCCAGACACTCAGTGTTGTCATTGAACAGAAGGTTTTTGGTTTCAGACTGGAACAAGCAAAACTTGTCCGGGCAGTCTTTTCCATTTTTCCCAAACCGAGCCTGTGTCAAAAGGGCAGACAGTAAGAGAGCAGCGGAGGAAAACAGGAGAGGTTATGGATTCGGGGAGGCCAAGGGCATGTCTTCTGCACAGGATCAGCCACAGGAAAACCGTGGGGCAAAAGGAGCTAAGTTCTGGAATCACTCCACTGTCCTGGCTAAGTCTTCCCCTGCCCCATGTCCCCCTGCTCCACATCCCAGCCCAGTGCCCAGGCCCCTCACCACTTCTGATCTCACCTCCCTCCATCTTGCCTTTCTTTTTAATCTGTGGCCTCTTTCCTTAGAACTTCTTATGTGTGACTAGGTGACAGCTGAGGATTTTGAGATCCACCCCCAAAGTAATCACCTCTAGCATTCTAATAGGCCAGCTCTCCCAGAGAGGCAGACTGCATTGGAAATCCTCTCTGCCACGGACCCAGTCATTGCCTTGGGCAGGTCACTTAGCCTCCCTTGGCCATGGTCCCTCCTCCATGCCCAGGCCTCCCACGGAGGTGAGCTGCAAGAACCAAGCACCTGCATGGCAGCAGACCTCTTACCAGCACCCGTGAGTGTGCACAGTGGGGGGGGGTCCATAAATGCTAGTTATTGTGCCTATTTTTACATTTTAGGGCCGCTTTCTTTAACGCACATCTAGAAACATGCCATTTTAATACAGAGCTAGATGTCCTAATAGAGAATCCCAGACTTCAAGGAAATTATAGGATTTCCCTCAAACCACTTCACGTAGATAGCCTTAAATCTATACAAGTTCTGGGTTTGTTGTTTTTAGAGATTACAAATGCAGGGGCCCTGTCTAGAACATCCCCAGTCGGCCCAGGCTCTGGAAACATCAGCAGAGTAAATCACTCTCTACCTGGCTATGGGAGGAAGGCTCAGTCGCCTCCCTCATTTGCCTGAAGAACAACAGGAGGCTCAAGGAGAGAAAGCATCTCCCAGCCAGGCAGTGAGCACACGTCCAGGGCTATGAGACTCAGGGCAGCCCCCCAGCGTGGAGCAAATACTCTCATCACCAGCTTCAAGCAGAGGGACGGGACAGAAAGGCTGGGGATGGGTGGATTCCCTGAGCTCTGTGATTGCCCCACCTAACAGGAGCCCCTGCAGGAGGCCCTGGTGACCCATACCTGTTGGAGGAGCAGCACCTGTTCCACGTGTGCTGCCTTATCGCTCCGAGACACCACGGCATGATTTGGGGCCACAGCCAGGTAGCAGCTCTTAGCCTCTGTCACAGGCTTCCTGGTGCCATCAAGACACAGCAACCTAAAGTCCTCCCGATTCAATTTCCTAGCCCAGTCTGCAGTGTTCTCTCCTGGAGATATAAAGAAGGCAGCATCAACCACGGCTGCCACTCTGAGTTAAAGCATCCTTTCCAGGTAGCTGTGACCATCCACCGGCCTCTTGAAATGCACACACTGGTGTTGCAGTGAGGTGAAGGAGAGCAAATAAAGCTCCACAAGATACACAAACTTCAAACATATCAAGCATTAGTGCTATATCCTCATGATGGAGTATTACTCAGCAATAAAAAGGAGTCAAGTTCTGACACACGCTACGACGTGGATGAACCTTGAAAACATTACGCTAAGTAAAAGAAGCCAGTCACAAAAGATCACATATCGTAGCATTCCATTTATGTGAAATGTCCTGAATACGCAAATCTATGGAGACAGAAAGTGAATTGATGGTTGCCAGCTCTGGGGGAGTGGGGAAGGGACTGATAATAGGTGCAGGGTTTCTTTAAGGGGTTTTGTGAATGTTCTAGAATTGGATTCTGTTGGCAGCTGCACAACTTTGAATGTGCTGGAGATCACTGAATCCCATTGAATCTACACTCTGAATGGGTGGATTTTGGAGTATGTAAATTGTATCTCCATAAAGCTGTTACATTTCTTTAAAAGGAAACCCTCCATGTATGCCATATTTTCCAGTGAGTTCCAGAAAAAGAAGTGCTGGTTTGTGTTCAAGAAGAAATTGTTGGGGGCTTCCCTGGTGGCGCAGTGGTTGCGAGTCTGCCTGCCGATGCAGGGGACGCGGGTTCGTGCCCCGGTCTGGGAGGATCCCACATGCCGCGGAGCGGCTGGGCCCGTGAGCCATGGCCGCTGAGCCTGCGCGTCCGGAGCCTGTGCTCCGCAACGGGAGAGGCCACGGCAGTGAGAGGCCCGCGTACCGCAAAAAAAAAAAAAAAAAGAAGAAGAAATTGTTGGGACTTCCCTGGTGGTCCAGTGGGTAAGACTATCAGCTCCCAAGGCAGGGGGCCCGGGTTCGATCCCTGGTCGGGGAGCTAGATCCTGCATGCTGCAACGAATATCCCATGTGCTGCAACTAAGAACTGGCTCAGCCAAATAAATAAATTAAATAAATAAGTATTTTTAAAAAAAGAAGAAGAAGAAGAAGAAGAAATTGTTTCCTTTCATATTCCAATGCTCTTAGTGTAACCAGAGGAAGGATAGGAATGTCTATGGGTTTATCAAACATGCTTTCAGTCAATTCCGATAAAATACAGTTGTGAAATCCCAGAGAAGCTTAAAACTAAATTTGACACCCATCTGATCCCTGGAGATCACTTAGATTCATGGTTCCTGAATTCGAAATGTAATTGTACACAGGTATGCCTGTGTGTGTGCAAATGTAGCTTTCGTGGTCAGGTGGCTGCTTCTCTCCTTTTGCCCTGTCCCCTCAAGAAAAGACTTCCTGCATTCTCTTGGCTTTGTCCATTCGATACTGAGATCACCCCAGATTTACATGTCTGGCCTCAATCGCTCTCCCCGGGGACTTGGAGGAGTGGCTCTGGCCGTGGCTGTCACTGAAGGGAAGAGGCAGAAAGTGGAAGCAGCCCCTTTGAGGGGGGAAGTGGCAAGTCCTCTGCGGGGGGGTGGAAGGCTAAGTGCAGCGGGTAAGGAGAGAGGTGCGGTTTGGAAAGCAGCACACCGCTGGGAATCTTAAACTTGGTAATTAGTATTTTCACCAGAGGTCAGAAGAGAGAGTGACTATTCCTCTATTGGCTAGGGGATTTTACCTTCTGTCATCCGCATCTGCCTATGATTTTGTCCTCATTAACTCCCCAAGGAGTTTCCACACTGAGGGCTCACATGGGCTGAATGAAGGCTCCTACTTCCTTGTTTAAAAGGGGAAATTTAACCTGCATATGTCCAAATTTTTTTTTTCATGTATCATCCACATTCAGTTTCCGATAGGCTGAGACAGGAAGATGGTGTGCTTCTGTGGCTGACTAGACAAAGCCAGGGAGATAGTTGCCCCTGAGTATGGCTGGTGTGTGTGTGTGTGTGTGTGTGTGTGTGTGTGTGTGTGTGTGTGTGTGTGTGTGTGTGTGTGTGAGAGAGAGAGAGAGAGAGAGAGAGAGAGAGAGAGAGGAAATTTGGTTTCAAAATCAACGTGACACCTATAGATGTTACTATGTTGCATACTGAGGTAAAGTATTTTAGAATTAATTTGATCCAAGTCTGGAAAAGGTTATAATATTTCCCAATTGTAAATTTGAATAGTAATCTGTGTCATGATGGCAAAGATTCTTCTTTGAAGGGGAAAGGGAAACATCTTTACCTACCGTTAGTATTCTCCAAGACAGTGACATGTTTCACAAATGCAACATCCCCAGCGTCCTCAGCCAGGCACCTAAAACGTTTCAGAGAATAAAAACATTGCCAGGGCTTCCCTGGTGGCGCAGTGGTTGAGAATCTGCCTGCCAATGCAGGGGACACGGGTTCGAGCCCTGGTCTGGGAAGATCCCATGTGACGTGGAGCAACTAGGCCCGTGAGCCACAACTACTGAGCCTAAAGCCCGTGCTCCGCAGCAAGAGAAGCCACTGCAATGAGAAGCCCGTGCACCGCAACAAAGACCCAGCACAGCCAAAAAAAAAAAAAAAAAAAAAAAAATTGCCAGAGAAGAAAAACTATTAGAGTTTTCATAAATATTCATAATACACATTCTAAAAACTGAAACATGGAACTAAACATAGAAAACATAAAGACAAATATTTCCAGGAACTTAGAGTTTAAAATGGTAGATTGAAGATATATGGGTACCTTCCCTCCTTCTAAAATTCCAATAAAATGACATGAATGAGATTTTTTTTAAAGCCATAAATCTATGAGCCAGAGGAAGGCAAGAGGGAAAGAGAGAAGATAATAATGACAACGTTTGGAGGTAGAGATCAAATGGGTGAGCAGTAATTGACCCAAAAGAGCAAAGAAAGTTGTGACATAAGTTGGAAGTGGGGGGCGCCCAGGAGAAAGCTGATGTGCATGGCAGAACTCCAGAAAGACTCAACAATTATAAGTACTAGGCACCACTGAAAGTAGCTGAGAAGAGCAGGACTAGATAGGGCCTATATACATGCAGTGTAAATATATATGCCCAATCGATGAATTAAAAGAAGACCCACTAAAGAAATACCATTGTGAAGTTTCAGAACACTGGAGGGAGATTTAAAAATAATTTTTAGAACTATTTTTTATTTTATTTTTTAAATCAAAAACTTTTCACAAAAATAGTTTTCAAAGCATTTTACATTGGATGAAACACAAAACTCATTTTTTCCTAAAGAGTATTTTTCATTCATAGTTAAATCTCTCTAAATTTAGAGAGAAATATAAAACATATGTGTCTGATTTATTTACTCTTCACAAAATATTCTTTTTTTTTTTTTTTTTTTGTGATACGCGGGCCTCTCACTGTTGTGGCCTCTCCCGTTGCAGAGCACAGGCTCTGGACGCAAGGGCTCAGCGGCCATGGCTCACGGGCCTAGCCGCTTCACGGCATGTGGGATCTTCCCGGACCGGGGCACGAACCCATGTCCCCTGCATTGGCAGGCGGACTCTCAACCACTGCGCCACCAGGGAAGCCCAAAAAAATATTCTTTGTGTAGACCTGTTTGTCTAAGACACCTCATGAGCTTCCTAAAGCTTCTCTCTCAGAATTAGGAAGCCAAAAATAAATTGCTGAAAACTCAAAAAAAAAAAAAATTCTTTTCAAGAAGAAAAAATGTCATATACAAAGAATCAGGGATTGAAAAATAGTACCAGATTTCTCAACAGAAATTCTAGCTTTAGAAGACAATGTATTAATGCTTTTAAATTTCTGTATTTCCTCGATTTTCTGTCTATGTTACATTCTGCATAATTTTTTTTCACATATTTTCCACATCGCTACTTCTCTTTTTAGCTATGTTTAATCTGTTAAACTGGTCAATTATATAGCAAACTTCAATTGCTGTAATTTTTTTCCTTTCTAGAAGTTCTATTTATTCCTATTTAAAAATACTAACCTGTTTATTCTTCTGTTTTTTGCTTCTGGCAACTTTTCCCCTGTGTGTTTGTTTCACATTGTTATAATTACTTTTTACTGTGTCCTGCTCATTGTTACTGATAGAGTATTTCTGAGCAGTCTTTGAGGCTTAAACTGAAGATGCTGTCTTCCAGAGAGATTCCTAAAGGGACCTCTACTCTGGGTCCATTTTTTTAAAAATTATGAGTTGAGAATTTCTGGACCATCCTAGGGGACACAAGTTGGAGCTGCAAATCCATGCAAGAGCTGGCCCATGGTTTCAATTTTTCAGGGATGGCATGTATTTTCCTCCCTGTTTTCCTCAGCATCCAGGCAACCTGAAGCCTCCTAGGAGTGGGGTGGAAGTTACTTCTGGTTCACTCCTACCTTAAAGGTGTATGTAACCTCTGAGTTCAAGTTTGTCAGAATAGCTACTGTCAGGACAAAGTGTCTCCACCTAGGTCTCTGAATTCCTATTTCCCTTAGATTTTAGTCTAATAATCCCTTGTTACTTTATCAGTTATTCAGTGCTCTTAAGAACACGGGTGTGTGCGCACACGTGTGTGTGTGTGTGTGTGTGTGTACTTAACCCAACATTTTTGCTTGTTTGTAGTGGGACAGTTGGTCAAAACAGTTAATGCTCCCATTTCCCAGATATGGAAATCCTGTCAAAATTCCTAGGGAAATTGTTTTCCAGCCTGCACTTAGTTATCCAGCCAAACTATAAATCACTTCAAGAGTAGACTAAAGATGTTTTTAGACACGTAAATACTCAAAAAACAGAACTCCTATTCACCCTTTCTCAAGAACATGTGTTCTGTTGCAACAAAACCAAGAAAACTAAAAATGTGAGATCCAGGAAAGAGGTCATTTAAGAGGAAGTAAGACAATGAAAAATCCCAGAATGATGCTTAAGGGGAATCCCCAGACCATAGATATGTAGGGGGCCTCGAGAGGACCAATCCAGACTGGGGAGGAGGGTGGAGATCTTCAGGTGCAACATTCCCAGGTAAATGATGAATCTGGGACAACATCCAGTGTGTTTGTGCATGGATTGCTAGATTTGTGCTACTAGTAGAAGGTTTGGGGATGAATGAGTGATTTTTTAAAAGAAGTACAGAAAATTAAGCAAATTTTAAAAAGACACCTATCAACTCCAGAGTAAACAAAAACTCTGTTCAATAAGGGAAATATAATTTTACTATGTCACATATTTAATATGAGACTAATATTTACATATTCATAATAAAGCAAGCACTAAATATGTCATACTCTTGTTGGATACTAAAAGGAGGTGAAGTTTGTGGTTATGGGTGGAAGAAGCACAGGAGCAGTATGAGAGGCTAGATCTTCTTCTTTCATAATGGAAAGTCAGCAGAAAATAGCTGACATTTAAAAATCAAGAACCAGCAGTATATAAGGATGTTAGTTAGAAACATAGAGATAAATATGGTTCTGGTTCCAGCTTTCGATTTGAGCAAAAGACAAAGCATTTCCTTCTAGTATAAACAGGAATACTAAAGTGTAGGTGATTCCAGTGAAATAATACCTTACCATAGGTTTGAAAAAGAAAACCACATGGTTTTTTATCAGACATGTTGTCTATTCAATATTTCTGAGTAGAATCACATCACAACTCTTCCATTTGCAAAACTTTAGCCCCTTAAAGATATTTTTGTACATTCACGTAATTTTTTTTTATAAGTCACTCAGAGTATAGCAAAAGCTACTTTTATATCATGCCATCACTGGAGAGAAGGCTACTGAATTTACATTAAAAAATTCAAAGACCAGTTTGGGCAGTCATTCTCAGATACATGACACCACCTGGTGGTGAAATATATTCTTGGAGAATACAGAAAAACGGATGGGGGAGAACTCTGCCCTTCAAACCCCTAATTGTACCACTGAGAAGTAACATCTGGATTATAAAATGAAGACTGTGGAAAGATACTGTGATTTACTAAGTGTTTATAATTGGTGAATTCTGAAAACTTATTTTTTGGTTTATTTTTCACTAGTGGAGAATAACACTGCGCTATTTTGCCATTTCTAAGGCCAAAATCAAAGAGAAAAGTAAAACGTGAAACATAACAATGACCTAGGTAGGGGTAGAGGGTAGTGCCTGTGAGAAAGAGAATTCTTCCCCATAAACTGAATTGCAGAAAGGACTGATACCACAACCTCTCCCCATTTGACGCTGAGGATGAGGACATTGAGGCCCACTGAGGTTGACCTTGGCTCCAGGCCACAAGGGGGAGACCAGCAGAGCTGAGGTCAGACAGCCCCGGGGCCAGTCCCCACTCTTGGGGTGGTGGGTGCAATGGGAGGAGTCCTTCCCAGCCCGCCCATCAGCTGATCCCCAGGCTGCCCCTTGGCTCTGCTGTAATGGGCCACGTTGGGCCCCTTAGAAATGCAGTGCCAAGATGCTGGAGGATGAGGAGCAAGGCCCCGTCCTGGTGAAGCCTGCCCCCAGCACTCACCTGAAAGCCCCGTTGTAGCCATAGTACCTCTCCTTACTGTTGGGCACACACTTGTCCATGTTCCAGTCATCGCCAACACACAGTGCACAGAGACTGGAGCTCGGGTCAGCCCCAGGGGCACAGCTTTGATCAAAGAATTCATCTGCAGAGAAGAAGCACGAGGAGTCAGCTCTTCCTACCTGAGTCAAGATAAGCAGTCTTTACCTAACAGGTGATGTGGCTTGGTTTCCATTCATCATATTGACCACGGCAGATAGAACACAGTCATTATAACACACAGTAACATGTTACCACCAACCCGGGCCCCACCAAGGTTCAGAAAAACTTGAGGCTGTAGGTACTTGAGACAGGAAACCTGACTGGGGCTGGGGAAGAGAGTGTGTAATTGTTCAAAGGGTCCCATCATCACAGCCTCGAGCTGGGGACTCAGCTTGACGAACCTGATGGCCATCTCAGCAGAAGCTGCAAAATGTCCAGTCCAGGATCTGATTTCCCCTTTTCCTCAGTAATGGGAACCCTGCTTTTTACCTGGGCACCTGGTCCCTTAGAACAGAGAAAAGCCTTACTCTGTGGCTAGTGAGCCCCATGGCTAAGAATCGCCAGTGAAATATGAGCAGGAGTGTTGGGTGCCAGTGTCCTGACATCCTTAAAAGACAGTTGGCACATGTGTTTTGCCCCTTCTCCTTCCCTTCCTTCATTCTGCACATGGAATGCAGAAGTGGGGACTGGACCCCCAGATGTGACATGGGCCATGAGCGACCTTGAGCACAGAAGCCACATATGTTTCAGAAGAGCCAGATGTTTGAAACCTGGGCCCCTGACACCATGTAGTTGTCCTGCCAGCTCTGGACAATCCACCTCTGGACTTCACTCACGTGGGAGAGAAATAAACTTCTATTCACTTCTACTGGGGGTTTTCTGTCCTTGCAGCTGAACCTAATACGAACCAACCCACCATGTGATTTAACCCACATTAAGGAGTTAACATGGATTAATACGGATTAAAGAGAGAGGAAATAAAGGTGACAAGAAAGCCCTACCCCGACGAGCAAGTAGCACCCATTATCCAACTCGTGCAGCCCCTGCCACTGGAAGAGCCACGCCACGTGCCAAACTCGGGCTAGGGCTGGCAGGGTCCCACTTTGGTCCTGGCAGCTTGCCCACAACCTGGAGGCTGCCATGGGGTCACAGAGAGCGACACCAGTGTGCACTGCTAGTGAGGAACAGAGCCACATGAGAGCCCGCCAAGCCAGGATCACAGACCCATTCAAAATGCAACAGGGTCCCACTTGAGCAGACGCCTGCCCGGGAGGTGGGCCATGACAAGACCGTGGCACACAGCTCCACGTCACCAGGCCCACGGCAGGTAGGGCATGGCTCACGTGTGGGGTGTGAGCACGGCGTGCAGCCAGGAGGCGAGGCTGAGCCAGAAGCCTGGAGGTCTTACTCAGTTTCCTCTACAGCGTGGAGTAAGAAGTCAGTTCTGTTTAGTAACAGAAGTCGCCTTTCATGAGGAAGGCAGATGGCTTTTCCCAAATTGAGAAGCCAGTGCCTGGGAGGAATTTAGATCCGGAGCTCCAGGAAGCAAAAAATGACTTTTGTACTTCTCAGGACCTGCATCCATTCTTAGGGTGCAGAGAAACAGACTGATCCTCCAGTTTTGTGCCTTTGTGTAGGGTGGAGGGGGTGTGGGAGGTGCTGTGTGAAGAAGCTGCAGAAGGCAGCCGCAGGGGGATCTTGCTTACACCAGAAAAGGCCTGTAAGCCACGGTCAGCCTACAAGTCCCCACACCTCCCCTCCCTGAGTTCTACAGAGGACCCCAGCCTGCCCCTCAGGATGGCCGACCCACGACTCCCTCGGGACTCCTACCAAATTTGCAGGAGCCTGCCTGGTTGGCGATCAGGCCCATGGGGATGTTCCAGCCTGCAGTCCTGTCCACGGCAGTGTGGCAGGACTTCTTGCCTTTCAGAGAATTCCATGTGAGCTCATCATTTGCCTTCTTGACAACTGCCACGGCAAGATACCCTTGGACAAGAGAAGAGCAAGTCTTAGCCTCCCACGGCCCAGTCCATGGACTCTACTGCAGCTGTGTGCAACCCAAGCCAACAAAGGTCAAGAAGCATCACCAGGCAATGATTCCCCCAGATGACTGGCCACTGTCCGATAGACCAACAAAGTTTAAGCCGCTGCTCTATGTTAAGATGAGATTGATCTGATTTGATCAATTAAGATCAATTAAGAAATGAAATAGTAAGCTGATCCTTGAAGTCCTTGACCAGCCATATACTGTCCCTGAGTTATAAACTGGCAATTCGGGGGCTTCCCTGGTGGCACAGTGGTTGAGAGTCCGCCTGCCGATGCAGGGGACACGGGTTCGTGCCCCGGTCTGGGAAGATCCCACATGCCGCAGAGCGGCTGGGCCCGTGAGCCATGGCCGCTGAGCCTGCGCGTCCGGAGCCTGTGCTCCGCAACGGGAGAGGCCACAACAGTGAGAGGCCCGCGTACCGCAAAAAAAAAAAAAAAAAAAAAAAACACAACTGGCAATTCATTCTATTTTAGATGTGGGCTACTAAAGCCACAAACACTGACCAAGAAGCATGACCCCAAGAGTGCATAAATCGCCAACTGCAACATGCAATATACCAACTGCATCAGGCCAGAGCAATGATGGCCGCCAGAATAAGTGCTGTGTGGATGCAGGGGGTGTGTCCCCAAGGACCTCCCTGTGCTGAGAGAGGGTCAATGGGGTGCAGTCCTCCTCCTGAGAGCACGCACCTGGCAGACTCCACTGCCGGCAAGTGCAGAGCTCTGCCGAAGTTGCGGAAGCACCAGCTCTGGCAGGCAGGTGGGCTGGTGCACAGGGCGAGGGATTTAGCACAAGGGACCTGGTTCCAGGCCAGGATCTGCCACAGTATTATCAATGGCTGTGAGTGAGATCCGGGACACTGTTTCCACATCCATATGAGATGGGGGTGTAACACCCCACCTTCACCGTGGTCAGGACAAAATGAGGAACTCTGATATTTCTCTGCCATGTATGAAGGTCCATAGAAACATAATTATAGTTACTCATCTCTGAATGATTTGCATCTGCAAAAGAACTTACAGCTTCTATGGCTGCATCTCTGTGAGGTTTTTTTAAGTTCCCACCACCTCCTCCTGCAGATACAAAAACTTACCCTTGACTCTGAAAGTGATCGATTCCAACTCACCTTCCGTTGGGCTGTGCACACAACCTGAGCTGCTGCTTTCGGAGGATTCTGAAAGAATAAAGACAAGCAAAACGTCATTAAACACATGTTTTATTGTGTTCATATATTTTTCAAAGGTACACACATATCAAAGAACATATACTGGCATGGTTTTGTGTATATGTGTTTTTAATATAAATAAATGGCATTGTATTATAGACTTCACTAAGTTTCCTCCTTTTTTTATTTTCAACCCAATACTGTGCTTTTAAGTTCTTTTTTTTTTTTTTTTTTTTTTTTTTTTGGCCGTGCCATGTGGCTTGCAGGATCTTAGTTCCCCGACCAGGGATCGAACCT
Organism: Hyperoodon ampullatus; assembly: GCF_949752795.1. Lineage (NCBI taxonomy): Eukaryota > Metazoa > Chordata > Mammalia > Artiodactyla > Ziphiidae > Hyperoodon > Hyperoodon ampullatus. The sequence continues at coordinate 42,000,396 of NC_136923.1, read as the reverse complement.
GGGCCCCGACAGTGAAAGCACCGAGTCCTAACCCCACTGGACTGCCAGGGAATTCCCTAATTGAAGTATAGATGATTTACAATGTTGTGCCAGTCTCTGCTGTACAGCAAAGTGACTCAGTTATACACATACCTACATTCTATTTTTTTATATTCTTTTCCATTATCGTTTATCCCAGGAGACTGGATATAGTTCCCTGCGCTATACAGTAGGGCCTTGTTGTTTATCCATTCTAAATGTAATAGTTTGCATCTACCAACCCCAAACTCCCAGTCCCTCCCTCTCCCTCTCCCCCTTGGCAACCACGTTTGATCTCTATGTCTGTGAGTCTGTTTTGTAGATAGGTTTATTTGTGCCATATTTTAGATTCCACATATAAGTGATATCATATGGTATTTGTCCCAATACTGTGTTTTTAAGTTCAAACGGCCTTACTGTCTGTAACTCATTGAGCTGAGTTAGGGCTCCTAAGTTCACTGCTTCCAGTGTTGTCACTGACATCTTCATACACGTCTGGGGATGTACCCAGGGGTGGAACTGCTGAAACTAACATCTGGACAGTTCAATCACCACATAAACCAATCAACTATCTTTTTTTGTTTAAGCCACTTGGCAATGGGATTGTGTCATTTGCAACCAAAGTACTCCTACCTAATCTTCCCCCGTTGGAGGTGAGGGGGCACCTTGTCTCACCTGCCTGACCTCCTCTAGTTCCTTCTGGAGAGGCTAAGGATAAAGTAGCATTTCTTATGTCCCTTCAGCATGGGGAGATCCATGCTTTCAGACTCAGTAACTGGCTTCTCCTTGGGAAAAAGTCGCATCACTCCCGTTTCATGGGATGGATAATGTGAATCTGTAGGTGTTGTTTTATTGGAAAAGTATTTTTAATTGGTTTATAACATTATGTAAGTTTCATGCATACAGCATTATATTTTGACTTCTATATACCTACCAAAAGTTTAGTTTCCATCCATCACCTACAGCTGACGCCCTTTACCCGTTTCCCTCTCCCCTCACTCCCCCTTTCCCTCTGGTATCCACTACTCTATTCCCTGAATCTGTGTGTTTGTTTGACTTGGTTTGGTTTGTTCACTTTTTTTTTTTAATATTCCACATAGGAGTGAAATCAGAAGGTATTTGTCTTTGCAGGATCAAATCCAAAGAGACTGTCCCAGCAGTTCCATGCAGCAGAAATGCATATATGTGCTCACCAAACGACACGGACACAGATGTTCATAGCAACGCTATCCACAGCAGCCAACTGGAAATTACCCAAATGCTCATCCATAGTAGAATAAATAACTGCAGTGGAGTCACACAATAGAATACTACAAAATGAGGTATAATGCTGAGCAAAAGACATTTTTAAAAGCACATGCTGTGCAACTCCTTTTACATAGAGTTGAAAAACGGGCACAACTGATCTGTGCCATTTGAAGTCAGGAGTCATTACCCTTGCTGGAGTAAGGGGGCTGGTGACAGGAGGACACAAGGAGACTTGTGGAACCTGCTGTGTCCTGCTCTGGGCCCTAGCGCTTGGGGATGTACCACTTTGTGAAATGTCCTTGAGTTGTACACTTGTGCGCACTTTTCTGCATATACATTATACTTTACTAAAATCTTTTTAAAAATTAAAAAGAGGAAACCAATCTGGGCTTTGTCAGTTTCAGTTCTCACTACAATAGGCTGTGTGGGTAACACAGCCCCTTTCATCTATTCTTTCCCCTGATTCTCCTGTTTGAACGTATCTGTCCATTTTAATGTCTCCACTTGGACCCACCGAGTGGGGTTACTCCTCTCTAACCCACCCCCGAAGCCCTGAGGGAATAAACCAGAGACGACTCTTCTCCACTTACTTTGGTTCTCTGCCAGGACAGGCACCAAACCACACTTGCCCGCAGTGTAGACATATCCTCCATCTAAGCTCAGGGCATCAGCTTCTCCTTTCTGCCAAGACAAAGCATATCTCCAGCACCACAGTGAGGCTGTTTCCTGTCCCGCCTGCCTTTACAGCTCTAAGAGAATGGCTGTCAGGTGCCCCAGTAAAGCAGCAAGAGTTGAACTGAGGACCCCAAGGAAACTCCATGTGCACTATTAATTCTCTACCAGTCCTACATGCCTTTCATGCTGTCGCTTCCATTGGAAAGACCGGGTACAGGTAGCCCGGTCCTCTGAACAAAATCCCTTTCTGCACATGGAGCACTGTTGGGATGCCCTCCTGGGCCAGCCTCCCTCACTGAGGAGACAGATGGGAAGAGCTGGTCTTGTCTAGTCTCTGCTCATTAGCACTACACTCAAAGTGCTACACAGAAGCTATTCAACAAGTGAGCAGAAACAATTAAATTCGCTCACCATCAGAATGAACGAGCCCACGCTCCAGAACTGGAACATGGATTCATCAAGATTGTAAAACTCTCTCTTTGACTAAGTAATAATTTTTTTACAACATTATTAAAGCTAATAGGAGATGTGGATAAGGATTTCTATTCAAGGCTGCACAGCACAGGGTTATTGTTAACAACAAAATAAGGAGACAAAGAAGAACAGGGTCATGACTAAACTGTGCCACACCATATAAAAGATATCCTGAAATCACTTTTTAAAGTGTTTTCAAAGAATATGTCACGTGGGAAAATGGCCATGATACACTGTTAAGTGAAAAGGACTCAATTTACATAACTGGAACGACCCAGTACTGTTCCGAGCCTAAACTGTGATGAACCGAGAAATCTTGGAGTGGGAAGTTAGCAAAACTATAACTGTGGTATCTCTGCGTGAGGTCCCAGTGTTTTGTTTGTTTTTACATCACATCTTTCTATGTTTTCCAAATTACCTGCATTCATCGCAACCTGTTCTTAAAATCAGATTGGAAAGCCCACAGTAAACACATTGCAGACGAAAAGCTGTACCTGTTCCCACACTGCGCAGGCGCGAGCAGACCCCACCCCCGGGGCTGGAGCGCCTCTAAGGTCCGCCTCGCCTCAGACCAGATGCCTGCGACCTCGGTCTCCTAGGAGCGCTGCCCCGCGCGCACCGCCCGCAGGCCCGCTGCTGGCCACCTACCAGCACCAGGGCGATGCAGTCCTCAGTGGTAGAGGCCGTGGCGCAGGCCACGCTCTGGTTGCTCTGGAGGCTCCACTGCTGGCACTTGTGCTGCTCCTCGGGTCCCACCGCGCACCACACGACCCGCGCGCGCCGCGCCTCCACCTCCGCTGCAGCTGCCCGGGGACATGGCGGTCGGCAGGTGCCCTGAGCCCAGCGAGGGACACCCAGGCCCGCCGACCTCCCTGGAGTGCGGGCTCCACTCAGAGCGCCCTTCCTGCCCCGACGCTCGCTGGGCGGGAGCTACTTCCTCCAGGGAAGAGTGGAATCAGACACCTGCGCCTCTTCCCTTCCACGTGCTCCTCTCCCCCCTCCACTCTCAGCTTCCCAAACCCTTCTTCAGGCATAGCACTCCTTGTGTCTCGTTTCTGTTCCTTTGGAGGCTTCCCCGGCTTCTAATCCACCCTTCAAGCTTTAGTGTAATGAAAGAGATACCGAGATACTGCCTAATATCTGTCCTACGGGATAAAAGCTCCAGGACACAGAAACAGTGGCAGCCCCAAGAGATGGCCTAGGGGACCTTGAGTCCTGTCCTGACTTCCCCTAAGGCAGGCAGTCACCACCACTGACAACAGCGCAGCTTCCCAGTTCACCCAGACTCCATCTGAAGCCTCCAGTAGAGAAGGAGCCATGGCTGAGCTGGCCCAATGTGGTATCCCAGCCAAGTTCAGGGCCCAGGCACTGGGCCGTGTCCCACCAGGCCTCTGGATTTATCCCAGGAGAAGCCCTGGCCCTCTTGGTTCATGTTCATACTTCCCACTTCCTGGGAGGCAAACCGACTGTTCCGTCAGGGCTGGGGAGCCTGACACACACAGGGACCTGTGGCAGTATTATCAGAAGGTGACACATTCCTTTGGAGACACTTTTCACCTGACTTGGTCCACAGAAGATGCTCACACTCACATCAAACCTACCACGGTGAAGGCCTCCAGTGGCTGGGAGATGGCCAAGTGACCACGACAGAGCAGGGCCAAGCTGCCCATGGGGTGGGGGTGAGGTGCTCCCCGAAGGCCTCACCCATGGCTCACCACCCACACCAGCCTGCCCTTGCGGCCTGCCTGGTCCTCACTCACTTTCCCTCAGGCCCTGCAATGCGGTGAGGTAGTGGAAGCCCAGGTACAGCCCAGAATCTATCCTTGAGGGGATCCTCAAAAACCCAAGGGCAGAGTCTTTGAACAGCAGGTCCTTCTGCCCACGAGGAGAGCCAAAGAGCTGGAACCGCTGTAGAGTGCTTTTTCCAAACTTCTCCTAATTAAGGGAAAAGAGAATTATGATGTCAGTGGTAAATAGGAAACAAAAACACGATGTTGAAAAAGAATATCTGGAACTTAGGGATGATTCTGAGAGGAGGAACCTTGGTTGACTTCCTCCCATAGAGGGACTCATGCCATCCCTGTGACATAGCTCAGTTATGGCTTCATCTTTAAAGAGCTGCTGGGTTCCAAGCACCTCAGAGTCCTGAGAATATTGCATTGTCCTCCCCCTGCTTCTACTCCAGCCCATGAGACACTGCCAGTCCGTAATGCTAGAAGGGGCTTCATTGTTCCTGCTGTGTGGAGTATGGCCTAGAGACAGGCAAGCCACTGCATCTGTGCAGTGAGGCTACAGAGGACTTCTACAGTGGCGGGAAGTTAGGGAAGGAAGGAAGGAAACCTCCCCACCACCAAATCCAAGCAGGTTAGGGGTACTCTGGGTGGGGATACCTGTGCCTTGTGGAGAAGCTTCCAGATCAAGTCCTCCTTGCCATCCACACTTCGGGCCACAACAGCGTGAGAAGGGACCTGGGCTAGGTGGCACTCCTTGAATGCATCCACTGGCTTCCGGGTATTGTTTGGGCAGAGCAGCTCATACTGGTCCCTGTCAGCCTTCTCTGGCAGGTTCTCTAGGGAAAGAGGGAGGCGGAGGGGAGCCCAGATGAGGCAACCCCAGACAGTAGCCATGAGCTGTAGTCCCCCTTCCCCCATAGAATTTGAGCTGGAGGAGACATCTTACACAGTTGACAAAACTGGGGGTCAGTGGATTGCTCCAGAATATCCAGAAAGGTAAAGACAGTGCCCAAAAAGCCTTAGGGGCAAGCCCATGTTCCTCTGATTGGATCATACAGGCCCTGGGGTTGCTGCAACTCCTGCCTGGCAAGCCAAGGAGGCTGAACCAGACCCATCTGTTTCCACGGCAACTCCACCTAGAAAAGGGTCACGTGATGGAGACAAGGCCAGGGGGCCAGCCAGGGGCTGCTGCCTTACCCACATCTCTAGCAAGAATAAAAACAAGAAAAATTTTAAAGCAAGAAATACAGTTGAGCCACTTCTCAACACTTGGGTGTATCAAAAGAAGAGAAAAGATTATTTTTATGAGTGAGTTCATCCCAATATGAAACTGTTAATCTATATCACATGTAAATTGCTTCAGAATACATAAAGTGACGGAAACTGACCCAAGTTGTTTTATGAGCTTAGTATAATCTTGATCACAAAATCAGAGAAAGAAGTACAGGAGGGAAAAATTACAGACCTATTTTACTTATGAACATAAACACAAAAATCTAAAGTAATTAGCAAACTCAATATAACAGAGTATTTTAAAACTAATAGATCAGGATTAAGGTTTATCAGTTTATTCCATTTACAAAAGAATGGCTGAATGTCAAAGAAGCTAAAGTAATTCATGACAAGAATGGGTTAAAGGAAAACCATGAGATCATCTTAATCCTAATAGGTGCAGAAAAAGCATTTATATGTGTTTTTTTTTTTAGTTTTGGAAAACTAGTAACATAGAGAACTTGGCAAAGGTATTAAACTTGATAAATGCCACTTATCAAAATATCTACAGCAAAATCATATTAAAAGAAGAAAATGTAAACGGTCACTTCAAAATCAGGAACAAGGCAAAGATGTAAGCTGTCACGTTGCCAACACAATATCAGACAACCTGGATTTCACAATTTACTAAAGAAATAAGAGATATAAACACTGGGAAAAAGACAAACTCTAATTTTTTAAAGATGAGGTACTCACCTACATAGAAAAGCCAATGAAACCAAGAAAAAACTAATAAAACTAACAAGAGAGTCCAGCAAGGCAATACTACAAAAATCAAGTGTTACTCTCATTAGCAATAATAAAACAGAAACTAATACAGAATATGATACTATAATAGCAACTAAAACCATTAAATAGCTGGTAATTAGCCTCATTAAACAATGCAGGAAGGAGTTCCCTAGGGGCCTAGGGGTTAGGATTCGGTGCTTTCACTGCCATGGCCTGGGTTCAATCCCTGGTTGGAGAACTGAGATCACGCAAGCCATGCTGCGCAGCCAAAATAAAACAAAAACAAACAATGCAGGAGACCAAGAGAAAAATGTTAAGTTCTATAAGTTCTGTTAAGGAACATAAAAAGAGGTGTGATCAAAAGGGAGAGATTTATCATGATAAGGGATTGGACAGTTTGACATAAATATGTCAATTTTTCATGAATCAATTTAAATTCAATACAATTCTACTTAAAGTATGATGTTTTTAGAAATTCAACAAAATAATTCTAAAATTTTAGTTAGAAAATAAATAGCAAAGTGTTGGGGGAAGGCGCTTGCGTGCACGCTCTCTCTCCCCAGACCCCCACAAGCTATTAAGAACCACTACAAGCCAGAGTAATAAAAGCAGAAAAATACAAATAGACCAATGAAACAAAATAGCTCAGAAACTGATCCATGATTATAAACAAGCTTGATGTATAGGAGGCTCCACATATCAGTAGGAAAAGGGTGGAATTTTTTACAGTCGTTAATGTAAGGAAAATGGTCTCACTCTAAAGGGGGAAAATGCTGAAGCTAAATCCATACCTGATTTCCTAGGTAGAGAACGTATGAACAAACAAGTGTGTGTTAGGGAGGGGAGTCTATAAATCTTATTGTAGAAAATCTTTATGATTTGGAGGGAGAAGGGCATCTTTAAAAGTCCCCAAAACACAAACCAGCAGGGCAAAAGTGACCAATTTGACCTTATCAATATCAAAGGCTTCTGTTCAACAAAGGTGCTACTGACAGATTTTTTGACTGAGAAAAGACTTTCCTAAAGTCTAGAACCAACAATGGCTGGATATCTAGAGAGAAGGGATGCCTAGCCTTGAATCAAAATCATGAAGAAACAGACATGAAAATGAAGAGGAAAATAGTCAAAGATCATAAAAGAAGAAAGGGAAGCCCAAACTACTAGCAAGTATATTGAGATGATCAAACTCACTAGACGTCAGAGAAATGCAAAATAAACCAACAATGATATATCTATTGCTTTACAACCATAGATAATAAAATGTGATGTGTGTGGACTTCCCTGGTGGCGCAGTGGGTAAGAAACCGCTTGCCAGTGCAGGGGACACGGGTTTGATCCCTGGTCCGGGAAGATCCCATATGCTGCAGAGCAACTAAGCCCATGCACTTAGCTGCAACAACTACTGAGCCTGTGCTCTAGAGCCCGCGAGCCACAACTACACAGCCCGCACACTGCAACTACTGAAGCCCACGCGCGTAGAGCCCGTGTACCACAACAAGAGAAGCCACCACAATGAGAAGCCCGGGCAACGCAACGAAGAGTAGCTCCCGCTTGCTGCAACTAGAGAAATCCCGCACGCAGCAACCAAGACCCAATGCAGCCAAAAAAAAAAAAAAAGTGACGTGTGCTTTCCATGGAGCATTTCTCGTCTGTTAGAACCACTGAACCAGACAAGTACAACAACATGGATAAATCTCCAAAACAAAATGCTGAGTGGAAAACCTTGATCACATCATGATCGATAATGATCAGTAAAGCTTCTGTGAGCTTAGAATCCAGAAACACAAACCAGCACTACACATTTTGCAAGACCACATATATTTCGGAGGACACGTGTCAAATACGTTGGCATGGGCATCTTTGAGGGGGAAGAGAAAGACAGCGGGCATGGGAGAGTTGAAGAAAACTGATCGTTTAAAATATAAAATAACATAAAATAAGAGCTATGCTCTGTAGGGAACCTTGATGATCGTGGGCCAGGAATGAGGAGTCAAATTAGCTCACTACTTGGAATTACAATAAAATGAAATGAAATAAAATAAGGAAAGAAAAGGAAAGGAGGCAGTACCCGTGGCTCTTCCTCTCTTACCAAACACTGTACTGTCTTTCACGAAAGCCACATCTCCAGCCCCGTCTTGCAGACACCTGTGGGATGAGAAAGCACCAGAAGGGTTAGCACAGAGCGGTCCTCCCCGACTTCTTCCTTGTGCCTCCCTGTGAAACAGGGTCCTGGGGCTTGTCTTCTGTGGGCTCCTGAACTGTGGAGAGCAGGGCCCTCAGGCTTTGGGGCATCCCCACTGGGAAAGCTTCAAGGGTCACCTCCAGGTGAATTCTGAGGAGGAAGGGCTCAGGTGCTGGCCGGAGACCCCTGCTTTCTGCTTTAAGGGCTGAGAGGGCCAAACTTTGTCCTTCTATGTAAAAGAGTTTCGAAGCCTCTACACCAGAGGGTAAAAGTAGTGTCCTTGGCCATGTAGCTTTTTTCTCCCAGGACTAAGTGGCAGATGTGCCCTGGCCAGCGGAGAAGCAAGGAGGCCTCCCTGCACAAAATGCCTGAGTCCGAGAGGCAGATGGTGGAACAGGAGCAGCATCAGTTGGGTGGGGGGTTTGCAGAGAGGGGATGGGGCCAGCAAGTCAAGCGGAGCCCACCGCCTCCTGGCTCCGGGACAGGCCAGGCTGCCCCGCCTGGCCAGGAGCCTGGGACTGGTCTTCTCATGACAAGACTCCTTCAGTCCCTCTGTGGTTATGGAGGGGACAGAGTCAGCAGGAGGAACCCAGGACAACAGAGGGACAAAGCCCGATTCAGGGTTCTCTGGGGGGACAGAAGGGGCCGCCGGCCAGGTGGCTGCTCATGGGGCTGGTGCAGAGGTAAGAGGGCACATGTCGGGCCTGGGGGGTTAGAGGGGAAAGTGCACTGGGCACTCTCTTCGGACTCAGTTTCTCTGTCTGCACAGCAGTAGGACTGGACCCCCTCGATGGTCCCCACTAGCTGACTGAGCTCTATTTGGGACCAGAGAAAGCGCTTCCTAGCCGGAGGACATGTGGGCCACTGGGGAGAAGAGGACAGTCTCACTCACTTGAAGGCACCAGAATAGCCAAAATATGGTTCCTGGGAGGAGCAGGCACATTTATTTCCCCCTGTCCCTGTGCACAGTTGACAGAGGTTGGGGTAGTCTTTTCCATCCACGCAGGGAACACAGCTGGCACAGAAGAATTTGGCCACAGCTGTTGAACAGAGAGAAATGAACCAGAGTGTGAGCACCGGGCCACAGCCAGTGGCACCCCCCAGTGTGCTCTCCCTCCACCCCTGCCTGTCAGCCTTTGCAAAGCTAGCAGCTCAGAGAGATGTACTGTGGCTGAGAACAGACTCAGCTGCCACCTTCCAGGGCTGCTGATGCGGGTAGACCCTGCCCCTGCAGGTTTCACATCAGTTAACTTCACCCCTGCCTTAGAGTCATCCCACATGTCCACCTGGGCCATCCCGAAGTGGCTTGTGTATGTGCCACTGGAGTAGAGACCCCAGCCTGAGATCACCCCCAACACCCCTCCCCCAGCCATCTTACCTTTCTGGAGGGGCTCAGGTGGCCCTGTCCAGTTCAAGAACGGGCGAAGTATCCCCATAGGGATGTTCCACCCGGCGGACCTGCCAAGGCCCGTGTGGCAGGACTTCCGGCCTTGTAGCTGGTTCAGCTGAAAGTTGCTGCCCTTCTTCACTACAGCCACGGCATAATACTGGGTTTGGGGCTCTGAAAAAGGGCAGAAAGAATCGAGAGCTCTTAGCCTGGACCAGAGGGAGAGAAACAGCCCACCCTGACCAAGCCCCCAATGGGAAGGGGAATGTGAGCTGCCATTTCATCTGGTCACTGCAGCCCAGAGCCTGCTCTGTTTCCCCGGTGGGTCAGCGACCGGCCCAAAGAGCCCAGGGACTCCGTTCCCTGTAAGTGTGATGCTGCCCGAGACACCACCTCTGTGGCTCATCCACTCTGACTCCACGGAGCCCAGGGCCCAGGCCACCCCAACTTCTGGGTCCCCAGGGACAGCTCACGCTTTTCCGTCCTGTAGACCTCCGCCACTACCGGCCGCAGTTTGTAGGGGTCCAGGCCTGCCTCAAACACCAAACCACCATCCAGGGTCACAGCATCTGCCTTTTTTGCCTGAAAGCAGAGGCCAGACCGGCTTCAGGAGAAAACCCGCCCTAAGCCACGCAAGCGAATTTCAGAAGGTCAGAAGGCTCCATGGCTGGAAGGATCTTCCAAAGGGTCAGCTTTCAGTCATGTCCTCGCAGGTGCCATGAGAGGTGGCACAAGCCCAAGGCCCCTCTTTTTGGGTAATGCGCCCCAGCGGAACTGCTTTAACTCCTGAGGCTGGCGGGTGGCCGCTTTTTCACGTGGCTTAGATCTCTCCGCGGATCGCAACCTTCGCGGTCATTTATATTAAAAGTTGTTCTACAACCCAATCCAAAAATGGGCAGAAGACCTAAATAGACATTTCTCCAAAGAAGATATACAGACTGCCAACAAACACATGAAAGAATGCTCAACATCATTAATCATTAGAGAAATGCAAATCAAAACTACAATGAGATATCATCTCCTACCAGTCAGAATGGCCATCATCAAAAAATCTAGAAACAATAAATGCTGGAGAGGGTGTGGAGAAAAGGGAATCCTCTTGCACTGTTGATGAGAATGTGAATTGGTACAGCCACTATGGAGAACAGTATGGAGGTTCCTTAAAAAGCTACAAATAGAACTACCATATGACCCAGCAATCCCACTACTGGGCATATACCCTGAGAAAACCATAATTCAAAAAGAGTCATGTACCAAAATGTTCACTGCAGCTCTATTTACAATAGCCCGGAGATGGAAAAAACCTAAGGGTCCATCATCGGATGAATGGATAAAGAAGATGTGGCACATATATACAATGGAATATTACTCAGCCGTAAAAAGAAATGAAATTGAGCTATTTGTAATGAGGTGGATGGACCTAGAGTCTGTCATGCAGAGTGAAGTGAGTCGGAGAGAGAAGGACAAATACCATATGCTAACACATATATATGGAATTTAAGAATAAAAAAAAATGTCATGAAGAACCTAGGGGTAAGACAGGAATAAAGACACAGACCTACTAGAGAATGGACTTGAGGACATGGGGAGGGGGAAGGGTAAGCTGTGACAAAGCGAGAGAGAGGCATGGACATATATACACTACCAAACGTAAAATAGATAGCTAGTGGGAAGCAGCCGCATAGCACAGGGAGATCAGATAGGTGCTTTGTGACCACCTGGAGGGGTAGGATAGGGAGGGTGGGAGGGAGGGAGACGCAAGAGGGAAGAGATATGGGAACATATGTATATGTATAACTGATTCACTTTGTTATACAGCAGAAACTAACACACCATTGTAAAGCAATTATACTCCAATAAAGATGTAAAAAAAAAAAAAAGTTGTTCTAGATGCTTTGTCCCCTCTTTTTGCTCTATATTTCTTTTAAGTTCTTGTTTATTGAATAGAAATTTTAACTCTTAATATATCTTAAACTTATCATAATAATAAACCATGTTCATTCTCTTTGGCACATTACTCCTCATATGCTTACCTATTTCTCATATTTGTAACCTGGTATAGATAATATTTTGCGGACTGTTTTCTTCATCTAAAACTCACTACATTTTCTTACTTCTGTAGTGCCTTTACTGATTTTATTGACTTCATGATATTTTATTATAAATGTGGCTGTTCCATAATTTATTAAGCTAAATTTTAAAAATTCCCTTCAATGTTCACCAATTGGGTTCCTTTTAACTCTTTGCTGTTAAAACTCTACTTTTATGGACAGCTTTGTCCTCATAGCTTGTTTTTCCTTCTGATGACCTGTTGCCTTCGGATAGGCATCTGAGGGTGGGATCACCCAGACAATAGGCATTTTATCTTCAAGGCCTTGGCTGTCATTGCCATTCTGCTTTCCAGCTGATTCATTTCTAATTTGGAATGCCACTCACTATGAGGATCAATTTCACTATAGAATCACCAGTGGGACAGGGTTTCATTTTATTAAGGGTTATTATTTAGGAAATGCAAGTGCTAACAAATTGCTTAGATTTGTATTTCTCTTGACTATTAAGGGGAACATTTTCATAAGTATTTTTATTCATTATGAACTCCATCTCCTCATATTGTTTTTCTTATATGATCCTACGTTTCTTACCAATTGACTTAGTTCTTTATAGAGTGTAAATGGCAGTCACTTGTCAGAGCTGTTGCATATTCACTCTGGTGTTTTCAAATTTTTTGCTTAGTCACAATTTCTGTGGCAATCCCAGTTTCCCTACACGTGGTTCTCCACTTCAGAATGTTAATTTCTGCTTTCAAAATAGCATTGTGTCCTATGAGAGAGGACAGCTCCCAGCTTACAGGTGTCCAGGAAGAAGAACAGAGGGAGCAGGGAGAACACATATTCTATTGCGCTCGGATCCTGTCCCTTTCAGTCTGGTCCCACCCAACCTATGACATGGACTTACTGCAATGGCCTGGATACATTCAAAGCGAGAGGTCCTCCTCACACAGGTGACAGAGGGAGTACCCAGTCTTTTCATCATCCATTGCCATCGGTAGCATTTTAACCACTCTGGTTGTGATATGGCGCACCATCGAACATTTTTCGTAGGGACAGCCAGACACAGTCCTGGGAGAAAGAGGCCGAGGAGTGAGGGCTCCACCACTGCCCATGGAAGAGACCGCCTCACCCTCTCATGGAGTTGTCCTCCCCTTCCCTCTCCATTCTGTGGCTAAGTCAGGCCACTCTCCTCAAATGGAGGTGTCTTGCTAGCCTAATGACAACACCATGCTGGCCAGAGGGCTGTAATTCTCAACGAATCAGAGGAGACAATCTGGATTGTCTCTCTGGATTCTTTGCCCTCCTATGACTGCCATACTTCCTATTTCCTGAGAAAAACAATGATGCTGGCTTCTATCAGTTTATGGAGTTCTTCCACCTGCTTTCTCCCCCTGGAACCTGGGAGGCAGGCAGGGAAGGGATTATTACTCCTGTGTTTCTGGTGTGGAATCTGACTCTTGAGGACACTGAGTGATGGCTGCTCAGCAGTGGCAACGTCCCACCTGGAATCTGGGTCTCTCTAGATTGTTGTGGCTACGAGCATCTCCCAGAGGATGCCAAAGGAACAAAGGAAAATACACCGCACCCCTTGTCAGTAGCTGCAGTAGGTGTTGTCAGTTTGGGTCAGTTTGCCTGAGTTATCACCATTCACCAGCGTATCAGAGAGAGGACTCTTATGGGGGGATGGAAATGTTCTAAAACCGATTTACCGTGATGGTTGCACCACTTGGTAAATTCCTAAAAATCGTTAAATTGTACACTTTAAATAGGTGAATTTTATGATATGTAAAATATACCTCAGTAAAGTCGGTACCAAAAACAAAAAACAAAAAACTCTTGGTTTCAAAAGCCACCTCCCCTTTAGGATGTGCTTTGGGTGGACCATTCAGCCCTCTGCCACCTCCTATTCATGAGCAGTCAGACCCTGCGCAGTCAGATCCACCAGGGTATTGAGACACCCGCCAAGGGTGTGGCTGCCACACCCTTCCTGCACCAGCCATCATCCCAGGGAAATCTCTGGGGGTGTAATCTATCCTTGGAAACCTTCCTGGAACCGTCCTGAAGTGAGAATTAGCCTTATCAGATTCAGCCATTTGTGACCCAATAGCATTTCCCGGATGCCCTCTGTACACACAGCACTGAGTGATGTGCAGAGGAACGTGCAAGCAGACAGCACCAGCTCTCACCTCCCATCTGGAGAGGCAAAAGCCCAAAAAGAGGACGCTAAGTATGATGAATGCTCTAGAAGAGAACAAATACCAAGCCAGGAGTGATGTCCCCATGACCTCAGCCAATAATGGGGCGGGGGGGGGACATTCCAAGAAGTGGGAACAATGGGTCACGTGCACAACGATGGTTGCAAGCACATTCTACGCAGGTCTTTACTCAGCCCTTCATGTGTTCTGTCTCCTTCAACCCTCCCAGCCCCTCTTTATTGTGGGTTTTGCCGATATCCGCAATTTCCAGGTGATGAAACTGTGGCTTGAACTAGTTATGTGGCTTGCCCAAGGTTTCACAACTAATAAGTTAGGATCTAGGATTTGAACCTAGGCAGTCAGACACCAAACCCCCTGCCTATTTAGGCTAACTGTGTTAGAGATGGGCTGCCATGGAGATGGGGCTGGTAAAGTGTTTGGGGTCAGATAATGGAGAGCCTCCAATGCTGGCCCAAGAGGGTCTTATTGGGAAGCAGTGGAGCAGTGACTCATTGGGAGGGCAGGGACAGGTGGACTGAAACCTGGGAACCAGGCAGAAAGGCATCGAGAATGGAGAACAGGGCAGAAATAAGGAGCTGGTGTGAAAAGTTAGCTTAGTAATAGATGGGACCTGAAGGGAGAGAGCACAACGAGCACCATGTCTCAAGCTGTGGGGAGGGCGTGAGCAGGGGCAGGAATGGGAACATGGAGAAGAGCTCGTTTGCTCCCCTGGGAGGGGATGAACCAAGAAACTAAAGCACCACTGAGAGGTTTTCTGAGATCCACAGTCCCCAGCCCCCCCAAACACCAGGGCTGGGTGCAGAACACAGCATTCTGTTCATCCCCTCCACAGCTCCCACCAGCCAGCTCTGAAGCTATGTGCCCCTCTCAAGACAAAATGCTCCCTGAAGCAGGTCTGGGCCTGGCCCCTCCTGTATCCCTAGCCCTGCTCCTGATCTGTCTCAGCCACTCAGATGCTGCCCACCTGAGCCTCGAGGGAATCTTCCTGAAAGTACAAATCCTCAGATTCCTTCTGTGCAGACATGTAGTGCCCCTGTCTCAAAGGCAGGGGCTGGGATGGAGTTACTCTTCCCACCCCACCCAGCCTTTGCCAGCCAGGACACCCATGTGGAGCAGGGCAGGAATCCCCTAGGGCAGCTGCCACTCCTTCCACTGGGTAGGACAAGGGATTCCGTGACACTTTGGGACATTGGCCACCATCCCATGGACTGCAGGATTTAAACTGCAGACCTCTGTGGGGGCCAAGACAACCAAAGATTCAAGTGAAAATGGAACCCAGTGGTGCAACTCTGAGCCAGAATCCAGATCACCGCCCGTAACCACCTCTAGGAAAGCAAGGCTTCCTACCCCTCAGGCCTCTCCCAGGTAGCCCTGACCCTGTGCTGTGGGCCCAAGCAGGCCACGTGTCAGGGAGCAGAAGGGAAGTTGGTCCTGAGCAGTTGGTCCTGGCTAGGCCAATCCTGCCTTAGAGAAGAGAGAAATAACCAATACCCATGGGAAGGAATTTGGAGAAGGGGACCAGAAAAGACAGGGACAGGTTTGGGGGCATAAGCTCATTGCTATCCTTTAGCCACCCCTTTTCATCCAGGAAGCTCCCAGCCCGGAGTAGATGCCCTAGGACAGGAGGAGGCTGCACTGGGCTGCCGCTGGGAGGAGGGGATGACACCTGGGCTTTCACTCTGAGCCCCATGCACACACACTGCCTAGGTGCTGACGCCCTCGAGCCCTTACCGCTGCTGCCCTGGACCCTCCCCCTCCACTGCAGGAAGCCCTGCCCTCACATTTACATCACTAATGTCCATCATAGGTGAGTGTCCTCGGAGCACCCCAGAAATTATTTCAGATACTTGGGTACAGAACTAACAATTGTTTAGTCCCTTCTATTTGGTCCCCTTCTAGTCCTGGCACACTAAAAACCAGAAACCAATCACTTCTCTCACACCCTCTGGCAGAAGGGTCCCATCAGCAGGGTCTGTGCCAGCACCCCTGACCTTCTGCAGTGGGAGGCTTGTGTACACCTTTGCCTACCACAGAGCAGGTGGCCCCTGCCCCCTCCTCACAGCTGTGTGGGAAGAGGATTGGACCATTTTTAAATGAAACTAAGGTTCAGAAAGACTCTCTCTTGCCCAAGTTACATAGTCCTTGCAGGAGCTGGGATTCCATCTCCAGTCTCCTGTGTATCTTGGGCAAGTCACTCACCCTCTCTGAGTCTCATTTTCCCCCCATGTATACGCATGTAACAGTACTATGGGTAGGACAAAATGGGACAGGGACCCGGAAGACCCTTCGGGGAGCTCTGCCAGCTCTAGGGAAAAGACCCAACCTGCTTCGCGGAGCCCTGCTCGGGCCCCTCCCCAGGCGAGTGGGCGGTAGCCGGCCCACTCCCGGGCTCCTCCCCCGCTGCAGGCGCTGGGGCCAACCTGGCGGTGCGCGGGACCGGGATGCCCGCACTGAGGGGCCAGGGGACCCGGACGCCCACCCCGAGGGGCGTGCCCCCAGGTACCCGCACTCACCAAGGGCCCCAAGGGACAGCAGGGCGGGGAAGAAGAGCTTCATGTCTGGGCTCTTGAGGCGACTCCGGGAACGAAGGCTCTGCCACCTGCGCTCGCTCTGAACCCGTTTATCCAGCTCTTGGTGATCTCACGAGGTTAGCCACGCCCTGTGGCCCAATAAGCGCCCCCTGCCTCCCCCTCCCCCCTCCCCAGGTCCGCTAGTTCCTTGAAGGGAAGCAGCAGCGGGAAGAGGACAGAGGAAGCGGGAATGGTGCCTGGGCTGGGCTTGGCACACCCGAGAGGATACCCAGCCCACACCCACCTCTCAAGTCTGCCCTGGTGCTGCCTGGATTTGGGATGTTTTTCCTCCCCCACTAGTCTGCAGCCCCTGGGGAGTGGCAGCCGCTACGTTTTGCCCTCCCTCTGGTCTCAGTGCTTCCTAGAGAGTGGGACACAGAGAAGCGGTCCTAAGGTGAATCTTTGTGGATCATCTTGACGGTACAGATGGTACCTAAAGTGCTTGGGAGCCAGTTAGGACAGAAGGATGCCCCTCCTTTGTTTGCACGCAGCAGCCAGCCCAGCGTTCGAAAGAGGACCTGCTGCCTGGCCCGAGGGCCGCAGCAGGCTGGCACAGCTAGCAGAGGTAACAGAGGCTGCCCGTTGTCTGAGCCAGGCTGCCCATGGGGCCCTCCTGGCCCTATTGAAACCACAACACAACTCCCAGAAAACAGAGCCAGAGGCCTCAGTAACCAACAGCTGTCTCCCCGGTTCCCTCATTTACCAATGTAAAGGATAGCCTACCACTTGTTTTGTTTTGTTTTGTTTTTTGGCAGCATGAGATGGGAGATGGGGTCTCATTTTGATAAATGTCCTACTTTGTCCTCAGTACAGAAGCCGACCCTATCTCAGGAAGCTGGTTTTAAATTCTAAAACTAGAATTCTGCTTCTACATCTTTTAAATACACTCCCTTGATGCACAACGGCTCACACACAGGGGTCTCCAGTGCACCCTGCTTATCATTCACTGATTGCAAGCAAACTAAATGTCCATCACGGTGGGGGGGGGCGCGGTGTCACACAGAGCAGGGCTCCCTGACCCCCCGGGCCGCGGACAAGTACTGGTCCGCATGGCAGGAGGTGAGCGGCGATGAGCGAGCGAAGCTTCACCTGCCGCTCCCCATCGCTCCCCAGTGCTCGCGTTACCGCCTGAACAACATCCCTTCACCAGCCCCCTCCCCCCGCCCCGTTCCATGAAAAAATTGTCTTCCACGAAACTGGTCCCTGGTGCCAAAAAGGTTGGGGACCTCTGACATAGAGCATAGTGCTGTGCCTACAGGGGGACACACTGGAGGCCCTAGAAAGAGCAGGCCACCCTGCATGTATTGATGTGAACTTAGCTCCAGGAGATGCTAAGTGAAGAAGTCAGGTACTAACAATGAGGGAAATCGCAGGTCATCTAAACATTCCCTCTACTGTTTAGTCTGGACAATATGTTATTCTGAAATCTGCTTGTCCTGAAAAGCTGGTCTTGATTCTTTGCTTAGACTACTTGGTACAAAAAGCATTTCTTGGAGCAGAGGGGCAAGACCTAGGGAGACAGCACTGTTGAGAGTGGGCATGTGGTGAGCAGCCCTTGGCCATGGAGAAGCAGAGCCAGCCCAAGTCTTTGAGGCCCTCAAGGAGGCTGTGGGGCCCTTCTGTCTTGGGTGTGGATCCTGCCGAGGCACGAGAGTGTTGTCTGACCAGGGATCCTGCTTGATGGGCACAAGAGTGCGGTCCAAGGTTCAGCACTAGAATCACCAGCCAGGCTTTGGGGTGACAGATCCAGGGTCTCTCATCGTTTGGAAATATAGTGTCGCAACATTAAAAGTTGCTTTCATCAATAATTGCAATACGCGGTTTCAAAAATAATGAAGTAATACAAAACTGGCTAGTTCTCAGGAGCACTGAAACATCTTTTTACGTAAATTAGCAATTTAGCTTTGCCTTTCCATGATTATAAAAGAATTAAGAAATGTCACAACCCATGTCTGTATCTCCAAGTGCAAATTAGAAAAGGGATGTGTTGGGAGGTCAGAGGCCTCCAGATCCTCTTATGTCTGCTGGCAGGAACACAGAGAACCTGCCAGTTTTTTGGGGGGGCCAAAACCGAGAGACTGAGCTTAAGGGCCGCCCTGGAGGCAGGACAGCGGCAGGCAACAGGGCAGCGGCAGGCAACAGGGCAGAGGCAGGCAACAGGGCAGACTGTTTGCATGCTGTGTCTTCGGGGACGGCCCAGCCTCAGGCCAGGGATGTGCTCAGCTGAACACGTGCAGAGCAGCCCCCAGGCCATCTGCAGGGGAAGCTGATGAAGGGGGTGGGCCTGCCCAGAAGACAAAGTTCAACTGATCTGTTATCAACGTTCATTCATTCACTCTTTCATGCCAGAACTGGTGGGTGCCATGAGGGACACAGAGAAGAGGGGTCCGTCCTTGCCCTCAGGAGCTCATGGCACAATGGGGGACAGGGGTAGGCACAGGCCACCTGGAAAGAGGCAAGGCAGCATAAACAGAGTGAGGGTGGAAGCCAAAGGAGGGCTGACTGACCTGTTCCCATCATGAGGGTCCCAGAAGACTTTGAAGAAGAGCATTTGATCTGGGTACCTGAAGGAAAGGTAGGGTTTCTACAAAGAGAATTTCAGGTAGAGGAAATAGCCAAGTAAAGTCTCCGGAGCGTGGATTCGGTGACCTGGAAGAACAACAAAAAGTCGCTCTGGGCTTTGTGGCCTGGAACGCTTATTGAAGAAGGATTAACAAAGTCACCTCCTCCCTCCTCAGCCCCACACGGGTGTCTCTGTGTCCCTGGACAGCTCTTCCTGCAGGTCCTGCAAGCACGACAGTCAGTGTATCTAAAACGGAACTCCCTCTGCTCCCTCCAGCCCTGCATCTCCTCTCATATTTCCTACCATTTTCCACCAAACCCACCAGACAAAGAGCCTCGGAGTCATCCTCAAATCCTCTGGCCAGGTAGCCCTACATGTGTGCCGGGCACTTAATGGTTAATATTGGTTGAATGGATGAGTGAATGAGTGAGGAGGAAGGACAGAGCAGGGCAAAAGATCCTGCTTGCTGTGTGTCAAATCTGAAAGACAGTAAGAGCCTGGTCTGGCTATGCAGGTCGCCCCAGAGCCTGTGTGCCTGGAGTCATCAATTTACCCGTTAATTCAACATCCGTCTATGGGGCACCTCTGATATGCCAGATCTTGAAAAGCCTGCAGGGAAGTAGGACGCAGGTTTCTAGATGCTGAGACAGTAGCATGGCATGAATATAAGGAATACAAAGAAGGTGGATGTGGTACAAACCCGAGTGTAATGGCAGGAGCTGGTGTTTCACAGGCAGGTGAGGGAGGCTCTTCCCCAAGGACCCCACCCTCTCTCCACTCCCGAGATTCACACAGTGACCCTTTGCCGGTCCTAAGCTAAGCCCTCCCGACAAATGGGCAGCAAACCCCACACCCTGCCCTCTCTGGAGTCCTCCAGCCTCAACCCCCAAGAGAAGTGTTGGAAGGAAATGAGGGATCTGGGCAGAATCGGCTCCAGATGGAGTAATGGAAAAAAGGAGTTCCCAATGGGCTTCCCTGGTGGTGCAGTGGTTGAGAGTCCGCCTGCCGATGCAGGGGACATGGGTTTGTGCCCCGGTCCGGGAAGATCCCACATGCTGTGGAGCGGCTGGGCCCATGAGCCATGGCCACTGAGCCTGCGTGTCCGGAGCCTGTGCTCTGCAACGGGAGAGGCCACAACAGTGAGAGGCCCGCATACCGCAAAAAAAAAAGGAGTTCCCAAGACATCCACTCACATGGGGGCTTCCAGGCTGGCTGACAGGAGACGAAGGCCTTGTTTCCTGCCCCTGCCAGTGGTGTGAGGTTACTGGCTTGGTAGAGAGCCACTTGTTAAATATTTAGCGATGTCGTGGTGGTTTGTTAAACCATTGGTAGCTTGGAATCAGTCATGGTGGGAATATTTACACCATGGAAATTAGCAAATTTTATAAATCATGTCATTTTTCCCTCCAAGAAAGCCAGTTTACAGCACACCTCTGCCTATGTTTGTCATTATTTGGAGGCATGCAGTGCCCGTGTGTGTGTGTGTGTGTGTGTGTGTGTGTGTGTGTGTGTGTGTGTGTGTGTGTGTGTGTGTGTGTGTGAGGGGGTGGGGGGCATCCCAGGAGAGAGAAGATAATAATCCTTAGCGTTTAGATGGTACTTTCAACTCCGAACAGAGCTGTCAGTCACTTTGTCTCCTGTGACTCTAACAACAGCTCTCTGAGGTAAGAAAGTCGCTGTTTCCGCTCTAAAAAGAGGGAAACTGAGGATTGCCTGTGGTCACACAGTGAGTGAGATATGGAGACCAAATGACTAACCCCGAGTCTCCCGTTAGGCCCGCAGCCAGGCACGCTCTTTTCCACTGGGCCCAGAACTCTCTGAGAGCGCCGGATACAGAGACTGGGGCCCAGGGATGGTCTCCGCTCTTGATCTCAGCGGCAGTATTGGACCGTCCTGTGGATCAGGCACTGTCCAGCCCCTTCACACATCAGCCATGGCTTCACAGAAGCACCGTGATGGCCTCAGTAGACCGCATTCCAGACGAGGGGATTCAGGCAAAGTAGCTCATCCACCATCATGCAGCTAGAAATCTGTCACTGACCCCTTACTCCTATCCCATGATCTCTTATTGGTTTGGTCAATCCTGTGCTGACCACCTTGAAGAGAGATCAGGAAGTAAGCAAGAATGAGCAAGAGATGGATGGAGAGCTCCCTGCTTTCCAGCCAGTGTGATGACCGTGATTTCTGGAGCAAGGCCTTCGCTGGAGCTGGGCCCTTGCGTAGAGCCGAAGGTCCCCGAGAGTCTTCGGACACGTCTGTGGGGTTTGGGGTGCCACCAGGAGGGAGCTCAGCTGAAGCGCAGTGGCAGGAAAACCGTGCTTTTGTGAACTAGTAGGTCTTATTGCCAATTGTTGCCCAATTTACAAAGAGCCCACAGAGACCAAGAGTTTCCATCTCCATGCACAGACTTCTTCCTCTTCCTCCTCCTCAACTACCCCTCCTCATAGTCAGGACCCTTGTCCCGCAGGGACCCTCTCCTCCCGGGGCCGGGCCCTCCCGGGGCCAGCACCCGCAGACCTGCTGAGGGACACTCTCCCCAGCAGTCGAAGGGGCAGTGATAACACCCCAGGTTGGCCCAATTGCAAGATTTCAGTCTTGCTGGTCAGGGTGGCACCCCATGTCCCTGGCAGAAATCAGATTCCATGAGCACCTAATCATCACATCACTGAGATGAGAATGGGCAGCAGGCCAGGCCCAGGGAGAGTTTTCCAGGAAGGTGTCAGCGAAGGGCAGCCTGGACCATGGTGGAGGCTGGCCCAGGGCCAACCATGCAAATTTCTTCCCAGAAGGAATGAGGCCCCTTGCCCAGGGAAATGCCCAGGCGGGAAGCACCTGAGCCCTGGGGGCCCTTTTGCTGCCCCTCTCCTGGGGCCACATTCTGGGAGGGAGGGGTCCTGCCCAGTGGCCTTCAGCATCTCAGCTCAGCTGGCCGGAGGCCTCCATGTCTGCTGCCTGCATCCCACGAGGGAAGGTCAGATGGGCTTTTGCTGAGAAGCAGCTTGAGATGGGTACTTAGAGGAACACAGAACCACCATTTCCCTGGGTGAGGCTGGTGCTCCATCTCTCCAGCTCCTCTGGGCCAGGAGTGCTCAGCCCCCAGACCACTGCTCCAGGTGGGCTTCCCTTCCTCATCCCTCCATTCACTTCTTCCCTGGACAGTCTGGCAGGCTGGAGGGCCCAGGGGAGATGTGGTTAGAAGCTCAGGAGGTGGGTTTGGACAACTGGGCTTCAACCTGCTCTGCCCTAAACAGCCACCTGGACCTGGGCCAGTCTCTCAACCTTTCTAAGCCTCAGTTTCCCCAGGTGTAGAAAAGGGGCACAAATAATACCCACCTTGTGAAGTGGGCAGAGTTCAAACCTGATGTTTGAGATGCATACACAGGCTCAGTACAGGCTAGCTATTGTCCATATTTGCAGACACTCATGAGTCCTCGCCGTGTGGGGCTCAGCTGGGCACAAGGGTACAAGGGGAGCAGAAATGGCCTCCGGGGGCACCTGGTCCAGCGGGAAGGGCTGTGTGTGCTGAGAGCTGCCTTCCAGTGTGCAGATTTACAGACAGAGGTGTCGCAGGGAGCTTTGACAGCGAAGGGAACAGCACACCTGGGGTGGAGACAATGGCAGAGGTAGTTTTCCCACGTGCCCCTCCTTATCACAGAACACATGGTTGCCCCAGGTGCCCCCATGTTCTAAAGTGTTCAGTCTTACCCCGTCCTGCTCTCCGACCCCTTCTCCGTATCTCTGTCTCTAATCCCGGCCTCCTCCCCTCTCCTTCTCACTTTCTGTCTCTCTCTCCTTGGCTTCTTTTTCCATCTCTCCTCTGTCTCTCCCTCCCTCCTTCTTAAACATGTGTCTGCAGTTGTCCTGGGTGCCCCTTCTCTGGGAGTCTGCACTGAGCCTGACTCAGCCTCCTCCTACCACAGTCATTGCAATTACTGGCCCATCTCCGGCACCCACAGCCCCCAGTGCTGAGCTCCAGGGGGAAGGGTCTGTGGCTGACCCATCTCTGGCCCAGGAAGAGCCTCACTGAGGGCTTGTTGACTGAGTGAGTGTGGAGAAAGCTGGGGTGAGAAGCCAAGAAACCCCCCGGCACCAAATCCTTTGGTTACAATTCTAATTGATGGCACCCTTCTCATCCCCCAGGAGATGGGAAGAAGCCCCAGCACAGGGTGGTGGGGGGTGGCTGCATCCATCCTTCCTCCTCCCTACCCTGTGCCCTGCAGGGGCCTCCCAGCAGGGGGGACATTCTGGTCCTGCCTCGGACCTTAGGAGGGAGCAGGAACATCAGAGCTGAGTAGAACCCAAGACCTCATTTAATGGAACAGAGGAGGAGGGGCCCTGAACAAAAGCGCAGGAGAGTTGAGAAGTGCCCCCACCCTGTGCTGTGCAGCACCTGACTGCCTGGTGTCCTGAGGAGGGTCGGTAAGAGCATGGCAGCAGGGAGTGGATGGGAAAGGCTGAAGAGGAGATTCCTCCATCAACCCCGGCACCCAGCACTCTCCTACAGGGAAGCTAGGACCTACTTCTACCAAAAGGCCTCTTTCCTCCCCACATCAGCTTCCAAAGACAAAATGAGAGGGCAGCAGGAGAGCACCAGGGAAATGCCAGTGATGAGCTGGGAGAACCGTGGAGGCAGGGTTCCAGACACCCCCAAACCCTCATGTGCCTCCCTTTCAAGGCCAGAGGTGCTTTCAACTTAGTGGGTTAGTTTGCAGTCAAAGGCTTGTTGGAATCTCCAGAGGGGTCCTTGGCAGCCTAGGGCTCCTCACTAGCACCTGCCAGGTGGGTCTTCCGCGGGGACACGCCCTTTCCATTCCCTTCCCTTCCCTTCCAGCTCTAGATTCTAGCCAACTTGGTCCTCCTTCTATTCCTATGCATCTTCTATTCAGCTGCAACCAGAGTAAAAATAGCACAAACCCAGGGCCCTTCAGGAGGTGCTTGACCGTGAGCTGTGGCATTTATCCTACAAGTGTGTCTTATCCTGGAAATGACACTCTCCCAGGGTTGCTCAGCGGGCACTAGCCCAGGGTTCCCTCCGGGCATCCTGTCCACTCATCCTTAACCTCCTGTGTGTTCATATTGAGAGTGAGAGGAGGGGTATGGGGGTAGCAGGATGCCTCCTTTTCTTGATCTACCAAGCCGATCTTGACCCTGAGCAAAATCTTCCTCCAGCGAGAATTAATTTCCAAAAATCCATTCAGGAAAAGACTCTTAAAGTTCAGCCACCTGGTTGGCCCTCTTGAAAAGAGAGCTGACCCCCTGGAGCTGTGGTGTTTGTGGGGGACTCTGAGGGGAGGGGGGTGGGGGACAGGAGAGCAAGGGCTCTGAACCAATAGCGCTGTTGCCCAATGTTGCCCCATTTGTAAAGGAAACTCAGCAATCAAGAGCTTCTCTGCTTGTCCTTCCTGCCCTTTCTCCTTGTGCCCACACCCCGTGCCCCGGAACCCCTGCCCTTCCTTGTGGTCTTCTCTTCACTCCAGTCTGGTAGGGCTGGGCCCATGTTCTCAGTCTCTCCGGGTTGATACTTGTGTGTCTTTCTGACTCCCTTTCTCCTTCACCCACTATGTGTGATCCAGGGCCCAAATGCACCCATTCTTTCTTCATTCTGCCCTTATGTCCACACGTTCCTTTCTCTTCCATGGCCACAAGATGGCCCTGGGCTCCTGCCTGGGCTCCTGACCACTCCCTTGCCTCACGGCTCCCCCACTGCGGTCCATCCCCGAGGGAATCTTTCAGAACCACAGAGCTAACAATGGTTCCAAGTCATCTCCCCTGCTCCCCCCCGCCACTACACTCTGTCCCTAAGGAATCTCATCCCTTTCACCCTTTGGATTAAACAACCCACTCTGTGTGAAAATCCCCAGAACTGTATTGCCCACCCAGATCTCACGCCTACTTGGAGGTGTGCTCAGCCATGAACCAGACAACTCAGCCTGAAATCCCACCAGCACCCCAAAGCAGCACACCCAACTTCCAGTGCCGGACAAAGATTGAATAGGCACATATCTCCCTGTTCCTCCTGCTAAGTACAGCTTAAACCCTGGAGATGATAGATATAGTGGTTTAAACAATATGAATGAATCATCTTAAAGTTGTAAAGGTAGAGGTTCAAGTTATCCTCAGTGGGCTAAAGAACACCAGGCTGTGCTCCTTCTGGAGACTCCAGAGGAGCCCACTTCCTGGCCTTTTCCATCTTCTAGAGGCCCACCATATTCCTCGCATCTTGGCCCCACCTCACTCCCACTTCTGTTTCCATCATCGTATCTCAGTCTCTCACACTGACTCTCCTGCCTCCTTCTTATAAAAACCCTTGTGGTTACATTGGGCCCACCAGGATAATCTCCCCATCTCAAGATCTGTAATTCAATCATATCTGCAAAGTCCCTTTTGCCACGTGAGGTAACATACTTATAGGTTCCAGGAATCAGGACATGTATATCTCTGGGGTCCATATTCAACCTAACAGGCCAGTATATTGTGATAAATTGTGTGTGTGAAGTAATACCTAGAGCAACCACTACATAAACTATACAAAGAGATACACTCAAAAACACTATAGATAGGGACTACCCTGGTGGTCCAGTGGTTAAAACTTTACTTTCCAATGCAGGGGGTGCGGGTTTGATCTCCAGCTGGGGAGCTAAGATCACGCATCCTCGCAGCCAAAAAACCAAAACATGAAACAGAAGCAATAATGTAACAAATTCAATAAAGACTTTAAAAATGGTCCACATCAAAAAAAAAAACACTATAGATAAATCAAAATGGAATTCTAAAAAATGTTTAAGTAACCCACAAGACAGTAGGTAAAAGAAAACAGTGAAAATGTAAAAGTAGGGAAAACAAACAAAAATTAAAATAAAATGACAGACTTAACCCTAATATATCAATAATTATATCAACTATAAATAGTCTAACTATTCCAATTAAAAGACTGAGATTGGCAGAGTGTTTTAAAAAAACAACCTTGCATTGGCTGTCTACAAGAAACTCACTAAAATATATAAAAACATATCTAGGTTGAAAATAAAAGAATGGAAATATAAATACCATGTAAATGTTAATAAAAAAGAAAGTAGGAGTGACTGTATTAATATCAGATAAAGTCAAATTCAGAGCAAAGAAAATTATTAGGGGCAGCTTGGAATATTACATAATGGTAAGAGTCAACCCACCAAGAGATCATAACAATCCTAAATGGGTATGCACCAAAAAACAGAGCTGATAGAACTAAAAGGAGAAATAGATAAATTTATAATTATAGTTGGAAGCATCAAACTCCTCTCTCAACAACTGATAGAACAGGGAGACAGCAAATCAGCAAGGGTAAGGACCAATCCAACAACACCACCAACAGAGATCTAATCAACATTTATGGAACACTGCCCAACAACAGCAGAATACACATTCTCCTCAAGTGTCCATAGAACATTTACCAAGATAGACCACATCCTGGGACCTAAAACAAACTTCAACAAATTTAAAAGAATTTAAATCGTACAAAATGTGTTTGATCACAATTAAATCAAACTAGAAATCAAGAACAGAGATAGGAACACCTCCAAACACTCAGAAACTAAGCTTCACACTTCCAAATAATCAATGGGTCAAAGAGTCAGAAATGGGGAGCTTGAGTTCCTCCCAAAAGACAACGAAGTCATAACTTTGAATAAGAACCTAAGTAGTTTTAAAACAAGCAGCCAAGCCAACATTTGAGAAACGCAGGTGTGAATGTTCAGATATAGGGGAGACACACACACAGAGACAGAGACGGAGAGAGAGAATGAGAACCCATTATTCTTTGCAGAAGCCCCCTGTGAAATGAGATCACTTTCTTCTGGCTCTCTCCTCCCCCACATCTCCCTTTTCCCCTCCCATACTGTCCTGCAAAGGGCTATTCTTGAATCTCATGGCTCTTTTGATCTGGCTATAGCCAACTGACTTAAATTGTGGATCACCTACTCAAGCTGGCCAAGGAGTCTTTTTTTAACTTTTTAAAAAATGACTGTCATACAGAAAAGTGTAAAACTGTAAGTGTACAGCTCAATAGATTATCCCAAAAAGAACACTTATGTAACCACCACTCAGGTCTAAAAAGAAAACATTGCCAATTTTCAGAAGCCTCTTTATACCTCTACTCAAACCAACACCCTCTCTCTGTCCCCAAAGTTAACTACTATTCTAATTTTTAACACTATAGTTTACTTTTGCCTCTGTTTGAACTTTATGTAAATTGAATCATACAATATGCATTTTCTTGTATGTGGTTCCTTTCATTGAACATTATGTTAGTGAGATCATCCTTTTTCTTCATTTTCTGATTTTTATTTTGTTTCATAATACTTGCTAGTATTACAAATACAATCTATTTTTGGATATTATCCTTATATCTGGCAACCTCATTAAATTCATTTATTAATTCTAAGGCCCCTCCTAGCAGCCTCAGTGGCTCCTCTTGGCATTTTCTAATCCGTCTTCCAGTCAGCTGTCTCCTGACTCTTAGGTCCTACCTCTGCTCCTACCTCCAAAATTCTCTGGGCTACAAGGAACGATTTCCCAGAGCCCATGTGGTCACTTGGCCACTTTCTCAAGAGCTGAGGGTCACTATGTTGGTGACTAAGGACAGGTGATGTGCTTTGCAGGGGCTGCAGAGAGTGCCACGGACTGAGGGGTGAGTCCAGGACTAGCTTGTTCTGAATCGTCATTCCCTAGTCATCGGGAATGGTTCACCTTGTTGAGAAAGCAGCAGCAGGATGCAACATGGATGCCAGATGGCCAAGATGAGGGTTTAAAGGCAGAAGATGATTCATAGAATGAGGAACTGGTAGCAAAGCCTGGGGACGTGCTAGATGAAGCAGAGCACGATGGCTATTTGCAAATGGAGGAAAGAGTCAGAGAAGTGAGCAATTTCCAGGATATTTGGAAATATTCTGGCTTGAGGTTGTTCCTATGAAATAACTTGAACCAAAAAAATCAGACACTCTCACAGTTGAATGTTTCCTTTGATGCTATTTTACAAGTAGGGTCTCTAAGCCCAGAGGGGGCATGTGGCCTGCCCAGACTCGCCCAGGGAGGGCTAGGTAGAATCTGGCTTCCTGACTCCTTGCACTAGGGGAGGAGTGGGGTTCCTTTCAGTTAAAAACATCCTCATTGAGCATTTATTCTGGTCCAGGCACTTGTCAAGGGCTGTGTCACCAAAATGAACCAGACCTGGTCCCTGCCCCCAACGGCAACAAACAAGTGAGCAGGCAGTTACCATGATGGGAGATGAGAATGTCCAGGAAAAGGCATGGAAGACCATGCCTGTGCTCAGTGCCCTATAAATGGGAGAGGGAGTCTGCCTCCCACCTGTGGCAGCTCTGAAAGGGGCAGGGAAAGTCCCCACACACCCTCACTCTGGCATCTTCCAACAACCTCCACAAGGTGGCCTTGCTGCAACCAAGTGACTGAGAGAGAGAGTATAGGGACCAGGAATTGTGGGCCTTGTGGGTAACTGGAGGAACTCCCTCTTTTACTCTGGGAAGGTAGGAGCCACTGCGGGGTGGGGGGCTAAAAATAGACTGAGAGGGAGCAGAGAGGCAATTGCCAAGGCTCAGCGATAATCAGGGACAGAGATGAGACAGCTTCGCCTGGGGTGCAGCAGCAGGGAAGTGGAAAGACAGGTTGAATTCTAGGCACATTTGATAGGTGGACACCATGGGATTTGCTTACATTACCAGGGGATATGGAGTGTGAAGGTCAGGAGTGGAAGATGACTCCAAGGTGCTTGGCCTGAGAAGCTAAAGGATGGACTTCCATTAACTGAGATTTGGAAGACTGTGGATGGAACAGATTGGGAGGGGTGGACCAGAAGTTCCATTCTGGACACCATCAGATTGACAGACCCCTGGACCTCCAGATGGACTTGTGAGAGAGGAAGCTCCCTGACTCACCACCACTCAGAATGCACTGGTACTGCAGGAGTCAAATGCAGAGGTCTGGAGCTTTATTTAAAATTATTTTGGGGGCCATGGATCCATTTTCTCCCCAGGATAATGCTGATGTCTAATTACCCAAAACACTGTCCAACTCCAGGGCCTCATGAAACACTCTGTATCATGTTGATGGATCATTCTTACGTGTTAGGAGCCTGGGACAACTTTCCTAATGGCCCCCTCAAGTCCCACTCTGACCCTTCTGCCTCTGTCCTACCCATGCCTGCAGCAGTGGCGTGCAGACAATCTCCCATTCAAGCCTTCAGCTTATCAGCACTGTTCCATGCATGTCGGTTCCTTCCTTGCACGGGGACCCAGAAGGGCTGAAGTGTTTCTCTGTATGGTCCACATCTAGCACAGAGCCTGCCTCTGCGAATTTCATGACTAACACTGCTTTGTGATTGATTGTTGACCACAGCTTTGTGATTGATTGTTGGCTTATCCCTGAGCGAAAGAGAAGGAAACATCTACCCTGGCTTCAGGGAGAACAATGGGTGCATTCACAAGCTTCAGAAGGGCTTGTGTGCATTTTTGGACAATGTTTATTCATCATTTTATGGGCCACTTTGTGTTGGCCACAGATTTCAGTGCACTAAAGAATTTACTGAGATCAGAGCTGAGCAGTGATCCATGATGTGAGAATTAAACCCATGAGAGAAGCCTTGAGAAGGAGCAGACCTTTCTCACGCTGGGCTTCTGCCCTAGGGACAGCCTAGTTCAGGCTTCCTTCCAGGTGGGCCATGGGGCTGATACATAAAGGACAGGAGACCCGGACAGTAGGGATACAGCTACCAGTGGAGTTGTCCCCAGCTCTGTGCCCTCTGCCATTGTTTATGGGAAGATACTCCAGCCATACTCCTTGCCCTGCAGTGCTCACAGGCTGTTCCTGCCCTGACGCCTGGTGCCTCCACTCCTCACTCAAATTCTCAGAGCCAGCAAAGGGCAGCCCCCTCCAGGAAGCCGAGTAGCTGCACCTGTGTGAACTCTTCCTTCCTGCAGCCCACCTCCCTGCCCAGATCACACGGCAGCAAGTGGCCCTATGGAAGTAGCGTTTGCTTATGGAATCTTTTGCGGATAATTATCGCCCAGCCTGTGTCAGCTAGTTTGCTCTGCCATGGCCTCAGTTTCTAGGAAACTGCTGGTCCAGAGAGAGACTACAAAGTACAACTGAATTTTGTTTAAAACCCCACAAACAGACATATGAATGGGTACAACCCATTTGGAGAACCATTTGGCAGTATCAGCTAAAGCATAATAAGCCCCATGACCAGGGCTGGGCCGCTAAGTGCTTAATAACTGGTTCTGGGAGTGTAATTCCAGCATGACTATTGTTTGATGTATTTTTTCATGTTAAAGAGCAAGATGAGAGAGAAACGACTAGATGCATGTCAGAACTTCACTTATTTGTCGGTGATGTGAGCAATGTCTTTCCTGAATCAGATACATAATCGTTTTCCAGCACTATATAATTGAAAAATATTTTCTCAATTGTTTGTGCTATTTATGATATTATAGCTACAGAGATGACACACTTATTAGTTTAATCTGCATTGTGGACATTTTCTCTATCACTTTCTTAAGTCTAACTCTAGACAATCAATAAAAAACAACAAGCCCTGATTTGTAGCATTTGCCAATTTCCAAGGTGACTGATTTCGTATTGCCAACGTGAATGGACATCACTGAATCTGGAGTCGGGAAGAGATGAGTAATATCATGTTATACAGTGTTCCTGCCAAACAGGTAACAATAGACATAAATAACATCGAGAACGACAGGAATGCAAGGGAAGAAGGTCAGAGTGGGGCAGAATTCTGCAAGCTCCTGGCAATCTAACAGCTGGTTTTCATGAACCCAGATGAGCCAGCTCCTGTGCAGCACTGCCTAAGTGTACACCTAATAGAACTGTGTGCACGCGGGCACCAAAAGCACAAACAGGAATGTTCACAGGAGCATTACCCCTAACATTCAAAATGTCTCTTAGTGGTAGACAGGAAAAATAAACTATAAAGCAACAAGAATGGCTGCTACCCACTATAACAGGGCTGAATCTCAAAAATACAATGCTGAGTGAAAGAGTTCGGACACAAAGTTGTGTCTACCTTTGTGCATAGCTCTGACTGTGTTTATATAAAGCTCAAGAACAGGTCAGATGAGCCTATGATGTCACAAGATAGGAGAGTGGAAACTTCAGGCAGAAGGGGTGGGAAAGTGATCGGTGGGGCAGGAGTGGGGCTTCAGGGTGCTGGTAATATAGGGTTTTTTCTTTTTTTTTCTTTTTTTTTTTGCGATACGCGGGCCTCTCACTGTTGTGGCCTCTCCTGTTGCGGAGCACAGGCTCCGGACGCGCAGGCTCAGCGGCCATGGTGCACGGGCCCAGCCGCTCCGCGGCATGTGGGATCTTCCCGGACCGGGGCACGAACCCGTGTCCCCTGCATCGGCAGGCGGACTCTCAACCACTGCGCCACCAGGGAAGCCCCCTAGGGTTTTTTCTTGATTTGAGTGGTGATTACATGAGGGTGTTCATCTTGTGATAACTCACCTAGCTGTACATGTATTAACCATGCACTTTTCTACACGTAGGTTGTACATCAATTAAATGTTTATTTTTAAATGCCACCAGCATGAAGGCAAACAACTGCATCTCCCAGAGGGGATGTGTCAAAAATGCTGCACTGGGAGGCCCTCTGGAACCTGCAGGGCAAATCTTTCCTTGATAAACAACCTCCTCCCTCAAAAGTCAACCCTTGACGGTGGCTGAAGAGAGAAAGGGGAGGGGAGAGGAAGGGGATGGATATTTGTAAATGGACAAAAGTTGTGGTTACCCAAGTCACAGTGGGATGGTGTTTGAGCTGGGCCTGGGCTCAGGAGAAGGACGGAAGGGAGAGAAGGAGGGAGGGAGGGAGAGGAAAAGAAACGAGCAGGTCTGGCAGACTCTGCCCAACACCTGAGCACAGTGACAGGTGCTGCTCTGGACGCTGTGTGTGCACAACACATTGGATCCTGAGCCACCCCTGCAAGGTAGGTCCTGCCATCACTCTGCCCATCTCACAGATGAGGACACCAAGGCTCAGGGGCGAGGTGACACCAAAGCGCCCTCTAGGCAGCCTCAGGCACCAGGAGCTGTGCTCTCCTCACCCCGCCCCACCCCCATTACTCCCCTAGGAAACTTTGTGTCTCTGCTGCGAAGGCAGTGGCAAGAAGGGCCTGAATGTTCTGCCAATGTTCACCTCCCTCCCACACTGGCACTGAGCCTTCGTAATCTGGGGCCCCCAGCATATTGCTGTTAATCAAAATTAGCTGTGGCTGATGAAGCAGGGACATCAAAGGGGCCCACAGGAGGAATAAGGAAACAAATGAAAAATCGAGTCAAATGTTCCCAGCAAATGCTGACACCTCGAGTTCCACAATCTGTCTCATCTCTCGCCCCCAGCCCCACCCACCTCGAGTCAAGCAGGGCAAGAACCTGCCGCCTTGGGGCAGAGAGGCCAACTTTTCCATGCCCTTGGGGGCTGCTGAGCTAGCTCCAGACTGGAAAGAGTGTCCATGACCTCTGGGTCTGGCTCCAAGGCCGTGCTTCCTCCCTAGCCAGCCTCCTGCTCTCCCAAGCCCCTGCCAGCCCCAGGAGGAGCAAGCCTTCTTCCTTTCCTTTTGTGGATTAAATTCTGGATCAAGTCAGACCTCAGTCCAGCGCTCAGCTGGATCGGGGACCAGGGAAGCTGGGAAAAGAAAGCTCAGGGGTGCAAGCTGGCTGAGCCAGAGGCAGGCAGCCTGGAAGGTGATGACAGGTCTGCTGGCTGGGCTCCAGGCTTTGTTCTCCTGGGTTCCGGTTGTGCTCTGGGCCCAGACCAGCCATGAGGCCTGCAAGACACTGTCCACTGGGGCGGGAAGTAGAGCTTTCTGCTGGGGAAAAAGAGAGAGCGGGAATGGGGTGTGGGGCAAAGAAGGAGAACTGGTGGCAAGCAGGGAGCCCTGCAGGGCAGAATGTCCCCACAGTTCCTGTGACAGCTGCTGGTGGCAATGGAGGACCACCCACTTGCTTAATGTCAATCACCAAGCAGGGATGCCAAGGTCACAGGCTGAGGCTGGTGGGAGTGGGGTGGGGTTCTGAGGACCCATGCGGCTCCTAAGGAGAGTAGGGGTCCTCCTCAGAGGAAAGAGACTGCAGGAGGTACCTGCCCCCTAGGAAGCCCTCAAGCCACACCCTTTCTGTGCCCAGCGCCTCCTTCTTTAGAGAACCCACTTATGCCGACTGGCTCCTTTGCTCCCATGGGTGTTGGCCGTCACACCTGTGAAGTGGTTCTTCCTACGTCATCTCCCTCAAACTTTTGGGTCAGGGTTCATTGCTGTGATGCTGGCCATTTGTGGTGCATTAATTGTCGCTACCATTGGCTAGGTGGGAACCAAGGTATCCCGGGCTCTCTTCCCCAGGGAGGTTGGGGCTGAGGCAGCGGTCTGAATTGAAGCTGGGAGGACTTCAGTGAGATACAACCAGAACTGCCACCCGCCATGCAAAGGGCTCAGGAAGGAACTTAGAAGAGAAAATGTCCTGGGGAACCTTCCTCGGAATCTTTTAAGGCCTGTCACAGCCAAGGAAGAGGGCTGGCCTGTCCTCTAGAAGTGAGAGAAGGAGTGAGCACAGGTGTTTGGGTTCTGTGAAGTGAAGAGAGCCTGCTGCTACAAGGAGCAGCTGTGCTCCACCTCGGGGGAGGTCCTCTGCAGGGAAAGCCCACCCTCCTGTGGCCCCTCTGACAGACCCCCATCCCCACTCTCAGGCTGGGCAGGAACGAGGAAGCAGCCTGGTTTCCTGCTTTCTTACCCACAGCAGTGCCCTTTCACGCTGTGGGGGGAGGAAAGGCCCGAGGGAGAAATGATGCCAAGGTTGGAAAGGGATGGCCTCAGACAGGCCAGGCACCTGGAACGTGGGGACGACATAGACCAGCCACAAGATGAATGGCAGCCTTCAGCTTCCAACAGTGCACCTGGGCTACAGGAGAGGCATTTCTAATTCACCTCTTCGAACCTCAGTTTTCTCATCTCTAAAATGGGAGTAAAAATCTCACAGGGCTGTAGCAAGGATTCAATATTTATATTTTTTAAAAACCTTGGCACTGTGCCTGGCCCATTAGGAAAATGTTGGTTACAGCTTTGGCTGTTGGGATCTGTTTCAGGTTGGTTCCCGCAACCTTTTGGCATGCTCCCATCCTTTTGTTTTTTTGAGAACCTCCTTATTTTCTGACACCACAAGATGCTACAGGCTCAT
Organism: Hyperoodon ampullatus; assembly: GCF_949752795.1. Lineage (NCBI taxonomy): Eukaryota > Metazoa > Chordata > Mammalia > Artiodactyla > Ziphiidae > Hyperoodon > Hyperoodon ampullatus. Next base: position 41,966,044 of record NC_136923.1, on the reverse strand, counting down.
CTTATATGTTCCCCGACCCTGGCCTAGAATCAGCCATTTTACCAAGCCTGCCTTCCTTCCTTTTACTGGACAATGATAGTCAGAAATCAAAGCCTTAACACCGGGTATACTTGTTGCTACTGGGCTGTCTCAGCAGAGTGAGGTAATATAAGTAAAAGTCATACATGTAAAGTACACAGATGTACTCACATTTTTTCTGTATCTAGCCAGCTGTGCACGTACTGAGCTGCATACTGATGTCTCCAGTCTATCCCGTCCTCAGGATTCACTCCAGCCTTCCTTCCTTGTGTGTCTGTAACTTCCCTCCCCTGCGGTATACACAACCTTCTATCATCCATTTACTTCTTTGTTCTACCCCAGCACACCTGTGAAGCAATTTCGGAATTGCAGCCCTCTGGAAAACAAATTTACCAATTAGAGTATGCTCTTTACAGCTCCTTTCATCTTTAGCCTTACAATTTCCAGGCAAAACACTGTTTTCTAAAGTGACTCAGATCAGCCCCTTTTCCCGCCAGCCGCTTCAATGAGGTCATATCATGCATTTGTATAAAGTTTGTGTCAATCATCAACTTACCACCTCCCAGCTCTGAATGCACCCTTCAGCATGTGCACTGAGCTGGAATTCCAGAGTGAGCGTGATGGTGAGCTTTCTCAGTAGAGGGCGCCGGAAGGACATTGCAGGAGAAAGGCGTCCTCCTGCCAGTTCCAGTGAGGGCCAGGGGAGGGCAGGGTGGGCGTAAGGACAGGCAGTCTGGGCTGCCCATTTGCAGCCTGGGTCTGGTGATGACCTTTTCCAGAGCCTTCTCCATACAGAGCCGGGAGCCCCGCGCAGCCTGCGTGGCATCCTGTGCGCTGGCACCCGGACTTCCTCTCCAAGCCCAGGGACACACGTTGAGCTGCAGGCCCTGTGCAAGCCTCCACGTGGCTCAGGCACTCAGAAGGCCTCCTGGCCCCATGGCCCCCAGTGAACGTCTCTGCTATCCCTGGGCTGACCGCACCTTCTCCAAGGAGACCCGAAGCCCTTCCAAGTTTGTCCTCCCTCAAGGATTCTCCCTCAGCCCTAAGTTTCCTTATACCTTAGAGTTACTCTTAGATTATTTTAGTTTTTTATTGACTCTTCTGCTGCCCTAGGAGCACTCCCTCTGGGAGAGAAGGTTAGCCTCGGCCCCAGAGGAATGTGTCCTAAATTAATAAAGCAGCCCAATTATGACACCTTGGGACCAAGGTCAGTGGGATGAGAAATGCAGACTCAGGTTGGTGGCCCTACCTCTGGGCTAGTGGCAGGACAATTCCAAGTGCTGGTGAGGATTAGAGCAATTGAAACACTCATAAACTTTTAAAAAACTGGCTTATCTACCCAACTGTTGGACTGCACCCCACAGACCTACAAGGCCTGTGCCTGCCCCACTTCAAGACCAAAGAAAGAGCCCGGAGTCAGCAACAGAGACGTCAGTGGTGTCATGGATGGGGGAGCTTACACATCTGAAGCAAGGTCCTGGAGCGACACCCCACTGTGTGCGGTGGACTGGGGGGAAAGGAACATGGTGGCAGTCTTCGCTCCGGGGGCGGAGGGGAAGGGGAGATTACCAGTTACAGGGGAATTGATGTCAGGTGGGCTCATTAGTTACCAGGGAAACCAGCAGAGGGGCACGCCCCTCACCGCCGCTTTGATAAGAACAGTCACCAGCTGGGGCGGGGGCAGGAGTTTAGGAAGGTCAGTTGTGTGTAAGATATAGGTGAAGCAGACACTGGTAGGGCAGAGGAGGTACAGAGAGCCATCTTGAGTGGCCTGACCATACACCAAAAAAAAGGCATATAAAGGTGCATAAGAAGACATGTCTTAAGAATATGCATAGTCCCGTTATTTGTAATAAGCAAACATTGGTGTGGATAAATACATTGCGATTTTCATTCAATGGAATATACACGATTAGGAATCAATAAATTATGGCGGCATGGCACAACATGGATAAATCTCACATACATACTATTGGGGAAAAGAAATGTTAAAAGATAAACTGAGGCACATTAAAATTTTCAAGAGATTGAGCATATATCAACTGGAATCAGGCAGCACCAAACTGAAGGTTGGCTGGCTATGCTCCACCGACAGGGGCTGGGGGAGGCTTTTTTAGAGAAGACACAGAAGCTAAACAAGGAGACTATTTGATTGGCTATAGCTTACGTGGTTGCCTAATTTGGGAAAGCCTAGTTGGCTACTTGTGATAGGTTGTTCTTAAGTTTCGTTTTCTCAGATTCCAGTGCATTGATTCTGGCTGAGGTTTCAGTTTGCTTACAAAGACTACCAAGGCAGAAAAACCACCTCAGTCTAACGGACTCCTTGTTTAATTACCTTAACAGAAACAGAGGGCTGTGTTAAACATTTTAATAATAATTTTTATTTTTTTAAAAATGGTCATTTAAGTTTTCACTTTTTTTTGCACCATTAACAACAGAATTATGAAAAACTAAAACTCAAAACACAAATAAAGATGCTCCAAGAGAAGACAAAGGGGCTGAGCAGTGAGGGTCCCTGCCCACTACGGGGGTCTCCATTTTCACGGCCAGAGCAGGCTGGGAGCTCTGCAGTCAGGTACCTCGGGGCTCAGAGCACTCCTGAGTACCGCACTGGTCTGTACATCTCATCCAGATGTCAGTAGGTCCCACTGAGCTGCCTCAACTGCTGTGCTCAGGAAGGCATTCGTGTGGCCAGTCACTTGGTCTCACATTCATTCTGGATTGTTCATTACATTAGCCCTGGCCCAGGCTCTGAATTTTAACTCACAGGGATGGTGAATTTCAGTCAATAAACAGACAATCAGTAATGAGAACTTTTATAATATAGAGAGCAAGTTGTCTTAATGGGAAGTAAAAAAATTCTCAGTTGAATGATAATAAAAACGGAAGTTCAAATGGAACTTTTAAAAGTCCCAAAGATGGAAAATTCTGTTCTTAGGAATTAATTACTGATTAGGAGACTGGTTAGGGTTTTATCAGTCTGAAGGAGGAACTAAATTGGTTTACAAAGCTTTTTTTCTTCTTCTTCTTCTTCTTCTTCTTCTTGCACTCAGCACAGGACAGGGACGGAGCAAAATGAAAGAAAAACCGTGGAAGACATTCGTGTTAAAGTTGACTTAAAGAGCAATTTCCTTGGGGAATAAGATCCTAGAGGCTAAGGTGGCCAGATTTGAAAAAGAGTCCTGTCCTGTCCCAAAGGCTCTTAAAGCTGGGACTCTGAAAGAGGGCATTATTTTGGAATGGATAGATCAGGGATGATTAAACGTCCCAGCAAGACCCAACAGAAAAAGAGGCAAATTATTAGAGAGAAAATGGAAATGATGCCGCAGATTGGGAAGCTGTGGACCGTTGCCCTGGAAAAACCGACAGGAGCAATTGCAGGACCATGCCCATTCCTCCCTCACCTCACCCCCAGGCCCCGGATTGGGATTGTTCTACAGAGCAGCAACAGAATTTGGACAGAATTCATTTAACATTTATTCAAGTAATTCTTGAGCACCCAAGCACTGTCTGGGTGGATAAAAATTCCCTGCTCTCCTATTTCAAATTGGTTGTTTCCTAGAAACTAAGGCTATGTCAGGACGTGATTTAAAAACAAATCCCCAAAAAGATAAATACAGAATGGTGAGCCTGCGCGTCCGGAGCCTGTGCTCCGCAACAGGAGAGGCCACAACAGTGAGAGGCCCGCGTACCGCAAAAAAAAATTTTTTTTAAATGAGACCAGCATCTAAGGGCTCTTCTCTGTACCAGGCACACCTAGAATCCTTCCACATAAAAGGCACATTTCATCCTCCAAAAGCCTGAAGCCACTTGTTCACTGCCACACAGACCAAAGACCCCTGACTTCCAGTCCAGACTCTCCCCTGTACCCTCACCCTCTTCCTAAATCTTCTCCTAATCTGCCCTGAGGTTGAGAGTACGTGGGAGGAGTACAGAAAAAGAATTTGAAAGAGAGAAATTGATTAAGCGGGCTCCCCAAATCTGGTTAATTTGTGACCCGAGCCAAGTAATATAGAGAAACGAAACTGGAGGGTGAGGAGGGCAGACTCAGATGGCCCAGGGTGGGCCTGCTGTTGAAGGACCTGAACTCTGGTGCGGCAGCAGAGGGCGGGAAAGAGGTGCCCGTGAGGTTGCCAAATGCTGCCATGGCCAGCCCCTCCCCCTCCTCCTCCCCCATCTTCCTTTTCCTCCTCACCCACTCCCACTGCCTCCCTCCCTCCCGCTTCTGTACCTTCCTTTTCCGTCTACAGCCCACTGCTCAGACTGCCAGTGCCTGACCCAGCTGGTAGATGCCATCACGCAGTCCTAGGACTGGTTCCCCCAAAAGCAGGCTCTGTAAACCTTGCGGGAAGGAGGGACACCTCCGTCTCCCTCTCGTGTGATTGCTACCAGGATCTCTCCAGGTTTCCCTTCCCTTCCGCTTCCTCGTGTGGTCTCCACCGTAACCGAGCATCAGAAGCACTTGGGGAGCTGTTTAGAAACGCTGATGCCCAGATCAACTCAATGAGAACTTCTGGGGCTGGGACTAGTAGTGTCCCTGTGAGACACGAATATGAATATCCCGCTATCTTCTCTTCAGCCCCACGGAGCTTTCCCAGGCCTAGGCATACCCCACCCCTACCCCAGAAACCCAGAATTCTCTGGAAAAACAGGTAAGTGATGTTACTCATGGTAGTTAGAGAGAAGAAGCCATTCAGCCTATGTTAATTTAATTGCGACAAACACTCTCACACTCTTTAATACTTGTGTTCAAATATTTATATCATTTAAGCACACAGTTTTCAAATTAGAATATTCTCACCAGAGCAAGCGGCTAAAGGTAATCTTTACGTGACCCAGAAACACTCTCTGGGTATCTTTCAAGATCTCTTTAACATAATTATTTTCAAAGGTGGTTTTAATGAAACAGAGCAGGATATGACTTTTTTTTTTTTTTTTTTTTTGCAGTACGCAGGCCTCTCACTGTTGTGGCCTCTCCCGTTGCGGAGCACAGGCTCCGGGTGCGCAGGCTCAGCGGCCATGGCTCACGGGCCCAGCCGCTCCGCGGCATGTGGGATCTTCCCAGACCGGGGCACAAACCCTTGTCCCCTGCATCGGCAGGCGGACTCTCAACCACTGCGCCACCAGGGAAGCCCAGGATATGACATTTTCACACAATATTTCACACCAGCTACAAAGTCAGATGGATCTTTTGTTGAAATATTCTCTGGTCACCCCCTTGTTATCTGAATGAGCTTTACGCTGCAGAAGGGTATTTGCATTTGTTCAACTGCAGGGGAAACGGAGGAGGCCATTCTCCCCTTCAGGAGATCTCTTTCTTCAGCAGCAGTTAGGAGGCGGGCACAGGAATTTCTTTAGTTAACACCAGGCAGGACCAGGGAGTGGACAGTGGAACATGTACTGAGCGGGCCCTACAACCTGAAGGTGAGCAGGAGCCCTAGGAGGGAGGGAAGGTGGGTGCTCTGGGTGGGGTGGATCTGCACACAAGGCAGGAGGGCAGGGAGGGCAGGAGTGTTCAGAGGATGGCCCGGAGTGCGGGGCTGGGGTTTAGGGTGGAGGCGCGGATATGGCCTTGGGGGAGCATGAGCCTGGCAGGGCTAAGGCTGGTGGAAAGGCAGGGCTGGCCTGTGAGGGGTCTGAATGCCATGCTATAGCCCCATGTAGGTGGGGGTTTCCGCCTCTGGAAAGACCCGCAGCTGCAGTGTGGAAAGTGGCTCAAGCAGCCCTGGAGGCGCCGGCAGGCCAGGACAGAGGCTGTTCTGCGGGCCTGAGCTGAGGTAGGAGCTGCCAGGCTGGAGGACTCGCCGAGGGCAGGGCTTTCCTCATGACAGGTAGTGTCTGCTGCTTTAGCACCCACCCCGGCATCAGCCCCGCTCCTCTCTCCTTCCTCTTTCCCTAGCCTCTCCTGGAGGAAGTAGGGGACGATGAAGCACCTCGGGGTGTGACCATGGCCTCCCACCCACGTGGGGACTTTGTAGCCTCATCTCCGGGGCATGGGAACTACAACAGCTTTGGTCTCCAATGGGTGGAAGAGTGGGCTTGGGAGTTGCCTTGGACAGCTTAGTGTCTGTGAAACATGGTCCCACAGAGACTTGGCGCAAGCAAGGAAGTGAAGAGCAAGGATGCAGGGATTTGAGCAAGGTCCCAGGATGGCCGTGTCCTTCTTTGCGTCTCTCCTCCCGGATAGTGAGCACAGCAGCCCAATGGACAGGGATTTTCAAATGTTACTTCTAGAAAGGGAAACTGCAGCCTGTCTCCACCATCTATAGTGCTTCAGAGGTAAAAAGGTGTGTTCCCAGTTAAAGGTGGGCAAATAGCAGAGCCAGGCTGAGATCCACCCGTCCTGACACAGAGTCCAGGGCCCTCCTTTGGTAATATTTTACTGGATGACGCCATGCATTCCGTGTCTTTCGAAATTCCCTGTGGAGCCTAGTGCTGTTCTCGGAACTTGGAGCCAGCATCAACTGACCTTTGTCCTTGGGGCAAAGACCTGGTCCACGAGCCCAGTCCAGGGACATAAAGGGAGAGTGAGTCTGAACCCTTGTTCTCTAAAGTGGGAAACCTCATGTCCTGCTCCAGATCCGTCAGAGCCCGGGAGACTGTTGCACCCAGCTCACGGGGACAGCAGCGATGTGTCAGGACATGAAGGTGTGGAAGCAGGTGTTCCAGGAATTAATCCGGGAGGTGAAACCATGGCACACATGGAAACTGACACTAGACAAAAGCCTTCTTCCTAACATCCTGAAGCCAGGGTGGGCACAATACCAGCAGTGGACCTTTGCCAGGTGAGTAGGGAATGCGATAGCAATATTCCAGAAAATTCTTGCTTATTTCTTATGGTGTACACTAGTTACTTGTCTTGTTCTGCTCATGCTTGTAAATTGAAGATTACAAGAAGCAAGGTGCCCTTGATCCAAGACGTTTTGGCTTCATTAAAAATTTTTCCTTTTTACACTGAACCCCAAAACAATAGCAGGACTGGGCTAATGCCCAGATACAGAGAAAACAGGCTGCAAGGGGTGAGGGTGAGAAGCAGTGAGGAAAGGAGAAGAGGAGGAATGGAGGCTATTTCCCTCAACCACAGGAGAGTTGGATGAGCAGGACCCAGGGTTCATGCTCCCTGCATTGGGAGACCTAGGGTCCAACACAGAGTCCGTGGGGAGAGGCCCTGTGTGCTGAGGAGAACTGTCAGGGAGGGGGCGGAGGACAGGGAGAGCTGAGCAACACTCAGCAACCTTACCCCTCTCTACTCCAATCTGATGGAGTCTTTTTAAAATAGGACCCTCAGAAGTCATCCAAAGTCTCACCCTCTCTTTTCCAGTTGGGAAAGCAGAGCCCCAAGGATTGGGAGTGGGAGGCTGGGACTCTATCCCGGGACTGGGGCCGTGCTCATTGCCTGCCCAGCGACCCCTCGCCAGGAGAGGGTCTGGGCAGAGGAAGCAGAGCTCTCTTCTCCTGGTGGCGCATGGTTTTCCCAGGCCAAGAGCATGGGAGGAGAGTCTCAGCTCATTTCTCCCAGTTCTGGAGGCTGGAAGTCCAAGATCAAGGTGCCAGCTGCTCTTCTGAGCCACAGGCTTCTCATTGTGTCCTCACATGGCAGAAGGAGCCAGGGCGTTCGGTGGGGTCACTATTATAAGGGCACTATATAATAGCCAAGGGCTCCACCCTCACAACCTAATCACCTCCCCAAGGCTCCACTTTCTAACACCATCACCTTCAATGTTAGGATCCCAACATGGGAATTTGCAGGGGGGACACAAACATTCAGCCTATAGCACTTATCCACACCCACTTGTATCTATTTTTGGATTTCAGTTCAGGGTTCTTGGGGCTGTTGCACTTGTAGCCTTTGACCCATTTAAATCTACATTTGAAGAAGCCTTGATTTGGGGTCAAGAGACTGGAGTTCCAGTCCTGCCTCTTCCACTCACTGGGTCTCTGGGTGTGACAAGTTCCCAGCGTGTGCCTCATCTCTAAAATGATCACACCGGACTTCGAATTTGCCCAAGATTCCTTCCAGCTCTGATGGCTTGTGATTTGCTGTTTTCATGGCAGACACAGCTGTGGGTCACAGAGCATGCTGGTGGCACAGTGGAGATAGGACCAAGGGGCTCAGGATTTCTTCCCCACTAATCCATGACCCGGATCAAATCATGTTTCTGTGTGTCCCTCCGGCACAGCCCACAACTGGGCCATACTGGGCCAAGCTGAGGGTCTTGTCTTCTTTCTCCACAGGTTCCAGTGCTCCTCATGCTCTCGAAGTTGGGCCTCTGCCCAAGTTCAGGTCCTTTTCCACATGCACTGGAGTGAGGGGGAATCCAGGGGCCAGGTGAAGATGAGGGTCTTTGCCCAGAGATGTCAGAAGTGCTCCCAGCCTTCGTTTGAGGTTCCCAAGTTCACAGAAGAGAACATCTCAAGGATCCTGAACAACCTGGTGTTGCGAATTCTGAAGAAATGCTATAGAGAAGGATTTACGTTGGTGGAGATTCCTATGATCAAGGAAATCTCTCTTGAAGGGCCACATGACAGTGACAATTGCGAGGCATGTCTGCAGGGCTTTTGTGTGCAGAGTGAGTTCGGTCTGGCCATGTGGTCACCAATATCCCCATTACCTCCCACAAAAAGCTCACCCATCCTCGGGATTACCACCGAAATACCTTCTCCCACGAGGAGCAGCACTGGAGGGGATGCAGTGAAGAAAAAGAAGGTATTACCCAGACAGTCGTTTCCTGAGACCACACTAGCTGAAAGCCTCCCCACTTCCTGGAGCCCGAGAGCAAACACCAACGTCCAGGCAGAGAGAAGAGACCAGAACTCCTTCAACAGTTGCACTTTCTATTCCCACACAGCCCAGCATACCAGGAGCTTAGGCGTGAGCTGCTGCTGTCTCATCCTAATAATCATCATTGTAATTGTGGTAAAAACCACTATCTGAGCCTGGAAAGCATGATGTTGAGTTTAAAAACTCAGACACACAGTCATCTATTGTATAATCCCATTGATGCAAAATATTCAGAATAGGTAAATCTAGAGATGGCAAGTAGATTTGTGGCTGCCAAACAAGGGACTGGGGGGAGAGGGGAAGTGGGGAGCAACTATTCAATCTGTATGGGTTTCCTTGGGGGGGTGATGAAAATATTTTAGAGGTGATGGTTGCATGACACTGTGAATGCACAAAATGCCATTTATTTGTTCATTTTAAGATGGTTAATTTAATGTAAATTTCACCTCAATTTAAAAAAAAAGAATGCTGCAATTTCATTCATTCTCTAGAGAACTGAGACTGAGGCGTTTATGGCTCACAGAACAGTTTGGAAATCTTAGGAAACCCAGTGACCCTCTCCCCAGACAATTTTGCACAGACCTTCTGATGTCAATCTGTGGAGGCGTTTGCCAGCCAAAGCATTAGTCTGAAAAGACGGGTTCTAGAGCAGTGGTCTCCACCGAGGAGCTACACGCAGCTGAGGGCTGAGGCAGGACCATCCGCCAAGGTGGGGAGATATCCTTACAACTCCATTTAATTTTTGTTTGTACTTAACTATTTCTTGTCACATGTTTTATCATGTATGTTAATATATTAGTAGAATGGTACAGTGATATGATAAATAAATACACACCCATTTGGAGTGGGTGTTCAGTTTCTCATTGACAGGGTTGCAAAATCAAAAACATCGTTACAGGGGGACCCTGTTCTGAAGGACCAAGGGTGGAAGTCTGTCCATGGATTCTCACCAGGATTCTGAAACCAAGTTGCTTTCTATACAAGTTTTCTGTTCTGATTAATGAGAATAATTTTAAGACTCATTCTCACATCTTTTTTATCTAGAAATAGGAATCCTTCTGTATACGTAGCTAAAATGAAAGCAGTAGTCATTTACAGCAAATGCTCCTTTTCACTCATCCTTATCTCCTTCTCCAACTGCCTGTCTCTCTCATCAATGACAGTGGTTCCTGAAAGCACAGGGTTGGTCTGGCTGAGCCCTAGCCTTCAGGCTGCTCCTGCTGGGACAGTCTCTAGAACTTTTTCATTTTGTAAAACTGAAACTCTGTAGCCATTAAACAACAACTCCCCTTTTCTCCCTCCCCCTAGGCCCTGCTAACTATCATTCTTCTTCCTGTTTGTATGAACCTGCCTACTTTAGATACCTCATACATGTGGAATTATATAGTGTTCGTCTTCTGGTAACTGGCTTATTTCACTTAGCATAATGTCCTCAAGGTTTATCCATGTTGTAGCATGTGACAGGATTTCCTTCCTTTTGGGGGCTGAATAATATTCCACTGTGTATATGTACCACATTTTGTTTATCCAGTCATCCATTGATAGACGCTTGGGTTGCTTCCACCTTTTGGCTGTTGTGAGTAGTGCTGCTGTGAACATGGGTGTACAAATATCTCTTTGAGACTCTGCTTGCAACTCTTTTGGCTATATACTCAGAAGTGGAATTACAAGATCATATGATCATTCTACTTTAATTTTTTGAGGAACTTCCATAATGTTTTCCACAGCAACTGCACCATTTTACAGTTCCACCACAAGGATTCCAATTTCCTCACAGTCTAACCAACACTTATTTTCTGTTTTTTTAAATATAATAGTCATATCAATGGGTGTAAGGTGATATCTCATAGTGCCTTCGACTTGCATTTCTAGAAAATGCAATTTTTTATGATGTAAGTTTACACTTTCAAGGCAATATCAAAAATAATATTTGTACAACTCAGCACAGAGGTAACTATTGGGAACACAACAGAAATGTGTAGCTAAATTCTTCACAGACTTGCTATTCATGTTCAAACGTTTGAGCACAGTCTACATATCTGTACTAGGCAAACTCCAGGAACTTAAAATGTAATAGTGGGACAAGACAGAACAAACACATGCCTAAGAAACAAACATCTAAGAGAAAAGAGGGTGCCCCAGCAGCCCATAAATAGCTGGAAGCTGAGTGACCAGTGAGGTGGGGAAGGCATGCTGGGTCATTAATACAAAAAGGGGTTCTTAGTAGAAAGCAAATCATAAAATATTAAAGTGGGGATCAGCCTTAGAAACTGTCTTCTCCAGCTCTATTTTTTGCAGGTGGGGAAAATGAGGCTCACCCAAAGTGAAGTGATTTTTCCCGGGATTATACAGTGCCTTTGTGAAAGAGCTGGCCTTGCAATCCTGGCTCCCTGAGTTCCAATGTTGACTATCGGCCCCTTCAGGAGGTAACAAAATATGTTCAGAAAGTCACAAAAATAAACATGCTCTAAGTGAGAACAAGGGACTTCCCCGGTGGCCCAGTGGCTAAGGCTCTGCACTCACAATGCAGGCGGCCCAGGTTCGACCCCTGGTTAGGGAACTAGATCCCACATGCCGCAACCAAGAGTTCGCATCCTGCAACTAAAGATCCCACATGCCGCAATGAAGATTGAAGATCCTGCGTGCTGCAACTAAGACCTGGTGCAGTTAAATAAATAAACAAATAAATAATTTAAAAAAAAATCAGTGATGGAATTAAAAAAAAAAAAAGTGAGAACCAGATCTTGTTTTGGACTACTTCATTGCTCGTACCTGGGGTTACAGGAGCTACCTGGGGTTCACCAGTCACAACTGAAATTAGACTGTAGTGTAGCAGCTGATTACTAAATACTGAAGTCCTAACCCCAGACAGTGTCCATCCTTCCCTCAAAGCCACAGCTCTACTGGTGCAAGCTCAGCCTTGGGTCCTCTTTGTCTCCCTGGTGAATTTTACAATCAAGGCAAGTTCATCTATTTAACATCATATCTTCTTTGGTCCCACTACCAGTGTTTAGCTGCTTTCTTTCCTAAGAATTATGAGTGGTGCTAAGGCCCAATACTCAACTATAATTTGCTTTATCTGTAATTTATATTATGCTGCAATAAAATGACATAAGCATCGCAATTTTTCATTCTGATGAAACAGCTGGAGACTCTAAGCAGAGATATTTGAGCTGCCTATTAACACTGCAGTTTGGCATCATTTCAAGTTTTAAAGCTTAGATTTAATTTCCTAATTTTTAGAAATAAATCCAATATATATACCATAAAATAAGCATTTACACCTACATACACCACAGAACGATAACTAAGAAAACATACAGATGACCAAAAGCACAAGAAAAGATACTCAACATCACTAATTATTAGAGAAATACAAATCAAAACTACAATGAGGTATCACCTCATACCAGTCAGAATGGCCATCATCAAAAAGTCTACAAACAATAAATGCTAGAGAGGGCATGGATAAAAGGGAACCATCCTACACTGTTGGGGAGAATGTAAATTGGTACAACCACTATGGAAGATAGTATGGAGGTTCCTTGAAAAACTAAAAATAGAACCACCATATGACCCAGCAATCCCACTCCTGGGCGTGTATCTGGAGAAAACCATACTTCAAAAACATACATGCACCCCAATGTTCATTGCAGCACTATTTACAATAGCCAAGACATGGAAGCAACCTAAATGTCCATTGACAGAGGAATGGATAAAGATGTGGTACATATATACAATGGAGTATTACTCAGTCATAAAAAAGAATGAAATAATGCTATTTGCAGCAACATGGATGGACCTAGAGATGATCATACTAAGAGTAGTAAGTCAGACAGAAAGACAAATATCACATGATATCACTCATATGTGGAATCTAATTTTTTAAATGACACAAATGAACTTATTTACAAAACAGAAACTCACAGATTTCAAAAACAAACTTATGGTTACCAAAGGGGAAACGTTGTGGGAAGGGATAAATTAGGATCTTGAGATTAACATACACACACTATAAAATAGATAACCAACAAGGACCGACCATATAGCACAGGGAACTCTACTCAATATTCTGTAATAACCTATATGGGTAAAGAATCTGAAAAAGAATGAATATATGTATATGTATAACTGAATCACTTTCCTGTACACCTGAAACTAAAACAACATTGTAAATTGACTATACTCCAATTTAAAAAAAGATAACTAAAAGTATCTAAGCTTCCTTTCCACTCAGAAAGGGAAAGACAGTAATTGACAGAAAGGGAAAGACAGTAACTGATTTCTGGAGATTACTGCTCACAATCGTCATGAGTTACCCTAAACTGGTGTTTGGCAAGTATGCCAAATGGTCATTCTAGAAAGCTAGAGTCAAGAAATCTGGTGTGGGTCTTGCTATTAATTAATATGCTCTACTCAATGATTTCACCTAAGTGTCTTTGCCTCTTAACTTCCAGCATATGAAAAATGGGTATAATAATAAGCTTTTGGAACCAGAACATTTTTCTCCTAAGAATTATATTTTCTTTCATTCATATTGCTTTAATGTCCATACATATATTCTACTATGCAAATTACTTTTCCAAATTATGAATCAGTCCATATGCATCATGCAAAATGTTCAAATCTCTATTATTTCCACTAAGATGCTTATTCTACTTTAGAATCTTTCTGCATTTTTACATTAATATGAATAAAGTAAATAGTATTTCTACAAGCCTCATATTTAAAAAATATATTTCTTTGGGGACGTTACATAACATGAAATAATTATATATCAATGTAGTACTTTTTCAGTTATTTTTATGTAACATCGAGATAAGGTTTTTGCACAAAAGACTGGTTTTATTGAAATAAATTTTCCATGAGCTATGGACAGTCAGGTTATGCGAAAGCCCTCATTTCCCCCCTTTTCAGATATATTTTCCATTTGGCTGTACGTAACATATACTGTAGCATGAAATAAAATTCCAAAATCATTCACATAGTACAACTAATAAACTTGCATTATATTTGTAAAGTGTTATAAAGAAAAATACAATTGTTTGAGGTTCAGTTAAAGTGATTTCTCATTTTCCTATTCTTTCCATCTCTTAACCTACTTCTCAGAGTTTGTCTTTAAGTTGAAGCAGTACTCTACTGAAGCATTACTATGTGGCTTTAGACTGCTCTGCCTGCTTTATGTCTGTTGAGGATAAAATATTTAGAGTTATGATTAAACCTATTAAGACAAAATATTGGGTGTCAGTATTAACCCCTCTGGGGGTAGACTGGTTCTTCAGATAAGAAAATAAAAAGCACTCTTCATGTCTAGCCCAGATTAACTTCTGAAAAACCCAAATGGCTCGACCGTGTTGTACAATATGGTAGCTACATTTGGCTATTTAAATTTAAATGTAATTAAAAATTTAGTTCTTCAGTCATATCAGACGCTGTTCGAGAGCTCAAGAAGCACATGCATCTGGTGGTTACTAAATTAGACAGCACAGATGCAGAACGTTTCCTTCACTGCATAAAGTTCTACTGGACACCACTGGGCTAGACCATATAGGAGTCGATTCATATATAAATATGTGTGAAGATATGCATTTTTTCCATCTTAGTCACAAAACCTACTTGTTTAAACTTAGCTTCAACACATTCACAATCCTGTTTATTTTAGCCCAAGATAATAGAATAAAAATAGATATTTGTACAATTTCTCCAAATCCTACAATGTGATATCAAAGTTCAAAGCCCTGTAATGAATACCTTCTTTGCCAATGCAAACCCAGTCTCCTGAGCTCGCTCTGGACTGCAGCGTCTTGGCCACAGGCAGAGTTCTCCTGTGGTACCTGCAGGGAAGCCTTGCTAAGAACTCCTCATCAGTGTGGACTAGTCATTCCCACTACTTATATGGCCACCTTGGAGGACAGGTCCCTGGAGGCAAGGCCTCTGCTCTGTGCTCTGGCAGGCACCCCAGGACCCCCAAGGGGCCCACTCAAGGCAGGCTGACCACCCATGCAGGCCATGCAAGGCTTCCCAGGACCCCCAAGGGGCCCACTCAAGGCAGGCTGACCACCCATGCAGGCCATGCAAGGCTTCCCAGGACCTCCAAGGGGCCCACTCAAGGCAGGCTGACCATCCATGCAGGCCATGCAAGGCTTCCCAGGACCCCCAAGGGGCCTTCTCAAGGCAGGCTGACCACCCATGCAGGCCACGCAAGGCTTCCCAAGACCCCCAAGGGGCCCACTCAAGGCAGGCTGACCATCCATGCAGGCCACGCAAGGCTTCCCAGGACCCCCAGTGGGCCCACTCAAGGCAGGCTGACCACCCATGCAGGCCACGCAAGGCTTCCCAGGACCCCCAATGGGCCCACTCAAGGCAGGCTGACCACCCATGCAGGCCACGCAAGGCTTCCCAGGACCCCCAATGGGCCCACTCAAGGCAGGCTGACCACCCATGCAGACCATGCAAGGCTTCCCAGGACCAGCCAGGCCCACACTTGCTCCACTAGGGCCACCAGCACACCATCTAAGCCCCATGCCTGGGCAGACAATCCAGCCCTTCTTTCTGCCCTCAAGGTCTAGATTATACCTAAAGTCTTTCCTGAAAGCCTTCACTTGTAAAATATAACTTAAAACATGAAAATAGCCATTTGTATAAACCCAAGGAAAACTGTCCTCAGTAAAAGAAATAATGCATTAAAACTCCTTCAAAATAACAAAATAAAATAAAGTCTCATCTGACTAGTCCAGTATAAATACTCTTCTCACCACCCCTGTATCTCCAGATTCCTGAAAACAATGCAATCAACTTCAAAATTTGGTCTTTAAGTGATAATTTTTTTTTAAATAACACATTTTCTAAAATATTAAATGTGCATTATTTGGAAACAAGTGTATGCAAATGAACCTTTAAATATCAATATATAAACCCATTTATCAATTCTCCAGTCCACAGAGAGAGGTACTCACATATTCGAAATTTGAAAATCATCTTTCCTAACAACTATGACCGTGGTTTCTAGACTTTGTCTTTAAGCACAAACCATTATTCCTCTATGACATGACCCACAACAGGAAGATTTAGAGCTCCACAAGTCAGGAAAATTCTGTAGTCTTCTGATGGATAGCATCAAAGCTGAAGGCTGAAAGATACTTTAGTGGCATAGCTGGGAACAGATTCTGTAACAAAAAGAAAATATATACGCAACCATTCCCCATTTTATTATGAAGTGTAACTACGTCAAAACACAAATTATTGCCACTACATACTTCAAGTATAGAGATAAATGCATTTATTACCACTAAGTCAACCACCTCAAATGTATAGTCTGGCGTTAGAGATATTTAGATCTAAGAAGAATACATTATTATTAACTCTCATTCTTTTGCAATCTTTCCAACCAACTCACACAGCTACATCAACATCTTGGAAACTGTATGATCCTAAAATAATAAAAGTTGACAAAACAGAAATAGATGGCCAAGGATTTGGGACTGGGGATGCCAGGTGGAAGGGAATATGGTTTACAAGAGAAGTTTGGGCTATTCCTAAATGAAGCACCATCTTATTAATAACGCTTTTATCATTCTTACTCTTCCAACTGGTTACTCCCCACTCTCTCTCTCTCTTCACAGCCAATTTTTGTCAAAGTATGGTCTATACCAATGGTTCTCAAGGTGTGTTTCTCAGACTCAAGGCATCAGTATCACCTGGGAACTTGTTAGAAATGTACTTTCTCAGGCCCCATCCAGACCTGATGACTCAAAAACTCTGAGAGTGGGGCCTGCAGCTGATTCTCATGTGCACTAAAGTTTGAGAACCAGAGAGGGGCTTCACTTCCTCATCATTCTTGAATCGTATCAGGTTGGATGTCCATGTAGACTCACTAAATCTACTTTTTTTCCTTAGAGTGATGAACTCTCTAACTCAGATATTAGTCTTATGGGGAAGGAGGAAAAAGAGAGAAGACAACATGATGAAGAAAAAAGAAACAAACTTAAAAAAATTCAAAGCATATGTCCAGCATAGGTTGAACTATTAAGAAATCACCATTTTCGTAGGTCAAAACCAGCTGAATATTGGCAATATCATTTAGTTCAACCTACTATGAATATGTGAAAGATAGAGTTATGATAATTATTTAGAAATAAATGAATGGAATCAAAATCTATCATTACTAAAGTTAACTTTGAAAATCAAATTATTTTATTGCTGGCCACACAGATCGAAAGATTAATACTTATTTTCTCTAATTTGTTCTTGCATTTTTACATAATAGCACTATAATACAGTTATGAAGAAATGAATAAAATACAAGAAGGTTTTTCACAAGAGGAAAGTTATATGACCCAAAGATAAATTTTGATAAATAAATGGTCCTGTTATTTCAGTTTCATGTTTAACATAAATTTCTAATTTATTTCATAATATTTCAGCATGCAAAATTAGGGATGGACAAACAGATCAGAGGTAACTGTATAGAAATTTTCTTAATCTAATTGGAAAATTTTTAATTTGCCAATAAATGGTATTTTTCATTGATGTCATGAGACAGCTGAGTATCTGAATGTGACTCATCATCTTCGGACACCTACTACGGAGGGAGGAATTTGCTCACATGCATGTTTTCTGAGTGTGACTGATGCAACCTGCCCCCAGGTACTTGTCTTCAAAGTCTTGGGGGCTAGGGCTACCTCCTCCCTAAACTCACATGTGTGACATCTTTCTTTCAGGTCTGCACCCGGCTTATCAGAAAAAGAGACCTGAAAAATTAAGGGGTAACTTGCAGGCATCCACACCCAGAAAAGAGGTGGGGATTAGAAGAACAAAGGCTGATTTATGCCTTTTCCTGTGTCTAGATGTGACAGAAGGAAGGGGTTCTAAGGCTTCTGAAACACTTCGGAAATAGCCACTGGGGAAAACACTTCATTCTCAGCCCTTTCCTGAGGTACTGTGACCGCCCTGTTTCTCTGTATCTTCACCATCCTATAGGAAACCAAAACTAAATGCATCTACTTACTAATCTGCCATCTTGTTTTTTCCTTTTGTGATTTTTACATAGGTGTACCTTGATTTATACGAGATGACTTTTTTTAAAGTTGAATTTAAATGGATTTTGACATGGAATCTTCTTTTCCCATTAACTAGAATACTGTTTTATCAATATCATTTCATTGAAAAGCCATGTAAAGTTAGTAACACAATCTTCACATTTTAAGAGCTTGTTTCCCAGCCTCTCTGTCACATGGTTGTAGATGTATTAAGCATGCTAATGCACTAGGAAAATTTCATTATTTAAGGAAAGGCAATGTATCTTTTTTCTTTTTTTGGTAAATAGAAAAATAATTTACAAATTATTTTTATTTATTGGTTATTGTCCCTAACCAATTAACTTTTTGTCAGTTTGACTTATAGCAATAAATGTGTTGCATGAGTGAATGGAATACTATACACTCATTTTAAATAATTTTGAATATGAGTAACCTACCTCTTTCTTTAAGATCTTCAATATAGGCTTTTATAAATTCTTTATCAAAATGTTGGCGATCTTGTTCACTTTCCATCGTTTCATTACCATCTTGACATTGGGTATTCTCAATAGGATTGTCCATAAAACTTACAAATCTATTCAAGAGAGTATGGAAAATATCACATTTTCACCTATGTATTTGTATTGTGCAAAAATCCTCTCAGAAGAAGTCAACCTTTGTGGTGTTAAATCCCAAGTTCTCACTTCTTCTTAGAAGTCACAGCTAACCATATAATATGTGTCACCAGTGGAATTCTACTGTGCAATAATCCAACAGGATTATGGAGTCAGTTTACAGCAGAGACTGTACAGAGGCTTGATGGGGAAATGACAGTTACTTAGCCACAGAGGACAGCGGGCAGGAAGCCATGAGGTGAACAATAACATTTAGTCTCCCCGTCATATATGATGTCTTACTATGTTTGTTTGGTATTACTCCCAATTAGTGACATCAAACTCTAAAATGATGTGGCTACATTGTAAAGGACTCACAAAATCCCCACCAAGAAGGTATTTAAAAGATGGACTACTGTGACAAAAAAAGAAGCTAAAGGAGACAATCCAAAGTGGCATTTGATCTAATTTCTTCACAATTTTGAAAGATTCAACAGTCACTGACCCATCCAGGCCAGCAGTGATGGGAGTGCTGAGTATCCGACCAGGGAGCCCTGGTGCCTTCAACCAGCAGGTAGCATTTGTCCAGAAATGCTCTGAGCTCTACCTCCCCATGCCATTGGCCAAAAACTTCAAAATCCTGTAAGAAGGCACCAGAACTTCTTGTTCTCAGAGTACGAGAACCATCTAATCTGGTTCCTGAGACGGGCACCCAGGTTCCAGGTGCTTCTTGCTCTTCCCTTGTGTCTGAATGGGTCTCTACTGGGCTCTCTGTCTACTCACTTTAAAGATGTAGATGAGTCACAAAGGGCTGTCGGGACCTCCACCAAGTGGTCCCCGCTGACGACTAACAAGGTGAGCTTCTTTAAGTTAAGCAAGGCAAAGGGAAGGTAGGTCAGCTTGTTCTTATACAGGAGAAAGGTCTGCAGTTCTAGTAGCCTAAGAAGATGTAAAAGGGATTAGAACACAAGGACTTAGCCTCATAGCAAGAAAACCAAAGTGAATTATAAATAAATTCTAGTAGGAAATCCCTAGTTAGTTTATTTTTTAAGTGACTCATAAGAATAAACTAACTTTACAATTTAAATGAATAAAGTCATGCCGGGTGACATGATTTGGGTTTCTTTTTTAAGTTCTTACTGACTTAATTGACAGTTGAAGGCAGAGATATAGCAGCAGGATAAGCAAATTACACAATATACAGTAGGCCAAGATGGAACTTAAAAAATCAATATATTCAAGTGTCTACTGCATTCCCAAGGGTTAACAGGTCATGGGAAAGAAATCATATTAGAGTTGGAGTGAGAATAAACAAATTTTGGCAACATATTTCCTTTTGTATGTCTTGAAAACAGTTACTCTTCTCTCATCATATTTTAACTTTAAAACAGGAATAAACCTGCAGAGTGAAAAGGAAATGAGAAAAATATGCTCCAAATATGTTTTACTCTGTTTTCCATTTTGTTCTAATTCAGTGCCCCTCTCTCTAGTTTTTTCTTTCATTCATTTGCAAAATTTTGACTGATCCCACAAAATATATCACAAAGTTCCCCTTGTGTTTCAAACTAAAACAATTCCCAGTTAGCCTCATAAACCAGGAAAGCATCCATACACATCATATGTACCAGGAGTAGAGAAAGGTCATATGAGACAGCATTCAGGACCAAGCCATTTTCAGTGCCTATGTCCCAATAGCTTACTTATGCTACTTTATAACGAAGACTGTGGATTCCAAGAAGCCAGACAGTTTGTTTCATTTATTACTTTGAACCCAGCCCACTCTCTGGGCCTGCCTAGTAATACTGGTAGAATGAATGAATGAAGGAATCTTACATGATTTAGTATAATAGTTACTTTTTAAACAAGAAATAGCTGTAAGGATATAATTTGAAGACATTACTAAGCATATCAATCAAAACAGCAAATGAAACTAATAAAAATTATCCTGATATCCCAAATAGAATAATATGTTTTGATTCCATACATAATAAATTTACTTTTCTACTTCTGGGGAGGAAAGGAAAGTTAATGGCTCCATTCTATTGAGAACTAAAGTAAATTAAAGATGTGTTCAAACTATATATATACATATATATATATATACACACACATTTATGTATACACACACACACATATATGTGTGTGTGTGTATATATATATATGTACGTGTGTATATATATATATATATATATATATATATATACAGTTGACCCTTGACCAACACAGGTCTGAACTGTGCGGGTCCACTCATATGCAGATATGTTTCAGTAGTAAACATTACAGTACTGCATGGGTCCATGGTTGGTTGAATTCACAGATGCAGAGGAACCCCAGGTACGGAGGCTGACTAGAAATTACATGCAGGTTAACCACCTCGTTGTTCAAGGGTCAACTGTACATGTATATGTATGGTGCAGACTGGGAATTGTCTTATTCTATAAAGAATCAAACTGATTTCCTGGAAACAAGAAACTCTGGAAAATTAGCTGATCTCAGAGAACATTCACGTGTTATGTGTGTTTAAAATGTTAGTGACTAATTCATATACCTCACCTTCAGAATGCAAGTAGCTACCTGTCTATGTCTTGTGGCAGGTCACTCAGGTTATTGCTGCTGATATCCAACCACTGCAAATTAGACATCCGCAGGACACAGATCGGGACACTGGAAAACTTGTTTGCTGAGATATCTACGAATGAAACTTGCTTCAAATTACTTAACTAGGAAGGAATAACAAAATATTCGAATTACTTTTTAAGAGTTGGAATTAAGTTCAACTAATAATTTTGAGATTGATGTCTCTTCCCAAAGGCATTTCTATGAACATATGCAAACAAGATCAATACAGTATGTACGTTGAGCATCTACTAGGTGTCATTCACTGTGCTACACGCTGAGGGTGCTAGGATGAAAAGCACACAGTGGCTACCCTTGAGGAGTTTATACTTTCATAAACAAGCAATGCAATTTTATTTAGTAAGAACTAGTGTGAAGTTTCCAATTTGCAATGTTCAGTAACACAAAGAAAGAAGTGGTTAATCTGCCCAACATCACAGTGAGGTGAGGGTCAGGGGTCAGGAAAGATTTCACAGAGAATGGAGTATTTGAATTGGGTCCTGAGGTTCCCTGACAGATGGAAAGGTAGGGGAGGAAACTCCAGGTGGGGAACAACATGTGCAAAGTCAGAGAAGACAGAAAGTGCAAGCCTCAAAGAGTAGGATGACCTGGGGAAGACTGTCTTAATGGGTTTTGGCAAATCTTCAGAAGACTCACATGTGAACTGGTAAAGTGATGTGGCAAATGATCAGAAATCTCCCGTTACTCTGAAGGGCATGCCCAGCAGGACTTACTCATGGAGTGGACATGGGGCATGGGAGCAAGAGAGGTCAAAGGTGAGTTTGCTTGCTTCCAGCCTGCACATCTGAGAGAGGACTGGGCCCCTCTCTCAGATGGGGAGGACTGGGGGACAAGCAGCTTGTGTGGGGAATCCTGAGTCCTGGCTGTGCACCCTCACCGGGACCACTGCCCAGGATTTCCTGGGTGACATGGGTGCTAAGAGTGGAAGTGGCGTCTTCCTCCCACCCGGAAGTTTTCAGGAAAGGAGAAGAATACGCCTTCTAGGACTAGATAGAATCAGTGGCCACGGCCTTGTCAGAGCCTCACCAGCGATACTATTTTTAGCCTATTCATTACCAGCAGAATTTGTGAGATCCATCTCTCTCTCTTCAAGCACAAGAACCTTGTTGAGTTTTATCTGGCAATAAAAACTGTTCACTTTCATATGTTCTGTTTTATCAGAAAAGTAATTTAAAATCATTTCCCCAATGAATACAGACAAAAAGAAACTAATGGATATTTTTAAATTAATGGACTTCTCAAATCCTATCTGTAGAACTGCTTTAGTTATCTATAAGTTTTGTTACGAGTATATACATTTTTAAATTTTATCCCCTTTATTTATTTCCAACAGTTTTCAATTTATTCCTCCATTATGGATAAATAAATCAGGATCTGCATTACAGACAACAGGCATCATATATTAAATAGGCATTAAATAAAAATATATTGCATGAAAATAGGATTTTTTGCCTAGTTTTCCTTTGATAGCTTTTTTGAACTTAAATTCAGATTGTGGCCGAGTGTAAGAACATTTTTAAAGACTTGATAATAGCTGGTTTAGGGTGATTAAAATGTCAGGAAAAGTGATATAAATAAAAACGAATTTCATCTTTTAAAATTCTTCCCCATGCTACAGATCATTCCATGTCATAAACCAAATAAAAGTAAATCATAGTGCAAACATTTTCTTTCTTACTTCAAAGGGGAGCTCAGTTAATTCTAGATTTCCAGAACAATCCAGTTTCTCTAGATTTTCACAGTCTCCCAGTTCTGGAGGAATGCTCTTCAGACGGTTGAAACGCACATTGAGTTCCTTCAGGTTCTTCAAACGACCTGTCATCAGAAAAAAAACAACATGCATGGTGTAGGTCCATTAAGGTCTTTTAAGGACAAAAAGCAAAACGAAGATGTAAAACATTTGTATAAATGATGGTGGGAAAGGCATTAAACATAATTCTGTGTTTGTTTTTTAAGCACTCTGATTGAATGTCTGCTCATCTTTTATCCTGAGCATTTTGGTCCTTGCAGAGCGTTTTTTGCTTTTTCTTTATCTGTTTAACCCTTTGTGAAACTACAGGCTAGGTGAGAGTGGGGGATTTGTCCCCTATGTAGACTGGGTCAGGGCCCAGTACCCACAGAGCGCAAACCCCTTTGAAATCACATGATGAATGAAGTAACAGGTAATGGCTTTGAAATGGTCCAGTTCCTAGGAAGCACAGTGACAAGCTATGGCCTATTGGTGGACTCTAATGGGAAGTGAGCTAGGTACTGAAATACACACGAACCTCTATGTACGTGCTAAATGACTCAAACAAGGAGTCATTGTTTATAGGCTGCATGTAATTCATTTATCTTTGGCTTCAGATTTGCATTTACTAATTATGATGTATCGTGCTTCCTAAAGAATATGCTTTAAAAAAGCCTAAGTCCATTTCACAGGCAGGAAGCGAACACACTAAGAATATCAGGCAATAAGTGGATTGATGGAGAAACACTGAATCCCAATTCTGTCTTGATTGAATAAATACATGACCAATTCCAAACCAGAAACTAGCACAAGAGTAAATATATTTAATATTCCAAAAATCATGTCACGCATGTTCTAAGGCATTGAATACCTTAACATTCTTAACCTAATTTTAAGAATTAGAAAACCAAAATTATTGTTTCCTTTTGCAGAGCAGGCACTCAAAATACAAATTTCCTGCCTTTTTTTTTTTTTTTTTTTTTGCGGTACGCGGGCCTCTCACTGTTGTGGCCTCTCCTGTTGTGGAGCACAGGTTCCGGACGCGCAGGCTCAGCGGCCATGGCTCTCGGGCCCAGCCGCTCTGCGGCATGTGGGATCTTCCCGGACCGGGGCACGAACCCGTGTCCCCTGCATCGGCAGGCGGACTCTCAACCACTGCGCCACCAGGGAAGCCCTCCTGCCATTTTATGAATGAGAAAGGGAAACATACAAAGACAGTATATTGGAGGCAGGGCCACTTCTGAGTCAACTTTGGTGGTCTCACTGTTAGAAGATAATGGTGATGCTGTGGAAATCAGTGGCCCCTCTAACTTACCCACCTGGTATACACTGCAACCTTACAGTCAGCTATTGGTGTCAAAATAGCACGATGGATATGGGGGCTAATAAAAAATAAGGAAAGACTGCTTTTCTGGGGAGGACTGGAGAGCATGTGATCAGACTAATGATCACCACAGCCCCAGCTTCGGTAAGACAGTGTATTGCACAATCCTTCTTTAAATAAGGAAAGTAGAAGATTGGCATAGATGGTGTGAATGTTCGAAGCTGTCTAGTTTCCAGACACAGGAGAGTAAACTTATCTATTAAAGAGTTACCTGATGTGGTTGATGGAGGCATTTGCATTAGGGACACATTTATACCAACTGTATATGCATTTGTTTATCATGAGGGGATGCAAAGAGAAGATGAGGTAACTGGAGAGAAAGCTGTATATGAGCTCCTTCTAGCTAGCTCAAAGAAAAAGTAACTTTCCTAGCTCAAAGGAAAAGCAATAGCTTTAGAAAGTCTGTCTCAAATATAACATTTTAATAATGTATAGACACTAAGAAATTATATATGTTTGTATTCAAATTGTTGTTCTCCATGCCACTTATTTCCACAATGCCTGATCTCATTATAGAAACATCCTGGTAAGAACTTGGCATTATTCATCTGAGATGGGCTCAATTGTCTCCATCAGATGTGGTGAACAGCATTATCTTCAAGCACCATGAGCTTGAGGTTCTGGAAAAAACAGTTTTTTGGTGTGACAAGGGTCCCATGTCACAAAAACTAAAATAAAACTTTTAAGGCACTGCTATGGTCTGAAAATTTGTATGTTGAAATCCTAATGCCCAAAGGTGATGTTGTTAGTAGGTGGGGTCTCTGGGAGGTAATCAGGTTTGGAGAAAGTCATGAGGGTGGAGTCCCCACGATGGGATTCATGCTCTTGTAAAAAGATCCCACAGAGCTCCCTGGCCCCTTCCACCATGTGAGGATTCACCGAGAAGTCTGTAACCCAGAAAAAGGTCCTCAGCCCCCCATGCTGGCACCCTGATCTCGTACTCCAGAACTGCAAGCAATAAATTTATTTTGTTTATGAACCACCCAGTCTGTGGTATTTTTTTTAAAGCAGACTGAACAGACTAAGACAGGTGTCATAGCTCCAGCACGTTATATTTCTAAATAGCTAATGAGTCCATCCCTTCCTAGAATGTTCCAGGATCTTTTCCAACTGAAATGAAATCTCCCTACTTATAGCTCATTCTCCCAAGGCCCTCAGACCTAATTTCCAGTGAGGGGAATATAACCCAACTGAGGCACAATTTGTTGTCCAGAGGCTTCTTGTTTCTAGAGCCCAAGGAATACCTTAAGGAATTTACGTACTTGAAATTATTTGAGTAAACATTATTAAATGATTTCAATAATTAGCTATTTTAAACCCATTTAATGATACTTCCTCAGGAGTTCCACAAAGGAGTTAAGAGGACCACCCACTGCCATGCTTAATTCCTTGATGTCAAATGTCAGAAATAATTGTCCTGATAATGAGAAAAAGAACACCCCATTTGGTGACCACTTTCCCCGCACCCCCTCTGCTCAGCCAATGCTCAGTAGTTCTCTAAGACAGCACTGTAAGAGATCCAACTCCACCTCCTTTACAAAATACAGCCATCCAACAGAAAAGAGCTCAAAACTCTTCATTCCCATGGTCCTCTTTCTTGACTATCTCATCCTGTAGCTGAGTTTTTTTAAAGTATTTGCCCAAGTTACTCAAAGTCAGACTAGAATCGTACCTTCAGAGTCTCAGACCTAGTATCTAATTACTTAGTTTAAATTTAAAATATTTGAAGAACAAGTTAAATAAATCATGCCGTAATCATCACTTAGCCATTAGGGAGAATGACAAAAGTTTGGATATTCTGATATTGAAAAATAACATTTATGTAAAGACAACAATAGAGTGGTGGTGGGATGAATTGGGAGATTGGGATTGACATATATACACTCACATGTATAAAATAGATAACTAATAAGAACCTGCTGTATAAATAAATAAAGTAAAATTTTAAAAAAACTTAAGAAAAAGGCAATGATGATGATGATGATGGAGGTGGCTAGCAAATGTTGGGGGTTTATCTGCTCTAAATGCTTTCTTTGTATTAACTATTTAATCCTTACAATAACCTTGTGAAGTAGGTACGATTATTATCCCCATTTTACAGAAAGGGAGACTGAAAGCCAGTGAGTGACCTGCCTAAGGTGACCTGCCAGTAAGTGAAAGACCCAGGCAGCCTGACCCTAGAGTCCACCCCCACCTTCATGGTATGATAAGGGGAAACAAGGCTTAGGCTGGAGAACATGCTGTAAGCCCTTGTATGTAAATATGTTTAGCGTGCATATACTTTAACATATGTGTATACAAATATTTTTAACACGCATATATATTTTAACACATATTTATAAATAGATATGGCTACAATGTAGATATCTAGAAGAACATGGGTTGTGTGTACAATTTTGACACCCAGGAAACTGTTAACAATCCTTACTGAGAGAGTTGACTTTACATTTTATTTCTTTCTAGAATGTTTAATTATTTTGCCCTGCTCATGACTGAGGTTTATGGGGATGATATGTCTCCAAGAAGACTTGAGTGTCTTAGAAGAATCATAACAACTATATGCCCAGCACAACTATGTGCCTCACACACAAGACAAAGAGAAACAGTGATGATGATCGCTGTGGACTTCACTTACAGTGAAGCAAGTGAACAACAAAATGATTGAAAATAATAGAACCTTGATCAAATTAATACAATAAGCTAAACTAAACTTATCAATGGACTAATATGTGGGAACAATATACTGTTATCTTATGTTTACAATAAATATATTATTGCATGTTTATTTCTAAAACTAATATGTGGGAACAATATACTGTGTCTCATGTTTACAATAAATATACTATTGCATGTTTGCATTTCTAAAACTAAAAGGAAGAAAAAACAAAAAGTTTCTAAACACAGCACCGCTCACTCATGACACTTGTTTCTGAGAAACTGCCAGATGTCAGTACTGCTGAGTTACACAGATGAGACCCTGGCATCAACATCCAGAGGGGACGCCACGAACCAGCAGCTCTGGGAACACCCAAAACAGCCCGGCCCAGCAACTTCCTGCAGCAGCAGGAGGAGGAAGAATTCTCAGTATTGCCTGCTTCCCAGACAAGGGGCCTGAAGGCTCCAGCTAAGCAACATACCAATTTCAGCTGGAAGACAGGAGATTTGGTTTTTTGGCAGATCCAGAATCCTCATGGCTTGAAACAGCTCGATATACTTAGGAATGATCTGAATCAGGGTATTGCTTATGTGCCATTCTTTCAGGTGCGTCTGCTCCTTCAAGGAATCCGGGAGCTCCTGGAATAGAATGGATCCCATCGATCAGAACTAGCTCCTCCGTATGTCAGAGTTCAGAGGCAGAGCACACAGAGCCAAGGAAAATGTGCATTTATTTCAAAAACAAGAGGCGAGAGAGCTTAACTGCCAGCTCTATAGCCATTCCAAAAAAGAAAGCAAGATGCTGCCGATGTCATTAATCTCACACTAGCAGATTAGCCAAATTTCAAAAGGGCCATGAATTCATGATTCTATTAAAGTCAAATGCCGAGTGAACACTGACAACCAGGCTCCCACCCAAAGCCACACATGTATTATTTATTTACAACATATGGATTTAACATTTTCTAAAAATAAAATCTGGCCACGTCTTAGATTTTAAAATGTGTGCTGCATTTCCCTTCCTCTGTACTAATTGCTTTTTTTTTTTCAGCAGACATCTTTTTTTTTATTGAAGTGTAGTTAATCTACAATGTTGTGTTAGTTTCAGGTGTATGGCAAAGTGATTCAGTTATACATAAAAGAATATATATATTCCTTTTCATATTCCTTTCCATTATAGTTTATTATAAGATATTTAATATAGTTCCCTGTGCTATACAGTAGGATCTTGTTGTTTATCTATTTTATATATAGTAGTTTGTATCAAGCAGACATCTTTTGAGCCATGTTATGTCCAGGCAGACTCATGTTTGGCACTAGAGATACAAGAAGGAATCAGGCAGCTCTGAAACTAATCGCTTTTTAAAATATTTGATAAACACCTAATACTTGCTGTGCCAAATTTCTAAATGTTTTTATGAATCTTTAACAGGGAAAGAGCCCAGAAAGACAGTGTGGAGACCTGGATGCCGAGCCATGTTCTAGGGGCACCGCCTCCCTGGGCCCTGACTTCTGAAGTGACAGAGAGGAGCTCGGCCGTATCCAGGGCCTCCCCTGGCTCTAGTGTTCTGGGATAAAATTGTAAAGGTGTTGAGAAGTGCTTAAGGCTTTAGAGGGGGCTATTTGTCCAGGTGAAGAAATTCACTTCACAGGATTACGAGCCCCCACTGCAACAAGGTGTGTTGAGCACTGAGGGACATGCATGTCCCCTGACCTCATAGAGCTGACCACAGCACATCATCAGCAAAGTGGGGCAGGAATGTACAGGGGAGAGGTCGGGTGGGGTGGAGGTAGCAATCAGAAGGTCCACAGTGACCCTTGCTTGGTACCTAGTGCTTGTAATGGGCTTTATGATCATTGCTATTGGATATGTGGATTAAGTTTTTAACTTGCAAAAGTACTTTCACCTTAAGTATGCTTTCACGTAACAGTACCATAAGATAGGCAGAGTGGGCGTGATTAAGGCCCACTTAAAAGAGGGACACTGAAACACAAAGACATTTAAATGGGTCACTTAGAGTAAGGACAGGCTACATAGTTTCAGGAACTAGTACAAAATGAAAATGCAGGCCCCTTCTAAAAATTAAGAATTTCAAGATGGTGACAGCAGAGCATTACATCAAGCACAGGGTCCCTCCCAGCATAGGGCCCTGTGTGACTGCCCCCAGCACCTGGGCCTGGCAAACGCATCTCGGCACCACCTGATCCTGATCTGAATGCAACCCACACCAGATCAGATGGGTTTCCTGCCGCTGAGACAAGATGACGAGCTGGGGCACCAGGGAGCTGACCCTAAGTCATAAAAACACTCTCTCTTTTTTTTTTTTTTGCGGTACGCGGGCCTCTCACTGTCGTGGCCTCTCCCGTTGCGGAGCACAGGCCCCAGACGCGCAGGATCAGTGGCCATGGCTCACGGGCCCAGCCGCTCCGCGGCATGAAAACACTCTCTCTTTTGAAGCTTGCAATTATTGTGTCTCATAAATAACTTCTCTCATATTGCTCTTCCAATAATGGCACACTTGGAAAGGTTATTATGTCTTCTAAAATTATATCCATAACTATTTTTAATAACATGGGAAAATCTTAAGATAGCGTGTTAAATAAACATAAAAGGAACAGGGTAAAGATGGCAGATTGAACACAACACATACACTTTTGCTCCTCTCTAAAATTCCATGAAAGATGACAGTAAAGGAATTATTTTTTGAAGATATAAACCTTACAGAGGGCAAAGAGAAAGAGAAGGGAGGCAACAGCCGGAAAATGTTGGTAGCTGGAAAACTGGAAGATGGTAACCCACCTCCCTTGATCTGCTCAACCTTAGACCAGCAGCAGCAGGAACAATGAGACACAACCTGAACTTCTCACCAGAGGCTCCTGAGGCTCAGGAAGTGGAAGAGCTAGGCATGTCTGGAGGTGAGGGCGGAAGGCAGGGCTAAAAGAAGGAGGTCAAATTCAAAGTCTAGGGCCAGATCTCTGCCTCCCCATCCATGTCACAGAACTACTGCCCCTGTAGAAGACTGAGGCTTATCCACTTGAAGGATTAAACAGAGTGTCTGGATTGGGGACCATCAAGCACATCTAGGGAGGGAGGCAGCAACCACAGGATGAGTGATGGATGCTGAGACTTCCCCACCCAGCCCTCCTCTCTGTCCAGAGCACTGACTGCCAGGCCTGTCCCTGCCTGCAGGATGTGAGAGGATCCTCTCTGTGGGCACTCACCAGCTGCAGACAAATCATAAATATGCACTCCTGGGGTGGGGGGTGGGGGGAACGTGCTGGAGACATGGGGCTCCATAGCAACGCCCTCCAAAAACGAAGCCCTCACCTGACACACACTTGGAGCTTCCAGATTCTCAGTGCTCCCGACACCCCATGTCTCCAGACCTCCCAGAGAGTCCCAACATACAAGACCAACACAAACACCCCAAAAAGAAAAAGGAGACTCTGAAAGATGGAAACTTCCTCCAAAAAAAGCTATCAATCCCAAGATAAGTAAGAACAGCCCCCATGAAATGAAAACAGGACAAAATTTTTAAAGGAAAATTTAAGACTCATCCATAAAAGTAGAAATATAAAGCCACATTACAGGACTCATTCATTCACAAAACAAACAAACTTGACAGTAGAAGTGAAATTTTCTATTGAAAAGTTGTTCAGTAAAATTAGAGAAATCTCCCTGAAAGAGCAGAGCCCAGGGCCTGGGGGCTTCCAGCTCACAAAGAATGCCTGACCCCCGACACCCCCATCCTAATCGGGTACCCAAATCATAGGTCACAGCCCCACAGCCGCTCCAAGGAACCCCAGGGGAGCTCTCCCCACCCAGTTCCCAAGGCCCCAGAAGCTCCACCGCCCTGTCCACCTCTTGCTGACCTCCTGCAGAGGCCAGACCTGCCGCCTGGTGTGATGTTAGAGGCCAGAACTCCCTCGTTGCCGTGAGCACTCTAAGACGGCGAACATCCTTTAATGGAGCTTTTCACTCCTTAAGTAGAGGCAAGACTGAAACACAAATCTCTCTGGGGAAGGAAAACAGCAACTGAAATTCATACTAATGAATGCCTGAGGCCCCAGAGTCTTGCCTTCGGTGGGTACCCATGAGGATAAGGTACCAGCTCAGGGAACCGAATGCAGGGGACAAGAAGGCTGTAAGTAATGAAGGCAACATCCACATAGTTCACCCTGGGGTCTCCCTAGCCTGCTGACTCATAACCCTCTTCCTATCCCCCAACCACACTAGGCACTCACTAAATGCCCCTTAAAGTGGTTTTCCAAAGGTGCTGTGAGAGGAGAGGACTCAACAGGTTCCCCAAGCGGGCTGGGATCGTGTTTGATCACGGCACACGAGAATGATTTACCAGCGGTATTTAATTAGAAATCCAGACAGGCCCTCCTTCTTGCCCCAGAAAAGGCAGTATCCACGTATCCACTGATCTCAATGATGCGGATGCGGGAGAAAGACCACCAAAGAGGTTTCAGTCATAGTCTCTCCCAGTTTTATAGGGCTGTGTCGCTAACAAGACAGTGTCACAGAATATCCGCTCGTTTAATCCTCACAACAGCCCTCAGAGGGGGTCAAGGCAAGCATTAGCAGCACTGAACAGGGAAGGAGATAAAATGTATACAAATGGAGCAAACAGCCTCAGGTCACACGGCCAAGAAAGGGTCACCCAAAATATATGGTCTCCTAGTCCAGAGTCCTTTCAGCCACAAAATGGGATAAAAAGAGATGGAGGGCAGGTCCCAGACAACTCTGTCCCACTGAACGGAAGATAGCCCGAGCTCATTTGTGCCGCCACCCAGCGCACACACACCATGTGCTGCTTCAACCAAGAAACATCAGAGCACAAGCAGCCCTGAGATGCCTCTCCAAGCCAGCAGCAACCTGGGGGAGTGCGAGCAGGAAGCACCTGTACACACCTGAGGCAAGAAAGAGGGCACATCTTTGTCCTGGCCTCAGAAACTCAGAGGAAAACTGGCTGAAGGGTCTGTGAAATTCCTTTGCGGCTCTACACTCTGTGACAAGTCAGCAAAGTCACCGCCCACAGAGGGGTGTTAAGCAAGTCAAGTGCTCAGAGCATTAAAAAAAAAAAAAAAGGCAAGGAGTTCTTTTTAATGGGCGGGGAGGGGTGGCGAGGAGGCGGCAGAATCGAAAGTTATTTGTTTTTTTGTTTTTTTGGCCGCACCCCGCGGCTTGGCGGAATCTTAGCTCCCCAACCAGGGTTTGAACCCGCGTTCTCGGCAATGGAAGCGCGGAGTCCCAACCCGTGGGCCGCCAGGGAATTCCCAGAATCAAACATCGTAAAGGCTGTGCCATCGTGAGGAGCCGCTGGGGTCCCAGTCCCTCGCAGCGTCGGAAGGATCCAAGGGGATCCCGCTGCTCTTTTCAAGACTGCACAGTCTTTCACCGCGGAAAAGACTCGAGAACCCGGTTCAGAGCCGGCAATGGCTCCTCCGCATCCAGGGGAAAAGCTCTCTAAAGACAACAGCAGCAGCACGCACTGGGCCAAAGTCAACGGCCTGAGCTCAGCCTAGCAGCAGACGTCGGCCGCAGCGCTGCAAAGAGCCTCGGCATGCTTGCTGTAGGGACCGAAACGCATGGACTCACCTTCCAGTGCTCCCCCGTAAGTTCAAACACAAACTCACTGCTCCGTTTGTCTCTCTCCTTGGAAATTGCACTCTGCCTTGCGAGGGAGCTCCTTTCAATCTTGTCCAGAAGCCTCACGCTGGTGTCTATGAAGCCATTCTTGCAGTACGCAGCCTGGGGGATGCCCTTCCTTCTGCACTCGGCCACGAAGTTCCACTCCTCCTTTATCCTAAAACGGGCAGCAGAGGTCTCGGTTATCTCCTGGGGAATCGCCATCACCTGCCTGGAGAAGTCAGGCGGGCCACCTGGGCGCAGGCGCAAGCGCAGTCCTTCTCACCACCTGCAGTTTCCCAGCAGGAGACAAGCCCTCCCCTCCACTTCCGCCCCCTCTTCCGCCCCTCCTTTCTTGTGTCCTCTGCTGTGGTGGACATGGGGTGTGGGGGAATCTTAAACCCTCAGAGTTGTGAAGTATTAGCAAATCTGACTTTAAAAGTAGAGGAGGTGAGTTAACATGGCTAAAATTTCTACCAAAATTACCTATGCCTTTGATTAATTACAATATCCCTTGATATTATGAGGTGACACCCAAATTTTTAAAAAATGCAAGGCCACAGGAATCTGATGATCTTTCAGGAGCATATGGATAGAAATATACAGGCAGCCCCAGTTTATAAAATTCGACTTTAGATGGTCATCCATCAGCCACCTTGGGAAACTTCACTCCAGCAGATGAACCCATTATTCATAAACTCCAGTTCCAATCTGACACTGGAGCTGGCCCAGGACTCCTCAGCCTCCCCATCACTCCCAGCACCTTCCTGTTGCTACTTCTCTGACATATTATTTTATAGTTGTCTTATCCCCCCAGCTTGGTCATAAGCTCCATCATGATGGACCACATCTTGCTACCCTCCAGATGCCCACACCGTCATTAGAACAGTGTTTTGCACCTGGGGGCCTTTCTCCATTTAGAGATTTGATATCTGCTTGGAGCCTTTAACAGGTTAACATTCTATGTGGTACAAAAACAAGGTTTGTTGTGGTTTTCCTTCAAATCTATCACACAGAGACATTGTCTCAAAATAAGGTAGCCTGCCTTGGATAGGAACTTGGTGCATTCCACACTCAGAAAGGCATCTGGGCCCTACTCAGCCCAACTCAGGGACTTGGTGACAGGCAGGATCCCAGGTTTCTAAAAGAGGACTCTTTCAGAAACAGGCTGCAGATGCAGCCCTGGTCTTTACAGGGCCTGAAGCAATACAAATGCTGAATGAATAAAACAAAACAAAACAAAAAACCCTGTAGTAGAGGGTCAGTCCTAGTATGGAAACTCTCAGGTGGTACCTGAAGGAAAAGTGCACTAGAATCACAGTGGCTCTGTTGTCGCAGGAAAGCCCAGGAGCCAAGTGGTCAGGAGGGGCAGGAACAGAGGAAAGAGTCTGGGGCAGAAACATCTTTGAGGACTGGGCATGTGGAAAGTCCTGGCCTGGACTACCAGGCACTGTCAATTGTAAGAAGAAATGTAAGGCTGAAAAAAGCAAGAGACGGGTGGATATCCTTTTTCTGGAATACTGGAGACTTGGTGGATTTTATCTGATCCTATAGGGGTATGCACCTTTGTCGTTGACTAAGCTATTTTACAACTCGGCAGAGATTGAAGTTAACTTGTAGAAAATTGATAGCAATACAAATCATTCTTGTCTACAGACATTCTTGTCTCTTGGTGTTAAATACATCTATATGCCGATGACGCGCAATTATATATCTCCAGCCAAGATGTCCTCAATGAATCCAGCCTCCTTGCCTCCCAGCATCTCCACCTGAATATCTAAAAGGCATCCCCCAAATTTACATGTTCCAACCCAAACTCCTGATCTTCACCTGCAAAACTTGCTTTTTCCTCCATCTTAGAAAAAGCCTGCCAGTTGCTCTGGTCAAAAACCTCAGGGTCATCTTTGACTCTGTGCTTTCTTTCATATCTCACATCAAATCCATCAACAAATAGGGTCATTTCTACCAGAATCTGACCATTTCTCACCACCTTCACTGCTCCCATCCTGGTCCAAGTCACCAGCATCTTCATGTAGGCACCACTCTTGCCTCCCTACAGTCTAAACTCATCCAGCATTTTGAGTGAGCTTGCGACTGTCAGTCACACCATGTCATGCCTCTGCCCATACCTCTCATTGGTTTCTCATTTCACCCAATAAAAGCAAATGTCTCACTATGGCCTACAAGGCCCTGTGGATCTGTGCGCTCCCTTTGCCTGTCTGACCTCATCCACTACTGCACCCTCACTTACCTTTTCTGGCCCAGTCACTCTAGCCTCCTGGTTCTTCCCTGAACCACCCAGGCAAACCCCTGCCTCAGGGTATTTGCACTTGCTGTTATGTCTACCTGGAGTTCTTGATCCCAGATTTCTGCAGGGCTGGTTCCCCAGGACTATGTGCAAATGTTTCCCCCTTAATCAGACTTTTTGCTCTTCAGACACCACTTGGTGTCAGTGGAGTTTCGTGCTTGCCATTAATCTAGGAGAACAGGAGCACTTGAAAAAGACTATCTTGCTGATGGCATTGGCTAGCACAGCTACTACCCTACCCAGGTCCTAGTCACAGGTTGCTGAGCTGGGGAAAAGCACTGGGTAATCAACTACCTGGGGCTTCAGGATCTACATATGAAGTCTACAAATAATGTAATAAAACAGACAAATTTTAAAATACCAGCACATGGAGAAATAGGAATTTAATACCAGGAGAAAGTGCTGGAAGAGTTAGAAGTGAGGTCCTCTGGGAAATACTAGCAGGGGCTTGGGGTGATTTGCTTTTCATTATTAGCTCTTCTGTGTAATTTAAATATTTTTAATACCATATGATAAAAATAAGTTTAAATATCTACCTGTAACTCTAGCTCTGACTGTAGCAGTCAGGGATACAGGGCAGACCCTAGATCCAAGACACTGATTGAAATAATAAAAGAAATCCTCCCAGAATTTTCACAACCAGCAGCACAGCCACAGCGAGTTCTTGTATTCAGTGAGCACTTTTCAGATTAATGTCTCTAAATTTTCTTTCTTCATTTCTTACACTGAACCTGAAGGTAGAGTCTAGCAAGGTAATGAAATGATACCGGTTAAGCCCTACCCAACACATCTTTCCTATATCACAAATTACAAATTGATGTAACTATTTCACATATCTTGGTACAGCCAACGTAAGTGGAGGGAAAAAGGAAATTAGATGCGCTACTTAAAAAATAGTTAAATACCAAATCTTTTTTGGATTTCTGTTTTAAATGTTTGATGTCTTAGTCCCTTTGAAACCTAGAGAAAGTCACAATGAGAATATAAACTATTTTTACAAATCCATTCTCTTCCTTGAGAGTAATTAACATAAATAAAATGTCATTGTCTTTATACTTTATCGCCCATATAATTGAATAATCGTCCTCTTAAGTCAATTTTAGTAGTATTTCAAATACAAGATAAACATACAAAACAATGCCATTAGAGCTCTATTAATTAAATTAGTAAGTGTGCAAATAAAATACTCTTTCCTTAGGAAATGAGCCCACAATCTTAGTCTAGATGGCAAATAGCCTCACTGGATGAAAAATTCCTCACTTAGAGCCTAACGAAAGCATCTCTATCTCTCCATCTAAATGACTGAGTTTCATTCAAGTAGAGTGATGTTCTGTACTCATAACTTTTAAGTGTTGGTATATACCTCATGAAACAAATACAGTATTACGAAATGAAATACCATGAAGTGAGGTAACAGAACAAGCTAAAGAGTTTTGCCTGGTTTAGTACATTTAAATTAACCAGGTAGGGCTTCCCTGGTGGCGCAATGGTTGAGAGTCTGCCTGCCGATGCAGGGGACACGGGTTCGTGCCCCGGTCCGGGAAGATCCCACATGCTGCGGAGCGGCTGGGCCCGTGAGCCATGGCAGCTGAGCCTGTGCTTCCGGAGCCTGTGCTCCACAACGGGACAGGCCACAACAGTGAAAGGCCCGCATACCGCAAAAACAAAAAAAAAACAAAAAAAAAAATAAAAAAAAAATAAAAAATAAAAAATAAATTAACCAGGTAACTGCCTTTTATACAAAGCACTCATCAGTACATTAACTTTCAGGACTTCCCTGGTAGTCCAGTGGTTAAGACTCCGTGCTCCCAATGCAGGGGGCCCAGTTTCAATCCCTGGTCAGGGAACTAGATCCCACATGCATGCTTCAACTAAGAGTTCACATGCCGCAACTAAGGAGCCCACCTGCCACAACTAAGACCCAGTGCAACCGAATAAATAAATTAATTAAAAAATATATATATATATGTATATATTAACTTTCCCACAGGAAACAAATTTTTTTTTTTTTTTTTTTTGCGGTACGCAGGCCTCTCACTGTTGTGGCCTCTCCCGTTGCGGAGTACAGGCTCCGGACGCGCAGGCTCAGCGGCCATGGCTCACAGGCCCAGCTGCTTCGCGGCATGTGAGATCTTCCCGGAGCGGGGCACGAACCGTGTCCCCTGCATCGGCAGGCGGACTCTCAACCACTGTGCCACCAGGGAAGCCCAGGAAACAAATTTTGAGAAACTAAAGGGTAACCTTCAAATGGCCCTAACAACAACAGTATAAATCATATTATGAAACTTCAGAAATACCTGCCAGAAAAAGGTAAATTCACTATATTCATTTTTTCAGGTCCTGGGAAATTAATGCTTCTTCCTGAACATCACATTTCTCCAGCCACCCTCCCGGTTCCTCCTCACCACCCAGCCAGTTTGGTGGCTGTTTTTCATATCTTGAGCTAGAAAACACTAACAAATTCCCAAGAAGTTTTCTCTTAGGTTAAGATAAGGCACAGCACAAGCCCCATGGCACTGAGCCTAATGCAGGACCAACCCTGTGTACATGAGACGTGTGAATGTGGACACAAAGCCATTTGGCACCACGATGGAAGAAAGAGATCAAGAGTCAAATGTGACTGCAAAGTGGCTTCCAGGGCACGGTTCTCAGACCGAAGCTCCTGCAGGTGGCTGCTGTTCCCAGAACCCACAGGGGGTTACCTCAGCTACAGACACCTCCATAAACCTCCCAGGGCTTGGGTCCCCATTCAGAAAGTTGTCCCACCCTAGAGTAACCCCAGATCCTGGGGGTGGGAGGAAGCTGGAGCAGGGCTGAGAACCACTTTGGGCTCATAGGGTCCTGGGACCTTGTGTAATTCATGCTCATGTAGATCCCTAAGATCCTCTGTCATGGGTGTTGCCTGGTCTGAGGGTTTCAATTCTTAAATTTAAGATTCATGTCATAGTGGATAATCTCATATTAGTGGCAAGTGAAAGGACAGTCCAGCTATCTGTGATTACAGCATTATATAGGGGGAAAGGTTTGGCCAAATCCTCCATTTACCAGCCCTGTCAATTTGGGCAAGTTACTTAGGTCCTAACTTCGTCTTCAGACTGGGGATAATTATAACCACCTGGAACAGCTGTGATGCTTAATTACAGTAGCATAATAATTACAGTAGCAGCTTAATTATCAAGCCTGATCAGAATAGGTATTTGTTTGATCGAAATAGTTCATAGAAGTGGAGAACCAAGAATAAAGAGACATTCATATCCTACACATTTTGTTTTTAACCTAAAGCATAGACATATGTCACAATTTGCCAATTTGATGTAGGGTCATGGACCGCCTTTGAGAATGGGTCTGCCAATTAGAATCCCACTATGCCTTTCTAATATAAACCACACCCATAACACATCATCCAAGACTTCCAGTTTGGGTTTCCTCACAGGGCATAAAAATTACAGACGTGCAAAGCCACCTGAATGTGCAACCTTTCTAGCTCATTGTACTTTTATCCGTCTTGTACAGTGTTAATTCAATTGGGTGGTTCATACTGATCACACACATAGTTTTTCCGAAGCCCTCAACTTAGTTTCCATATACACAGTAACTCTCTTTTACTCATACTTCATGAGTGTATGACAGTAGTCAAACCACATCATTCCAATCCAAGCAAAAATTGCATCAACACAATGAATCTTATCTAACGTTCAGCTCAACGGGTGAGAGCTGAGTGCAGGACATAGAGCAGCCTCATGTTGTCATGTGGGTGGACAGCATCAGACTGCTGAGGGCAGCTAGGCGGTCTTTCAAAATTTCCTGTAGAGGAATTTGTCGTGTCATTGCTGTCTTTTCCATGCCTAGCACAGTACCTGGAATGTATGTGGGTCCTTATAGCTATGAGTGTTACTGTTATAGTAATCGAATGTTCATTGTAGGCAACAGCGTGAAGATTCTGAAGTCCAATGAGCAAGTGTCATGGACAGGAAGAAATCTTGGAGGAAAGGCATCCCCCGCCACAACACAAATGCAGCCTGTCTTATTCGCTAAAGAGCTACAGAGCAAGTACAGAGAACACATACTTTTCCAATGCACTTTTCTCGAGCCTTTCTGCCTCCTGCTTCTGCCAGGCTTTGTGCTTCTTGACACGAGTTTCCCACAAGGCTCTGATGACAGAAATGTCGAATACGACCACTTTATGCCCCATTTTAAGAGCATGAAGTTACCTATTAAAAAAAATTATATATATATATATATATGTCAGCTTCATACACACACAGAAGAAAATAGTTTTAACTTGAACTTTAAAACAAAATATGAGTGAATCAATTTCATCAATAATGATGAAATGCCTTGTTTCTTCCAGGATGGCACTTGCTAATGTTCTTAAGGTCTGAGAGTACTCTTGTTTGTAAGTCAAAGTTCAGCACTCAACTGGGGTCCTCTCCTCTAGAATGTCACACTTGTCTCTCTACCCCTCAGCTGACACGTGGGTTCCCGAAGCCCCCTCAAGCTTTGTGGTTCCCCATTCTATTGAATTTACTGGCATCTGATCTTCTCAGTAGGTTGTAACGTACTCAGAGGTAAGTTTGATTAGTTAATTAGAAGATACACACAAACACACACACACACACACCAGTTATCTGAGGCTAAACACCAGCCACCATTAAGTGCACCAAGCATTGTACCAAACCCCACTGAGCACTTTTCCTCCTGGGACTGACCACACAGCCTGGGCACTTGTCCTGTAGGTTTCCCCTGTGACATGAACCCTCACAGCTGCTGATCTCTGTTTATGTGGTTTCTCAAACACAAGGAAAGTCAGACTCAGGTACATCTTGGTCATCACCTCTTAGTGAGAACTAGCACAGTGTGTGGCACATAGTGGACCCTCCATAAATACTTGTTGAAAGACTAAGTGAGGAAATGAATGAATGAAAGTGAATAAAAGATTTGCATCCAGGTTGCTTCACTCTCAGCCCACTCAGTGAACTTTCTCTCTTCTCTTTATTTTCCTACCTCATATTTACTATTTGTTTTAAGTCATTATTTGCTCACTGCAAAAAAAAAAATTATCAGGACATAAAAGTGCATTTCAACATTTATTCCACTAAGCTATACTTATCTCCCTTATCGAAGTAAAATAAGTTTCTATATATTGTTTTAAACTTCCCCTACCTACAGCATCAAAATCTGGCTAAATCCATTTCTTGATGTGCACAGATACACGGAGTGTCAGTTGGCAAACAGTAAGGCTGTTGAATATTCTCTGTTCCAATTCCAGACACTTCTAAATAGCAGTCAGTGGGGATACAAAACCAAATATTTAAATCTTCTGACTCAAGTTTGTGCTCTCCACAAATGGCTTGCCAATGTGAGTGGCAGAACTGGCTTATGTTTATGCAGCTGAACATTTGAGGTCAATAAGTTTAGTCTGAAGAGCTGAAAACACTGACCCCAGTTGATTTCCCTCTTTCCTTTAATTTCTGACATCTGGGACTGTCTTCTGTGTCCCTTAAAACTCTTTTACCTAAAGGAGATTTTTGACAAAGATGCAAATGGTGCAAGTTTTGTGTGGACATAAGTTTTCAATTCTCTTGGGTAAATACATATGAGTAGAATTGGAGAGTCATATGTTAACTCTATGTTTAACCTTTTCAGGAACTGCCAGACTGTTTTACAAAGCAGCTGCACCATTTTACATTCTCACCTGCAGTGTATGAGGGTTCCAGTATCTCCACATCCCCACTGACACTTGTTATTATCTCTCTTTGTATTGTAGCCATCCCAGTGAGTGTGAAGGTTGTCTTTTGTTAGCATTTCCCTGATAGCTAATGATGTTGAGCAACTTTTTATGTGTATACCTTCTTGGGAGAAATGTCTATTCAGATTCTTTGCCCATTTTTTAATTGGGCTATTTGTCTTTTTAGTGTTGAGTTATAATAGTTCTTTATATAGTCTAGATACTAGTCCTTTGCCAGATATATGATTTGCAAAAATTTCTTCCCATCTTGTGAGCTGTCTTTTCACTTTCTTGATTCCATCCTTTTACTTTTAACCTAAATATATGGTTATAATCTATATGAGATTTTATAGACAGAATCTTGTTGATTCACTTATTTAACTCATTTGGACAATTTCTGTCTTTTAATTGGTATGGTTAGGCAATTTACATTTAGTACAATTAAGGATATATTTAGATTCAGGTCTACCATTTTATTATTCATTTTCTGTTTGAGCCCTCTTTTGTTTTCCTCTTTTATATTTTCCTGCCTTCTTTTGTGTTATCTGAACATTTTTTACTATTCCATCTTATTTTCTCTATTGTGTTTTTGACTATGCTTCTTTGTCTTTTCTTTTTCACGGTTGCCCTAGGGAGTATAAGATACATGCTTAACTTATCATGGTCTACTTAGAAACAGTATTTTAACCACTTCAAGTGAGATATAGAAAGCTTATTACCTGGGCTTCCCTGGTGGCGCAGTGGTTGAGAGCCCACCTACCAAT
Source organism: Hyperoodon ampullatus (assembly GCF_949752795.1). Classification (NCBI taxonomy): domain Eukaryota; kingdom Metazoa; phylum Chordata; class Mammalia; order Artiodactyla; family Ziphiidae; genus Hyperoodon; species Hyperoodon ampullatus. The sequence goes on along the minus strand of NC_136923.1, from coordinate 41,924,773 downwards.
GCAGGGGACGTGGGTTCGAACCCTGGTCTGGGAAGATCCCACATGCCGCGGAGCAACTAAGCCCGTGCGCCACAACTACTGAGCCTGCACTCTAGCGCCCGTGAGCCGCAACTACTGAGCCCGAGTGCTACAGTTACTGAAGCCCACATGCCTAGAGCCCATGCCCTGCAACAAGAGAAGCCACCGCAGTGAGAGGCCCGCGCAACGCAAAGAAGAGTAGCCCCCACTCGCCGTAACTAGAGAAAGCCCGCAAGCAGCAACGAAGACCCAACTCAGCCAAAAATAAATAAATAAAATAAATAAATTTATTAAAATAAAAAAGAAACCTTATTGCCATATAGGTCCCCTTATGCTCTCACCTTTATGTTGTAGTTGTGCTATGTATTATATCAGTCAGTGTTAGATTTCTTGGCTTCAGATCATCTAACTTATTTCAAAGAACTCATGAGGAGGAAGCTAGCCTGTCATATCTACCCTGATATTTACCATATCTGTTGTTCTTCCTTCATTCCTATTGTTCCAAGTTCCCCTCTGATATCATCATTTGCTTTCTGTCTAAAAAACTTCCCTTGGGGCTTCCCTGGTGGTGCAGTGGTTGAGAGTCCGCCTGCCGATGCAGGGGACACGGGTTCGTGCCCCGGTCTGGGAGGATCCCACATGCCGCAGAGTGGCTGGGCCCGTGAGCCATGGCCGCTGAGCCTGCGCGTCCGGAGCCTGTGCTCCACAACGGGAGACGCCACAACAGTGAGAGGCCCACATACCGCAAAAAAAAAAAAAAAAAACAAAAACGAAAACAAAAACTTCCCTTAACAATTCTTTTAAAGGAGGTCTGCTGGCACATTCTCCATTTTCCTTCTGAAGGAGGGCAGGAGGCCCACAGAGCAAATGGGCCACACAAGGCTCTGTGTTCTGTGTCAAGAGAGCTGCAGAAAGTTATTGCTAGCCAAGGCTGCCAGGTTGCAAAGGGACCATATTCTGTGCTCATGACTGGGGCAGTCTCCAGTAGATGTCCCACAATGCTGATCCTACCCTGGGAAAGGCAGGAAACCTCTTCCTACGACACTGTCGCTCCAGTGTCCTTTACTGAGAAAGGTTAACAATGGTGTTCACTTCAAAGGACGAATACTTAAAGGAATTCCATTATATATCACAGAATACACACACTGAAGAGTGCATTCCAGGTTGAGAGGCAATAAGTTGATAACTAACACAGTAAGTGATCAATTTGGTTGGGTTCAGACCTCACATTCCAACCTGCCCTCTGAGGTTGTGATTCCCACGTCAGATCAGTCTTCTGACTTTGCAGTGCTCTTCAGCTGTTCTGTGGGCGCCACCTAGTGGCCATCTGGGACAGGGGTTCTAACAGACTGCCAACGCTGGTTAGGGTCAGATCCATGCAGGTGCCGCTCGGGAATGAGCCCAGCAGCTCATAAGCAACCTTTTGGGGTTGTTCTCCAGAGCTTCTTCCTCTCGGTGATCTCTCTGATCCTTCTAGATTCCTGGGGCTTGCTTTTCAGTCCTCTGGCCAGAGACCTGGTGCTTTAGCTACCCTGCTTTGCTGTGCATGTCCTACAACTGCACTGTGTTGGGCCAAACAGTGGGAGGACAGTGCAAGGAAAAAAGCAATGAGAGTTTCCTCCACCCTCTGGGGACCACAGCTCCTCTGCTCAGAAAGGAAGGATCCCTTATCCCAAAGGATGGGTGACTGAGGTCCTCCATTACCAACCTTCTCCCCGTTGCTCCTCACTGCTGCTACTACTACACAATCCCACGGGGGCCTAAGGCATTAGAGGGTGGAGAAAAGAAAAAGAAAAAAGACAGGGATTTACCCCCACTCTCTGAGCATTAGGAGCCTGTTTCTCACTCCTGGAACAAAATTAGGTGCTTTGTGCTCAATTCTGGGTTTCAGGCTGCCTTGAGTCCAGGCTGGGGAATACTGGAGGGGAAAAATGGGAAACAGACCACAGGTTCTGTTCTACTTTGAATTAGGGTGTCCTTCCCTTCTTCTCTTGCAACTGCTTACTTTTCAGGGTCTTCACATTGCTGTTCTGTGTAATAAGTCCAGGTGTTATAGCTACATTTAGTGGGAGAGACGAGGTGAAGTGTGCCTACTCCATCTTACCCCAAACCATAAATCTCTGCATTTAATTTTTCTTTTACCACTTTCCTTACTCTGTTACCTTCAGCTCAGGAGCACCTAAGCTGCAAAGGTCTTAAGGCTTTGACTTTTGACATAAAAGTCTCCATAAAGGAATGCCAAGCATCAGCCTGAAAATAAGAGATTAAAGACTTTAGCCATTAATGGAGAAAATTTTTTTAAAGAGAAAGAATTAAGCAGCCTAGCTCCTTTGAGGAAATCTCTGCACATAATCCAAGTCTACACATAAAAGCAAACCAAAAAGCCAAAGTAAAATGAACTGCTTTTTTTTTTTTTTTTTTTTTTAGCAGTTTGCGGGCCTCTCACTGTTGTGGCCTCTCCCGTTGCGGAGCGCAGGCTCCGGACGCACAGGCTCAGCAGCCATGGCTCACGGGCCCAGCCACTCTGCGGCATGTGGGATCCTCCCAGACCGGGGCACGAACCCTTGTCCCCTGCATCGGCAGGCGGACTCCCAAACACTGCGCCACCAGGGAAGCCCAATGAACTGCTTTAGAACAGTGTGGACAGTCAGTCATCCAAGAGTACCTGAAGCTGGAAGACCCACCTGCTGTCCAGGGTGTGTGTGTTCTAGATCAGCCAGTCATGGCTCTGATTCTTTTGTGGAGTTTCCTTTATTTTCTTAGGCCAATAAATCCTTGAAAAGTAACCAGATCTGTACATTAATATGTACGTTAATTTCTATGCATTAATTTAGAGAAATATAATTCAAGTCCCTATATTAGAGAAATGGTCTATTCTTGATGCCTTTGTGTCCTACTTTTAAATATTTGTAAACCAACATTAGTCTCAGTATTTTGGTGGAAAAGAGTCTATCCTGTCCGTCATCTAACCACGTTCACTACTTTCTCTGTATTTTTGCCAAGCAGAGAAAGAGGTACTATCCTTCAACTAAGGGGGTTTTGAAAGTGCTAGGATTTAAATCAGGGTTTTGCCTATCAGATGTTCTATTTACAAATGTGTGTAATGAAAACTAGAGACTCTAAGAATGGTAAGTGATGACCATGTATGCTGGGGATCTACATTGTAGCCTCCAGAGATCCTGCGAAGCTAAGAAATACCAGCTCCTAAATCCCAGGTCCAGCCCAGCTGCTGGCATCCTGTGCAGGACAGGGCTGAGTCCAGGCCTCCCTAGACAACTGGACAGGATGGACCTTAACCCAGGAGGTAGTAGCCCCATGGGCGGGTGCTGAGATTGGGAAAGTGGTTTTATGACAAGAGCCCGTGAGTCATTCCATCCAGGAAAAAAAGCCCCTTTGGGGAGCAGAGAGGAGGCAGATTCAGGGACAGATGCAGATGCCAGTCACTTAGCAGCTTGGGGGAAGGAGATTCCCCTGGCAAATTAACAAAGCTAATCTCTTCTTCATAGCATGAACTCCATTCAACCCAGTCTTTCAGGCAATTACATAAGATGTAATTTTCTAAGCATTAACTTTCTGCAGAGCTATAGAAATATCACCATGGTATGCTATACCAAAGCAGAAGAGAGAAAAATTACCCTCTCCAGGATCCAGTCTGGAAGCCCTCAACACAAAGAAAACAATAACGTCTCAGAGAAAACGTTTACAACTAAGGAGACTCTTCTGAGGCAGCATAAGAACGCAGAGCTTTAGCCTGGGCCTGCACTGAACTTGACAGCAAATATGCATGGTTCCAGGACTCTCATTCCAGTTCTTTGCTAGAGATCTGGCTTCCCATGGTGAGTGCAGAATCACGAGAACAAGCCTCCCTAGATTTGGCTGTACTGTCCACAGCCACAGAGCATCTTCCAGAGAAGAAAACACTTGGGACTATGAGAAAGGAGGGAACCGCGGTGTCCCTCACTGCAACAGAAAGGACACTGGCACAGAGTGTGGTCAGGTTCATTCCCCTCCAGTGCCGAGTGTTTCAGGTTCTGAATGAAATGTCAACAATCAGAGACTCTCAAAGGTTGGATTCACAGAGGAAAAGAAAATTTTTTTTCCTGGAAAAACTGTTTGCTTTATTGCAAGGGTCAGCAAACTTTTTTTAGTAAAGGGCAAGATAGTAAATATTTTATGTAAGTATAATACTTACATAACAAAAGAGAAAACGCTTGGCCTCCCTGCTTGCCTGGAGTGGGCCTGCCTGAGCACTGACCCTGCGTCCATGCTTCTGCCCAGTTGCCGCCTACTGGAGACATTCTCAGGACAAGAGCGACTGGCCCAAGAGGGAAAGGCCTGGCAGGCCATGAGCACAGAGCAGGCGACGGAGGACCCGCTACAGTCAGCTTCGCTCTCTGCCCCAGTGACACCCAGGTGCATGTGTGTCCTCTCCTCCCACTCACCTCAAGTTGGGAAGCTGGTAAGTCACCAGCTCTTGCACAGAGATTTGACTGCTTGGTGCCTGGCAGTTGCCAACAGTAGAGTCTCCAATATGTGAATGGCAACCAGCGTGGGCCTTGGGCAGCAGTGAGATACAGCTGGCCAGGTAGACAGGTGCTGAGAGTCTGGGGGAATGGGACGGAGGGGGTTACTCCAGTTTGGTCTCCATGGCTCACAGTGCTAGCCTGCTCTGGCAGTGCCAGGCCTGAGAGTGATCACTTGCTAATCCCAGCTTTAGTGAACAATAAATGGCAGCAGCTTTCATTCCCCCAAGGTGCTGAGTGAGTGGCAACTGCATCTGTCCCTGAATCTGCCTCTCCTCTGCTCCCTAAAATGCCTTTTTTTTCCTGGAAAAAAAGCTTTGGTGGATGTGATGGCTTTAAATTATATGCACAGGGCTTCCCTGGTGGCACAGTGGTTGAGGGTCCACCTGCCGACACAGGGGACACGGGTTCGTGCCCCGGTCCGGGAGGATCCCACATGCCGCGGAGCGGCTGGGCCCGTGAGCCATAGCCACTGAGCCTGCGCGTCCAGAGCCTGTGCTCCGCAACGGGAGAGGCCACAACAGTGAGAGGCCCTCATACCGCAAAAATAAAATAAAATAAATTACATGCACAAATTCTTTGACATTCTTCCCTCTAAAAAGGTAGAGCTTAATTCCTCTCTCCTTGAGCTTGGGCTGGACTTAGTGACTCACCTCTAATGAATATAATGTGGTGAAAGTGATGGTGTGTGACTTCTGAGACTCAGTCCCATAAGGTATTGCTCTCTTTCTCCGATTACTCACTCTGGGGAAAGCTAGCCACCATGTCCTGAGGATGCTCAAGCAGCTCTATGGAGAAGCTTCCTGTGGAGAGAAACTGCGGCCTCCTGCCAACAGCCGTGTGGGTGGATGCTGTCTTAACAGCAGATCCTAAAGCCCCAGTCAAGCCTTCAGATGACTGTAGCCCTGGCCAAAATCTAGACCTCATGAAAGACCCTGAGCCAGAAACCAGGTTTCTGACCCTTAGAAGCTGTGGGATAACAAATGTTTATCATTTGAAGATGTTAAGTGCTGGGTTAATTTTTATGCAGCAATAAATAACTAATAAAGTGAACAGGAAAATAAGAGGCACTTATAAAAATCAGTCTTAATTTACAGTGACATCTGGTGTCTATATCCAGCTGCTTCCTTGACATACCCACTTGGATATCTCATGCATATCTCAAAAGAAACATGATTCCCTCCAAACTTACTCATTTAGAATCTATCCATCCCTGTCTGCCTTAATTCCCCATCTCGACAATGACTCCATATTTATCTGGAGGTCACTCCTTTATGCTTTCTGTTTCCTCACCCTGACCACCCAATATATGGACATGCACACATACACACACACACACAAACACACACTCATTCACACATCTAATTTATTCTGTAGGGGCATGTGTTTCTCACCACCAATTTCTGCCACATCTGGCCTCAGTTGTGCAAAAGCCTCTCAGCTGGTCTCCTGACTTCCCACTCACCCACATCCAATCCATTTGCTACACGACGGTGAGCATCACCATCACCAAAGAGAACTAGATCATGACACCACCTGGCCCAAGTCCTCCAGAGACTTCCCTCTGGAATGAGAGGGAGATCGCAGCTCCTCACAGGGCCCAGTAAGACCCTGGCACGACCTGCCCTCAGACAGCCCCTCCCACTCACCCCCACTGCTCTCCTCCTCCGAGCCCGTCCACCATCTGCTTCTTCCCACCTCAGACCCTGAAAACGCTGCTCCCTCTGCCTAGACGTTCCCCCCATTCACACGACTCTCCCCGCCCTGACACCCCTGAATTCAACTTCTGCATTCCCTCCTCAGTGTGGCCTCCCCTGCCTCTTCATCTAAGGTACAGCCTGCTGCTATTCTCTCTCTCAGACTGTTGCTTACTTACTTCACAGCATATAATACAAGCTGAATCATTTGTTTAATTATATTTTATCTGTCCATGGACGGAGCCACGGTTTCCTGATGGGAGCAACCACCTGAGGGGCCCCAGACTTGGGCTCAGAGCCTGGCCCCTCAAGTCAGCCACCGACACTAGGTCACGCAGTAACAGACGCCAGGCTCCCACTTCTGAGCCTCAACCCAGAAACCCTGGGTACGGAGCAGGTTTACTTGGTGTGTATTTCTGTTCTTTGATTCCCAAGAACACTAAATAACTGACATCTGGGGACACTCATTAAATGCAGAAAGATGAATGTCCTTGCCTCTGAGCTCTCAATCTGGAGGGGCGAACATTTAAAGGGATACATTTCAATGCAGCATGTGGATTCGACAACAGAGACCGAAGGAGCTGCTGTGCGAGCCAGAAGAGGAGAGATGCCCTCTAGTGCGTGATGGGGGGTGGGAGTAGGGGGTCAGGGAGAGTCCTGCAGGGACTGTGAGGAAGGCGAAAGGACCACTCTTCTGGGTTTGATCGAATAGTTTTCCATGCTCCCTCCCCAAGCCAGGTATATCAGAATCACTTTACAGAACCATCTGCGATCCCGAGCCAGAGGACATGACTGGAAAAACACATCCTTTGGCAGCGGAACCCTAGTCTCCACTTAGAATCATATGCCAGGGTTCCAGGTGGGAGGGGGGACTTTCCGGTCACCTAGTCCTCTCACTTCTTGTCAAATGACAGGCTGGGCTGGAAGAGGGCGGGGGTGGGGTACAGGGCTTATATCTCAGAGAATTTGAGGTGTGAAGGCTCTGGGAGAGTCTGGGAGGAGACTCAACAAAGTCCACAATACAGGTGCCAAGCCATCCTTGGTGCTCCCTCTGCAAGGCTGGGAGGGGGACAGCAGCAGAGAGGGTGAGGGGAGAAGGGCATGGAGCTGGTGCCGGGGGGTCACCTGGACCAGCCATGGGGAGAGAGGCCTGGCTCCCCTCCTCTCCACCTGCCCCTTAGAGCCCCCCAGATCCGTCTTCCCTTTGGACTGACCAGCTCCAGGCCTTCCACAGCATTTTCCAGGTGTATCCGCCAGGTGCAGAAGACACCTATCATCAGCCTTGCTGGATCCAGGGGAATGACTGTAACCAATGGGAACTTCTGGTGACACCAAGGTACAGTGGAGGCAATAATATGACAGACCAGGGGCTTTAACGGCCCACAAATTCCTTTCTATCCTCACGTAAGGCCACTGCCTGGACCCCAGAGTTGGAACGCAGAGTGAGTTTTCTGATAGAAACAGTGGGGAAAATAGAGGGTAAATAGTCAAGTGAGATCAGTCACAGTAGTCACAATATTTCAGCCAAATTCTAAATTAAATTACGTTTTATGTCACCTGATCAGAGTTCCCCTGGGGACACCCATTATTTTACGGTAATTTGTTAAACTAGAAAATCTGGCCAAGGGCGGCAGAGGCTCCAGACAGGATTAAGAGGACAGTCTCAGGGTCAGGACAGTCTCAGGGCTAGAGTCCTGCCTCCCCCGCCTACTGCTGCATGTCCCCGAGATGGCTACCTAAGCTCTCTGAACCTCGGTGTTCTCATCTGGACACGGTGTGACAGCAGCACTGAACTCATAGGATTAGTGGAAGGATCACATGTGATAATTTGTGTCACGTGCTTAAGACAGTACCTGGCACCTAGTAAACCTCAAAAAATGTCAGTTATTTAAAGAAAAAAAAAGAAATTAAGACAGACATTGTTCCCAGTTATATATATGAGATAAGAACAAAAGGTACATGAGCATCTGGGGATTCTTCTCTATCAGGTATGGTTACAGAGGCTCTTTGGGAGAACACCCAGCTCCTAAGTTATGGGAGAGGATTTGGTCCATCAGAAGAGCCACCACGCGGTGGTTAAGAATCCACCTGCCAATGCAGGGGACACGGGTTCGAGCCCTGGTCCGGGAAGATCCTGCCTGCGGCAGAGCAACTAAGCCCGTGCACCACAATCACTGAGCCTGCGTTCTAGAGCCCACGAGCCACAACTACTGAAGCCCGCACGTCTAGAGCCCGTGCTCTGCAACAGAGAGAAGCCACCGCAATGAGAAGCCCATGCACAGCAAAAAAGAGTAGCACCTGCTCGTGGCAACTAGAGAAAGTCCGTGCGCAGCAACGAAGACCCAATGCAGCCCCCCCCAAAAAAAAAATATATATATATATATATATATATGTATAAAAGAAAAGCCGCCAGCACAGTCAAACTGCTTACAAAACTAGACAATTCTCTTCCGGGTTTCTAATCACTTTCCCACCCTCACCCCCACGCCTCTCCTGGATGACAGACTTCCCCGGCCAGATGTCAATCATCCCTTTCAGGGCACTGAAGAAGCACAAACAGAGTTGATTTATCACCCCTGGACCAGAAAGTTTTGAGCTCAGCCTTGGGAATAAGGGTGATGCTGGGAGTAACCCACTAACAAGAGCCGGAGTGTGGAGACCCGGCCACAGCAGCAGCCCGGCTACCCAGACCTGCCCTCTCACAGGCTCTCCTTCCCCATTCAATTCCAGGCCCTGCATAATCCTCAATCCGTGTTCGTTTGGGAGGTTCACCCCTGTCAAGCCTCAGCACAGCAGGGACAGACATAAACAAGGAAGCACTGTCCCCCGCCCCCTCCACAGGTGCCCCATGCCCCTACCCTCGCCTCCCCCACAATCCCCCAGTTTCAGGAGCAGCCGCGCACTCACCCCCCACGCCCACCTACCCGTGAATGTGCTGCAGCCTTGAGCCCCTGCCGCTGCCTGCCGAGTGGAATCCGAGCCTGTTTACTCCGCAGCAGTGACACACCGGGGCCGGAAGCGCTCCAACTGCCCCAGCTTCCCGGCTTGTGCGCTAACGGGCTATGTTTGTAAGCTGATAATATGATCTGTAGGACATGTGCTGATAAACTATCTATCTATTCTATGTGACTCAGCCCAGCATGAGACAAAACAGACTTGGGCGGGGAGGGCTTGTCACAGCGTAAACGACGTGCCGGCCAATCTGAGCCATATAACCCGGGATTATCTGCACCTCCCTGCAGATGGCAGGGGCCTTTCAACATTGGACATCCTGAAGTGTGCTAAAAAAAAAACAGGTCAGAGAAGGCAAAGGGTGACATATTCTTAGCCCGCTAAGCTGGAAACCTAACTGAAAGCAGGATGAGAAAGCCATATGACCAAGGAAATGTAATTTTTTTTTTCAGTATTTGAAGCAGATGTCCAAGGTCTTGATTTCACCCTTACATTTTTTTCTTAATTTAATTTAATTTAAGAAATTAATTTCCTAAAACATATGTGAGTTTAGGTTCTCTTTAGAGATTTTACTATTTTGGCAAATATGTTTTCCTGATATCCAACAGTGGGACAATATGACAGTTAATAAGCAGCAATTGTGCCCACACAACCCCTTGGTGCCCCTTCACGGCACCAGTTCCTCATACACCTTCACCCTAAAACAGAAAAAACACCTTTTGTCTAATATATACATAATAACTCTAATTACAAAATAGTTTGATTTCTGAAGGACTATTTTCTATAATGGAACATTTTCTGTTTGTTGACATTTTAATTAAATTACCATTTTAAATTGTATACTAAGTTAGTGGGGCTCAAGTAAATCTTTGTGACTATATTGAATCATACCTCTAAAATGTTAGATGTGCTTTTTATTACTTAGGATAGAATTTTCATATTATGTTTCTCTTTTGATAAATAATGTAAGTTACCTATTTAGTAATTAATGTTTAGTTTGCATTTTGTTTTCTTTTTTTTTCTGGTATCCTGAACTAAAGAATATAAATTGAAAAAGCAGTTTCAGTTCAGATTCTACTTGAATACCATTTCAATCTATAAGAGACAGAAACATTCAAAAGCTTAATCATATTTAAGTGGAAAATTTTTTTTCCCACAAATGCATTCAGAATACAATGGGATTGGGCTTCCCTGGTGGTACAGTGGTTAAGAATCCACCTGCCAATGCAGGGGACACAGGTTCGAGCCCTGGTTCGGGAAGATCCCACATGCCATGGAGCAACTAAGCCCGTGCGCCACAACTACTGACCCTGCGCTCTAGAGCCCGCAAGCCACAACTACTGAGCCCATAAACCACAACTACTGAAGCCCGCGCGCCTAGAGCCCGTGCTCCGCAACAAGAGAAGCCAACGCAATGAGAAGCCCATGCACCACAATGAAGAGCAGCCCCCGCTCGCCGCAACTAGAGAAAGCCTGCGTGCAGCAATGAAGACCCAACACAGCCAAAAATAAATAAATAAAAATAAAAATTTTTTAAAAATACAATGGGATGCCTTTATGATGCTGATGGGAGGAACAGGCCATTGTATAGTGCAGACTCCTCAGACTGTAATGATGTGCACTCAACAGGATCGAGAAATTTAGCAAATGAAAATAACTTTCAGTTACATTTGAATTTCAGATAAATAACAAATAATTTTTTAATATGTGTCTCAAATACTACATGAGTCATACTAAAAAATTATTTGTTGTTTCTCTGAAATTTAAATATAAGTGAGTGGCCTGTATTTTACATGGCAACCCTCCACCCAAACCACCCAGGACCTTACTAAAATGCTGAGTCTGATTCAAGAGGCCAGAGAAGGGCTGAGAGTCTGTATCTCTAACAAGTTCCAGGTGATGTGGAAGTTGCTGGTCCAGAGACCATATTGTGAGCGGCAAGGATCTAGAATTAGCATAGCATATCTGGTGCAGTGATACCCAGGACTGGATTCTCATTGGCATGGCCTGGATAGACCCCTCTGCCCCTCAGAAGTTCTGACTCAGTAAGTCAGTCAGGGGTCGATATTTTCAGCATGCTCCACAGGAGTTGTTGTTTCTGATTCACAGGCAGGGATGTGAACCAGGAAATATTTTAAAATACAAAAGGTATCATGTTCATGCAAGGAATTATTATTATTGCATTAAACTCACTCTGTGCAGATTGTTGTATCGCTGAGCTAAGTGTGTCCAGAAAGACCTTCCAGTTTCTGAGCTCCCAAAGGGCAGCAGATAGGATTGTACCCTGCGGTCTTCACATCCCAGTGTCCCCTTACAGCTGGAAGCAGTCCAACCCCTAACAGCCTTATTATTATCAACCCTGGCCACTTTCTCAGAGCTCAACACTTTTTTATGCAATTCAGCTCCAGCTGGGCTTGTAAACTCATGAAACACAGTCCAAAGACCGCAGCTCCAGCTTCTCCACGGGGAGGTGTATATGTTTGCCTCACATCCAAAGGGGTTCCACACACAAGCTCACCCAGATACCCACAGGCGACTGAATGCTTTCTCACAGCCACTCTGAGTCTAGGATTCCTGTTGGAACATTGAGTCACACGCACCACCACGAAGCTTTCTTCCAAGTAAATACCTCGTTTCCAGAGTTTCCAGAGTGGGGTGCACTTCAAAGGGCCCAGGGTCATTTGCATACAGGAAATCTTCTCCCTGGAGCACCTTAACCCATCTCTGACACAGCTTGGGTTTTGCACTTTGGCCTCCCTCCTCCCTCCACTTGCATTTCATCCATTTCAAAACCATTAAGAGCTGTGAAGAATGCCTGAATGCAATCAGATACAAAATCCACTTAAGAAGTGCTTTAAAATGAGATCCTCCAGGTCTTGTGAAACCAAGTGGAACCCCGGCTTGCCTTCCCAAGTCTCACTCCAAGAAGTCTGTCTGCCCAGGCCACTGACCTTGACCTGGTCAGCAGGCATCAGGAAGTGACTGCTCCTTCCCCATCAACAGTTTTTTCATAACACTAAAATGGCACTTGGCATAGATTACTGGGCTCATCTTATCTAGGGGGAAGGGGAAAGGGAGCAGAAGCCCAGTCTTGGAGATCACTGTCTCCCCCAATATGCTCAGCACATATAGCTGGTCGTAAATATTTGAATTAGGTTGGAAGGAAAAAAAATTTGGTGAGAATTCCAAACTACAGTCATGTCTAAAAGTCTAAATCAGAATCCCCTACTCTAACATGGTTTCCAGTAGATACATCAGGACTATCTCATCTTGTATATGGTGAACTCTCTTGAATAAGTTGCCCAGAATTTGGCACTGCTTGGAGTACTTAGGATTGACTTTTTTTTCCCTTTACTGTTGCGGGGAAGGAGTATTCTTTGTTGTATTTCCTGGCTCAGGCTAGGAGGCGCAATTTGTTTTCCTTTGGAGCTTCTCAAAGACATAGTCCACGCCCGCCCCAGCTTCCTTTTTAGAAAGTAAGGCTGAAATGTAACGCTGAGTCAGCCACAAATGTGGCAGATGGAATAAGATTTAGCCAAAAGGAAACCAGCGCAGGCAGACACTGCACTAGAGGCTGAGGAAGCGAGATTTCCAGAAGACCAGGTTTCTGGATCTCCTAGTCTGAGGGATAAGGCATAGGGGGAGGGGCTGGTGAAAGACAAGAAAACCAGCAATTTACCACAGTGTTGACAAAATGAGGGAAACGCCAGTTCAAGTTCCCTCTAAGAACCACCTGCCAGTCCCTAGAAAAAGAAATACAAGCATCCAATAAACATAACAGTGCAAATCCAAACAACAACAGGATACTATCTTCACATATAGAATTGGCAAAAACTAAGATGCTTGCTGCAGCCAGCTGGTAAGGACCTGCAGGATCTGTGGGGAAGGGAGGAGAAGGGAGGGACAGGAGACCGGTGCTGCCTTCTCGGAAAATAATTTGGAAATGTCCCCCCTTTAACCAAGCAGTTCCAGTGCCAGAAGTTTATCGGCTAGATATATTCCCAAGCAATCACCAGGATATACATATAAGGGAGTTCACTGCAGAACACAGAAACACACCAAGTGATTCCTGATAAGATAGTTTTGATACGTCTACATAGAAATTCATGATATAGTCCCCACCCCCTGCACACACATACACAAATGGAGTCCCCCCTTAAGCCCTTCTCTGTCCCTCTTACCCAGTTTCTGTAACAGGATAGCTCTAGGATGGCTCGTTTGAGCAGTCTTCCCTACTGAGATTGAAGATTTTTGAGAGCAAGAATCTATTCTTCTAAACCCCGCACAGAGGTCTGTAGCAAATACAGAATAGTTTTCCAGTGGCTGTTTGTTAACTGGTGAAAACAGAAAGCCGTTTACTTGATGAACGGGCGAGGGCTCCACTTCTGACAGAGTTACTTGAGTTTTATCAGAAGCTGTCGGGCGCCGAGCTTGGTGGGGTAAGAGGCCTCGCATTCCTCAGTTGGAGAAATTCCCCGGCCTGGCTTGCCGCTCTCCCCCATCTTCTGGCCTGAGGGGACAATGACAGAAGTAAGACACAACGTGCCCCTAGGAATCCTATGATAAAAGTAGGCTTTGACCTTAAAACCTCCTCACTGTGCTGCAGAAATGGCTGCTCTGTTTATTAACTATTCAGTGGGGGTTTAATTCTAAATGGTGTCGACCACTGAAATGTTTGAATTGGCTTTTTAAAACTATCCTACCTCCAAATGTGTTTTCTTCCTTGAATTTGAGACAGACACTGGAAGTTTCTTTTGATTACGATGTTTTTTTGTTTCGACTATTCTTGGCTGGTTGGATGGTTTTAAGGCAAATTCTTACTTGTATATTTTAAACACACACAACTCTGTCTCTTGTGCCCCAGTGTTTAACACAGGACAGCTCAGAGTGGTCGAAGCCAAGTTCGTGTGCCCAATGCATGTTTCGGTCTGTTTGGCCCCTTTGTGCGTTGGCACACAAACTTGGGTTTGACAACAAGAGGGCGATACTGAACCGTCCTGAAACCAAGACCATTTGTTTGTCAGTGCCCTCCATAAGTGAGGAGGTGGGCTGCCGGTAACTGGAGAACCCCCATTCCAGGGTCTCCCATCCCCAGGCCCTCCGTGGGTCTCTAACACAGTACTCACTGGCCAGATGCTGGGTGGCATCTGTCAGTCAGCAGTGACTGAGCAGAGGTGTCCAGTGGCCGTCCTAGAGTCACCAATCAATTCCCCACCCAGACACAGCCGCACAACTACAATCACTGATTATCGTCCCTTATCCCCCCACTACGCGGTGGGGTCACCTCTCACCACTGTGTCCCCAGAGCCCAGCCCTTGACCGGTAACATAGTAGACTCATTAAATACTTGTTGAATAAACAGTCTGCGGGCTGCCAGCCCCATAGCAAATGTCTGGCCACTCAGGCACCTCTGCCCTCCCCTCCCCCTTATCTTCTTCCTAACTCAAAACTTTGCCCAGATTCTGTCTAGTGCATACACTTGAGTTTCTTTGCCCTCTGCACCCATGGGGAATGCAGATCTTTTCAGTGAGCTCCAGTCTTTGGGTACACAGAGATTCTGTGTGGGCTGCAGGCTGAACACACCAGCCATGCAGACTCAGGGCCTTGGTTCCCTCCTGAAAGGGGGGAGGTGATTTCCAGGGATCCTAATTCAAGTCCTAAAAGTTCCACAAGAGCCTCTTTAAATAAGGAAGTGTCAATGCAGGGGTGGTGTCCTGCTGCCAGTTCTGCCACAGACCTGCCCAGCCTCTGTGGAAAAAGACATTTAAGTCCACAGATGGGATTCTTTGTTTCATCCATAAAATGAGACTAATATGGCCAATGCTGTTATCTACTTAGCACACCGGATTGTTGAGGACTGTGAAGCACAAAGTGTACTAAGAATGTACTGTACTTTCTTTAAGCCTCCGTGCAACTCCTGGGGTTGGGTGATTAGCTTTCTCCTCTGCACTGGCCTTCCCCATATCCAGCTTCTACAGCTTCAGGCCAAGCTCCCCATTCTCTCTGAATCTCAGCGTGACACTTGAAGCTTTTTAACAAGTTGAAAGGCCACACAGGGAGTTGAAGCACAGCAGGAATTAGTGAGCTGCTGTGGAGTAAAAATGCTACCAGCTATAAGTAAATGGGCTGCATCGCATCCCACCATTGCTTTGATGGGGACCTACCTCCCACTAAAAATAATTTAAAGTTTAATTCTCCCAAGATGCAGGTGTAGAAGCAAATAACAGCTCTTCTTTAGCACCTGTGGACCTGTTGCCTTCACAGAGGTAGACGCTGATGCTGAAATGGCTTCAGATGCTGCTGCCAATTCGTTTTGCCACGGTGTAAATCCAATGGACAGAGATGGGTGACAAGAGAACTGAAACAGGAGGGAAGGGGGCAGGGCACAACCCTTCAAGAATAACACAGTGGTTGAGAAAAACTGGAGACGACAAAAACTGGTTAGATAAAGACGCAGATGTAGAGAATGGACTTGAGGTCACGGGGAGGGGGAAGGGTAAGCTGGGACGAAGTGAGAGAGTAGCATGGACTCTCTCTATATACACTACCAAATGTAAAATAGCTAGCTAGTGGGAAGCAGCTGCAGAGCACAGAGAAATCAGCTCAGTGCTTCGTGACCACCTAGAGGGGTGGGAGGGAGACGCAAGAGGGAGGGGATATGGGGATATATGTATATGTATAGCTGATTCACTTTGTTATGCAGCAGAAACTAACACAACATTGTAAAGCAATTATACGCCAATAAAGATGTTAAAAAAAAAAAAAACTGGTTAGAGCTGACCAGGCCCAAGATGGCGGAAGATTTGACTCCCAGTAGACCTTGAGCTCATTATGCACTCATTGTAATACATTAGCATATGCTAAATGACACACCCACAGGCGCCATGACAGTTCCAAGGCTGACCATAAAAGGCCAAAATGTGGGCGGTGGCCCAGCTCCTGGAAATCCCTGCCTCTTCCCCAAGAGACTCTTTGCTCAAGAGTCCAGTACTGAAAGACAAGTGTTGGGTAAAAGGAAAGATAGCCTTATTGAGGAAGCCAGCAACCCTGGGGAGATGGTAGACTCATGTCACAAAGACCCAAACCCCCAGGTTTTGCTTGGGAAAAGAGGGAAAGGGGTTACGTGCAGGGGAGGGGTGAGTCTTCTATTTTCAGAGATGATTGTCTCCATCACGCGGTTCCAAGTAGCCGTAAGGTCTCACTTGTGGTTGGAACATTATATGACCCATAAATCTTTGGTCACTTAGTCCTGGAGAATAAGGAAGAAGGGTGAAGCCTATAGAAAAACTAATCCTCAATCTCGATACCCATCAAGCAGCAAGCAGTTTCTCCATCAGCAGCAAGCTAAGCTAAGCTAATGGTAGAAGTCAGGCATAGTAATAATTAAGAAATATATTGGGGGGAATTCCCTGGCAGTCCAGTGGTTAGGACTACATGGTTCCACTGTTGGAGTCATGGGTTTGATCCCTGGTCGGGGAACTAAGATCCCACCAGCCTTGTGGTGTGGCAAAAAAAGGAGAAAGAAATAGATTTGGAACAATGCTGAGTTGCTGACAGTCCCTAGTTACAGTCTCATTTCCTCAGTTACAATTCCCACTGCCAGATTTTCCTTCCATGTCTAGGGAAAAGGGGTGAAGACATCTTCTGTAACTTCAAGCTGAGCACGGGCGACGAAGGATTCTTAGAGTGGAAGGATCTGACATGGTGTAAGAAATATTCTTTGGTTCCCTTACGTGCCTGTTGAGATTCCAAAAGAGGCATCTCATTACTAACGTTTTAAGTAACTGTTTTGCAAAGAGTTGGCGTGCCAATTATGATCCCATGACTAGAAGATAAAATCCCAACTTAAGGATTCCTTCAAGCATTGACCTAATCCCAGAGGAAATCCAAGAAAATAGGTTCATAAACCAATCCCATCCACCTTGAAATAGGGGAGTATGGTGGGCTAAGATCTGTTGGAGCCAGGTGGCCTGTTGTGTCAGCGTCATCTTGATTGTTTTAAGCTCAGTTAATCTTCAACTCCAGGGTCAGTTTTTTCCCATTCTCTTGAGGCCAGTTCTTGGAAGTGTGCTAGCCATAGATTCAGTGCTGCTCAAGACGGAGCAGCTTATGTCATGGCTACGGTCTGGTCATCGCGCGGTTAGCTTTTTCCCTCTGGTGGCAGTTACAGTATCTGCAACACAGCTCAGGAATGTGCATCAGACACTGCGTCCTTCAGGGAGGAACTGAAGATTCTGTGACTATATTGTCCTAATCATTAACTGCTTGAGCCTGCTCCTTTGTGACTCAACAGGAGACAAGGGACATGGAGGGGCTTTCTGTACCTGGGAGGGCCCCTCAGGGTTCTGCTTGGTTTCAAGAGGCCATGGGCTAAGTGACATGCCTCTCCAGCAGCAGTGTCTGGGGCTTCAGGGAACCACCAAATAAATGCTTACAGGGTAACAGGGGACACAGCTGAATCTGGGGTTAATTCCCGTGTTGTTGGGGGCAGGGCGGAGAAGGGATGGAAGAGGCCACACTGTGGGTGCTGGGAGACTGTTAAAATGCAGTGAGGGCTTCCCTGGTGGCGCAGTGGTTGAGAGTCCGCCTGCCGATGCAGGGGACACGGGTTCGTGCCCCGGTCTGGGAAGATCCCACATGCCGCAGAGCGGCTAGGCCCGTGAGCCATGGCTGCTGAGCCTGCGCGTCCAGAGCCTGTGCTCCGCAACGGGAGAGGCCACAGCAGTGAGAAGCCCACGTAATGCAAAAAAAAAAAAAAAAATGCAGTGAAACCCAGTAGCAAGGCTGAAATGGCTTCCCAGGCTGGACTGCCACGTTTCCAGAACTTTTTCCTAGAGCAGGCCTGGCACCCCGATGCGCAGGCCACCAAGAAGGCGCAGGCCCTGGACGCACACTCGCACCTCGCTGCCCGCCTCCCCTCGCCCCACACCCCACCCCTGGCGCCGGCTCCGCTTCCTTCCAGTCTCGCTTGCAAATTCAGGTGCGCCTGGAATTTACACCCACTCACTCCTGCGAGGGCAGGAACCCCCTCCTGACCCTGAACTTCTGTTTGGACTACCTGCTTCCTGGCCTTTCTCTCCTGCCCGCTGAGACACACCCTTCTCGACCACCTGAGTCTGCCTGGGGCGGAGCAGGGGCTCAACACACCTTTCTTGGAAAACCAAAGATGAAAGCAAATTTCGGGAAATAAAACTTTTCAATAAAATATCAAACGCCTTGGGAGACCCATACATGGTGTTCAGGTTTTCCCGATTACAGCAATACTTTCCACCACTCCTCCAACTTGGAATCACCACCCCGTTAAGAGTAATTGGTTTGCTCTTTT
Source organism: Hyperoodon ampullatus (assembly GCF_949752795.1). NCBI lineage: Eukaryota > Metazoa > Chordata > Mammalia > Artiodactyla > Ziphiidae > Hyperoodon > Hyperoodon ampullatus. The sequence continues at coordinate 41,906,258 of NC_136923.1, read as the reverse complement.
TTTTTTTTCTTCTTCTTTCTTTCTTTCAAAGAGTAAATCTGATCTTTTAAACTCGAAACTAATGATAGAGGCATTAGGGCTAATTAACAACAGTTTTACAAGAATGGCCTTTTCCATTCTCTCTGTTTGGCTTCAGCACCTCTCACCTCCACCCCCGAGTGTTTAAGCATTGTAATGCACACGGGCCTCCGCCTCCCCGCCCACCAGAGGGCTGTCCCCGCCACCCTGGGGCTTGTGGCTGAGGAAGGAGAATCTCCCTGAAGGTTTTATTCAAAGCGTTTATTAGGACCGACCTGTCTGAGGAACCCCCCAGTTTCTTCCGACATCCTGGCTCCTGCTTCTGAGACCTTCTGGGGAGACCATATTTCTCATCTGGGATATTTTTCTCTTTAAATGCCCATTTTCACTTCAAGAAATTAACGTTTTCCTTCGGGTGTTTTGGCAATGACTGTGAATTAAAGCCAGCCCAATATCTTTTTCTTTCTAAATTGTTAGGAGCCATGGACCAAAGAAAGATGGAGCGCTTTTCTTCCAGGTATGAACCAATCTTGAGTGTGAGCTTTTGATTACTAGTTTCCCAGCTTAGGAAACATGTCCTACACCTCTCTGTTGTTTGATTTCATCTCGTTCAAACCTTAAAGAGCTGCCAACAGTGCTGCTGTTTTTCCAAAAGACCTGGAACTTAAAGTTGCATCCACCTTTGCTATTGGCTTTTAACATCTTCAAACAGGTTACTGGCTCTGCCTCTGAAATGACTACTGTTTTCCTACTCTTTTGTTAGAAAAGGTCAATATTACAACAAAATTAAGAATCTGCTTCTGACAAGGTTAAAGGTTTAGGCAGATTTTCAATATTTGGGAACCATTAAGAATAATGGGAAATTGTTTTAAACTTTGAACATCTTTTAAATGACTGGTTTAAATGAAATAGTTTGTAAAATGTGATTCATAAATTACATAGAATGTCATCCAGGCATTTAAAATTCCTATATGAAAACTATATGCAGGAGAAAAAACATGTGAAATAGAAGATAAAAGATTTATACCTACTTAAAATTATGTGCATATGAGGACAGAGCCTAAGAAGTAATAATACGTAATTGGAAAGAGTTGGAGATTAGGTGGGCTTTATTCTCATCATCTTTCTTTGTGTTGTTACATGAATTAGTCAGCCATTTTAAAGGAAAGTGGTGTTCTACAATTTCTCCCTAGTGGTCTGTGGTCCTGTGATGAGAAGACCCAGGTGTTAATTCAAAGGGATTTTATTTGCTTTGTTTTGCTAATGGAGGTCTGATTTCCTCTTCCTAGTATGATTTTGATCCTGGCCTTTTCCAGAGCATTTGAACTGGAATTAGTCACTGGTAAGAGACTTTGCTTTTTTGATCACTAGCAATTTTCACGTGGCCTGAAATACAGATGCAAGGAGTTAATTTTGTCATTCAGGATTGGGCCACTGTGAACTTGCCCGTCCATCACAGGGAGACCTGGCCTTCAGAGACGACGGCCTTCAGTCCCGGGAGGAGCCTGCAATTCGTCATCGGCCTTCCCACTTTGTACCATCCACGGGAATCCAGAACAGTAAGACGTACCTGCCTTAGATCTACAGTGCGGTATTGCTATCCTGGTCCTTCACATGTTTCCTGAGTATCTTTTAGACCCTCTTTCACCTAAGAGAGCGGGCACCTGATTCTGGAGCTGGGCAGATGATTAGTTGGACTGGTTTTGATTCTGGGGGCCAGACAGGCATTGTGTACTTCACTTCCGCAGATTGCAGTTTCCCTCACCTGATCCCACTTCATGCTGGGGACTCCAGGTACCACCACTGGCTTATGCATGAAAAAAGATTTCTCTGATCAAAAGCACAGGTAGCCAAAGGAACACTAAAAAGGAGAGTCTTATTCTGTTAGGTTTACAATGTTTATAGACATCTGTCAACACTTGGGGAGATTAAGTCCTTACCGCCATATTAACCTTGGCCTACGGGAACTCAGCTTTTCAATCCTTCCACCCTCTCAGCCACCTTTTCTTACATTTCAGGTAAGGAGCTAAACAGAACCTGCTGTCTGAATGGGGGAACCTGCATGCTGGGGTCCTTTTGTGCCTGCCCCCCCTCTTTCTATGGACGGAACTGTGAGCATGACATGCGCAAACAGTAAGCCACTGAAACGGGCTGGGGGTGGAGAGGAGAGGGAAGGAGAGGTGGGGATTTAAACTCCGCATGTCTGTTCATCCTCAGGAACTGTGGGTCTGTGCCCCATGACACCTGGCTGCCCAGGAAGTGTTCCATGTGTAAATGCTGGCACGGCCAGTTCCGCTGCTTTCCTCAGCCGTTCCTACCTGGTTGTGGTAAGCAAAGGGTTGCCTCTTTTGCCCTCTCAGGTTAGTTAGTTGCCTGTGGACACTTAATTAACAGGGTCTCTCCTCTTACCTCATGGCTTGCTGAAGACTGGCAGCCAAAGCTCTCCCTGTAAGAGCATCGAGGACTCCAGATGGGATGGTCGCCCTGGTGTCCTTGATATTTACTTCCTCAATATGTGGCCAGTTGTGCTGCCTTTCAGGTGGAGAGTTGAAATTTCAAGTCTATTTGACGTTCTATAGTATGTGAAATTCTATAGAGGCAAATAAACAAGAAAAGGCTTGGCCTCTTAAACACGAAGAGACACTCTCTGGCGTTCCTTTCTTTGGGCAGGGAGACCCAGACAGGTTCCAGGGGGCAGCTCAGTGCCCACCCCACAGCAGGGTTGGGGGTACCCAACTCCAATTATTGCCCGTAAATTCCACCAGAGGAACTGACCCCACTCTCCTTTCTTAGGAACTTCTTCAGGGATCCTAAAAGGCCCCTCTAGGCCACCCCCTGGTGATTGGTCTCATAACTCTTTCACCTCATTGATTTTTACTGATTTGAGGAAAACAATGACAAGGGCAGGGACCTAGAAGAGAACAAGAGGAGAGGGTTTGCTCCCTACCCCAACCTGAGCCAGATTTCTAGGGCCACCTTAGTTTAGAGGCCTCTCCTACTTCTGACCCTGCAGATGTCAGAAATTGAAAATGTTCAACAAATTGAAAATGAAAACAAATGCTTCCTTGAGTACAACATGGGACCCCAATCTAGGCAGGAATTGTCTTTTCCTTTTGCATTGGGTATCAGGCCCAGGATAGGTGACTGGAAGGTGTGGGTGGAATGGCTGGATAGGTGGGGACCATATTTTCTCCCTGGAATTCGGGACGCAAAATGTGCTGTCTCCTTAGCATCAGAGCCTAACCAAGTTCTGCCACACGCCAGCAATTATAGGCGTCACTGGCTGGGGTAGGTTACCAGGTGTGAGAGCATGTATCCAGGGAAGATCAAGTTAACAGTCTGTCGAAATATTTTCTCAGGGGAGTCTAATCACACATAATCGGTACTGTTGATCCCATAAGCACATTGTACTCATCAAATCTTTGGCCCTAACTGCTTTTGGGTTCGTGTAGATGTGCCACATGTGTGGGCCACAGGATAAAGTGGGATTTCCTTTAATGACCAAGGGTCTCTACCTTCCAGATGGCCATGTGATGGATGAGCACCTCACAGCTTCCGGGACTCCAGAATTAACACTGTCTGCATGTGCTTTTATGCTACCTGGCATCTGCCTTGCTATACAAAGTTATTATTAACCCACATTTATGTGCAGCATTTGCCATGCAGGTTTCATGACCTTTAAAGGCTGTCTCTCCAATGTCCCAACTGAGAGATGATCATTTGTTGGTAGCCTTGATATGGTGAATAGATTTCCCTATGGTCCCTAACATTTCCTTAAAGTACCAACTACTTTCCTCTTCCCTGCCCTCTCCAAAAAACTACTTAAAAAAAAAAAATGCCATATCTTGTTCCCAAGTCCTGTGTTTCTCGATACATGTAACTCTACCAAGGGCTTATTAATAGTTTCTTTTAAATAATTGAATTCTATCTTCAGATTATTAAAGGTTACTCCCAATGTGGAACTGAGCGTAAAGCATTGAATAGAGTTGTGATCAGAATCAATTAAGATAGTATCTTAAGGGTTTCCCTGGTGGCGCAGTGGTTAAGAATCCGCCTGCCAATGCAGGCGACACGGGTTCAAGCCCTGGTCCTGGGAGATGCCACGTGCCGCAGAGCAACTAAGCCTGTGCGCCACAACTACTGAGCCCAGGTGCCACAAGTACTGAAGCCCGCAAACCTAGCACCTGGGCTCCGCAACAAGAGAAGTCACCTCAGTGAGAGGCCTGCGCACCTCAACAAAGACCCAATGCAGCCAAAAATAAACAAAATAAAATAAATTAATTTTTAAAAATGTATCCTGAAAATGAAAGGAAAGGAAGCATTTGTAAGGGGAGCAAAGGAGAAGGGCGGGGGCAGACATCAGAGGTGAGAGACAGGATGCTGGAGTGATGGAAATTGTGTATCCCTGAGAGACTAGGTAGAAAAGTGGGAGCAAATGAGAGATTTGAGAAAATAAAATGCATTACTTGATTGATCAGATGGTACAGAGAAGCAGATTAAAAAGCTAAGTTGAAGGGCAAGTTTCTGTCATCAGTAGGAAGCTGTATAAGACAAGGACACCTGTTTTCTCAAGGATTTGGAAAGAGAATAAAGTTTCCTTGAAAAAAAATTATATCTAAATTCCCTCAATGTATTAAGAGTGCTTAATACATTATGATTTCTCCATACTGTGCAATTGTTTTAACAGTGGTAAAAGAGAAAATGTTCACAATATATTTAGTTGTAAGCCAGATGATAAAACTATACATTGTAAAGCCCATTTTGAAAATATGTATCTGGTGTATCTGGTCTGCCCAGTAAAAGTGGGAAGTACGTTGATCAATGTGTGAACTGTGGTTATTTCTAGGTGGTGGGATTTTTTCCTCTGCACTTCTCTGTTTTCCATGGTGAGGGCATATTTTTGTTTTCATATGGAACGAGATGACTACAACAGGCTTAAAACTGAGGAAACCGGAAGCGCCAAGAGCTCAGAGTGGTGCCCAGTTTTGTTTCTGGCTTTAGTGTGTGTGTTCTGCTGTGAGGGACAATATTTGCTTCCGTTATTTATGTACTGCTGGATCCACAATTCATGTTTTTCCAAATTAATGCCCTGCAGATGGAAAATTCCAAATGAGTGGAATTTTTTTTTTTCAATGTCCAATGACAGAAGGTGAAAATGGGATAGGCAGGGAAGCAGTGAGGGATACCCCAGAGAGCTCAGAGCGTGAGGGTGGGCCGCCCAGTGGGGAGAGCTGTTCTGTCTACTTACTGGCAGTGGGGCCCAGTTTCCCAGTTTGAACCGGGTTAGTCCCTACACCACAGTGTTGTTAGAATGAAGTGAACAAAATAAAATGCTAGCACAAAAAGTTTCTCAACAAATGTCACATTTCTTCTCTTTCTACCTTCCTATTTCCCACAAAGTAGTGTAAAACACTTTTTAGCCCAGAAATGGAAAAATTTTTTTAACCAAAAAAAAAACGGAGTATTGAAAGAAGGCTTCTCATTTGCATGCAACTACTGTAATCCCTAACCACACTGTGGGCAAGGCTGGACCGTATTTTCCAAAGTTGGGCATTCACACTCTACCTTATACGGGCCACATCACCTGTGCTTAATTGTTTCTTTACATCAACTCATTTGTGTATTGCAGTAAAATATACATAACATAAAACCTATCGTTTCAACCATTTTTAAGTATAAAGTTCAGTGGCATTACGTACATTCACATTGCTGGGCAACCATCACCACCATCCATTTCCATAACTTTTTCATCTTTTCGAACTGAAACTCAAACACTAACTCCCCATTCCTCCTCCCCACAACCCCTGGCAACCATTAGTCTACTTTCTGGGTCCATGAATTTATTCTAGACACTTCACATAAGTAGAGTCATGTATATCCTTTTGTGACTGGTATATTTCACTTAGCATAGTGTCTTCAGGTTCATCCATGTTGTAGCATGTGTCAGAACTTCATTCCTTTTAAAGGCTAAATAATATTCCATTGTATGTATATGCCACACTTTGTTATACATCCATTAATGGCATTTGGGTTGTTTCCACCTTTTGGCTATTGTAAATAATGCGCTATGAACATTGGTCTATAAATATCTCTTCCAGTCATTGCTTTCAGTTCTTTGATCTATATACTCAGAAGTGGAATTGTTGGATCAAATGGTAATTCTATGTTTTAATTTTGTGAAGAACCACCATCTGTTTCTCATAACAGCTGTACCACTTTGCATTCCCACCAGCAGTGCCCAAGGGTTCCAATTTCCCCACACATCCTCACCAACACTCACTGCTTTCTGGGCTTTGCCTTTATTCTTTCAAAACAGCTATCATAGTGGGTGTAGAGTACTATCTTACATGGTTTTGATTTGCATTTCCCTAATGACTGGTGACGTTGAACATCTATCCACTTAAGTGCTTTTTACTCGTCCCAAACAATAGCATTTGTGAAGTCCTGGATAATTTATACCAGTCTTTAAATTAAAAAATAATAATAATAATAACATTCACCTGTATGCCATCTAAAATCATGAACCAGAGGTACATTTTGGGAAATGGTGTGCAAGGGGATGCAAAAGACTCTAGATTCTACCCTCAAAAGCCTTACAGGGGATTCTCTGGTGGCGCAGTGGTTGAGAGTCCGCCTGCCAATGCAGGGGACACGGGTTTGTGCCTCGGTCTGGGAAGATCCCACATGCCGCGGAGCGGCTGGGCCCGTGAGCCACAGCCGCTGAGCCTGCGCGTCCAGAGCCTGTGCTCCACAATGGGAGAGGCCAAAACAGTGAGAGGCCCGCGTATGGCAAAAAAAAAAACTTACAGACTTCTCAAAGCAAAGTGTCCACATGGGAACCAATAAAGACACACCTGGGTCCACACCGACTGGAAAGCACTTTGGCCTTTGACCCTGTTACTCCATGTGCATGGACTTGCCCTGGGTCACTCAAATCACTGTTGCTGACCTAGAGGCCTGACATCAGAGAAGGGTTTATTGCACAAGGACTCAACCTTAACCTTGGAATACGACCACCTTTAAAATACCATCTTTAGAAAGAATTTTTAATGACATGAAATGTATAAAACACAATGTCAGGTGAGAAAGGCAGGGCACAGTGTGGCCTTAACCAGAATTCTTAAAAGGTAGGAAACATGGAAATACTGAAGTGGTCATTTCCAAGTAGGGGGATTATGAGTAACTTTTCATCCTATTTTCTAAGCTATCTACAATTGCATATAATTGATTTTATAACTGGAAAATTAAGGTTTTGTAAAGACTAAAGGCAAGCTTTCTTTATGATGTTTGAATTTGTGAGGTTACAAATAATCCTAGTGAGGTCCATGGAGGTGTTCATGGGAGAGTGAGGCAGTTAGCCAGGGACAACTATGAACTTACAAGGAAAGAAAATGAACTTCAAGGTGAATGGCTAGAGGGAGAAGAGTTGTCTCTTTTTCAGTGAAAATGATGACAGAATTATGCTATGATGATGTCAATAAATAAAAGGAAACAGTGTAGGGGAAAATGGTTGCTCTGGGATGAGTCTTAGGTCAGGTTCCCAGGAAGCTGAGCTGTTGGTGTGCAGGAGGGGATTCCTGGGGGGAGCTCCCAGGAATAACACTTGAAGGGAGCTGCCTCCGGGAAGGAGAAGTTAATCGCGATGTTGCAGTGCAGCAGCGATACTACGTGTAACGGAGGCCTCAGCTGATGCCATGGGAGCTCCAGGGCTGGTTGACCCTTCAGAGCCATTCCCAGTTGAAGCAAGGGGCTGGGCCTTTGGACTCCTGAGTCAACAAGTCAGTATGGAGGTTCCTCAAAAAACTAAAAATAGAGTTGCCATATGATCCAGCAATTCCACTCTTGGGCATATATCCTGAGTAAACCATACTTCAAAAATACACATGCACCCCTGTGTTCACAGCAGCACTATTTACAATAGCCAAGACATGGAAACAACCTAATTGTCCATCGACAGATGGATGGATAAAGAAGATGTGGTACATATAAACAATGGAATACTACTCATAAAAAAGAACGGAACAATGCTATTTGCAGCAACATGGATGGACCTAGAGATGATCATATTAAGTGAAGTAAGTCATAAAGAGAAAGACAAATACCATATGATATCTCTTATATATGGAATTTAAAATATGACATGAACTTATCTACGAAACAGAAACCGGCTCACAGATGTAGAGAATAGACTTGTGGTTGCCAAGGGGGCAGGGTGGGGGAGGGATGGATTGGGAGTTGGGATTAGCAGATGCAAACTATTACATATAGAATGGATAAACAACAAGGTCCTACTGTATAGCGCACAGAACTATATTCAATATCCTGTAATAATCCATGATGGAAAAGAAAAAAAAAATGTAACACCCACCTTGGCAGAGATAGAGCTGTGCCTGTATAATACAAGTATCTTGCATGGGGGGTGGTGATGAACACAATCTGTGCTTCCACCCCTCCTCCACCTCCCACTTTTCCTATCTCCCCACCCCCACTCCAACTACTGTGGGGGAAGGACCACTCTGTGAGCTGAATCCCCTCACAGGTCTCTCATAGATCCCATAATACTCCAACACCCTGATTTGTTTTCATGTCTGTCTTCCCCACTGGTCTGTCAGCATCCTCAGCCCCTGGATGCCAACCTCCAGGGACCCTAGAGCTGGTCTGTGGATGCTGTAGATGGAGGAGGGAGGACAGGAGAGGGAGGGAGGGAGAAGGAGGAGGGAGGGAAGGAGGGAAGAAGAGGGAGAGGAAGGCAGGAAGGGAGCTGGTTCCTTATCTTCTCATTTCTCATTAATGGCTGTGTTAAAGACAATTAACACTTCTTGAGACCATCTCCTACATCCCCACATAGAGGGAAGATGATAAAGAGAGGAAGAACAAGGCAGCCTGCTGTTTGACAAAACTGTCATCAGCATGGTCTGGGGCTCCTTCAGAGGAGAGGGTCCTCTCCAGTTCTGGTTGCTTCCAGGAGCCTTGGCATCTCCCAGCAGACTTGGGCAACTTTACCCACTATGTCAACTCTGATCAGGAAATAAATAAAATAAGTAAATAAATAAATAAGGAGAAATGAAAGCAGAAGAGGGAGCTCACAATTCTTCTCCTAAGTGATACAGCACTACTAAGGCACACAATTATGTCTTATGTTCAATGTGTGATGTAAATGAACCCGTCACAGATTAGTCCCAGTTGCATAGGGAACCATCCATGCACTAGGAATCAAAAGACAAGGGAGAGGGGCTTCCCTGGTGGCGCAGCGGTTGAGAGTCCACCTGCCGATGCAGGGGACACGGGTTCATGCCCCGGTCCGGGAGGATCCCACATGCCGCAGAGCGGCTGGGCCTGTGAACCATGGCTGCTGAGCCTGTGTGTCCAGAGCCTGTGTTCCACAACGGGAGAGGCCACTACAGTGAGAGGCCCGTGTACCGCAAAAAAAAAAAAAAAAAAGAAAAGAAAAAGACAAGGGAGAGATTATCTATTGTAATTCCAAATCACTCCAGTTTGTTTTTATTTGGAAAAAGAAAAAAAAAAGCCATGATAAATCATGTAATCAATGTCAATCAGAAAAACTGACATTATCATAGGATTTACCAGACTAGCCCGTCAAAATAAAACCCATGTGCTATGAAAAGAAAATCAAATCTTGTTTGGTATTGTGAAAAGTAAGATGTTCATTTTTCTATAGTACTTGGATATTTGGATAAAGGGTGTTTCCCCCTCTAAAATGTGTCCCGGTTGTACAAATGCATCAGTTATAAACAGAAATGTCGACAGTCTCACCAGACAAAAGATGGTTAGATCCTTTGCGTAAGACCCTTGCCTTGAAGGTTCGGCTCTCTCTACACTCACGGCTGCTGAGTCTTGGCTCCATCTCTGTCAGCACAGGCACAGCCTAGCCAAAGGTCAGTGTCACCCCCAAGTCCAAGACTCCTCCGTCTCTGGGCAGGGGAAGGAGGAGGGAAGTCCACAAAGGGAGATAAGACTAACTGCTTTGTAACTCCATGAGCCCCTAAAAGCCCCAAGTGAGAAGCATCAGGTGATTGCAACTGGTGATGTGCCCTCCAGCCTTGGAAATGCATGGAAGCTTATTCTTTTCTCTGCAAGAGTCACTCAGAGCAGCTCTTTGGAGCTAGTTCTGAATTCAGCTGTGCCTCATCTCACTTCTTAGGAGAGGGAATAACAGCTGCCCGGTGTGCGCTGGTCTGCAGGGCAAGCAAGCACACCTAGTGTGCAGAGTTGGAAAGACTGCACCTTCTCCCCATATGGCCATGTTACCAGTCCCCAGCATCCTTCCAACTTGAAACTGCTAGGAGGTCAGACCTGACTGATGTTCTTTGAGATGGATGTGGCCCTTCCCTTGGCGTCTGTCAATCACTGGGGCAGGTGCTCTCACTGGGAAGCAAGTTGTTCCAAACACCCATTGAAAAATGGCCAAAAGGAGGTTCAGAGCCATAGGTAGCTCAATAGATACATACATACACCCATTCAAGCGTGCTCCTGGAGATCATGTAGCGGCTCGGATAATTTTTTTGAAGGGCCAGTTTCCCCTTTGGAACTGGAAGAAATCAAGTGAGCCCTTTCCTGGCACACAGGGAGAAAAGCCTCCTTCTTGGGTGGGGCCTCTGTTGGGAAGAGGAGGAGTGGTGAGTAAGAAGGGCCTTTAAACAGGATGGAGAAGAGCAGGAAACCGCAGACACATCTTTTCAGGCTGCCAAGGGCTGGCCATCCAAACCTTGGTCTTTTTCCCAACACAGTGGGTTTGGACTCTGACAGCCTAGAAGCAAGTCTCAGCCCCGCCCATTGCTAGCAAGTCACCTTAAAGGCCTGTGCCTCCACGTGCTGTGGGCAGAATGAGGGCCCGGGCAGTCTGTTCATCGTTGTCCCTGTGGTACTTGTGCCAGCATGTAAGTGGTGCTCAAGAAATGTTTTGGAAGGGAGTGGGGGAGGTCCTACCACCATGCTTCCCAGTAACCACCTCTCTTCCTATGAGTCTCTTCCAAATATTTCCCCTGGGCTGCCTTGCTGCAGCGTGTGCTGAACACTCCTTGCCAAACCACAGGGCAGTGCTGAGCACGTGGCCCGGTTCTAAAGCAATGGCTTTAGAAAGTAGGCAGATTAAAGGGGGGAAAGTGGCAGGGGGGTGGTGGTGGGATGAACTGGGAGATTGGGATTGACATATATACACTAATATTTATAAAATGGATAACTAGTAAGAACCTGCTATATAAAAAAATAAATAAAATAAAATTCAAAAAAAAGAAAGTAGGCAGATTAGGTTCTCATTTTAATTGGATTATTGAGAGGGTTGTATCCCTTTCTACTTTCCTTCCTTTTGTTTATTCTTCTGCAGTTGTTTTGGCAAAACATTTGAGTTCAACCCCCACAGAGCAGTGCTGAGTAACTTGAATTCACACCTCAGGGCAACTCATTCAGCTCCCAGCGCCCTTCTGCTCCACTCCTGAGCCGGACACGTGGCGTGGCAGGAGGTGGCCAGGCTCACCCAAGCCTTTCTGTGTCCCGCCTGCACCTCGGGAGATATTTGGATTAAAATCCAATAGCTGATTTCCCTGAATATGTCAGGGGTAGCTCACTCTTTGTTGCTCTTGCCTGAAAACAATGTTTGTACCTGCCCAAGGTGGTGGCCCCAGCAGGTAGAGGGGTTCATCCTTCCCCAAGGTGAGGGCAAAGACCAGGCCCACCTCCTGGCTCTCAGGCTGGAAGCAGGAGGAACAGCAGCTGCCTGGGACTCCACTCTCTGCCCCAGCTCGCCTCTTCTGACCCACCAGGATAGCAGCCCTGTGTCCCAGAGTCTGAAAGCCCAGGCATTCCCTCCCTGAACTCAGCACCCCGACTGTGGGCTCCCCCATTTTGATGTGAATGGGGATCCCCTCAATGAGGGCTCACCCTCATCATTTGGGGCCCCACTGAGAGGTTTTCTTTTCAGAGACCCCTGGCCTCTCTAAGGGCACCCCTCCCAACACCTTCCATCACAAGGTCTTTCTCATCCTAGTGTTGGTTCATTGTCATCATACTTACTTGTGTGTTGTCTGTGTCACTCCACAAGGACAGGGATTTGAGTTCCATGAGGCTGAGGTCTCTTGTGCTTTGTTCACTGCTGTATCTAGAAAAATGCTTAGCACATAGTAATGTAACCAAGCAGTACCCTATGGGGTCTTCCCAGTACAGAGCCCCCCATGTCCTCCACCTGCCTCTTGTTTGTGGTAAAACTTTAGGCTCCCAGGCCCTCCCCGAGTTCCAAAGAATAAATTTAATCAGAGAAGTAAGAAAATGCAGAAACAAAGGAAAACAGTCAAGCAAGACAAAATAATAATAGTTTAGCCATTAAACAGTCAGGGAAATTTAGTTCCTTCTCAAGGGCTATAGATAGTGTTCTGAGCCATGTCCTTTGAACTGTTTTGCAGACACTGAAAACCTCACCAGAGGGAAGAAGTTAACTCTATGCTGACCACCAGCACATAGACCCTAGACCCATAGGAACCAGAAGGTTGATAATGTTGACTCCCAATTACCTCACCACCAACCAATCAGAAGAATGTCCATGAGCTAACCACACACCCCTCAACCCTCTCCCTCACCCTGTCTTTAAAAACCTTTCCCTGAAAGCCTTTGGGGAGTTTGGGTTTTTTAAGCACTAGCTGCCTAGACTCCTTGTTTGGCACCCTGCAATAAACGCTGCACTTTCCTTCATCACAGACCAGTGTCAGTAGATTGGCTTTACCGTGCAAGGGCAAGTGGACCCAAGTTTGGTTCAGTAACAGTAGGTGACAAACAAATCTTTGAAAGAGTAAGTGAAGGAGCCCTGTCCTATATTGTTATCTTGAAAGGTTTTGTGTTTGGGACTTTTACTTCTTTAATCAGGGTTTCAGCTGTTTATTCAGCTACCTTATAAAACAGTGTTAGGCCCCACTAGAGCCCTCAGCCAGCTGAAGGGGCAAGGCAGGTGGCCTAAGGTCATACTCAGAGTCACACGTTACCTTTCCTCTAGCTGCTGTCATGACAATGGTACAGCAGTGACTGAGCATCCACCAAGTCCCCTGGGACCCAGGAGAGGCCTGGACCAGGCACAGGTGAGGAGTAAAGAAGTTGGCCAGATCCTGAGCCCGCCTGGCCTCCAGGGCTCGGTACTGCCCGCTGCTTCTGAGCTGAGTGGATCAAGGTAACTGCTGGAGCTGCTGCTGTCACCTGCAGAGGGAAGATGAGATGTGCCCAGCAGGGAAAGTGCCTGGGGTTCCCATTGGTCATCGGTAAACCAGCTGTCCTTGTCTTTATCTTCATTGCACATAAAACCAGTCTTTATTAGGCAAATGCCATGGATAAAATGTGTGGTATTACAAATATATAACCAGGCGTACAGCCAAGGAGGCATTCGGTCACCAAGGGGCCAGGCAGTGGTGACTGATCAGAGTTTCGAGTCTGTACTGCCTTGTATGGAAACTTTCTAAACAAGGCAAACCACCTCTAGAAACTCTGAACAGTGATGGGTTCGCTGTGGAGAAAACCCAGTGGCTCCGTGACTGTGGGCAGACATTAGTTCTCTAGATCTCACTTTCCTTGTGTCTATACTGGGGATGATACCAATATCCACAGTCGAAGGATTATTGTGAGGATGATGTGAGAGCAAGAGCAGGCAGGGGCCCCACTAGACTGAGTCCTGCACCCAGTAAGGACACAATGCCTCATTCAGAGTCAGGACTCAGGACAGTGCAGGGAAGGGACTTCATGCGCAGCAATGCCCAGGATCCGCCTCCAATGCAAGAAGCATGGGGGTGGGAGGAAGTGACTCAAAACCAAAAACCAGTTCACGACCCCTCTGTCCCTCCCTGGCCATGAGGCCCCGGGGCACATCACATCACTTCTCAATTTCTTAAGAGTGAGTTGAGACCAGCTGACACACGGGCTCCAAAATCTCTGTGGCTCTGACTTTTTGCATTTCTCAAAGTGTTTGGAACTAAGTGCAAGATGGTTTCCGATTTGTCACCCAAGAGCCCAAAGCTAATGCCAAGTGACCCCAAGTGACCTTCACAGACCCCTTTCTGCCTTCTCCCCAAGTTCCTGAACCTGACAAGCTTTCTCACTGCTTCCCAAGGCTTTTTTTTTTTTCTTTCTGTTTCCTTCCTGACTTCTTTGGCTGCTCACTTTTCCTACTTGATGTGCTTTTCCCAAACTCTCATGTTAGCACCTTCATGGCCCCAACTCCTCTCACTGGAGTTTTCCATCCACATTACACTTTCCCCCCCTCTTTTTCAGAGTGAGATCGAGATGCTGTTCTCACCCTCGAGATTCTGTTTCAGCTCTTCGACTGCTCCTCACCTGAAGTGCCTGCTGTTTGAACCACATTCTAGGAGTCTCTGGTTCGTGCCGACTCCTTTAAGATGTGCCGTAAAATATGAACTAGAAGGGGATCAGCTGGCGAGTGGGTTTTGCGGTTTCCTTTTCCTTCTGTGGTCTGTAGTTCTTCCAGTCAGTTTTCTGTAGGTTTGCTGAACATGGCCTGGCAAACTGGGACCTCTGCCGGAGGACCAGAAGGAGCACCCTGGTGGTGAGGACCAGGGGCTGCTGTCCTAGCAGTGAGGTCCTGGAGCAAGTCAGTCCAGCCCTGCAGGCCCCTCCAGGTCCCCCAGGGTCACCAAGGCCCCTCTGGGCAGCAGATAGTTTGTCTCCTGTCAGGGAGAGACAGGGTCTGACCAGCTTGGACTTTGTCCCACACCTACAGGAGAGGCAAGCCCCCCCGCCATGGCTTCTGGTCAACTGCCTTCACCTGGAAGTTTAGAGAATGAAGCCCAGATCCACTCCCTTCCCTGTGCATCTAAGGAGAACATGATGCTCAGATAGCCTTCGAGGTAGCGGTGTTACCCAAAAAAAGTGCAGAGAGGACAAGGAAGGCAGGACAAACACGTGTGTCACCATCTTCCCAGAATCCAGGGCTGCCATCTGTATTCTTCAGGGCAAACTGACCACCCACCTAACTTACCACCCTGGTGTCTTGCCCAGACTGCACGGTGAGACTGGTCTCTTCATTCTCTGGGGCAGGTGAGGCCCAGGTACCTGAGGAAGTCCTGGTTTGCTCCTCCTCTAGGCCTTGCACTGTGATGGGAGATAAAGACAAATTATTTAAGTTCCTAACACCCTCTCTCCCCAGATATTTTAAGGTAGAACTTCATAGACTAACTAATGAGAGTGTTCTTCATCTATTTATTCTTAGGGTCAGGGCTTTCTTTATGTGCCTGCTGCATTTTTCCTACTTCCCTTCTTTTTTAAAATTACAAAAAAACTTGTGCCTGCCCAACACTATTTGCAGTGCATGGCTGTATGCGAGGCAGGACGTGCAAGGCAGAGTGGGGAGGCTTCCGCAAGCTGCATGGACTCTACTCCTAGTGGATTTGGGTTTGCAGAGTGCTTTCACCACTTCCCCTGCCGTGTTGCTGCAGCAAATCCCGAGGAAGGGACCGTGGAAATAGGACAGGTGGTGCTCCTACCACAGGTGAGCCTGACCTTCTGTTTGTTCACACACCACAGGGGCCTCTGCAGCTCTGCGAATCCGCAGTTCCCAGAGCTGGATTGAACCCCTGCCCAGGCTTCATCTGCCCAGTCCTGAGCCCACCCAACAAGTCACCAAACTGTGGCCCCTGATGGCTGGTGTGGGATCTACACTGGGTTGGCCCCCTGCCCCCATCTCAGCATAGAGGGTGCTGGGTGTGTTCAGGGAGAGACCCAGAGGTGCTGGGATTCTGTGAAGCTGAGTGCAGCGAGGGTAAGGTGCATGGGCTTAAACACCCCCTCCCTACCCTGGGGCTCTCCTGACACATTTAACCATCCTTACCCTGTACACAGGACAGAGGCTCCCAGAATTTTTATCTTTTGTGGGGTGTTTGGTTGGTTTCCAGCTCTTCACTGTCTCTGCAAAGATCATCCTTATGCCTGTATATTTGTACACTTGTGTAATTGCTTTAGTGGAGTTGTAAAAGTTGGACACGAACTACCAAATTATCCTTAAAAATATTTTTTTGCTTATAAAAGTAGGCCTTCTTATAAGTCTGTAGTGAAAATAAGTTCCTAGAGCCTTTGTTAGGACAACCTGGTGGGACTGCCCCCAATTTACATGGGCTACACTTTGAATTAATCCCCCCCCAAAAGAATTGTACATGTACGTATAAAATTCTAGGAATAACCTAAATGCTTATAAATAAGGGAATGATTAAACAGGGATCGTGTATCCATAACAAGGTATATGGTACATCTTAACATGTACTGGTTAGAAAGAGACCATGAATCTATATGTATAGACTTGGAAAGAACTTAAGGGTAAAACATGCATGTATAACACTGCACTTATATTTAAAAAGCCACATGTCTTATTTCTACATATATTTGTACATATACCTAGAAAAAGGACCAGGAGACACATCAAATTCAGGAGTGGTTGTACCTGAAAAGGAAAGAGGGATTGAGTTGAGGCAAAAGGATGTGGTGGTGAAGGGGGGCATTCATGTCTAATTCTAGGTATCTCTGTGTTCTTTCAACATTTTATACCAACACAACAAAACAAAAAACAAACAAAAACAGCATGCATATATTACTTATTAAAAAAATAAAGCAACTCCTTAACCCTAATAAATTGATGTAATAGTATGTTTTTAAGCTTACTTTTCCACCAAATGACTCTGAAAGTGCCTGTTTTCCCACATCTCAACATTGGGCATCAGCCCTTTTAATCTTCAGCAAATACTTTAGCCTAATATTACATTATTATTATTATTATTTTTTTTTTGGTATGCGGGTCTCTCACTGTTGTGGCCTCTCCCGTTGTGGAGCACAGGCTCTGGACGCGCAGGCTCAGCGGCCATGGCTCATGGGCCCAGCCACTCCACGGCATGTGGGATCTTCCCGGACCGGGGCACGAACCCGTGTCCCCTGCATCAGCAGGAGGACTCTCAACCACTGCTCCACCAGGGAAGCCCTACATTATTATTGTCATTAGCATTGTTTGAAAATGAGGCTGAACGTCTTTTTGTGTGTTTATTGACTACCCATATTTCTCCTTCATGTCCTTTGCCTAATTTTGTATTAGATTATCTCTTAAGGATTTACATTAACCTTCTATCTGTGTATATGTAGCCTCCAGGCCTGTGCTGCTTTTCTATTGGCTTTTTATCCCCACAATGTAGTGTAATAGAACAAATACTACTCACTGGGGCAATTCATTTAACCCGTCTGGTTCTTAATGTTCTCATAATTGCTTCTAATACTCATCCATCTATTGTGGGCTTACTCTGCCAGGAACTTTGCTAGAAAACTTGTACACACATGATCCCATTTGATGCTTTCAATGATAGTGTTGGGTAACTATTACTACCTCTATTTCACAGAAAAAAACCCTGAAACTCAGAGAGGGTGACTAACCTGCCCAAGACCACACAGCTGGTAGGTGAAGATAGATTCCAACACTGATTCCACATTCTAGGCCCTTAAATCCCATACTACATTATAACTCTTCATCCCCAGCCCCATTCTCATCCCAAACATGTGGGCTTGGATCAAAGTAAATCTACTGTTACTGATTTTCTTTAAGCTAAAAACATTTAGTACAGGGGGAAAATGCAAAGCATTGTCCTAGGTGCCTGGGGCAAACACACCAGGACACACAGGACATAACCCCCACAGACCATGGTGCCCGTAGCCTGGGGTGTGAAGAGACAACTACACAAAGGGAAAAAGCACAGAGCAGGAGGTGCTGAGTATGGAGCAACTGGAAATAGTCAAGTTCACCATTCAAATCTGAAACAATAGTATTATCGCTCTGTGGGGTATAAAGCCCCATTTTATGCAGCAGGTCACATCTCATCACTACAGTGATCAGACCATTGACAGGAAATCCTGGAGAGCACAGGGTCCTGACTGTGGGTGGAGAGAGGTCCTCAGGTCCAACTGCTGGCATCACCACTGTGCAGAGGCAGCCCTGGCTGGGTGCTGGCTCATGGATCACCAGCTGCACTCCTGACAGAGCACATCAGCACGCCGCTCCCCGCACACGTTCTCACTCACCCACATCCTGGGTGGGGAGTGGAGGAGGAGTTCCATCACACTGTTACCAGCCCGACCCCCTCTCCATGCAGCCAGCCTAGGGGCTGGCCAGAGAGCTGCTGCTCTGCGGGCCGCCTCCACCTTTCCCGAGCTGTACCCTTGAAACAGTAAGGACGTGCTTGGCCAGAGGTGCCTGGACTCAGCAGCCTCATTTTTAGTGTCTGGAAAGACCTCAGAAAGTCCTTGCCCAAAATAATCTTCCCCATGCCACTGCCAGAAAATCTTCCCCTACTCTCATTTTTCTTTAGAGGATGACAGGGAAAACTGGTGAAAATGCTGGTGTAATCCAGGCAGCTCACTCACTGGCACCTCCTCCCTGCCAAGTAAGAACAGCTTCTCCAAAGGTAATGGAATATGGATCAGATGCATAAAGGGGTGGAAAAGGTCAGGCCAAGAAAGACACAAGCCCAGGCCCTGTCAATTTCACAACTCTTATCTTCTGCAAGGCATGTTTCTAAATGAGGTTCTTAAAGGTAAACCTCCAGGAGGACAGATAAATGCATCACAAAGCGGGCCTGTGGTCCTGACCACATGAAGGCACTTGAAGCCTCAGACAGAAGCTTCTGTCAGCATTTGCCATGGATGTCTATTAGAGAAATTCCAGTTCCCGGCTCTGTATCACTTGGGGTCTGCTGTGGGCAAGGGTCTTGGAAAATCACTGACCTATGGGTCAGTGATTGTCAAGTCCTGTTCTGCTTCTGCCCAGGCTGCCTGGCACTCAGGGGCCGCTCACAAACATTATCCTCCTTCACCAGAGGAGCGGCATCATTTAGGTCACTTCCCAAGCTCATCTTACGCCTTTTGTCATCTTTGTCGCACTTCTTATCACTTCTCTTCACCCTTGTTGATAACTCATTAGACAATGTGATTGAAAGCACTTTGTGAATTAAAAAATGTCCTACAAAACCAGTATTAAATGCTTAGCTATGCAGGATCACAATCATGACTCAGGGCTCCTGACCACTCCACTAGGTCAAGTGGAGCCTGGAAGTAAGGAATCAGGCCTGGGAAAGGAATTGCTGAGAGAAGATAGAGGGAGATGAAAGATGTTCAGCTGCTTCCTATTTAACAACCCATGGGTCCTGGTGAAGGAGCACAGGTTTAAGGTTAAAGCCACCCAGAGATGGCAGAGTCAGGGACAGAGCCCTGCAGTAGACTCCTAACACAACCTCCAGACTTGTCTTGGATTTGGCCCAGCCATACAGAGACCTCTTTGCTTCTGGTGACCATATTTCACAAACAGAAAAAAGACAGACCATAATCTTTAAGTAGCATCAACCTCAAGGGATTATAGGCTGGAATATTTGCAGTGAGGACTTTCCTCAAGATGCTGTGTGGGAAAGTCATCATACCTTTGTAATCTTGGCCATGTGCACCCATTTTAACTGTCTGTGCTTGGTGGTATGGTCTTTGGGCTGTACACTCATCAGAGTTTCTTGTTTCCCATTCAATGCTTGGCCACATACTAACAGAGATTGCACAGCTAATGAAGTTGAGCTGTCAGGAATCACTTGGAAAAAACTGGATTCCAGAACCCACAATGTTAGACTCCAAGCCCTCACTTTCTGTTGATCAAACCCCAACAATCCCACTCTATTTGGACATTTATTTGGTCATCTGTTTTTTTAATTGACCACATTGGCTATAGTCATTTTCTATTTAAGTATCAAAGATTTAACTTTGAATCCCCTACCCTCCTTCCTGTGAAGATGACCAGGGATGTTGACATGTCTTAGTCAAGTATGGCTCAAATGACACAATGTTAATCGTGTTTTATAAGGCTAGTTACTATTTATATTCTGTGTGCCTAATATATGGGCCAATTTCAACCAGATACAAACATACCAGCTTTAAGAGCACCTGCAGGCTTTGAGGTCAGACTGACATAGGTTTGAGCCTCAGCTCTGCCACTTACAGCTGTGGGATCATGGTCATGTTGTTCAGTCTTTCCCAGACTCAGTTTTCATGTCTATAAAACAGGGACAAGAACCTCATGTGAGGACCGTCAGTGAAGAACCACAATATAACATCAAATACTTCACAATATAACATACATAAATATTAGTTTCATCTTCCCCTACCCTCTCTCATAGAAAATTAGTCTCCTCTACTTAAATTCAAACATTCTATCTTCTTACTAAATTTACATTCCTTCCAAATAGGAAACAATGGGATAACTAATATGTCATGTGTAAAGCATTGTGAGCTTTTGCAGGGAATGGAACTCACTCCATGGAACATTAGGAAGAGAGACCATCATTACGTTAACAGAAAAGTTCGGGGCTACCAGCCCTGGGAAGGCCTTTCCTGGTCCAGTCAGCTTAACCCAGAAAAGCAGCCAAATAAGGGCTAGAAACATCATGCAACCCACATAAATACTTCCAGTGTTGCAAAACCCAGGTTAGTAAGAGGTTGGGATCAGCTAAAGAAATGTATTGGCTCCCCAATTTCTGCCTTATTGACCTTGAACTTGCCTGTAAAAGGCCTAACATTGTTGAGGGGCAGTACTTGCAGCTCAGCGTTGAATGAAAGCACCTTCCTCTAACGAGGGGCTTCTTAGAGCCCCATCGCAAAGGACAGAGATGGCCCTTCCTGGGGGCTCTGCCACTTCCTCAGTCTGGGCTGCAAGTGTGTTTCCTGCCAGCCCTCTTCTGACCAATGACTCATAACTTCTTTGCTTCCACTCAGCCTCCAAGCTTAGTAAAGCAGCCCCCTTCCTTATAAATGGGGTGTCTCATAAAGTCTCATTTGTGAACCTGATGGCTGGACCAGGTCCCCACTTGCCTGCAGCTGAATGACTCTTGATGGTTAGGGTTCCTGGTGTGCAGGCTGGTCTCTCTAACTGGGTTTCCCTTGGACTGTTTGCAGGGAGGGTTTTTTAAGCTGGGTTGTTATCTCCTGCAGGAGAGGCATGTTTTCATGCTATTTATTTCGCTCTCTCCCTGACCATCCCCACCACATCTAATAACACATTTCTCAGAGCCAAGTGTATATGCTGCGCTGAATGCAAACATCTCAAGATTCAGTTGGGCCCTGGCAACCCCTGGAATTCTCCTTCACCATTTTGGGACAACCCATATCAAAAACTGAATCAGTGCAAACCCCTTGTTTCCAAGAAAGGAGAAAGATTGTGTGCGATGACAACAGCAACAATAGCGGAAGCAAAAACATCTCCATCTATCAGGGTCTCCTCTGGGACAAGAGCTACGTGAGGAGCAAAGCAGCTGCATTTTCCAAATGCTCTGCCTGGTGGCAGTCTTCTCCTAGGACTGTTGCCCCTGCTTCTCTCCTGTCCTCCAAGGACTGCTTCAGCCACACGGCTCTTGCAGCTGCCCTACTAGGTCAGGCCAAGTTCAAGGAGGGAGTTGTTCAAACCTTCAACTCAGAAAATGTCCCATTTCCACTGTATTGGGCTGTCTTAGGAATAAATGCAACTAGAAACCAACCAAGCAGCATCAGGCTCTGCAGCGTCCCCATGACTCGCTTCAGAAAGCCTGAAACCTGGGTGCTGAGAGGGCTCGGAAGCTGTGACTCTTCCACTGCAAGCGCACCCAGCACCCAGGTCTTGGTGCATCAACACCTTTCTCCAGAAAAGGAGCCAGGTCTGCAAAGAGAAATGGCTGATTCCAGTGCAGGGGCAGGAAAGGTACAAGATGAGACAAAAAGTAAGGAGGTCCTCAAAGAAGGATGGGGACATGTCAAAAGACACAGAAGCCAGCTTGAAGAGGCTCCCCCTGGCCAAATCTGCAACAATCTGGGCATCAAACTTTTAAACGGTAGTATGGATTATAATCCATTGAATAAAATAATAATTTATGAATCCATACTGACAATATATAGACAGACCAATAGACTGAGAGATAGTTGAGAAGAGCAAACTCTATTGTAGAATGCCAACTAACACATGTAGAAGGAAAGATGGTATTAGAAAATTACAGTTGCAACCATTATAACAAAAAATGTTTCAGGCAGGAGTCATCAGTGGGTGCTAAACCTGGAGGCTGAAAGTTTGATGAGCAACAGGATATTTACAGTCTCCTACTTGTTCCCCACAAAATACTTATTAATTAAGGGAGAAATAATAACTTTACAGTGGATAAAACTGGCAGACACTACGTTAATCAATGATCAACAGAGACACCACCAACATAGAAACAAATGGCTATCTGTGCGTCCTGCTAGGGTGCCCTGAGCAGGAAACATCACTCCAGTGGTACTTATGCCAAAAACCCATAACCTGATTCTAACAATGACAGGAGAGCAAACAAAACCAAGTTGAGGGGTATTCTACAAAATACTGACCTATAGAATTAAAAACTGTCAGTGTGACAAAAGACCCAAATAAACAAATTAATTAAAAGGTTGAGGAAGTGTTCCAAATTAATGGAGATGTGACAAATGAATGCAGTATACACATGATCTGGGATTGGATTCCAAATTGCTATCAGTTGCATTGAGAAAATCTGAAAAACATTTGTATGTAAGATAATTTTAAATTTCCTCATTTTGACCACTATATGGTGGTTATGTAAGTGAATGTCCTTGTTCTTAGGAAATACACACTGAAGTATGAAGTACTTAAGAGTAAAGGGGCATGATGTCTGCAACTCACTTTTAAACAGTTCAGAAAGGAGATGATGTATAGATGGATGGATGGATAGAGATGATAGGTATAGAGAGAGAGACAGATGTAGGAAATGCTACAGCAACTGTGGCAAAATGAACATTTGGTTAATCTTGGTGATGATATGGAATTCTCTGTACTATTCTTACAAAGTTTCTATTAAGTGTGAAATTATTTTAAAACAAAAAGTTTTAAAAAAAACAAAGCAAAACATGACAAGTGAAAAGGAAGATACTAAAAAAATATATGCAGGATGGGAATATAAAGTGGTACAGCCACTCCAGAAAGTAGTTTGGCAGTTTACTAAAAACCTAAACATGTACTTACCATATGACCCAGCAATTGAACTCTTGGGTATTTATTCCAGAGAAAGAAAACTTCTGTTCATAAAAAGCCTGTACACAGATGTTCATAGAAGCTTTGTGTATAATAGCCCCAACCTGGAAAGCACCAAAACATCCTTCAATAGGTAAAAAAATCAAAGAAGCTGATGCAGTCACATCATGGAGTACTACTCAGCAAAGGAACAAACTACTGATCCACACAACAGTTTAAATGGATCTCAAGGAAATCAGGCTGAGTGCAGAAAGTCAATGTCAAAAATTTACGCACTGCATGATTTCCATTTATATAGCATTATCGAAATGACAAAATTGTAGAGATGAAGAACAAATTAGTGGTTGCCAGAGGTTGTGGGTGGAGGGAAAGAAGGAAGTGGCTGTGAGTATAAAAGGACAACACAAGGGATCCTTACGATGGAACAAGTCTGTATCTTGACTGCGATGGTGGACACATAATCTGCACATATGATAAAACTGCACAGAGCTACACACACACACACACACACACACACACACACACAAGTGCGTGTGAAATGGGTGAAACTTGAAGAAGCTGTGTGGATGGTACCAATGACAGTTTCCTGGTTTTGCTATTGTACTATAGTTAGGAAAGGTGCTAACTCTGGGGGAAACTGGGTGAACGATGTGCAGTACCACCCCGTACATTTCTTTGCAACTTTCTGTGAATCTATAATTATTCCAAAATAAAAAGTTCAAACCAAGAAAACAGCAAGCCCCCGACAGAGCTTGTATGGGCTGCCCTGCTGACACTGCCATGACCTCTGCTTCCAAGAGATGTCCCTTGGGGAGTCTGGCCTGAGTGGTGTCCTTTCTTCTCACTTTATCTGGCAGCCCCACAGCTTTGCGTGAAGTCTCAACCCCCTTCACTATGTAACTTATCGCTGGGGAACAGATGATGGAAGCACAGGGCAGAGACCTAGAGAAATCTGGGTATGACCTTTAACAATACTGGAGCTCACATTGGATTAAGGGCTTTGAAGTCAGGCTGCTTGGGTTCAAATCCCAATCTGTCTCTTGCTATCCATAAGGCCCCAGATAAGATGCTTACCCTTTTGTGCCACAGTTTTCTTATCTATGAAGTGGGAGTGATGATAGTCCCTGTTCATAGGTATATGATGTATATCATACTGTGTTTGTACCTATAAATCTTAGATCAGTACCAGACACCTAGAAAGAGTTAATAAATGTTAGTTGTTATTTATAATACAAATAAAAACAATTGTTTACCATTATTATATCTCTCTACAGGTTTAATCATTCCTATTTTACAATGAAGAAGCTGGGACTTAGCAAAACTAATTAGCTAGTGTAGATCGACTAGTGACAGAGCTGAGATCCAAATCCAGAGCCTCCAAGTGCGTGCCCTTTCCAATATGTCTGTCTGAGTCAGTGTGTGTGGAAGCCTTACCAGAAAGAGGAGGAGGGGAAAAATTCAGAAAGCAGAGAAAAGGAGAAAGAATAGATTATATTCTAGGAAAAAAGATGTGAAAGAACATCTCAACTGACTTACACTATAAAGGAAATTTACGTTCCCACTATTATGAGTTCCTAAGGTAGGGAGCCTCTAAGGTTGGTGAATTCAGTGGCTCCGCAATGTCATGGATCGTATGGGTCTATCTTTCGACTCTGTGTTGTCAATTCAAAATTCAGTCAAATTAGGAAAATCATAAATGTTTGTCCTTTGGAGTAAACAAATTATAGAGGCTGTGAAATTCCATGCCAGGGCATTAAGTAGGTTTTCAGATCACTTTTGAGCACAGAGGAAATAGCAACACTTCAGAAGCTTAGTTTGATAAGTTTTTTCTTAAAGTACTTGCTAATGGCTTCACTAAAATTTGAAGAAGCTCATGTAACCAAAAAGGTTTTCCCAGCATATAACATGTCTGTAAAAAAAACAACAACAACAAAACTTTCAAGTTAATCTTTCACCTATTAAATATTGTTCCACTGTGGATTTCTTTTAAAGAGGAAAAGGGTATTAAAAACTTACAGTAGAAATATTTTACTTTTTTATCCTATCCTCTCTGTTTGCATATAACATGTATCAAGAGAAAAACACTAAAAGCAAAATGGGTATTTTTACTTTACATATAATCCAGTGATATCAGCGTTGCTCTTGCTATCATTTTGAATAGGTGATGCTTTGAGGGGTTGCTTCCAAATCTACCTCCCTCTTTCCCCAATGAGAAAACCTCCACTGCGCTATCTGGTTCTGCTGCTCCATTAGGCATTCATATTCGGAGAGAAAAGACTTATTAGCACACCTCTGCAGATTCAACATCAGCAATTCCACTTGCTTCACTGCCCTCAGATTTTGCTGTGGAGGTTTGACCTTTGACACTGAAACTCATGTAACTAAGTTATAAGCATGCTTACTAGTAGCCTAGCAGGGTTTGATGGTGACCTGACTTCTCAGACAGGGACCATCCCAGATGTTTAACCCAAGAACACAACAAGCTCCTTGAAATGGCTTGAAGGCCCCTTTCAATTGAGAAGCCCTTCTTGGTTTAATGCCTTTGCTGGAAGATGGTCATGGGTGTCCAGTTCTTGCTCCTGCTGGGGGACAACTAAGCAAACTGCGAAATGTCATCACCAAGCTCCCTGAGTGGATTAGCAGCTCCAAAGGGCAACACACATCTCTAAGTCGTCCTGTAAAGTGACCTCAAAGTGTGACTTGTCACATCATCCTGGGCTCATTTACCCTCTGAAGGGCAGAGGGCCGCTTTGCCTGATGCACAGCAGGTTTAAGCTCACGGATAATCCAGAGCATGTTCTGAACAATAACTGGTTCCAGCCAAGTCATGGTCCCCGCAGGGCCTGCCAGGGCAGAAGCTCGCCTGCCCTTGGGTGGGTAGGGGGAACAGGCAATGGGAGCTATTTTTCACCAGGAAGCAGGTCACCATGTCCCTGGAATAAGACCTCTGTGATTCTGCTACTAATCTGGTGCCTGTAACCTTGAAAGGCTGAGGCATTTCTGAAACACCTCCACTCGGCATATAAAGGGTTGAGGCCCTGAGGTTTCAGTACAGGCTGTGGACTTTGCAAACCCTAGAGCTGCAATACTCACCCTCCTTGACACTGTATCAAGACAGCAGCAGATTCATCTCAAAGGTAAAGGATTTTGAACTTGAGTGTGCCTGGGATGGAAGTTCATCTTGCATTTTTTGGGGGAAGGAAATGGATAGACTCCTTGTAACCCTGTCTTTTTCAGCCACTGGGGTTCATCTTTCCCTCTGAACGCTCACCTTGCATCTGCTTGGGAATGACTTAGAAATCTTAATGGGGCTTTTCCATATCTAACTTATATATTTAAATGATGCATTCAAAACAAGCTAAACTCTGTGAGAGCACCAGAAATCAGTACCAGTGTTCATTTAACACGGCACTGATAAGATGAAATCTTGTAAATGAAAACAGTGCATACGGAGGGAGAGATGCTAAAACCCCCAGAGGAACCAACATCCTCAAGGAATGTTCAGATAGAGACTCTCAACCACAGTGGGCTCCTCAGAAGACTGATGCTTAAGAGGATGTGCTAAATTCTGGTCTTTGTAATTCTGAAGCAGAGCTTCTTAAACTTTCCTATGCACGTGAATCATCTAGGGATCAGGTTAAAATGCAAATTTTGATTCAGATTTTGGTCTTGATAAACTTTGCATTCATAACAACCCCTAGGTGATGCCGGTGATGCCAGTGCTGCTGGTCCATGCGACAACTGAGAAGCAGGGTTCAGTGGTGTTTCAGGGATGGTAAATAATCTTTAGACTTTGCAATGACTGAATCTTATCAAATAGCAAAAAGTCAAAAATAGTTCTGTTTTTAAATTTTGATTTTTATATCAACATAGAGCAAAATGACTCTTTTGTGTGTTCTCAGTTCTAAGAATTTGCTACACATTCAGCTGTGTAACCACCATCACAATCAGGATACAGAACAATTACATCACCCCCTCCCCCACCACACACCAGTTTCCTCATGCTATGGCTTTGCAGTTATACTCTCCCCCTACCTCTAACCCCAGGCAATTATTATAGCCTTGTCTTTTTGAGAATGTCATATAAATGGAATCATAGAGGGTATATAGTCTACTGAGATTGGCTTCTTCCACTCAGCATGAAAGCCTTTGAGGTTCATCTAAGTTATTGAAAGTAGCAACAGTTTGTTCCTTTTTATTACTGCACAGTATTCCATTCTATGGATGTTCAACAGTTATTCACACATTCAATGACTATTGGTTGTCTCCACATTTTGGCAATGACAGATAGAACTGTGTGTGGGTGTATAGGTTTTTGCTAGAACGTAAGTTTGCATTTCTCTAAGCTAAATAACTAGCAACGGGATTGCTGGGTCATATGGTGGGAATATGTTTAACTTTATAAGTTATAACGTATGAGAGTTCCAATTGCTCCATACCTCTCCCCTCTAGCACTTGATATTGTCAATATATAAATTTTTATTTTGGCCATTCTTATAAGGATGTAGCAGTATCTCTGCACTTTTCATTTAATTGGTATTTCCCTAGTGGCTAATGATGTTCAACATCTTTTAACATGCTTAATTGATATCTGTGCATCCTCTTTGGTGAAGTGTCTGCTAAAGTGTTTTGCCCATCTTTTAACTGGGTTGCTTGCTTTCAAATTGTTGAGTTTTGAAAGTTCTTCATATATTCTGGATGCAAATCCTTTATCATATACATGATTTGCAAATATTTTTTTCTCAGTTTGTATCTTGTCTTTTCATTCCTTTTGGAGAGCAAAATTTTCTAATTTTGGTGAAGCCCAATTTATTAATTTTTCTTTCATGAAGTGTGCTTTTTGTCATGTCTAAGAATTCTTTGCCTAGCCTCAAGCCACAAAAAAAAAGTCTCCTATATTTTCTCTTAAATGTTTTATAGCTTTACATTTTATATTCGATCTATAATCCATTTGAGTTAATTTTTATATAAGGTGTGGGGTTTAGGGGGTTTTTGGTTTGGGTTTTTTTGCATATTGGTATCTTATTGTTCCAACACTATTTGTTGAGACATATCTCTGATGTGTCTTTTTTTTTTTTTTTTTTTGCCGATATCACACATCTTCATTATTGTAGCTTTATAGTAAGACAAAATCAGGTAGTGTAATTCCTTCAACTTCATTCTTCATTTTCAAATGGGCTTTAGTTACTCTAGTCCTTTTGCATTTCCATAAGTTTTATAATCAGTTTGTCTTTATCTATTTTTAAAAATCCAATTTGGATTTTTATTAGAATTGCAAAAATCTACAGATTAATTTTGGGAGAATTGATATCTCTGCTATGTTGTCTTCCAATCTATTAACATGATATGTCTCTGCATTTATTTAAGTTTTCTTTTATTTCATTCATCAGCATTTTGCAGTTTTTAGCAACCATATTTTGCACACGTTTTGTTAGATTTATATCTAAGTATTTAATTTGGGGGGAGTTATTGTAAATGGTATTGTCTTTTTAATTTCAATTTCCAATTGTCCACTGGTAGCATATACTCATTTCTATGTATTAAACTCATATCCTGCATCTTTGCTAAACTCACTTACTAGTTCCAGGGATTTATTTTTTGTGATTTGCTTCATGGGCACTTGAACAGAATCTGTATTCTGTCATCACTGGATAGAGATCTATAAATTACACTTAGATCTAGTTGGCTGCTGCTGCTGCCCAATTTTTCTACATTGGTGATTTCCTCTCTACTAAGTTCTGCTGTTTGGGATCAGATCCACACATGTGCAGCCCACAGGCCAGCCTAGGCACTCATGAGCAATTTTTAAGGATACCCACCTCTGTGGTATCCCTGGTAATTTCCAATTCCCTGGACCCCCCTTTTTCAATCCTCTGGCCAGAAACTTAGGGCTTTAGTTACCTGCTCTGCTGTGCACTTCTGGAGGCTGCACCCACACCTGGGTTATGTGCTGAGAGGACAGAGAGAGAGAGAGAGAGAGAGAGAGAGAAAAGCAGCGAGGGTCTGCTCCATCCAGTAGGACCACAGCTCCTCCTATCAGAGCAGGTGGGTTTTGCGTCTCTGCAGGCCCTGCTGCTGGTCAATTCCATGCTGCTGCCAAGCTCCCTCGCCTTGGAATTTCCTGGAGACCTGCAAGAATAGGGAAAAGGAAAACTAGTGATTTCCCTCATTCTCTGAGCATCAGGAGTCTCCTTTCTTCCTAGAATCAGAGGACTGCTTGGAACTCTCTCTGTCCACATTCCCACTTCTGAGTTTCCTGTTGACTTGAGTCTAAACTGGGGATACCAGAATAAAAATAGAAAACGTATCGCCATTCAATGGTAATCAGAATTCTGGCCTTCTTCTCCAATCCACCTGCTACTGTTTACTTCTTGGAGTCCACAAGCAGTTGCACTGAGTATTCTGTCCAGGCTTTGGAGCTGCGTTCTTTGGAGAGACGGGTAGAATGTGCTTCCTCCATTTTACCTGGAACTGGAACCCTGTTTCAAACCATGATCTTTATGAAGCTTTTTTAAATGTTGTTAAAAAAAAAAAAAAGAACCATGAAATAGTTGCTCTTATGAGGTGCTGGGTATGCAAGAAGTACGTTGGTGGCACACAGTCGGCTGGTATGCAGTGAACCACACTAGCCGAGAGTCACAGGAATAATTGATACGTCAAAATTCTTCTTAAAATAACTCTCACATTCCTCAGTTTGGGTTTAATACTCTGAGTAACCAGAGACTTAGGAGATTAAATGGTTGGCACAGCAATTAGCGCTCACAATGGACAAATGTGCCTTTGTTTCAGTTGACTCACTAACATCATTTGGCACTTTGTGCAGCACAAATGCCTCACAGATGGTGACAAGTTCAACACACTTTGTTTAACTGAATTCTGTGAAGGTGTTACACACTGTCATTCTCTTTAAGCACTCATTAATTTTGTGAAGTAAAGTTCACAACTGTCATTGAAGTTATGGCTTTTCTGGGTTGGTGGTGATTGACTGGAAGGAATACTATTGATTCTCTTGAGAGGAGTGTGGTCTGGTGGATGATATTCTTAGCTGAGCAGATACAGATGAATAGAGCCATTTATTTATCAAGGACAATCCCCTTTGTTTCCGAAGGGCTTTCCAACTATTGATATCTTTCTCAACACATTTCTGCAAGGTAGAGAAGTTGTCCAATTTTAGAAGCCAGAAAACCAAAACACAAATGCTCCCAGAAACATGTATTACCCATGAAGGAATGGGCTAAACCCTAACAATGAGATGCTGGATCTCCCAGGAGGTTAGAGCTGGGGAGCTTGGATGAATCTCCAGTCCAAAGACAGAAGACAATTTTTCTCTACGCTTATTTTATTTTATTTTTAAAATATTTATTTATTTTATTTCTTTTATTTTTGCTGCGCCGGGTCTTAGTTGCAGCACACGGGATCTTTTTGTTGCAGCATGAGGACTTCTTAGTTGCAGCATGCATGCAGGATCTAGTTCCCCGACCAGGTATTGAACCCAGGTCCCCTGCATTGGGAGCGTGCAGTCTTACCCACTGGACCACCAGGGAAGTCCCTTTCTACGTTTATTTAGGCATAACTTGTGTGTAATAAAATCCACCTGCTTTAGATGTACAGTTTGATAAGTTTTGGCAATTGTATACAGTTTTTTAACCATCATGAGAAGCAAGATATAGAACATTTCCACAACCTTAAAAGGTTCCCCAGGCCCCTTTGCAGTCAGTCCCCTCCCTCACCTCGACCCCAGGCCACCCCATCTGCTTCTGTCACTCTGGTTCTGCAGGGCTCTCACCACAGGCCTCTGCACAGTCCACTTCCTGCATTCTGGGTGCTCCTACCCACCCATTCATCCTGCGTGTCCCTGCCCCTAGGAAGCACCCCGAAGCCCTCAGACCAAGCCGGTGATTTCAAGGTTCCCCTCACTGGCCCCACAGACTTTCCCTCAATGCCTCAAGCACTGCCACAGGGACCACTGCCACTTCTAGGCCAGCTCTTCAGGATAAAGACAACTTGGAGATGGGGGGCATTTATTCAACTCAACAAATATTTATTGAGCACCAGTACATGTTTTAATATATTTAAATAAAACATAGGATAATCACATTTCCTAAAAACTCTGGGGGCTTACTGCAAGGTCAGTTGGATCTCTGCTCTTTTGCCAGGAAAGTATGAGATCACTGAGCACTTCCAGGGGATAAGAAAGTCACTTTCCTCCTCCCTAGGGGACAGCTGGGGGCAGTGGGTGGGGCCTGGGCCCTGAGTATGACAGCTGCCCCACTTACCAGCTGTATGACCTCGATAAAGCCAAATTGCTACTCAACTTTCTTACCTGCAGAATAGTGCTTACCTTTCAAGATGGCTGTTGCTGTGACATCCCTATGCTCAGCCCTCACTACCTCAGCATCCCTGGGGCCAGCTCTGACCCAGATGTGACCATCACATAAGAGGACAGGATCAAAGACCGAGTTCTCACCTTGGCTGCACATTAGAATCACAGGGGGCGCTTTTAAAAATCCTGACACCCAGGCCACATCCCAGGCTGATGAAATCAGACTCCTTGGGGACTGGCATTAGTTTTTTGTAAAGCTCTCCAAGTGATTCCAAGGTCAGCCAAGGTCAATAGATACTGATCCAGAAAGAAAAGAGAAGTAGAATTATTTCATGTCTATAGAAAGAAAGTTGGGAGAGGTTGTGTTGATTACTTATTGTTAATTATTACACTATGTCCTATACAGTTTGAGATTTTAGAACTACAAAAGTTATATTTAGGGCCTCCCTGGTGGCGCAGTGGTTGAGAGTCCGCCTGCCGATGCAGGGGATACGGGTTCGTGCCCCGGTCTGGGAGGATCCCATATGCCGCGGAGCGGCTGGGCCCGTGAGCCATGGCTGCTGAGCCTGCTCATCCGGAGCCTGTGCTCCGCAACGGGAGAGGCCACAACAGTGAGAGGCCCACGTACCACAAAAAAAAAAAAAAAAAAAAAAAGTTATATTTATTCAGAACTTGGTAAACTGTGAAACAACTGAATATTCATGATCAAATTTAATCTTCAAAGAAATTTTAAAGATGAGGAGTCTGAGGCCTGGAGAACTTATTGTCAAACAGAAGGTGCATCAAGTTAATGGACAAATAGGTCTGCAGTGAATATCTGGCTTCAAACCCCTCTCCGCTTCCACCCTGCCCCACTGCCCTTGTCAGTTCCTCTGGGAGAGCTGTGATCCAGACCTTCATGCTGATTCCAGACCCAGGTGTCCAGACGCCCCTTCAGTACTTCCCCTTGGATGTTAGCGACCAGGCAACTCAAACTCTGTCCAGCACTGCTCAAGGTCACTCTGTATGGCCCTCCTCCTCTGGTTGCCCATCTTTGCACAGGCACAGCCAGTGCAGCTCCACTGACATCCTTCACCTTTGTTTACCACGTGGCGCTGACCACCTCCAGAATGCCTTCATTACCCTTGCCTCGACCACCTGGTCATAGCTCCTCCCTGGACATTTCCAGTAGCCCACTAACTCCTTTCCCGCACCCTCTCTCACCCTCCAGCCCCTGCTTTTGACTTGTCTGCTAGACCAACCAAGGTCTCGGAGTTGGGCAGGGGTTTCTTCATGTAAAAAAGTGACCATTTTTGAGTATCTGATATGTATGATTTCACGCACAAGCGTGTGCACGCACACAAGCACGCACACACCTCAAAGCTGCTTGCTCGGTTGTGTCAGATGTTGGGACCATTTTCTGTGACAAACCTCTTTAGTAAAGGGCTTGAAAACATTCAGAAGTGTGCAGCCTGCCTTCTGCCAGTTACAGTTGTGGGACCACAAGCAAATTCTATCACTCCTCAAATGTCTCACCTTTAAAATGAGGAAGGGAATGTTGACTCATGGGGATGTGGTGATAACTAAAGACATAAAATGCCTGTCACACACTACTTGCTGATAAAAAAGCCAAGGGGCCGTTCATCTGTAAGGAGGAAGGAAGGACAGAGCTATTTGCTAGGTGCCTGTGACACGCCAGGCTCCAGCAGGGAGCTTCTGCCTTCACATCCCTGGATCCTGTCAACAAACCAGTTTATCCCCCAGTGAGGTCCTGTGCTTGACCTGGGTCTCCCTCAGGTAAATAGCAGGGTCTGTACCTTCCAGAGTCCAAGAGAGCGTGTTCTACGGGGGTTCGGCTGATATTTTCTTTTTCAGGGGATGAACAATCAGTACGTCCGCCGGGAGGTCTTCTGCCGGAACACCTGTCACGAGCTCAAACGCTTCTGGGAAAGAGAAATTGGCAAACAGACTTACTACCGAGAATCAGAAGAGCATCGCCTGGGAAGAAGTGCACTGGGAAAGTATGTGGCTTGTCTCTTTTTTATTATTGATAATTAATTTTTAAAAATAGACTTTAATTTTTAGGGCAGTTTTAGGTTCACAGCAAAACTGAGCAGAAAGTAGAGAGCTTTCATACAGCCCCTCCCCCGCCATACACAGCCTCCCCTACCAGCAACATGCCCCACCAGAGAGGTGCATCTGTTACAATCCATGAACCCACATTGACACATCATACCCACACTTACTTGTCTGTTTTTTAAAAGCAAAATTGATTTCCACAGAGGAATGCTAGATGGGCATCCTAGAGGACATAATTATTTTGATTTTCCATGCATATGGTCCTGTCACCATCTATGGTTATGGGCAGTAATTTTAAAAATTCTTTAGGACTTCCCCGGTGACTCCATGTTTCCACTGCAGGGGATGCAGGTTCAATCCCTGGTGGGGGAATTGAGATCCCACATGCCACACGCTGGCAAAAAATAAATAAATAAATAATAATAATAATAAATTCTTCTAAGCTAACAAATGTACACTCTAGTTCTTATCTGTATAAACAGAAAAATCTCTCCTCTCTGTCACCATTTCTAGTGTGTGAGGGTTACACTAAATTTGGGGAGCAGATCAGCAGATGTATCCGTGAAGAGCAATCAAGCAAAGGAGACAATGACCAATTAATTCTCAGTGCTCGTTTGGGTAAAGACACAGGATGTCCTGTGTGGTTCTAGGAAGAGGGCCAATGGCCTCTCAGCCCTCTGGTGTGCATCCCTATTCTAACCAAGCAAGTTGAGTGGAGAGCAGTAACTCACATGAGCAGACCAGGGCTGCTGTCTCTGGAAACAGCGGCACCTCACCACACTCACACCTACTGCCTCTCAATGACTCCAGGGGGTCACTCACAGGACACAGGGAAGGACAGGTCGGGTTGTCTACCCCCTCATAGGGAACAGCTCAGCCGCTGTCTGTTCACTAAGACCACAGCTAGTGTGTAGCCAGTTGCTGGTGGGGCAGGTGTGTGCTGGCCCAATGGCAGGGCCCATGACTCCATACTGTCAGTCCATGGTTGCCGGGCTGAGAACATGCATGAACTCACAAGAGTTATATTCACTGTTACCTTCCAAAACCCCGTCCTGAGCCCTAGAGGCGAACCCAGCCTCTTCCACATGCAGAGACCTGCTCAGCCATATTCCTGGCCACAGGCAAGAAAAAGCAGGCTGTCCTACCTGCCGAGGCGTTGTGTTAGGGCATCTTGTCCAGGGATTCTCAGAGAAGCTGAGTCAGGTGGCCAGTCATCTGGGGAGTCCCTGCCATCTTCCTCCCTCGAGGCCAGATCACTCAGCATGCTGCACACCAGAGGCCACACTGAGGCCTGTGCCACGTGTGTGTCCCCCGGGGCAGTACACAGAAGGCCTCAGGTGGAGTGAAACTGACCTGCGGAAGATGCAAAAACCTTGTCTCTAAGCAAGGAGTAAGCCAAGGGGTGAATAAAATAAGCTCTGAAACAAACTGTGGTTTATTAAAACATTAAAATATATGTGTGCAGGATCTCTCCACGCACATAAATAAGACTGCAGGAAAGACACTTTCAGTTGGTGGGGTCGCAAAACTCTAACTTCTTATTTATCCTTCTCCTGCCTCTTCTAATCTGAACCTCGGCAGTCTGGCTCCAGAGACTCTCTGCTCCTCACCACTACTCCATGTTGTCCCTTCATAAATTGTAGAAGACAGTTCTGGTTCATTAGGTCGTTCTGAGGCTTGAATAAGAAAATGTGCCTAGAGACTTCCCTGATGGTCCACTGGTTAAGACTTTGCCTTCCAATGCAGGGGGTGCAGGTTTGATCCCTAGTCTGGGAGCTAAGATCCCACATGCCTCGTGGGCAAAAAACCAAAACATAAAACAAAAGAAATATTGTAACAAATTCAATAAAGACTTTAAAAATGGTCCACATCAGGGCTTCCCTGGTGGCACAGTGGTTGAGAGTCCGCCTGCCGATGCAGGGGACACGGGTTCGTGCCCCGGTCTGGGAAGATCCCACATGTCACAGAGCAGCTGGGCCCATGAGCCACGGCCACTGAGCCCGTGCGTCTGGAGCCTGTGCTCCACAACGGGAGAGGCCACAACAGTGAGAGGCCCACGTACCACACACACAAAAAAAGGTCCACATCAAAAAAATCTTAAAAAAAAAAAAAGAAAGCACCCAGCATGGAGCAGGGCCCAAGGTCAGGGCTCACAAATGTCAGGTCCCCTGCCTCCTCCACACTCCCACTTAATCCAGGATTGAATATAGCAGCAGCAAGATGCCGAAGGAAGAGCCCTCCGGATGAGTAGCAAGTCTCCCTGTGCCTCAGTTTCCTCCTTGTTATTTTTATCATAGAGAAACAAACACTGACAGAAGAGGGATGTTGGGGAGTTACTGCCTTTAATTAGTGGGGAGCAGTAGGTTGATAGTGTTGTTCAACTATATCCTTACTGACTTCCTTATCTGTTTTACTGATGGTTGAAATATGGGTACTGAAGATTTGCAGATCTATTTCTCCTTACAGATCTATCACATTGTTTCATGTATTTTGAAGCTCTGTATTAGGTATATAAATGTTTAGGATTATTATATACTTTTTTTTTTTTTTTTTGCGGTACTCGGGCCTCTCACTGTTGTGGCCTCTCCTGTTGCGGAGCACAGGCTCCGGACGCGCAGGCTCAGCGGCCATGGCTCACGGGCCCAGCCGCTCCACGGCATATGGGATCTTCCCGGACCGGGGCACAAACCCGTGTCCCCTGCATCGGCAGGCGGACTCTCAACCACTGCGCCACCAGGGAAGCCTTATTATATACTCTTGATGAATTAAACCTTTTATTACAAAACAACCCTCTTTCTCTTTGGTAATATTCTTTGCTATGAACTCTACCTTGTCTGTTGTTAGTATAACCACTCCAGCCTTCATTGATTAGGGTTAAGATGGGATATTTTTCCATCTTTTTACTTTTAACCTATTTGTGTCTTCATATTTAAAATGAGTTTCTTATAGGCAACATATATTTGGATTTTTTTAATGCAATCTGTCAACCTTTGCATTTCAATTGGATTACTTATGTCATTAACATTAATTGGTATGATTGGGTTTAAATCTACCATCTTGTTATTTGTCACCTTTTTCTCTCAACAGTTATTTATTCCCTTTCTTTTTCTGCCTACTTTTGAATTAAGTATTTTTTATGATTCCATTTTATCTCCTCTTTTGGCTTTTTAACTATATCTCTGTGTGTTATTTTAGTGGTTGCTTTAACATTTACATATACATCTTTAACTTATCACTGTCTACCTTCAAGTGATACATTATTTCCTGTAGAGGGTAAGAACCTTACAATCATATAGTCCCATCTCTCCGCTCCTGGTCTTTGTGTTATTATACAGAGTACAGTTTGACTTCCACATATGTTATAAACGCCATATTACATCATTAACAGTTTTGCTTTGAAATGATTATCTTTTTTTTTTTTTTTGGCTGTGCCATGCAGCTTGAGGGATCCTAGTTCACTGACCAGGGATAGAACTTGTGCCCCCTGCAGTGGGAGCGCAGAGTCCCAACCACTGGACCGCCAGGGAATTCCCATGACCCACTGACTATCTTTTAAAGAGATTTAAATAGTAAGAAAAAAAAAGTATTAATACACACACACACAGATGTCCTTCCAGGTGCTCTTCATTCCACTGTGCAGATTTCCATGTGGTGTCATTTTTCCATCTGCTTGAAGGATTTCCTTTAACATGTCATATGTGACAGTCTGCTGGTAGTGAATTCTTCCAGTTTCCGCATATCTGAAAACAACTTTATCTCACCTCTGTTTTTGAAAGATAGCTTTGCTGGGTAAATATTTCTAGATTGAAGTTTTTTTTCCCCTTCCTGTACTTTAAAGATATTGCACTTTCAAGGGAAATTTCAGAGAATTAAGACTAGAATAGTGCTCAAACAGAAGTGAGAGTTCAAATATGTATATATTTAAATTTGCACGTCTTCTGCATACCTTTTAAAACCTGAACACATGCATGCACACACATGCATACACAGACTCCTTCAGAATAAAAAGGAAGGAAGCTTCCCTGAACCAAAAGCCATGGAGATGAATACTCCATTTGTATATATCTTGTTTCTATTTTCAGGCTCAGAGAAGAATGGAAGCAGAAACTGGAAACAAAGCTGAGACTACGGAACAATTCAGATGAGACAGAAAAGAGGGCCAATGTTGGCCAAGAGCTTCACTGACACAAGAGGATACAAAGCACTGAGCTCACTCTGCCAGGACAAGCCAGTGCAAATCCCTGAGTCCCTTTGCTACACCATACAGATCCCATACGATTGTTTCCCCCACCTGTAAATCCTGTGGGGATTTACCTGTGAATCCTTCCCCACTGCTGAGTGGGAATTATCAGCCAAGGCAGTCCTCTCTGCATGGGGACCAGAATATTATTCCCAATGTGTCTAAAGATGAGATTATCTAACAGCAAAGCTCCATGCAGCATACTTTATTTCCATATAATTATCTTCTAATTTTGAAATCCCAATATTTGAAATTCTAAGCACATGAGGGGAAATGATTTTCACGGTCATACTTTAAACAGCGCACATTAGTTTTGCTCCACATTTCTCCTAGGAAACAGCACCATGTAATCCTTTCTCTTGTTTTCTTTTTATGAGAAGAGAAATGCACCTATCTGCAGAAATAAAAATATTGTAAATAGTCCTTAAAATAAAGATTGCAAATTAACTGATCTAATATTATTTTTCTTGACATGAATTTAATAGGCTTATTCAAAAACATGTTTACGTAGAATAAGATTGGGATAATTTTAATAAAACTTGGTTGCCATGCCATCACTGGTATACATGCTCTTCATTTTGTTGCTTTCTTTTAAATCTCCACATGCTGGCACTGGTTGGCTCTCTGTCAGCTCAGCTAAAGTATATCTGGCCACCCCAACAAAGTGCTTGTCACATAGATTCTGGACTTTGAAATATCATTGTCACTGCCCAGCCATCTCTCAGGTCCCCATACAGGGTTGCTGCTTCTAAAAGTGCAAACTGTAACTAGGCCTGGTGCAACATTTCCCAACCAGGGCAAAGGAGTAGAGAGATACATGCTGTAAAGTACTTGATGGTTGTAAGCAGTGCCTGCAAAGCCTTACATATTTAAGGGGCAGTGTTACCGGGAGACACAGAGAGAAAGGCAGAGGCAGTTCTGAACAGAGCAAGTGTGGTGTTCCAGTCCTCTAAATGCCCTGATGTGCCCTAAAGTGCTTCCATCCACATCCCCAGGGAGCCCAGATGGGAGCCACCAGGAGGCAAGAAGAGTTGTGGGAGGATTTCCTCAGATTCCACACTCATATGATCCAGGAAACAGGGCTTAGAGCCTTCCTTCCTGCTATGGTCTCTCATTCAACCTGGGATTCAATTCAACTAATAAACCATGAATCCCAGCTGGGTTCATTTGAGATTGATAAAAGAGGAATTTTTGTTGGGTATAAGAGGGAAATAGGAATTAAATAGAAGGAGAAGAAAAGACGGAGCTTTCAGGCTGAGAGGCTCTCAGAAGAAAAGGCCTACCATCATGAACTGCAAAATGCTGCTGCTGGAATCTAAATGCAGTCAAGTGAGGCAGATAATGCATGTGAAGATTCGTTGTGCATTAATTCATTCACTGCATACCCGGCACTGTGCTGTACGACCAAATACAGCAGAGTAAACCAGAAGTGATGACTCTGGAGGCTATAGTCTAGGAAAGATGGCAGAAAAGCCAAGGCAATAAGTGTGAGGGACTAAATAGCACTGGGAGCCACAGCAAGCAAAGGTGCCCACCTGATATGGGGACCCATTCTGGTCTAGGGAGGGCTTCTTAAGAACAGGGTAGTTAAACCCAAGTAAGCATGATCCAGTGAAGGCAAGATTCAGGGCTCAGGTCCTGGGTGCCTGGAGGGAATACATTTAGCTAAGCTAGAATGGGAGTGAGGAGAAGGTGTAGCAAGAGCTGAATCTGAAGAAATCAGCATTCAGGGCCTTGCTGGCTGAGAGTATGAGCTTTTCCCAAGGGCATAGGAAGCCACTGAAGGGTGTTGGCCAGGGGAGAGCCACAGTGGCCATGGTTCAGGAGGATTACTTTGCACAGAAAGATGGAAGGACAAAGGTGGGAAGGCCAGCCAGGGGTTCTGCAGATGCCTCCCAAGAGGTAAGAAGGCCTACACTAAGTCCTCAGTGCCCTGGCAGCAGGGACTGGGGGGAAAGAGACAGGGAGAGAAGCATGAGTGCCTTTTCTCACAATACTGGAGGCTTGAGGTCAAAGATCAAAGTGGCAGCATGGTCGGTTTCTGGTGAGAGCTCTTTCCTGTCTTGTAGATGGCCACTTCTCACTGTGTCCTCACGTGGTATGAGGAGAGAGAAAGAGAGAAAGGGAGAGAGGGAGAGGGGGAGAGAGGGACAGAGAGAACAAGCTCTCTGGTGTCTCTTCTTATAAGGACACTAATCCCATCACAAGGGCCCCACCTGCATGACCTTATCTAAACCTAATTACCCCCCAAAGGCCTCATTTCCAAATATCATCACATGAAGGGTTAGGGCTTCAGCATATAAATTTGGGGCAGGGTAGGGTCCAAGGGGCAGGGAGGACACAATTCAGTCCATAGCAGAATGGGATGCTTTTAAACTATGTATCAAGTCCTGGACACATCCCATTTATAAAATTGACCAGGCTCAAACAGCAAAAAACTTTGAGAGCTGAACTATGATGTGGAATACCATAGGTTTCAAATTGACCTCTGGGTAGCACACAAGCAACAGACCACAAAAGCAAAGGCTTTGAAAAGTAATTGACATTTAAAGTGTAGCCCACAAAAGTGGGCCAGGACATGTGTTCTTAACATAAATAGATTGACTGCCTACTAAAATAGATACATAAGAAGGAGAGTCTCCTAGCCTTGTACTCAAAATGACCAGGATATAGTCCAAAATGACTCATACCAAGAGCCAAGAAAATCTCAACTCAAATGAGAAAGGATAATCAACAGACACTCAGTACTGAGATGACACAGGGGTTGAAATTATATGACAAGGATTTTAAAGCATTTATATAAATGCTTCAACAAGCAACTACAAGCACTCTTTAAGCAAACAGAAAAAGTAAAAATATCAGCAAAGAAACAAAAGATATAAAGAAGAACCGAATGGAACTTTTAGAAATGAATGCTACAATAACCAAAATAAACAAACAAACAACAAAAATAACACTGGATGAGCTCAACAGCAAAATGGAAAATACAGAAAAAAGGATCAGTGAAGTTTCAGATAGTTAATAAAATTATCTAATTTGAATGAGAAAGAAAAAATAGTTTTCTTAAAAAAAAAAAAAGAAAGAAACAGAGTGTCAGGACCTGTGGGACAATAACAGAAGATCTGAAATTTGTGTCACTGGAGTCCCAAAAGAAGAGGATGCCCACTTTCATGACTTCTATTCAACACAGTACTGAACATCTAGCCAGAGCAATTAGGCAAGAAAAAGAAAATAAAAGGTTTATCTCTGTTCACAGATGACATGATCTCATATACAGATAACCCTAAAGATTACATACACATACAAAAGAAACTGTTAGAACTAATAATAAATGAATTCAGAAAAGTTGCAGGATACAAAATAAACACACAAAACAAAACATATTAGTTGCATTTCTAATACACCAACAATGAAATATCTGAAAAAGATTATGAAAAAAATTCCACTTGTAATAGCATCAGAAAGAATAAAATACTTAGGAATTAACCAAAGAGGCAAAAGACTTGTACACTGAAAACTACAAAACACTGCTGAAGGAAATTAAAGAAGATGCAAATAAATGGAAAGACATCCCATGTTTACGGATTGGAAAATTTAATATTGTCAAGATGTCAATACCACCCAAAGCATTCTACAGATTCAATGCAATCCAATCAAAATCCCAATGGTGATTTTTACAGAAATAGAAAAACCTGCCCTAAAATTCACATGGAATCTCAAGGAACTCCAAATAACCAAAACAATCTTGGAAAAGAAGAAGAAAGTTGGAGGTCTCATACTTGCTGACTTCAAAACTTTCTACAAAGCTAAAATAATCAAAACAATGTGGTGCTGGACACATAGGCCAATGGAATAGAATGGAGAGCCAAGAAATAAACTCTTGCATATGTGGTCAGATGATTTTCAACAAGGGTGGGAAGACCATTCAATAGGGAAAGGACAGTCTTTTCAGCAAATAGTGCTGGGAAAACTGGATACCCACATGGAAAAGAATGAAGTTGGACACATACCTTATACCATTTACAAAAATAAACTCAAAATGGATCAAAAACCTAAACATAAGGGCTAAAACTATAAAAATCTTAGAAGAAAACAGGGGTAAACTTTATGACATTGAATTTGACAATGATTTCTTGGATTTGACTTGGATATGATAACAAATAAAAATAGATAAATTGGACTACATCAAAATTAAAAACTTCTCTACATCACAGGACACAATCGACAGAGTGAAAAGGCAACCCATGGAATGGGAGAAATCATTTACAAATCATATATCTGATAAGGGATTCATATCCAAAACATATAAAGAACTCTTAGAACTCAACAAGAAAAAATAAACAACTTAATTCAAAAATGGGTAATGGATTTGAGTAGATATATTTAAGTAGAAATTCAATATAAATCTCCAAAGAAAATATGCAAGTGGCCAATAAGCATATGAAAATGTGCTCAACGTCATTAATCATTAGGGAAATGCAAATCAAAATTACAATGAGATACCACCTCACACCCATAAGATGGCTACTATCAAAAAATACAGAAAATAAGAAGTGAGGATGTGAGGACGTGGAGAAATTGAAAGTCTGTGCACTATTAGTGGGAATGTAAAATGGTGCAATTGTTGTGGAAAAAATATATCAGTTCCTCAGAAAATTAAACACAGAATTATCATATGATCCAGCAATTCTACTTCTGTGTATACACCCAAAAAACTGAAAGCAGGATCTTGAAGTGATGTTTGTACACTTATGTTCATAGCAGCATTATTCACAATAGCCAAAAGGTGGAAGCAACCCAAGTATCCATCAATGAATGAATGGATAAGCAAAATGTGGTATATCCATACAATGGAACACGATGGAGCCTTAAAAAGGAAGGGATGTCTGACACATGCTACAATATGGATAAATCTTGAGGACATTAGGCTAAGTGGAATAAGCCAGTCATGAAGGAACAAATACTGTATGATTCCCACCAGGCCTACATGGAATGGGGAAGGATCAGTTTCTCAAATAAAAAGTGAAGAGTGTACTGAGTAGAAAATAATTAGTCCCCATAGATCCAAGGGGACCATGACCAAATGGCAAACACCCACAGGACCTCAACAGATCTCCTGTTGGAACCCAGTCACGCTTCCACCCTTAACTGTTCTGAGCAGCGTCTGCCCAGAGCTAAACTCAGAGGAGAAGTTTCTTTCTGGCTATTCCTCCCCAGATCTGTGGTCCCCACAACAGCCACACTTGTACCACAAAATCGTGTCCTGACTCGGGTTCAGAAGAGAGAATGGCACAGATCCAGTGGACATTTCCCCAGGTTGGGTGGGGTGGGGCCAAGGAAGAATCCATTTCCTTCCAAGCATCTGAACTAATACCGTGGAGATCTGAGAGATCCAGGGGCCACCACTGCCCTCAGACTGGAAAGCCTAACTGCTAGGAAATGAGAGGGAAGTAGACACCTGGTGAAAAACGTAGGGGTGACAAAAGCACCCTCCATGGTTCTTGGCAGTCTTCCACTCCCACTTCTGGTCCTTCTCAGGGTCTGGCCGCTTTCCCAACTTGGGCTCCACAAGGTACTGCTGCATCTGCATAATAAATTCCCTTACTGGGGCTTCCTTCGGGGCGCAGTGGTTGGGAATCTGCCTGCCAACGCAGGGGACAGGGGTTCGAGCCCTGGTCCGGGAAGATCCCACATGCCGCGGAGCAACTAAGCCCGTGTGCCACAACTACTGAGCCTGCATTCTAGAGACCACGAGCCACAACTACTGAAGCCCGCGCGCTTAGAGCCCGTGCTCTGCAACCAGAGAAGCCACGGCAATGAGAAGCCTGGGCACTGCAACAAAGAGTAGCCCTGCTCGCCACAACTAGAGAAAGCCAGTGTGTAGCAATGAAGACCCAAGGCAGCCAAAAATAAATAAATAAATAAGGGAATTTATTTGTTTATTTTTTAAATTTTTTAAAAATTTATTTAAAAAATTTTAAAGTTTATTTACTTAAGATTTTTTAATAAATTTATTTAAAAATTTTAAAATATTTATTTTTTTAAATTTTAAATAGATTTATTTATTTTTGGCTGCTTTGAGTCTTCATTGCTACACACGGGCTTTCTCTAGTTGCAGAGAGCGGAGGCTACTTTGCTGCGGTGCAAGGGCTTCTCCTTGCGGTGGCTTCTCTTGTTGCTGAGCATGGGCTCTAGGCACAAGGGCTTCAGTAGTTGTGGCGTGCAGGCTCAGTAGTTGTGCTGCATGGGCTTAGTTGCTCCGTGGCATGTGGGATCTTCCCGGAGCAGGGCTCAAACCCGTGTCCCCTGCACTGGCAGGCGGATTCCCAACCACTGCACCACCAGGGATAAATTCCCTTTTTTAAGCTGCCTGCATATTTCTCTTATTCACAAAGAAGGTTACAAATAATATGGATTAAAAGGAGATTTCAGAGTCTGCATCAGGGAATGGGGCTGTTCTGCAGAGACAGGGCCTCCCACATCACCTGTAAAGTCTGCTGGGACCTGAGGCCCCAGATGTGAGCAATGCTCTAGAATGCCAAGTTACACCTCTAGGGGAAAGCATCAGTCTGAGAAGTTAGGTACTGGGTTACTTACTGGGAGGAGAGCACCCAGAATCCACTCAACTCAAGGACTAAATTCTGCAAAAAAAACCACTCCCAGTTCTATCTCAAGGGCAGCCTCATAACCTAGGGTCTCCAGAGCAGTCCCAATTTCAAATGTGCTGCCAATATCTGATCCCATGTCACCATTTTTGGTGAAGAAATGTGGTCATCATAAATATACTCCAACAGGAGTCCAAAAATTTTTCAAACACATCTCTCTTAGATTCTCTTTGCTCAGCAAGTTAAGTACTGTGCACTCACTGGATAAAGGATTTAGTGATCAGGAAGCTACTGGATGGGGGAGCACATATTCCACAGGGACCAGGGAGCTGGTGCTGTTTGTTTTGAAGCCAGAAAGCACCTACTGTGTTGGGCTAACTTTCCATATAACATATTAACTATACAGAAAGAGAATTCTACTGTGCATAATTCTAGCTAGGTAACCTTAGTC
Source organism: Hyperoodon ampullatus (assembly GCF_949752795.1). Lineage (NCBI taxonomy): Eukaryota > Metazoa > Chordata > Mammalia > Artiodactyla > Ziphiidae > Hyperoodon > Hyperoodon ampullatus. The sequence goes on along the minus strand of NC_136923.1, from coordinate 41,861,507 downwards.
AAGTTATTTAAGATGTGAGCTTCAGTTTCCTCATCTTTATAATACAGTTAATAATTACCTTCCTCATAAGTAAAATACAGTGCCTGACACATAGTAAGTTATGGTAGGCAAACAGATGGTGCAAATGGTGGTGTAAAAAAACTGAATAGATTGCTAAGCTTCTAAGAATGATAATTTCTAGAATTACAAATGGGCTTCAAGTGAGTGCACTTAAAGGCTGTTCCTACATTTAAAATTTCAAAATCAAAGCATTCCTTCTTCTAAGATTTTTCCAGAAGGCTTCTCCACACCCATCCCCATCTTCCACCACCCCTAATCTCATTATCTCCATAAATGTTGCCCCATTCACCCTGTTGTTCAGATTAAAACCTAGTCACCCCATCTCCTTTCTCTTAAACCTTCCATCTAAGCCACTCACAAATCCTGCCAGTTCTACCTTCAAAATTCACAAGGTTTAGAATCAGACCACTACACCCTAGTTCAAGGGTCACAGTAATTTTAACACAATTAAAATTTATTGTCTTTATACTGCTTAATTTATAAGAGAAGGTCAGAGTCTCCCACCCTCCCCAAGGTCACCTCCTCCAGGCAGTTGCTGCCCCCTTTCCATGAACGATGGCTCACTCAGGGTGGGTACAAGGGAGCTGGGTTGATGGGTTGTAGGTCACTCAGAAAGCTTGGTGGAAGTGGTACTTTTTAAATGGAGTGTGAAACACAGAAGGAATTCTATTCCCAGGTCACTGCTCAGATATTCTGGAGCACTACCTCCTCAGGACACTTTTTAGATACTGTAAAAGTGGTTATCTTAGGACCCTCTGTTCTGATGTCTATCTGGTCTTCTAAATGGGGGATAGAGACTTGGCAGAAATCTTGGCTGATTCCATGCTGGTCTCCACCCAGCAGAAAGAATGACGAATTCACGGTCAAGGAGGTGATGAGTGGGAAGAAGAGGTTTTGGACTTGGAGATCCCATTTCCATGGGGAGAGGTTTTACGGGTGTGCTGGCAGGTGAAACAGTCTGTGAATGTTTCATCTCTGAGAATTAAAAAGGGATGTCTTTCCTTGGAAGTACCCAAGTGTTGCTGACTGGGTGGGGCTCTATCCTATTCCCAGGCTGAATATGTCCTGAAGAAATTTTTATTGATTGGTGTGTTTTAGTTTAGTGTTTTTGTAAAGCACATGAATATAAGCAGAATGAAATTCTTCTTTTAGGACTGATCATAAAATCAACTTGTCATGTCCACCTATATGGATGTAACTCATCATTTTTGAAGCTCCAATGGAATTCTCTTCTAGGAAAAACATGTGTTTTGGGAACCTTGTTTAGTCCTTGAAAATAACAGATGTATGACATAGGATTAGTTTGTTCAAGGTCAAAAAAGAGTCTTAGGGGATGAATCAGGCCTTGAAACTCAGCTCTCAATCCATTCTTCCCCAGTGGCTTGGTGTCCTCTCAGAGATCTGAATAGTCCTAGTTGTTGTTCCTTGGAAATGAGTAGACCCTGCTTCCTTTTCTCTAATCTATGGAAAGGTCACAGGATAATGCATCCACTAGGCTGGAGACCAGCTTTGGGAGAACTTGAGAAAGGCAGTGGGAGAAGACCATGAAAGGAAGGTTCCAGCTACACAGTATGGCTATGGGGAAAGGGTAAGATAAGTTAGAGCCAGGAAGACCCAGGACCCATCTCAGGGGCCTCAGAGGCTGAATATGAAGTCAGAAACCTTGGCATCTGGTACAGCCCTAGGATCTGGAACAACACTCATAATATGTTATGAGACATGAAACTTATCTGTTGGATGAATGAATGGAGGGTTTGCACAAGCACACTGCTCTATGAGAAACTCCTCAACAATACCCCATTCACAGCAGGGCAGAGGAGACTGAACGGTTGTCACCCCAGGCTTATTTCCTTCCCCTTTTAGCAGAGAGCTAGCTCAGCTTGTCTGAATTAGTCCACATAAAACAGGCTGATGTCAGTGGCTAAGCTTCAGAGGCTTCTTTTTACAAGGGCACTTCCTGACCAGGAAGATTTCATAATTTCATAACTGTCCAAGTGTTTCCATTCAGCCTATAAAATGAAGGGCATTACAGGGGTGTGGTGCTTCTGGAACCTTCTCGCATGTGCCCAGTCCAGCTGTGCCAGGCCTGAGCCCACCTCTGGGTGTGCTCTGTGGCTTCTCTGCTGGTAGTTTCTCCCTAATAAACATAATTGTATATGTATGCCCTGAGTCGCTTTACTGATGGGTGGTCCCTGCCCCTTGTTCATGATAGTGGCCCCAGAAGGCTATCTTGGAGGACAGCTCCAGAGTCTACGGAAGACTTGGGACAAGAAGAGGGAGGGATACAAAGAAGGCAGAGAACGAACCAAGGGAAGTAAAACGAGAGAGATAGAATAGTTTTTTGGAAAGAATCATGCAAAGGGTTTGGAAGAATTTACTCCTGTTCTGATACATCTGACTGACAGGCCAGCCAAATGCACTTCATTTGATTCACTCAGCAGTTAATTAGCCAACTGTGAACAGGACCTCAAACTGAAGGATGAAACTCTCCTACAGTATTGACTCAACCATGTACCCCAGGGTCCAGGATCCCACCAGCTGAACAAATCCCACCAACCATGATGGATTTGTACTCTAGAAAGCCAGGTGGCTTTCCCCTTAAGTCTCCGTATTGACCTTTCCTCTTGGCCCGAGGCATTAATCCAGATGGGCAGGGTGTATTAGCGATTGCAGACGCCACTTTCTCCTGTAAGGAGGAAGCCTAGGGAGATTCTGTCATCCATAACAACCCTGGCCTGTGAGCTGAGGCTGCCCTGAATGCCTTCCAGAGCTGAGGTGGTGTCGTTGGTCACTTCAGCTGAAATCAGGGACAAAAATTTTCACACCACCTTTTCTAACTGGACGATTCCCATTGCAGAGAAAATGCCCTCAGGGTGCACATACATAGTGAGTCTGAGAAAACAACGGTAGCCTCATTTTGAAGAGCTCTTGGCAGTTGTCTGAGGGCTACAGGAGCCACTGATGGTGTTTCTTTAAGCACTCAAAGGTCTCTTATGACACCCCCAAGATACAAGTCACCTATGGGCCTGATAGGATGGAGACAGGTGTCTGTATCCAACAGAACCATGAAAGGTTAAGTCTTTCCCTTCTCTGAGTTTCCCCAGCATACTTGGAGAGGTGTGTATAGCCTTTGATCCCTCTTGGGGAAAGGGAGACCTCTGCCCCACCCCTAAGAATCTTTCTCCTTAAAGGAGCTTCAGTGAGGACAAAGGGGGATGGAGGGATCAATATCATGTCTCACGGAAATGCAAATCAAAACTACAATGAGGTATCACCTCACACCAGTTAGAATGGGCATCATCAGAAAATCTACAAACAATAAATGCTGGAGAGGGTGTGGAGAAAAGGGAACCCTGCTACACTGTTGGTGGGAATGTAAACTGATACAGCCACTATAGAGAACAGTATGGAGGGTCCTTAAAAAAATAAAAATAGAATTACCATATGACCCAGCAATCCCACTACTGGGCATATACCCAGAGAAAACCATAATTCAAAAAGACACATGCACCCCAATGTTCACTGCAGCACTATTTACAATAGCCAGGTCATGGAAGCAATCTAAATGTCCATAGACAGATGAATGGATAAAGAAGATGTGGTACATATATACAGCGGAATATTACTCAGCCATAAAAAGGAACGAAATTGGGTCATTTGTAGAGATGTGGATGGACCTAGAGACTGTCATACAGAGTGAAGTAAGTCAGAAAGAGAAAAACAAATATTGTATATTAAAGCATATTTGTGGAATCTAGAAAAATGGTACAGATGAACCAGTTTGCAAGGCAGAAAGAAAAATGGTACAGATGAACCAGTTTGCAAGGTGGAGAACAAATGTATGGACACCAAGGGGGGAAAAGGGGGAATGGGATGAATTGGGAGATTGGGATTAATTTATATACACTAATATGCATAAAATAGATAAATAATGAGAACCTGCTATATAGCCCAGGGAACTCTACTTTGCTGTACAGTAGAAACTAACACAACATTGTAAAACAACTATACCCCACTTAAAAAAAAAAAAAGCATGTCTCATTGATTTACTCCTGGTTTGCTGGTTTCTTGTGGTGGCAATCTTGGTGCTTTATTAACATTATTTTTGTAGACTTTTTAATTCTATCCTGTGTTTTCTGATGGACTCTTGGATGAAAGACTCAAGTAACATACACTGATTATCAAGTGCATCATTTATAAGCAGAAATTTAGGTGTATAATATGTAAGAGACACAAATGACTTAAAGCAGTGTAGGTAGACAGACATAAGTTAATAAAAGTGAGCCTGTCTTATTATGTCAGTTTATGACAGATAACATTAAAACCTGGAATAACTGTGTGCCTACTTTTAAAGGAATTTTGTGTTATTTTAACTCAGTGCTTAAATTTGGGGCTCTGGAATGAATTAACAATTTTCCACTGAAATTAAACTTAATTATGCTTTTAACTTAGGAGAATTTGCCCCAAATGATGTTTATGGTTTTTTTCCTCTTCTGATCTTTATGTCATAAGCATTTTCAAATTTAAAGTATAATGAATATACATATATATGTGATCAAAATTTTAACTGCTAACATTTTGCCATATTTGCTTCACTTATTACTGTTCTGCAAATGTTTTTGAGAATAAATTACAGGTATATTGACATTTCACTCTTTAGGTTTCTCTGAAAACTTCTCTGAAAATATGACATTTTCCCATATAACTAGTACAAAATTATCACACCTAACAAAACTAACAGTCATTCCTTAAACTTATCTAATACTCAGTGAAAACATGTTTCTCAAGAATAAATTACTCACCTAAGGTGGGGAAACATTGTAATCCGGGATATAACCTGAAGATATAATATTTATATCTCTAAGAATCTATAATAGTTTCCCTGTGAAAAGAAACAAAATAGCTCCCTTACACACAGGAAATGATAAGTGACAGAAATTTTCATTTTGTCCAAAAAACCTTTAGACAGCATCAATGGAAAATTGTAAATTTCATTGCTATTGTCTGAATGTGCATCAGGATGGACAATAGGCCCAAAGTTCCCAAAGGGGACTCTTTTTCTTGGGAATTAGTAGGAGTCCCTGAACTGGAGACACTGCACATCTTTTCTCTTCTTGTCAGATACACACCAGTGTGTGAGGTGTCCAGATCATCAGTACTCAAACCCAAATCAAAACCACTGTCTCCCAAAGAAAATGACTTCCCTACCTTATCAAGACCCACTGAGGATGGCTCTGGCCTGCACTGCTCTGGGCTTCTCTGTTCTCACAGCTGTGGTCCTTGGGGTCTCTGGGAAGCACAGAGACACTCCCATCATCAAGGCCAACAACCAACCCACAGCTACATCCTGCTCACCTCCCTCTTCCTGGGTTCCCTCTGTTTCTTACTCTCCATTGGCCTTCCCAACACAGGCATTTGCATACCTCAGCAAACAACATTTGCATTTGTGTTTACTATGGCTATTTCCACTGTTTTGGGTAAAATCATTACTGTGGTTTTGGCTTTCAAAACAAAGGGAAAAGGATGAGGCAGTGGTTGATATCAGGAGCACCTGACTCTGTCCTTCCCATCTGTGCCTTGATCCAAGTCACTATCTAGAACCAGATTGAGACTCTCTCCTCCGTTCATTGAAATGAACACACACTCTGACCCTACACACATCACTGGTTGCATTAAGGGCTCTGTCACTGCCTTCTACTGTGTCCTAGGGTACATGGGATCCTTGACTCTGGGGAGCACTGCTGTGGCTTTCTGGGCCAGGAATCTACCTGACACCTTCAATGAAGTTCAAGCATGCTGGTGTTCTGCAGTGTCTGGGTCACATCCTTCCCTGTCTATCACAGCACCATGGTGGCCATGGAGATCTTTTCCATCTCGGCCTCCAGGGCAGGACTACTAGGCTGAATCTTTGCCCCCAAGTGCTACATTAGACTTCTGCTGAGTCCTGATAAGACCATCTTGCAAGGGATAAGGAGTAAAACAGGTCTTAGAGCCAATAAGCATTCCAAAGATTTAACTCATGGCTCTCAAATAGATGAGTAACAGACACATGAAAATGAATCACCATTTTTATAGAGACAGTGAATCAAAGCCAAATTTATAATTTCTCTTTCTCAATTAACAAAGGTTTTTTTTCTATGTTCTCTAGTATACCAGGGGCACAGCCATGCTCAGTCAACAGTTCCTGAAACTTCAAGGTCATCTTGGATATTCTGCTCACCAACATTAAATCTATTATCTATTTACACGTACAAGAACTTCATTTTACCCTCCACTTCTTTTTTTTTTTCTTTTTTTTTTTTATTAGTTTCTGCTTTATAACAAAGTGAATCAGTCATACATATACATCTGTTCCCACATCCCCTCCCTCATGCATCTCCCTCCCTCCCACCCTCCCCATCCCACCCCTCCAGGCGGTCACAAAGCACCGAGCTGATCTCCCTGTGCTCTGCGGCTGCTTCCCACTATCTATCTACCTTACGTTTGGTAGTGTATATATGTCCATGCCTCTCTTTCCCTTTGTCACAGCTTCCCCTTCCCCTTCCCCATATCCTCAAGTCCATTCTCAAGTAGGTCTGTGTCTTTATTCCCGTTTTACCCCTAGGTTCTTCATGACATTTTTTTTTTTTAATTCCATATATATGTGTTAGCATACGGTATTTGTCTTTCTCTTTCTGACTTACTTCACTCTGTATGACAGACTCTAGGTCTATCCACCTCATTACAAATAGCTCAGTTTCGTTTCTTTTTATGGCTGAGTAATATTCCATTGTATATATGTGCCACATCTTCTTTATCCATTCATCCGATGATGGACACTTAGGTTGTTTCCAGCTCCAGGCTATTGTGAATAGAGCTGCAATGAACATTTTGGTACATGTCTCTTTTTGAATTATGGTTTTCTCAGGGTATATGCCTAGTAGTGGGATTGCTGGGTCATATGGTAGTTCTATTTTTAGTTTTTTAAGGAACCTCCATACTGTTCTCCATAGTGGCTGTACCAATTCACATTCCCACCAGCAGTGCAAGAGTGTTCCCTTTTCTCCACACCCTCTCCAGCATTTATTGTTTCTAGATTTCTTGATGATGGCCATTCTGGCTGGTGTGAGATGATATCTCATTGTAGTTTTGATTTGCATTTCTCTAATGATTAATGATGTTGAGCATTCTTTCATGTGTTTGTTGGCAGTCTGTATATCTTCTTTGGAGAAATGCCTATTTAAGTCTTCTGCCCATTTTTGGATTGGGTTGTTTGTTTTTTTGCTATTGAGCTTCATGAGCTGTTTATAAATTTTGGAGATTAATCCCCTGTCAGTTGCTTCATTTGCAAATATTTTCTCCCATTCTGAGGGTTGTCTTTTGGTCTTGTTTATGGTTTCCTTTGCTGTGCAAAAGCTTTGAAGTTTCATTAGGTCCCATTTGTTTATCTTTGTTTTTATTTCCATTTCTCTAGGAGGTGGGTCCAAAAGGATCTTGCTGTGATTTATGTCATAGAGTGTTCTACCTATGTTTTCCTCTAAGAGTTTGATAGTTTCTGGCCTTATATTTAGGTCTTTAATCCATTTTGAGCTTATTTTTGTGTATGGTGTTAGGGAATGATCTAATCTCATACTTTTACATGTCCCTGTCCAGTTTTCCCAGCACCACTTATTGAAGAGGCTGTCCTTTCTCCACTGTACATTCCTGCCTCCTTTATCAAAGATAAGTTGGCCATATGTGCGTGGGTTTATCTCTGGGCTTTCTATCCTGATCCACTGATCTATCTTTCTGTTTTTATGCCAGTACCACACTGTCTTAATTACTGTAGCTTTGTAGTATAGTCTGAAGTCAGGCAGCCTGATTCCTCCAGCTCCGTTTTTCGTTCTCAAGATTGCTTTGGCTATTCGGGGTCTTTTGTTTTTCCAAACAAATTTTGAAATTTTTTGTTCTACTTCTGTGAAAAATGCCAGTGGTAGTTTGATAGGGATTGCATTGAATCTGTAGATTGCTTTGGGTAGTAGAGTCATTTTCACAATATTGATTCTTCCAATCCAGGAGCATGGTATATCTCTCCATCTATTTATATCATCTTTAATTTCTTTCATCAGTGTCTTATAATTTTCTGCATACAGGTCTTTTGTCTCCTTAGGTAGGTTTATTCCTAGATATTTTATTCTTTTTGTTGCAATGGTAAATGGGAGTGTTTTCTTGATTTCATTTTCAGATTTTTCATCATTAGTGTACAGGAATGCCAGAGATTTCTGTGCATTAATTTTGTATCCTGCTACTTTACCAAATTCATTGATTAACTCTATTAGTTTTTCGGTAGCATCTTTAGGATTCTCTATGTATAGTATCATGTCATCTGCAAACAGTGACAGCTTTACTTCTTCTTTTCCAATTTGGATTCCTTTTATTTCCTTTTCTTCTCTGATTGCTGTGGCTAAAACTTCCAAAACTATGTTGAATAAGAGTGGTGAGAGTGGGCAGCCTTGTCTTGTTCCTGATCTTAGTGGAAATGGTTTCAGTTTTTCACCATTGAGGACAATGTTGGCTGCGGGTTTGTCATATATGGCCTTTATTATGTTGAGGAAAGTTCCCTCTATGCCTACTTTCTGCAGGGTTTTTATCATAAATGGGTGTTGAATTTTGTCGAAAGCTTTCTCTGCATCTATTGAGATGATCATATGGTTTTTCTCCTTCAACTTGTTAATATGGTGTATCACATTGATTGATTTGCATATATTGAAGAATCTTTGCATTCCTGGAATAAACCCCACTTGATCATGGTGTATGATCCTTTTAATGTGCTGTTGGATTCTGTTTGCTAGTATTTTGTTGAGGATTTTTGCATCTATGTTCATCAGTGATATTGGCCTGTAGTTTTCTTTCTTTGTGACATCCTTGCCTGGTTTTGGTATCAAGGTGATGGTGGCCTCGTAGAATGAGTTTGGGAGCGTTCCTTCCTCTGATATTGTTTGGAAGAGTTTGAGAAGGATGGGTGTTAGCTCTTCTCTAAATGTTTGATAGAATTCGCCTGTGAAGCCATCTGGTCCTGGGCTTTTGTTTGATGGAAGATTTTTAATCACAGTTTCAATTTCAGTGCTTGTGATTGGTCTATTCATATTTTCTATTTCTTCCTGAGTCAGTCTTGGTAGGTTGTGCATTTCTAAGAATTTGTCCATTTCTTCCAGGTTGTCCATTTTATTGGCATAGAGTTGCTTATAGTAATCTCTCATGATCTTTTGTATTTCTGCAGTGTCAGTTGTTACTTCTCCTTTTTCATTTCTAATTCTACTGATTTGAGTCTTCTCCCTTCTTTTCTTGATGAGTCTGGCTAATGGTTTGTCAATTTTGTTTATCTTCTCAAAGAACCAGCTTTTAGTTTGGTTGATCTTTGCTATCGTTTCCTTCATTTCTTTTTCATTTATTTCTGATCTGATCTTTATGATTTCTTTTCTTCTGCTAACTTTGGGGGTTTTTTGTTCTTCTTTCTCTAATTGCTTTAGGTGCAGGGTCAGGTTGTTTACTCGAAATGTTTCCTGTTTCTTAAGGTGGGATTGTATTGCTATAAACTTCCCCCTTAGAACTGCTTTTGCTGCGTCCCATAGGTTTTGGGTCGTCGTGTCTCCATTGTCATTTGTTTCTAAGTATTTCTTAATTTCCTCTTTGATTTCTTCAGTGATCACTTCATTATTGAGTAGTGTATTGTTTAGCCTCCATGTGTTTGTATTTTTTACAGATCTTTTCCTGTAATTGATGTCTAGTCTCATAGCATTGTGGTCGGAAAAGATACTTGATACAATTTCAATTTTCTTAAATTTACCAAGGCTTGATTTGTGACCCAAGATATGATCTATCCTGGAGAATGTTCCATGAGCACTTGAGAAAAATGTGTATTCTGTTGTTTTTGGGTGGAATGTCCTATAAATATCAATTAAGTCCATCTTGTTTAATGTATCATTTAAAGCTTGTGTTTCCTTATTTATTTTCATTTTGGATGATCTGTCCATTGGTGAAAGTGGGGTGTTAAAGTCCCCTACTATGATTGTGTTACTGTCGATTTCCCCTTTTATGGCTGTTAGTATTTGCCTTATGTATTGAGGTGCTCCTATGTTGGGTGCATAAATATTTACAATTGTTATATCTTCTTCTTGGATCGATCCCTTTATCGTTATGTAGTGTCCTTCTTTGTCTCTTCTAATAGTCTTTATTTTAAAGTCTATTTTGTCTGATATAAGAATTGCTACTCCAGCTTTCTTTTGATTTCCATTTGCATGGAATATCTTTTTCCATCCCCTTACTTTCAATCTGTATGTGTCTCTAGGTCTGAAGTGGGTCTCTTGTAGACAGCATATATATGGGTCTTGTTTTTGTACCCATTCAGCCACTCTGTGTCTTTTGGTGGGAGCATTTAGTCCATTTACATTTAAGGTAATTATTGATATGTATGTTCCTATTCCCATTTCCTTAATGGCTTTGGGTTCATTATTGTAGGTATAGTCCTTCTGTTGTGTTTCTTGCCTAGAGAAGTTCCTTTAGCATTTGTTGTAAAGCTGGTTTGGTGGTGCTGAACTCTCTCAGCTTTTGCTTATCTGTAAAGGTTTTAATTTCTCCATCAAATCTGAATGAGATCCTTGCTGGGTAGAGTAATCTTGGTTGCAGGTTTCTCTCCTTCATCACTTTAATTATGTCCTGCCACTCCCTTCTGGCTTGTAGAGTTTCTGCTGAGAGATCAGCTGTTAACCTGATGGGGATTCCCTTGTGTGTTGTTGTTTTTCCCTTGCTGCTTTTAATATGATTTCTTTGTGTTTAATTTTTGACAGTTTGATTAATATGTGTCTTGGCGTATTTCTTCTTGGATTTATTCTGTATGGGACTCTCTGTGCCTCCTGGACTTGATTAACTATTTCCTTTCCCATATTAGGGAAGTTTTCAACTATAATCTCTTCAAATATTTTCTCAGTTCCTTTCTTTTTCTCTTCTTCTTCTGGAACCCCTATAATTCGAATGTTGGTGCGTTTAATGTTGTCCCAGAGGTCTCTGAGACTGTCCTCAGTTCTTTTCATTCTTTTTTCTTTATTTTTCTCTGCATCAGTTATTTCCACTATTTTATCTTCCATCTCACTTATCCGTTCTTCTGCCTCAGTTATTCTGCTATTGATCCCATCTAGAGTATTTTTCACTTCATTTATTGTGTTTTTAATCGATGCTTGATTCATCTTTAGTTCTTCTAGGTCCTTGTTAACTGTTTCTTGCATATTGTCTATTCTATTTCCAAGATTTTGGATCTGGGAAATAGAATCTTGGATCAGCTTTACTATCATTATTCTGAATTCTTTTTCAGGTAGACTGCCTATTACCTCTTCATTTGTTAGGTCTGGTAGGTTTTTATCTTGCTCCTTCACCTGCTGTGTGTTTTTCTGCTTTCTCATTTTGCTTATGTTACTGTGTTTGGGGTCTCCTTTTTGCAGGCTGCAGATTCGTAGTTCCCGTTGTTTTTGGTGTCTGTCCCCCGTGGCTAAGGTTGTTTCAGTAGGTTGTGTAGGCTTCCTGGTGGGGGGGACTAATGCCTGTGTTCTGGTGGTTGAAGCTCGATCTTGTCTTTCTGGTGGACAGGTCCACGTCTGGTGGTGTGTTTTGGGGTGCCTGTGGCCTTATTATGTTTTTAGGTATCCTCTCTGCTAATGGGTGGGGTTGTGTTCCTGCCTTGCTAGTTGCTTGGCATAGGGTGACCAGCACTGTAGCTTGCTGGTCGTTGACTGAAGCTGGGTGCTGGTGTTGAGATGGAGATCCCTGGGAGATTTTCGCTGCTTGATATTATGTGGAGCTGGGAGGTCTCTTGTGGACCCGTGTCCTGAAGTTGGCTCTCCCACTTCAGAGGCACAGCACTAACTCCTGGCTGCAGCACCAAGAGCCTTTCATCCACCCGGCCAGGTATGTGGGGAGTTTCTTGCCTTTTGGGGGGTCTGAGGTCCTCTGTCAGCGTTCAGTAGGTGTTCTGTTGGAGTTGTTCCACGTGTAGATGAATTTCTGATGTATCTGTGGGGAGGAAGGTGATCTCCGCGTCTTACTCTTCCGCCATCTTCCTCCGGCCCCCCCTACCCTCCACTTCTTGAATGAATTTTCTAGCCTATGCACGGATAGTTGGTACAGTCTACCAGGTGGTCTACTATTTTAATTTGGTCCCCAAAACCATTAGGCAGCATCAACAGGAGTTCATGCTCATCCTTAAATAAAATGTTCTTTCACATACTAATTTGGGGACTTATTCTGCTCTCTCTTCTTCTAATACATTTAGTTTTATTTTTACCTTTTAACTATTTAGTTTATCTGGTGCTTGTTTTTGTGGTCTGTGGAGGAAGCTACACCATCCCTTTTTATGAAAGAGAACTGGAGGGCATGTGTTCTGTTACCTGCCCTGAGTGAGTTGGGTCTACGTGACCAAAAGGGTCTAAAGTGAAAGGCTGAAGAGGGTTTGGGGCCAAAAGCCCCAACTCTGGGGAGACCCTACATGATGACAGGGTACTTTATAAGTTGAAGATGTCACAAGCAAGGAGGGAATAGAATCTTAGCTTCCTGGGAGCCTGGGAATCCTGTGGCGTCTGTGCCATCCAGGGGCCAGTTATAGGACACACAAGATTAGAGACACCCAGAGGCCCATCAGAGGGAAGAATTTCCTGCACGTCAGGGCCACCCAGCATGAGAGATAGAGGTGGGAGACACGGGATCTGCCCTGAGCTCACACTGCCCACCATCTGGAGTGACAGGAACATGCAGGACGTGAGGGAGTTGGAGGGAGTCTCTGAATTAGCCCAGGGCAGGGAAGATGAAACCTCACCAGTTATAGTAACAAAGAGAATTTAATATAAAAGCATTAACCAGTTATGTGTTTTTTATTGCTGCAAGAGCAAATTATCACTAATTTGGTCACTTCAGACAACACAAATGCATTCTCTTTCAGTTCTGTAGGTTAGAAATCCAACACGGCTCTCACTGGGCTGTGTTCCTTTCTGGAAGCTCTAGGAGAGAATCCATTTCTTTGCCTTTTCCAGTCTCTAGAGGCTCTCACATTCCCGTGCTCCAACCCTGCCATCTCCCGAGCCATTCCTCGGTGGTCACATCTCCCTCTGATTCTCTTCTGTCTCCCTCCTCAACTTCTAAGGACCCATAATTAGATTGAACCCACCCAGATAACCCAGGATCGGCTCCCCATTGCAAGGCCCTCAACTTAACCACATTTACAGGGTCCCTTCTGCCATGTAAGGTGACCTATTCTCAGCTTCCAGGGATTAGGTTGTGGACATCTTCGGAGGACAATTATTCTGCCTACCACACCCAGCAGCCGAAGAACTGAAAAGGCAAAAAAAAGAATGCTCTAACAGTTATATAAAGCAGCTTCCTCTCCCCAGGGCTGGAGGAAGAAATGGGGGAGGCTAAAGATACAAAAACATAGAAACTTGGAAGACGGGCCCTATGGGGAAGGAACCCAGAACTCTGAGAAGGGGGTGCCTCCCTCGGGCAGCAAGAAAAGAACTGCTGTCCCTCACAAGGTGGAGGAACCTATGTTTCTGATGCAGAAGCTATCACTGTGTGCTGGATTTGTAACTCCAGTCAGAAGGTTGTCTTAACAGGGAAAAAAGCCACACTCCACGGGGCTGTGGCCCTATATGCTCCTGATGAGATCTCTGGCCGCTCCTCTCCAGGCAAGGATAGTGCTTTAGGCTGTCCTTTTTAGGTTACAAAGGTGCCGTTTCAGCCAACACTGGCCCTACCACGTGCTTGAAACTAACCTGTGTTGTTTCATTTGGTGGACATTCCACACACCCAGGTAGCTGACCCTGCTGAATAATGCCTTGTGGAAATAGAGGTTTTAGGATGAGAACTACTTCTCCTTACTGTGAGGGATGCTGCCATTGGGGAAAGGCCACAGTTAGGACAGTGACATTGGGACTGGTGCCCAACAGGTGCCCTCCAGGCTCCCTGGCCCAGCCACATGGTGGCAGTAAAGCAGTTTAGAAGACAAGGGTGGACGGGGAAGGAGATCACCACACACCAACTAAAGAGCGGTGGACGCCAAGTGCTTAAAGAAAGCAACCAGCAGGCTGTACAGACTGCCTCCCGCTCAGGCCAACTGTCCTAAAGAGCTTTCCAATGACAGTGTGGGGGACTGAGATATGCAACCTGGAGCCTGGGGCAGAAGGAAGTTGACACGCAGCAAAGGCGACCCCTGCTGTTTTGAGTGGCAGTTGCCTGACAGTCACGGCTAGGCATACCCCATGTGAGGGCCAATTAACTTGGCTTCTAACTGGGCATAGGTGGACAACGAGAGACCAGCTCCACTTGTGTTGCTCCTCCCCGGCACATGTGTTATGGGATAAAGTGGGCCCTGCCCAGCAAGCACCTGTTATTAAATGAAACTGGTACATCCAAGAAAGAAGTAAACCAGCCATCAATGGACTCTCTCACCTGCATGAATGGGTGAACCTCCGGCATGGGGTCTTCAGTACACCAAGGTCCCAGAGGATGCCTGGGCCCGATGCACAGTCAGACCAGTTATATTAAACGGTCCACTGTGGCTGGGCAGCCACAGGAAAAAGCCAAAGCATGTAGAAAGGAAAAAATTCTGCCCGTGGACAGAGATGCAGACTGGTGCTTGTCCTGGAAGACATCCCCTGAACACATCTTGTTACATTTTCACCAACTTGCAGCCAGTAGCCAATGGACATCAGTGTAGCACCTGACAACTGAACAACCGGGATCGAATCCCAGCCCCTTAGGGACACTGTGGCAGCAGACTGCACAGGACCCAGGCACTCTGTCCATGACCCATGGAAAAGGATGCTTTGGCAATGAACATCATTGGAAGCGACACGCTGACCAATTCTGCATCACACAGGTAAAGACCACAGCCACCTGGATACATCATCACAAAGGGCATGGCAATCAAGCCATAGATCAAAGCCTGGCAATGCCAGCACCTGAGGCCAAGGAAGCCTGGCTAATGTGCCTGACTGGCAGCTCCACCAGCAAATGACAAAGGGAACTCTGGGGTGCATGGTCCAGTGTACTAGACCTGGCCAGTCCTGGCAAGTAGACTCTAGAAACCCTTTACCTTTGTCCCAGGGGTACCACTGGATGTTGACTACAGTGATACCCTTTCTGGGTACAACACAATTCCCACTTGCAGAGCAAATGCAGGCCACACCATTTGAGAACTCCTAAGTGTGCTGCTACATATTTGAACTCCCTGAACACATCCAGTCGGACAGTGATGCCACCCTCATGGTCACGAGTGCCAACAGCAGACAACTATCTGGCACTCATGGGACCTTTCACGTAATGACCCTTCTCCCGCTTCCCTTTTCCCCTCCTGTGCCCACCTTCAGCTCTGCTCTGCCACCCACAGGTCCCGTAGCCTGGTTTCCTGAAGGCAGTAGTGATGGTCTGGGACGAGGCTGCCAAAACATTCTGAGATGACAAGTCTGGGGCTTCCCTTAACTCGTGCCTATGCTTGCTGGATCAGGCAGTTGTGGACACTGCTGATAATGAGCATGA
This sequence comes from Hyperoodon ampullatus, assembly GCF_949752795.1. Taxonomy (NCBI): domain Eukaryota; kingdom Metazoa; phylum Chordata; class Mammalia; order Artiodactyla; family Ziphiidae; genus Hyperoodon; species Hyperoodon ampullatus. The sequence goes on along the minus strand of NC_136923.1, from coordinate 41,845,910 downwards.
GTATGAGGTGACAGCTCCTAAGGTGGTCCTGCCAGCATGGCCACCACGTTCTGGGATGCCCCACACAGGAATCTCCTAGGGATGAATCCAGCCAGTGTAAGAAATGGCGAGGACTTCTAAAAGGGTAAAAGACCCTGTACCGCAGGGACAGGTCATACATATACTGACCGTGCGGCCATGAAAGGATTGCTGCTCCATTGGTGGGGAAGGAGCACTTCGGACTCTCGAAGGTCAGAGACGTCGGGGAGGGGGGCATTAGCGACTTGGCTCTCACCTGCAGAACACCTGGCCCAGCCTGTCATCTCAGAATGCTTTGGCAACCTCGTCCCAAGACCATCACCACTGCCTTCGATCTAAGTCCTGGACACCCACTCTCGGGATACTTTGAACTGAGGACTATTGACTCGGGAGGCAGGATGACCTCCATCAAAATGACAAAATAAGATTAATTTTCTAGATGCTGATACCATCTCCCTTAGCGTCATCTTATTACTGCTGGTGCCCTGTGGTCTCCCTCTACTGTCAGAACAAGAGCAAAACCAAACTTCTCTGTGTGCTTCCTCCAGACCCTAGCTAGTGCTCTAAACTGAACTGATTGCTGGATCTGTCACCCGCCACCTGGTACTGCTGACGGGACCACCTCCCCCTCTCCCGGTCTCTTGCCAGCCCCCCTTGGATCTGAGGGGGCAGGCCTCATCCAGGGGCACATGCGGAGGTGGCTTTGGGAGAGACTTGCCCATCTCGAGGCACCTCCTGTGCACGTGGGGAGAGGGGAGGTGGCCCCAACTCCTGGGCTCCAGCTCACCCCCCAGGTGGAGCTTGGGCTCTGGAGTGAGGCTGTCTGGGTTCAGTCCCCATCCTGACCTAGACGCTCAGTCCTGTGTCTCTCCAGGAGCAGAACATATGTTCCTCCGCTCCAGGTCTCCTCCTCCTTCCTGGATGGCAGAACAATAGTGCCTAGCAACAACCTTCCTTACACACAGCGCAGAGGACCCAGTTAGGGGAAGGACTTGGCCGAGGTCATGGACAGATCAAGGCCTTGGCAGCCTGGTCCCCAACCCTGGTTCTTGCTCACAGTGAGACAAAAGCCAGAGCTCACTTCTGCACAACTCTTGACTAAGCCAACCAGGAAAGCCCTGACCTGCACTAGGACCCTGAGCTGACCTGAACCTGACCTTGACTCTCACTCTCACTTCAATCCTAACCCCTAACCCTAACCTGACACTGATCCTGACTCTGACCTTGACCCTAACCCTGAACTTATCCCTTCCCCAGTGCCCACAGGAGGGCAGTCCCTGCCATTCGCTGACCCCACAGTAAGCAGCCATCCCTCTGGGAGCCCCGACAGCTGAAGCCATGTGGCCCTCACTCAGGTCCCTGCTCGGGTTACACAGCATTGCTCCGACTGCTCTCTCACCCCCCACCCCGACTCCTTCCAGTATCTCTGGGGCTGCAGTAGGCAAGGGGCCGCCCAGACTGTGCACTAGCTCCCAGCACCCTCAGGGGTGGTCTGAATAAACAGAGACTTGGTAAGAACTCGGATCCAGCTCCCCCTTCTCTCGGCCTAGCAAGCACAGTGAGCCGTGTGCCTGGCGAACTGGGGGGAAGCAGGCACCCACCAGTCACACACCAGTAACGTGATGAGGCCGGGGAAGGGGCCCTGGAGGGGAGCAGGGAGACTCCTGCCCTGGGACACGGGGCTTCATGAGAGCTGGGCCTGCGAGGATGGAGCAGCCTGGGACCCACTGGCACTGGAGGAGGACATTTCTAGGGAACAGAACAAGGAGGCGCAGGAGCTGGGGAGCAGGAGGTGGCAGCAGATAGGTTTGACTGTTGAAGGGAAGTAAAGGGTGGGGGGGAAGCAGGGGTTGAGAGGTTGCATGAGAGACTGCAAGCAGGACCAGGGCTGCACTGGGGGAGAAAAGCAGGGGGCTGGGCCGTGTGACTCGGACACATCTGCTCACTGAGAGGCCATTTAATAACTCTCAGGTGTCTCTGCCTTTCTCAGCCCCAAGTCCAGGCCCTTGAGGGCAGGGCCACTGTGGCTCTTTGTAGCCTGTCAGAATGCCGTCAGTGAAAAGCATCTCCCTTGGCCTCTCTCCTCTCTAGCCCTGGTGATCATGAAGTCCTGATTGAGATTGATTGTGAAGAATTTTACCACTTCCTCACGATCACTGCTGAAAGCAGAATCCTCATCCTGGAGAAGAGATGGGGACCAGAAAGACCGAGGGCAGAGGCTGCTTTTGACATCAGCTGGATCACCCGAGGCATTAGAGTTCCTGGTTCCCAACCAGACTCACAGAGTGGACACCAGTGCTCTCACTGCAGCGAAGGGGCTCCTGCAGCAGCCGGGGGAGGCCATCACTGGAGCGGGGACTCGCCTGCCCGCAGGTGACCATCTCCATCAGCCTCCCCAGGCACCCACATGGCAGGTGGTTACCTGGCTCCAGGTATCTCTTCTGTAAATGAAGAACTGACCTCAGTTGTCAATCCGCTCACTAATTCGAAGGCCCCTGCTGGCTTTATGGTTGTGCTGAAAGGGTCTGACACAACAGCCTGAGCTGCCCCGGGAATCTCCTGAAGCCCTGTCCAGGGGCCCCAGTTCAGTAGGTGTTGGGGAGGCCCAGCAAGAGGATGGGTGAAAGGTCCTGGTGAATCTGCACTGCAGTGAGAATGCACTGATCCTGATGGAGCCGGGGAGTGTGCGGTGCTCTCTGGAGTGAGGCTGCAGCATCGCACCAACCCAGGGCTGCCCTTGGGCAAGGCTGTTGTCACTTGTTAAGGGACAAGAACTACCTGACAACTGCTGGAGAGTTGCCATAGTCCTGGGTGAGGTGCATGCCCACGGCAGCTTGGATATCCTTACCCTTCCTCAGTTCAACCCTCTTCCAGGGACTCTGCGGGGACACCACAGGAGTGTCTGGCAAAACCAGAGCCCAGGACCTTTCTCCACTCAAGCTGCCACATTTGGCGGAACAGCCAGGGAAAGCTCACCCCCACCCCTTCCTCTGGAGGCAGCAGTGCATGGAGGCAGCTCAGTCTCTCCATTCAATGCCCCACAATATCTCTGAGGGTCCTTGGATCACCCCCTGCTAAATCCTTGGGGATTCGGCCTTGGGCCCAGGCTTTCTTGGAGCCTCCCTCAGGGTTTTTTTATGGAAGGCACACCCAGAGCAAGATGTATGACCCAATTTGCTTACAGTCCAAGGCATGGGCCTGACAGCTAGGCCCAGCTTGTCCTCCAGGGCTACGCCCCTGCATAAACCCACCCTCTCCCCATGCTTTGCCCTTGGACCACTTCAGAACACAGTCACCCTGCCTACTGTCACACATCTCCTGTTAGGGCAGGGGGAGCCCCTGCAGGCCACCTGGCCCAAACTCCTCCATGTGGGGAGAAGAAACTGAGGCCCGGCAGGGATGAAGCTGCCCCAAGACCCAGTTCTGTGTTTTTTGGTTCCACACTAGAACCACTATTTAAATAAAAGTCCTCCCCTCCCAAAAGCAAAGGAGCTCCCAGTGCCTCCCTCCCCAACTCCTGTTGGGGTCCTAAGCCAGAGGCGCTTATCGGTCAGGGCATAGGCCAACCTCATGCCTCCGTTGTCCCTCTTGCACGCAGGCCCACAGAGGTCATAGGTGTGTAATTCCCTTGGCACCTGCTGGCAGTGAGGCACGCAAGGTGAGTTTCCTCCCCCGCCCCCAGCCTGCTCCAGCACGGCCATGATATGCGGACTGTAGTTCAGAGACCCCCAGGCCCATGCTCTCAATTGCATACCCAGCAAGGGGAAGGGCCTTGCCAGAGGCCACCCAGCAGGTCAGGGTGGAGCTGGAGCTGTTCCTGCCTTGTAGCCCTGAGAGGCCAGCTCTGCCCTGGGGCAGTCGGGAAGAAGGCAGGTCCACAGGAAACAACTCATGGGAAAAAAGCCCAATAAACGGAGCCGTCACTAGCAGCTTGGAGCCTCTGACCAGGAGAGGAGAAATGGAATGACACCACCCCAGACACAAGAACTTCAGTTACAGCCCAACAGACCAAAGTCAGACTTACGGAAGGACGCCAGAAGTCAGCAAGATGGATGGAAGGCCCTTTACAGACCATGTAGTCCACCATTTTACAGATGGTAACACTGAGGCCCAGAGAGGCTCAATAACTTGGAGGCAAGGTTGAGGCAAGGAGAGGCCAGGGGCTCCTTGCCCCCAGTCCATGAGCGGCTGCAAGTCAAGAAGGTCATCCGAGGCTGGCCTGGAGAGTGGCAGGGGGAGGGGAAGCCACCAGCTCTGGGGCCCCACCCACCACCCTCACCTTCCTCCCAGTCAGGACAGCAGCAGCATCTCCCTGCGAGAAATTAAACGCTCATCTCCCCCAAGAGCCACCTCCAGGGCTCATCCTGCCTTCTGTCCTGTGGGCCACAAGGGCCAGAGTGGGCCACGCTCACTCCACGGGAATTCCACGGCGGCCCCTCTCAGCTCTGCGGTTTGTCCAGGAGAAGCTGAGCTACCACAGCTCCCTGGAGTTATAGCGGCTGGGCAAGCGATGCAGCCTCATGTCCTCCTTCTGGATGTGCTCGTAACAGGACTGGCGGGAGAGAGACGAGGCTGAAGCCAGCTGGCCTGCCCGCTTCAGCCACATGCACAGGTTCTAGGGCCTGACACTGGGGTGTACCCACCTCCCGGGCCTGGACCACCGTGTCTCCAACTCAGCCCTCAGCCACAGTCTGCAAGGAAATGGGTCCTTCCCTCTCCTATTGTGCTCAGGGATGCAGCCTGGAACACACTCAGCCCTGGGGATCCGAGGGCCGGGATGCACTGTGCCCACCTACCCCCACCCAGCCCCTTTTAACAAGGGCAAGAGCAGTGGCTCTGTGAAGACCCTTCCCATGGAGACACACAGAAGCTGTCAATTTGAGCTCATCCCCGTGATGGTGTCTGGGGTGAAAGGGGTCTGCCCCAGTGGCCAGGGCATTTCTGCCTGGGCCCACCGCCTCTGTCCCTCACCTCCAGGGCCGTGAGCAAGAAGTCATACAGGCCTCCTGTGTGGATAGGGGCCATCATATCACGGATCAGGTGGATCTCGGCTCCCAGGTGCTGGATTCTGGAGAACCACCGCCACCACGAGAGGGAAAAGGGGACCTATCAGGGACAGGCATCCAGCAGCCGGGAAGGAGCTCTGGCCTGGGTGGCTGGACACCTGGGGTGTGGTCCCTGCTCTGAGTTTGGCACCCATAGGACCCTGGGTGGGCCTCTCTGGGCCTCAGCTTCCCCATGTGTACCAAAAAAGGCTGTGTCCATAAACCCCCATGTTCAAAGACTTTGGAGTATGTCTTGGTTGGGGGTAGGCAGGGTGGGAAGGGAACCTCCTGCAGCCCACCCCCAGCTGGGGCTCACTGGGCACGCGACACCACGTAGATGAGCAGCGGCAGCAGGTCGTCCATGGGCAGCTTGTGCTCCTGGCCGAGTACCCGCGACACAGTGGCCTCAATTTCCCCGTATGTCCTCTCCAGCACCTCCAGCTTCTCCCGGGGGTCCACCGTGGTGCTGCAGCAGGGTAGCTGGCTCCAGATCAAGGCCCTCAGGTTCAGTCCCAACCAGGGGCCCCAACACTCCTGCCACCCACGCCCACCCTCCCTGGGGTGTGGACTCACATCATCTTCTGCAGACATTCCGTGGCTGACAGGAAGCACTTGTCTCTGACCAGGGAGTATCTCTGCATGGTTGGGGGAGTGGGTTAGATGAGGCCGCAGCCCCCCAGCTCTGTCACCTCCTCTTTCCCAGGGTCAGGGCTGGCCCCTGAGCCCCTCACCACCCACCCCCTTCCCCATCACTGGCTTCAGCCCAGCTCTGCCCAGAGGGTTGAGTGACCCAGGGCAAGTCACAGAGCCACTGTAAGCCTCAGTTTACTCAACTGTAAAGTGGGATAAATGGTCTCCAGGAGGCTGGGAGGATCAAAATGGAAAAAGAAGATAAGAATCATAACAGTCAATGGTCACTGGGTGCCGCCCAGTTCTATGTCAATGGTTCTTGAGTCCAAGGGCTTGTTGAAACACAAATTCCAAGTTCAATCCCTGAGTTTCTGACTCAGTAGGTCTGGGATGGGTTCAAGAATCTGATTTTCTAACAGGCTCCCAGACAATGCTGATGCTGCCAATCCAGCAAACACACTTTGAGAACCAATGCCCCTTGTGTTTTGGCCCACATCACCCGACAACAATCACATGAGGTAGTACTAGTACTGCATCAGGGACTACTTCTACAGATGGGAAAACTGAGGCACGGAGATCAAGTATCTCACCCAAGGTCGTACAGCCAGTAAAAGGGTGGGACCTATGCTTGAACCTGGTCACTGTGGCTGTACACTCACCCACACGGGAAATCAGAACAGTGCAGAAAGGCTGCCATCTCCTCCCTCACCCGCCTATGCAGCTTCTGACCAGTGAGCATGAGACAGAGAGCTGCTCGGAAGCCTGGGCAAAGCTGGGGGCCCGGCTCAGGCTCAGGCCTCCCTCTCCTGGGCAGGTAATGGGCCCACACTCTCACCTGATTGGTCGTCAGCGTGAGGTCCTTGAGGGGCCACAGGTGCCTGAAATTAAAGCAAGATGGGAAGCTTTGCCAGGACCAGGGTGTGGGGTCTGAGGTCAGAGGGCAAATTCCCTGTACCTCCATGTCCCCCAGGAGGGCTGAGCAGGGGAAAGGGGCAGGGGATGCACAATGGCATCTGGGAACGCTTGTGTGAAGCCCAGGCAAGAGGAGGGCAGGAGAGATTCCCTGAGAGGGCAGCCCTCCATGCAGCCCCAAAACACGAGTGGGACTGGGACACAATGAGGAGACAGGGGGCAGTGCTGCAGGCCAGGGGACCCTCCTGGGCAAAGTCCTGGGGGTCAGGCCAGAGAGCTCAGTGGTGGAGACTGCTCCAGGGGCTCAGTGAGCTGGCCCAGGCTGGTGAGAAGTAGGGATGCCACGCAAGGCAAGTAGAGCCAATGGAGCAGGGAGGCCTGCATGGAGGAGGCGGCACTGAGGCAGCAGGAGGGGTGGGGAGGAGGGACTCTTGCAAAGCCATGGACAACCAGGTCTCTGGGCTGGTGCCTGGTCAGATACAGGAAACATTCACCACATCGGAAGGGGAAACAAGGTTTTTTGGCAGGAAGGGGAATGGGAAGCGCCATCACCTTGAGACAGAGGGAACCAGGTGTGGGAGGAGAGAGTACGTTCATGCCCTCAACACTGGTAGTATCAATGGATCAAAGGGGCATGGAGAGAAAGAACATTTTGATGACTGAGGGCGGAAGGGAGGCCCTGACCTACTTCCGGAACAGTCCTCAGTTTCCCCTTGAGGATCTCCCCTCTCCCACTCTCAGTCCAAGGGCTGGGAGCAGGTGACCTTGCCCCAGCCCCAGTGGTAGATATTGAGGCCAGCCTGACCAATTTGGGCCACAGCCAGCATTCAGGGGCACATTCAAGACCCCAGCCAAGCCAGGGAGGAACTTCAGAGGCTCTGCTGGAGCTGTTGGGAAGGAGACACCAGCTCCCTGTGGGGCCTGAGCTGGGAGAATATAAACCTCGAGTGGCTGGTACCATATTTGTCACCATACGGGGAAGCCAGAGAGCCCAACAGAGAAAGAGAGAAGTTGCTTCCTTTATCATGCAGCTGGACACCCAGATCCAGCCACACCTGAATCCAGCCACACCTTAGAACTTCATGGGTACACGAGCCAATTAACCTCCCCGGTTTTTTGCTGAAGACAATTTGGGTTTGTACCCTCTGCTACACAAGAACTCTGGCAAACGTGTCGTGGTGGGGAGGCTTACTTCTGTACGTCCAGGAACTCAAGCAGCTTGGTGTCGGGGAAGAGGCTAAGGTTGGCAATGCCCTGGCTGTAGAGGCTGTCCTCCCTCTCATGAAGAAGCAGGTAGAGAGTGAAGAGCTCCGAGTAGAAGCTGGGCAGGACAAGGGGTAGCACCAATCTGTGCACCTGCAGGTCCCTGAGTGAGAGCCACCAGGACAGGTCAGGGTCAGCAGGGTGGGCGTGGGGATCTACTTGGGCTGCCCCTCAAAGAGCCCACAGAACTCCTTGTCCCACCACAGTGTTCCTGCCTCCAGCCTCCTCCATCCCGGGGAAAACCCTTCCCAGCCTGTTCTCAGTCATTTCACAACCAGCTGTCATCTGTGACTACCTCACGCTCTCACTTGACTTTGAGAACCAATATGGCAGCTGAGGCAGAATTTTGATCCCCATTTGATTGAAAGCAAAACCAGGGCCTTGATAGACGAGTGACCTGCAACAAAGCTCTCAGCAGCCGTTCCAAGCTAGTCCAGTTCTGCCTCCTAGTTTTCTGCGCTTCCTAGGACTCAGGGGGAAGTTCTCCCTAATGTCTAACCCCATTTCCCATGCCTCCTGCAATGCAGTAACAGAAAGACCTCTCTGATCAGGATCTCTGGGCCTTGAATCTGAAGGCAAATTGTAAGGTTTGGCCTTGGAGGACTGGGGAGACAGATTTGATGACCCACTTAATTCCTGCTCTGTGTGACCTCAGGCTCAGCCCCTGCCAGGCCTCAGTTTCCACATCTGTGCACAGGGAGAAGGAGGTGCCTGAGGCAGCTGCTCACCCTCCATACACCCAAGAGATGAGGGTGGGATAACATGTTTAGAACAAAGATGGATCTGATGCACTGTGACGGTGCCCCTCCCCAGGTTGCTCAAGGAAGAGAGGTCATGGATCACTCTGATTCTTGAATGGTCAATGAACAATATTTGATCAATAGCATGAACCCTTAACATTTCCCAAGAAATACCCTTTTCCCCTGAAAGGAGGGCCCAGAAGCAAAGGTATAAGGACTCCCAGGACCTGAGCCTGGCTGCACCAGGGCAGAGAACCCCACAGACCTAATGGGGGCAGTCACCTTGTCTCTGCATCTTCATCTTCCTCTGGGGCCTGGCCCTTGCACTGTAAGGCAACCTGCAGCAGACCCCTGCAAACCAAAGGGAGGGGTGGCATGGCTGCCATCTCCCACAGAATGGGAGTCACCAAAGGCCAGGCAGGTGGGCTCCACCCCCAGAACCATGGAGCCTGAGGCCTGCAGAGCTCAGTGGCCCAAACCCCAGCAGTGAGGAGCTTGGGAGTACGGGATGTCTGCCTGAGTGTCCTGGAACCCAACAACAGAACTAACTGCAGCATCTAAAGTTTCAGTTTATAGTGTTTGATGAGGTCACAGCTCAGCTGGGACAGGACAGGAGGTGGTGTCTGAGCCCAGGTCAGGCTCAGCTTGCAGTGGGGTTAGAGTGCTCCTGGGGTCAGGGCTAGCCCAGGGCCTGGCTGGGGCTTGGACTCTGGCTGCAGTCAGGCCTTGCTATCACCTCCCCACCCTCTAACCCCTATGCTCACCAGCTGCATATTAACCAACCCACCCTCTGTTTTTTCTCGATCCAGACCCAAGGCAAAGGCACCCTTCCTACCCAGGGCACCAGGCAAAGCTGATGCTTGGAAAGGGCAGAGCTCCCCCCACCCCCCGCCCTGGGGTCACAAGGCAGTGGTTGTCCCCATGTGCCACCAAGCTCACCTGTAGGCGGCCCAGAGTTCCTGGGCGTGCTGCTTCACCTCTTCCTGCGCCAGCCCCTGCAGGTGCTTATTGGCCCCAATGCCCGAGTATGTGGCCTGGAAGGTCAGCATCAGAGTCCGGAGCAGCTTTCCCAGGGGATGCAGAGAGTTGTTCAGGGCCTCGGCAGGTGCAAAGGCAACAAAGAGATACTCAGCACCGTGGGCTGGAGCACAGCATGCCCACGCAAGACCCCGCTTCTTAGATGGGAGCATCGAGGCCCTCTCAGCAAGGGCCCACAGGCAGGCCTTCCCCTCTGGTCAGCACCCTCCCCTGGAGCCCTTACCTTCCTGAGGCACTGCTGCAGGGCCTCGGGCGCCCGGTGCTGCAGCAGCTCCTCCAGGATGTCCTCCATTCTGCCTGCGTGGTCCTCGGGGTGGGTCCTGGGGCACCACACACACACACATCTCTCACCCACGCCCAGGCCTGCCCTCTCTGGGAAGCCTTCCTCCCCTGGCCCACTCAGAGCCCACTGACCCCAACACTGAGCTCTGGATGCCCTATGGGTGCACACGCCCACGCATGCCTGGGCCTTACCTCTCACAGCACAGGTACTCCTGGGACTTGCGCAGCTCCCTTGAGCTCTGCACGTGGAAGCCCAGCAGGGCCTCCTGCAGGTCTCCAGGGCAGCCGGCTTGAACAAAGTCCTGGAAGGGGCCATAGATGCCCTGCCAGCGGCTCTCCACGGGGAAGACGCCCAGGCCCAGCTGCCTGCGATGGAGGCAGTGGGGGACATGGATAGGGATGGAGCCAAGCTGGGCAGGACCCTGTCCAGCCCTTGGAGAGGTGGGGGTATCCAGCCTGGCCCAGAGTCAGGGCCCAGGTTGGGTGGGTGGAGCGGGGGATGCAGAGCGGCCTGACCTCCAAGGCTCCAGGAGGAGAAACGAGAGGCAGAGAAGGGTCAGAGAGAATCTACTCCATGGTAGAGAAAAGAGACAGGGGCACACAGAGCACTGGAAAAGAAACAGAAAGATCTGGAGAGCTGAAGGCCAAGTCCAGAGAGTGGGGTCTTGGCCTAAGAGAGACCAGGGCCCAAATCCCAGGATTCCCCCGCCACGGGACCCCGCTCTCCCTCCTACCACACCTGGGTCCTTCCTGAGCTTGATCCTGTCTCAGCCAATAGGCTTAGGGGTCTGGCAGTGTGTGTGTCTGGTGCAGTGTCTAATGGAGCACTGCTCTCCCATGTCATGCTCATAGATTTTCCTACACCTGCACCTGACCCGGGCTCACACCCCTAGGGTTTGCCATCCACTTCTAGCTCCTGCTGTCAGGGAAAAGAAACATGCAGGGACAATGTGTCAAGTAATCAACATGTGAAATGCTGGCTGGCACCATTAGAACCACCACCCACACCTCAACAGACATAGTAAGAGTCACCACTTGAACCACGGTTTTCCAAGGAAGAACCCTGTCCCCATAGAGAAGAAGTCCATCCCCTTCTCAAATACCCCGTGATAGGGACAGTGATTCCACTTAGTAAGTTTCCTTCTTTACCCTGGCTGCCAGGGAACTCAGATCCAGGCTAATGCTTGATTATAAGGCCTATCTGCACCTCCCTTTCTTGTAAGCTCAACTGACACTTTAATTTTCTATCTTATTCTTGTTTGTTTTGTTTCATAAACTGTCTTGTACCCTTCCTAGAAAAAAAGCAGGGTCTAAGCAAAGCCTACACATAGTATTTTTCTCCAGTTCTGTGGCATGTGGAGTTACCGTCACATAGCCCTTAATTCCAAGAGTCTCTGACAAGGGTTATGTGACCTGAGCTCTCTGAACTCTCCAAAGAGCTAAGAGGAGGTACAGAAAAGCCGTTCTAATGAGACCTGAGCCTTTAGGGTAGAAACATAGACACACACAGACACACCCCCCAGAAAGGCTTCAGAATACACAGGCCAGAGGGTCAGTCTCTCACCTCTTGCAGGTACTGCCTGGATCTGGAGGGAGGGCAGCTGTGTCCAGCACACCCTGGGTATGCAGTCCTCTCCCTGCCCCACTGACAAAAGAGCCCTCCAGGGTGAAGCCATTAGGGAAGGTGAACTTGCCCTGGAAGCCAGGAGACAGATGCAGGGATGTCTGTCCAGCTGCCCCTCCATCCCATCATGACAGGCCTCATGCCTGTCCATCCCGGGTCACAGAGAATAGAAACTGATGGATGGCCTTCCCACCATCCATTCAATCTGCCCCACCCCAAGGGGCTCATAATCCTCGACCCCTGCAGGAGCCCCTGCCTGTGCCCGCCACCAAAGGGCTCATATCTGAGGCAGGAAACGGCGAGGGAGACAGAGAAGGGACTCACAGGTCAGAGTGGGGAGGACCACCACTGGGTCCAGAAGTAAGCAGAGGCCTCGGGAGGACATGAGGTATTACCGGCCTTGAGGAGGGGCAATTCCTTGCTGCATGGGACTGTTCCATTCACAGCATTCCTAGTCTCCATCCACTAGATGCCATAGTACCCGCCAGTCAAATAGCCCCCACATTTCCAAAGGCCCCAGCAGGGATACAACTGCCTTCTGCGAGGTCAGCTCAGGCAGAAACATACTGAAGGACAATGCCTCCAGGGGCACCTGCCCAAGGCACTGATGGTGGTGGTGGAGGGGGTGGATCCCTATCTTGGGGGCCAGGAGGGGACACAGCCAGGAGACCACCAGCACCCTCTGCACCCAAGGCAAGCCTACCTATCCCCTCTTGACTCACACCTGATCAAATCACACCTCCACAGCAGGGAATGGTCACTGTACCCACCCCCTAGATGTAGTGGAGATGGGAGAGGCCCTCCCTTACCTGCTCTACCTACCCTCAGCCCTGGATCCAAGCAGGGAGATTACAGACCCCAGTCAAGGTCTCAGCAGGGAATGGAGTAAGGTCTCAGTGGCTCTCACCTTTCCTACGAAGGTCAGGTCCCTGGTGAAGGTGCCCTCATACAAGGAGTCATGTTCAGTGAGAAGGATCCCTGGGCCCTAGGGAAGGAAGCGGGGAGGGTAGGAGCAGTGGGTTAGGAAGGGCCAGAAGACTGGCGGTGGGGAGGGGAGGTGGGCAGTGACCCATGGGCAGAAGGGTCCTGAGCCCTGCCATACCTCCCAGGACTGTGCCTAGGTGGGATGCCAGCCCCTGGCCTTCTGAGCACTGAGCACAAGGCCCATGGACCTCGACCCTGGGTTACCTTGACCGACATACTGGGACCTGGCTCCTCCCCTCCAGCAGCCTCTCTCAAGAAGCCTCCTGGGGGACCCTTCCTTCCCACCTACAGCTCAGGAAGTACTGGGCTTTTCCTGAACCATCCCCACTTCCCTGTCACTGACCCCGGGGACAGTGGAGCTGATCAGGCTCCTGTGCTGCATTGGCTGCCCGGAAGCTCAGAACCAAATGGGATACAATTCGTGTTCTACTTATTTCTGAATCTATTTTATGTGCCTATTCTTACCTTTTCTTCCTCCTTCAATCCTTTCCAGGACAAAGTGTAGATAAACAAACAAGCCACAATATCAGTAACAGCCATCAGGCCAGAGCCTCACTATGTGCCAAGCACCTGGCAGGGTGTGGGTGAGGCAGAAGGTGAGGGCTATGCCCGGGCGTGGGAGACCTGGGCTTGAGCCTCAGTTCTGACACTCAACAGAATGCGACAGTGGGCAGGTTCTCTGACCTCTCTGAGCCTCACATTTGTCACTTTTACACTAGGGACAATAACATGACCCCAGGGCTACTGGGAGGATCCCACGAGATCATGTTGGGAGGCTTGGCCCAGAGCTTAGACACCCAGTTAGGGGTCTATAAACATGGGTAGTAGAGGCTGCTGGCATCCTCATTACTATGCACTTCGTTGTTGCTATTTTAGTGAGTCATTACGATAAGTAGTTCACCTGAGCTGCTGATGGGAAAACTGAGGCTGGGAGGGGCAGGGACTTGGCCAAGGCCAGGGTAGGTAGGTGGCAGAACTGGGTTCCTGCCCAGGTTCTGGCTCCCTCTAGCAAGTCGGAACCCCGCTTCCTGCCCCATCCACCCCTGACCAGTCTCAGTTCAGCTCTGGAGCCCCCCAGAGCAGGGAAACGGTAGCTCAGGACACACGTGGGTCACTGCACTCACCACCATCTTGTGTGCCTGGAAGGTCCCCTGGTAGCAGACACCCGCCTGGGTGACCATGACCCCTGGGCCATGGCGCTGGTCAGCCTGCCACATGCCAATATAGCGTTCACCCCTGGGGGAGGAGAGAGTAGGGCCAGAGTTGGATCAGAATTGTTCCCATGCACCTTCTGTGTGTTCTGCTGGCATGGGACCGGGGTGGGGGGCAGGGGTCAGATAAGGAGCAATGAGATGGCCTGAATCCACTCAAGTCAGACATAGGGCAGGTGAGGTGAGGACCTGCAAGAGGAACGAGGGTGGAGGAGGAAGGGAGCCTGCCTGGGGGAGGGCATCCTGGCAGGCTTCCCGGGAGAGGTGGCAGGAAGGACAGATGGAGTAAGGATGCCATTTAACATATGCAAAGCCATTGAGGTAGCAGTGTACGACAGATACATGGGGATGTTCAGTGGTCTAAAAGGCTAGGGGGTACACAGGTGGCATAGCAGGCATGAGGTCAGAGGAGCAGGCAAGGCCTCAAATGTCAGGCCAAGGACACTGGGCTCTGTTTCAGCCCAGAGAGCCTGGAAGGGCTGTGATCCTTTGATAGGACCAGATCAGAGGGTCAGAAACTCCTCTCTGAAAGCGTAGGGAGGGGCCAGAGTGGGGGGGCACCTGCAGTCAAGGTCGGGGTCCCTCATCCTGAGCCTCAGCAACAACCGAGGGAGTGGAAAGCAAGTGAGGGGCCTCAGAGAGACTCTGGGGGACAGACAGAATGGACCCAGTGATGACAGGGACCCCGTGCCCTGAGGCATTTGGTCTGTGAGGGCCCTCTCTGCCCCTCAATCCTGGTGCGGGCTGCCGAGCACTCACCTGTCGCCGTCCTCCTCAATGCCATAGCCACTCCTCCGGCCCCTTTCCCAGTGGCCCGTGTACCTATAGGGCTGAGGGGTCTGCGGGGTGCTCTCAAGGACCCCAAATCCATGCCGCAGGCCTTCCTGAAAGTAGCCCTTGTACACCTCGCTGGTGCTGTACCTGCGGAGGGTCACCAATGGCTGGCCCTGCCTCCCAGAGGACGAGCCTGTCCCACGAGCCTGTCCTACCATCAGGCCAAGGGTCACTTACTCACAGATGCCATAGCCGCACATGCTGCCTTCCCGCCAGTGGCACTTGTAACAGTCAAACTTATCCTCGGAGGCCTGGGGCACCAGGCGGATGCCAAAGCTGTCAGTGTGGGTGGGCAGGGAGGGAAGTCAGCACTGGAGCCACAGCCCTGGCCCAAGACACCTGTCACACCCCCTCCATGCCCAGGAGTGTCCCTGCTCTTCCAAGGGGCCTTCTCAGATGATGGGGAGAATCTGAGAGGTGCTGAGCCCCATCTTGTTCCCAAGGGCCCCTCAGGACACCCCATCTCCACCCCAACCCCCATGCACTCTGGGAGGGCCTTCTGGCCCTGGACCACTCCCTCCATGACCTGCCCCCCTCCTCAGGCCTAGTTTCCCCTTTAGGACAATGAGTGGAGCTGGACCACATGGCCTCCAAGTTTCTGCTTGAGGTTTGGGAATGTAGGATGGGGCCAGGCTGGTGACAGTGGAGAGGGGTGGAAACCACTCCCTGCCTGCCCACCACACAGTCCCGTGTCAGCCCCAGCCTTACCCATGCTCCAGGCCCTGGCAGAAATCCCCCACATGATTCCGCCCGTCTGGCCACTTCAGGGTTCCCCTGTAACACAGTCAAGGTCCACGGGCATCAGGTCCATGGGCATCAGACCCACCAGACCTTCAACACACACAAGACCCCCAGCCAGCCTCCGCTGCAGACTCTCTCCGAGGCCTCGATCCCCCTTGGACTGGACTCTGCCCCAACTCGGTCTTCTTCTCAGAGCTTTATGACCCCACATGGGCTCTCAGCCCTTCTCTACTCCTGGCACAATGGCCCCAGCAGCCTCACAGAGTACGCTCCACACCCAGCAGGGAGAGCTCTGGAAGCATCCAGGTTGCCTTTTTCCCTTGACCAACAAGAAGCTCAGAGCTAACCTTCAAGCTCAAGCCAAGTGCTAGTCAGTGGGGTTTCTACCATCCTTGTCTCCTCTTCTGACACAGCATTGTTTTTTCTGTGTTTTTGTTCATAAGCTTCCTCAAGCCCTTTCCGGAAGCAGGCAGGGTATCAGAAACAAGTGGAATGCTTGCAAGCGTAAACTTGGCGAGTCCTTTCTGCTTTCTGGGCCTTGGTTTTGCCAGCTGTAGCACAAGTTGGGGCCATGTTCTTCAAAAGCCTATCTGCCTGTGGGGTCGTGTCGACCTGCAACTGAGGCCAGGTTCACCCTAGAACCTGCCCTAAGGCCTGGGGAAAGTCATGCCAGTCTCTGGGCCTCAGCTTCTGCACCTATCACCTAAAGGGGGTGATAACACTCCCCCAGAGCATTCTTGTAAGGACTGATGAAGACAGAATGTCTGCAAAACATTTCTACCACCACCAGACAATGCTATGTAGACACGAAAGTTTTCTTCCACCCGCCTGAGAACAGAATGGTAACCGTGGGCCCTGCAGGTCGGCTTCCTGATGTCTGCCCCACACTCGGTAGCCTCACTGTCATCAAGACTGTATCTGGCACAAACCTACAGTGGGCCAGGTCCTATCCAAGAGGACTTAAGAGAGACTCTGGGGGACAAACAGAATTCACCACAGGGGGTAACAGCCTTTGGTTCATGCCCCGAGGCAATTAGGTCCATATGGGTCCTGTCTGCCCCTCAGGCTCCCAGGAGGATCCCTGCCTTGCTTGGCCCAGAGCCTCGGTCACTCACTTGCCATGGGGCCTGCCCCAGTACCACTCGCCCTCATAGGTGGCCTGGCTGAAGCGGCCCTCCGCACGGAAGGTGTATGCTCCACAGCGGCAGGTGGGGGGTTCAGAAGGCTCCAGGCCCGCCCCCAGCACCGGGAAGTCCTTCTTCCCACGCAAGGTCTGGCACACAGCCTGGGTGACCTTCCACTGCCAGACCACCTGCGGGGGGACAGGGAAACACAGGACAGGCCACTGCTGCTGGAGGCAGCCCCTCTAGGAAGCCTCCTGGGGCGGCATCAGGTATCACCCTACCCACACCCCACTCTTATCACTTGTGGGGACCTCCAACAGCTCCTGTACTGCTCCCTGGGGCATCATCCAGACCTGAATACTTGTTTGCAGCTTCGGGCCTGCCCAGAGAGGCCAAACAGAACCTTCAAACAGGCCCCAACTCTGGCTTCACAGAGAAAAACACCTGTTCTCTTCGGCATTCTGAGGCCTGAGCCCAGGCTGACCCCTGACTCACTCTGACCATGACTCCAGAGGCTTGACGTTCCCAACGAGCCTCCAGGGTTGTATACTTGTGCCCTCCCCTTACCTTCCTGTCGCCTTCCCTCACTCCCCTGACCCCACTCCCCGAATTCACAGTCCGCCCACACTCACCCGGCCCTGCGGGTCCTTGGAGCACAAGGAGAACTCTTCCTCAGGAGTGAGGAGGTGAAACATGCACCTAGACAGATGGAGTTGATGAGTAGGCTCCAGCTCTGTCCAGGAGGGTGCTGAGGGCGGGCCCAAGTCAGAGCCCTGGGGTGGGCAGGTTACATGGGGTAGAGGGAGGGAAGGCCTGGGGTGTCACTGGATGGGGGTGCTCACCCGTCCTGCCCAGGTTCCACCCACACCAGCTTCAGATCAAAGGTGTGGACACTGTGGCCCTGGAAGAAGAGGGGGAACAGGTGGGCAAGACGCTCACCTATTCTCTGGTCTGGCCTTGCTCCCAAGCAGCAGCTCGCTGGCACACCGCTGGGTGTCCCCAGCATGCTCAGTGCGGTACGCCCAGCACTGAGTCCCACACCACCCCTGCCGGCTCCCCATCTCCAGGGCAGCTCCTCCACCTCCCTTCCCACCCGAGGGCCTGGCCACAAACCCAGGACCAGCCTCCCGCACCCCTACATTCTGCTCCATCAGGGCCCTCAGAGGGGTCTTCTGGAAATGCAGCGTGGATCTTGTTAGCCCCTGCTGGAAACCTCCCTAAGGTCCCTACGGCTGAGCCTGACACCTGAGATCACACAGACCACTCCCCTCCACTGCCCGGGCCTCCTCCAGTTTGCCACAAATTCTCCTCAGCCTGAACCTTTGCATGTGCTGTTCCTTCTACTTGGAATGTCATCCCTGCTCTGAGAGACAGACCAAACCTCCCTTCCTCTGGAAGATTTTGCAGAGTGACCTTTCGCCTGGCAACAGACACAGGTGGAAGCGGCACCAGGCCCAGGCCTGAAGGGGAGGAGGAGTGTGCCAGACATGGGTCAGGACAAGAGAGGGTCCAGCACAGACAACAGGACGTGCCAAGGTCCCGAGGTGGGAAAGGGCTCAGCACCTTTTAGCGACAGTAACTTGTCAGTGCACCTGGAGCACAGAGGGTGAAATCGGGAGTGGAGGGAAACTCAAACTGAATCTAAACCCCAAAACCAGGCTTCAGGAGACACAGGTTTGGACGGGCAAGTAGCATCCCTTCTAGGCCTCAGCCTCCCTATCTGCAGGGGAGTTCCAGGCTGACACTCTAGGGGGATAGAGAAGACAGTGCTCTGGCTATCACAAGGGCAATACAAGTTCGGGGGAACTAGGCACAGCCAAGGTTATGGGCCACATAACAAATCCCAAACCCTAGTACTGGCTCCCTCCTGACTTCTGTAATGCCGAGAGCCCGGGCACTGCTGCTACATGGAACTCCTCTCTAGAAGCCTTGCATGTGCCCTGAATGGTTCACGCAGCCCTCCTCAGCCACTATGGGCCACCTATGACCGTTGTCTGAGGTTCCTCTCCTATTGGAGGAAGAGAACTAGGAGTTGTCTGCCATCTGCAGAAGGACAAACTGACAACTGTCCCACTTTACAGATAAGGAAACTGAGGTGAAGACATTCAACAGGGATACCAGCTGTGGAGAGTTGAGACTGGAAGAGCCCTTCTCCATAGCCCACACTCCTTCAGGGACGGCTCCACCTGCTGCCCCCACCCTAGCACTCTGCCTTTCCGCCCCCATCACCTCCCCAGGCCCAAGTTCTTGCTCCCAGCCACATGTCTCTTTCCTACTCCTTTTTTCAACCAGCCCCCAGACCCCCACTGTGACCCCAAGACCTCTGGCCAGCCCCACCCTACCTGTAGCAGGACAAGGGCATCATCAAAGAGCAGCACACGCTCTGCCCTCAGCGGGGTGACCGTCACAGGTATGTCCTGGCTGTCTTGCAAGAGCCGGTGAGCGGGGGTACAGAGCACATCCTGGTGAGGCGAGGAGGGAGGTGCAAGGCTCAGGGACCTCTGTCCTGGATGCTGCTGGCCAGTCCACTGCCCGCCTCTGCCCCAGGCACCTCCCCCAACACTCTGAGCATCTCCTGGAGGCTCCCAGGTCAGTGATGGGCACTGGGGCTCCAAGGTGGGGGGGTTCGTTCCTGGCTATACCCAGCAGAACAGCACAACTTCTCTTGAAGCCTTACTTTGTCCTCCTCCACCCCATCTCAGGCCACGGCCCCAGCCAAGCCCCCATCAACTCTCACCCAGGGTTCTACAATCCCTGCCTCTCTCTGGCAATTCCTGTCCCCTTCACTTGTCCTCCTAATTCTCTGCTGCACTGGGCCCCAAGCCTGTCACGCCCTGTCAGAGCACAGGGGACTTTCCCTCCTGCAGGGGCAATACAGGCAGTGACTCGGGGGTGCAATCATTCAGTGACATCCCAGGAGAGAGGGTCGGTTCTGCTGACCACTCTTCCCCAGAGCCAGAAGCTCACATCCCAGCCCAGGAGGTGCTCAGCAAATGGGCGAGGATGGCTGGACAGGGGAACATCACAGACACCTGCTTTAGCCACTGCCCCCCAACCCAGGTGGGGAAGCTGAGGCATGGAGCATGCAGCAGGCAGCTCAAGCTACCCAACGGGCCCCTGCCGGACGGCAACCCCTTCCTTCACTGCCCCTCAGGCCTCGAACTCACCCGCAGCCGACTGCTCAGAGTGTGCCAGAGGGCCTGCGTGGCCATGGCCTGGTCCAGCTCCTGCCTCATGAAGGACTGCAAGTTCCCAAAGACGGTGGCTGCGTGCACCAACAGCTCCCGGGTGGGGTGACGCTGCAGGGGGACAGAGCAGCTGGGGTGGGGTATTATCAGAATCCTCTCCCAGCCTGTGATGACTGCCCCAGCCCTGGCCTGGCCCCAGCAGGTCAGGAGGTCTGGGTCTAAGTTTTCCCTTTTCTCCCTGCCGGCCCCTCCTCTGGTAGTAGGAGGATGCTTCCAGGGGATTTAGGACCATTCGATGACTCCCCCAGCTGGGGCTGGGCCATGTGTCCTCACACCCAGTACATGATTCTACATCTGTTCTCTGGGTCTCTGCTGGCTCCACCAGGGCAGGGCCATGTACCTCAGATACCCCAGGGCAAGGACATGTCCCTTCAAACCCCCCAGAACAAGACCATGTCCCCAAGGCATGGCCAGGTCCTTCTCAAACCAGGGTTCCTGAGTAGGCAGGTTCCCTGAGCCAGAGGCCCATTTCTCCCATCCCTCCGCTTCCCCATGGGAGACAGGCCTGATAACCAGCAATTGCCCCCCACTCCCCATCACCCCTGCTACCTACCTCCCCGACAGTGTCCCCGAGGCTCAGCAGGAGGAGCACGCACTGCTGCACATGATGGGCGAGTGGCTGGCGGAGAGCCTGGACCAGCACTGTGCCCACCGAGCCCTCTGAGCTCATGCCCGACAGGAGCTGCCGCAGCGCCTTCCGCTGGCCCTGCCAGTACTCGCTGAGTGGAGGGAGGGCCGCACATCCCTTCACTCTCTCCTCTGTTCCCACACCTGCCACCATTGCCCCCTTGCCCTGGCTAATCCCCCAGATCCCAGGACCAGTCCCAGACCCCAAACCTCTCTCCCATCAGAAAAACAGTGGCTGAGTGACCCTCTTGGAGATTTGGTAGCAGTATCTCAGAGATTAAAGCCCACCCTGAGTAGCAATTAGGAATGCTTCCTCACCCCAGGGTCACTCCTGTTAGTTGGTATATGGATTCTGCTCACAGCCTCACTAGGCTTCCCTCCCTCTCTTCAGTGTGGATCAGCGTGTAATTGCTAGAGCCAGGATTGCTCAGGATGAGTCCCGGGCTGTGACACTCACTGCTCTGGGGACGAGGCTTCCCCAAGCCCTCCCTCCCAGACACCCCCAACTCAGAGGCCCACTGCAGCACTCCGTGCTCACCTCCTCCTCTTTACTGCCTTCTGAAAGGCCTGCACTGCCACGCAGCTTGTGTAGGACTTGATGTACCTGTAGGTAGCACAGGGGACACCCAGCAAGCCCAACCCTCAGCTCCAGACCCAAACCCCTGCCCTTCTGGTGTCCCCAGATCCCACCCACTGAGTGGCTGCAGCCCTGAGGGCCTGGCTCTGGGCACTGGTTACCTTGAGTCTTAACTGACCCAAGTAGACAATTCTAACTCAAAGTCTCTTTTCCCTGGGAGGCCACCAGGCTCAGATCTGGGGTGCCTGAGCCTGCCACCAGGCTAACTCCCAAACCCAGGGCTGAACCCAGACCTTTGCCAAAGCCCTGACCCAGGTGAGTCCCAGTGCCAGCCCCAGCCCCGCCTCGGCTATCTTACTCCACGTGGACTTGCAGGACACGCTCAGCGCTGTGCAGCAGCAGCAGGGATTCCAGACTGATGGAGTCTGGGTGGCGCAGCCTCTCCTGCAGTGAGTGCAGGCTTTCCTCCGTCACCCCCCACAGCTGCTGGGAGCTCCTGTGCAGCTGCTGCAGGAGCTGTAGGCACTCTCTGCCCCAGGGATCTGAGGGCTCTGGAGCTGGGGCAGGAGCACAAGCACACTGTGAGGGGAACAGGGCCGCTCCGCCTTCCAGGCAGCACGCAGAGGCCCTGGGTGGTCACCCGAGGGGCAGCAGCACCCCTAGCCCTGGAGCTGCAGCTAGGGTCCCACATCCCTGGGGTCCTTGGGACAGAACTGGAAGCCCATGTGCCCCCTTGAGCTCAGCAAGGGATGGGCAGGCTACAGCAGTGGGCAGCACCCTTGTGGATTCAACAGGGGCACGTGTCCACCTCCTCACTAAACAGGGACAGCACTGATGACCTAGGGCCACCAAGTACAAGAATTCCCCCTGAGTTTCAGAGCTTCCTCAGGTCCAGAATGTGGAGTCCATAGGGTCCTGTAGTCTCCTGCCATTCACAGATGCACCAACACAGCCCCCAAGAGGAAGGCACCTGCCCAAGGTCATTTTGTAAACCGGGCAGCCTGCCTTCCAGTCATGCCCTGGGTGAAAGCAAGATGAGAATTCAGGCAGAGAATCCAGGCCTGTGCCCTGGGAGAGATGGAACATCGTCTCCATTCACAGCAGGTCTGGGCTAGAATGGGGTTCACAGCCTGGTTCCCTGGGGTCCCTTTGAGAAGGAAGCAGCCAGCAACTGGGGGTGAGGGCCCTGGATCCATCCGAAGACACCCACACCAAATGTCACCGCTCCCATTTGCAGCTGAGAAAGCTGTAGCTCAGAAGGTCCAACAAGGGAGGACTCCTGTCCCTAGGACGGTTCCTGCAGCCCCCACCCTCCCCTCAACTCACCGGCCTCCAGAAGGGGCTGGAGGACAAAGCTGTTGATGCGTGCGAGTGTGGCTGAGAAGACCTCCTCCAGCCGCAGCAGGGCTGCCTCCTCAGGGCTGCACATGGCCAGGGTGCCAGACTCAGGGCCTGAGAACCAAGCACAGATTAGAGCGAATAGCAGCCATGGGAGCAGGGTGCCCTCTCAGGCCATATGCCCAAAAGCAAGGCCCATGACCACCCTACCTCAGAACTGAGCAAGGAGCCCATGTCACCCCAAAGGGGAGTTTCTGAATTGGCCAGTGACCCCTGCTCATGCTCCACTTGGGCCCAGCTGAGGGGAGCCTGAAGGAGTGGGAAAGAGGGCTCAGAACTGCCAAGGGAAGCATCTATTTTTTACCAAAAAGGCAGATGCTCCTTAAGCCCTCTGACCTGCTCATTCCTCTGCTCAAACACCCACCATGGCTCTCAAGGGCTCAGAGTAACATCTAGTAGTGCTCCGACCTAGCCCTCTCTCCACTGACTCTCTGGAAACAAGGACATACTCTCGGAGGAGCACAGCCTTTATCTCAAGGCCATGGCTCAGGACCCCCTGTCACCCAATAGGGCTATGTAGGAGAGGTCTGGGGGAAGTGGGAAATTTCCTGCTGGAGCCATGAAGGATGGGCAAGAAATAAAGAGGCAGAGAGGAGGACAAGGCATGCAGGTGGGGGAACCATGAGAGCAAAGGCTCATGGGCATGAAGGCCCAGGCTCTGCAGATGGCCCACCAAGAGCTGCCTAAGTGGCTAACAGAGGAGCCATGGAGCGCCTCAGAGTGGGGGAGTGATGGGATTCAAAGTCAGACTTGGGGACACGGACTTGGTGACAGTTTCAGAGGAGATGATTCCAAGCCATGAGAGGGTGAGGTGAGTGTGGGCAGGAGCCAGACACTTCATGGCCCCCTGCAACCTGCAGGACAGGTTCTACTCCAGGCGTGGGGGCCATGGGGGTGGGCAGGTCTTTGGACCTCCTGCCCTGGAAAGCGGGACCCTCCAAGAAAGCAGGATCACCTGAGAACGCAGCCTCCTGACTGGAGGGAGGGGGAGCAAGGGGCCTGGGTTCAAACCCACCCCCATAGCCAGGCTGCATCCTCCAATCAGACACAGCCCTCTCCTACCAGACCTGGCAAAGGAGGTCATCTGCCCAGATTACGTGACTGTACATCTCAGGGTTGAGAATTAGAGAGTCTTTTAACCCCAGACCCTCAGACTCAGCCTCTCTCCGACTGTGACACTCTGAGGCTCTGAGTTGGTTGACCTGGGTGGGGCTGTAGACATAATATGAGGTGATACAGACAGACCCAAAGGACCAAATGGGAAGGGGTCTCATCCCTCCCCACCCAACCCCAAAGACACCAGAGGGCATTCCAGGCCCCTGACAGAGACTACAATTCCCAGGGAACTGGCTCTGGGGCAGAGTGAGATGAGTACCTCAGAACTCTGGCCAAGGGCCCAGGCCCAGGCATTCCTGCCCCACCTTTCCTGCTGTTGTTGCTTCAGGAGGGCGAGGCCTTGGGAGGGAGAAGCAGGAAGGAGAAATGGCTGGACACCCAACTGCAGCCTTCTCTTTCTGCTGGCCCCCTGCAGCAGCCCCAGCCCCCTGTGGAGGACTGGGGGAGGGTTGCTCCAAGTCAGCTCAGACATACCAGGACAACACAGCCAAGGAGTCAGGGGTACAGCAAGTGCGGCCTGGGCCCATCTGACCCTCACCCGTATCTCCAGAAACTGGTGGAATGGAAAGACCCTTTGGGAAGTGACCTTTCCACCCTCAGCTGGCAGTCTGTCGGGATCTGAGCTGAGAGGTGAGGACACCAGCTAAAGATGGAGGGGGGGAGGGTGCAGCCAGGATGGGAGGTACAGACTAGGAACCAGATCAGGGTGAGCTGGGGACCTGCAGCAGATAACTCACTGTTGCGAGGCCTTGCACATCAGATCCCCGACACTTACCTGGGGCCCACCCCAACCAATGCCACACCCAGGGCGCTGCCATCCCCCTTAGGTTTCCTCCCCTTGCCCCCATGGGGCTGGCAGAAGCTCCCCTACCCTGGACCCCTGGCTCACACCTCAGCAGCTCCCACAGGACCCCCTCCTGACCTCTGCCCAGCTATTCGGCCCTGGCCATGCCCCAGCTTATCCAGAGCCCTGCTCTTCTCTGGGCTTCAATCACCTCCTCTGTGAAATGGAGGTCTGACTAAATCACAGCTTTTCAAACTATTTTAGTCCTCCCTAGAAAGGATAAACCGGTGGAGGGGAGCTCCTCTGGGTATGGGGACCTGCTCTTCAGTCTCCCTTATCTCTCAGTGCAGCCTGGGGCCCCTAAGGATGAGTCTTACCGACACAAACTGGCAACACTACTCTGGGACCCTTCTAGGTCTGTGGCCCCAAAAGGATCTCTAACCCTAGGAAACCGAGTCACACTGCCCAGAGGAAAGGCCAGAGGTTAAACATGGCTGGTGAGACGGTGGGTGGGGAGGAGACTGCAGCTGAGGCTAGAGAGTGGTCCCGAGAGCCTCTGCTCCCAGGCTAGGGAGTTCTGGGGCTTCATCCCGAAGGCAATGAGGGGAGTGTGAGGGCAGGGAGCAGGCCAGGCGTGAGTGTGCCTGAGTGTGTACACTGGCAAGAGAGGAGGAAGAGGTGCTGAACCTAACACCACAGGCACCCGGCAGGAGTCTCCCCTTTCAAACCCCAGTCCCACCTCCAACCCACTCCTCTCTGGTTAAGGGCATGGCCTCCTTACCCTCTCACTCCATCCAGCTGTAAGGTTCCTTAGTAGCAGACTGCACATGATGTACTTATGTGGAAACAGGCCCAGAAAGGAATGGGAGGGCCCAGGGACACTAACTGTAGAGCATGTACAGGGCTCAGACCCAGGCCTCTGGCTCCCAGTCCCACCAAGCTCACCTGAAAGGCTGGGCGACTCACCTTAGGGCACACAGCAAGTACCTAGGCTTCCCAGGCAGCCTTCATGTTCACCATGGGGCGGGGTGAGGACAGACTGGCTAGTCTTGGCGTGTCCAGGTGAGTCAGCTGCCAGTCCCCGTGGTAATCTAACCAGCAGCCAGACCTTCGCTCTCTCTTTCTCTCTTTCTCTCTCTCTCTCTCTCTCTCTCTCTCTCTCTCTCTCTCTCTCTCTCTCGCATTCTTGATCTCTGTCCATGCTGGTCCCCTCTCTCCCTTGCCTCCTCCAAGGCCTGGCCCCTCAGGCCCCTGGGCCACACCCTGTCATGGTACTCACTCTGTTAGTTCCTGGTCTGGACAGGCAAGGAAGTGCTGCTTGCTGTGGAGGCTTTTTCCTGGGCTGCCTTGGAACCCCCTTTGATCATCCAGCAAACTCAGTGGTAGGCAGAGGAGGGAGGAGCTGCCCAAGGGAGGGGGCGCTGAACTGTCACAGCTGACGGGTCCCAGCCTCCACCTGGGCCTCTCCCCCCACCCTACCCCCACAACCTTCCTCTGCCCTTCCGTGGCTTCAGGCTTCTTGTCCTAGACCCCATCCCCCACCCCCCACCTTCCCAATCTCTCTGGTCGCTTTTTTCACAGCTTTCCTTCCTCTTCCTGGCCAGGTACACGCAGTCACTGGAATTTCCCAAACATGGGATCCAGTTCCCACCACCAGGCATTTGCCCACGCCGTTCTCACTGCAAGCAACACTAGCCGGCGTCACCTCCTCCTGGCAGTCTCTCAGGCTGGGTGAGGCCCCGCGGGGTAGCCCCACAGCCCAGGCCAAGCCCCCTGGGCACTGCCCACGTGTGTCTGCCCTCGTGTCAGGCACGGGCCCAGGGAGGCTGTCCTGTGGTGACAGGATGACCAAGGGGCAGGGAGGACGAAGCTGAACCCCGCTGGGAGGGAGGGACCTTCGGACAAACTCGGACGGCCCGGGTGTGAGTGCTGCCGGGGACCGAGGAGTCGTGGAGGGGCGGCGCGCGGCGGCCCGAGGGGGAGCGGAGACTAAAGTCCCACCTGGAGCGAGGAGGGGCGGGGAGCAGAAGGGCTCTACCCCAGATGCGCGACCTCCACCCCTCCCTTACCTGTGCGGCGCAGGAGCTCACGCCGGGAAAGCCGCCGCGGTCGCTCTCTCGTGGACGCCCGCCCCACGTCGGCCCCGCCCCCGAAGGCCACTCCACCCCCCCCACCCCCCCCAGTCCCCGCCTCGCCTCAGGGTACCGCTCCGAGTCGAGGGCGGGGACCTGCCTGGAAGTAGGCGGGGCTTGGCGTCCATCTGCCTCGCGCACTAGGGCTCTCCTGAAGTCTCAATCTGCTGTCTTCCAGGGTCTGAAGCCTCCTGGGACACAGTGGGGGGGGGGGGGGGGGGGAGAAGGAGGAGAGGAGGTGGGAGCTTGACCCGCCCCTCGCTCCCCTCAACACGCACACGCACACGCTCTTGCTCACGCCCAGGAGAGCCGGGGTGTGTCTAGGAAGCAGTCTTGGTTTCCTCGTCCCGGCGGGGTCTTTTCCAATCCCCCTCACCTCCCCTCCCCTCCGCCCTCATTCTGACTCCCTGCGGGCCTAGGTGCAGCCCGGTGACCTTCCTCCGCCCGCACCAGTCACAGGGGCCGGCACGAGAGGAGCACCAGGTGGGTTCGTGAAATCTGTGGCCGATAGTAGGGTAAACCGAGGCTGCCCCCGGTGGGCAGGGTGTCCGTGGCCAGCGGCCACTCCTGAATGACCTTGGGGAAGTCCCCTGCCCGCACTCCTGAGTCTCAACATGGCTCGGTAGAGCGTGAAGCCAGCGGTTGTCTGCGCGCCAGGGCCTGCGACCTTGGAAAGGGTGGCGGGGAAGCGTTGTTCCAGCGGACCTCCCGGCAGGGGGAGGGCCCACGGTTCAAGCCTGTAACAAAGGAGTCTGCTGTCTGCCTCCGGTTCTCCATTCACTTACCGAGGCACGCAGATTCCAGGGAATGACCCACATCACTGCCCCTTTCACGGCTGACAACACTGAGGCCGAGAGGCCCCATCCAGAGACAGGCAGTGGAAATGCAGAAAGGATGGCCCACCAATGCTCTACTCAAGTCTGAGCTGGTGGGAGGCATGCCCCGTCCTGCCAGGCTGAAGAGAGATCCCCAGTGGAGTGGAGTACATGGCGGGTTGCAAGCGTTCCTTCACAGATGAGCAGGGTCTTGGCGGGTTTGTGAGTGGCCTGGCACATTGTGGTGGGCAGGCAAGAGGTCTCTGGGCCTTGGGAGGAAGGGCCAAGGGCTGAAGAGTGGCCATAGCCACATGTGGAGAGAGCAAGGTGATCCAGGAGCGTATGGTCCCACCACTTGGCAACAAACAGGGCAGGCAGGCCAGGCCCTGAGCAGGAGGGATCTAATCTTGTGCTGGGTGTCTCTGGGCCAGCCCTTCCCCCTCTCTGGGCCTCAGTTTCCTTATCTGTACCTGTAGCTGAGGGAAGGCAGTGCTGCCTGGGCTCAAGCAGGAAGAGAAGCACCTTGTTGACTTCCTCCTCAGAGCCTAGATTTCCTGTTCAGCCACATCTAGGGGAATTGGAAGGCTGGGGGCTGGTCTTCCCTCACTCATTCCCCACTCACTGGGTAGCGTCACAGCCATTGCCAAGCCCAGTTTTACACCTGATAAATGGGGCAAGACCTGCCCAGCCTCTCTCCCAGCGTTGTTGGTAATTTGTAGTGCCCGGTAGTGCCCAAAAGACCCTTGGCCCCCTGCAGTACAGCCCAGGGCCCTTACAACCCCACCACAGATGTGCACACACCCACCTGCACCTCTCCTACACCCCCTGCACACATACATGACTCCACAGTCACGGGAATGTGGTGGTGTGTACACTTACCTGTGTCACACGGACCCATCTGCTATTGAACCCACTGGCAGGGCCTCCATATTGCATAACTTGGGTGGCAGCTCTGTACATGTGCACGTGTGCAGACTCACACACTGCTCCATGGAATGCGCACTGAGAGACCCAGGCATGCAGAGAGGCCAGTGCGGAGTGCATGTGTATTCCCACGTACTTGAGTGCCCTGGGACATAAACGCATGCTGATGAACACACAGGTCTCATCCAGGCCCAGCTCAGCCCCAGAGCTATTCTGGGCCAGGCCCGAGGCCAACAAGGTCAGAGACTGCCAGCTCCCAACAGGCCCCAGCCACTGTGTCACAGGCCTAGGCCACCCAGCCCCCACCCCCAGCCCAGGCTGAGTCCAAGATGCACTGGATCTCAGCCTGGCTCTGTGACTAGGGGGATCCTCGCTCCCTACCCCCCTGCTTCCCCAGAGCTGAACCTTGAGCTCTGGGGTTTCAGGCTCCAGAAGAGAATGTCCACATGGTCCCCTGGCCCCTGCCAAATGACTCTGCCCACAGCTTCCAACCCAGAGGCCCTGGAGCCTGGACTGGATCCCTACAGGAAACCCATAGGAGCTAAAAATAATACACAAGGGACAAACAGGATTCTGCAGGCCAGCATTCATGCCACCATGCATGGAGGGAACACTATCTTCCAGGGAAGCCAGGCTGGAGAGCATGGGGGTCCAGAGCTCCGCCACCCCAGACCTGATGGGCCCAACTGGGAGTGGGGTGCAGGAATATATGGGGACCCTCATAAGAAGTAGAAACAGTACTGGACAGTGAGCAGAGCTCTGGGTTAGGAGCTGAAAACTGAGTTTGAGGCCCCAGTTCCTGAGTGACCTTAGGTAGGACACAACCCCTCTCTGGGCCTCAATTCTTTACAAGTAAATGGGGGGAGGAATAAAAAGGTGGAAAAGGCTTTAGCTTCCAGGATGTCCCTCTCACTATGGTGTTTAACACTGGAAAACTGGAAACATGCAAATATTCGAGAATAAGGAATTGATTGAACAAAGTATAGTTGGGTTTTATACAATGTAATTTCACACTGCCTTTAACAACAGTGACAGCAATAATCATAACGACTTGCATTTACTGAAGGCTTGTAATGTGCAGGTGCCATGATACTGTAGTTATACCCATTTTAGAGATGAGGGATTGAAGCTTGGAGAGGTTCAGTAGCCCACTGAGAGCTCACAGCTGTCAATGTGACCATGACCCATAAGTCTTCACTTTCAGCTTTAATAACTTCAGAAGTTATAAAGTATAAAAGTACAAATTTACAAGA
Organism: Hyperoodon ampullatus; assembly: GCF_949752795.1. Classification (NCBI taxonomy): domain Eukaryota; kingdom Metazoa; phylum Chordata; class Mammalia; order Artiodactyla; family Ziphiidae; genus Hyperoodon; species Hyperoodon ampullatus. The sequence continues at coordinate 41,816,590 of NC_136923.1, read as the reverse complement.
AACGTAATTTGAAAGTTTCATTCCTTATATTTTCTTTATGCTAATTTCATCGTGAATTTTGGATAACTTTAATTTTTTTCTGTCAAGTTTTGCCATCTTCAAAGGGCAAAAAAGGAAATTTAAATAATTAAACTTTCAAATGGTGTCTCTTGTAAGTTTGCAGCTTTATACTTCTGAGGTTATTAAAGCTTAAAACTGCACTAAGCCTTTTGGGCCATCTTGTTATTTTAAGTCAGTTTGACTCCAAAGCCTGCATGACAGTATTGACACTGTGTTTGGGGCATGTGGGGATCTAGGATGTTGTTCTGGGAAAAAGGTATATGATAAATAGCATACAGTGAGATTTCAGCTGTGTTCAACAGCCTGCTGAGAGGTAAAGCCCACTTGGAGCAGAGGCCATATCAAGGGACACTGGGGACCCACATGATTGTATTCCCTTTCAGATTTCTTCACTGGGCTTTCCCTACCTTTTGGATGGAAAGAAGCAATGACACCCTCCCCTCCCGGGCTGAGCTGTCCCATCAAGGAGAGCCAGCTTGTACTCATCACTCCCATAATTGTTAGATCATATAATCCTCCCATCAGCCCTGTGATGAGAGTCTTGCCCTCTCCATTCCATAGATGAGGACATCAAAGCAGAGAGGAGTAATGGTTTACTCAAGGCCACTGTCAGGCTCACTAACCTCAGCCCAGTCCAGCCAAGGCTTCTCTGACCCCATTGTCCCAAGGGTGACCTCCCTGGCTGGTCAGTGTGGCTTTCATAACAGATGGCTTGAAGAAATGGTGGGCAGAGAGCTGCAGCAAGTGATTTGGGCTTCAGTGAAATTCTTGTTTGCCTGACGAGGGCAAGCCTGGGGAGTGTGGGGTGGCCCAGCCCACCCAGTCCCCAGACTTTTCTACCCACTGTCAAGGGTCTTCTCGATGGACCAGCTGTCCTTTGCCAGTGGTTTTCTCATTTTCCTGCCTGCCCTGTCATCTCCTAGCCCTGACGCCTGTAGGTATCCACAGCTGGCCCTCTGCTCTCTGCTGCAGCCTGCCTTGGTCCTTTTGCCCATCTATGGCACCGCCAGGCAGGAGCCGCAAAAGACTCTAGATCTACAGGGTCCCCAGTTCTGAGGGGAGGCCCAAGGCCCAAAGCACCCCAGCCTGCACAGGTCTCCACTGGTGCCCTTGGTGATGAGGAATGCAGGGGTCCAACACCTGGGCTGCTTCTCAGATTAATAATAATGGAAGGAAGGAAGGAAAGGAGAGAGGGGGAGGATGGATCAGAGGAGTCTCCCTATTGCAGGCCTCCCCACTCCTCTTCCAAAGTCCTCCCCAGGTCTCCACAGCTCCTCCGAGCCTCCCTCCCTCAGTCCCTGGGTTGTCAAGGCTCACTCTGAGGTCAGGACCAGAGTGCAGTGTGGGCCAGGTTCAGTGTGAGGTCAGGGTCATGGCTCAGACTGGAGTGAGAGTCAGAGCTCAGGCTGGGGCAGAGGCTGAGGATCAATCAGAAACAGAACATGGTCCTCCAGCCCTTCCAGGGGGAGCCCACCCTGTCCTGTGGGGTCACAGATGCTGGCTCCTTCAGGAACCTTCCATCACACCCGCAGCTGGCTACTGTGACCATGCCATCCCCTGTTCCCCCTCTCCCTCCCCCCTGATCCGGTGTCCAGGGTGACCAGAGCTGCCTCTGGGCAGGAAGCCAGCCCAGAAAGCCCAGGACATCCCCGAGCAGCTGTCACCATGGCAACCTGCCTGCCATGCCATTCCCAACCCCCCCAATCCGGTCCACTACAGTTTTTCAAATTCAGAACGTCAGAATGGGAAGGGCCTCCTAGATCAGCAGATTCCAGCCCCTCCCTTTTGTCCCAAATGAATAAACTGAGGCCGGAGTGGGGAAGGGAAGGTGGGACCTGTTGTTCAAGGACCTGACCCCAGCCTGTCCTCCCTCCCACCCACTCCCGGCCCTATGTCGGTCTCGGTCGGGTTAGGGGAGTGCGGAGTCTGGAGTGTGATCTCCGGAGAGGGGCGGGCCCTCCACCCAGAGTGGTGCGGGAGCGGGCAGCACAGGAACCAGACACCGACAATGAATAAATGATGCCCACTCGCAGCCTGCCTGCGACCAGATCGCCACCGCCGAGCGCCGGCTGGCCAGGGGGCAGTCACCGGGCCAAGGCGGCCCGGCAGGCATCCCTCGGCTCCCCTGACCTGCTGCCGAGCTGCGCGGAGCGCGCGAAGATGGCGGGTCAGCGGCTAGGCGCGGGGCCGCTCTGGGCGCTGGGCGGCGCCGCCCTGGGGGTTTGCCTCGCGGGGGTCGCCGGGCAGCTGGTGGAGGTGAGGCGGGGCGGCGCGGAGGGGCTCGGGGTGGCTGTCACCCTCCAGGCAGAGGGTTGGGGGCGCCTTTCTGACCAGGAGCTGGTTTTTCCCTTCCTCTTGCCCTAGAGGACCTCACTTAATGGGGAGACACAGCTCTATCCCAAGTGCTTCCAGGCTGTGGAGGAGACCCAGCCTCCAATCTTAGTGTCCTTGGTCGGATGGGAAGGCACAGCCTCTGATTTCAGGAACATTATTCTGACGGGGGAGACTCACCCTGACCTGAGGGATTCCCGGTCTGATTGGAGATACAGCCGGGCATCAGCGAGTGTCTGATGGGGGACACTCAGCCCCTATATTCTAATCTTTGGTCTAGTGAGGTCGAAGGTGGTGGGTGGGAGGCAGGAGGGTGAGGACACCCTTCCTAGAGCAGCCATGTGTTGAGTTAGACTCCATGCTGCACACTAGGCCCTGGAGGGGAGGGGCAAGCAGGGCAGGGCCCAAGGACTCAGGGTCTTAATTGCTCCTGGTGATAACTGGGAGCTAGCAAACGTTTCTGAGCGGGCAAGAGTCATGAGTCCCGGTTTGGAAGGAGAATAAATCAGAAGAGGGCACACAGTTGGGAGGACTGTAAGGGCTGCTAAGATTGCCCAGGAAGAGGTGAAGAGGATGGCTGGGGGGTTGGCCAGGAGCCTGGCTGGGCCAGGGAGGGAAGAGTGGGGGCCATCTGCAGGCCCCTCTGTACCCCATTCCTGCTGAGCCAGGAAGGGGAGTCAAAGAGGCTGACCAGACCCAAAATTCTGGAGCATTAGGCTGGAGGGAGAAGGCCCAAGAGGCAGGACAAGGGAGGAGTGGGGTCGGAGCCTTGTAGGCAGTGGCAGAGTGGAGACAGCAGGGAAACAGAAGTGTAAGAGACAGCCAAGCATCCAGGAGAGCCCTCAAGGGGCAGGTGCTGGGGGACAAGATGGGAGAGGGAGGACAGGGCCTTATCCGTGGGGTCTGAGGGGACACAGCCCTGAACTGGTGGGTCTGAGGTACATGGAGACAGAGCCCTGCACCCCCTGTTCCTGCTGCTGACCAGGGGGTGTGATCAGAAGGCTGGGCTGGAGTCAGATGTCAGCTCTAGTGTCCCTGTAAGGGGAGCCAGGCTGGCTTGAGCCCCATGGAGTGTACTTGGTCCCCTCACCAGCTGCCCTGAGGCCTCAGGCACAGAAACTGAGCTGGTCTGGGTGTAGGAGAAGCCTGAGCATGGGGGTCAACTCACTTCTGAGCCAAGGATTCTTCCCTCAGCCCCCAGGAAAACATCTTCTCCCAGCCCATCAAGGGAAACTGCATTTCAAGTCCATCTGCCTGCCATCTGCCTACAGCCTGAACGAGGGCCTGGCTGAGTCCAGGCGATCCAGGGAAGCACCAGAAAGATGTGCAGGGCTGGGGTCCATGACACCACCCACCCCACCCACAGGCATCACCCTCCATCAGCCTGTGAGGTTCTGATGGAGGCCAGGACTCCAAGCTTGCGTTCAGACCCCCAGCAGTGCCCACAAGGAGATGCCCGACTGTTACCTGTTTCCCTCTACCCAAGACCCCTATCAGGGTGTCTTGAACAAAGCTGGAACAAGAATGTGTAAGAAGTGAGCTCTTGGCTGCCCAGGCTCTGAATCTGAGATCTTTACCGTGGCCCTCAGAATCTTCCAGTTATACAACCCAACTAGGCCAACCCACTGAGCTTTAGTTTCAGGGAACCCTGCCACTGCCCAGACCTTGGCCCTGACTCTACAGATGGGTGCCCAACCATATGCATGTGTATCCAACCTCACGTGCTCTATACCCACAGTGCCCAGCCCTAACCCCATATGTGTGCCCCAACCCCACACACATGGGCCAGACCCCACAGACATGTGTCTGAGCCCGCAAATGGGTCCAGGGCCCTGGGATGATGCTAAGGAAGGATATCTTGTCAGTTTTACCACTCAGGTTGTGTAGAGAGCTTCCCAGAGACCACTGGAACCATCCCACTCAAGTTAACAGATGGAGAAACCGAGGCCTAGAGAAAAGAAGTCTCCTACCCCAGTCTGCCTTGGTTAAGAGAAAAAAGCCAGGAATCATATACCACTCCTGGGCACACAGATCCTCTGGGTTACCTGGGACAGGTTGCTGATCCTCTCCAAGTGTCCCCAATACATGCTGAAGGGTGGTGTCCATTGGATGAAGAAGTACCTGGCTTTTGGTAGGTGCCCCATCCATGCTTAGGGACCAGAGGAAAGACTGGACAGATGGTTGAGCTGTGGGTTGCTTTTCCTTCCCAGAGAGCTGGAAGAGACTCCTCATGTCTGTCCTTATTTGGTTAATCAGGGGACAAGGCACTGCACAGATGCCCCAGGATCCCCTCTCCCTCCAAGTACTAACCCCCATCCACACCCCTCAGCCAAACTTGGTGACAGAGATAGGGTCATATCCCTCTCAGCCCCACAGATCAGGGATAGGTCTTGCTCCCACCCACCAGAGCAGGGCCATGTCCCCTCAGACCCCCAGGACAGGGTGGTGTCCTACTGGGAAGGTGGGAAGTGGTGCGCTGTGCTCTGCTCACGATTGCTCCAGCCGTGCTTACAGCTTTTGGCCTCCAGGTGTCGCTACTGCATTTCAGACAAATTATCTAGACCCGTTTTGTGAGGATTCTGGCCCAGCCTTCTGGTCAGAGGCGGTGACTCAGGTAGGACAGGTGACTGCTGAGGCCACCTGGTGGGAGTCCTGGTCAAGTAACAGAGTCACGGGGCCCTGACTCCAGTTCCACACCGCACCCCACACTGGAGGTACATGTGAACAAAGTCCCACAGGACAGGACTCGCCTTGTCTCTGGCCTTGGTCCTGAGACCCCGTCTGCCTGTGTGGAGGAGCCCAGGGCTGGAGCAGGAGGAGAGAAGGAGCCTTGAACCTGATTGGAACAAGCCATCCACCTTTTCCCCTTGGGCTTTGGTTTCCTCAAGCATCAACCACCCTTGCACTCCAAGTTCCCAGCTCCATGGTTCTGGGGCCTTACCCTCTTCCCGTTCTAAATCTGGAACTTCCCAAGGTCTGAGGCATTGTTTATGAATGTCTAAGACACTTGATTCTAGGAGATTCTGAAATGTTTGGACTGAGTGATTGCTGAGACCTGGGCCTCTCTCGGCCCCGTCCCAGCCCCTGGCCTCTGCCTGGCTCATTCCACTCTCTCCTAACCCACAGCCCAGCACGGCCCCACCCAAGCCCAAGCCGCCCCCGCTGACCAAGGAGACGGTGGTGTTCTGGGATATGCGCCTGTGGCACGTGGTGGGCATCTTCTCGCTCTTCGTGTTGTCCATCAGTGAGTAGCTGCTCCCCCCATCACCGCCCCCTGCCAGTGCCACAACACAGTGGGAGCCCGGCACCACCTCATCACCCCCCACCCCCCCGCTCCACCCCCAGAGGCTCAGAGCAGCAATTCCGGGCAGTGCAGGCAGGCCAGGCGCCCACAGGAGGCCCGCTGTGGTTTCTGGCACCTCCTGATCCACACAAAGTCCCTGTGGAGGGCTGACAGGCTGGTGGTGACCTGAAGTATTCTGCCCGACCGGCGATGCAGCCACATGGCAATTATGGTAATTACAGGGGACTCCACTGAACCAGGACGAAGACGTGTCATTTTTCCCTATCGTTGGCCTCCTCATGCTTTTTCTGCAGTTTTGCCAGCTTAAAACACCCACACCCAGGGGCCCCAGCAAGGCCACCCTTGGCTGCAGCTCAGCCCAAAGGCTCCCCAGACGCCCAGCAAATGTGGCTCCCAGGCTGCAAACCCTGCATTGTCAAATACCACTTCCCTGGAATGACTCACACCCACCTCAGTCAAAAGCAGGAGACCCCTTCCTCTCTTGGACCTGGGAGTTGCTTGATGCGAAGTCACAACAGAAGCCGGTTTGGCATGCTCCCTTCAGTTGTCCTTCCAGAGTTGGGGTCTGGAGTTGGGGAAAAGGGGGCCGAGAAATGCCGACTGGATGGCAGAGGCCGCCAGGGTACAAAGCAGAGTCTGACAGAGGTTCCTACAGGCCAAAGGGAGGAGTGGGGCACAGGCAGTAAAGAGAAAGAAAACACACTCCCCCAGCAAAGGGTTCATGGAGGAGGGGTCCTCCAAGCTGCAGATCGGTAGGATGGATGAGTGGCTTTGTGTTAGGCAGCTGGAAAGGTATTACAGGCAGAGTGTACCTGAGTGTACCAGAGTGTGGGCAGAGGTGCAAGGAAATGGCCTCCACACAGGTCTCAGATAACCCCTATAAGACATTTACTGAGTGCCCCCGGGTCAGGGGCTAAAGGAGCATTTAAGTTCTAGCTGGAGCTATCCTGGGGGCAGGGCTGATCACAAGGGCCCATCCAGATGCGGAGGCTCCAGGGGAGACAAGGACCTCTAATTTGCATGTGCTTCTCCTGGCACCAGAAGTGCCCTTCCACGCCCCCATGTCTTCCCGGCTGGAGTGGGAGCAAGATCTGAGCAAGAGCCTGCATTTTGTTCCTAGCCAAGGCCAATGATCAGTCAGGCTTCTGAGTGGAGGCCCCACAGAAAAACAGCTGCGGCTGCAGCCCCAGCTCAGGCGTCCAGAGAGGAGAATAACCCCCAGTACCAAGAGGTAGGGTTGGGGGAGGTATCTGCCCTGCAGGGGCCACAGGAGCAATCCAGGGTGCAGGTCCAAGAAGCAGCTCTGGGGTACCCCAAGAAGCAGGGATAAGGGCACCATGGGGCCTCAAGGCACACAATGGTTTCTCCAGGGCTCTGCTTGGCCCTAGATGGTAGAAGTACCTGGGGCCACATAGGAAAGTTGCAGTGTCAGGCCCCAAAAGGCACTTGGACCTCAACCACACAGACTGACTTCCACTCCTAAACCCATTTCCTAGAGAAAGGTAAGGGATAGTCCCAAAGGCCTCTGAGCAATAGGTTAGCATTTGTTACCCTCTATGCAGGGCTCTAGGGAGTAGGAAACGCTATCTCCTGGGGAGGAAACATCTTTCCCACTTCCCTGTCTGCTTGGGCCTAGGTGGTACAGCTGTTTGTGGAGCATCACCCCCAGAACCTTGTGGAGAGAGCTGGAGTTGGATGGGGTACCTGTTCGGGGTCCCCTCCAGCCTGGGGACTCCTATCCCAAGCCCCTGCCTGGGCCTGGAACTCGATCCAAGGAATTTTCTCTCCTCTTTGAAGAGAAGCAAACAGGCCAGGCTGGGTGGGGCAGGCCTGGAGTGAGGGGCGGTGCTTGAGTCCTGCTCTGACTGCCAAAAGCTGTGGCTGAGCTCCCTTTAAAGCCCAGGCCTCCAGCCTTTGCAGAGAGCATGGGCATGGTCCTGAGGAGGCACCTGGTGGGGTAGCTGGAAGAGGTGGTCCAAGCCAGTAGGGTGGAGGTCCAACCTTGGACCTCTGGCATACAGGGGTCTGGAGAGGACCAGAACCCAGTTCTTTGGGTAAGAAAGGCAGACCTACTGCTGGGACCCTTGCACAACTAACCCGCCACCATGTGTTCCTGGATGCTGTTGACACCCCATCCATTTATTCAGGAGCCCAGTCCTGTCCTCAGCCACAAATGCTTTGAAACCATCTCATTCGTTTTCTTTCATTCTGTGAGTCTGGGGGAGACTCAGTGGGACCACAACATTGGCTGAAGGGGTTACACAACATGACCTCAAGGGGTGCTCCAGCCCAGGCCACATGGGTCTGATACACCTTCCCCAAAATAGGCCTGACTCGTCCTGCCTGGCCCTCCTGCCCCTAGGAGTCTGTCAGGAAGTTATGTCTGGTCATCTGATTTATAATAGGAAGCAGCTCCATCCCCTCCCCTGAGGCTGGGGCCAAGGTGGTCAGACTGTAGGGGCCTTAGAAAAATAAACTCAGTCCAGCCGGGTCCTGGCAGCCCTGCCCTGCCCATCCCTAGACAGGCCAGCTCCATGTCCTGGCCCAGCTTGCGTGGGCACAGCTGCCCTGAGCCAGAAAACCACTCCTGGAATAACTCTGTCTGAGGTGAACACGCCGGGGCAAGGTCTGTGCCCTCTTTCATGCTCTCACAGCCAGGAGCAGCCCTGGCTTGTCCTCAGGGAGGTTGAGGAGGATGCAGCCATGTCCTCCAGGGTCTGAGGTGCTCTCAGAAGCCTGGGGAGGAGAAACTAGGATGCACAGGAGCCCAGAGGTCTGAGTTAGAAGCACAGGACATCCTCCAGGAGGCTGTAGCTTGAGTCATGGTCCAGCCCACTGCCTGCCCTCCAGGACCTCTCAGTCTAGTCAGAAAGACCCCCCAGAACCAGGACTGGTAACACAATATACGGGGCCAGTGCAAAATGAAATTGTGAGCCCCTCTGTTCAAAAATTATTAAGAATTTCAAGAAAGTGACAGCAGAATAACAAACCAAGCACAAGGCCCTCCTGAAAGTGGGCCTACTATGTGAAGCCAGCCCGGCTCAGGAAAGATATTTTGAAAATCCCAGATCCCACAGGGGTTTTGTCAAAATGTGGAGCCTCCTGAGAGGGTCTCTTGGGTAGGACACACATAGGTAGACGGAGACAGGCCTGAAATTTGGGAACCATTCCTGGGGTGTCTGAGCTCTGGCTCTTGCCAAGCCTGCTCTGTCCTCCCCGTAGTTATCACTCTTTGCTGTGTCTTCAACTGCCGCGTGCCACGGACCCGGAAGGAGATTGAAGCCCGGTACCTACAGCGAAAGGCAGCCAAGATGTACACGGACAAACTAGAGACTGTGCCACCCCTCAATGAGCTCACAGAAATCCCTGGAGGTGAGCAGGCCTGGCCCCCAGCCCCGCCACCCTCTGACCCTGCCACGCTGGCCAGTTCCTCAATCCTGCCACCCAGAGTTGCCCTATTCCTCCCCTCCACCTGGTTCAGGGAGGGGATCCAGCCATGTTTCTGGAGACCAGAGCAAAGAAATGGGTCAGAGTGAGGCAGGGAAAACAAGGAGCTATTCTGCAGGTAGGAGAGGATTGGAAGGAAGAAGGAATGAAGGGCTGGACTGGGAGGCTGTGGTGCAGGCCCTAGGACCCTGTCTCACTCATGTTGCACCCTTTTTCCTCTGCTCCACAGACGATAAGAAGAAGAAGAAGAAGAAGGACAGTGTGGATACAGTGGCCATCAAGGTAGAGGAGGATGAGAAGAATGAGGCCAAGAAGAAGAAAGAAGAGAAATGAGGAGAGCTTCCTGGAGGTGGAGGCTGGGGCTAGCCGGCCCTGGGGCTCATAGTCCTGGCCAGAGTCCAGACATCTTAGACTCCAAGCTCATACATGGACCATAGAGGTTGCAGAACACCCTCTCCCTGCTCAGAGGGGGTTGCTGAGGCCCAGGACCCTGTCCTAGAGCCTACTGGGGCAAGGATATGACTGCACCAGGTGTGCTGCCTCCCAGCCTGGACTCCACTCCTTTCACGCCATCCACGTGGTCGCTCAGCAGAGGTGGTCTTGGGCCACTGTCCCTCTGTAGATCCAAAGTGGCCTCTACCCACCCAGACATGCCTCTGTCCCCTCTTCTGCCACGAACAGCAGTGGCTAAAGGGGTAATGGGATGTGGGTTTCCTTCTGGAAGGGGGTGGCTGACCTGGATGGGATAGATGTGAGGCCACACCAGGCTGGCCATGAGGAGGGAGAGGGTCACTGGGGGAAGCAGGGGCAGCAGAAGGTTCTCAGACTTAGCTGGATAGCAGCTAAGTGGTGAGGGGGCTGCCCCAAGCCTGGCAGGGGTTCTGGCCCAGGGCAGTGAGCAGAGGGAGACCAGAAGCGGAACCCCCAGCATAGCAGATACCAAGCTCTAAGCAATGGGTACACTTGTCTTACACGCTGTGATGCAGCTGAGGCTGCTGGAGGGCCTAGCATGAGGCCCATGGGCTCAGGGCTAGGGGCTGCAGGGGTGCAGAAGGCTGAGGCCAATGGGCCAGAGAGAGAAGGGCCCCATCTTGGGAATCCAGGGAAAATTTGAGGAGCCAAGGGGGACTTAGGGTATTTCTGCTGGCCCTTTCTAGGCTCAGCTGTGGTAGCAGGTGTCAGGGCCCCAGGAGATCACCGCAGGGGGCAGTTAGGGATTGAGGCAGCAACCAGCCTTCCACGTGCTGAATATAACAGCACAGAGCTTCCTCTTCCATTCTTAACAACGGTGCCTAAAAGAAGCACTGCTAGCCAGAAGGTGAAGGCTCAAACTTGACCTGGGGAGTGAATCCTTGGGGAGGGGAGATGCAGAGAGGGGTTTCTAGATGGCAGCAAACATCAACTGAGGTACTCAGACCTGGGCCTGGAGACTAAGGAGACACCGGAGATTTCCGAGCCAGGGGGAGCTGCTGGCAAAGCTCACGCTGCCTCTGCAGCCTGCAGAGATTTGTAAATAAAGCTGAGTGCCTTCTCATACCCGAGTGACCTGAGATGATCCCTCAGGATGCCCCATCCCTGGAGCATTTACGTGGAGGGTGATGCAGTGATCAGTGATAGGTGGTGTAGGCCAGGCTGACGTTCCCTCTCCTGACTTTTCTCCCAGTCTGAATTCGGATGAGCTGGAGGGAGAGGTGGTGGCCAAGAGGCAGAGGGTCAGCTGCAGCCAGTGGGGCCTAGCCCTGAGGCAGGGCAGCAGGACCAGGGAGGAAGCTGCCTGCTCTCCACTTGCCTCTGCTCCACACCCTGGGTTTCAATGAGTGGGTGCTTGGGACACAGAGGAGTCAAACCTGGATTCTGACCTGGACCTGGATCTGGACCATTATTACACAAGAGGGAACCAGGCTGACATGGGGGAAGGAGCATGGGGTCTTAGAGCCATGAGGGGGCAGAGAGATTACAGAAGGCCCTGCTATGGAAGCTGAGTACTCACTGCACCACCAAGTGGGAACCCTGACTCTGCCCTTGGGCTCCAGCCTATGGGCTTCTCATACATATGGCTATGGCAAAGATCATTCTACTCATACAAGCCAGAGCCCTCCTGTTGGCTGGGCAGCAGAAGCGCAGAGGAGCAGGGGCCACTATAAGTCAGAGAAGCAGCTGGTAATGCCTGGGGTAAGTCCAGGCCCGGGCTACATCTGCCCTGCCAGCTGCCTCCCTGACCTCTGACCTGGGCCTCCACTAGCCCTTTATGGACAGGCATGTCCGCTGATGGTGGGGATAATATCTGATCCCAGTGGGCATCTGCCCCACTCTCCAGACAGGGGACAGGGCTGGAAGGTCAAAGTCCACTACAGTGCTTCAGGGCATTAACAGGGTATGTTCTAGCCACCAGCCAGAAGATGGGTCAAAGTCAAGGAGAACACACTTACCTCCCCGGCCCAGACACAGCTGCACCCTTATGCCCAGCCTCACATTGTGTCCTGGCAGCTCCAGCTTCAGCCTGACCCTCCATCATCGGACCCCAATATCATCCCTACACACTCCCTCCACCTTCTGTGGGAGCCACCCTGAACCTTTGGATGGAGGCAGATCCTGGGGCTCTGTACTTTTCAGTATAAACTGCCTGGAGTCACCCATCCCTCCCCTGTCTGGTTCTCTCATCTCCCACTGGAGCAGGCCCAGGAAGGAGGAGGCATAGGGAAGAGAAACATTTAATTGAGCACCTAGTCTCTGCCCTGCCTTGTGGGGCTGTGAGAGCTGCACCCGTAGCATTCTAGGCACAGAGGGTGAGGAGGGGCCTGGGCAAGGGAGGGTGCGCCCAGAGACAACGGCACGAGTGTCAGAGGACAGCAAGGAGGTTGAGGGGCAGCAGGAGTGCCAGGAGCAGGGCCCTGGATGGGGCTGGCAGGTCTGCCCATTGAGGTGTTCCCACTGCTGGCAGGAGGAGATGTGTAGGTAGATGGGCAGGGCCTTGCTCTTCTTGCAGCCTGGGCCCCAGCTCACCATTCCCACCAGGTACCATATGCTCTCCACAGGACAGGCCAAGGGCTCACCACTTATCTCCTGTGGGGAGGGGTGGGGGAAACAAAAAAGGAGGCCAGATGTGGTCCAAGGGAGACTTAATACAGCTCAGGAAGAAGCAGGGTACCCTCACATCAGAACTTCCCTACAGCCCCTGAGTGTCACATAGCTGAGGGGTGCCCTTGAGGTCCTGACCCAGGAGACCTTCCTCAAAGGGCTCCACCTCCCATCTCTCTCGCCAGTTCTCCATCCCCCGTCTCTAACACCCACCCTCCATCTTCCCACTACTTCCCATTCTTCTCCCTCATCTCCAACCTCCATCCCCTCTCCCCATCTCTCTCACCCCAACCTTCATCTCTTTCCTCCCAATCTCCGTTCCTCATCAAATCTCCCCTCCCCCATCTTCCTATCTTCCCCCTCAGTCACCCCGGCTCATCCCCATCCCCTTCCTCACCTCCCCGCAGGTCCTGGCTTCCCTGTGCCCCCAGCCCCATTCCTGGCCAGGTGCCCTTGGAGGCAAGTGAGCAAGGGGGAGAGATGCTCACATAGCAAAACTGTTCCTGTTGACGTCCTTTGCACATATCATCTGGAAGTTGATGATCTGAATCAGAGAGGGGATTTTGGAGAACCTGTGGTAGAGGCTTTCACACTCCATGCTGTTCAGGATAGTGACTTCCTTCTCCTGGATGGTCCTGAACTGGGGCCACACACCTGTGGGACAGGGGCCCCCATTCAGTCTTGGTGGTTTCACTCCTGCCCACTGCCACCAGCTTTGTGTCCATCCTCCCTTTGTTCTTCGCCACTCCTCCAGCCTCTTCTCCTTGCCACACAGCAGCTCTGGAGATCTCTCCAGGCATAGGCCACCCACCACTCCAGCTGATGCTTCCCAAGGGCCCCTTGACATAGAGACCTTGGGAGCAGGCTACCCATGATCTGGCCTTGTTGGACCTGGTCTCACACCCTGCAGAGTACTATCCATTGAGTCCATTCTGATCTCAGCATCTTGGCTCTTGCATTCCTTCTATCCCCAAAGCCAGCAGGCCCATCTAAGGTCCAAATCCTGCCTTTTCTTCAAGCTTTCCCCAAAGGCCTCTTCCTTCTCTAAGCTTCCCTAGACTCCCCTCCATGGGTCTCAGGCACTCTTTACTCTCCTCCCTGCTCTCTCAATTGTGTCTCTGTCCCTAGTCTGAGCTCCTAGGGGACAGGTGACTTCCAACCATTCCCAGCTATTCCTCAGATAGGCCATGGCAGGCATGACAAAAAGCCACCCAACCCCAGGCTGGAGACCCTGTGGGTGCTTTCAGGCAAGCTGGCTCTATGAGGCCACAGGGAAGGGCGCCTCTCTTGTGGGAAAAGAATAGGGGTTCCCTGAAGGAAATGGACATTCCTAGGGCTCATAAGGAAATGGTCCCTTGGACGGCCCTGGGACAACACTCCTGCTCTTTGGGCTCCTAAATTGGGATGATGAGGGATTGAGGGCCACTCCTGGGGGAGGGAGCCATGAGTGGACCCTCAGTGACTCCCACCTTCTGGGTGAAGATTGCTCTTAGCCAGCCACATGGGATCTTCTGGGGAGCCTTTTACAGACACAGAACCCTGCTCCTCTCACCTTGGCTGTTCTGCTTCAAGACATGGATGCCCTGGGATTGTGTGCAGACAGTAAGATACTACTCTGTGCCCCCTCTACCTTCAAGGAAGTCCTATTTACAACCCTGGCCTGGGTCTGAGGGTTCAAGGGCAATCTGGGTCCCCTAAGGCCTAAATGGCCATGATACATTCACTGCTCAGACCCTCAAAGGGAAAGAGACCTCAGAGATGAGAATCTGACAGGGGTGGGGATGGGGTCCCTGGGGGAGGTGTCTCGGAAATATCTGCCCATGGTAGACCCTGGCCTGCACCCAGGTCCTCTCCCACACCACCGACCCTGCTGTGGGGAGGCTCCAACTTACCATCAACCCTGGGGAGTCCCCAGCCTGTCACAGTGCAGAGGGCATGGTCCTTTAGCGCATAGTCCAAGCCAGGCAGGCAGATGGGCCAGACATACTTGTTGTACTTGAGTGGCCGCTCAAGCTTAAGGAGGGCAATGTCATTGGCCCGGCCGACCCCGGACCAGTACTGATGGGACTGATAATGGCTGTTCACGATGACATGCTGTGCCAGGACGTCGACAGTAGACTTAGATATCTGGTCAACCCATGGACTCCCCACCCGCACTGAATAGGTAACATCACTCCTACGGGAGCAGCGAGGAGAGTTCTCCATCAGCTCCAAGAACCCCACCCCAGCCTGCACCCCCTACCCTCCACCACACTGTTGCACCCTGAGCAAATCCAGGTAGGCCACCCACCTGCTTCAAGCCCCAGAGCCCACTCCTCACAACAGATGTGAATGGGGCTCTGCACACACACTGTGTGGTCCAGTCCTCACAACAACCCTTCATTTTATGGAGAGGGAAATGGGGCTCAAGTGACTGACTCAAGGCTACACAGCTAAGAAGTGTGGAGCTGGGACGTGGACCCAGTTTTCCCTGGTTCCAAACTCTGGACTCTGTCCAGCATCCCATGCTGGGCCCTGGAAGTGACAGAGACCTTGTGCAATCAGCCCTGCCTTGCCCTCCAGCCTCCTTTCTCAGTGTGTCCCTTAGGCTTGGAGCTCGCTTTTCCACTGGTCAGCCCTCATGGCCAGATGTGACCCTCAGGCCGCTCCCTGGCCCCAGAACATGGGCATGCCCACTCTCTCATCCCCACACTGACCAGACTCCCCTGTGAGCATCTATCTTCTTGTCTGTCTTCCCCAGCAACCTGAGAGGAGTGGTGCAGCCCTTTTCTGCCCCCAGTGCCCAGGCCAGGCCTGGCTTCAAAGAGTGCCAAGGCTGTTGGTTGAATGAAGGAAGGAATGAGTAAGTGAAACAAAGGGTGTGGAGCAGAAGAATTAGGACATTCTTTCTGCAGATAGGAGGAGGGAGGCCTAGACAGTGGCTGCAAGCCTCTGTTTCCTATCTATGGAATGACTGCACAGGACTGGAGGGGGCCAGGTGAGGGGAGGAAACCCCCAGCTCCCAGAAAGGAATCTGCAGGATTCATCCCCCACCTGCTCAGAGCTAGGGTGAGGTGGGGCTAGGACTATGGTGTCTGCCACTGATGGGCCAGCTGGCAAGATGACTGGGGCCCTGGTGGCTCCAATGACTTTCCACCTATCCATCTAGGCCCCGACTCACTGGATCATGCAGTGGGCCACGGTCAGCACCCACTCGGAGGCAATGAGGGTGCCTGCACAGATATGTGTGCCACTGGCCCACACAATGACCATCCATGGCCACTGCCGAGCCATGGCCTCCGGATCCCTGAGGGTGGTGTCCCGCTCATAGGAGAAGCCACAGGCTAAGGAGGAAAACGAAAGGAGCTTGGTAACGAATGGGCCCTTCCAGCCACATCCCACAGCACCTCTCCCTCCTCCCTCCACTCAGCCTGATCTCCCACCTCTCTAGCTGGCCTGCACCCATCCAATGATTCTCCTTCTTCATTGGTCGTCACATAATGATGTTGTTCACATGAGGACTGGGGTCTCCAGCCTCAGAAGGGCCTCAGCACTCCCCAGGTATCCCTCTCGCTGGTCCCACAGCTTAGGCCCCAAGGCGTTCCCAGCTGACCAGCCTGGTGCACCACTAGCTCCTTTGTCCTGGTCAATCAGACATCAGCTCTGGCCAGGCCCTTCACAAACCCATCTGTGTTTCCATCTGGTTTCCTTACTTCAGCCAAGGAAGACCCCTCTCCCTCCTCTAGGATCCTTCTCCTGTGATTCAGTGAGAGAAAGGCAGGTGACCTAAGAGAAAAATGGGTAGTGTGCATGAACACATACATCTGAGGATGAAACCCCAATAGCAAACAAATGCAGAAGCTCTTCAGCCCCATTAGTCCTCAGGGAAGTGTGGACTTAAATCACAGTGAGGTTCTGCTCACCACCACCTGCCAGGCAAAACTAAATGTCCCTGATAACAAGTGTTGGTGAGGAGCACGGCCCCAGACGGCTCACTCACTGCTGGAGGGAGGGTCAGTGGGTGCAGCCACTTTGGAAAAGCTTTTATGGAAAAAGTTCTCTAAACTGAAGATGCACATATCCAACACCACTGCAGTCCCGCTCCTACGTGTTCCAAATGGACTAGAGGATTGTGAGATCACTGTAAGTGGGCTGTCACCAGCGGCTGTAAAGGCTAACACAGGAGAGGGAATAGTAGCATGCACAGCAGGGTGCAGCTGGGTCCTGTGTGTGACTTTCTGTGACAGTTAAATTCTGTGCACTCAGTTCCAGGATGAGAAGTATTTCTTATGTGGGTCTTACTTCAACATGCTTGGAAGCCACTGCTGGAGAGAATGTCTTGTGGGTGTGCCCCGAGACACACAAGGGAAGACTCCCTGAAAGCCATGCTGGAGACCCCCAAAGGCCTTGGCTGGGAGCCTGGATCAGGGACTGGGCCGGATGGAGAGGCGCTGTCCCCATAGACCATTCAGGGAGGCAGGACGTGAGCACACCCCAGGCTCCCCCCACATTCCTTGCCTCCTACCTCAACAGCATGGGAGGCCTGGCCCACAATAGGTGCTCAATAAGCACTGGTAAAAGGAAGGTCCCCTCTCACTCTCCGTGCCCCTTCTTCCGCTGTCCGTTAAGGTCCTCAAGGCTGCTTGGGCACCCTCCTCCTGCGTGGAGGTCACAGTACTCACGGGGAAGGAACTCATCCTCATCGGCTTTAGAAGCAGAGTACTGCAGGATCCTGGGCGGCTGGCTAGTGGCAGCCTGCCAGGGGAAGCGACGTCCGCCCGAGGGACAGGTGGCACTGGGGGCACAGGGGGCGCCAAGGTCGGCGGGGGCATCCGTGGACAGTGCCCCCGGCACTTCACCAGCGCCCAAGCAACCTGTGGAAGGACGCAGAGGATCAGAGGTGGAGGCCAGGCCTGTGGGAGGAGGGGCGGGGGCGGGGCTCACCCCTGGGCCGCAGCAGCAGCAGCAGTAACAGCAGTAGCATCAGCAGGAGCCCGGGGTGGGCAAGGGCGGAAGTCCGGGGGCTGCGGGGGGCTGCGCCTGCGGGCTAGCGCCCCATACCAGAGCTCCATCCCCGAGAAGCAGCGAATAAGTCGCGGCGCTCCTCTCGCGACGCCACTCCCAGGGCTCGCCCCACGACGGCGCCCCCCATTGGCAGCCAGCGGCAGCTTCTTTGGTGTGGTGGGCGCGGGCGCTCCCGACCCCCGTCCGCGCGACGCCCCCCAGTGGCCCCCCCGCTATGGTGCTCCTGGTGTCCCAGCCGCCCTCTGTCTGGCTTGCTGGTGCTCAGGCCTGCCTGGCTTCTGGCCACGCCTCTGCCCTCCTGGGACCCCGTGTCTCCCAGTCGGCCTGGCCCAGCAGTTTCCTGGAGTCCCTTAACCTCACCGCGGCCGGTTCTTGCACCTCCTCCTCCGGCAGCCCACTTCCATCCCTACCTGGTGAGATGAAGGCCCAACCCCTGGGGCTGGCATCCGGGATTTCCAAGCGGTCCCACCTGCCCTCCAGCCTGGTAATTACGGTGGAGCCTTGCCCCAGGGCACTGAAATTAAGCAGATTGAAATGTTTTCAATAATAATTTTTCAAGAGTGCATAATTTTAAGCATTGTCGCCATTCAGCAAATGCCCTTCCCTTACAGATCCATCTGCTTAGAAAGATGACACAGGTGAGGTTTCCATAAACAGAGAAAGAGGGATAGTAACCATTGGGCCCTTCTGGGAGCAGAAGGCCACTTGGTATGTTGGAATTTGGGGAACATTTTGATGGCTCAGTGACACAGATGGATAATACAATTAAAAAGTAGTCTGGGGAAATCCTATGAGAAGCTTTGGTTCAAAGCTGTTGGAAAATTCTAGCCTAATAAAAGATAACTTGAAAGTTAAATCAAGCCAGGACAATCTAACATTTGCCAGGTCCTGCTGTCTTGGGAGAGACAATAGGGCTGGCCATTCAGTACTCCAATCTCCTGCAAACCACACCTACTACACTCTGGACCCCAAGGGCAAGGGTAGCTGGATACTGTGAACCTGAGGCCTACCAGGTCTGAGGGGGGCCCCATGCTACCTTCCACAAGGGTGGCAGAGCTCTGCCCTCTCAGACTGGCTAGATTGCGCCTGTCCTTCTTCTTCAGAGTATGATGGAGGTCACTAAGGCAGCTCAGGAGCTCAGGGTGCAGTCACCTCACACAATCCCCTAAGCAGGCACTCTGCCTTGCCCCTCCCTGCCCCCCATCATCACCCATCCCTGCCAGGGAGGGAGGAGGAACCAGTCAGGTTCTGTAAACTCCTAGGGTGATATGAGGGCTTGGGAGAGACCCACACGTTCTAGAACCAGGTCCATAAGTGGAGGTCTGGTCATTGTGAGTTTCTTGGGAAGAGGCCAACCCTCACAGTAAGGCCTGAGGGAAAACTGTTGGGTCAGAGACCCAGGAGAGGCTTGGGGACCTGGGGATTGCTGGAATGCTGGGATGACTAAGCAGGGAGTGAGATCACAAAGTCCAGCTCCACATTTGGCAGAAGAGGAAACTAGCCCACAAGGAGGACTATCAGGGAGGCTCCCCTTGAGAAGACAGCCAGGCCTCTTGGGGGAGGGGAGGCCTTGAAGGGTCTGGCCATAATCAAGAAGAAAGATGATGACTTCAGTGACACAAAGGGACCCTCCCCCAGAGTACTCTGCCCTGATGTCCTGTGCTCCTCCAGCCTCCACTTCTCCTGAGGACAGACAGAGGGGAGGAAGAAGTGGCCTCCGGGAGGGACTGCCCTGGTAACATCACTCACAGGAGCCACAGGGAGCCCAAGGAAACCAGCAGAATGTAGCCAGTGAGGAAGACCAGGCTCAGGAAGCCTGGCCCGGCCCTACTGACGAACCTCACCTCACTGATCTGTTTCTTGATCCAGTCGGTGAAGTGGGAGGTGCTGGTGTAGATGCCCAGGAAGCGGTGCCGGCTGCAGCTAAAGCTCCAGTTCAGCACCCCCATCTGAATCCAGGTGTGGTTCACTTGGCAGACAAGGGAACTGCCAGAGTTACCCTGTGGAGGGGAGGAAGGGAGGCATAAAGGAGGCAGCAGGAAGGCCTCCTTGCAAGTCCTGGACAAATAAACTTGCACCTTCCCAGGCCATATCCTTAGCACGAGCTGTGTTAGGCCCGTGCTGTCCCTGATATCGAGGCATGGCTATGAACCTGCTCTGTGACATGGAAGTACTGCACTGGGGCCCAAGCTCAGGATCACAATGGCCTCTCTCTGCATTCCCCTGCTAACTCTCTGACCATAACTACTGGTCCCCTCCTCTGCCTTCTCTTTAAATCGTGGTGGGCCTCCAAGGTGTTGCCCTTGACTTTCTTCTTTCCTACAGTCCTGCTTACAGAATGAGCCATTTGAAATGCAAACCTGCCCCCTTCTCTCTTTGTGCAAAGCAGGTGCATGTATAAGAATAATGTTTACAACAGCGTACATCAAAAAGTAGTAGCTGTTATTTCTGCTGATGGTGGGTTTATGATTTTCTTAAAACTTTCTTACATTCTTCTGTATTGTTGAAAAGCTTTATAAATCTGAAAAACAGCTCATGCTCTCCCTCCCTCCCCCACATATATGTATATTTTTTAATGTAGTGTAAACCAAGATTTATAAGACATAATCTAATGAAGAGTGCATAAGACGTGTAAGGAAAAAATAATAAAACTGTACTTAAGAACACAAAAGACCTACATTAATGTACAGATATACCGTTGTTCTTAGATGAGGCAACTTAAAACAATGTAAAAAAGTCAGTTCTCGGGCTTCCCTGGTGGCGCAGTGGTTGAGAGTCCGCCTGCCGATGCAGGGGACACAGGTTCGTGCCCCTGTCCGGGAGGATCCCACGTGCCGCGGAGCGGCTGGGCCCGTGAGCCATGGCCGCTGAGCCTGCGCGTCCGGAGTCTGTGCTCCGCAACGGGAGAGAGGCCACAGCAGTGAGAGGCCCGTGTACCCAAAAAAAAAAAAAAAAAAGTCAGTTCTCAATATGTGGCTTCCTGCAGTATGGAAGACGAGATCCCCTTTCCCACCTTGCTGAAGATAACTAAACCTGTGAGATTTTAAATGCATGGGTGAGCTGGCAAGAAAATAAAGACTCCTCAGAGAGCAAAACCCAAGGGAGGGCTGAAACACAGAGCCATCAGCAAAGCCCAGAAGATGACTTTTGCCCCAAAGCCATAGGCCAAACCCAGTGAAACTGAACTTTGGTTTTCACAGCCTCATTTGTGGGTGCAGAAGACAAAAGGCAAAACCCAGGGCCTTCCCAAGGAGGGGAGCCTAAGAGGAAACCTCCTGCAAAAAACTATACCTCCCAGAAAGGACCACACCTTCAGAGTGATGATAAACTAGGAACACCTGCCCTCATGTGAACTTGCAACTTGAATTCACACTGTCTGGGTGGTTAAAAAAACTTGAGCCAAGAACGTCATTTAAAGAGGTCCTGGGTTGGTTTTATGTCCAGGTATCTGGCAGAAGCAAATATAGATTCTGACTGAAGGAACCCACTTTCAAGCCATGCTTCAGCGAACTCCCACAAAAAAACACTCTAAAGAACATGTCCTCACTCTTAAAACATCACCCTGCACACAGGGAAGCTGAGGCACCAAGAGCAAATGCCAGCCAGCAGAAAAAAACCAAAGCAGCATCAGAGCCTTCATGGTCTGAGATTCAGTAATCATCACATGGAAGCCTCAAAGCTTCTGGTAATGCACTATTTTATAGGCTTGGTGCTGAGGGTATGGGTGTTGGTTGTGTTATTCTTTATTCTCCATACACATTTTATAAATATTCTTTTATCTGTATTCAACAGAGAGTGAAAGAGTCAAAAATTATAACAATGTCAGTTCTCCTTATGTTGACCTCTAAAGTTCAAGCGATTCCAAATAAAATGTCAGCAGGATTTTTTCAGGACCTTGACAATCTGATTCTAGAGTTGATATTGAAGGATAATAGTCCATGAATTCTATGACAGGTTTGAGAAAAAAAGAGCAAATTGGAGAGGCTGGGGACTGGAGAAATATCTAAACAGAGTTAGATATATTTCAAAGCTATAATTATAGAAACCACGGTACTAGCATAGAAACTGAAAAATAGACCAATGGGGCAATGGAGAGCCAGCCAGATGCCTGCAGGTGGAGGAAACTTGGCACACGCTCCAGCAAGTGTCATGACTGTGAGAAAGGAGGTCTCTGCTGTAGATGGTGGAGAAACTGATGGAGAAAAATGAAGTTGGACCCTGCCATAACAAAACTCCAGAGGAAATAAAACTCTAAATGTGAAAAGTTAGAAAGATAAAGCTAATTAAAAATGTAGGGCCATGACTTTATGACTTGGGATGAAGCACATATTTTAAAATAAGATAAAACCCCACAAACCTGAAGAGGGCAAATGTGTTAGGCTTAATTACATCAAAGTTAAGACCATCTGTTCAATGAAAGACACCAAATCTCATTGAAGATAGATGACGAATTAAGATAGGGCATTTTCTCTGTCTAAAACCAACTAGACGTCAATTTTAGCATATCTAGGGAAACCCTGAAAATTAACAAGCAGAGAAAGTGAGTTGAGGAAGACTTGAAGGTTTCCATGTCTAGGCTGACCCATTTGTCAGCTCCCAGTGTCCAGACCCCCATGCTCCAGAGGAGGGAGATGGAGTAGGGCTTGGCGAAGTTTAAATCAAATTGACTTTTATTTATTTATTTATTTTTTGGTTGCGTTGGGTCTTCATTGCTGCACATGGGCTTTCTCTAGTTGCCGCGAGCAGGGGCCATGCTTCGTTGTGGTGCCTGGGCTTCTTATTGAGGTGGCTTCTCTTGCTGCAGAGCATCAGCTCTAGGCGCGTGGGCTTCAGTAGTTGTGGCACACAGGCTCAGTAGTTTTAGCTCGCATGCTCTAGAGTGCAGGCTCAGTAGTTGTGGCGCACAGACTTAGTTGCTCCGCGGCATGTGGGGTCTTCCTGGAGCAGGGCTCAAACCCGTGTCCCCTGCATTGGCAGGCAGATTCTTAACCACTGTGCCACCAGGGAAGTTCCAATCAAATTGATTTTTTTTTTTTTTTTTTTTTTTTTTTTGCTGTACGCGGGCCTCTCACTGTTGTGGCCTCTCCCGTTGCGGAGCACAGGCTCTGGACGCGCAGGCTCAGCGGCCATGGCTCACGGGACCAGCCGCTCCGCGGCATGTGGGATCCTCCCGGACCGGGGCACAAACCCGTGTCCCCTGCATCGGCAGGTGGACTCTCAACCACTGCGCCACCAGGGAAGCCCTCAAATTGATTTTTAAATTGAGACTTATAATAGGACAAGGTATTTAATAACTGAAAGTAACTGAAAATTATGGGCTCTGCCCAAAATGATGTTTGGAGAAGGGAGGAAGATTTGACACAGGGCATATGGGGGCAATGACTGGAAAGAATAAAACTATTTAATGTGGATTCTCGAACAAATTGAGATTCGTCAACAAACAAATACAGGAGGGGACTGTAGCACAACATCATTTATGCAAAGTAAAATACACATATAGCAACACTACGCATTTTTCAAAGATACAGACTTCTTTAAAGACATGTATTAAACAGATTTCAGTAGGGGCCTTTTGTGGAGAGAGAAAATGGAAGATGAAGGGGAAAATCAAGCCAGTGATAATCAAGCTAGTGATAGAGATATGGTTGACTGGACTCTGGCAATCCAGAGAAAAAGAGAACTCAGAGGGAGAGAGAGAAAATAGAAGAGAGAGAGAAAGATCTTGTATGTGGACATTCTCTTACCATAGTGAAATGAAGCCAGAATCCAGTAACAAAATGTGAACCACCCCCATCAAAGAAAAAAAAATTAACTTTCAAAAACGTTAAAGTAAAAACAGAATTAAAACCTACAGTTAGAGTGTAGAAAGATAAGAAGGCCATACATTGCAAAGCCCATGGGGTGTGGGCCTGAATTTCACACAGAAGAGTCTTAGTCTAAATACTTTAATACCAAACAAGAGAGAATGAAAATAAATTATTTATTATCATCATCAATAATTTATCACTGCACATTCAGCTGAAGACACTTGAAAAGGAATTAATAAAGACAAAAAGCAGATGTCGTGCATTAGAAAGCAAAAAAATCATAGATTTGAGGAATAAAATCAATAAATTGTACTTAAAAAACAACAAAATAAATATATTGTAAGTCCTACCAAGAAAAACTCAAAGAGAAGGAAAATTCAAATACTTTGCAGTGTAAGTAGAAAAGAGACTAGAATCAGATCCAGGGAAAATACACTTTCTAGTATCTGAAGACTATTTATAACTTTCTCTTTATGGATCTAAAATCTGGATGAAATGAATAATTTCTAAGAAAATCCAATAATAATGGACAAAACAACTTATTGCTCAAGAACTACCCCTTCAAAGGAAAACAGGCCTATGTGGTTTCGCAAGCAACTTCTATCCAGCATTCAAGGAGCAGATAATTTATGTTATTTCAAATGTTCCAGAAGATAGACTGTGCTTTCAAGTGAAGCATATTCGTGATTCTATAACTTGACAAAGGGGGTGCCTTCCTCAACACACCTTCAGTGGAGCCCAGCCTCACTGGAGGAAGACAAAACAAAACGCAAAGGCTGCGTGGATGGTGTCTCACAGGACTGCTGTTCCAGGGCCAGTACCTTTCCTGGGCCATGCACCAACACTATCCTGTGCTTGGCCTAGAGCCCAGCATGGGGTGTCTTGTTGGATGAACAAATAAATTAAATGTATTCTAAAAAAAGATATTATAAATCTGAATCCAACAGATGAATGAAACCAAAGCACACCATGACCAGGGAGGGCTAATCCTGGCAGGCAGGGTAAATGGACATGAAGAATCTGTTCATGGAACCGACTCAGCACTTTAGATATGGAGTCCAGTCAACCGTATCTCTAACTCACTCTAGCTCAGTTACAGTGTAGAGTCATCGCGATAGCTGCAGGAAACACATTTTACGAAGCATAGCATTCATTCCTGAAATAAAATGCCACAGTGAAACAAAGGAATGGCTCTCTCCTCGACAGATGATATGCCATGTTAGCAACATGCTTCATGATGAAGTGTGGGAAGGACTTCCAGGAAGGTAAGCAACAAGAAAAAGTAGAGCTACAATTCCAGGCTGCTTTTGGGGAGCAGTACCCAAAATAATGAAAAAAGTAAAAATCATGAAAACCAAAGAGGCAAAATCATCACTAATTGTAGCTCATATGGGCATAGACCTGGAAAGCCCAAGAGAGTCAACTAAAAACTCTTGGATATAATAGAAGGGTTCAGTGAGCTGAACTCCCAGATGTTTTCAACAAGATCAGTCTGGGGGATGGAAATGAGGCAAGTGAAAAGGAAGGAAGGCTCTTGTCCTGCTAAGGAGGAAGCAGTAGACATTGATTAACTCTAGGTGTTAAGTCAAGTTTAAATATGTGTGTGGAAAATATTTGTAGTAGAATGACATTGAGATATGACAACTTATAAACCACTACAGGGGAAAAGTGGAGTGGAAAAAAAAAATCAAACCAATACATAAAGTAGGGGGATAAAAAGAAACATTCTTCTTGGTAAATGGATTAAAGGAAAGCCTCTCAAATGTGTTGAAAAATATAGCACTGAGCATTATACTGTTTATTAAGAGACATACCTAAAACAAGATAACACAGTGTCTCCTGGAAGACAGAGCAATTGTTCTGGAATATGATTCTTGACATTGCAATAAACAAGAAAAAGAAGTAAGAGGCATACATATTGAAAAGTAGGAGACAAATTTACCATTGTTTGCAGATGGTATGTCTCAAAATTAAAGAGAATCCATTATATCCACTATATCTAGGAATTTTGCTTATTACAAAGTAAATACACAAAAAATCAATATATAATACAAACGGAAAATACACTGAAAAAAACATTTTATATTACAATAGAGATGTAATATAAAATATCTAGGAATAACGTTAAGAAGCAGCATACAGTAATTATATGGAGAAAGCTATATAAACTCCTGCTCTAGGGACACAAATAAAATAGAGCAAAATAGAGTCTATTTTCCCAAAATGACCACATGATTTTCCTTTTAGTATTATACTGAGATTGTTCAAAAGAAAATGGGAAAAAAACCCAAACACCTGGAGACTAAACAACATGCTACTAAAAAACCAATGGGTCGGGCTTTCCTGGTGGCACAGTGGTTAAGAATCTGCCTGCCAATGCAGGGGACATGGGTTCCAGCCCTGGCTGGGGAAGATCCCACATGCCGTGGAGCACCTAAGCCCGTGCGCCACAACTACTGAAGCCCGCATGCCTAGAGCCTGTGCTCCTCAACAAGAGAAGCCACTGAAATGAGAACCCCATGCACTGCAATGAAGAGTAGCCCCCGCTCGCCGCAGCTAGAGAAAGCCCACGCACAGCAACAAAGACCCAATGCAGTAAAAAATTAATTAATTAAAAAAAAAACACCAATGGGTCAACAGTGAAATCAAAGAAAAAATCAGAAAATACCTCGAGACAAAGATTGTTCAATTAGAATGAACATGGGAGAAGAGCAAGGTAAATTCCTTAAAAGAAGAATAATGAAGGAGGACTTGCCTTACCACATACAAAAAGGAACTATAAAGCTACAATAATTTAAAAAGAGTGGTGGCGCACGAATGAGACTGCAAAGGGCAGAAATACACAAAAATAAGATGGGAATGTATGATATAATAAAGAGGGCATTTCTAATTCACTGCCAAAAAAAGTATTCAATAAAAATTATTGACATAACTGGCTACATTTGGAGAAAAATAAAACTGGTTTCCTCTCTCACCCTTCTAGATGAATCAAAATTAAAATATTTAAAGAAAAGAATTAAGAACATGTATGAGTAAAGAATTTTATAATCTTAGGGTAGGCAAGGTATTTCTAAGCACAGCACAAAAACTATAATCATTAAGGGAAATAACAATAAATATGAACATATGAAAATTTTAATAATTAACTCTATGGGAAGAAATCCACACCAAAAAAAGGTAAATCATGGACAAGTAGCGTAAAATATTGTAAAGCATTTCACAAAGGGTTAAAACTTCCGGTTCCTAAAGTTTTTTTTTTAACTTTTTATTTTGAATTAATTTAAGACTTACAGAAAAGATACAAGTATAATATTTTTACCCAGACTCACTAATTTAATGTTTAACCATATTTGTTTTATCTTCTCTCTCTCTCCATAAGTATGTGTGTATGTATACACCTATACTTATGAACCACTTAAAATTAAGTTGAAAAAGACATGATGTTCCTTTACCAATTATCACAGCATATAATATCTACAGTTTTTACAAATCAATAAAAAGAAAAGCAGTTTAACAGAAAAACATGGGCAAAGGACAGGGAAAAGTGTAAATGGTACATTGAACACAACAGGCATCTTCATTGGAACCCCCTTTGTCCCTTTAAAATGTATTTAAGGGGTGAGTTCTTTCCCTGATCCTGGGTAAAAACTGGGCAGAGTCAGAACGTTTTGCTCACTGTGACAATGTAATCATAATCAGTATGATTACACTGTCACATAAACATCTCAGTACAGAAATCAGAATATCCATAGCCACGCAATAATCACAAAGCTAGACCTGATTTAAAGTCAAACTTCTCAATAGATAACTAATTAGGACCTACTGTATAGCACAGGGAACTCTACTCAATATTCTGCAATGGCCTATATGGGAAAAGAATCTAAAAAAGAGTGGAGATATAGATATATAGATGTAGATAACTGATTCACTTTGCTGTACACCTGAAACCAACACAACACTATAAATCAACTACATTCCAATTCAGCCCCATTTACTTCAGCACTCTCCTCCTCTGGGGCAAAAGCCCCAGTGGGGGAGAAGGAAAAACACACACTTAAAGGGAACAGAGCTGGCTCAAGCCCGACCTCAGAGTTTCTGCTCTAGCAATGTGAGAGCAGACTCCACCCCTGACAGGGCGGCCACAGCCAGGGAGCAGAGAGGAAGTCCCACCTCACACCCTGTGCAGGCTCTAGCTCCTCCATCACCAGCCACACCCTCTATCAAGGGGATAGTGGCCAGCACACCATGAGGAAAGATGTGGCTGGCATCCGCATCAAATCCGGCCCTCATACCAAAGACACTGGGCACACACAGTCTATGTAGGGACACTCCCACATAAAAACACCACTTCAAGACCACAATAGATAACTGTTTCACCTAAATTCACAGAAACAGAGAAAGTTAAGTAAAATGAAAAGAAAGAGGAACTACTCCCAGCTGAAAGAGCAAAAGAAAACCCTTGAAAAACCAAATAATGAAACAGATAATCAGTCTACCAGATGCTGACTTCAAAAAGTTGCTAATACCCACGTGCCACAACTACTGAAGCCCGCATGCCTAGAGCCTGTGCTCAGCAACAAAAGAAGCCACTGCAATAAGAATCCTGTGCACCGCAACGAAGAGTAGCCCCTGCTCACCGCAACTAGAGAAAACCCGCATGCAGCAACGAAGACCCAATGCAGCCAAAAATAAATAAATAAAATAATTTATTTTAAAAAAAAGAAAAGGGGGAAATTTCAAAAAAAAAAAAGTTGCTAATAAAAATGTTAAGTGGGGCTTACCTGGTGGCACAGTGGTTGAGAGTCTGCCTGCTGATGCAGGGGACACGGGTTCGTGCCCCAGTCTGGGAAGATCTCACATGCCACGGAGTGGCTGGGCCCGTGAGTCATGGCCACTGAGCTTGAGCGTCTGGAGCCTGTGCTCTGCAACGGGAGAGGCCACAACAGTGAGAGGCCCGCGTACCGCAAAAAAAAAAAAAAAAAAAAGCTAAGTGAATTAAGAAAGAGTATCAATATAAACACAGATGCTTTTTAACAAGGAACTAGAAACTATAAAGAAGACCTAATCAAAAGTAGATAATTCAATTTCTGAGATAAAAAGCACTCAGAAGCAATGAATAGTCAACTAAATGACAAAGAAGAACACATAAGAGATCTGGAAGATAGAATAATGGAAATAACCCAATCAGAACAGCAGACAGACAGACAAATGGAAAAAAAAAAAAGAAAGCAAAATATGAGATCTATGGGATAATATAAAATGTGCCAACATATGCATAGTAGGGGTTCTGGAAGGAGAAGGGAGAGAGAAGGGGATTGAAAATGTATTTGAAGAAATTATGACTGAAAACTTCCTAAGCCTAAAGGAGGAAACAGATATCAAGGTACAGAAAGAACAGAGGGTCCCAAACAAGATGAATCCAAACAGGCCCACACCAAGACATATCATAGTTAAAATGTCAAAAGTTAAAGATAAAGAGAGACTCCTAAAAGCAGCAAGAGAAAAACAGAGTCATGTACAAGGGAACCCCCATAAAGCTATCAACTGATTTCTCCGCAAAAACTTTGCAGACCAGAAGGGAGTGGCATGATATACTCAAACTCATGAAAAGGAAAAACCTGAAACCTAGGATACTCTACCCAACAAGATTATAATTTAGAACAGAAAGAGAGAGAAATAATTTCTCAGACAAGCAAAACTAAAAGAATTCAGCAATACCAAATCTACCCTAAAAAAAATGTTGAAGGATATTCTCTAAATGGAAAAGAAGAAAGAATCTGTAGGAAAGGGAAAATCCCAATAGGAAAAACAAATATATAGTAAGGATTGAAGATAACTTAAGTAAGCCAGTACACAGAATAAAAAAACAAAAAATATTGTAAAAGCAACTATAACTACAATAAACAGTAAAGGGATAAGCATGAAGATACAAAATATGACATCTAAAACACAAAATCTGGAGGAGGGGAGTAAAAAATGTAGATCTTTTAGAATGTATTTGAACTTGAATGACTTCAGTTTAAAGCAAATAGATATAATTAAGGGTCAATATATATAAACCCCATGGTAACCACAAATCAAAAACCTACCTATTGTAGGTTTTGTATACACAAAAACCAAAAAGAAAGGACCTCAAGAATACTATAAAAGAAAATAATCAAACCACAATGGGAAAAACAAAAAGAAGAGGAAAGGAAAAAATAAGAACTACAAAAACACTGGAAAGCAAGGAATAAAATGGCAATAAGTACATACCTGTCAATAATTACTTTAAGTGTCAATGGACTAAATCCTCTGATCAAAAGACATAGGGTGACTGATTGGATACAAACAAAACAAAACACGACCCTTCACTATGCTGGCTACAAGGGACTCACTTCAGGGCAAAAGACACACACAGACTGAAAGTGAGGGGATAGAAAAAGATATTTCATGCAAATGTAAATGACAAGAAGGTGGGGGTAGCAATACTCATACCAGACAAAATAGACATTAAAACAAAGACCATAATGAAAGACAAAGAAGCATATTATATAATGATAAAGGGATCAATACAAGAAGAGGATATTACACTTGTTAACATATACACTCAATACAGGAGCAACTAAATATATAAAGCAAATACTAGCAGACATAAAGGGAGAAATTAACAATAATACAATAATAGTAGGAGACTTTAACACCCTACTGACCTCAATGGACAGATCATCCAGAAAGAAAAACAGTAAGGCAACAGAGTTCATAAGTGACACCAAACACCAGTTGGACTTAATTGATATCTGCAGAACACTACATCCAAAAAAGAAAAAAAAAAAGTAGAATACACACTCTTTTCAAGTGCGCATGAAATATTCTCCAGGTTAGATCACACACTAGGTCACAAAACCAGCCTCAACAAATTTAATAGGATAGAAATTACATCAAGCATGTTTCTGACCACAATGATGTAAAACTAGGAATCAACTATAGAAAGAAAAATAGGAAAAGAACAAACACGTGGAGACTAAACAACATGCTACTAAAAAAACAATGGGTCAATGATGAAATCAACAAGGAAATCAGAAAATACCTCAAGACAAATGAAAATGAAAACACAACTTTCCAAAATCTTCAGGATGTAGCAAAAGAGTTCTAAGAGGGAAGTTTATAGTGATACAGGCCTTCCTCAAGAAAAAAAGAAAAATCTCATATAAACCACCTAACCTATCACCTAAAAGAATTAGAAAAAAAAACCCAAAGAAAGCCCAAAGTCGGCAGAAGGAAGGAAATCATAAAAACCAGAAAGGAAATAAGTAAAATAGAGATTTAAAAGATATATATATATATATATATATATATATGAATGATGAAACCAAGAGCTGTTTTTTTGAAAAGATAAATGAAATTGATAAACCTTTATCCAGGCTCACAAAGAAGAAAAGAGGACCCAAATAAACAAAATAAGAAAGAAAGAGGAGAAATAACAACCAATATCACAGAGATACAAAAAAATCAAAAGAGAATACTATGAACAGTTATATGCTAACAAATTGGACAATACAGAGGAAATGGACAAATTTCTAGAAACATATAGCCTGCCAAGACTAAGTCAAGAAGAAACAGACAAGTTGAACAGACTGATCACTACAAGTGAAATAGAATCTGTAAAACAAATAAACAAACAAACAAACAAACTCCCTGCAAACACAAGTCTAGGTCTGGACAGCTTCACTGGGGAATTCTACCAAGCATAGGAAAAACAAGTTACACCTATCCTCAAACTATTCCAAAAATTGAAGTGGAGAGGACACTCCCAAATTCATTCTATGAGGCCACCATTACCCTGATACCAAAGCCAGAAAAAGACACTACCAAAAAAGAAAATTACAGGCCAATATCTTTGATGAATATAGATGCAAACATCCTCAACAAAATATTAGCAAACTGAATCCAACAATACATAAAAAGGATCATACACCATGATCAACTTGGATTTATTCCAGGGCCCCACGGATGGTTTAACATACACAAATCAATCAATGTGATACACCACATTAACAAAAGGAAAGACAAAAACCATACGATCATCTCAGTAGACACAGAAAAAGCCTTTAATAAAATTCAACATCCGTTCATGATAAAAACCCTCATCAAAGTGGGTATCTCAACAACATATGGGAACATACCTCAACATAATAAAGTCCATTTATAACAAACCCAGGGCCAACATAATATTCAACAGTGAAAAGCTGAAAGCCTTCCTCCTAAATTCAGAAACAAGACAAGGATGCCCACTCTTGTCACTGCTATTTAACATAGTATTGGAAGTCCTAGCCACAACAATTAGACAAGAAAAATAAATAAAAGGTATCCAAATTGAAAGAGGAGAGGTAAAACTGTCACATTTGCAGATGACATGATACTCTATATAGAGAACCCTAAAGTTTCCATCCAAAACTATTAGAACTAATAAATGAATTCAGTAAGTTTGCAGGATACAAGTTTAATATACAGAAATTTGTTGCATTTTTATACTCTAATAATGAAATACCTGAAAGAGAAAGTTTTTAAAAATCCTGTTTAAAATAGTGTCAAAAACAAACAAACAAACAAAAAAACTAGGGTTAATCTTAACCAAGGAGGTGAAAGATCTATACACTGAGAACTGTAAAACATTAATGAAGGAAACTGAAGACTGAAAGAAATGTAAAGATATCCTGTCCTATTAGATTTCAAAATTAATATTATTAAGATGGCCATACTATTCAAAGCAATCTACAGATTTAATGCACTCCCTATAAAAATACCCAGGAGGGCTTCCCTGGTGGCACAGTGGTTGAGAGTCCACCTGCCGATGCAGGGGACACAGGTTCATGCTCCGGTCCAGGAAGATCCCACATGCTGCGGAGTGGCTGGGCCCGTGAGCCATGGCCGCTGGGCCTGCGCGTCCGGAGCCTATGCTCCGCAACGGGAGAGGCCCACATACCGCAGAAAAAAAAGAAAAAAAAAGTGCCAGGATTAAAAATACCCAGGAGGGCTTCCCTGGTGGCACAGTGGTTGACAGCTCGCCTGCTGATGCAGGGGACACAGGTTCGTGCCCCGGTCTGGGAAGATCCCACATGCCGCGGAGTGGCTGGGCCTGTGAGCCATGGCTGCTGGGCCTGCATGTCCAGAGCCTGTGCTCTGCAACGGGAGAGGCCACAACAGTGAGAGGCCCGTGTACCGCAAAAAAAAAAAAAAAAAAAAACAGGAAATTTTTCACAGAACTAGAATAAATAATCCTAAAACTTATATGGAACCACAAAAGATATCAAATTGCCAAAGCAATCCTGAGAAAAAAGAAAAAAACTGGAGATATAACTCTCCCAGACTTCAGACGATACTACAAAGCTACAGTAATCAAAACAGCATGGTATTGGCACAAAAATGGACACAGAGATCAATGGAACAGAAACAGAGCCCAGAGAGAAACCCACAAAACTACAGTCAATCTATGACAAAGGAGGCAAGAATATACAATGGAGAAAACACATTCTCTTCAACAAGTGGTACTGCGAAAACTGGACAGCCACATGTAAAACAATGAAGTTAGAACATTCCCTCACATCATATAGAAGAATAAATTCAAAATGATTTAAAGACCTAAATGTAAGACATGAAATCATAAAACTCCTAGAAGAGAACATAGGTGAAACACTCTTTGACATAAATCAGAGCAATTTTTTTCTTGCATCAGTCTCCTAAGGCAAAAGAAATAAAAGCAAAAATAAATAAATGGAACCTTATTAAACTTAAAAACTTTTACACAGCAAAGGAAACCTTGACAAAACAAAAAGATAACCTATGGAATGGGAGAAAATATTTGCAAAAGATGTGACTGACAAAGGGTTAATATCCAAAATATACAAAGAGCTCATACAACTCAATATCACAAAAACAAATAATCCAATCAAAATGGGCAGAAGACCTGACTAGGCATTTTTCCAAAGAAGACAGGCCAACAGGCACATGAAGAGATGCTCAACATTGCTAATTATTAGAGAAACACAAATCAAAACCACAATGAGGTATCACCTCACACCTGTCAGCAAGGCTATCATCAAAAAAATCTATGAATAACCAATGTTAGAGAGGATGTAGAGAAAAGAGAACCCTTGTACACTGTTGGTCGGAATGTAAATTGGTGCAGCCATTACAGAAAATAATATGGAAGTTCCTTAAGAAACTAAAAATAGAGCTACCATATAATCCAGTAATTCCACTCCTGGGTATATACTTGGAAAAAACAAAAACACTAATTTAAAAATATACATGCATCCCCAATATTCATAGCAGCACTATTTACAATAGCCAAGACATGGAAACAACCCAAGTGCCCATCCACAGACAATTGGCTTAAGAAGATGTGAGAGATATATAACAATGGAATATAACTCAGTCATAAAAAGAATGAAATACTGCCATCTGCAACATGGATGAACCTAGAGAATATTATGCTTAGTGAAATAAGTCAGATAAAGACAAATACTACATGATATCACTTATATGTGGAATCCAAAAAATAATACAAATGAATGTATATGCAAAACAGAAACAGAGTCACGGATATAGAAAACAATCTTGTGGTTATCAAAGGGAAGAGGGAAGCAGGGAGGGACAAATTAGGGGTATGGGATTAACAGATACAAACTATTATTCAATATATATAAAATAGATAGGCAACAAGGATATATTGTAGAGCACAGAGAATTATACTGATTATCTTGTAATAACCTATAATGGAATATAATCTGCAAAAACACTGAATCACTATGCTATACACCTGAAACTAACACAATAAATCAACTATACTTCAATTTTAAAAACCACAAGAAATACTTGTCTTAAAAATGAAAAAAATTTTTTGAAGGTGTCCAACTCAAGAAATTATCCTGTGTATATAGAAATTTGATTTATGAGAGAAGTGGTGACACCCAGTACAGGAAATGGTTTTTTCAGCGAATGACACTGGGACAATTGGTAGTCCATACACAAAATAAATAAAAATAGACCCCTAAATTACACCGTTCACAAAATGAATGCACATGGATTCAAGACGCAAATGTGGAAACCAAAATTCCCAAACTTTTAGGAAAAAGAAAACGTAGGAAAATGTCCTTATAACCTCAGGAAAATGAAGGATTTCTTAAATAAGCATAAACCAAAAAGGAAAAAAAAAAGATATGTTTGATTGAAATAAAATCTAAATTGCTAATACATTATGTCAACTATACTCCAATAAAAATTTGTTTTAAAAAATCTAAATTGCTGTTGAGCAGAGTATATACAAAATGATCAAAAAGAAAGAAAATATTTGCAATATACACAATGAACATAAAATCAGTATCCAAAACATAAAAATATAATAAAAACGGGGCTTCCCTGGTGGCGCAGTGGTTGAGAGTCCGCCTGCCGATGCAGGGGACACGGGTTCGTGCCCTGGTCTGGGAAGATCCCACATGCCACGGAGTGGCTGGGCCCGTGAGCCATGGCCACTGAGCCTGCGCCTCCAGAGCCTGTGCTCCACAACGGGAGAGGCCACAACAGTGAGAGGCCTGCGTACAGCCAAAATATATATATATATATATATATATATATATATATATATATATATATAAAAAGAAAATGGCAAACAATAGAAAAATGTGTAAACTATCTGAACAAGTGATTCACAGAAAAAGAATTATGAATGGTGAATAAAAATATGAAAAGGATGCACAGTTGCATTAGTAACTGGGACAGGTACATGCAACCACAAAGGGATACTATTTCTCTAGTTCTCATCCTCAGAATGGAAAACATTTTACAGTCTGACCAATACTAAAAGTTGGCAAGGATATGGAACAATGGAATTCTCAAACACTGCTGTAAGAATATAGATTAATACAATCACTTTGGAAAACAATTTGGCAATGACTATTAAAGTATGCACAGCCTATGACCCATCAGTTCCTTGCAGGATGCACCATATGGAGAAATTCTGGAACATGTAAATAGGGAGATGTGTGTAAGAATATTCAGAGCAGCAGAGTATGCGATATGAAAAACATTAGAAGCTACCTCAATGTTTATAAACAAGAGAATGAATAAACTGTGGAATATTCACAAAAGAGAATATTGTAGATAGAGCTGTTAATGAATTACAGAGGCATGTATCAATATGGATAAATCTCAAAAACAATGTTGACTAGAAGATGCAAGAAGCAGAAGCTTGCTTACAGAATGATGCCATGTATGCTAAACTCGTTCTGCCAGCATCTGGCCCAGATCTGGGCATGTGACTGATGTTCAGAAGTGCTCAAATAACCTGAGAAGTACTGCCATTATTAACCATAATTGTGGAGAGGAGTGAAAAGTATTTTCACCCTTATTTTACATATTGGGAAACTGAAGCCCAGGGAAAGGAGATTTTCGTAAGGTCTCCCAGTGCCATGTGGAAAGGAATGCATGACCACTGAAAGTCATCTTCTTGCCCGGGTCTAGACACTGCACACCTGACAGGTGTCCATGCCCCACTGTAAGTTGGCACAAATCATGTCATTCCCGTTTAACTTTTTCTGGTCTTTCAAGAAGAGGAACTTGTACTGTTGATTGCAGATCTCGTTGTTTACAATCTTGACAGCCACCTCCTGAAGACTGTAGGAGGGCTGTGGGGTCTCTGAAGAGAGAGAGAGATCCTGCCTCGTCATCCCTTCAGTTCTTTGGCACATCTCCATCTTGGAGCTATCCAGATTCGTAATGTGGGATGTAGGGCCATTTCCTGGGATAGTGATGTATAAAGGCCCCAAACCACAATCTGACTTTTGAAAAAGCCCGAGCTCATTAAAAAGTCTCCCAAGGGGCTCAGACCAACATCCAGGCACTGAATGAAACCAAGAAGAGATTACCCCAGTAATTCACGTTCCATGAGGGTGAATGGCTGGGCACTGCTCCATGGCTACCTGCCAATGTGGCAAGACCCTAGAGCCCAGAGTGAGCCGCCCCCTGGAGGGTAGGACCCCACAAAGGCTCCTCAATTCTAGGACCTCAGAATGACACCAACAAGGGACAGGAATTATTGGTGCTCAAGGTAACAAGTGTGTACAATGGCTACCCAATGCCTAGGTACCCACCTGAGACCACAGCCCTTGTGCCACCTGCAGACAGGAAATCCAATTCATAGCCAAAGATTAATATCCTTCCAGGCTGCAAAGTAAGAGCTTGACAGTGGAGTTAACTTAACTTTGGGAACTGAGGTTCATACACGCCATGAGTGTCTTTTACACCAGGGCACTGTGTATATCCTCCTATCAACAGAGTTCAGGGCAATGTGCAGCACGTGTAGGTGCTCAGGAAATATTTGCTGATGGAGTGAATGAGTGAATAAAGGAATGGGTGGAGGAGCCCGTGGTGGAGTTATGTTCTGAAGAGGCAGGTGTCTTGGGACCTTGGCCTGCCTTCACTTACCTCGAGTATATGTTTGTCCTCACCCAATCATCCAGCACATGGATCCAAGAGATGGCTTGAGTTTAGGGTTAGGTAGACAGACAGGCTGGATGACGGGGGACCAGGAGACAGAGCCCCTGAGCTTCAGGAGGGCAATATCCTGGGACATGAGGCTGGTGAAATCTTCATGAATCACGATGCGAGTGACTGAGAGTTTGGTGCCATTTTCTGAGAGGCGTTGAATTCCCATCTTCATGGAGTATGATCTGGGGTCCTTGGATCTGCAGGGTCACGGGTAGGAGGCAGATCACCAGCAGTGAGGTCAAATATGGAATGGTTGGAGAGACACAGGCTGAGCACAGGGCTACCCAGCCAGGCCCCTACTTCCGGATCCCCAGATTCAGCAGGGCCTCCCAGGCCAGAAAGCAAAGCCCCTGAGACTGGCTGGCCACCCTGACTGACCTCTGAAAGCAGTGCACAGCTGTAAGGACCCACTGGTAGTGGATGAGGGAGCCGCTGCAGTTGTTTGTGTCCAGGAATAGGATGCTCACCTGCCATGGCCATTTGCCTGCCTCTACTAGCTTCCCCTTCACATTCTTCCAGCAGATGTTAGTCTGACCACAGGCCTGGAACCAGGACCCTTAGAAAAAAGGTAGAGAGGGGGCCATGACAGCCCCATGCAGACTCTCAGGCAGCAAAGGGCAGCCCTCAGACTTCCAGCCGTCACAAGCAGCCACTGCCACATGCACATGTGGGGAGGGGCTTTTCTCACCACCCCCAAAGTGGCAACCAAAGGCCCAGAGGCAGCAGGAGCCCCATGTTATAAAGAGAGCCTCCAAACAACAGGGACCAGACAACCCCTCCAGGGCTTCTTACAATCCATCAGCTCAGGATTCATCCCTTCGCCCTTGTTTACACAAGTGAAGGAGAAGAGAGAATCATCAGAGGGGTGAGTGTCAGTAAGCGCAAAGTGATGGGGCGCAATGAGCAGGGCTGCTAGTCAGTTGTAGCCAGAAAGCAATGGACAGTGATGTCACATTGTACAACTCCAGGGCCTGCCTCCATAGACCACCAGCCCTGGAGGTGCACCCTCTGTGACCATACCAGGAAATGAGTAGAGATGCTTGTCAATTTCCTCCTTGCCCCTCACTGGCCCCAACAGCAGGAATGGGAGCAGTGGGGGCTGCATTGAACTGGATAGGAGATTGAGATTCTGAACTGGACCACCTTGGACTGGTATTTAATAACTAAACATCACCGAGGGCAGGAAAGGGAGAAATTCTACAGCGAAGGTTGGAGACCAAGATTAAAGACAAATTAAAAGGTTCCTTATGTATAGCCTGCTGTAAAGTTTGGGCTGGCCAAGAAGCTGTCACAGGCGGTCATGGACCTCCTCATACAGGCAAAGTTGGACACGTATTTACACTGTCTCAAGCAGACGTGGTTCCAGAAAGTGTTCCCCTCAGCAGTTCGGTGTGCAGTGCCAACCAGAGCTTCAGGGACTCAGCAGCAGCAAGCAAGGCTCGTCCTTGCCTGGGAATGGGGCAGGGGGTGAAGGGGGACGGCAGGGGCGCGTTCCGTGGTGGTGGTGGAGAGGGTACAACAATCAACAGACCAGGCTAATAATCTATTGCAACTTATACACACTAGCAGAAACATCTACTGGGCTCTGCCTCATAGCAGTCCCTCAGAGGGTCCCAAACCATTGATGTTTGGTCTTGTTCCACCATGTCCCAGGGCTCCTGGTACTGCTATCAGATGTGGATGGCTGGTTCCCTTGCCACACACTCCCATGGCTGGTCACCTTTACCCTCAACCAGTGGCTCCCCCCAGGGATACACAGGCACCTGCACAAGCCCCAACATCTCCATGGAGTTTTGTCTGCCTTGCCCTCTCATTGCTCCATTCTTGCCCATGTTTCTGTCCAATGGCTTGCTGTCTTATTTTCTGTCTCCCCCAAGGGGGAGCCACATTTCCAGCCCTTCTCATATACTGTGGTGGGTTTATGGCTATCTTGTTTCAGATTACAGCCTGCTCCAATGGAGACTTTGGGAGGAAAGAGAGGGCTTCCAAAGCCTTGCCCTTGCCTCTCTCACAAAGCTTAGGCCCTGGAGACCCAGGGTCCCACAGAATGAACTTCGCTACTTAAAAAGTGACAGCTCTAAGAGGTAGGGTTGGGCTTTGCTTCTGTGCTCCACACCCTCAGTGGGTTCCTCAGTTTCAGAGAACAGTACTCCTCAGAACTCACGTCCAGGACAACGTTGACTCTGATCTCCTTCCCCCAAACCTTATACAAGATGTGCAGGATTCAGCCTGGAGATGCCAGCACCAGATGCCAGCACCAAGAACAGCAGCTGAATCTGGAGGGAGCCATGATGGATTAATTTGGGAGCATGAGGTGTTGCGGATCAATCTTGTCATAGACACAGTGATACCATTCCATACACGGGGGACACTCAGTGGCTCAAACAGATTCCACTGCGGACCACCTCTTCCCCTTCTTGGAGTTCCAGAGTGCAAGCACTCCCACTCACAAGCTGTATTCCAACGTCACCCCGTGCACTCACACGTGGCAATGGGAATGTGTGTCTTGGCTCATGACCTCCGTCCCTACAAGGTCCCAGACCCTCACCCCCACATCATCACAGCACAGCAGTTAGCTACAAGGAGCAGTGCACATCCTCGCCACCCCCAGACATCACAGATGCCTGAGGACAGCACAGAGTAGGAGAGCACTCATTCATTCACTCACTCACTCAAGGAACTGGTCTGGGAAGGGGAGTCACACAGTGAAGGAAAAGGACAAATTCCCTAAGTTGGGGAACACATCCCTACTAAGAGATGCCACGCCAGCAAATTTTCTGCCAAGGGGCAGAATGGACAGCTGGCAGGTGACCTGAATCAGGGCTGCCACCACAAAATTACATGTGGTCAGTTAGGGTGGGAGCCCAGAGACCTTGTCACATGGGGTCCCACACTTTTTACCCCCAAAGAGTCTACTGAAAACTGGTATTGAATCCTGGCACCACAAGCACTTAGTTCTCTGGGCCTCAGGTTCCTATTGTGAAAGGCGGATATTGGTAAAGCCCACTTCAAGGGGTGTTGAGATATAAGCCATGTGAATGATGCCTTATGTGGGATGAGCAGTCACCCACATATCACATCGTCCTCATCACAAGTCCCAGTTCTCTGAGATTGTGCCTCCCAAATCCGTTCCATGGATATTACTTTGTTTCCATTTTTAATAAGGCTCTTTCCTCATGCTCGTGGTCACTGGCAAACAGAAACTGCCTCGACACTGTCTGGGTCCCCAGGTTTGGCACACCATGCAGTCTGATGAGGAGGTGCCCATCAGGAACAAATGGAGGCCGTGCAGGCATGAGGACAGTTGATATAGGCACCCAGGCAAACAAAGCCCTCCTGCCTCTCTCCCACGTTCCCAAAGCCCTACCTTCAATATAGAGATTATTCTTAGCCCTGGCAGAAGGAAATGGAGATGCGAGGCCCTGAAGATCTCCCTGCCCACATGCCACGGCAAGCAACTGCACGGCCCTCACTGGTCCTCATTATGGGACTTGGAGGCAGGGTGGGGCAGGGCATCTCCGTGAGAATTCTAGAACTCATGGTTTGTTTATGCAGGGCAGCAGGGAGTGAGTCTCTGCCCCAGGGTTGGGGGCTCACCCAGCTGGGGCAGCAGCAGGAGGCTAAGTAGACAATGTGGTCTGGGTCATGGCCTGCCAGAGCCATGATGTGATGCTGCTGCCAGACACCTCTCTGGAATGGTGCTGCTGATGCCTTGCCCTGAGCCTGTGACAGCACATGCTGTCTGGCCCGAGACAGTGCCTCCTGGGCTCAGCCTTGGCCTTGACAGGGCCCCTGTATCCCTAACCCTAAGTCTGTGATAGCGCCAGGTATCTGGCTCGTGACAGTGCCTAGTGCCTGGCCTGTGAGGCACTCCCAGTACCCAGTTCAAGTTCCGTTATGAAGCCCTTCTCATGGCTCCCCCGGAGGTATGGAAACTGAGGCTCTGAGAGGGGGACAGCTAGTTTCTGCTGTGATTAATTGAGCTGGAACTGAAGTTTTCCTTTTTCCCACTCTACATTTTTAAGAGAACAGCTCATGGGTAGAGGCCAGGTGTTTTGGGCCTGGGAGGTGAATTCCTGAGAGGAAGCAGCTTGCAAGCCTGGGTCTTCATGAATCAGCAGAATAAATGACATTTTGGGACCCCTCCCCACCACTCCATTGAAGTCCCCACCCCAAGAATCCCCTGAGGAACTGTCCATGAGGACAGCTCACTTCAGCTCCACCCCGTTGTCAAGTGTTGTCAAGATCATGGGTAATGAGATTGCTGCTCATTACACTGCTAGTGGAGATGGACTGGGGCCAGCACTGTGGAAAACTTTGGAATCATTTAGCAAAGCAGAAAATGTGCCTACCTCACAACCTGCAGTTCCACTCCTGGTTGTGAGCCCTAGAAACATCATGCATGTATGCAGGAGGAAAGACACATGAGACTGTTGGCAGCAGCACTGTTGGGTAGAGCCCCAACTAGAAACTACCCAGCTGCCATCAAAGGCAGGATGAATGCATGGAATACTTGAGCAATGAGAACAGACCACTACATGTAGCGACATGGGAATCTCATAAAACATATTGCTGAGTGAAAGAATTCAGACACCAAATGGTACATATTGCATGAAATTCAAAAACAGGCAGCACAAACTATTTTTAGGGATACATGGTAGAAAATCAGATTTCCCACAATAAGATTTCCTCTGGGGGAAAGAGGGAGAAAGAGGGAGGGAGAGAAGAAAGAAAATCCAGAGAAGCAAAATTCTCTCTACTCTTCTGCCTTTGTGGAAAGTAATGCTTTGCGGGGGAATGATCAACCAATAAAACCAAGATAATTGAATAAAGACCAAGCATATCCGTTATCACTGCCAATGTGAATACAAAGAAAAACCTCTACTTTTACAAGTCAGAGATTCTTATATTGGGTAGAAAAAAACCCA
The DNA here is from genome assembly GCF_949752795.1 of Hyperoodon ampullatus. Taxonomy (NCBI): domain Eukaryota; kingdom Metazoa; phylum Chordata; class Mammalia; order Artiodactyla; family Ziphiidae; genus Hyperoodon; species Hyperoodon ampullatus. The sequence goes on along the minus strand of NC_136923.1, from coordinate 41,775,104 downwards.
CTCACATGCTACTCAATAGAGACTCACCTAAAACAAAGTGATATGAAGCAGTTGAAAGTAAAAGATGGTCAAAAATATATTAAGTATATGTAAGCAAAAATAGAAATGACAATATTAACCTCTAAAGATGTAATTCAGGACAAAACAGAAAAATAAAATTACTTTCTGTTGAAAAAAGATAAAAATTATAATGACTATGTAACATTAAAGTTGTTCATCAATAACAACATCAAACAGTGACACATGAGAAATAGAAAAACCTCACTTGCAGTGGGAGAGTCTTCTCCAGCTTTGTCTATCTTTGAGGGATTGAACATCTATAAAAATCAACTGCACACTAGACTACTAAGCAGAAACTAATACACCATTGTGAAGCAATTATACTCCAATAAAGTTGTAAAAAAAAAAAGAAAACCACAATAACTTCCCTAAAAGTGGAACTAGTTTGGGCCACGTTTTTTACCATGATGCAATGAAACAAAGATTTAATAAGAATGAGTAAGTGAAATAAAACAAATGACTTGAAAATTTTAAAAATAAAGTTGGTTAACTTATTTCAAGGAAATAAAAACATTCTATAAACTATTTAGAAAATACTAATAATTAGAGCAATGCATTGAAAAAACTTTTTGAGTGTGTTCAAGGCAAATCTATAACCTTAAAGGTATTTATTATTGAATAACAAAGAATGAAAATTAATGAATTAAATGTTCAAAGCAAGAAACCGTAAAAGGTACAAAATAACCCCAAGGAAAATCTGTAAGAAACATGTACAAAATATAAAATTATACCCTAATCAATTAGTACAGCAGAGTTAGGAATGAACTCTATGATCTGGATCTTTATAAAAAGAAATAATATTAAATAGGACAACGGGCATATTTTACACTGATAGGGTATAACCCGTCAAGATGGTGCAGCAGGCATGAACCTTGCACTCCTAACAACACAGCTTTCAAACATGAAGCAAGAATTGTTAGAACTGCAGGAAGAAATAGACAAACTCTGAATTCTCATGATAAACCGCTCAGAAATCAGCAGATTTATAGATATAAAATATTTGAAGTGTTGAGAGGATTTGAATAACCCAATCAACAAGCCTGATCCAGTCAGTTATAGCTAGAACTCTGTTTCAAAACACACTCTTTTACTTCAAACGCACATGAAATATTCAATAAAACTGACCAAATACTAGGCACAAAGAAAACCTCAATACATTCCAGAATGTGGAAATAATTAAATCCATATTGATATAATTTTTAATAGAGAAAAAAGAGAAGCCCCTGTCCCTCTCCCAAACTATCCGTCAGGAGATTAAATAACACCCATATAGTACTCTTGGGTTAAGTAAGAAATACAGTGTGAAATAAAAAACAATATAGAATGAATGGCAATGAGGTCAGTACATATAAAATCCTGTGAAATGCGGCCAAAGTGAGACTCACAGGAAATTTTATGGAATTAGTGAAAATATTAGAAATGAAAAAAGTCTATAATAATGAACTAAGCATACTACTCAAGAAGTTAGAAAAAGAACAATAAAGTAAATCTCCCCAAAGGAGAAGATTGAATTACTAAAGCTAAAAGAACTTTCAAGAAATAAAATAAACAAAAAGAAGCATATTTGATCACTAAAATCAAAAGGTAGTTTGTACCATTTAGGAGTTGACAAGTTAAGAGAAACTTCCACTCAGACAGGCTTAAAATTTCTGTCTCCTCTCTTCAGTGATGGTGGCTTCATTCTGAGTTGATCCCCTTATTGAAAAATGGTTGCCAGCATCCTTCTGCCTCCTCATCCACATTAAGAGAGACAGTATGGGGACTTACCTGGTGGTACAGTGGTTAAGAATCCGCCTGCCAATGCAGGGGGACACGGGTTCGAGCCCTGGTCCGGGAAGACTCCCACATGCCGCGGAGCAACTAAGCCCATGTGCCACAACTACTGAGCCTGTGTGCCTAGAGTTCACGTTCTGCAACAAGAGAAGCCACCACAATGAGAAGCCCGTGCACCACAAGGAAGAGTAGCCCCCGCTCACCACAACTAAAGAAAGCCCGCGTGCAACAACGAGGACCCAACGCAGCCAAAAATAAACAAACAAACAAACAAACAAACAAATAAATAAATAAATAAGGAGAGACAGTATGCATTTCTCTCCTCTAACCATACCTTATGCTTATTGGGATAACCTAACTGGGGTCAGGTGGCCGGGCACTGGACTATGCTAATTAGATCAAGCCAATGAGCCACCCACTTGGGAGCTGGGAGTATGACAGCTTCTCCCTGAAGATGATGAGCAACATGGCAGACAGTGTGGACTAATGACTAGGACCTGTAGTAATATGAGGGAAGGATGGATACCATAAAGCTAACCAGTAACAGTACACCAGGTGTTTTTTTGGAAAATACCATGAAATAGACAAAAATTTGACAATTTTAATCTTTAATAATTAAGAAAAGTGAAAGAGTACACATGTAAATAATATTAAAAATAGGAAAGGAGCCATAGGTTCAAATTTTACGTATCAGTTTAAAATTTTTAAATCTAAGCTAAATTGATTTGTTTTACTAAAATTAATGCAAAAAGAGGTGGGAAACCCAACTAAGCTAATAACTATGCAAGTTTTTTTTTTTAAATAGGCAAAGATTTGTCCCCTAAAAAAGGCATCAGGGGGCTTCCCTGGTGGCGCAGTGGTTGAAAATCTGCCTGCCAATGCAGGGGACACGAGTTCGAGCCCTGGTCTGGGAAGATCCCACATGCCGCGGAGCAACTAGCCCCGTGAGCCACAATTACTGAGCCTGCGCGTCTGGAGCCTGTGCTCCGCAACAAGAGAGGCCACGATAGTGAGAGGCCCGCGCACCGCGATGAGGAGTGGCCCCCACTTGTCGCAACTAGAGAAAGCCCTCGCACAGAAACGAAGAGCCAACACAGCCATAAATAAATGAAGGAATGAATGAATGAATGAATAAATAAATAAATAAAATTAAAAAAAAAAAAAAGGCATCAGGCCTAATAAGTTTTATGTGCACAATCTACCAAACGTAAGGAACAGATAATGTTGGTGTTATATAAACTGCTCTAGGGCACAGGAAAAGACTAGAAAGCTCCTCAACATGTTTTAAGATGCTAGCATAGCAATGGCACCAAGGGTGGAACAGAAAGGAAAATTGTAGGCCAATCCAATATTGGAACAAAAATTCTAAACAAAACGGTAGAAATTTAATCCAGAGTGTATTACAGGATTTACCTAAGAAATCTACCAGAGATCTAGTCATGTGTTTCACTAAGTACACAAATTAAATAAGAATAATCATCTTAACAGTTCACAACTGTGTCACCTGGGCCCAAAACAGTGCCTGACACAGAGGAAATTCCAAGTATCTGGGGAATGAATGAAAGAATGAAGTCAGGGTCAGCACATGTACCCTCACCATTATTGCTACTATTTCATATTGTGCTGGAGTCTCCAGCAATGAGATAGCAAAAGAAATAAACGGTGTGACTTTCAAAAAGGACAAGAGGGAGCTGTCACCATTATAGGTGATGTGATTACCCCAAAATAAGCCAAGAGAATCAACTGAAAAACTACTGAATTTAATACACAGTTTTGCAAGACGACCAGGAATCAAGATCACTGTTTTTTTTTTAAATCCATCAACAGCTTTAAAATACCTAATATGCGGAATTAGAAAAGGTGTAATGGGAAAAGATACCACCCATAACAGACATAATCAAAATTTGTAAACTACTTAGAAATAAACTCAATGGTTTTCCAGACATCCATGAATAGAAGAGCTGAATGAATGGAGACATATACCATATTCCTGGTTAGGAACTCAACACTGTAAAAATGACAGTTCTCCCCAAATATTTTGTGTATTTAATTTCAGTTAAAATATCAATAACATTTTTAGTGAAAACCAACAAACTGATTCTAAGGTTTATATGGAAGGCAAACTCTGTAGATTAGGCAATTTTTTTTTTAAAGAAGAAGGAGAGCTTTTGCTACCATTTAACAAAACATAACATGAAGCTGATTGAAACAGTACAGCACTAGCCCAGGGACAGACAAACAGATTAGTGGGAAATAATAAAGGTTTCAAAACCACACCCACAAATATATTAGGATTTCGTTATTATAAATGTGGACATTCAAATCAGCAGGAAAGGATGGACTCTACAAGAAATAATGTCAACCGAGTTGGCTCTCCAGTTGAAAACAGAGTTAGCGCCTGACTCACACTATACATAACAGAAATTTCAAAAGGATTACAGCTACACATAAAAAATAAATTTATCAAAATATTAAAAGAAATATGTGAAGATAGTTTTATAATCTGGAGATGGAGAAGGCCAAGTTAAGCAAGCCACAAAATCCATAAAGAAAGTAAACACTGGGGCTTCCCTGGTGGCGCAGCGGTTGAGAGTCCGCCTGCCGATGCAGGGGACACGGGTTCGTGCCCCGGTCTGGGAAGATCCCACATGCCGCGGAGTGGCTGGGCCCGTGAGCCATGGCCGCTGGGCCTGTGCGTCCGGAGCCTGTGCTCCGCAACGGGAGAGGCCACAACAGTGAGAGGCCCACATAACGCAAAAAAAAAAAAAAAAAAAGAAAGTAAACACTGACTGACTTCATTCAATAATAATTTTTAAAGTCTTTACAGGAAAATTACCCATATATTCCACATATTTGTAAAAGATAAGTGGCAACAACTGGAGAAAGTATTTATAAAATAATTGACAAAAGCTTAATATTCAGAAAAGATAAAGACCTTCCATGAGAAAAAGATAAACAACCTAATTTCTAAAATAAGCATATGAACGGAGGATTTACTAGTGAAAAGGTATACCTTTTTTTCAATAAACACATGAAAAGACATTTTTCCAATCAAGAAAATGCAAATTAAAACAGCAATGATATAACTTTCTACCACTAGATGGGCAAAATTTTTGAAGATTAATAATATCCATTTTTAGCAAAAAGAAGCATTCATTCTTGTATACTGTAGGTGTGAATGTATAGTGGTTCAGCTTTTGCGAGGAGTAAATTATATTCATCCAAAATTACTAAATTTGTGTCTACTGTGATGGTCCTCCCGAGTCCACTCCTAGGAAGACCGCTGCAGAAATGCTTCAGACTGTGCTCTCCCCCACCCCACCCCTGAGCACGCAGCAATATGCTCATGGCAGCACTGTCACAATGCTGACAAGTCAGAAACAGCATAAAACCTGGTGCTGGTTAAATAACATACATTACATCCACACGGTACACATGCAATAATGTAAAATTATGACTAGCTCTAGGTACTGACATAGGTTTTCAAGGCATATAGGGTTTTTTTTTGTTTTTTGTTTTTGTTTTTTTTTTTGCAGTACATGGGCCTCTCACTGTTGTGGCCTCTCCCGTTGCAGAGCACAGGCTCCGGACACGCAGGCCCAGCAGCCATGGTTCACGGGCCCAGCCGCTCTGCGGCATGTGGGATCTTCCCGGACCGGGGTACGAACCCGTGTCCCCTGCATCGGCAGGCGGACTCTCAACCACTGCGCCACCAGGGAAGCCCCCATATAGTTTTTTTTTTAATGTAGGTTATTAATAATACATATATAAGATTCTATTTATTTAAAAAACCATAAAGATATTTTATTTAAGGATGCTAACAATGATTACTTCTGGGGAGGGGAGCAGCATTAGTGGTGGGGGTGAATGAGCAAGGGAGAATCTTTACATGTATTTCTGAATTTTTTTGGTAAATCACAACAAAAATTCAGACATTGCTTTTAATTGTTTTAAATTTTTAAAAAATGTAGGAGGGGGGCTTCCCTGGTGGCGCAGTGGTTGAGAGTCCGCCTGCCGATGCAGGGGACACGGGTTCGTGCCCCGGTCCGGGAAGATCCCACATGCTGCGGAGCGGCTGGGCCCGTGGGCTATGGCCGCTGAGCCTGCGCGTCCGGAGCCTGTGCTCCGCAACGGGAGAGGCCACAACAGTGAGAGGCCTGCGTACCGCAAAAAAAAAAAAAAAAAAAAAAAAGTAGGAGGGGAACTTTTGTAATCAGTTTTTTTTTTTTAATGCCATTTTTTTTAAAAAAAAAAACCTGATTTTGGAGCACAGTATGTGGGTCCTTCCTACTGTCACCTACAGTGCATGTCTCAACTGCTCTCTTACAGCATGCCCAATTTACAGTTGAGGAAACTGATGCCTCAGGCCCAGGCCCTTTCCCAAAGCCCCAGCACAAGTGATATAGCAAAAACCATCAGTCCCCACTCTGGGGAGCCTCCCAGCAGAATTAATTCCAGGAGGCCTTACCCACGCACCAACCCCCAACTCCCAGGGCCACCCAGAAAAGAGAACAGAGCCAGCTCATGTTTGCACAGATTTAATTAATCCCTGCTATCCTGGTCCCCAATTCCAAAGCCCTTCTAGGCCGCACTTCCCTTCTCCTGGTCACTCAAGGCCTAGTCATCCACCACATCCTCCCCACTAGGAGGTCAAAGAAGGACCCAGTCTCCCAGGGGCCACTCTTTCCCCACTTTGACCCTTGTTGAATACAGACCCATGACCTTGGTCTAACCTTGATCTGGCCCCATTTGGCAAAGGCAAAGCATGGAGAAGAAAGGAGAAGGGAGATCAGGGGCCCATCTGGGGCTGCAGCAGCCAGGACAGGAGTAGGAGCCAGGAGGAGGTGCAGGGGACTGAGAGAACCCCATTGCTTATTTGCTTCTTGATCCATTTGCTGTATTTGGTGATATGAGTGTACACGCCTGGATTACGTACTTGGGCGCAGGCCTTTTCCCAGGACAACACCCCAGCAAGAATCCATCTGCCCTCGACTTCACAAGCCAACGGACCCCCAGAGTCCCCCTAGGCAAAGAGAGAGGAGTGATGGAGTCTCTGGACCCAGCTGGGATGCAAGGGATTGGGGGACCCAGAATGCCCACCCTCTGAGTTCTGCTTGGAAGCTTCTTTCATTCCTTGAGGATCTCACTACCTGGAGCCCTCCTTCACTCCTCAGTTGGGGATCCCATCCCAGAATATCAGGCAAAATCAAAGTCACGGGGAAGGAAGATGGGAGCAGGGCACTACCTGATGATGATGACAAAGAGGGAGGCCAAGCAAACCTCTCCCTGGGGAAATGCCCCCTACCTGGGGTCATCCCAACCGAAGGAGAGCTGCCAGAACTTCCCAGAAACTCACATAGCACAAGTTTTCTCCATAATTGGTGGCACAGATCATGTCCCCCAGGACAAGGGGGACAACGCGGGGGATGAGGGACTTCTTGCGGTAAATCCGGTCACACATCTTGTTGTCCATGATAAACACCTCGGCCTCCCGCAACTCTGGGGTCAGCGTGGAGTTGGCTGTGGAGGAGTCCAGTGGGGTGAGAACTGATTCCTCACTCTACTCAGCCCTGCCTATTCCCAGGGTCTTGTCACCTCCATCCTCAAGATTCAGCCACACCCCTTCACACCTCCATGCCCTCCTTCACCTGGCCCTTCCCCCTGTGGTGTGGACCATGTCGGGCAAGCACCTTGCCCTCTAAGGCTCTATTTCAGGATCCCTTTCTCTGGGAATCTTTTGCTCCTGAACCAAGCAGGCTACAATCCAAGTTTCAATGCAACCACTCAGAAATTGAGACCCCACCCCCATGCTGCTTCTCTCCAGCCTCTGAGCTCTATACTGGCTGTGCCCTCTGCCACCTGGTTGACATTCGCTCTTCCTTCAGGCATCTCAGGCAGACTCTCTGCCAGAGATCATCCCAGATCCCTCCCGACTTGCTCTCAAGATCACCTGACAAAGTCTTTGCCTCTTTCCTTGTTAATCTATGCTTCCACCCATACTCAGTTATGAGTTCCCTAGAGGCAGGGCATGCATTACCAGTGACAAGGGTTTGGCGTGTGGCAGATGCCTGAACATCGAAGTTTCTCAGGTGAACAAATCAGTGAGTGAGTGAATTTATGAATCCCTGACTCTGAGCTTCCGTAAGAGGCAAATGATCAGGTTTTCCTAGGACTAAATGAAGTGCCCATAGCAAATGCAATGGTGTAAACCACGGCAACAGTTCCCATGTGAGGAGCAATCCTAACACATCCAAAGAACCAGGGGCCAGAGGTAACAGCCACAAGCTTCCTGAGAGGCACCATGAGGGGGCTCAGCAGGAGAGGCCCCAGAGGAAAGGAGTGTACCCTCTGGGGTACCACACGTCACCCCCGACCCCATTCTCCTCACCTGAGAAGCGCTGTTTAACCTGGCCCCAGCCAGTCACCCAGCATTGCGTCCCAACCTTCAGGTTGTAGTTGGGCTCCGGGAGGCAGATGGGCTGCACGTACTTGCTGACGACGACAGGAGTGTGAAGCTGGAGGAGGGCAATATCACTCGTGATGAAGTTCCGGCCCCAGTACTTGGGGTGCATAATGATGTCCCTCACAGGGATCAAGAGGGCCCTCGTGGAGTCCGTGGGCTTCAGCTTGGAGGTACCGAGAATCACTGAATACTCTTTTGTGCTACAGGAGACACAGAGCCCCACCTGGTAGATGTCAGGTTATCAAGCAACACTATGCTCCTACCTCCGCCAAGGACGTTCCCCTTAGCAGAAGTCCTGCCTCATTTGCCCTGCTCACTCCATCTTGCTCATCCAGCCAGGGGGCCCTCAGAGTCAGAGATATGACTGCCTCCTCATTCATCAGTCAAGCTGATTCAAGTGGCCTGGTCTATGTGCTGTGTATTCGAGTGTGCAGCTATTAGCATGCACGCATGTTCTAATGTGTGTGAGGGGTGGGGTGTATACAGGGTGTATGCTGTTGCCCTGGTCAGGATATAGTCTTTGTTGCTTGGGGCTCCTGCCCAAGCTCAGTCCCCAGCCTCTGTGAGATCATGAGCATGACTCTTCCCTGTTCTGGACATCCCTTCCCACTCCGCCCCACGTCCCCCACTGCCACGTTGTTTCATAGAGGAAATGAGGAGTCTAGGCTGGGCCCGCTGCAGCCCTGGGTCTCCGTGGGCCACACTCACCCTTGGATGCAGTGGGCAGCAGTCACCACCCAGTCGAGATCAATGAGGGCCCCTCCACACACATGCTCATTTTCCACTCGGAGGCTCACCTCCCAGGGCCAATGGCTTGTCACATCCAAATTCTTCGGCCACCAGGGTTTGCCACAAGCTTCAGGAACAAGCATGACAGGGAGATACAGTGGCCGCATAGAGGAGGATAAGAATGACTGTGACCAAGATGCCCTCCAGGGTAATTTGCATGAGGCTGTAAACTTGGGGACTTGCTTCCATTTCAAAGAAGGGGAGAATGAAGGTGAGAGAAGAGCAGTGGCCTGCCCAAAGGCACTGAGCTGACAGAAAATGACAATGACAGAGATAAAAAGCATCAAGACAGAAACACAGAGACATGACAGGAGGAGGAGAGAGATACTGAGACACACAGGGAGCAAACAGCACAGAACCTCAAAACAAGGGAGGAGCATAGAAGGAGCCCCAGGACAGGAAATGTATTCTCTTGTGTCAGGTTAAGTCCCTAGGCCACGTTCCTGAAAGGCTATAAAGCTTTCTGCATCTCTTAGATGCAGAAGGCCTCTGTCCCCACACTACTCAGAGCCAAGAAAAGCTCCAGGCTTCTATGTCAGAAGTCTTTACATAGACCATTCAAGAAAAAGTCCCAGCATGGAGCCAACAGAGGCCTCCCACTCTGTGTAACAACTTACACACTATCAGTTTGCAAGTAGTTCCAACAATCAAGTTGTATGACTGCATGAATATGAACACAGATGCAGAAATTGTAAATAAAATATTAGCCAATATTATATTTTTTAAAATAATGCACCATGATCATGTAGAGATTGTCCTGGGGTACAAGGGTGGTCCCACAATTGGAAGCGCTCTCTGTGTATTCCCCACATAAACAGTTCTTTTTCTCTAAAAGAACTGTGCTTTTCTCAATAGACACAGAAAAAGGCATTTGAAAAATTCAACACAGATTTACGACTAAAAAACAAAACACTCTTACTTAGCAAACTGGGAACAGAAAGAAAATACTTATTTATACAAACTATATGCCACAAACCTACAGCAAACATCATATAACATTAAGAAACAGGCCAGGGCTCCCCTGGTGCCGCAGTGGTTGAGAGTCCGCCTGCCGATGCAGGGCACACGGGTTCGTGCCCCAGTCCGGGAAGATCCCACATGCCGCGGAGCGGCTGGGCCCGTGAGCCATGGCCACTGAGCCTGCATGTCCGGAGCCTGTGCTCCGCAACGGGAGAGGTCACAACAGTGAGAAGCCCGCGTACCGCAAAAAAAAAAAAAAAAGAAACAGGCCAAAAAAATTATACTTTCTGAAGCCAGGAATAATGATACTTTGTGGGAGGAGGACAAAGGAAGTAACTGGGAGGACATAAGAGAGCTTCTGGGTGCTAGTACTGCTCTACTTTCTGACCTCGGTGGAGACTGCACAGGTGCGTTCACTGTGTGATAATTTCTTGAGCTGGACACATAATTTGTGCACTTTTTTTGTGTATGTATATAATACTTCAGTAACTGACTTTTAAAATCAATAATATTTCTCTATGCCAACCAACCTGAGTATAGCACAACTATATTCAAAATAAGATACAGTTTATAGCTAAAAATTATAAAATACCTTGGAATTAAAGTATCCAACACTAAGCAAGATTTTTGCAGTAATACATTTTAAACTCTAATAAAGGACACTGAAAATGACTGGCATAAATGGAGAAAGAGCCATTGCTTTTAAATAGAATAACTAAATATTTCAGATGTAATTTTTCCCAAAATTAATCTATAAAGTCACTTACCCAGTTAGAATTTTTAAGAAATTTGATAAACTTACTCTAAAATTGAAATAGAAAAACAAAGGTCCATAAATAGTTCCATCTTTGACAAAGCAGAGCAAAGAAGGGACACTTGTCCTAGCAGATAGTAAGGCACACATCAAAGCCATAGTGACAAAAACAGTGTGGTATTGACAAGGACAGACAAGTGGACCAAAAAAAAAAAAAAGGAATAGAGAGCTTGAGATTGTTTCAGGGAATACAGGAACTTAACGTAAATAAAGGAGCCACCACAATCAGTGAGTAAAGGATGGATTGTTGAGTAGATGGTGCTGGGAAAACTCGCTCACTATAAAAGAAATAAGAAAAACAAAACTGGATTCCTCTCTAGTAGTACTTGAAGACCTAAATGTGAAAGGTAAAACCGTAAAGTTAACAGCTAACCATGTGGCATGGGATGGGAAAGGACTCTTTAAACAAAACCTCAAACCACAATCCATAAAGTATTAAACTGATTAACTTGATTACATCAAAATCAAGGATTTTTGACCCCAGGAACAAAGTTAACCATCAGATGACAGATTAGGAGGTAATATTTGCAATATCTAAAATCAATATAAGACTTTTTATTAGGAATATACAAGGAAGTCCAGGAAATCAACAAGAAAAAAGAACAGACAATATGCAAAGGATAAAGACAGTCAATTTATTAGAAGAGGAAACTCAAGAAGCCAACAGCACATTGAGACATGCTCAAACTCATTAGTAATGAGAAAAATGTCAATTAAACTAAGAAGTCATTTTTTTGTCTATTAGATAGGCAAAAATGTAAAAGCTGGGCCTCCCTGGTGGCGCAGTGGTTGAGAGTCCGCCTGCCGATGCAGGGGATACGGGTTCGTGCCCCGGTCTGGGAGGATCCCATATGCCGCGGAGCGGCTGGGCCCGTGAGCCATGGCTGCTGAGCCTGCGCATCCGGAGCCTGTGCTCCGCAACGGGAGAGGCCACAACAGTGAGAGGCCCGCGTACCACAAAAAAAAAAAAAAAAAAAAAATGTAAAAGCTGGATCATGCCAAGGGGTGGGAGGTCTGTAGCAATATATACACCTTCACAAACTGCTGGTAGGAATGCAGAGGGCTGACTCAATTGGAATATGGGCAATAGATTAAAATATGCTACCAATGTAAATTTTTTAAACTGATAACTTGTACTGTGGTTATCTAAGAGAATATTCTTAGAAAACACACACCAGAGTATTTAGAGATAAAGAGCCATGCTGTATGTTACCCTCAACTGATTCTGAAAAAAATTTTGTGTGTGTGCGTGTTCCTTGTACTATTTTTGCACTTTTTTGTAAGTTTAAAATTATTTCCAAATAAAATGTTTTTTTAAATGGGACTGAATGAAAAGAGGAGGAAACAGAAAGAGATCTAGAGAACATACTATTTGCCTAAGTTAGAAATACATGCACACAAAACCACAATATGTATTTTTATAAAAACACACACAAACGGAAAGATACACATCAAATACACAAGAAAGGCTGGGAGAAGGGTGAAGAGGGGGAATAGGGGTGGGGCATGGACACAAGCAGAAATAACTAACTTACTCAACCAAACAATCCATAACAAATTAGGGTGCACCTGTGACAAAGGAAGCCTGCAAACAAGCAGGAGCAACCCAACCCTCCACCCCTGAGGTCTAAGGAAAAAGACAGGAAGACCCCAGAAGAGCCAGGCTCTGCAGACACTGCCACAGGGCCCAAGAGGCTCCATTTGCAAATGAACAGTTTAGAGCTCAAAATGTTTCTGTGTGGAAAAGGATCTGCATCAGCTACCTGGACATGTTCCCTGATGGGATGCAGCCTGGGTTGAACTTGAAGAGGTTCTGCATTCCCACAGGAGGCCCAAATACTCTTTTAATGTGCACTGTTGAGTCTGTACGTCCTGAACAGCACAGGCTGTTCTTTAGAAGGCAGGCCATTTAGATATAGACCCAGAAACATTATCTCTGTGACCCTCTTCAGAACATACCCTCCCAGGATCCAAGGTTTTCTTGAAGCAGGGGCTCACCTTACCCACCTGGTTTGGTGTTGTCTCCTTTGTAACCTGGAGGAGAAAGGGGGACAGAGATGAAGTAAGAGGTTGTAACAGGGTGACAGTGAAGAGGTGCATTCTTCATTAATTAGTTAATTCATTCATTCACCAAATATTTCCCCACCTCCCACTCTGTTCCCAGCCTGGAGCCCAAGGCCAGGGGGCTGGGGGAAGGGAGCGGGTGGGTACAGAGGTGTATCAGACAGATACATCCTGTATTTGCCCTTGAGGAGCAGGTTGCCCAGCAGAGGAGACATAAGTAAACACACAATCACTCATGTGCGATCAATGCGGGGACAAGGCCACAGGTGTCAGGTAAGCCCAGAAGAAGTGGTGGAGAGGGAGGCTTCTAGGAAGAGGGGTTATTGTGCCAGATCTTAAAGATGAGAAGGTAAAACAGAAATGAAAAATGACAACGACATTCTTTATGAAAGAAACACCATGGTGTAAGCTGGAGACTCCAGAGGATAAAGGGCAAGGCCCATGATGACAAGAAATGATGCCAGGGGAAGGAAGTCAGGGGTCAATCACAAGTGCCTTCATAAGCCAGGCCAAGAAGCCTGAGTGAGACACTCTGGGAGAAGGGAGGCCAGTGGAGGTTTGACATGGTCGGACTTGTATTGTGAAGGCAGTATGGAGAACAGATAGGAAGGTCATAAGACTGAACGCAGTAAGATCCCACCGTAGGCTCTGCAGAGCCCAGGCAAGAAATGAGGGCTGAATGAAGAAGTGGCAGTGAGAACAGACTTGGTGAGCTGGATGTGGGACTGAGGGAGAAGGCTGAGTCTAGGATGACCCCCCAGTTTCTGATTTTAGAGAAGAGTGACTACTATCCACTGAGTAAGAGAACCCAGTTTACAGGAAGAAGAGGGCCTCAACTTTGGAACCCAAGGAGTTGAGATGGTTCTAGGTCATCCAGGTACAGATGTCCAGTAAGTGGCTGCACATCCATGCACTTTGTTTTGTGAGGCAGCATCACATACATGGCAGCTCAATGCCCAGAGCAAGTGAGTTCACCCAGGGAGCAGTGAAGAAGGAACCCAGACAGCATCTTAGGGAACACCACTACGTCAGGGATGAACAGAGCATGGGTGGCCTGGGAGGGACACAGAAGGGCAAGGGAGTCACCCTGAGGTAGAGGAGAATTAGGAGGCATGGCCTGAGAGAAGCCAAGGGACTAGAGAAAATGAAAAAAGAGGGAGGAGCAGAAAGGTTAGGGATGTTAGGACAGAGACATGCCAGGAATGGGCTAAAGTTTAAGTAAGAAGTGAGGAAGCACCTGAAGGAAACATGAAGTGAAAACTTATTTTGAGAAATGTGGCAGTGAGGGGAAGAGAAGGGTGAAGAAACACAGCAAATAGAAAGGGAGAGGATAGAGATCGATGAGAGCACAGGAAAGGCCCAGAGTCCAGAGCAGGGGTGAGCAGGCTGACCTTGAACAGGAGGCCTGTCTCTGATTCTTAAGGAAAGGGGAGCGGGTGGCACTGAGTTGTCAGGTTTGGAGGGACCCCCGGGCTGAGGGAGTCAAGGGGACAGCACCTGAGGGCATTCGTTTCCTGAGGGAAGGAAGCCACTGCTAGTGAGGCACCCTCGGTAGGAGCTGAGGGTCTAGGAAGCAAGTGAGGTGAGGAACATTCGTTTAAGTGTTCGGAGACCATGAGTTTGGCCCGGACCGCCTGCCTGGAGCGGGGTCTTCAGCAGTGCCCTGCTGCGTGGGAAGATGAGCGAGGCTGGGCTGGGAGTGTAGAGGGTGAGAGGCCTGAGGATGCCGTCAAGAGCGTGGTTCGGGTCTCAGCCGCGACATCCTCGCCTCCAGGAAGAAACACAGGGGTGCCCCCCGCACCACAAGGCCCCAGGAGGCTACAGGGCTGGCGGGTCTGAGGGCGGAAGCTGAGAGCGCGGGAGTCTGGTATCCCCAGAACCGCCCTGGGAGATGCCCCGAGGGGTAGCAGAGGAGAAGGGGCTGCGGGTGGGTGCCGCGGGGCCTGTCCTGGCCTCGAGTGTGGGTTTTGTGGGGGGTGGTGGCGTCGGGGAAGAAGGACCCAGAACGGGAGCGGCGCAGAGCAGGCGCCGCCTCACCGGAGTTCAGCTGCAGCAGCAGCAGCAGGAGGTGGCAGCTTAGGCCCGAGGGCCTCGAGGCTGCAGGCCCAGCGCTGAGGCAGGACAACGATGCGGCCATGAGGCCCCTGAGGCGTCCGCTAGCGGCAGCAGGGACGGCTCACACGACCCCCGAACGCCGCGCCTACGTCTCCCGCACATGACGCACGTGACGGAGTTCCGGCACGTGACAGCCCCTCCGGCACGTGATGACGTCGCAGACCCATGACGGTGCCCCTGGAACGCTGAACGTTCCTCTGCAGGTACCCCACCTCGTGCGGGTTCCTTGAAGATGACTGCAGATCCCGGGGCCTGTCATTGCCTTCACGGTGGCCAGTCCCATGGAAGTACCCCCAAGTGCCTTAAGTGGGTGACTGTCCCCCAAAACCTGGCCGGAGAAGGCACATCCAAATCCCTGGACTGGTGTTGGCACCTTGTCGCCCAGCCTCTGATCAACCTTGTTTCCCTGGGCTTCGTGCATTGGAGAGCTTCATAATTTATACTGATTTGAGAATCTGAAAAGCTGTAGAAAGCACAAGAAAAGAACAGTAAGGCTAGGGAATCAGGGAGGATGTCTTTACAAAAGTGATATTTAAGCTGGACCTAAGATGAACAAAGAGTCTTGGGGGAGAACTCACAGGAAAGGCATTTATCCTCTTCCACAAACCGTCAGTGGGATGGTGGAAACTGAAAGAAATGGTGGCGAATACCACCATTTCTTGGGCTTTCACAGGGTGTTTTTGTAGAAGAATGTGGTCTTTGGATCTGCTCAGTGTGTCCAAGATTGGGAGATGACAACCAAGATTCCTGCTGCTCCTGTCCAGTGTGGGGGATCCAGCTCTGGGGACCACATTCCCCACCCTAGCATCTAAAGGGGTCCAGATGATGAGTTGCACCAATAGGAGGTGAGGAGAGGTTACAGATGCCACTTCCACGCCAAGGCAGTAGAGAGGAGGTTCACTTCTCTACTTGTGTTAATGCAGAGCAATGGTTCTCAATGTGTGGTCTGCAGAGCAGCAGCAGCATCACCTGGGAACTTATTAGAGTTGTACATTCTCAGGACCCACCCCAGACTTATAGGATTGAAAACTCTGGGAGTAGAATCAGTGATCTGTAGTTTAACAAGCCCTCCAGGGAATTCTGAGGTAGGTAAGCATGAACCACAGGGTTGAGTGGAGCTATAAGATGGAGAAAAGCCACCTGCTGATCAAGAACACCTGATAGGGATGATACAGGAACAAGAAGTTAAATTTATTTTTAACCCATAAATACTCAGTGGCTTCTTTTTTAAAAATTTATTTTATTGAAGTATAGTTGATTTACAATGTTGTGTTAGTTTCTACAGTACAGCAAAGTGATTCAGTTATATAGGTATAGATATTCTTTTTCATATTCTTTTTCATTATGGTTTATCACAGAATATTGAAAATAGTTCCCTGTGCTATACAATAGGACCTTATTGTTTATCCATTCTATATATAATAGTTTGCACCTGCTAATCCCAAACTCCCAATCCATCCCTCCCCCTCCCCACCTGGGCAAGCACAAGTCTGTTCTCTATGTCTGTGAGCCTGTTTCTGTTTCGTAGATAAGTTCATTTGTGTCATATTTTAGATTCCACATATAAGTGATATCATATGGTATTTGTCTTTCTCTTTCTGACTTACTTCACTTGGTATGATAATCTCTAGGTCCATCCATGTTGCTGCAAATGGCATTGTTCCATTCTTTTTTATGGCTGAGTGGTATTCATTTATATATATGGACCACATCTTCTTTATCCATTCATCTGTCAATGGATATTTAGGTTGTTTCCATGTCTTGGCTATTGTGAGTAGTGCTGCTCTTAACATAGGGGTGCATCTTTTTTTTTTTTTTTGGCTGCATTGGGTCTTCATTGCTGTGCACAGGCTTTCTCTAGTTGCAGCGAGTGGAGGCTACTCTTCGTTGTGGTGCGCAGGCTTCTCATTGTGGTGGTTTGTCTTGTTGCGGAGCACGGGCTCTAGGCGCACGGGCTTCAGTAGTTGTAGCACGTGGGCTCAGTAGTTGTGGCTCACGGGCTCTAGAGCACAGGCTCAGTAGTTGTGGCGCACGGGTTTAGTTGCTCCATGGCATGTGGGATATTTCCGGACCAGGGACCGAACCCGTGTCCCCTGCGATGGCAGGCGGATTCTTAACCACTGTGCCACCAGGGAAGTCCACATGTATCTTTTTGAATTATAGTTTTGTCCAGATATGTGTCCAGAAGTGGGACTGCTGAATGATATGGTAACTCTATTTTTAGCTTTTTGAGGAATCTCCATACTGTTTTCCAAAGTGGCTGCACCAATTTACATTCCCACCAACAGTATAGGAGGGTTCCCTTTTCTCTACACCCTCTCCAGCATTTGTTATTTGTAGATTTTTTGATGATGGCCATTCTGGCTGGTGTGAGGTGATACTTCATTGTAGTTCTGATTTGCATTTCTATACTAATTAGTGATGTTGAGCATCTTTTCATGTGCCTGTTGGCCATCTGTATGTCTTCTTTGGAGAAATGTCTATTTAGGTCTTCTGCCCATTTTTCGATTGGGTTGTTCGTTTTTTTGCTGTTGAGTTGTATGAGCTGTTTGTATATTTTGGTAATTAAGCCCTTGTCGGTCGCATCATTTCCAAATATATTCTCCCAGTCACTAGGTTCTCTTTTCCTTTCGTTTATCGTTTCCTTTGCTGTACAAAAGCTTGTAAATTTGATTAGGTCCAATTTGTTTATTTTTGTTTTTATTTCTATTGCCTTGGGAGACTGACATAAGTAAAAGTTGGTATGATTTATGTCAGAAAGTTTTGCCTATGTTCTCTTCTAGGAGTTTTATGGTGTCATGTCTTATATCTAAGTCTTTAAGCCATATTTTTAAAGATTTATTTATTGTTTTATTTATTTATTTATTTTTGGCCGCGTCGGGTCTTAGTTGTGGTACATGGGATCTTTGTTGAGGTGTGCGGGGTCTTTTGCAGCAGCACGCGGGCTTCTCTCTAGTTGTGGCACATAGGCTCCAGGGAACGTGGGCTCTGTAGTTGTGGCGTGTGGGTTCCAGAGTGCATGGGCTCTGTAGTTTGTGGCACACAGGTTCTCTACTTGAAGCATGCAAGCTCGGTAGTTGTGGTGCAAGGGCTTAGTTGCCCCACTGCACGTGGGATCTTAGTTCCCTGACCAGGGATCGAACCCACATCTCCTGCATTGGAAGGCGGATTCTTTACACTGGACCACCAGGGAAGTCCCCTTTAAGCCATTTTGAGTTTATTTTTGTGTATAGTGTGAGGGTGTGTTCTAACTTCATTGATTTACATGCGGCTGTCCAACTTTCCCAACACCACTTGCTGAAGAGACTGTCTCTTTCCCATTGTATATTCTTGCCTCTTTTGTCAAAGAATAATTGAACATACGTGTGTGGGTTTGTTTCTGGGCTCTCTATACTGTTCCATTGATCCATATGTCTTTTTTTGTGCCCCTACCACGCTGTTTTGATTTTCAGTGGCTTCTTAAAGCAGCTAGCTCGATACTTATTAATAGACTGTATTTCAGGTAAGTTCCTAGTCTCTCAACCCCAGCCTTCCTTGGGCAACACATGAGACAGACTGCACTCTGAAGCCCAGGGATATCTGGGAGCTGAAACGCTGACCCCTGGAAGGGCAGGTGACAGGAGATTGAGAGGGAATTAATCACCAGCAAGACACAGAGACTCTGGGACACTCTGTCCTGGAAAAATGGTAAAGAGCCAGTACCTAATATAGGGAATCTCTCTTATAATCCTCCCTGTGGGAATGCACTCCTTGGTAAGAGTGGAGGTGAGCAGCAAGTAGAAGCAGGGGAGAAGGAATAATATTGCTCATGCCCTAATTTTACTTACTCCTAGTTCCAGTCTATCTTGATTCTCTACTCTGAGCTATAAAGGCTATGAAATTAGACTACAAAGCTCCCCACAGACATGCTGATGACTATAACAGGAGTACAGGGAACAGGACCCAGCTGGCTGAAACCATCCTTAGACTCACAAATGAGCAGGTTTAGACTCACCTCTCCCTCTAGGGCTTAATAAGAACCATGAATAGTTTCTAAGCCAAATGAGAAAATAGTTTTCCTCAGAGCATGTTATATGCAACCCCACAGTCCCAAGGAGAGCAGAGCATAAGAACACAAAAGAACAAACCAAATATTTATTCAGTTGACATCAGAAATCTCCATACTCCATAACTGCCTCAACACAACTTGGGGTGAGCCTGAATGTGGCCACTGGAGCACTGGGAAGGGGATTCCTAGACTGAGTTGCCCCAGGAGGGCTTGTGTGGCAGACGCTGGACGTTCACAGATGCATCTGCACTGGGCAGCCGGGGACCTTCTCCCAACCCAGACAGCTGAGTCAGATGTGGACATGGTGATGCCTCCTCACTCTCTCCCAACAATCACCAAGCGGACTGGTTTGATAAAGTGTCAGGTCTAACGCTGTTTCACTGGTGATGATGTCCCTTCTTTGCTAGATGTTCTCCAAGATGTGGCTGAAGCATCATGAAGCATCACCTGGCAAGTCACTGGCCATCCAGTTGGGATGGTTTCACCCACTCCTTTCCGGCATGTAGAGCACAGTCACGGTGTAGGTGTGGATGAGGCCAGTTCCTTGAGCACCAGACTGGAAAACTTCCAGGGTTCCTTTCTTGCTGCCACTCTCTGTCATGTCGATCTCCACAGGGTCAGTGAATCCCAAACAGGTTTGAGGAAAGTGCATTGAGTAGGAGTGGAAGGTCAGATGCATGGCTAGTGTGAGACTCAGAAACAGGAGACAGTGTGGGCCAGGGTGATCACGGGGTCACCAGGATGCCCAGAGGCAGCACCAGACACAGCGTTAGGATAAAGAACCCTGCTAAGCCACAAGAGGACACCTTAATGATATGATCAATGACCGAGTCTTTGTAGTAACTAACTTCTGTATAAACTGCAGGCAATTCTGTGTGAACACCCCAGCTCACAATCCCCACCTGGACCCATGAGTCATTAAATTGACAGACCAGGGGACCTCCAGAATCTCCCTGGAGAAAAAGAAGAAACACACACAGGAATGGAAGGGGATCATCATCAGAGCAGGCTGATTGTTAGCAAGGCACTAGGGAGATAGGCACCTAGGTCCTTTCCCAGGTACCCACCAGGCCCAGGTTTCTGTGAATGAGATTTGAGAGTTGGAAACTTTAACATCATCTGAGAAATACTACTCCTTCCCAGGTGCTCAGGGACCCACAGGAGCTATAAAGCCAGTAAGCCCTGTACATCAGTCCTGCCAGGAAATACTCTAATTCTCCTTCAGTGACCCTAATCCTTCACTGCCTGACCCCTTCCCCATGACCCTCTCCAAACCTCCCAACAGCCAGCAACTAAAGGGGCATCCCCTGGCACTGTGAGCAGCTTCCAGAGCCCCTCTCCAACTCTAAGGTCAGAGTCAATTCCAACTAGTCAGTCCTAGGCCTCCACAGCTGTAAAATACTTTGAGTATCATTTCTGCATGGGGACTCAAAATCATCACATCTACCCTGAAATCTCTCCCTGCCCCTAAACCTACATAGCCAATAGCATCCTCTCACCAGTTCCCCCTCTCTCCAAACACAACCAGTCATGCTAAACCCCACGTCACACACGCTGCACATCCTTTCCCAAAACTGTTCTGGTGGCCCCCCATCTACCAGCTCAGTCAGAAACTCAGAGTCCTCCTCAAGCTCTCCCTCACCCACACCCTCACATGCAGGCAGTCACCAAGAACTGATGACTCAACCTCAAACACAACCCCTTCACCGCCCCACCAGCCCAAGTCCTGCCTGGGGCTCAACACCATTGCCTACATGGTGAAAACAAACTCCTGGCCTACAGTCCTGCATGGACAGGAACGAGAAACATAGCACAGCGCTGCAGGCCACACATATTGTGATTCCAATCACCTTCTCTGGCCATACTTGCCACCTCATTGCTCCAGACCTGAAACACATTCCCTAAACATGACACGTTCTTCAGAACTCTGAGCCTCTGTACTTGCTGTTCCCCCTCCCAACAGTGATGGTCTCCTCCAACCAAGATTCCAAATACTCATCCTCTAAGACCTGGCTCAGATGCCCCCTGCTCAGAAAGGCTGCTTGGTGCAAAGGGGAGACTGTGGGCCCAGGCACTCCCAGGGGGACCTTGAACTTATGTCTTTTAGGGACCACATCTGTATAATAATATGTATAATTATGTTGCAGGGTTGTGAGCTGGGTAACTGAGCTAACGTGGGTGAATGCTCACACTGGCACAGTAAGTCGCCATAGAAGGAACTCAATTATACGAACTTACATTATTATCATCATCACCCCCAACTTCACTACACCCTGGCAGCATGCCCAGGATGCGAGGGCTGCTCCCTATTGAAGGAACAGGCCAGGCCAGCTCGGGGGGGTCTTAAGGGGTTCTCCCCTGAATCCCCTTAAGTAAAGGCTGAAAGAGGAGGTGGCAAATAACCCAGGCCCTGCCACTGGGGACTGAGGAAACTTTGAGGGGACAACAATGCGGAGGTGGCAAGAGACCCATGAACTTACCTGACAAGAATCGTTTCTTATACTGTTATAGCCACTAATCATTCCTTCCAGTACTACATCCTTATCTGTTGGCATGGCCTTCTGGACCATCCAATTACATTCTTCATAGTAGATGATATATTGGTCCGTCTCCCAGAGAAAGAGTGAGACAAATGGGCCCCCTACAAGCAAAGAAACTCAGCAGTGGGTAGATCTGCACAGGTGGACAGTAAGCCCCCAAACATCTTGAATCCCCCTTGAAGAAGGCAGCACAGAGGATACTGTCCCTATTTGACAACGGACGAAACTGAAGCCCAAAGTTGACATGGGGAGAAGAGAAGGTAGGAACCAAAACCAGGACAAGAGAAGGAAGAACAGATCAGGACAGGAAGAGGCGAGGCCTTACCAGCCTGAGAAATGATAACCAAGCATCTGTCACTCTGTGCATCAATAGTAATAATGAAAGGTGTCCGGTGCATCAGCAAAGTGTCTTTACTTTAAAGCAGAATCACAGACTCTCAGACAGGTAGTACCCAAAGGAACAATCCAGTCTCTTCCCAGAGATAGGAGGCCCTATGGCCTCACCAACTGGGGTCCTCGGGCTCTGCCAACACTCCCAAGGACAGGAAAGTCCCTGGGCACCAAGGCAGGTACTTCCAGCGAGGGACAGCTCTGCCTGGCAGACAGCTCATCACCCCCTGAGCAGAAATCCACCCTGGAGAGAACTCCAGAGCATCTGGCTCTGTCCCCAGGGAACCTAAAAAATGCCCCCAAACCAGCCAGGCACAGTTCCCCACAAATCTGCAGGAGACTTCACCCATGTATTTCTTCTTCTCCTGAGCAGCTCTAGTTCCCAGGACTGGTGCTTGGCTTAAACGGCTGCCATCAAATATTTGTGTGGCAACAAAAGACCTCAACCAATTTCAGGGCTCAAGCCAATCGGGAACCGTTAGCCTGGCTGCCCCCTAACCCACCTGCCAGGTGGTGTGCTTCCCTCCCCCTCCCCCTTTAGTGTTGCTGCCCACTCCAGGGATAAGGCTGCCTCCCTCTGCCCAAGGTTACTTCCTGCCTCACAGTCTCACCCAATTCTTGTTGCTTGCCCCATCCAGTCACCCAGCACCTGGTCCCAGCTTCCACCTGGAAAGTCTTCTCAGGGATGCATATAGGCTGGATGAGCCCAATGAAATTTACAGGGTAGAAAAGCCGGAGAAGAGCAAGGTCATATTTAACAGTTCCACGTGTTGAGAACTGAGGGTGAACAACGACTCGGCTGATAGGAACCACCAACCCTGAGATTTCACCGTAGACACTCCGATCTCCCATCATGACACTGTAGCGGTAACAGCTGTGGGAGGAGGACATGTCCCTCATAGAGACCCTGGGAAGCATCCCTTGTGCCTTTCCACACATATCAGCTGTTTCCCAATCTGGCCCCAACCTCTCTCACCACTCTCGCTACGACCCTATCACCAAAAAACCCTCCTAATGACTCTCAAAATTGGTTTGCTCGCCCAAACAATTGGTTTTATTCACCAAACTAGTATTCCTAGTAACAAGACTACCAGTGCAGGATCCCTCCCATTTTTATTGCGTGTGCTTTGGTTTGGGGTGGGTTTTTATCAACTTGCAGGGCAGCAGAAACTAGTGGGTATCTGAGGAGGGCAGGACTGACTCCAGAACTCTCACATCTCCACTTGTCATTACTCACCTTAAAATACAGTGGGCTGGGGCTTCCCTGGTGGCGCAGTGGTTGAGAGTCCGCCTGCCGATGCAGGGGACGTGGGTTCGTGCCCCGGTCCGGGAAGATTCCGCATGCCGCGGAGTGGCTGGGCCCGTGAGCCATGGCCCCTGAGCTTGCGCGTCCGGAGCCTGTGCTCCGCAACGGGAGAGGCCACAACAGTGAGAGGCCCACGTACCGCAAAAAAAATAAAAATAAAAAAATACAGTGGGCTGCAGTCAGCAGCCACTGAGCTGTGATGAGGGAACCTCCACATACGTCTGCCACTGACCCTCAGGCTCACCTGCCAGGGCCACTTCCCTTCTTTCGCTCTGATTTCCTCCCACAATATTCAGAAACACTTGGCCACACAATGGGGTGAGGACAGGGTAGCAAGGAGAACCTCAAAGAAACAGGCCCTGTCTCCCTGGAGCCCCTCAGACAGCCGAGAAGGCCATGTCCTCCTAGGCTCCAGGGCAGCGCTTACAAGTCCGCAGGCCATGGACCCACAGACGAAGCGCGTCTCCCTCAGGCTCCACAGCAGGGCTGCGCTAATTCAGACCCCGATCCCCTCAAACTCCCAGGGAGCACCGGCCCCCACCCTGGCGCCTCAGCCCGCCCCTCCAGAAGGCCAATGCGAAGAGTCACCTGAGCTAAACTCCACCAACTTGGGGGCTCCCAGAGCCCCAGGAGACCTGGGGTTCCCAGGGGCTCCCTGACCCCCCTCCAGGGCTTGGCTGGTCCGCCGTGGGGTCCTCGAGGCCGCCTCCCGAGAGGGGTGAAGTGGGTGAGGGCGTCACTGACCCGCCCGCCGGGGCCTCCCTGAGCCGGCGCTGAAGGAGCAGAAGCCAGACTAGGAGGCTGCGGGGGCCGCCCGGGGACACCACGGGCTCAGCGACGGCCTCAGCGCTCTGCGTGCCCCTGCCCACAAAGTCTCCTGCCCGAGAGTGCAGGGTCGCGCTCTCAGATCCTCACGCCAGACTGTGTCCAGCCAGAACGCTGCCCAGGCCCGAGGGGTAAGGGTACATCTGAGGAGACTGTCCTTGCTAGGGACCTTCCAATTTAACGTCGGCTCTAAAAGGCGGTGCTTTCTGACGCCCCTGCCCTTCTTGGTGTGGTACCTGGCCTGGAGCTGGTGAGGACGGGCAGTCTGGGAACTAGCTGAGGAGTCTTAATTCTCCATAACGGTTCCTCAAGGCAGGGCCTCATTCACCAAACCTAGATTTGGGGGGAGGGGGACTACAGATGAAGTGGGTGTGGGTTGGACAAAGGAGCTGGCTGCTATGCAATTTCAGTCGCGGGGATGCCTGTAAAAATGAGCCACCACCAAAGATACCCGCAGGTCAATCCATTCTTATTAGCTCTATGCCCCTGATGTCTATTTGTCTTTGCTGCTTCAGTGCTTCTACCAGGCCTCTGCCTCTCTGGGTTTCATCATCCCTGTTGAAGTCAGGGGAAAGACAACAATAACAACTTTTGAGTTGCAGTACTTCCCACTTTTCCCCAGCCAAAAGAGGACAGCCAGTTACAGTGTTTTTTCAAGGATATGGGTGTTCCCCTCACAATTTATTTTTCAATGTCTTGATGAAGGGGTTATTCTCTAAAGCCCTCTCTCTTTGCATTCCTTTCTCCACATTAGGCCAAGGAATTTCTGACACATCAATTTCCTTTAGTGTGGTCCACTATTGCGTTCAGGTTTAAAACAACCCAGTAAATATGCAGAATCATTCCCACCTGCCTGAACCAGCAAACTGAATTCCAAATTTCTAGCAAGTGTACTGTTGATAAATTTGGGACCAAGCCTTCCCAATCAAGAACCCTTTGAATCCCATCCTATATATATACCCCTTGATCCTTCCAATGTAGATCAGCAAAATCTTGCAGTTCTTTTTGTAAGGAAGCCTTCTACCCCTGGGTTATACTTTGCACCTGTCCTAGAGCATGCTGGGATCTTACTCTAGTTATTAGGTCTAGAGGCAGTGAAGACTGGGGTGATTCAGGCAGAGAATTGGTATGCCCTTATAATGTAATTTACTCACATGAAGTCATTACAGTGTCTCTAAGGTGGAGAGGACCGGCCTTATCAAATGGGAGGAGGCGCTGTTTCTGTTAGCAAGAGTGGTTCAACATGGCTGGGGGGTAAGGGTGTCCTAAATCTATCCAAATGTATTCCCATGTAAATTTTCAGGGTCTCACTCCCAATCAATGCCCTAACTTTTTTGTAAGAGTTCTGATGAAGCTCTTAATTAAATTTATGTTGAAATTCAGCAAGCCAAAAGATCAGATACTACATCTTATTATCAACTACATCAACCCTGCAGTTATAAGGCATATGAAAATATTTTAGGGAAGTCATGGAAGTTTTTAAACTGAGAAGTTAAAATTGTAAGACTTGGGGCTTCCCTAGTGACACAGTGGTTAGGAGTCCGCCTGCCAGTGCAGGGTACACGGGTTCGAGCCCTGTTCTGGGAAGATCCCACATGCTGTGGAGCGGCGGGGCCCGTGTGCCACAACTATTTAGCCTGTGCTCTAGAGCCCGTGAGCCACAATTACTGAGCCTGCGCACTGCAACTACTGAAGCCCACGCGCCTAGAGCCTGTGCTCCGCAGCAGGGGGGGCCGCCACAGTGAGAAGCCCACGTACCACAGCAAAGAGTGGCCCCCGCTCACCGCAACTGGGGAAAGCCCACGCGCAGTACTGGAGACCCAACACAGCCATAAATAAATAAATAAATAAATAAATAAATAAATAAATAAATAAAAATTGTAAGCCTTAATTACAGTGCAGTCTTTGGAGAGGTAAGCAGGAATCACTATGGGAAAGGTATGAAGTCTGGCCTGGGTCCTTCTATTCTGTTTCCTCTCCCCCTGTGCTGCCAAAGAAGAAGGAGAAGGAGGAGAAGGAGGAAGAGGAGGAGATGCTGCCTTATGCAACTAGGGGAAGGGCACAAAACTGTAATTCTCAGGACACAGTTTAAAGCCTACTGTAGCTGGGTGAAGAGAACATAAAATAACCTCTATCCCTGGGGGAGGAGCAGGAAACTCTCCTGGACCAGACTTACAGAGATCTCCTATACTGCGAGAGGGTCAAGGTCACTGAGAAGGCCTCTTCTCTGAGAGCCAAGAATATAGCACCTGCCTAAGACGGAGGCAGAATCAGGACAACAAAGAATGCCCCACCTCCTCCCTCCACTAGCAAGTGTCCAGGAACAAGTAACAGCAGTCTATTGCTAGAAGAGACAGTAAAAGCATGGAGAGACATCTTCTGTGAGACACAGGCACAAAGAGAGGACAGATAGGTGAGAGTGGAGAAGACACTGAGAAAAACTCTCCAACAAATCAGCTACCACTCTAAGCAAAAAATAACACTAGAAGAGTTTGAAGCCTGCTGCATATTGAGGGTAACCATAGCAACAACAAAAATCAGAGACAATCAGGACACAATTATCTCAACACTCCCCACTAAAGAAAAAAGACATGCCCATTTCTGGACATAAATAGTAGTGCTTAAGTCTCTACTATTCTACACAAGATGGCTAACTTTCAACAAAAAATGACAAGACACACAATAAAACAAACAAACAAACAAAAAATAAACAACACTCTTTCAAGAGACAAACCAATCAACAGAACTAGAGTAAGATATAACATGGATTTTGGAACTATCACACAGGGAATTTTAAATGGTATGATGAATATATTTGAAGGCTTTAGTTCAGAGGTCCATAAACATTTTCTATAAAGGGCCAGATAGCAAATATTTTAGAATTTGCCAACCATAAGTTAAAATTAAGGATACTATGTAGGTTTTCTTATAAGAAGGAACCATTTCCTCAAAAACAGTAATATGAATTAGATATAATATTTTATAATATAAATCTACTAATGAGAAGATTGAAATTTTGGAGAGGGAAGGAATAACATTTTACTTGATTGGGGTTCAAAGTTAGCATTCTCTATCATCAAAATCAATTGTACATATTCTGTTAATGGTGAACCGTAATGATATCAGGTTGGCCAGAACTTTTTGGTCAACCCTATATTTTATGCTTTTCATCTTTTTTTTGGGGGGGGGCTGCGTCAGGTCTTAGTTGTAGCACACGGGATCTTTGATGAGGCATGCAGGATCTTTTCATTACCCCGCACGTTCTGCTCAGGCTTCTCTCTAGTTGCAGCGGGCAGACCTCTCTGGTTGTGGCATGCGGGTTTTTTCTCTCTCTAGTTGTGGCGCGCAGGCTCCAGGGCGCATGGGCTCTGTAGTTTGGTGCACGCAGGCTCTAGTTGAGGCGCACAAGCTCAGTAGTTGTGGCACGCAGGCTTAGTTGCCCCGTGGCATGTGGGATCTTAGTTCCCCGACCAGGGATCAAACCCGCGTCCCCTGCATTGGAAGCCAGGTTCTTTAGGAAGTCCCTATGCTTTTCATCTTTTTTTTTTTTTTTTTTTTCGCGGTACGTGGGCCTCTCACTGTTGTGGCCTCTCCTGTTGCAGAGCACAGGCTCCAGACGCGCAGGCTCAGTGGCCATGGCTCACGGGCCTAGCCGCTCCGCGGCATGTGGGATCTTCCCGGACCAGGGCACAAACCCGTGTCCCCTGCATCGGCAGGCGGACTCACAACCACTGCGCCACCAGGGAAGCCCATATGCTTTTCATCTTTAAGAGTGTCTTTTCATGCAGATAAGTGCCATCATCAACTGCTGCTATTAATCTATGAACATATGGCTTTGAGCAAAAGAAAAATCTTCACTTGGAAGGCATTTATTGAGTTCTTTTGGAATTTTCTCTTGATATGTGCCTTTTATCCTGTCATTACATTGCAAATTAATCACTTCATTGAAGCTTAGGTGGAAGCTCCTCAACTGCAATGTTAAATGGATTTTTGAAATATGTAAATCTCCTTTGCACTTGCATTAAGGTCCAAAAACTGCTTCTCAAACTGTAGCAGAAAGCTCAGAAAATATATCTACTGCAAATGTGTGTGGAAATGCATGTCTTGCTCCTTGTTTTAACTTTGGACAGCACAGGGACTTTTTTAAAGTAGCTTGATATAACTTGTGATTCAAAAAACATTACTTATCATCAAAGTGATTTTACCATAGTATAGATAGCAATAGAAAACTAATAAAGGATGGGAGATACTGTTATAAGGCCCTTGCACTACCTAAAAAACTAATCCTGTTATTTGAAGAAAGAGGACAATTAACTAAAGATATTCACTGTAAACTCAAGGGAAACTAGAGAAAAGTTAAATAACTATAATAAGTAAGACAATAGTGAGGATAAAATAGAATCATAAAAAATACTCCATTAATTTAAAGAAGAGCAGAGAGGAAAAGAGAAACAAGAGATGGGACAAATAGAAAACAACTAGCAAGGTGGCAGATTTTAATCCAACAGTAACAATACTTATACCAAAGGTAAATGAATCTATTAGATTAATTAGCGATTCTATTAATTCACGTTCATGTTGTATTATATGAATTAAGACAGACTGTCAGACAGGATTTTTTTTTAAAAAGCACAACTATTTACCCACATTAAATATAGACAGGTTATGGGGGAAAGTATAGAATATCATACATGATGCAAACACTAATCAAAAGAAGAAATGGCTAGATTACTATCAGGCAAAGTCACCACCAGAACAAAGAATACTGTCAGGGATAAATAAAGACATTAATTGCATAATGATAAACAAAATCCTAAATATGTTAGGATCCTAAATGGAGCTAACAACAGATCTTCAAAATTTATAGAGCAAGGGGAAAAAGACATTCTAACCACAATTAGAATTTGGAACTTTAACATGTCTTTCATAATTGATAGAACAAGCACACAGAGAGCTACTAAGTATATATAAGATCTGTAAAACACTATCAATGAATTAGACCTAACTGACATTTATAGAATACTATATCCTAGCAACAACAGAATATACCTTTTTTTGAGTGTACATGGAACATACACCAAAAGAGATCATATTACAGGGCCATTAAACAAATAGTAGCAAATCTGAAAGAACCAAAATTGTACAGAATATGTCTTCAAATTATAACAGTATTAAACTAGAAACCAATAATAGAAAAATATCTTGAAAATTGCCAAATGTTTGGACAGATTTTAAAACTTTTATTTTGGAATTCCAGAATGGCTGCATGAGGAACTCGGTTGATTCTCTCTCCAGAGAGAAAGCTATTTAGCTGGTGAAAATTATTTTTTAAAAAATAACTATTTAAGTTCTATGGAAATTGTCCTAAGGGCATACAGAAAATTGAGAAATATTTATGCAAGAAAATCTAAAACTTCTTGGTAAGAACCAAGAGTTCTTGGCGAGAGTCTGTGGTATTTGAGCCACGACCAGCTCCCATCCCTACTCCTTGGCTTCATATTATGGAACTCTGTTCTGGGCAAGTGGCCAAGACAGTGGGGTCTCCCTCTCCCCCAGCTATGGTTTCACCCCAGGAGAAGCAGATAGCTGGTGTCTTTCATTCTCCCAAGACCATTTTGCAGAAGCTCTGTTCTAGAAGGCATGACCAAGAGGACTAGAGCTTCCTTCCCTCACTTAGCCCCTACTCATAGAGCAGAAGCTCTACCCCAGGCACAGCAGGCTAAGAATCCTGGGTCTTCAATTGTCCCATCCCAGCTCACTCATAGAGCAGAAGTTCCATGGGAGGGGCAAGTGAGGTACCAACTCTCTCCCCATTGCCCACTAATAGAACAGGAGTTTCATTCCAGGAGAAACAGGCTGCCATCCCCATCCCTAGCTCTGGTACAATAGCACAAACATTCTGCCCAGGAGGATAGGCAGGCTGAAAGAAATGCTCTGCAACTCTGCTTGAAATAGCTGAATTTATTTGGAACAGAGGGTGCAGAAATTCATGCCTAATGGAGTTGTGAAAAACAACAGAGATCTTCCTGGTGAGCAGTTAAGAGAGGGTCAGTAGCTCCATGATACTAGCAACAAAAAGTGAAACAGCAGACTAACCAGAAGTTTAACAGAGAAAACCAGTGAAAGAAGCAGCCAAGAAGAGTTCTCCTGGGATCACACTCATCCCCAGGGGTCTAAAACACTGTGCATGCACTAGGCTACACCAACTCAGGAACAATAAGAGCAGGAAGTAGAGCAAATTTAAATGTATTTCCCAAACCAAACACAGATCAGCAAAGTACAGAAACCTTGCTAGTGCAGTGGATTTAAGCACAACCTCTGACCAAATACTGGCTGCACAATGAGCTTCTCTGACCGAGGAGCAACTCCTAATAAGCCCAGCTTAAAAATAAAATCACACTCATCCTTAGTAGGCTGAGAGACGGTGCACATACCCAAGCCTGTGCCTTTTCAAGAATGAATGGATAGGGAATTTCCAAGCTTCTAGTCATTGGATGAACATGTGGTGGCGGAGGGGAGAGTAAATTCCCTAAACGGTGAAAGCCGTCTCCAAGACACGCAGACATTTCCAACGATAAATGGTGAAAATAAAACTGACCAAAGGGGCTTACACACAACCATTGACCAATGAGTAGCTAGCTTACAGTGATCTAGGAGTTAACCCTAGGAAGCCAGGCTAAAATATAAAAATAAGGAAAAAACCTAAGCAGGGATATCAGAGGCTGCAAACTGAGGGGGAAATAGACTTCACAAAATTATCTCACACAAGTACTAAACAAATAGACAAATGATCACCACAAATCCTGGGTGGGCAGGAATCAGTATCCCGATTTGCTATACTATATTACCTATGACGTTTGCTTTTCAATGAAAAAATTACAAGACATGCAAAGTGATAAAATAAAATTATTTTTAAGGCAGGACCAGAAAAATTTTAAACATAAAATTCTCTCTCTGCCTGTTTGAGCCACTACCCCCTCCCCTTTAGTGTGCATTGTGCATCTGCATTATACACTAACTAGCTCCCCTCAGAAGACACAGGAATGCCTACTCGTCAAAAGAAAACCAATTTCCTCCTGGCACCAGAAGGTAACTCCTTAGGAGATAACATTCCTTTCTCAATCCTGTAAGGGCTCACAATAACCCACTACTCACCTTGGTGAACTATGTAAACTGTCAATATGGGACTTTGATGCATAAAACTTTGTCTCAAAATCTTATATAACTGTGCTTTGATCTCTAACAGGCAGAACAGTCCTCAAAACTTTCTTTTTTTAAAAAATTTATGTATTTTATTTATTTATTTTTGGCTGTGTTGGGTCTTTGTTGCTGCATGCGGGCTTTCTCTAGTTGCAGTGAGCAGGGGCTACTCTTCTTTGAGCGGGGGCTACTCTTTCTTGCGGTGCTCTAGAGCACAGGCTCAGCGGTTGTGGCGCACGGACTTAGTTGCTCCGTGGCATGTGGGATCTTCCCCAACCAGGGCTCAAACTCATGTCCTCTGCATTGGCAGGCGGATTCTTAACCACTGCGCCACCAGGGAAGCCCCCTCAGAACTTTCTGAAAAACTGTCTCCCAGGTTATAAGCCTCAGGCTGGCTCAAATAAAATTTTCTACTTCTTTCTTAGATTGACTATTGATTAATTTTTTGTCAGCAAAAGATACAGGAAAGTTTAACAAATACATGGGAAAAGAAGCAGATAGGAGAAACTTAACTTATAGGTTCTTCGAGGGGCCCCATGTGTTGGACATAGTAGACAAAGACTTCAAAATAGTTATTTTACACATGTTCAAAGAAGAAAAAGAAACACACACACATACATACACATACATGTCATCTCAATTGAGACAATAAGCATTTGGCAAAATTTAACACCCTTTCATGATCAAAAAACAAACAAACAATAAACTAGGAACAAAAAGAAACTTCCTCAATATGATGAAGGCCATATATGAAAAACCCACAATGAATATCATACGTAATGGCAAAAGACTAAAAGCTTTTCCCTAAGATCAGGAACTAGACAAGGATGCTCACTTTTACCACTTCTACTGAGCATTGTACTTAAAGTTCTAGCCAGCCAATTAGGCGAAATGATCTCATATATAGGAAACCCTAAAGATTACACAAAAAACCCTGTTAGAGATAATAAATGAATTCAGAAAAGTTGCAGGATACAAAATTAACATGCAAATATTTGTTGCATTTCTATGCACTAACAGTGAACAATCAAAAAGGAAATTAAGCCGAAAATTAACCAGAAATCAATGACAGACTTAAATGTCAAACCAAAAAGTATAAAACTCCTAGAAAAAACTATGAGGGAAAATTTGTGTAACCTTGAAGTAGGCAAATATATCTTAAATAAGACATAGAAACAAGTGATAGAAGAAAAAACTGATAAATTGGACTTTATCAAAATTTAAAAATTTTGCTCTTTGAAAACTACTGTTAAAATGAAAATTCTAGGTAGAGATTGAACGAAAATATTTGCGATACATCTATGACAAAATATTTGTATCTAGAACATATAAAGAACACTTACAGCTCTGTAAGAAGACAAATGGCCCAGTAAAAACTGAACAAAAGCCAAATACTGTGAGAAAAAAAAAAAAAACAATGACCACTGACAGGTAACTGGATAAACAAAATATGACATCCATACGCATCAGAAGTTAACTAATTAATTAATTAACTAACTCCTGATACATACAAATGTATGGGTAAATCTCAAAATCATTATGTTGAGTGAAGGAAGTCAGACCCATACAGAATTATTCCATTTATATAAAAATTCATATAAAATTCCAGAAAATGTAGACCAATCTATAGTGACAGAAGGTAGAGAGAACAGTGGTTGCCTTGGGCCAGGGGCAGAGGGAAGAACGAACTGTGAAGGGACACAAGGGCACTTTTACAGGGGATGGAATTGTTCTGTATCTTGATTATTGTTGTGGCTTTACAAAAATATGTATCTCTCAAAACTAGTCAAATATGTGCAATTTATTTCATTCAAATTATACCTCACTAAAATTGATTTCTAAAAATAACTAAAAATAAAATTGGGATAAAAAGGGAAATTAAGAAAACAATCCTGGGACTTCCCTGGTGGTGCAGTGGTTGAGAATCCACCTGCCAATGCAGGGCACACGGGTTGGAGCCCTGGTCCAGGAAGATCCCACATGCCGCGGAGCAACTAAGCCCGTGTCCACAACTACGGAGCCTGTGCTCTAAAGCCCATGAGCCACAACTACTGAGCCCGCGTGCCACAACTACTGAAGCCCACGCACCTAGAGCCCGTGTTCCGCAACAAGAGAAGCCACCACAATGAGAAGCCCGCACGCTGCAATGAAGAGTAGCCCCCGCTCACCACAACTAGAGAAAGCCCGCACGCAACAACGAAGACCCAATGCAGCCAAAAATAAATTAACTAATTAATTAGTAATAAAAAATTAATAGCTTTTGTGCTGCAAAAAACACTATCAGTAGAGTGAAAGATAATCCACAGAATGGGAGAAAATATTTGCAATTCATATATCTGATATGGGATTGATATCCAGAGCATATAAAGAACTCCTACACTCAACAACAAAAACCCAATTTAAAAATGGACATAGAGGGCTTCCCTGGTGGCGCAGTGGTTGAGAGTCCGCCTGCCTATGCAGGGGACGCGGGTTTGTGCCCCGGTCTGGGAGGATCCCACATGCCGCGGAGTGGCTGGGCCCGTGAGCCACGGCCGCTGAGCCTGCGCATCCGGAGCCTGGCTCCGCAACGGGAGAGGCCACAACAGTGAGAAGCCCACATACTGCAAAAAAAAATAATAATAATAATAAAAATAAAAATGGACATAGAAATTGAATAGACATTTCTCCAAAGAAGATACAAAAATGTCCAGTAAGCACATGAAAAGATAACCAACATCACTAACATTAGGAAAATACAAATCAAAACCACAATATGATACTACTTCACACCCATTATGATGACTAAAAATAAACAATCCAAAATCAACAACACAGAAAATAACAAGTGTTGGTAAGGATGTGAAGAGATTGAAACCCTGTGCATTATGGAGAGGAGAGAGGAAGGAAGGAAGGGGAGAGAGTAGGGAGACAAGCAGAAGGGGAGTGGAGGAAGGTAAAGAAAGGAAGAAACTGAGCTATATATAGGCAGGAAGATCAAAATGCATCATTTGTGGAAGATATAATTGCTTTCTAAAACAAAGCCAAACAAACCAACTGAAAAATTAATAAAACTATAAGAGAATAAACTAAGAGGGCTGGGGAAAAGATCAATATACAAAATCAATAACTTTCTACCCTGAAGCAATAATAAATTAGAAAATGTAATAGAAAAAAAAGATATTCCATTAAAGATAGCCACACACACTTTTTAAAAAAATACCTAGGAATTGGCACAAGACCTTGCACCATCTGCCTGGGTTCCTCTGACCCTTTCTGATCACTCTCCTCCTCACTCACAGGGCTCCAACCCTGCTGGCCTCCTCGATGTGCCGCACTAGCTCCTGCCTCCCGGCCTTTGAACTGGCTGTTCCCTCTGCCCCCAGATGTCCACACAGCTCATTTCCTCACCTGGTGGGTCTATACCAGGATCAGTAAACTTTTTCTGTAAAGGGCCAAATAGTAAATATCTTAGGCTTTGTGGACCAAGAGACAAAATTGAGATTATATAGGTACTTATATAACAAAAGAGAAAATGAATCTCCATCAATGTTTATTGATGAAATTCAAAATATAATTAGAAGAACTGAGTACTAGTTTTGGGGTTTTTTTTTTGTTGTTTTTTTGGTTTTGGTTTTGGTTTGGGGTAATACAGGTCTACTAAGAAGAATGGAATTTTTTTAGGGGGATAACATCAAAATTAGTGTTCCCTATCTTGGAAATGACTGCAAATGCTCTTCTGTAAAAACTATTCTCAGCTAAGAGGTGGTGAGTCAGATTTAGTCTGTACTCAAATGTCATCTCCCCATTGAGGCTCTCCCAGGACACCCTCTCAAAACGTGTGTCCCCCTATTCTGCCCTCTTGATCCCCCTTATCCTCTAATTTTCTCTGTAGCGCTTCTCACAATCTGAAATACTGTACACTTTACTCACATATACATGAGCTGTCTTCCCCTTCCACATGTAAACTTTCTGTGGACAGGGTTTTTGTATGTCTTGTCACTGCTGGATTCCCAGCACCTGGGACATGTCTGGCACACAGTAGGTACTCAACAAACATCTGCTGAATGAATGAACAAATGAATAAAATTCTAGGTAAGAGAGAATGAGTTAATACCTGTAACTGCTCAGAGCACTGCCTGGCACACGCTTTGCTCAAAAAGTATTACTCACTATTACTGTTGTTCCTTTGAGGAGGGGCCCCAGGCATCTGCAAAGTGCAAGCTCCAGAGCAAACAAATCTTCCAGCCACCAGATATGTCCAACGCACACCTATCTGCCTGCTACAACTCCTCTCCCTGTCTCCCTGCTCCCCCTGTGGCTCCTGGCCTCTGTCCCTCCACTAGACCCTGTGTCCTCCTCTGGCTTTCTTTGTCCCTCAGTTACAGATGGGGCTTCAGGACCAGTTCCCAAGGGCCGTCACCCCCTACGGTGCCTCCAGCAGAGTCTCCACTCACTACCAGAGATGCCTTGGACCCAACTCTCTGGTTCCACTCTCCATTCTGTCCCCCACCCCACCCCTTCATTGCCTAAGTACTCTGCCCCCCGCTCCGGGTCTTAGCCTGACTAACTGCACCTCACTCAGCACCTCCTCCTCTGGAAAGTCTTTCCTGACACCCTTCCCTGACTCCCAAGCCCCCTATGCTGACCCTTCACTGAACACTGTCATTCTGCCAGGACATCTGTGCTGCCCTATCCATCTATCTCCCCGGAGGCCCTTCCTCTACCTCCCCAACTCTGCCCCAGGAAGTCCAAGGCCTGACCCCTGGCCCCTTAGCTCCCGAAAGACCCCTCGTCCAGCCCTCTGGAAATTACTTGTTCCTGGGGTCCATCTGCTCTCCCTTGCTAGTGCCCTCTCAAATCCCACAATGACCACATCCTACAGTGGAGGAAATGAGAGGTGAGAGGTTAAGCAGTTTACCAGGACCATAAAACGAGGCAGGAGGAAAGCGGGAGCCTAGGCATATCTGAGGAGGAGGGGCGCTGGAAGCACTGGCCTGGGATGCACAACACTGCAGACAGACAGAGGGACAGATTTTTGGATGAGCCAGCAGCTGAGCTGGGACTGGAAACCAGAGCTCCTCCTCTCTGCCCGACTTCTCTGCAAGGCCAGGCATCAGGGGCTCACCCTGAGGCGGCTCCCGCCCCCTGGCCCACAGCCAGCCGTCATCCCCGTGAGGTCAGCCACGGGGCCGCGATTTCGGGGAAATACCAGCTGCTTATTAAAAACAGGCGGTGGTCAGGCCCCTGCTGCTTTCCCAGTAGAAACTAGGCTGTTTGTTCCAAGAAGAGCAAGAGTGGGCAGGGCCTAGTCAGGGCCGCGCGGGGGCCTGAGTTGCAGTACCTGGTGGAGGGTCCGGGCTGGCCCGAGTAACTGGGGGTGGAGTGGGGTGGAATCCCATGTTTTGGCGAGGGCAGCCGGTGAGGGGACCGCCACCCAGCACGTGGCCGCTGAGCCGCCCACGGGGGTCGTGGGCTGGGACCTGGAAACCGCGCGGGACAGGCGGGACAGCCTTCGCAGCAGCACACCCCCGGCTCCGAACTCGGGCGGCGGGCAGAACCGCAGGGAAAGCGGGCGGGTGAGCTAAGCCCCACCCCTTCCGGAGGCAGCCCCACCCCGTCCCGCGGGTGCCTGCACCGCCGGGAGCAGCTGAGCCCTGCAGGGGGAGCCAGAGGGCCGTCCTCCGCGCTCCCGGCTCGTGCCGCGGGGCATCTGGAGCGCGTTAGACCTGGGCGGCCGGAGGCGGCGTGAGCTCATCCCGGCCGGCCCACTGCGGTTTCTAGGCGTGGCGGAGGGAGCAGAACACAGAAGCGCCGCGCCGCGCCGCGGACCCCAGGGGAGCGCGGCGGGAGCAGAGCTCCTCCCGGGACGTGGGTGTGAGTCGGAGCGGCGACAGTGTGTGTGTGTCACTGGCGCGTCGCCCAGGGAGGGCGAGCCCTGGGAGCCGGCTGCCAGCGTGCGTCGCTGTGTGTCACCGTGTGTCGTGGCTTGTGAGGGTGTGTGTGTCCCCGTTGGGGAGACACTGCGTGTGATAAGTTGCAAACATCACAGCACATACTTCTCATTTTACAGAGAAAAAGGCTGAGTGCAGGGGAGGGAGAGGGCCGGCTGGGTGGCACAGGCCCGGGACTCCAGGCGCCCCGCCCCGCAGCCTGTGTCCCTGTGTGTGTGCAGAAGGTGCGAGCCGGCCCATCGTGTTCCACAGTGCCGGGCGTGGGGTGCGGGTGTCCGCCTTCCCTCCCGCATTAGACATCCTCTTCCTGGTGACTACCGCACCACCACCCACCCCCATCCCTGCAGGACCTCGACGACACTGGTCTCCTTCAGGAAGCAGGGAGAGACCCCTTCACACCAGGGCCCTGGTGAACAGTGACACACACCTGGGGACAGACTCGCACATGGAGCACACACCGGCACACATGTGAGACACCCTGCTGTTGGTGGGACTCTGAGCTGGGAGAGCCAACAGGCAGGTTGCAAAGTGGTGACAGGGTTTGGAAAGGCCTCTTGGTGCAATGCCCCCATCCCTGCCAGGGAGAGGGAGCAGGAGGGACTAGAGGTCACTGAACCCTGCATCTTGGGGGCTCCAGATCCCTGCAATGGGCCCTGAGGCTACTGCACAAGATGTGAAGCGCCCCAGGACTCCCAGGACCAGGAGTCAGGGTGGGGACACTGTGGGCAACACCAGACACAGAGTGGGGAGCCGGGGCTGCAGCAGGTACCTCTGAGCATCCAGGGCTCCCCCAACCCAGAAGGCTGGTCCTTACCTTGGGCCCTCACCTCAGGAACCTACTGTCCCAGCTTTGGTTAATCGTAGCCCCAGCTGTGCTGGAGACCTCAGGGAGGTGGCCCAGCACCCGTCAGCCTTCCTGGCTGGGCTCGCAGCATTGTCATGCCTGCATCCTCCTCCCCTCACCCCACAGCTGGGCAGAGGCTCTGAGACAAAGACCCTGCCTGCAGGATGCCCTCCTCACCAGCTATTGCTCCCCAGGCCCAGAGCACACATTTGCAGGGGGTTGGTGATGCTGGGCTTGCTAGGAACCCTAGGCCTCTGTAACCCCTCTGTGTTCCCACCTGTGAAACAGAGAGGACACCTGCCCTAGCTAGACCTCCATAGGGAATGTAAAGTCTAAAGGATGTGCATCTACTGTAGCCACAAGGGTCCTCAGCTCCCAAGACACTGGGGCAAGCTGGGTGAGGGATTTTTTTAACTGGAATGACTCTGGTTTGCATAACCAGAGCTTCCAAATTACTTAGCAAAACATGTTTGCTTTTTAATTAACATGTGCTTGAAAAACAATGGTTTTAATTAAAGTGGGTGGGGGGAGAGAAGGGATGGTGGGGGAGAATATTTCAAGCTCCAGGGCCCTGGTCAGACTTCTTAAAAATAAAATGGGAGACTTGCCCCAAGCTGGCAGAGGCTGGGAGGCCAGGATCCTCGGGGAGCCTTAGGAACATCCCTACCTGACTCCACTCCTCTACAGCCCCCTTGCTGAGAATTTACTCTTTTGCTGACAGTTTAATTACTCACTTATCCACTGTTCTCTGGGCCCCTCTGGAAAGGAGTGGGGTTTTTTTAGAAAGCAGTCTTGGGGAGTAGATGAATGGGGGTCCACCAGACAGAAGGAAGAGTATGAGTGAAGTTCGAGAGTGTGGACCTTGTTGGGGGAACATTAAGTTTACTGGGGAGGGAGAGAGAGGAGGTGGGAGGAGGTGACCCATAATAAAGCCAGATCCCTGGTGGACTGTAAAGGTAGAGCTGGACCCAGAGCCACTGATGTCCAAGCCCCAGCGAAGGGGGCAGGGGTAGTACTGAGCTGGGGCCAGGAACATAGGGGTGGAAGGTGGGTAAGGCCATAGGGGACAGAGGAATTGGCAGGGGAAGGGCAAGGACTGTGGAGACTGGAGACAGGAGGTGGCCTGGGGCCTGGGGGCTTGCTGGTCAGATGCTGATGGGCTCTGTGGATTTGATCAGTCCAGCAGGGGGCAGCGTTGACCCCACCATCCTGCTGGCGGGAGATACCTACCCAGTAGGTACTCAGTAAATGCTTGAAGAAGGGAGAGAATGAGGAGATGATCCATCCAGATCAGCCTCACCATCTCCCCTTTCTGACCTTGCAGGGCCAGCACTGGGGTGCAGCCTGGGATCAGAGGTCAGCATGGAGATGGGACAGGATGACCACCTCCTCACCCATGCAGACAAAGGGAGATTGAGAGGAAGCTTCTGGGGAGTGAGAGCACCCCAGGGGTCAGGTTAGGTGACCTCAAACCCCCAGCTCCCAGTGGCCCCATCCAGGACCCTGTTTCTCATTAGGAGCCTTCTGGCCTCCCCCAGCCAGCACCCTGACATGAAACATGCCTCCCTGTACTTAATTCATTACGTGCAGGGTGGGAGGCCCAGCGGGCGGGGGTTATTTTTCCCCTGAGCTCAGACATTCCTTGCTTTATTATTCTCCACGTTTCAAAGCAGCTGTCGCCTCCCCCGACCGCCCCCAGCCCGAAGCTCAGAGTCCAGAAGGGGCCTCTCCGGGGCTCAGAACACCAGAGGTTCCCACCTCTGGTGGGAGCTCAGAACACTTCCAGCCCGCACCAGAGGGAAACTGAGGCCCAGAGAAGAAGCCCCAGGGCAACCTGCAGGGACCTCCCTCCCATAACACTGCCTTCCTTGCCCGGAAACACCCCCTCCCGGCCACCTTCCACACAGGTGACCTCAGGGCCCTCTACACTGCAGAGCCAGCCCTTGCCTTCCAGCTCCAGGAGCAGGTGCTGGGATAGTTCTCAGGACCCTAAAAAACTGAGTGCCGGGACTTCCCTGGTGGCACAGTGGATAGGACTCCATGCTCCCAATGCAGGGGGCCCGTGTTCGATCCCTGGTCGGGGAACTAGATCCTACATGTATGCCGCAACTAAGTCCTCATTATGCAACTAAAAAAAAAAAAGATCCCTCATGCTGCAACGAAGATCCTGCATGCAGCAAGTAAGACCTGCAAGAAAGAAAGGACGGAAGGGAGGGAGGGAGGGAGAAAGAAAGAAAACACTGGGGTCCTTTAAAAAAAAAAGATTTCTATTAAAAAAACACCCCTGAACCCCCACTGGGTCAGCAGCCTTACAGAGGGCAAGGCCCATCCTGGAACAAGGGATCAACCTAGAAAATAGCAGGGCTGGGGTCAGCCTAGTGGAACACAGAGGGTTCAGGTCAGGGGAAAAACAGTTCTAAGGACCCAGTTTCTGAGGACTAGAGACGCCTGGACAGATTTCGGCCCTACGTCCGAGAGCTGCCTGCCTGGCCAAGCTGCCTCAACAGGGGGTGAGCTCCCTGTTTCTGGGGGTGTTCAAGCAAGCAGCAGCTCATCAGTCTTACCCTGGAAAAGATGTTGGCCCAGGTATCTGAGGCCCCTTCCTGCCCAACTTTGAGGTCAGAGTCGGGCTGGCAGGCACAGTACCCACTCCAGATGAACGGAATTAGGTGCGCCTCCCTGTTCACTCAGGTCTGAAGTCACAGGCACGACACAAGGACAGGAGACCTGGGAGCTGGGCCAGGGCCAGAGCAGGACCCGGCCAAAGCGTTTTCTTCATGAGTTCACTACAAGCTCCTGGCACCTGGGGAAGTGCTGGGAGCACAGTAGATGTGTGATCACTGTGTACTGATGAGTTAAATGGGCCCTCCTAGAGTTAGGGGAGGAAGGCAGCCTGCAGGGTTCAGGGCCTCCACCTAGGAGAGGGACTCTGACCACAGGGGAAACTGAGGCAGGAGCCCAGGTGGGGCAGGCAACCTGGGCGTGCTGGGGAATGAATTTCAAGGTCATTCTTGGCACTCTGTAACCATTTTGCCCCTGCTGACCCTATAGCCAGGCCTGTCCACCCTGAGTATGGGGCCTAATGGCTGGATTCTCAGGTGCTCAGGAGGGTAGGAATCACTCTGTGATGTGGCCCTGGAGCCACAGCAAGCCTGGGGGCCCAGGGCCTGCCCACACCTCCAGCTCTACTCTCCAGACCAACCCCAGGGACCCCCTTACTACAAGGAAGGCACCCTCTGGGGGATGGACTACACAGAACCTGAGCCCCTGAGAGAGGAAGCAGCTTGCTACTAGCTGGCCTGAGCTGTCTCTACCTAGAGCTGTGGGATCTGGGTGTGTTACCCTCTTGGGGGCCCCCAGCCCAGGCCGTGCAGAGGAACCCCCTGGTACTCCTGAGATATGCCCAGCTTCCCTTCTTATCCCTCAGCCCTGAGCACGGTTTCTCTTCACAAAAGCTAGAAGCCATTCAGTGTTTGCCTTCCTGCCCAGCAGCCACCGTCCCACACCATGTGCTGCAGCAAGGAACGAAAGGTCACTGCCACTGGCTTCCCACCAGAGGTGCACACAGGTATGGGCATCCAGCGATCTGGGGACACCTGGAATCTCAGGGTCCCAGACACTCCAACGAAGGGAGCTGAGGCATCTTCACTCACGTGCCCCACCCCCAAGCTCATCTGCACTGCCCCTGCCACGTCTCCACTCACCACTTCATCCCAGCTGGTAGGGCCAGGCCTCTGTTAGTCATCATGGTGGAGCACAGTCGGCACCTGATTCAGACGAGCCTTGAGCCTGGAAAGGACCTGCCCCATTCAAGGGTCTCTATCCAGGGATTTGGGGAGGTTTTCACTGCAACAAACTATGCGATTGCCTCAGAACCTAAAAATGGACTTGTAAGGTCTTATTTTGCTAAGTAAAGACATGGAAAACAACTGCCACCAGCTATCATCACCATTGTTTTATGAACAAAATAATATTCTTAAGGCAAAAAAAATAAAAATAAAGTAAGGCAGGATGCAGTCCCTGAAGAAAAACAGCCAGGCCTTGAAGATGCATAAATTGAGCTTCATGGAAAACACGCAACATGGGCCTTATTCTTCTCCCATGAAAATTGTCTTGGATATTGTCACACGTTGGGCCCTGGAGCCTGAGGACACCCAAGTGCTTCCAGTCTCCAGCAGAGCAAGAATCCCTTCTGCAGCCTTCCTGACTGGAATTGGTTCCCCTCTGCTTGCACACCCCTTGGGACAGGGTGCTCACTGTCTCTCCGAGTTAGCTTGGGAGCTAGGGATGGCATTCTAAGCACCTTTAAGTGGCTTCCAAGCAAACCTACTACGGGAGAGAGGGAAAGAGATGAAGGGAGTGAGATGGACAAGGTACTGATGGGAGGGAAGACAGACCTCCAGACCCAGGGCATAGGAGTGGTGGGGAAAAGGGGTGCTCGTGTTCAACTGGACCAAAGTATAAAAATTAGGAGGTTGGCAAAGATCTGAGACTTCCCAGGGAGCACTGTCTTCCCCATCTCTGGAGTTCCAGAGTCTTCCACTGCCTCACTCCATTCCCCAGCCCTCCAGAAAGGCTCTGACACACCCATTCTCATTCTCACCAAGGCCTCAGTAGATATGCAAAGTACCCAGACCCACAGGCCAAAGAAGAGAGTGGAGATTGGAAGAAAATGGTGGAACCTCAGGTGTCCACCAGGCTGGGGAAGAGTGGCAGGCAGGCGCCCTTCCCAGCCCTGACCTTCTAGGCCCTTCCCCATCCAAGGGGACCTGGGCCCTGGCTGCTGAGACTAGAGGGGCCTGTTGGGCGGGCGACCCTGGGGAGCCTCGTGTACACACACACACTCTACATTCCAGCTGTGCTCTGTCAGCGTTTGGGCAAACCAGCATTGTGTGGCTTTGGGAGGGCAGGAACAAATAACCCCCAAACTTGGGCAAGGGCGGGCCTGGGGCTGGTTGGAAGGGGAACCCCAGGGGGCTCTTCTGTGCTGGGTCACTGGGTTCAAGGTCTAGGGTTTTCCTGCTGTTCCCTGAGGTACCTGGATTCCCTGGGGTGTGGCTGGCCCTGTACCCAGGCAGGCTCGCCCTAGCCCCCTCCCCTAAACCCTCCTTACCAGCACTCGGGCCTGGCACGCCCCCAAGCACCCCTTATGCAGCGTGAGGGCTGCCTCACACCACTGCCCAGTATTTGTTGCCCTTCCTCCCTCCCACCTCATCTTCACACCCCCTCGGATTTCGTGCACGCCACTGCTTGGACCAGTTTAGTCTACCCGCCCCTCCCCACATTCTCTTAAGATCTTTATCCGCTGTCTGTCAGCCCCTGTGCCACTGAGCGCTTTGAGCCCTAGAGTCCAGGGCCTCATCCCTACAGTTTGATTTCCTTCCTTCTTGTGACCTGGTTAAGGATTTCCTCCAATACTTGATTTCTTCAAGACCCTGCCTGACTTCATTCTGCCTCGACTTGAATTTCTGGCCTTCTTGTCCCCCCACTCAGTGCTACCTAATCCATGTCCCAGTGGTGACCCCAGGATCCCTGCAGATGGCATCTGGAGAGAAGATGCAGGCTGTGGCAGGGAGCCGTGCAGAGACATCAGAGCAGAGGAGGGATGGTTGGTCCTGAGGTCGTGAGGCTGAACTCTGCCCCTGGCCCCCTAGCCCCCTGCCTGCCCCACTGACCCTCTGGTTCAGCCTGGACCAAGACTGGAGACGTAAATGTTCCTGACACCTTACAGAGACCTCAGAGATGAGGCCTCGGGCCAGATGGGGGAAGTAAGGCATAGAGAGACCCCAGACCAGACTCCAGCCTTATGGGGCACATGACCTGGCACCTGAGGCATGGAGGGGACCAGGCTGACATGAGGGCAAACCCTTTGCCGCACCCACCCCTTTCCACCGGCCGCAGGGACATAGGCTGGACCACCCTGCTTGAGGGGGGAGCTGGGACCAGTGTTTATGCAACTGTGGGGAGGCCACAGCCTGGCTGGCAGTGCTGCCCGCCCAACACAAGCACTGACTCAGCAGAGCCCCCCAGCACGTACACACTCAGACATGCACACAAACAGACACAGACACACACACACAGGTAAACATACATGTGCATGTGCGCAGACAAATGGACACCTGCATTCGCTGGTATACACACACAGACTCACAGACACAAGTACACAGGCAAACTTGTGCATGTATGCACACAC
This sequence comes from Hyperoodon ampullatus, assembly GCF_949752795.1. Taxonomy (NCBI): domain Eukaryota; kingdom Metazoa; phylum Chordata; class Mammalia; order Artiodactyla; family Ziphiidae; genus Hyperoodon; species Hyperoodon ampullatus. The sequence goes on along the minus strand of NC_136923.1, from coordinate 41,730,787 downwards.
AGACACACACTCACACAAGTACACAGGCAAACTTGTGCATGTATGCACACACAGACACAGGGAAACACAAAAATGCACACATATTTCACCCAGCCAAGGTAGGTGGGAGGCTCCTGAGTGAGGAGAAGCCTCAACCCTGCAGCTGAGTTCTACCCTCTAGGCCCCTCCACTCTGACACTCACACCCACAGCCAGTGACCCGAGCCCACACGTGGTCAGCACAGCCACATATAACAGGCAAAATGCCCCAGAGTGGCATCATGGCCATGACTGGGACAGAGACACATTCTAAGTGAAGTAGAGCCCCAGCAAGGGGGACCAGACGGCCCCAGGCAGAGCTCAACAGACACGACAGCCCCAGGCAGAGCTCAACAGACACGACAGCCCCAGCTCTGCCCACAGCAGCCCCCCACAGCCTGGCCACTCTCAGTTCACACTTGAAGACTGGCTGGTGGGAGCTGCAGAGGGTCTCGGGGGATGTGTGGGATACTCCCTTCCACTGCCGGGCCAAGCCAAGTAGGGTGGTAGCTCCCAGGAACTAGGGGAGCCTGCAAGAAGGAGGGTGTGTTTGGGGGAGGGCTGGGGGCACTGCAGGACCATTCTGGAAACCAGAGGAGGGGGCAGGCTTTCTTGCGAGAGCAGGACACATACTCCCTGGGATCCCAGATACATGGAAGCTTGGAGGCAGGACCACTTCTTGCCTGGGGATGGCTGAGCACAGGTGTGATCCCTGCCTACAGGACTCAGCCAAGGGTGGAAAGAAAAAGCTGGGACCACTTAGTCCCATGTGGATCCTGGAGACTTTTGAAGGGGAGCTCAGCTGTTCCTGGGTTTGGTGTCCAAGAGCAAGGTGGCTGGGCAGACAGGAGCTGGGGCCTGCCCAGAAGGATATTGGCCAGTCTCTGTGCCCTGACTGAGGCCAAAGGGAGACCCTGCTCTCCTCTGTGGGGGTCTGCGGCCACCAATTGGCCAGGGAGGCTAGCCAGAGTCCAGCAAAGTCAAACATGCACAAGCAGACACCCTTACTAGCAGAGGCCACTGCAGCAAGTCCACTAGTGCCTCCATTCCCTGCCCTACCAGCCAGCCAGACTATGCACCATGAAAGGGCAGACCACGGTCCCTCACTCCCACCCCACACCAGATCTGGGGCTGGAGGGGACTGTGTTTAGATAAGGAAAGGAAGAAGAAAGCCTCAAAATCTGCCCAAAATGTTGCTGAGAGTGTCTTAAAAAATGACCTGGAATCTGATCACTTCTCACCATTTCCACTGGACCACGCATGCATCTTCTTCTCTCTCCCGGACCCTCCTACCTGCGGTCCCTGCTTCCACTCATGTGCCCCAGTCTATTCTCCACTTAGCAGCCAGAGTGATGCTGATAAAACATCTCCCCAGAGCACACACCAAAGCCCTTCCCACGGCCCAAGGACCCTCCACCACATCCTGTCGCCTCCCCACCGCACTCTGCTCCCGTCTCTGCTGGAATGTCTTTGCTCTAATGCCCTCATGGCTCCCTGGAGCAGATGCTGAAGTATTGCCCCACACAAATGTTCCAGCCTGCCTCTGGGGCCCTGCCCTAACCAGCGAAGGTGGGAGCTGGTAGATAAATAGTCTGGTTTCCTCATGCCCTCAGTGAGACACCACCACCATCTTCTGGAGGTCCCCAGTGGGGCTGAGCCCTTGTTGCCCACAGGGTCTTCTGCTCCCATGCACCCTAAAGACTTCCTTCCCTGCCCAGCTGCTCTCCCGTGCTCCCTGGGGCCACCTCCCAAGGACACTACTTACATTCAGGTCCTTGTCTCAGCTCTGCTTCTGGGGAAGTCCAGACTAAGACACTCCATCTTGCCTCTCTTTTTTGTGTTTCTTATCTTCAACAACGATTCCCCATTCCTCCCTCGCCCCAGTCCCCAGCAGCCACCATTCTACTCTCTGCCTCTATGAATTTGACCACTCTAGGAACCTCGTTTGAGTGGAATCATGTTGCATTTGTCCTTCTATGTCTGGCTTATTTCACTTAGCATAATGTCCTCAAAGTTCATCCATGTTGTACCATGTGTCAGAATTTCCTTCCTTTTTAAGTCAGAATAATATTCCATTGTATGTATAGACCACATTTTGTTTATCCATTCATCTGTTGATGGCCACTTGGGTTGTTTCCACCTTTCAGCTATTGTGCATAATGCTGCCGTGAACATGAGTTTACAAATATCTCTTCAAGTCCCTGCTTTCAATTCTTTTGGATATATACTCAGAAGTGGAATTTCTGGGTCATATGGTAATAATGTTTTTAATTTTTTGAGGACTTTCCATACTTTTTCCACAGCAGCTGCACCATTTTACATTCCCACCCACAGTGCCCAAGGGATCCAATTTCTCTACCTTCTCGCCAACCCTTGTTATTTTCTGTTTTCTGGATAATAACCATCCTAATGGGTGTGAAGTGGTATCTCATCGTGGTTTCGATTTGCATTTCCCTAGTTGGTGACGTTGAGCAGCTTTCACTTGCTTATTGGCCATTTGTCTATCTTCTTTAAAGAAATGTCTATTCAAGTCCTTTGCCCATTTTTGAATTGGGTTGTTCATTTTGTTGTTGTTGTAGGAACCCTTTATATATTCAGGATATTATCTCTCCTCTTTTCAATTTTTGCCCAGCCATTGCCTTCTCAGATACTCACTGACCTCATTACTTAACATGTCATTTGCCTCCCAACACACACACACATACACACACACACAAACACACTGCACACAGACTGCACAGCCCCTCCCCTACTTTGGGTCCCTCCCCAGCCTTTATCACTGGTTGACACACTTTATGGCTTTGGTGATTTGTCAGCTTTGTATGAGTGCCACAGGGGTGAAGGGTTTGGCTGCTTCCTCCACTGCAGTGTTCCCAGTCTGGCACACAGTAGGTGCTCCATAAATGCTGAAAGGATGAAAGGAAGGGAAACAGACTCCTGCATGCACACTCACAGCCCCTCACAGACTTTCACATACACTGCCGCCACTCCTCCCACACATACGCGCACATACTCTCACACTCACAGTCCTGCCATGCTCGCCGCACCACAAACACCCTGAGGCAGCCTGATCCGTGCAAGCCTCGAACCCGCTCTCACACACCCCCACACTTATCTCACAAGCAGATGCATTCACATCCAAACGCGCCCTAGTGGGGCTGCCCTGACCTCCTGAGTCCTCCTGGCCTGCAAGCTATTTCCTACCCTGTGTGGCCCGCTCCACACTCTGGGCCCTTGATCTCTCCACAACCCTTATCTCTAGGGCTCCCAAGACTCTCTACAGGGCATTGCTCTTCCTCCCCTTCAAACCGGAGTGGATGACCTCCTCCAGGAAGCCTCCCCTCACCCTCCCCACTGAGCTCCGAAAGGAGGGGAGGGCCTGGCCCCGGAACAGGGTGTGACAGTGGGGCTGGCATTGGCAAGGGTGTGTGCATCTCCTCCTTTCATTGCAGGGGTTGTGCACTTGTCTTCTGCTGAGAAGCCCAGGGCTGAGAAACCACTGGTGGACCCCGGATTCTCACCCTCTGGCCTAGAGCCACAACACAGGCAGAGAGACCGGAGTCAGGCAGGGATCTAAGGCCTCTTCGGCTCTGACAGCCTGGGGACAGTGAGTCAGGCAAAGCCATTCTCTGCTGTGGGCCTCAGTTTCCCCACCTGTGACATGGGTGGCTCTGGGCCAGTGCCCTGCAGTTCCCTGATTGCTGGTTGTGGAGTGAGACAGCTCCGACAGTGCTCTCAGGCACCGAGTGGCAACCCTGTGTTAGAGGCCAGAGCATGGCTACTATCTCCAGAAGTGGGGCGGGGCACCCAGTCCTCGTCCAGCTCAGCCCAGTGTCCTGGTGGGCAGGCTCGGAGGGTTTGGCACAGCAGATGGGACAGTTTTGATGTGGTGAGCAAGGAGGCAAGATTTCAAAGTGATTCCTCTCGTTTTGTCCAGGGCTCACCGTGTGTGGCTCATAGATTTTTATAAAAGTCAACCAAAGGGCCACAGAGAAGAGAGAAGGAAGGAGGGAGGGAAGGAAGGAGGGAGGGAAGGAAGGAACCAGGGAAGGAAGGAAGGAACGAACGAACGAACGAACGAAGGAACGAAGGGAGGGAGGGAGGAAGGAAGGAAGGAAGGAAGAAGAGAAAGAAGGGAGGAAGGAAGCAAGGAAGAGAGGAGGGAGGAAAGAAAGAAGGAAAGAAGCCATTTATTCATGAGGCCCAAGGGGTGGGGACAGAGATGCAGTCACAGGCAAGTGCAGCCTGATGGGGAGAGATGACAGCCCCGCAGAGCTGTGCAGAGAGAGCCTGTGCAGGAGTCTCGATGCGCTCCCCTCCGTCCCACAAACTCCAGGCCACTGGTGTCAGCAACTCGAGTGGAAGATGAGCCGTCCCCAGCACGGCCTCCCCTGGGCTCCCTGAGAGCAAAGGCGGTCACACGTTACAGTGGAGGGGGGCAAGCAAGGCTGCGGGACGTCAGCTGAGAACTGGAATTGGTGGAGTAGGGGAGGTGGCAACAGGGGACCTGGATGACAGAGGCAGGAGGGGGACAATAGGGCTGAAATCAGCAGAGGTGGCAAAGGTGGTAGCAGGTTTGGAAGGAAGGGTGGGAGGTCTCACCTGGGGCAAGAGGTTCAGCTGGACATGATGTGCTTGACAAATGCTGAAAAGAAGGAAAGGGTGAGCAGCAGGGCTTCGGCCCTGGGTAGCCAAAGGTGGGGACCTAGGATCCTAATGCCCCACTCCCGCCAGCAGACTCCCTGCCCTGCTGAGTTTACCTTTTTTTTTTTTTTTTTTTTTTTTGCGGTACGCAGGCCTCTCACTGTTGTGGCCTCTCCCGTTGCGGAGCACAGGCTCCGGACGTGCAGGCTCAGCGGCCACGACTCACGGGCCTAGCCGCTCCGTGACACGTGGGATCTTCCCGGACTGGGGCACGAACCCGCGTCCCCTGCATCGGCAGGCAGACTCTCAACCACTGCGCCACCAAGGAAGCCCCTGAGTTTACCTTTGTAGTTGATGCAGCCATTGGAGTCCTCTTGCCCAGCCATCAACTTCTCCACCTCATCTTCTGTCAGCCTCTCACCTGGCAGGAGTGGAAAGCTGAGTCAGCATTGTTGAGGTGTGAAGGGTGGGGGGCCCCCTTAGCCCCTCTGGATGGTGGATGTGCCTCTCCAGTATTCCCACACCTCATATTGGTACACACAAGGTCTGGGCTGTCACCCTTATTTCTAAAACCAGAAGAATCAGTGACAAGTCAAAAAGGGCAAGGCCTGGGGTGCAGGCCTGGCACTCCCTCCGAGCCTGGGCTCTGTCCGTAACAGTGCCATCTTGTTGTTCAGGTCACCAGCACATACTGTCCCCTGTCCTCAATAGGCTGGCAGGACTCCCTCCATCAGGAGTAGGCCAGGTCCCCCATCTCCCTGGAAGCAGTCCCTCGGGGCAGCCCTTCAAGGCTAGAGGAAAGACACATAAGATAGAGCTGGGGACTTTAGGGGATGACCATGGAGGGGAACAAGAGACACCACCACTGTTCCCCAGACAAGTCTGGCACTTTCCCACCTCTGTGCTTTTGTATGTGTTGTGTTGGTTCCCCCACTGGAATGCCCACTGCAGTTTCCCTCACATCTCTTAGCCCTCAGTCACACACACACACACACACACACACACACACACACACACACACACACACACACAGAGACCAGCACAGGGCTGAGCACACAGTAGGCACTCAGTAAATGTCTGGTGCAGGAAAAGTTCACTTTGCGCAGACACAATTGGTGCTCAGTGAACATTTGCTGTAGGAAAACTTCTCTTTGAGAAAGGAACGCTCCTGCCAGCCAGGCACCTGACAGCGGGGGTCAAGATGCCCAAGAGGCAGGCACAGTACCTCCTTGGCTCTGGAATTTGACCTTGAGGCAATGAACACAAAGCCTGGATTGATCCCCCTGGATGTACCGCCCTGCCCCACCCTGTCCCCAGAGCTGTTCCTGTTCCCCTCCAGTTCTGTGAGCCGCACCAGCTGGCTTTCTTTATTCCCCACCTAAATTTCTAAATTCCCCACATTTCTGTCGCCTGCCGTGGAGACACCGTGACTGCATCACCCTCCATTTCACAAGTGAGAAACAGGCCCGGTGGGTGACAGAGTGCTTTCTCCCCGATGCCCCAGGAAGGAGAGAGTGGGGTGGGGAGGAGGCTGCCCTCACCCAGCGTGGCCAGCACGTGGCGGAGCTCGGCGCCCATGACCGTGCCGTTGCCCTCCTTGTCGAAGACCCGCAACCCCTCCACAAAGTCCTCGTAGGTGCCCGTGTCCTTGTTCTTGGAGATGTGCTGGAGCATGGGCAGGAACGTGTCAAAGTCCATCATCTTGGAGTTAAGCTCTGGGGAGAGATGGCCCAAGCATCAGGCTCTGAGGGGCAGATGGGCATCCCTCCCCTGTGTCTGGCAATGAGGAGCTATTGCCCTCACCCAGCTCCCAATGCACTCTACACCAGTTTGTCATTTACAAAGCACTCCACTGTCACAAGGCACTTTACAGTCAACTGAGAAATGCATTATTTACATTGTCCTTTGCTGTTCACAAGGACAGTGGCACGACAGGGGGCTCTGACTAGCACCTCTGCTCTTCTTTGGGGGAACAGTTCTTGCTAGCGTCTCTCTATTTTTCTTATCAACCCCGCTCTCCCCACACCTGTGATTGGTCGAGAGCAGCTGGGCCGATCAGAGACCTTCTCTGGGACTTCTGTACCTGTGGCGAGGGCTTGGGCCTCACTGCTCCTTGGGGAAAAGCAGGCAACCCTCTCTGGCCGTGGTGGTGAGGGAAGCTGGCCCTGCCCCACAGAGGGATGCCCAGGAGGCTAGGAAGGACAGGGAGAGCATATGGGATGCTGAGGCCAGGCACACCCTGGCCTGCCCTCACACCTGCCACTGAAGCTAGTTTGCGCTGTTGTCAGTCCCCTCCGACCAGGAGGCCTGGCAAATAGGCATGGGGCCGGATGGTATAGGAACCATCACTGCTCGTCACCTTGTCAGCATCACCTGAGACTGGCCTCCAGGTCCTCCTCCAGACAATGGGAGGATGTTAGGAGAATGCACAGCAGAGGAGTTCCCATGTTGTCCCACCAGCGATGGCAGCCCACCCTGGTGGTCTCCCCCGGGACTGGCACTAATGGGGACATCTCAGGCTGGGCGTACCAACCTTCCTGCTTTGGCTTCCCTAGGACTCGGAGCACCTCGGCCTGTGTAGGGTTCTGGCCCAGCGCCCGCAGGACATCCCCACACTGCCCATACGTGATCTTCATCTCACACTTGGGTGTGCGGTCGTACAGCGTGAAGGCTTCCTTGAACTCTGCCGGGAGAGAGTGTGAGCTGCGGACACTTCTAGAGTCAGCCCCCCCGACTCGCCCCACACTGCAGGGAAGGACTCTCAGCCTGGGGGACCCGGGCCCCAACCCTGGAGCCCCTGGCTCAAAACCCCCACTCACCTTCAATCTGCTCCGGTGTAAACTCGATCTGAAAGGGACCCCCAAAGATTCTGAGTGTCTGGTTCAGAGGATGGGGCCAGGCGTCCTCCTGGTCCCTCCGTGTCCAGACCAGGCCTCAACCCCTCAACTGCCCCAACCCGTCCACATTCCAGGATTCCAGCTTCCACTGCCCAGGACCTCCTGCAGTCCACCTTGACTCCCTCCTGCCTCCTTACCCCTCCCCCCATCCCACCTGAGGACCTTGGGTCTGCATGTGCCCAGACCCTGACACCAGGTAGGCCTCATCAGGGGAAGTGGTGAGGAGGGAGGCCTGGTGCCCTGAATCCCCAGCCCAGGGTGGGCCTTACCTGAGGCCCCTGGTCCTGGACAGACGTGCCTGAAGCACAGACTGGCTTTGCCAGCTCTGCCAGGCCTGGGGCCCAGTGGGCAGGACTGTCCACATAAGTGAGATGGGAGGCCTCATCTCACCAGGGTGGGGGCGGGAGGAGGAAAGGCGAGGGGGCAGGCCGGAGAGCCCTGTCACCATGAGAACATATTTGCAGGAGGGAGTGTGTGTGCGGTGTGCGCGTGCGTTCACACACCTGTGTGTGCATCTGTTTGCATGTGTCTGCCCCCCACAGAGCCCTCAAGGCTGGGCACTTTCACTCACGTGGCCCTGCCTACACCTGAGTCTTACACAGTCCCATCCGTAAGCACAGGGCAGCTCCCCCAGCGTGGCACAGCAGGGGGCCAGGTCCCAGCGGTTGAGTGTTTGCTGAGGCCACATCAGGGCCACCTGGGGTCAGGAGGCCTCCTGGGACCCGGTTTCCCCCTCCTCACTTGGATACCAGGTCTATTTTTATCACTGCAGTCACTCGCCCCAAGGTCAAGGTCGCACAAGGAAAAGGAGCTTGGGGGAGGGGGACTTGACTGGCGCCTCTCCCACTGCTGCTCCCTTGGAGTCCCCTCCACCAACCTCCGTAGTGCACACCAGTGCAGAGGGGGATCCCGCCCCTGCCACCCTGCTGGGTCGTCCCTCCCAACCCTCTGGCTTAACCCTGTGCTGGGAAGACCAAGCTGTTGTTCCTGCCCCACCCCCCACCCCCGAGAGCTCTCTCTCCACCAAGAAGCCTGCTGAGATTACGGGCCCTGGGCCCCTGGCACAGCTTTCTGCAGGGGGCACAGGAGAGGCCTCACTAGTTCCTCTGCTCAGAGGGGAGACTGTGCAGCCTCAGATCCGGTGAGACCACACAATGCCACCTTGGGCCCTAGGGTTGTCTGACCCTCACCAGGGGGCCTGTGGGACACAAACCTGGGGTCTGGGGTTGGTCAGGAGTCAGAGTCAACTCCTGGGAGCACTTGCCATGAGTGGTTCCCATCAGCCTGTGAGGAGGACTTATTGTCCCATTTTACAGCTGAGGAAACTAAGCCTTAGAGCAGTGATGGGAATGGAGCAGAGTTGGGATTTGAACCCATGTATTGAGGGACAAGGTAGGTGCCTCCAGGAAGGGCTCAGGAATGGAGATGGATCTGTGCAGATGGGCTGCAGGTCTTGCTGGGGACCGTGAAGGGCTGGGAGAGCTCCATGGGGCCCCTCAGCCAGCAGCCAGGGCAGCAGTGGCCAGTGGCCAGCCAAGAAAAGGCAACGGGCAGGACACGGGTACGTGCCACTATGCAGATGCCGCAGGTGGGAGTCATGGCTCGTTCTCCAGGTTTAGACTCTGAGAAAGGCTTTCAAGCCAAGCCGGGGAAGGGCTCCTGGGGCCACTGGTCACAGTTCCAAGACCAGCTTCCTCCATGACCTACCCAGACTGGCTCAGTATCGCCAGCTCAAAGCTGAGGCCCCACCAGCTCTGGGGCTCAGGGACCTTGGCAGGGGTGAGTGTGACCCAGCCTGGGCAGGAGCCCTGCTTCCCTTTACTCCCCACCCTGTCCACCCTGGGGAACTTGGTATGGACTTAAGACCCCACAGCTGAACAAGAAAGGTCCCTGCCTGGCTGCGGGGGTGAGGGGCACAGGCAGGTCCAGGATTCCCCAAGGATGTGAGGTCCAGGGAAAAGGACAAGGGAGAGTCAGTTTCCAACCACCAAAAAGATAGTCCCTTCAGCAGCACTGGGGTAGTCCTGCCTGATGTCTGACCACCATCCCTCCTGCTGCAGCCCTCCTGATGCCTGAAGCTTCCAACTTCAGTTCAGTACTCATTTTCTGGAGCCTGGTCTTCCACGGGGTAGATCCACTCTGGGATTCACTTACCTACCCTGACCTTCCCACCGAAACCCAGCTCCCACCCACACCCACCTTGACCTTGGAGACATCGAACTCAGGTTCCTTGGGGGGCTCTGGTGCAGGTGCAGGTGCGGGTGCAGGTGCGGGAGCTGGAGCTGCCTTGGCGGCTGCCTTGGCGTCATCCTTCTTGGGATCTGGCTTTCTGGGAGGCATGGAGGTTGTAAGCAGAGAGGGACGTGGAGAGAAGGAAGCAGAGAGCCGGGTAGGTGAGCCTCCCGTAACCGGCTTTTATCCTGTCTGGACACCTCATGACCCCAGCCCCACCCCTGCAGGGCACAATGGGGACAGGGCCATAAAAGGACATTGGCTAGGCTCAGGGGCTATTTTGGGGCCTGGGGGGGCATTGTTCAGGCTCAGGAATGGGTGGGGGAGAGGGAGGGCTCTCCATTCCTCCCAATCACCTGTTGGGGAGAGAGCGGGGGAGGGGAGGACAGAGGTCAGTGCTCAGCCCACACACACACCCTCCAAAGCACACGCACACACGCAGCGGCCCTGCTGCCCCTCAGCAGGTCAATAAACTGAAAGGGTGCAGAAGGTTGCAGCGAGCATGTGTTGTGTGTTGTGTTGGGGGCAGGAGGACTGGGCACCCCTTGAGTTAAATTTCCCATCTGTGCATCGAATTCCATGTGTCTGTGCCCGTGTGTCTACACGGAGGGGGAGAGGGAGGTCTGCGTGTGTCCATGTGTGTTGTCTCCGTTTGGCTGGGTGTTTGTATGCAGAGGGGGTCTCTGTGTATCTATGGTAGGAGGGTCTGTGTCCATGTGGGGGATGACCCACCCCGGCCCGCGGGCGTTGCTTCTGTGTGTTTGTGTCTGGGTGTTTATCGTGCCTGCGTGAGTGTCTGGTCATGGCTCGCAGGCAGCTGCAGCCCATCTCTGGGAACACCCTAAATGGCAGTAGGATGGGGTCTGCTCCCTCGTGGGCGGTCACCCAGCCTAGTTCAACAGCCAAGCAGCCTCCACAGCCTCCCGCATCAGCACCTGCCCAACCCTGAGGTCGGTTTCTTGGTTTCACCCTCACTTCCTATTGCCCCTCTTCCACAGCTCCCCGCGACCCACTTTCCCCACACACCCCAGGGCCTGCTCCCGCCAGACCCTTGCACGCACTGTACCCTCTGCCCTTGCCCCTCTGCTTGGAGCATTCGAGGCTTGGCCGCACTGCACCCTCCTCCAGGAAGCTGTTTCCACTGCCCCATGTTGCCCTCTGCTGACACTTTTGCTGGGGTCCTGAGAGGGTCTGCCTCTCTGAAGGACCCCAGGGCACTGGAAGAGGTTTGCCTCCCGGGTGCCCAGTCTAGGGTACGCCCCCCCCAGTTCCTACCCACAATGCCACCCCAGATGACAGTGACAGAGGGCAGCCTGGCTGTTCTACCATTTCAGGAGTTGGGGGGAGGAGGGAAGGCTGAGGTGGCATAAGGCCCTTCCAGGCACAGAACTCGGAGAGTGGGGACATCTTGCAAACACATTGGCCTCCATTCCTTGCCCAGTGTCTGTGCCGGGGGGTGGAAAGGAGGTGTTCCCTGTTATTTTTAAATGCCTGGAGCCTTTGATAGAAACTTCAGAGGCATTGCCCGCCCCCCTCCTGGCCCCCGGGGATTTCCCAGGTATAAGGAGGCACTGGGGGTGGAGCCTGAGGGGAAGATTCACTTGGGCCTCTACCTGGATGCCCCCAACATCCCCCTGCTGAGCCCAGGTCCCTCTCATCCTGTCACTCAGCCTCATGGTGAGTCCAGGGATAGGGCTGGGTCCCCTCCTAGCTGGAACACAAGACATTCCTCTCCTCATCTGGAGGGCAGAACACCCCACATCTGGAAATCTGACAACATCCGGCGCTGGGGGAGAGGCAAGTTTTTCACTTTTCTTCCAGATGTTTGGCAAGAGTATTAAGAAAGAAAGGGGTGGAGGAGGGTCCTCAGAGACCAGCCAGAAATACCACAAGAGGAGAAGACAGACAGAGGGGGACACACAGAGACAGACCTCTGAGCGGCCCCATCACCCAGACCTGCTGACCCTAAGGACAACTGACTCTGGACACCCTCGAGGGCTCCCACCAGCCACAGGCACAGCCAACAGGACACCACCCAATCCCCTTTCACTCATCATGGGGGAAAATGAGGCCCAGAGCCTTGGACATCCGCAGGGGTGCCCAGAGTCCCGATCTCACTGATGCACCCACACACAATTGCCCTCCCTTGGAAACTACTCAGCATCAGTGGGAACAGGAGTAGATGAGTGACACGGGCCTCCTGAGGCTTGGTTCCCAGGTTTGCAGACTCATGCAGCCTGCTAGAGCCACACAGAGCCACCTTCCTCTGCTTGGTGAGGGGGTGTCTTGGTCCTCTTCCCTCGAGCACAGGGCAGATATGGTCCTATAGTGGGGATGCTGTGTACAGAGCCATCCTCCATTCCCTCCCCAGGGCTCAGATGGGCCTTTGACTGTCCGAGCTCTGGCTCCTCGGAGCAGCAGTGCCCTAGGCTCACCCCGCAGGGCCACTCTCAACCCATAACAAATGCCCAGACCCTAGCAGGGACTCTGCAGGGATCACCCCCCTTGACTGCCAGCAACATGCCTGTCGAGGACAGGAGGAAATTAAGGGGTGGGCAGGTGGGCAGGCAGGTGAACAGGAGAGGGGACTTAGTGACAGGGAGAGGCAGGCACTGGGTAGCCAAGACGAGCCACACAAGGCTTGGCACTCACCTCTCTCTCCCAGGTCCCAACCTGGGCTCCATGCCCCTTAGGAATGACAGCCCAGCAGACGAGATCCTGGCAGAGCCTGGGGGGAGAGACAGGGGTCTGGATCCCTCTTCTTTGACTCCCCCAGCTCCAGTGTCTGAGTTGTGGCCCAGTCTGATGCAGACAGCACATCCCAGAGCCCTCTCTGGGGGCAGCCACCTTACCTCCCCCTCCCCCACCTGAGGAAACTGTTGGGCCCTGACTTCTGAGGAGCCCATGAACAGAGGCAGGAGACCCCTGGCCACACTGGCCTCCTTCTTTGTTCTTTCCAGCCCCCATGCCTTTGCACAGGCTTTCCTCCCTCTGGTGCCCTTGTCTGGGACCCTGGCCATGGCTTGTTCCTTGTCACCTCTGGGTCTCAGTGAGATGTCACCTCCTACAAGAAGCCTCCTCAGACTACCCTGGACCTGCTCCCTCTGCCCTGCCTCTCAGCTGGACTCCCCATCCCTGCACACCCTAAAATGAGCTGTTTCCCTGTTATCTTGTCTCTTATGTGTGTCCCCCCTCCCATGAATATCAGCTGGCATAGGAGGAGTTTTTGGTCTTCCATGGCTGTATATCCGTAGGGTCTAGAACAGAGCCTGGTACACAGTAGGCACTCCATAAATGTCAGATGAACAAATGTCCCAAACATCTCAATTTACCCACCTCTCACAGGGGGACTGGAACGCTTTGCCGAACCCCATCTCTGGAGTAAGGCAAGGGGAGATTTGCGGATTGACTGACAGTACTTGTGTCTGCCGGGGGCACCCCGGACAGCAATGCAGCCATTGCTGCCCCTCAGCCCACCTGCTGCCTCCCTCCACGCAGGCTTGCTTTTCATGCCACTCCCCATCCGTTGCTAAGACTCCTCTCAAGAGCCTGAAGTGGTAGGGACGACCGGATGGTATAGGCAGTGACTTGACCATGATGACCAGCCAGCAGGGGGCGTAAAAGGGATAGGAACTGGTCTTTGGATCCTGAACCCAAACCCCAGAAACCAGGATCCCATCCCAGATCCCAGACTGCAAATCTGGAACCTGGAACGCCAAACGCAGACCACAGACTCAGGCCTCAGAATCCGAACCCCAAACTTAGATCCTGGAACTCAGAGCCCAGGACCAGATTCCGCTCTGGGGACCCAGACTCCAAAACCTAGGATGCCAAAGCCAGACCTTCAACCCAGACCCCAAACCCTAGACAGCAGGCCCAGGACCCAAGACTCTAAGCCCAGAATCCAGATCCAGGACTCAAGACCCAGGGCCCAGAACCCAGGACTCTAAACCCAGACTCCAGGCCCGTAAACCCAAACCTAGACCCCAGACCCTGGACCCAGGACAGGGGCTGCTGGTTTTCCAAACAGGCACTGCCTCCTGCCCTGTGTAGACAAGGGTGGAGCAGGGGAGGGGTTAGCTCTTGGCTAACAGCAGGGGTGAATGCTTGGCAGACCTTCCTGCTAGTGTTCAGAGGGGTATGAGGAATGTCCCTCATCCTGTCGGAGCCAATTTGGGGAACTCAGAATATGGTGGCCACATGGAGGGAATGGTGGGGAGTGAGGAGAGGGATGGATAGGTGAGGCCTGGCTATCCCCTGGGCCCAGGAACCAAAGTCAGGGAAGGAGGGTCAGGCTCCCCACGTGCCCTTGTCCCCCTGGCCGCAGGCTCCGCAGACTGCCCTGGCCCGCCCAGGACTGCCCCTCCTGCCCGAAGCCTTTGGGCTGGGACGCAGGCCCAAACTTCCCGGAGTAGTCAAGAACGTGGCCTGGGCCAGACCCAGAGCCTTAGAAGTAGGTCAAATGTTGCTGTGCAGCAGGTCCTGGGGACCCCATCTGGGCACGGGCAGGCCCACGGGCTGCAGCTCACCCACCAGGGCACAAGCGTGTATTCACATAGATGTGGACTCACCACTACACACCCATAAATACAGACCCTACACAAGGCCACTAGTTCCTGCCCAACTGCTCAGATGAGGGGACTGAAGCCCCAAGAGGGGCAGGAGCTGCCCAGCAACTCTGGATAGAGGTGGCACGAGGCAGCCACGAGGACCCAGAGAAGGAGAGGAATTTCTGCACAATCCCAAGTCCCTGGAGCCTTGGGTGAAAGTCTGACTCCAAGGAGGACTTCCCAGCAGGGCTGCTCTGCCACCAACAGGATGTGGCCTGCTTCCCGGAGGCACAGTCCCAGGCCTTGAAAGATGGGAAGGAGTGGCCAAGGGGGAGGCAGGAGACTTCATATGCTCTTGTGACCCAGGCCGGTTCTGACTCCTTTTGTCCTCAGTTTCCCCATCTGTACAATGGTCATGGGTGGGGCAAAGTGATCCTGAGTTCGAAAGACAGTCACTGCCCCTGAGCAGTGATGAGCCCGTCCTGGCCACCCCCATGCCACACACAGACAACTCTGTCCTCAGCAGGCCAAACACACCCCTCAGGCCCCTCCTTCTGCCCACTGTGCTGACGGGGACCAGATGCTCCAACCTTGTGGTTCTGGGGGTGGGGGTGGCAGGGCCCAGCGGGCTGGCAGACAAGCCCTGGGTTTGGCCCAGGGACCTATAATCAGCTCCTGCCCCTCTGATCCCGGCCCAGGACTGACGCTTGGGGCTGTGGTGTTCTGGCCGGCTGTGGCCACGGCCGCTATATTTGGGAGCCCAATTGAGGATGAGGGAGGGGTGGGTAGGCAGGAGCCTCCAGGGACCAGTGTCTCATGGGGGACAGGGTGGGGGACACTGTTGGCCAGGCTTGTGCCCTTATGGAAGGAGGGCACAGCCTTGACTTCAGGGGCCCAATCTGAGGGGCGTGCTCTGCTCTCAGGAGCCTGGCCTGGGGGGTCATCATCCCTGCCCTCAATGGCTGGTCTAAGGAGGTAGATTGAAAGTCTGAGTGCATGAGAAAGGGGAGGGGGTGCTGACAAGATGAATGGGAGTGGGAAAAAGGCTCCCAAAGGGCGAGGTATGGGGCAGAGGGGCCTGAGATGCGAGGGATAGGAGGAGGGTGTGCCAACATGCTATGCAAAGGGATGGAGAAAACAAAGGCCGGAAGCCGGGGTCCAAGGGAAGGGAGTGAGGTGCAGCCCTAGCCCTGGCTTCCCGGTTCTGCCTGCTGGTGTAGCTTCTAGAGGGGCCCAGCCCCTCCCCCAGCATGGCCTGCGGCCTCTCTGAACTGCCCTGGACATTCCCCGCCGTTGGGCCAAACCCTGTACTCTCCCACCAGCAGTTTCCCAAAGAGCAAATATTTATTGTCCTTGGAAGAAAAAAAAGAGTCCCCTTTTAGGATCAGGGTCTGGGAGCTGCTACTGAGGCTTGCAGGGGTTCAGCAGCGGCCTGAGATGACCAGAAACCCCACCTAGAGGCTGAAGGCAGAGGAAGGAGGATGAGCTGGCCTCAGAGGAGAGGGGCCGTGGCTGCCCCAGGCTGCTGGGTGGGGGCTCTGCCCAGATCTCCATCTCCCCAAGATTTCCCCAGAATAGGTCTGAGGGTGTTCAGACTCTGTTCCCACGGCATGAGGTATGAACGTGTGTGTGAGCGGGTAGATGTGTGCAGTCTGTGTGTGCTCAGATGCATCACTGTGGGCAGGAGGATGGGAACACATGTGTGATCCTGTGGGCGTGTGTCACACGAGGCTGTGACCATATGTGTGTAGGAGCATGCCTGGGCACTCCTGGCTCTGTGTGCGTGTCCATCTGGGAGCTTGTTCATCTGTTGGCATGGGGTGGGGTAGGGGCATGTGGACACAACCTCTGTTGAATGGCCAATTCAGTCAAAAATGCAAGTAAATTTAGCAGAGAAAAAAAAACCCTGTCAGTCAGACGAGGAGTCTGAATTGGGTGGTTGTTTGACTGGATGGACCGACTGTCTCAGGCAAACAGTTTGTGCTGGCTGGGAGGAGGAACCAGCTCCCCTGGGCCATCACGGAGAAACTGGAGACGGGGACCCCAACTACGGCAGAGACCGACACACAGAGACCAAGACAGAGACAGAGGTGGGGACAGACTCAGAAAGAGGGGAGGGAGGGCTGTTGAGGAGGACCAGAGACAAAGGGAGCGCCCAGGGCAGGATGGAGCTTCCCAGAGCCTACAGATAATGCGTGTGCACACAGCCCTCTGGCCCCCAGTCTCAGCTGCAAGCCGGGTCGAAGGCAGATTCATTCTTTCTCTCACTCACCCTCAAGCAGCCCAAAGTGGACCAGAAGGGGGCACCAGACTGGGATGCAGGAAGGGAGGGTGGGATGGGCAGCTATGACAAGGAGACAGTGACAGGAATGAAGGCAGTGCAGGGGACCGGGATGGCGGTGGTGGAAGTGAAGGCAGGAGGTGACGGTAGTGACGACAGCAGAAGAGGGAATGGTAGCTGGGAGAGCCTCCCTCCCTGTCCCCTTGCAGACCACACCTAGCTGTGGTGGCCCCACAGACCCAGAGTTGTCCCCAGCCCACCCCACTGAGCACCAGCTGTGTCCTTGCCTCCAGTGGCCACACAAACACCCTCTGTGGCTCAGGGTGTGGAGCTGCATTGCACATGGCCCAAGCCCCCTGCTAGGAATAGTTAGGGTCAATTGCCGTACCTGCCTGTGTGGATATTTATATATCTGCCCGCCCACCCAGTGTATTCATGTCTAAAGTACAACACACACATGCACACTCACACACACACACACACTCACTCACAGGATACCCCAGTCAGGCTAACCCACCCCCGGTGTGTGTCTGTGTCTGTCTGAAGATACCTACTGGTCCCTGGACACCCCTCACATCACCTGGTCCCTTTCTGCCAATACGGGGGCCAACAGGAACCACACTGAAGTGTGTATGTGCACCCACGCACACATACATACTCACGCACTCACAGTCACTCAGGAACCCCACCCACAGGTGCCTGGACCCAGAGCAGGCACACTCCTATGCACACATCTTTAAACACAAACCCTCACACTTTATAGATGCATTTGTGCGCACATACCTTCATACACAGGTGCACATGCACTTTGCCCACACATTCCCTTTGCGTGCGTACGTACACACATTCACATGCCTCTGCATACACATACCCCTAACGCATCACACCTTCAAGCTCACGGTATAGGAAGAGCTCTGGGTGGGAATTAGGAGTGCTGGGAAGAAGGAGAGAGGCTGAGAGCAATAGAAATCAGGGAACCGTGGCAGGCCTGCCTGGTGAGGTGAGGGTAGGTGGCAGTGTGAGTGCACGTGTGTGTGTGAGTTTGAACGTGTGTGTCCAGTATTTTGGAACCTTTCCACTGCCTCCTCTCCAAACCCCCTGGAGGGCCATCCCCACCCCCACCCTGCTCACAGAAGGAAATAGAGGCCAGAGCAGAGCAGCTGGGCCTGGGGAGGTCAGCGTCCCCAAGTTTGGGGCTTGCAAGCCTTAGCATCTGTGTTGTTCTTGGAACACCCAGGCCAGATAAGGACTGGGGTCAGAGCTCGGCTCTCGTGGGAAAGGACTCTCTGGAAGGCTCCCGACCCATTCCTTTCCCAGATGTTGGACCCCAGAGCAGGCAGCAGGAGGGCAAAGGGGAGAACTGTGCTGGAGAACTGGAGGGGGTCCACAGCAGATTCAGATTCATAGATGCCCAGGAATGTGCAGTGACCCCTCAAACCAGCCCAGGGACCTCCAATTGTCGGGCCTGGAGCAGACAGAAAGGGATGATACCAGACACCCTGCTCTCTGCAAGATCTGGACTTGAGACCCTCTGCTCCAGGGGGCCTCATTAGGTTCTGGAGCCAGGGCTAATGGTCAGAGACTCGGTGTCTGAGAAACCTGCAGCTTAGCTGGATGGAGAGGCTGTTTTGAGGAGATGGATGGAGTGCTAGGCGACATCAAAGCACCATGTCCCATCCAAAGCAAATCCAGGTGCTGCTCCTGGGATTGGTTATCGGGGCCAGCAGGGGACCCAGTTCTGGTCCTGGTCCCATCACTGACTCCTAGAGACTCTTGCCCTCTGGAGACCTCAGTGTTCACACCTATACAATGGAGTGGGGTCTTAGGTCAGCTCAGCAGACACACAGTCCCCCCAGCACAGTCAGTTTGGGGCATCTTCGGACCTGAGTCTCCTCCTTCCCCCACTTGCACCAACCTTTGCCCCCTGCCCAGGTCTCAGTGCCTCGGAGAAGGCTGGAGCTTCTTTGCTGGAGCTTAGAGTCAAGTCAACAAGGGAACAATCGGCTGGAATTCCGCATGAATACAGGGCTCATCCAAGGCTACAGATAATAGAGGAGGGACTGGGGGATTCCTGTGTCCCCTGGGAGCCTTGCCTGACTGCAAGCCCCACCCCACTGAAGAGGGGCCCTGCCTTCAGGAGTCCTGGTCTGAGGGGATAAGCAGGAACCTCTCTGGTAGGTGTAGCAGGCCCCTCCCCCACCTAGCCTGCCTGCAGCTCCCTGCCTGACCTATAATCACTGTAGATGCAGTTTGGGGTCAGGAACCATGAAGAGGAACCATTGACTGCATCAGTCAAGAGCCCTCACCACCTTCACACCCCCCCTGCCTGGCCCTGGGGTCCCCCCAAACCCATCATCCCACTGAGAACAGAGGCCACAGGTTCAGATGGGCTGGCCTGGGCTGGAGCACTGGGGCCGGGCCCTCCCTGCAGCCCCAGGCCTCACAAACTTCAGTCTCCCATCTAGGAGTTGGGCTCCAGTCCTGCCAGCTTGACCCTTGGGCTGCTCCCTGATTTGCTAACAACTTTCCAATCCATCAGGTTTAATATCCTAAGGCTCCCTGGAGAAGAACTTTCTAACAATGCATGACAAGAGACTTGGCCAGAGGCCAGAGGAGGGTCTTTCTGAGATCCTGGGATTCCCTCCCTCCTCTTGGGGAAACTGAGGCTCAGAAGAGGAAGGCTGTCTCTATAGCAACTGAGAGATAAGAGGGGCAAGGGGCGGAGAGAGTATTTGAAGTCCAAAGCTCCAGCCACTAATTCTCCCCTCCTGCAGAGACGCTGGACAAGATGATGCTTTTTTTTCTACCATGAAAGACTCAGCAGGACCACAGAGATGACCCAGTCCCTGCCCTCAGGGCTCGCAGTCCATCAAGAGAGAGTCAAGAATCAAGAATCCGAGGTCTTACTCTGCTGGGGGCTCAGAAGCAGATCCAGGAAGACCTAGGAGAAAAGGGGACATTTGAAGGGTATATGAGATCCACCCCCCCAAGCCAAGAAGGGGAGGGCAAGTCAGACAGTGAAAAGCAGGGGTAGAGACTCACCAGGGTTCAGGCAATGGGAACCCCAGGGCAGTGGTGCCTGCAGGGAAGTGGCTCCCAGAAGTGGAGCCTCCAAGTCTCTGAGCCCAGCCCCGCACACAATAAGTTCTCAAGTGTTTGGGGAGTGAGTGATCTGATCCAGGGGGTCACAGGAAGGCGTCTGAGCAAAGGAGTGGCTCCATCAGGTCTGACCTTCCAGAACACTTTTCTTTCTCTCTCATCCCTCTCCTGTCTCTGCTAGGTCATCACGTCTTTGCCCCCGTCCGCCCCCAAATAGCCCTCTGTGATCAAGCTTAAATTGGAAAATATATGTGGAGCACTGAGTGGGAGGGGCGGAGGTGGCCACTCTTCCGTCAGGGACCCAGCCCTGCTCCCTGGGCCAGGAATGGCTTCCAGAGCCGGCTGTGGGGCGAAGGGTGTTGCAGAGGGGCGGCGTATGCTAGTTGGCCCAGAGTCAGCACTCCTGTTCCCTGCCTCTGCACGCCCACACCAGCTCCGGAAGGCAGGGAAGGAAAGGGGTGCAGTGGAGGTGGGGGGAGGCTAAACCACCAGTCTCCCTATGGAGAGAGCATGACTGAGTCCACAGTGGCTGGGGCTTCTGCTTCCCACCTGGGAAACGGGGCTTGAGGTTTTCATTCACTTCTGAGGAGGCAGAGGGGCCCTGGAGATGGAGCAGCGGCCCAGGGCAGGTAGGAGCTGGGTGTGTGACTTTGAGCTGCCTCTTATCCTTACTGGGCCCAGCTGGTGACCAGTGCCCCCTCCAGCCCGGGGAGGCCTCTGAGATATGCATAGCCGTTCTTCTGTCACCCTGGAACCTCCTCCAAGGTGGCAACTCACCTGTCTCCATCTGGGGCCCTTCAGCCTCTTCCACAGCCTGAGAGGTCCCTGGGTGTTGGGAAGGGCTGGAGACCTGGTCTGGATGAGCTGGGTGACCTCTAGCATGCCATTGTCCCTCTCTGAACATCGTTCTCCCATACAGCTTTATAAACTTCCCCAAAGTACTTCCCCTTCTGGCCAGTTCAGCCACGTCCATGGTGCCTCTGGGCCAGGCTCTGTGCCGGGTGTCGGACAGCCAGGCAGACACAGCCCTGGTCCCAGCCCGAGATGTTCCCAGTGTCATTGCCAGTTCATTGCTTAGCTCAGCTAGCGTGCCCTGAGGCATTCAGGGTGAGAGGAAACTGAGGCCCAGAGAGATGGCCCAGCAGTCCCCAGATGGCCCAGTCTGAATAAGGACCACCCACATAGATGGTCCCTCCAGGCCAAGCAGGACCCAGTGTCAAGAACTAAGGGTCCCCACCCAAGGTCTCCCCACCACCGCCCCCAGGCAAGACCCAGTGTCTGAGCTAACCCCCTTCCCACTGCCTCCTCCTTCCTGGCCCCCTCGTCCCTTCAAACCGCAGGGCCCATCCGGCCTCTGGAAAGCGTGCCCAGGACCTCGGTGATATTTTGAGTTTAAGAAAACTTTGCAGTCGGCAGGAGCTCTTAAAGGTTATAAATAGCAGCAGCAGGAGCCCATGCCGGGAGAGGCGGAAACACGTGTCAAACACACATGGGAGGTGGTATTCCAAGGCACAGACCCCCTCCTCACCACCACTAGAGACTCACCAGGCTTTAGGGGATTTTACAACCACTGGAGTGGGAAGTCACACCCCACCTGGAAGGTGTCTGGGAAAGGAGGCTCTGCTCTTGCCCCCAGCCAGGGTCCCTGAGCGGTTGGCCAGGTTGCCCCGGGCACTTGGGGGCGCTGCTGAAAGGGGTCTGGGGTGGGAGGTCTTGCTCCTACCCTCTCCCTCTCTGCCCAACACGGGAACCCCAGGGGCTGAGAGGAGTTTTGGATTGCGTCCCCTCTAACCCCGGTCAGCATAAGCCCAGGGTGAAGAAGGGATTATTCCAAGGTCACACAGGAGCTGGGTAGGATTCAGAGCCCCAACCCACAGTTCTTTTCACCAAATGCTGCTGCTGCATCCCTTCCATTTTGAGGGACCACAGGACAACACCTTACCCCACCTGATTAAGCACAGTTGGAGGACTGTGTGGAGGGGCCCCTGATATGAGTCATCCCCTCCTGATCTGGGGGTGAGCAGACCCTAGGGCCTCATCTCTCAACAGCCCATCCAGTCCCCATGTTTCCACTTCTGATGAAGATCTGCCTTTAAACAGATGAGGAAGGGAGCGCTGGAGAGGGCAAGGGATTCCCCCCACCCCAGAGGGCTGCACACCCATGCCCACCTTGCCAGGGTGTGGCTTGTGGACAACCCAAGGCCAGGTGTAGGGTCTTCACAAGGAATTCCGCTCTGGTTTGGGCCACTGCAGTCTCAGGTTTGCCTTGAAGGCCATACGTTTTGAGGACATGCTCTCAGGAGCCTGGTCTGAGGGAACACAGCCATGAAGACTCCTTTGATTTTCCCGACTGCTCCACAGTATGCATAGGCAGCAACCATTACTCCAATGCAAAGACTGGGAAGCTAAGGCATGTCTGAGTTCCCCATGGTCATCCCCAGTTCTGCCTCACTTGTGCCCCACCTGCTGCCCATGGCCCCCCGCACGTCTGGGGGCAGCAGCCAGGCCTGGCGTCCAGGCGTTCTGAACCTCAGGGGGCCCCGAAGGGTTTATGGGGCTCCTAATGAATGGGCCTGTTGAGCTCAGAGGGGGCCGGGCCCGGGTAAACATGACTGGGTCTGAGCTGCCATTCTCCCCCTGCCTCCTTCCTCAGGACCCAGGACGAAAATACGACTTCCTGTCCCTGAGCTGAGGGCTAGACTCGCCCCTCAGAGCCCTGGGCTGGGGCCCACAGGAGGAGCACAGCCTGGCCTGCACGGGCAGCCCCCAAGGTTGCGGGGGAGACGGGACCTCAGGTTTGCAGGGTCACGGGTCTGCATCCAGGACCCGAGTGCTTGGGCACTTTATGGGGCCCCTTCAAGCCCTGAACTGCCCATCTGTTAATGACAGACTGGGAAACTGAGGCCATGAATAAGAAGGGGATCCACAGGTCAGGACAGAACAGGCACTGAGCCCCAGCCTCTTGCTTCTCTGGCCAGTGAGGATGGGAGCAGCGGGAAGGGCAGGGGGCATTTGTGGGCTCAGAGGAGGGAGAGGCTCCATGGGGGGAGGCTCAGGGCAGTGGGAAGCTTTACAGAGGGCAAAGGAGGTCTTCCCCCTTGGACACAGCTGCCCACTGACCTGTAAAGCTGAAGTCTGCCCCCCCTCCATTGGCCCTGGTCACAGAATGGGTCCTACATGCCCTGGGATACCTCTTGGAGCCAGACACTTGGGAGTAGCCCAGGCCAGGGGCAGGAGCCCTGTTAAGTGCTATTTGTCATAGTCTCCCTATATGGCCCTGGCCAGCCCAGTCTACTCTCTAAGCCTCGTTTTCCCTACCTGAAGGCCAGGTATTGGCAAGTTCCCTGCCCCTCTTTCCAGCTTGTGAACTAGAAAGTACTTTGGAAACTATAAAGAGTGCTACCCTCCCCAGGAGCCTGGGAGGCCTGGGGAGAGGTCGCCCCTGAGTGCGGGGGCCCTAGGAACATGCCCCAGCCACTGGGTGGTTCCAGGCCAGCCACCTCACATGCTAAGCACTGGGGGCTGTGGCTGGAATGTGTGGAGAGGCAGCTGCCACGTGAATCATTACACCTCATCAGGCTGAGCCTGGGACTTCCAGACTCAAACCAGCTCAGACTGGGCTCCGGCAGAAAGGCAGCCTCCAACTAGGATCTCCGGGCCCTGAGGTGAGGTTCCAGGATCTTGCATGGTCTCTTCCTCACCATCTGTCCACGTCCTCACCCTTAGTGTCCAGGTCCAGCACTGGTTCTGCTACAGCTCATTCTGCAGAACCACAGAGAGAGGTCATCCTGTCTACAATCCCCTGCCTCTGTGACCTCTAACTACATAAGCAGGCTCTGAGCCTGGGGGGAACCGGGGTAGGGGGGCAGCCAGTCAGGGCTTCCTGGCTGGTTAAACACCAGGAGCCCATGTTCCAGTAAGTAAAGAGTCTGATAGAGAGAGGGTGGCTATGGCTCTGCAGGGATCAGGACAAGGGCTGGGTGGACAAGGGTCCCCATTGCTCCTAGCTGGGGGACACCGGGTGCTCAGTGCTTGGAGGGGAAGCCTTCTCAGCCTCAGTTTTCCTGCTTGTGACCTGGGTTTGAACTACCCTCATCCACCATCTGATTGCTCCAGGTGCCCAAAACTTGAATGAAGTCACTCATAGGGGCTGTGCTCATACCTCGTGGTGGCCTGAAATTTCTGAGATGTGGAAAAGGCTGGAAGGGGCAGGCAGGGACACAGGAACAGAGAGAAGGAGAGCTAAGCAGAGAAAGTCTTGGCAGGGCAAGGAGAGAACCACTAAGGTACACACACATGTGAGGGACTGAACGGGCATGGGCACCTGGCAGGCAAGCCCATGGTCAGTGGCGGGGAGGGCCCAGCCCAGGGCACCTGAACACTGGTACACTTGGACCTGCCTCTGCTTCCTGACCAGGGGTCTGGGACAAAGTCCTAGGCTGGTGCAGGGTTTGGTAAAAAATAATTAATTTTTCTCTTCAAGTGAAAGCTCTGACTCAGGCCTTTTCCTGTCCCGAACAGCAACATCCTTGCTTAGGCCTGAACCACAGAAGCTGCTCAGGGCTATCCACAGCCTCCCCATGGCCAATTTGAGTCTACTCTGTGGCTCTAGGCCCCATTTGGAACATCCTGTGGGCTCCAGGTGAGTGGGGTTCAGGGGAGCCCTGAGACCTGAGTGTAGCTGGAAGGGGTGAGGCTGGGGCACCCAGTTGGGTTAGTGTGTGTGTACCTGTGCCTGTAGGGCAGACAACGTATGCCCACTAGGAGATATCTATGGATCTGGTGCTACCGCAGCAGGGTCCTGTGACCATGTGATCGGAAGGGACAGGAATCCCACACTCCCAAGCCGCCTGTCCTGGGAGTGCTCCCTACCTGGGACAGGGCAGTCTGGCCCCCTGTGTCCCCAGCTTCCCGCCATTCACCTTCCTGAGAAGTGAGAAAGCCAGGCTTCCTGCTGCAAGGGGAGGGGGCTGTTTGACCAGCTGCCTGGGAGCCTCCAGTGACTCATCCGGGTGGGGGGTGTTTATGAGCAGCTGAAGTGGCTGTAAAAGTGGCACCTAGGTTCGCTTATGGCCTGGCCATCCCCTCCCCTACCAGCCCCTTGCCTTGAAAAGCTTCCAGAGTGGCTTGGGAACCTGGAAAGAGGTCTGGGATTGAGTCTTGGTGGGGGCTCAGCCTGGGGTCAGGGTTTAACCAGGGGTTAGAGATCAGACAAGGAAAGGACTCAGCTGGGGGTAAAGCTAACTCTGGGATCAGGGCTGAGATTGGGATTCAGGCTGACTTTGGGGCTAGGGTTGAGGGAACGAAGGGTCGGGGTCTATGGGCTAATTTTACCAGATAGCTTCCAGGCTCGGGCAAGGGATTTTCTGAGGGAGTGAGGCCAGGCTGCAGGTCTCAGAGAGCCTCTGTTTTTCCTCTTTGAGTCTGGTGCCCACCCAGGCCCCAGGGTCTGTGTACCTTGGCCAGAGCCCTACTCATGGTGGCCGTGGCAGCAGCAGAGGCCTGTCAGCCTAGGGCTGCTGAACCAGAGTGCAGCCCCTGCTCCAGTTCTGAGCTCCAGTGACAGCCTTGGCTCCTCCTCCTAGGCCCCAGCCTGGGGATCAAAGAGGGGAGTCCCCACAGGGACTTACTCCCACTCCCCACCCCCAACCAGAACTTTCTAAATGCCATTGAAACTGACCTGAAACTGACCAGAAACTGACCCTGGGGCCCTGGGGCTTGCCTGTCAGAAAGGGTGGGCTGTGCTCTGCCAGGCACTGGGGTGCTACCAGTTAATGTGTGACACCCTCACCCCCATGGTGGCACTTTAACCAGAGGCCTGGGGGTGATTTAGGGGGTCAGTGGCCCCGCCCACAGTGGTGGAATGTCCAGCAGGAGACTCTGGAGTGAGGCACATGAATTATGGCTAGGGAAACACCCTTAAGGGGCCCAGAGCCCATGATCCCTCTGTGCAGCCCTATCCACAGCCCACCCTTGTCCTCCCAAGCACAGGGTATTGTTTGTTCCTCAATCTCAAGCTTGCTGGTGTCAGATCTGAGAAGGACTTCCTCCATCAACTCCTAGTTTCACCTCTCAGTACCTCCAATCCCTCCACGAATGTTCTTTTCCTATCATCAAGGGGTGTGGGTCATCAAATCATAAAACTTGGAATCGAATTGCTTAGAAACAGAGACATAAAGCTTCTTTGAAGAACCATGAGTGTTCTTTAGGTGCCTGCTCTGGGCACCTGAGCCTCTGTCCCTGTTCCCAAAGAGCCCATACACCATAGGGAGCAGTCCCCAAACCACAGCCACCCCTCCTCCAATAATGGAAGAGATGGAGACACAAGGAGAGAGGGATGTCCTTTACACCAGGCAAAGAAGTATGATCCTGGCTGAGGAAACTACAAAGGCAAAGGCAGTGCAGTGAACACAGAAAGAAGACCAGGAGTCTAGTCAACAGTGCCTGTTGGGGAGAGTCACCTTTGGAGGAAACTGCCTCAGACAGCAGTCTAAACACCAGGACAAGAAACTTGAGGGTAGTGGGGCATGGAAGAGAGTATGGCCATAGAAATGTATGGAGAAGACCCTTGTGGGTACAGTCTGGGAGATGGGTGGGTTTGAGCAGGAGGAGGGGGTGGACTCCAGTGGCCTTAGGGCTTGGGCTTGGGCACTCATTCACTTTGAAGAGAGGGGTCATCCCTGAGACAGGGGGCCGGTTCGAGGGCTCTGAGGAGCTCAATTTCCACAGGCTGAGCCTGGGGAGCCCCCAGAGTCCATGGGTCTCTCAGAAACCCAGAGAGATACCCACCCTCGGAGGCACTGAAACAGTAAAGTTAAAAGTGCCCTTTGAATCAGCTGGTCAGCTCCCCATTTTACAGATGAGGAAACTGAGGCTCAGACAGCAGGAGAGTCGTCGTGTCCAGGATACACAATTGGTAAGTGGGAGAGCTGGGGTTGCCACTTAGCCCGGATATTTCCTAGGGCCCTGACAGTCGCATTAGCTTCCTCCTGACCATCCTTAAAGCCCTTTGCTCCAGGCATCCCCAGGTCCTCCCTGCACCTCAGCTTCCCCACCTGATACTTAGAGGTCGTAGGCTTGGGGTCCGAGGTCCCCTCCTCTGAGCACTCCTGCCTGCCCCCCTGGGCGGGAGCACATAAACCCCGCCCCCATCTGGCCTCTGCCCCCAAAGTCTCCTCCCGCCCTTTTCCCAAGTTGAGGGTCTCCAGTGGGCCAGAGCCGGCCAAGAGCTTTGGGGGGTGTGAAGGAGTGGGAGAGGGAGGCGGAACCCTACGGTGGGGGTACCGGCTGAGCCCTTGGTCTTGCGGCCTCTAGCCGCCCGGGGTGGAGTCAGGGGCGGAGCTAGAGAGGCCGGGCCGGCGTCTGGATGGGTAGGGACTCGGAGAGACCCGGACCCGGGAGAGACTGGGGAGGGAGAGAGAGGGACGTGAGCCCAGAGACGCGGGCAGGGACGGGGGCGGGTCTGGGGCACAGCAGACCGACCCACTCGGGAGATTCCTGAGGCTGGGGGTCCAGGCGAGGTCGGGGCGGACAGGAGGGCGGTGGCGGAGCCAGGCTCTGGGGCTGGCGGCAGAGCAGCCTCTCCGGGGATCCCGGTCCAGCCTGAGCGGGAGTCCCGCGGGCGGACAGACAGCGCTGCGGCCGGGGGCGCGCGGGGTACCTCCAAGTGAAGAGGGCCTGCTTCGCGGCTGAGGGCCCCTATTCACCGGCCGGGGCCGGACGATCAGAAAAAATAACGTCTGTGCCTTCCCGGAGAGGAAAATGAAGCGGCGGGAGCGGCTCGGGCCACGTTCCCGGGCCCCGATGTCAGAGCTCCCCGGGCCCCGTCCCCTCCACACTCACATCCCGCTGCTGTGCGACCCCGGGCCGCGGCCTCTAGAGAAATGTCCCGGGGCAGGGGGCGGCGGGCTCCGCTCTGCCGCTCCACACACCCGCGTCGGAGAAGACGGAGGGGGGGCGGGGGCGGGAGAGGCCCAGGGAGGGCGTGGGGGAGGGAAGAGGCGCCCGGGCCGCGGGGGGGGGGCGAGGGGGAGCGGCAGACGCCGAGGCGAGGGACGCGCGCGGCGGGCGGCGGCTCCGAGAGGCGGCCGGGCGGGGGGCGCTGGAGGCCAGGCCGGCAAGGGGGGAATCCCAAGAGCTCCATGAAGTCTCCCCGGGGCCGCGGACGGGGCGCTGTCCTGGGGAGGCTGTCGGGGGATCCCCGACACCCATGGCTAGGCGGCGGCCGCGGCGGCGCGCTCGGAGTAAGTCGGGGTTGGGGGCCAGCGGCGAGGGGAGCGGGCTGGAGTTGGGTAGGGTGACTCCGGGCCTGACCGGGGCGGGCGGGCTGGTTTGTCTCGGTGTCAGTCAGCGGCGCCTCTTCGGAGCCCCGTGGAGCCGCCAGCCCCGCGCCGCTCGGCTCCGTGGCTTTTTTGGAAACTTGCAAATGTTTTCGTAGAGAGAAAAGGGGGAGGGGAGGGAGGGAGCGAGGGAGTGACCGAAACGGAGCTCGGGGCTGCTGGAAGAACGGAGGCCAAGGCCGGGGGAGCTAGAGACGGACTGACAGACAGGCAGAGAGACCGGGCGTCCCGGCCGCAGGCGCGCTCTAGCGGCGCGGGCGCAGGCGGGGCTCCGGCCGAGGATGGGGAGGGAGTGCCGGAGGCGGCTGCGGACGGGATGAGGATCAGAGGGGGCCGAGGGGCAAGGAGCTGGCGGCCCGATCGCCGAAGGGCTCAGTGTCTTTGCAAAGTTGGGATCGAGTACCCAAGCTGCACGCCCGGAGCTGCGCAAAACGCGTCCCCCCACCCCGCCCCCCTACTTGCGCTAGCCGCGGAGCTAAAAATAACAGCCCGTTCGCCCCCTGCAGACCGCGACCCCAACCCCTCCCCCGACCCCTCCCCCACTGGGCGTGGGGCAAAGCCACAGCTCCCAGTTCCCCAAAAGAAAAAAAAAAAGAAAAGAAAAGAAAAGGCGGTGCGGGGGGAGAGGGGGGCGGGGGGCGGGCCGGGGGCGGGGGGCCCGGCCATATGGATGTGATTTCTCCTCTCCGAGGCAGACGGGCAGCTCCGCAGCTCTCGGCGCCCGCCCGCCGCCCGCCCGGCCCCCGGCTGCCTCCCTTCCTCCCTCCCTCTCCTTTGCGCTCGCTCCCTAGCCCTCAGCGCATGGGCCCCGCGCCGGGCCCCGGGGCCTCGGGCCGCCGGGCCTCCGGGGTCCCCTAGGCCCTGGCGTGGGCGGGGCAGCCCGGCCTGACGCAGCTCTGTACCCCACCACCACCACCAGGGCCGGCGGCGGCGGCTGCCCCGAGGGACGGGGCCCTAGGCGGTGGCGATGGGGGCCGCCCGGATCGCGCCCGGCCTGGCGCTCTTGCTGTGCTGCCCAGTGCTCAGCTCCGCATACGTGCTGGTAAGTCCCCCGCTCGCAGTCCAGGACAGGCTTCGGGCTTGCTCTGGGGTCCCTGGGCGGGGGCTGGGGGTGGGGGGAAGGTGTCCAGGGCTCAGAGGCTTGAGTTCCCCCAGTAACCTGAACTTTGGGTGGGCGTCCCCTCTGGCCCGGGATCCTCAGTGCCTGCTGTCTCTGGGGTGTCTGAACTCTGGGTTCCAGATGCCTAAGATTTCCCTATTTCTGAAGACTGGGTTGGGGTCCCAGGTCTGGAAATCTGTGGTTAGGGTTCTCCTATCTTCTGCTTCTCTGAGCATCACTGCTCTGTGTCTCCCTGGAAGATGACAGTGTGATCTAGCAGAAGATTAGGCTTTGGCCCTGATGTAGGGTCACACAGACTTTGCTCTGGGGTCCTCTGTTTTTTGCATGTTTTGTTTGCAATCTGGGACACAGGGCTGTGGGTCTGAGGTCAGGGGGTAGGATTTAAGGACCCCTCAAGCTCTCACCTTCGCATGCACACACACATGCGTGCACTCATGCCCAGCTTCACCCAGACTGGAAGATGTCTGCCCAGGGAGGCGGGTATGGTGTGGCATGGAGGAGGGATGGAGCTCCCCTGAAGGAGACTGACCTCACAGAACGCTCCCACAGGAGAAACATGCTCCGGTGAGTGAGGAGACCCACAATCGTACCCTCCTGAGAGCAGAGGCCAAGAGGAGACCAGAGAGAGAAGAAGCGACAGTTAAGGTTAGAGAGAGAGAAGAGAGAGACAGAGACAAAGAAGATGGGGTGAGAGCTCCCCAGAGCAGGAGGAGTAGATAGACCAAGAATAGCAGAGAAAAATAGGGAGAGACTGGCGGAGGCCGAGAGCTGGAGACAAAGAGCCGAGTACCCTCCTCAGACTGGGCCAGGGTCTGGGGGCCGTTTCCTGGGGAGTCAGTCAGATCCCACAGCAGCCCTGTCCTGGGGGATCAGCCATTGCTGAGGAGACTGTCTGCCTGTGTCTGACTTCAAGGCCCCCGCTGCCTCCCCCTCACCTCCCAGGTGCGGCTATTTGCCATCTAGAGACACAGGCAGGCAGCCTTCCCCTGACCAGCTCCCTATCCAGGCAGAGCCCCAGGCGGGAAGGCAGGAGCTCTTGGATTCCTCCAGCTCTGCCAATGCCTGTGTAACCTTGGGCTATCCTTCTCCACGCCTCAGTTTCCCTATCTGTAAAAAGACACCAAGAAAGAAACATTTGCCTAAGAATCCCTTGATCTGAGGCTCTCCTCTCCTCTGCTGGCCTCAGTACACCCCATTCACTGTTGTCCATGCCCACACAGCATGGCACCCCAAAGCCAGAGACATCGCCCCATACAAGGATTTGTTGATAAGGAAACTGAGGTTCAGAGACGATCAGCACCCTGTGCAGGGACGCTCCAAACACTGGTGAATGCCAGGGCCCAGAGCCATTTCCCCAGCCTCCCCTCGGGCCAGGCTCACCTTTCCCAGGGCCCCTTCCAGGGTGTGTGAGCATAGCCACTGTGCAGAGCCAGCCAGTGTGGTCTGTGTGCACACATGTGTGCAAGTGACTGTAGAGGAATAGACAGGGTGATGGGCGTGGGTGACCTGTGAGTGTATCTGTGTGTCCGAGCAGGGCTCTGTGGGACTCAGCATGGTATTCTCTGGGTCTGCGTAGGTGCGAGTGTCTGAGACCTTGTGTGAGCTCACGTGTGTCTGAGGCTGTGGTCTGCACATGACTTGTAGAAGCATGGTTATGCATGTGTGTGTGTGTTTGTGGTCACATGTGCATCCAGGTCTATTGTTTTCTTGTTTTTATTTAATAAATGCTTCTGTAGTGCTGTCTGCTTGCCAGAAACTGTTCTAAACACTTTACAATATTAGCTAGTTTAATCTTTCCAACAACCCTCTGAGAAAGGTTCTGTTATTGTCCCCTTTAACTGACCTTCACACAACCGATATGACCATTATTTGTTGCATGTCAACCAGTGCCAAGCCCTGTGCCTCTATGAGGGACCCACACTGATTTCCAGGGAAGCTGAGGCACATGCAGAGAATTTGCCCAGCTTAGCCCTGGCCCAAGGCTGAGGGTAGGAAAGGAGGAGGGATGCCAGGGCTGGGTCTGCCCTGGGACCTTGTTGGGACATCTGTGGCTGCACACTCAGGCCGTGAGTGCAATGAACCTTCCGTGGCTCCGGGGATAGAGGATATGGCCTGAGGGTCACCCAACACCCTGTAGGCCCCCTGGCCTCGGCTGGAGCCAGCAAGAAACTGAGAGTCTGCCAGCTCCCTCTCCTAAACCTAGGGGATACTGCTTCCACCCTCAGCTGATGGACCCTGTCACCAAATCTATATGCTGCCTGCCCAGCTGGCCCCAGGACCAGGCTCACATCTTCCTCCATGAGGGACCTCATGGTTGGAGGACCAAAAAGTGTCCCCCTGGGAGGACACTGGCTGTGGCCAGACTCAGCTGGTCCATCTTGTACCCAGGGAACCATTCTCAGCAGGCTCCAAGGGCAGCTCAGCCAAGGGGCTCACTTTTAAAGACAGGAAGGAACAAACACGTATTGAACAGTGGCCGTCCCCAGATTCTGACCTAGAAATGGTCACAAATATTTTCTCATTCCATCTGTTCATCCACCCATTTTATGGGAAAGGGCCCTGAGGGTCACACAGTGAGTCTGTGGCAGAGGTGGGATTTGAACCCAAGTCTTCAGACTCCTGCACTGAGCTTCTACCTCCAAAGCAGGGTGAGGGCTCATGCTGGCAGATCACTATGTCCCACTCAGGTTTTCTTTTTCTTCCTTTTCTCTCTTTCTTTATTTTTTTTAAAGTAGAATCCTTTGGTTATTTTACTTTTATTTTCTTATTTTAATTTCATAACTAATACTTGAATATGTTCTTTCTTATAAAAGAGTCAAGTAATACGGATTAAACAGAAGTTATCCTTGATTACTCCCAAACCCATTCCTTATTCTAGAGAAAACAATTTTAAACAGTGTGGGTGGGGGATGTCCTCCCAGATCTTTTTCCGTATATTTCCAAACAGGTACCTTTTTGTGTGCATATAAAGTAGATAGTTTTATTCTGTCATTTGCTGTTTGTTTTTATAAATTTATTTATTTAATTTATTTATTATCTTTGGCTGCATTGGGTTCGTTGCTGTGCACAGGCTTCAGTAGTTTTGGCTCACAGGCTCTAGAGCGCAGGCTCAGTAGTTGTGGCGCACGGGCTTAGTTGCTCCGCGGCATGTGGGATCTTCCCGGACCAGGGCTCGAACCCATGTCCCCTGCACTGGCAGGCAGATTCCTAACCACTGTGCCACCAGGGAAGCCCCTCTATTTGTTTTTTAGTAAATGATAGCAGTTTGTAGATAGGGCTCTGCCATATGCATTTTTCTACTTAAAGGTGTGTCTTGGAGATCTTCATGTCAGTAAATATAAATCTATCTTTTTAAATGCTGCATAGTGTTCCAAAACCTGAGATTCATTAGGCAGTCCCTAGGAATGTACATTTAGATAGTTTCATGTGTGTTTGTATGAGTGTGTGTGTGTGTATGAGAGAGAGAGAGATTCCAGATGGTGGCAGGGAAACTCCTTGAAGTGCCTTCTCATGTCCTTGTGTGACCACTTCCCTGTAGGATATTTCTAGATTCTGTCATTGCTGGGTCTGAGAACATGCATATTTTTTATTTTAATAGATATGGCCAAACTGCCCTCTAAAAAGCCTGTGTGGGGTTATACTCAACACTAGGAATGACGGAGGAGGTCTCTTCCCCACACCCTCTGTCTCACAGGGTAGCCTGAAGATTCTTTTCCTCACCTTTGCCATGGTGTCTCTTGCCATTTTAATATGCCAATTACCAGTGAGCTTTTGGACTTTTACATTGGCTTATTGTCCATCTTTTAAGAGCTTGCTCAGAGCCATTACCCATCTTTCTATGCGTTATTTGTCTTTTTCGTATTGATTCGTTGAAGCTTTTTATATCACCTGCCCTTAAACACCTCCACCCTCCACCCCAGCTCTGGGAGCTGCCTGTGGACAGAGCAGGAGGAGGGGGGCCGAGCCCTCCCGGGAACTTGGGTTTTCTTTGGAATGTTTTAATGAGGCATCAAGTGGCCTCCCCCAGATTCCTGTTGTGGGCCTTCTGGGGACACTCCCTGGTCCGGCCACCACATCAGGAAGGCAGCTCTTTCGGAGAGCCCCCAGGAAAAAGAAAGGGTGGAGTGGGGGGTTTGCAGATGCCTGAAATTGTCTGCAAAATATAGTGTGACTGGGAGAGGGTGCAAAGTTTTGCTCAGATTCTCAAAGACATCAGAAACCTCCAAACCTTTCAGAACCCCAACTCTGGGACCTACCTTGTGCAGAGGTGAGACCTGGTAGGATTCTGTTCTGCTGACCAGGTTGGGAGCTGCCTTGTGCAGAGGTGAGACCTGGTAGGATTCTGTTCTGCTGATCAGGTTATGGTTAGGTTAGGTCATACCATCCATCTGGGCCTTGGTCCCCAAGCCCAGGTAGAGGCCACTTATGAAGATCCACAGGGTCCTAGCAGCCAACTCTGCCATCCCAGTCTCCATCCCACTGCCTGCCCTGAAGGCCTCCACGCTGGCCAGGATGAGAGGCGTCACAGTGCCTCCCCCCAGCCCCTCCCAGCCCCGAACACAGGCAGCCTGTTCAGGAAGGCCAGGCGAAGGGGAGAAAAAGTCAGCACTTGTCAGCCGTGGCGTGGTGGGGCAGGAGCGTCCCCAGCAGGGAACCCGTCCCAGCCTGCCCAGGCCAGCCAGCCAGACAGAAGGCAGCAAGGGCAGGGAGCAGTCCCTAGCCAGCTGGCATGGGAGACATCGAGGGGTGCCAGCACAGGTCCCAGTAGTGGAACCTGGAGAAGAGGGGCAGGAAGGCCAGGAGGTCATGAGGGGGTCTCCTGTTAGCCAAGGTTTTCTCCTTCTGGCTTTTCTGAAGGTACAAACTCTCCTTCCTCCTAATACAAGGGTGCAACTATCCTCTGCCCAGTTAGAGCTGAGCACAAGCTGCCATCACCATCTGATCACCTCTAAGTCTACCTCCATTCCTGAATTACCTTTGTGGAAGCTGCCTTAGGTGCTCTGCAAAGAGGCTCTTGCTTGACACAGTGAAAGATAAAATCCAGAAGAACTCTGTGGAAAACTGGTATTGAGGATGGCACTAGAGGATCCATGTGGCGGGGTATTTCCTCCTTTCTTTCCCTTCCTCTGGGGTTGTTGCTTCAGTATCAAGCAGACCTTAGCTCCATCCCTGGCCCTCTTCTTTCTGACTGTACTCTCGCCTCAGTGGCCTCATTTGTAAGATGGGGATGTTGAAGGAGATGTGGTTAAAGCTCCAGGGGCGATGGCTGGTGCCAACCTGTAGAGGGGCTCTCATGGGGTGGGAGACACTGGTCACATCCAGGGATGAATGTTGGTAGATCTGCTTTCTCTAGAGGTGAGCAAGAAGCCAGCAGCTGTCTTCCTCTGGGGGAGCAGGCCGACCCCAGTCAGAGCGATGGATGAGATGACCCAAGAGGGCATCCTGAGACTGACACCAAGCAGTAGAAGGAGCCTCTTTCCCAGAGACAGAGGTGTCAGCAGCTGAAGAAGGATCCCTTCTATTTCCTGCTTTGTTTTGCCTGGAGGAGGAGAATGTAGGCATGTCTGGGATCACAGACAGCAAGTGTGTGGAATTTGGCAGTTAGGAGAGGAACTGAGAGGAGTGGCCCTCATTTGGTCAGTGGCACGAAACTGACTCTCCACCACCACCGTCACCATCACACCTCCATCACCATCACTAGCCTTGACGTTGCCCCACTCACTGTCTTCACCTCCACCCCCACTGCCACCATCACTGCCATCTGCAGCTCCAACACCATTCTCAGTGGGGTCTCCCTGGGAGCTGAGTTAGAAGGAGCTGCTTGCCCCCTGGCGGGAGGGGTACTGAGCAGATGGCTTTTCTCTTCCTTTGAGCTTCTGAACTCAGGAAATGAGAAGCACATCCGGGCTTCTTGACCACACATTACTTTCTCCCTGAGACAGCAGCTTCTATGTTTGTAGATAACATACTGGCTCCCAGCCCCCATCTGCACCCTGCCTGTGGCCCCACAAATACCAGCCCTGGCTCCCAGGCCACTTCTCTCCCTGCATATTCACAAACTGCAGATCATGCACATGTGTGCACACAGGAAGGTTCCATGTTGGAGGGTTGAACATGGGGAGAGTGCTACAGCCAAGCCCTACAATGGTTAGGTCAGGGGAAGTCAGCTCTAACCCAAGACCGTAGGAGGGGTGTGGGAGGAACAGGGGTTTGGGACACCTGGCACCAGGGCTAGGTGACCCTATTAGTGGTGGGTATGGACTAACTGACCCTTGGCCATGACCCAGCTCCAGGTCCCTCAGTCCTCATCCGTGAGACCCGAGATGCACAGACTCTCTGGATCTAAAATGATACAAGTCTGAGTCCTCCTTACCAGGAGCTAGGCC
The DNA here is from genome assembly GCF_949752795.1 of Hyperoodon ampullatus. NCBI lineage: Eukaryota > Metazoa > Chordata > Mammalia > Artiodactyla > Ziphiidae > Hyperoodon > Hyperoodon ampullatus. The sequence goes on along the minus strand of NC_136923.1, from coordinate 41,695,222 downwards.
AGGAAGAACTGAACTCTGCAGGGGGAAAGGGGCTGGTCGGGGAGGGCGCAGCGGTTGGAGCGGCCAGGCCAGGAGGAGAATCAGAGCTATCAGCATTTTCTGCATCACTCCATTAGAAAAGACCTCACTCAGGGCAGAGGCAGAGGCAGAGGAGGGGCCCTCCTGCCCCTTAAGCCCAAGTATGGGGGTCTGGCAGTGACCCTGAATCTTAGTGTGAGTCCAGGGTGGATCCAGAAATGCAGGGAGTTATTGGGGTGTCCTTTCACCCCAAAAGCTTGCCAGGCACACCTCACCTGCAGGCCCTCCTGTACTCCCTGCTCCCAATCCTCCTTGGAGTCCCACCACCCACCTGCTCCTCACTGTGGCCCCCTGGTCTCAGTCATCTACTCAGACAGTCTCCCCCTGCTTCTCTGGGTCCTGAGTCTGGGGGCACCCATGGTGCCCGGCAGCACGGTGGCCCGTAGCCAGAGGCGGGGAGCCATGACTTGGTGCTGCTGCTGATCCAGTGGTAATAATAGCAACCAGCTTTTTGTGGGCCCCACCCCTGCCCAAGCTTTTCATACAGGACCTCATTTAACCCTCACAACAGCCCTATTATTATCCTGATTTTACACGTGGGAGACTGAGGCACAAGGGTTAAACAGCTTTGCCAAAGATACAAAGCCAGTCAGTGGTGGAGACAGGATTCAAGTACCGGTGCTGGTGGCAGAATCTCCTTAGATGAGGAGAGGGTGCAGCTGGAGGGAGAGGTGATGGATGAATTCCAGGCAGGGGAGCTGTACTCTGAAGCAAGTGGGGATGCTCTTGGTGTAGAGCCGCCCTCCACTCCTTGGGAAAGTGCTTTCTTGACTCCTTGGCTTGAATTCTTCTTGCTGCAATGGCAGTTCTGCCATGATTGGGTAACAGAGAAATGGGTCGTACAGTCCAGGGAAGCCAGAGATGGTGCCACCATCCCTGTGGGTGAAGGAATCTGGGGGCTATCTGGTGCCTGAAGCACATACCTTCCCCTCTCCTGGGCATTCCCAGACCCACCAGAAAATGAGACTCCAGAAAAGAGGATGTGCCTCCTCTTGGCCATAGAGTGCAGCAGTAGCAGTAGGTGGCGGCTGAGCAGATGCCTTGGGCCTGTGAGAGGGTGTGTGGGTCAGTTCCTGGTCGTCACCCAGCTGCACACCTGTCTGTCAGTCTGCCAAATGGGCAGTTTTCAACCCATGGCTGCCTGCCTTTAGTCTAGGCCATCAGCCATAACCCTCAGTGGGTCACACCAGTGGGCTAGTCTGTCTATCGGGAGGGCTGGTGTGCCAGACTTTGGGGACTGGTGGAAGCCTGTCAGCCACTCAGGAGCTTTTCCTCAGCTGGAAAAAATCTGGTGATTATCTGTTCATCTTGAAAGAGATGAAGGTGGGCAGAAGAAGGGGTGGTGGGGAAGGGGGCATGCTGAGGGAGTAAGGATAAGATGATAGGAAAGGTGGTACTGACAGTGGTTATGGGGCTGGTGGCAGTGATGGTGCTGATGTTGCCTTTGGTGGTAATGGTGCTGGTGGGGACGGTGATGGCAATGCTGGTGGTAATACTGGAGGTGGTGGTGATGGTCATGGTGGTAATTGCGCTGGTGGAAACAGCACTGGTGGTGGTGATGGTAATGATGTTCTACCAGTTGTGATGGTGATGATGGTGGGTATACCGATTGTAATAGTAGTTAGTGCTCATGGGGGTAATGGTGCTGCTGCCGCTGCTGGTGGTATCGGTGGTATTGGTGGTGGGTGGCGTGGTTGTGTTGGTGGTGTTGGTGGTGGTGGTGATGGTGGTGGTGGTTACTGACAGGTGCTAGTTGCAATAATGGAAATGGAGGTGAAAGGGTGCTGTAGTGGGGGTGGGATGGGCAGGGCAGCTACCCAGGGATCAGACCCCTCAGCCCTTGGATCCCCAATGCCAGAGGCACAAAGAGAACTTCAGGTTAGTCTTGGAGCCCCCTGGATTAGGGAAAGCCCGAGTTGTCCTCCCTCAAGTCCCATCTCCCCAGGGCTACTTCTGCCCCAGCCTGCTCAGCCTTAGCTGCGGGTGGGGGAAGTTAGAGGAGCTGTAGGGGCCAGCAGCAAGCACGTGGGAATCTCTCCAGCCCTTCCTGGGCATTGGGTCCAGCTGAGATCTCAGGGTCCAACTCAGACTCCAGTGATCCGCGAAAGCACGGACACCCACAGACATGCAGGCTAATGAGCAACCGTATCACACACTCGCAGACACACACACACGTGGACCTTTGCCCAGAAACATAGGTACACGTGCATGTTCACAGACACCTCAGGCTCACGTTCCAAATGTGCATGCTGGACGATCCCCACGTGAGAATATACAGAGACAGGGGCACACGCGAGTGCACACACCAGCCAGACAGCGTTGTGCGCGGCCACTCAAGGCTGTGCCGCCACTCACACGCGCACACGCAAAGACGCGCACGCGCCTCTGCTAAGTGAAACCAGCAGAACCCAAGCCCAGCTGAGCCAAATGGAGACTCCTTGGCCCTAGAAGCCCTTGCTGCTGCCACCGAGAGACTCGGTCAATTAACTTCTCCCTGCAGCGGTCTCCCTGACCCTCCCGGGCCGGCCGCCCGCCCCCGCATGCTGGGGCCCGCCCCTTCCCCCCACCTCCACCTCCCTCCCCTGCCTCCTCTGGGCTCTCCCACCCTCCAAAGCTCCGCTCAGACTGAAGGGACCCGGCCCTGACAGGGGATGTCTGAGGGGATGCAGCTCTGCCTGTTGAAGGTCTAAGGGAACCAGGCTCTGTCCTGGGGGTCTGCGGGGACATGGCCCTGACTTGGGGGTGAAGGTGGGGTCTGAGGGGATGCATTAACCTCTTGTGGGTCCCACTCATGGGAGTGGCTGGGCTTGGGCACACTGCGTTTTTCCCAGGGCAGGATGCTGCCTTTACCCTCTGACTTCCTTCCAACCCTAAGTCAGGGAAACAGAGGCTCAGGGTGAGTCCCACCTCCGTGATGTTCCTGCTCCCTTTCTTAAAATGATGCCAGTGAATCCTCATGGGTGGCAGCCAATACCCAGGGTGTACGTGCTGGAAGGAAAGAAAGGAAGGACATTCCAGGCAGAGGGAACAGCAGGAGCAAAGGCCTGTCCACATCATCAGAACACAGGGTCTACTTGGATATAGGGAAACTTCCAGATAAGCAATGGATGTGGGTGACTCCCACCCACAGCCTGCACAGGAGTGCCCCGCCCAACCCAGACCACTTGCCAGCAATTTCTCCATCCTCTCCCTCTTGGGACCTCAAGGGTGGGAGGAGCTGAGGCACTCTCCATTCACCGGGAAAGCACTGACTGGGGAGAGGGCCAGGATGGAAATTGGTGACTCCCAAGGTCCCGAGGGCACTAGGACTTGAAGGAATCCAGGCCCCGTTTGTTTCCCCAGAGTTCACCACCCCTTATCCACCCCCTCTCCACCCAGGTCCCCAGTAGACAGCCAGGATCCTGTGAGGATCCACCCTGGGACATTCCATCCCTTTCCCACGTACCCCTGGGGAACAGACTGGACAGAGAATATCAGTGGCTGCAGCCTATGGGGTTACTATTGGGCAAGCAGGGGACAGCACCCCTCCCCCTTTTTTCCCTATGGTGGGGCAGGCCCTTCCCCTTGAAGCCGAGGCTTCCTGTCTGTACAGTGGAGCTACGTAAGGCAGATTTCCCGCATTCTTTGGAAAGGGGGGGGAATCCCTCAAGGAGGTTGGGATAGCAGTCTGCCGCTCTGCTGGGAAGTCCTGCCTGCAATCTGACCTTCGGCTTGGTAGGTGGATGCAGATGACGTCATGACCAAAGAGGAGCAGATCTTCTTGCTGCACCGTGCCCAGGCCCAATGTGAGAAGCGGCTCAAAGAAGTCCTGCAGAGGCCAGGTGGGGGCGGGGCCAAAGGAGGAGGGTCTGGGGGCAAAGTCAGGAGACAGAGGGGCCAGAGGAAGGCGGGAGTCCAGGACACAGAACCAAGTGGCACCAAGGGAGGGTAGGTCCAGATAAAGTGGGCCAGGCCAAAGTGAGGACCAAAAATGGGGTGAGTCAGGTGAGATTAAAGTCAACAGGCTCAGAGATGCACTGAGCCTCCCCTCCCAGGGTGGGGATAGGAGGTTATGGAGGCAACTACTGTCTGAATTACCTCAAACTGGCTTAGATCTAGTGAGGCCACGCCACGATCAGGAGCACTGACTAGGGCTCCAGACCCCGCTGGACTGGGCTGGGACAGCTTCCTGCAGGAGGGGGAGCTATCCAGTGCAGGTGCAGAAGGAATAATAGGTCTTTGAAAAAGGCCCCCTGGGCAAAGGGCAAGGCAGAGGTGTCCAGGGTCAGGAGAATGGGGCTGGAAGGGGAGGAGAATAGAGGGATACAGATGGGTTTCTATGTCAGTCACAGCCACTGTCCAGTAAAGGGTTCTTGATGGGGTAGGAAGGCTTCCTTCTACCAACACAGCATCTCCATGGGACCCCTGCCATGGTGAAGCTGGGAGGGGCACTCACCTGACCTCACAGCTCCTGCCCCAGTCTCAAGCTGGTCTCTTCCTTGAGTCCATTTCCTGGAAGCAGAAATGGAGCTTCATTAGCAACCATCCAGGCCTCTGACTTCTGTCTGATTAATCTCCTCAACCTGGAAGAGGCCCAGACCCCACCTGACTGGCAGGCAAGAACAGCTTCCTCCCCTGAGCTGGCCCTCAGACTGCTGGGAGAGGATGCTGACGCACACCCAGGACGCAAGCACACAGTGACATACCCTGGAGCCCCCAGACTTTGCTGCCATTCACAGGGACTCACATGGTCTCTGCAGTCACAGCCCTGCCCACCCTGGCCCCACCAGTGGCTCCCTGGTCCCCTGCCCCAGTCACATCAGGGTCTGGGCGGTCCTGAACCCAGCCGTCTTTCTGGTTGTGGAAGCATGGAGGCACCTCCCTCTGCCCTCTCTTTGTTCACGATGGAGGCCTTCCCTTCCCACTCTACCTCATCCTGCTACCCCCACCCTACTGATGCCCCAGGGTGCAGGCAGGAAAATGGGCACAGCCATTCTATCCCAGCCCAGGGTGTCTGCACTAAGCTTCTCATTGTTGCCACAAACCCCGACATGGGAGGGCCAGGGGGCCTTGGCTTGGGCTGTAGCTGAAGGTTAGATAATGAGGAAGACTTTCAGCAAGGAAGAGAGACCTCAGGCATCTCTCCAGTGGAGGGAAAGGCCAGGCCCCATCTCAGATGGAGAGTCTCCAGGGTCCCTTGTGGAAGCTGCGAACCCCTTACTCGGGTATTCTAGGGCAGGGGATGGGGTAGGTGGGCTCATTTGTCTTCCCTTGACAACTGCACACTCTTGCTCTTGTCTTCCACACCACCAGCTTCTCGACCTACACAGCGCTCTGGCCGGGCTTCATTTTCACTGTTTCACCTCTGTTGACATCACCACTACTGTCTACTTTTGCCATGCGCCCCCTGGTGGGGCCTTCGTCTCCTGCGTGGGCTTTGGCTATGACTCCTGGGTCAGACATTTCTGCCCAGATTTACCGCTCAACCCACTCACTAGTTGATCCCACACCTGAATTGTGTTTGTTACCATTTGAACCCCGTTTACCATCTCCATGCCGACTGATTACTTCTGCACCTGGCAAGCACTTTACAGTTTGTAAAGCACGTTCCTACCTGTCATCAGCCTAGGTGTCAGCTAAGGCAGGGGACAACCCCCATTGTACAAAGGGGGAGTCTGAGGCAGGAGGGTAACCTGGGTCTTCTGCTGTAGTGCTGTCAACAGCCATAACTGCCCTAATTTCTCCAGCTGACATAATGGAATCAGGCAAAGGATGGGCATCTGCATCCACATCAGGGAAGCCCAAGAAAGAGAAGCCATCTGGGAAGCTCTACCCTGAGTCTGAGGAGGACAAGGAGGTGTCCACTGGCAGCAGGCACCGAGGTACGTCTGTGCTTCCATGCATCCATCTGAGACCGACTCGGACCCACTTGCCCCACTGCTCTACAGCCTTCATGTGAGCTCATGCTCCTCGGCTCTTGTAGAAGGGGAGGTGCTAGGAGGAGACTCAGCCGAGGGGGCAGAGTGTGGAGGGGGCAGGCAAGCTGGATGGACTAGGGCCCCCAGGAGATGTGGGCAGAGAACTTGACCGCACACCTCAGGGGTGGACCCAGGGCTGTGGCCCCTCCCATGGAGAGAGATGACAGAGAACCCGGGAGACAGGGGCAGGGAGAGGCTGGGAGAGACCCAGAGACAAAGAGAGGCAGGAAGAGACAGAGAGGGGACCAGGAGGCACATACTGGGACTGGGACTCAGGGTGTCAGAGGAAGGTGCATCAAGACACATAGTGGGGTTGGCCACAGAGACAGAGCAGGACAGAAGGGCAGCTGTGAAGGGGTGGGGCCAGACAGTGGGACAAGGAGGGCAGAAGAGAAGAGAGGGAGGGAGGTGCGGGCTGCATTGTCCCTCAGGGAGGTAAGGAGAGACAAACGCAGAGCCCAGGCTGCAGCCACAGGGCCAGTTTGAACCGGCTGGGTGGGCAGCAGATTCCAGATGGGCCACATCTGGGAGGCTGTGGTCACCCTGTGGCTCCCCAGGGATCAGAGGGAATTGTGGGCCTGGCCAGGCAGGGCTGGGAATATGGTGCCCAGGACAGAGAGCCTTTCACCAAGCTGGGGTGGGTCTAGCCATCAAGGCAACCTTCCAGGGTGGCTGGAGAGTCCTGTGGTTGGAGCCCTGCAGGGGGAAAGAAGGGAGCTGGGAGTGCAAAGTGGAAGATTCAGAGCCTGGAGACTCTCCAAGGTCACTTAGCATTTCTGCTGTGAGGCTGGAGCCCCAAAGTGGGATATGTCACCCTGCCTTGAATCCCACAGTTAGCACTTACATTTGGGGGATTATATGTACCCCACGAGTGGTCACCAGAGTCTCATAGCAGGTGCTCAGGGCGGGTCTTGGATAGTGGTGGAAGTGCATATCAATCCCAATTTCCCAATGAAGAAACTGAAGTGCAAAGAGGGTAGACACCTGCATGAGGTGGGCAGCTCTTCAGGAGTCCAGCTGGCACTGGAAACTAGACCTTCTTCCTCTAGTCCATGGTCCCTGGGCAAGGAGCACATAGGAAATATTCTCAGCTGAGGGACAGTTAGTCTGGGAACTTGCTCTTCTTTAGGGACACCTGGAACGTGGGACCAAGAACAGAGAGAAAAAAGAGAGGCCTGGCTAGGGGCTGAGCACCAGAGGACGGCAGGGCCCTGGGCTGTATGACCTTGGTAAATCACTCGCCTCTCTTGGCCTGCGCCAGCCAATCTAGAAAATAGGACCATTACCAGCACCTGCATAGAGGGTCTGTAGAGAATTCTATGAGGGCAGGTGGGTGCAGGGCACAGTAGGGAGTAAGGGCTCAATACATTCTCTCCAGAATGCTCCAGGCCTGAGTTCTCCAGTCTTGGGGCACACCTATCCCTGAGGGAGTCAGAGACCACAGGTGTGTTTATTTCTCTGGGTCACTAACCATGGATCTGACTGATGTCCCCCACCTTTTCTGTCTATCTCTGTGGTCACAGGGCGCCCCTGCCTGCCAGAGTGGGACCACATCCTGTGCTGGCCGCTGGGGGCACCAGGTGAGGTGGTGGCCATGCCCTGTCCTGACTACATTTATGACTTCAATCATAAAGGTAAGGCAGGCTGGAGTAGGGTGGGGACCACAGGGATCTCAGGGCTTCAGTGGTTCCAGACCTCTCTGCCTGCCCTGACCCTCCTACGGACCTGCAGGCCATGCCTACCGTCGCTGTGACCGTAATGGCAGCTGGGAGCTGGTGCCAGGGCACAACCGGACATGGGCCAACTACAGCGAGTGCGTCAAGTTCCTGACCAATGAGACTCGTGAACGGGTGCGAGGCTTCCCCCTCCCTAACCTGACCCGTGTAAGGCCACCCCACTCCACTGTTGACCCCTGAACCTAGTCCTGACTCCTCCAGCAACCTTAAAGTGGCCTCTGACCCTTAACCTGGTGCTCACCCCAGTCCCGGGGCTCTGACAGTAACTCCCCACCTGCACAGGAGGTGTTTGACCGCCTGGGCATGATCTACACTGTGGGCTACTCCGTCTCGCTGGCCTCTCTCACCGTGGCTGTCCTCATCCTGGCCTACTTTAGGTGGGCGGGGCGAGGAGTGGGGCGGGGGTCTGGGGTGGGGAGGGGACGTGGTCGGGGAGGGGCCGAGGTGGGGGGCGGGGGGCGTGATTGGACCGGGCGGAGGCATGATGTCTCTCTTCCCCTCACTGTACCCCTGTACACCAAGCCCCGCTTCGTGCCCTCCCGCCGCGCGTCCCCGTGCCCCCACCCACGGTGTTGCCGCGCGCTCCGCAGGAGGCTGCACTGCACACGCAACTACATCCACATGCACCTGTTCCTGTCCTTCATGCTTCGCGCCGTGAGCATCTTCGTCAAGGACGCGGTGCTCTACTCCGGCGCCACGCTTGATGAGGCTGAGCGCCTCACGGAGGAGGAGCTGCGCGCCATCGCCCAGGCACCGCCGCTGCCCGCCGCCGCCGCCGCCGGCTACGTGAGTGCCCCCTCCGGCGGCCCGCGCCCGCCCGCGGCCCCTAGCCACCAATGGCTTCGCGGGAGCCCCACCCATCCTGCGGCGCCTCTGCCCTCGCGCCTGCCTGTCTCCTGCAGCCACGCGCTTCAGGCCACTCACACCCACCTCTCTGCGTCCATTGCACCTCTCAGCCCTGCTTCCAGGCCCTGTTGCCCAGAGCTTTGTGAGTGTTCCCCCTCCCCGCACTTTCATCAACACTCCTGCCTCGGCCCCGGACCTCCAGTCACCCCACCTCTTCACCTTGATCCCCCAACCCCGTCGTCAGTGCCCTCCTGCCTGGGCAACATCGCCTCCACACACACCCCTCAGCCCCTGCCCTTGGTAGAGCCTGTCCCTTCCTCACCAGCTTGACAAGCACCTGTCATATCTTACCAGCACCCTCCCACTGCCCATCCCTCAGCCCAGCCCAGCCCTCCCCAGATGCAGGCCCTGCTTTCTGGCTAACACCAGCTGGTCTCCTAGGTGGGCTGCCGGGTGACTGTGACCTTCTTCCTTTACTTCCTGGCTACCAACTACTACTGGATTCTGGTGGAGGGGCTGTACCTGCACAGTCTCATCTTCATGGCCTTCTTCTCAGAGAAGAAGTACCTCTGGGGCTTCACGATCTTCGGCTGGGGTATGCAGGCACGCAGGCAGTGAGGTGCAAGCGGGGTGGGACCACGGGCGGCAGGGTCAGAGAGTGCCACTGGGGGGAAGGCACCCATACAGCGTATCCTGTGCCGGATGTGGGGCAGCAGGTGGTGAGCCTTCTGTGACTGACTGCCCCCCGCCGACCCCAAGCTCAGGGAGCGGGGCTTGGCCAAGGGTTAGGGTTCACTTGGGGTTGTCTCAGCCTGGAGTTGGGGCTCATCACCTGGAGGCAGGTTCACCCAGGGTTGAGGCTCAGCCCAGGAGAGGGAGGGGGGGCACTCTCAGGTCAAGATTCCACTCAGGATCAGAGTGGATCTTGGGTCAGAGGTCAGCCTGGGGCTGGAGTTGGAAGGTAGCTATTCTCACCACTGTGTCACCACTGCTGGGGCTGGAGTTGGGATCTGGAACCCTCCCTCCACCCTGAGCCCCACTTCTCCACCAGTCCCCACGCTGCATGGAGCTGCCCATGCTTCTGCCACCCTGCCCACAGGATCCATGGCCTAGAACTGCAGGCCCTGGCTCTAGCATCATCTAGGCTTCAGCAGCTCCTCTGCAGAATGGGTTGCTAGGGTTCTGCACTCCTCCCTCCACGGGCTGCGGGATCGAGTTACCAATAATTGTCCATTATTGTTGGCAGCTCCAGAGCTTGGCCAGGCTCCGGGGCAACTGGCCAGACTGCAGAGGGGTAGGCTGGGTGGCTGGAGCCCTCCCTGCGCTCAGCACCTAGAGGCCCTCACATCAACAGCCATAGCCTCCCTGCCCTTTGGTGGACACTCTGACCTTGACCTCATCCATGGCAAGCCCCAGAGTTGCAGGCTGATGTGGGCTCTGGGGCTAGAGTGTATCAGTGTGGGCGGGAAGCACACAGATAGGGGAACACAGAGAACTTTGTGGCACAGGAATGTCACAGCTCTTTTCCTCACATAAACCCAGGTCATGCCCTGCCCTTCCCTAGGGTACCCTGGGCCTAGAATGAAGTGTGTGGGGGCAGAGGGTGGGGATTTGGGCTCCTTCCTAGAGGCAAAACTCACTCAGAGGTACCATGTACCGTCTGAGTTGGCTTGGGCCTGGGCACACTGAGATTTCCCTGTAGCCCTTTACCCATCCTGGAACAATAGCACACCCTATCCAGCCTCATCCATGGGGCTAGGACTTTTTAAAGGGTGGCAGTGCTGGAATAGAAAACCCGTGATGATAAGCTCCCTCCCTCACAGGGAACCCCTAGCCCAGAGCAGCACCCTTTAGGGGAGGGGAGGGCAGAATGGACTGGGTGTGGATAAATTAGTGATACCTTATTCACCAAGTGCCCAGCGGGAGTGCATGTGTGGTACAAGATGCAGAACCAAGATGAGGGCAGAGGGCTGAACAGGGTCCTGAGGGCTGGAGCCCTGAGGGGAGGCTGTGCGGACAGCAGGGCAGCACATGCAAGAGTAGGGCTCTGTCACCAATTAGCCCATGTGCCCAGGGTGAGGGGGGTCAGGGACAATGGTGGGCTAAGCTGGGGGTCGCCAGGGATGAGGGGAATGGGACTGGCAAGGTGGGCTGAGGAGGGAGACATCATGGACAGTCCCTCACACACTGTCTCCCTCTGTGCCCACAGGTCTGCCCGCCATCTTCGTGGCTGTGTGGGTCAGTGTGAGAGCCACCCTGGCAAACACCGGGTAGGTCCAGATGGTGAAGTGGGCAGGAGGCTCTGACACAGGCCAGAAACACCCCTGCTACCCTCTTTCTCTGTAGAGCATATGAGGGGCACCTCCTGTACCCTGGCCCTGAGTGGCCCAGTTTCAGGAGTTTTCAGTTCAGCTTCAAGCTGGGTACCCGCTCAGGGTCAGTGGAGGCTACTTCAAAAGGGACCTCGGAGGATGGCCTCAGGCCTGGCCATATATGACACTCCCCTGTCCTGTGCTCTTGGTGGGAGTTGGGGGACAGCTAGCTAATGTCAGAGCAGACCAGCTCTGGAGCCTCCCTGTGGGAAGGCTCAGGTTGGGAACGGCAGGGGGTGGGGGCTGATGCCTCAACCTCCCCCAGGTGCTGGGACTTGAGCTCCGGGAACAAGAAGTGGATCATCCAGGTGCCCATCCTGGCCTCCATTGTGGTAAGCAGGGGTGGCCACAGAGCTGGGTCGGGGTATGGACCATGGGTCCCAGTGACCAGCCCCTGATAGGGACCTATAGAGGCTTCCCTGGACCCCAGGGTTGGAGCCACAAGGCCCAAGAAGCAGCTGATCCCCACCCGAGTCCACATGGGGAAAACAAGGGCCTAAGGAGCCACCTGGAGACACAGTGGCAGAGCAGAGCCTGAGCAGGGTCATGGGTCCCAGAGTCCTTGCCCCTCTCTGCTAGGGTGCGGCCTCGAGACGCAGCCCTCCCTCACTTCCACAGCTCAACTTCATCCTCTTCATCAACATTGTCCGGGTCCTCGCCACCAAGCTGCGGGAGACAAACGCTGGCCGGTGTGACACGCGGCAGCAGTACCGGTGAGCCACACCTACCGTGCCCAGGCTCCTCAGGGTTCAGGGGTCATCCAACCCTAGCACCATGTACAAAAGCAGACAGAGGCTCCAAGAATGAGCCTGTCTCAAGGAAGGACTCAGCTCCTGACTCCCTGGCTGGCCCTGCCAGCAGTGATGGGATCTTGCCTGGCTTCTGGGGACACCCCAAAGCCAGGCTGGGCCTCTTGGTGCTAGGCCTTGCACTAGAGTTGGGGTCTGGGCAGGACGAACCCAGACTTCTCCTCAGAGAGCTGGTCGCAGGGAGTCTGAGAGACAGGTGGGCAGTGGGTGGCCTTGAGAAGGCGGAAGCTTGACTGAAACCTGAGGAGGGACTTTGGGATACCAAGGTAAGGCCACTGGGGAGTGGGTGAGTGCCTGCAGAGGGACCAGCAGGTGCAAAGGGCCCTGGGACAGGGCGACATAACTTATGGCCCACTCTGGGACACCTCAGAATCAAGGGGCCCTGTTAACACTTTGCTGAGAAGACAAAGTGTCATTGGCTCAGGTGAACGGGGCTCCCCCACTGGCTGCCGGAGCCTCGGGCCTTTTAGTGGCTTCTGGAGCCTGGGGTTGGCAGGTCGGGGTACACAGCGCCTGTTGAGGGGGAAGTGGCTCCACCCTGACCCCCATGCCCCGCTGGCCCAGGAAGCTGCTCAAATCCACACTGGTGCTCATGCCGCTCTTTGGCGTCCACTACATCGTCTTCATGGCCACGCCATACACCGAGGTCTCAGGGACGCTCTGGCAAGTCCAGATGCACTACGAGATGCTCTTCAACTCCTTCCAGGTGCGCAGCCCTGTCTGAGGGTGAGGGGCGGGTGGGGTTGGGGAGGCTGTTTCCACCCTCTCCAGATGCAGCTCTGGGCCCTGACCCAGTACCCTCTCTCCACAGGGATTTTTTGTCGCCATCATATACTGTTTCTGCAACGGCGAGGTAAGCGGTGGGCCACGCTGGGGCAAGGCAGGAAGGACGCAGAAGTGCCAGGGGAGGGTGGGTGGAATTCCCTGGTGGTCCGGTGGTTAGGACTCCATGCTTCCACTGCAGGGGTCCCGGGTTCGATCCCTGGTCGGGGAACTAAGATCCCACAAGCCGCAAGGCGCAGCCAAAAATTAAAAAAAAAAAATTTTATTAAAAAATGAAAAAGAAGTGCCAGGGGTTCCCGAGTCTTGTCCCTTCATTCTTCTGCCTGGTTCTTACTCTGTTCCTCCAAGAACATCCCTGAGGACGTTCTGAAGGCAGAGAGAAGTCTTTCCAGATGATTCAGGCTGAGAATGCACTAGGATTTGTGGGCAAAGCCAAGTATCTTCCCAGCCCCATGGTTGAATCGTCTGTCATCCGGATTGAACACTCATCCACCCTCAGGGTCATTTGAGCTTTCTAGATTCTGGGTGTGTCAATTGCCTGCAGTCAGGCGCCATGTTCTGAGAATGACAGGATTCTTCTTGGCCTTGAAATTTTCCAGTAATAGCCTGCGCCTCTTTACATTCAGTGCTGAGTGTTGCAGGGGCAGGGATGGGGGCACCGCTGGGGTTGGGGACATGTGGCAGAGGGGTTAGGGGCACACCTGACCACCCACCCTCCTCCTGCCATCCCAGGTACAGGCTGAGATCAAGAAATCCTGGAGCCGCTGGACATTGGCACTGGACTTCAAGCGCAAGGCACGCAGCGGGAGCAGCAGCTACAGCTACGGTCCAATGGTGTCTCACACAAGTGTGACCAATGTAGGGCCCCGCACGGGACTTGGCCTGCCCCTCAGCCCCCGCCTGCTGCCTGCTGCCACAGCCAATGGCCACCCCCAGCTGCCCGGCCACACCAAGCCAGGGTCCCCAGCACTTCAGACCACACCACCTGCCGTGGCCGCTCCTAAGGACGATGGGTTCCTCAACGGCTCCTGCTCGGGGCTGGATGAGGAGGCATCTGCACCGGACAGGCCACCTGTCCTATTGCAGGAGGAATGGGAGACAGTCATGTGATTGGGGACCTGAGGGTTGGACCTGTGGACATAAGGGTGGACAAGCGGACCAAGAGACAGGTTGTTGGACAGTTGCCCACTCAGGACTGGGGCTGGGAGGACAAAACAGGAAAAAAAAAAAAAAAAAAAAGAAGGAAAAGGAAGCAGCGTGTGGCTTCCTGTGGTCTGAACTGGGCACCTATTCCAGGAGGGGAGGAGCTGGGAGCCATGGGGGTGTTTTCTTGGTCTTACCTCAGGAGGGGGTCTAGGAACCATGGGCCAGTCCCTGGGGGGTCGGGACCCAGCCCGGCAGAAAGGGCCTGAGAGAGGCCCCTGTCTAAGCCTAGAGAAGCTCAAGTTTGCTGGGTCATCAGCACCCCAGTGGACCCATGCAGGAGGAGGGCCCCAGCCTTTCCCTGTCTCCAGTTGTCACCTCGGCTGCTCCCTGCACTTGTACACAGGCTCCATGGGCACCCAAGCTGCCTTTGGCCCAGGCTTCTCCAGGCCATCTCTCCTCCTGCTGGCCCCCAGTCACTGTCACCCAGGGCTGACAGATCCCTTGGGCCCCTGGCCACACCCCCAAGCCTTGGGCCCTGCTACAGGCCCCTTCCTGCCTGTCTAGTGGCCACGCTATGCCCTTTGGAGGCTGGGGCCCTCAGGGAGCCCTCCAAACGTGACCCCCAGCCCCTACCCTGGACCTGACACACCTCTAGCAACCAGACAGAGGGTGCAGAGGCAGTGCCAAGGCCATCAGGTGAGAGGTGGGCTGGGGTCTCTGCTCTGGCTAAGGAACTGGGGGGCAGCCAGGGACCTGAGGCCAGAGGCTGGCCGGGGTGGGTGTCTGCAAGGCACAGCACATCCACCACTGTGGATCCAAGGTGGTCACTAGCATCCCCACCCGATACCCACCCACCACATTACTTGCCCCCTCAGCCCCTGCCCACCACAGTCTTGGACTCTAGAATGGCACAGGCCCTCCTCGGCCTGACACTCTGAGAACTGAGCCAACTGCCTCTCCACTCCATGTTCTTGCTCAGGCCTGAAGATGGCCCTGCCTCTGGGTCTATGCACAAGCTGGTACCCTGCCTGGCCCTTCTTTCCTCTCATCTCCAGCTCCAACTCTTGTTCTTCTCCATGGACTCAGCATCTGGGGAGTGCTCCCTGTCTCCAACTCCCTTCCAGCTCCCCATCCCACACGGAGGGCTAGGAGAGGGGTCATGAGGCCAGGACCACAAACTCAGTTGGTGAGTGCTGTAGGCATACTCAGAGGTCTCAGGTCCTGCCCACCTGCCCTTCTAGATGGTGGGCAAGGCAAACAGCTATCCAAAGGCCTGGTGCACCCATGGAGCTCTCTGTGGAACCACCTGCTTGGAATGGTGTGAGAGAGGCACAGGGCAGGACCTGAAGCCCATTGAGCCACCAGGCTGAGCATCAAGGGTTCCTGTGAATGCCGAGAGTCACTGAAAGTTCTAGAGGGAGAGCAACAAGGTGTGAGCAACATGCTCCAATGTAGAGGCCCGAGAAGGTTACACAGAGGTCAGGGGAGAGGTAGCCTTGCAGGGGCTGGTGGCCAGGTGGGGGGATGGGGATAGGGGTGGGAAGTACTGTTCTGGAAGCGTCCTGGATGAGGTACTGGCTGGGGGAAGGAGACCTAAGCAGGACAGACCCCCCATTCCCCCCACCGGACCACAGGGGAGTCTGATATCCCTCTCCAGGGCTTAAGCCATGGGACCTCCAGATCACTGGGCCTTCAGGGCAACTCATCCCACCCACCCCACAGGCAGAGTCACTGAGGCCCCCAGCTGGCTGGGCCTCAGTGCCCCATCTTCCAGCCCAGACTCCTCCTCAGGAGGCTTCTGAAGTAGAGTCCACAGACCTACTCACCCTGAAACACTCATACTGGCCACCTCTAGGACAGAGCTATGTCTTCCTTTCAGACTGGGTGCCCCCCAGGACAGAGTGGAGACCTCTCCTCTCAAACTGGATTTCCTCTAGAACATGGTTTAGCCTCTTCCCACAGACTGAGGACCTCTTCCACCCCATGACAGGGCTGTGTTTACTCCTCAGACTGGATACCCCCAGGACAGAGCTGTGTTCATCCTTCAGACTGTGCACCCCCCAGAACAGCGCTATGCTCACCCCTCACACAGACCGGGCACCCCCCAGGACAAGGTTATACTCACCCCTCAGACTTGTTACCACCTTCCCTTTAGATGAACCCCCAAGACAGGGCTGTGCTTTCCCTTTGAACTAAATGCCCCCAAGACATGCTGGGTACCCCCCTCAGGTTTGGTGATCCCAAGCAGGGCAAGGTTCCCCCATATCCACTTGGATACCTCCTCCCCAAGGGCTGGCCCTCCTTCCTCAGGATTTTTGCACCCAGCCCTCCCCCTTTAGACTGGGCACCATTTTCCCCCTTGACTGGATGTCCAGGATAGGACTGGACCTCTTACATCAGTCTAAGCTCCTAGTCCAGGACAAGGTCTCCTCCCTTAGACCTGGAGCTCCTGGGCCAGGGCCAGCCCCCCCACTCAGAGAGACCCTGAGCCCCACCTGGGCCATCCAGGTGTTGGCAGAGGAAGTGGGAGCCCTCAGAGGGCCTGGCAGGCAGTCAGGACCCTGTTTGCCTTGAACAGGGGCTGGAGCCAGGTGGTCATTTCTCCCTTCAAGGCCTCACAGCCCAGCCAAGCCACAGGGAACACGTAAACACCAGCCGAGCCGGGCGGCAGGCAGGCAGGGAGGAGGAGACCAGAAGACCCTGACTCATCAGCCTCCTTGGCCACGGTGTCTGGACACCTCATGGTGCTGCTCCATACTCCAAGTCAGGCCAGTAAGACGAGCTCCAGCTCCCACCTGTCTTGGGCATGAAGATAGGCCCGGCCTTTTCTGGCCTGTCTCCCCCAACCCCAGGCTGAAAGAGGGACCTCTGAAGACCCATGGAAGGAATGTACCCCGCTGGGGGCCCCTAGAACATAGGCCAGGCTTCAAGAGGAAGCTTCAGCTCAGAGCAGGACCTAGAGGGTCATGGGTCATAGAAGAGAGGCCTCTAACAACCCACAACATGCAAGCCTGTGGAGAACGAAAGACTAAGTGGGGCCCATATGTCAGCGGAGAGTGAGCAGGCTTTGACAGTCCACTCCCGTTACCACTCAACCTGGGGCAGTGGTAGGACAGAGAACAGAATGAGGAGAAAGGGGACTGAGTTCCCTGGAAGATGCAAGGGACATGACCCAGTCCAGCGGTCTGATGAGAGCCTTGTTCAGACAGTTTGTGAGGGAAAATGGACCTTCTTTGGGGGAAGAAGGAGACACGACCATGCTCTGAGGGCACATAAAGGGACATAGACCTGCCGAGGTTGTCCGAGGGGACACAACCCTGCTCTGAGTGGGGGGGTGGTGAAGAGACATAGAACTTCCTTGGGGGTTTGAGGGGACAGAGCTCTACTCTGAGGGTACAGGAGGGGACATTGAACTTCCTGAGGGGGTCTCAGGGGACACAGTTCTGTTCCGAGGGCACCTGAGGGGACAAGGCTTGCCCTGTGTAGGCTGAGGAGACACAATCCTTTCCTGAGGGCACGTGATGGGACATGGACCTTCCATGGGGGTCTGAGGGGGCACACCTCTGCTCTGAGTGCACATGAGGGGACAGGACCTACCCTGTGTGGTCTGAGGAGACACAATCCTTCCCTGAGGGCACATGAAGGGACATCGACCTTCCTTGGGGGTCTGAGAGGACATAGCTCTGCTCCGAGGGCACCTGAGGGGACACTGAATCTCCTGAGGGGGTCTCAGGGGACACAGCTCTGCTGCAAGGGTGAGTGAGGGGACATAGACTTTCCGTGTGGTCTGAGGGGACACAGCTCTGCTCCGAAGGTGCGTGAGGGGACATTGGACCTCCTGAGGGGCCTGTGGGGACAAAACTCTACTCCGAGGGTGGGTGACGGGACATGGACCTTCCGTGTGGGTCTGAGGGGACACAGCTCTGCTCCGAGAGCATTTGAGCGGACAAGACGTGCCCTCTGTAGTCTGAGGAGACACAATCCTTCCCTGAGGGCACGTGAGGGGACATGGACCTTCCATGGGGGTCTGAGGGGACACAGCTCTGCTCCAAGGACACATGAGGGGATGGGACCTGCCATGTGTGGTCTGAGTAGACACAATCCTTCCCTGAGGGCACGTGAAGGGACATCGACCTTCCATGGGGGTCTGAGGGGACATAGCTCTGCTCTGAAGGTGCGTGAGGGGACACTGGGCCTCCTGAGGGGGTCTCAGGGGACACAGCTCTGCTTCAAGGGTGAGGGGACACAGACCTTCCGTGTGGTCTGAGGTTACACAACTCTGCTCCGAGGGTACGTGAGGGGACATTGGACCTCCTGAGCGGTCTGTGGAGACACAGATCTACTCCGAGGGCAGGTGAGGGGAAATGGACCTTCCGTGGGGGTCTGAGGGGACACAGCTCTGCCCCAAGGGCAGGTGAGGGGAATTTGGACTTCCTGAGGGGGTCTGAGGAGACACTTTTCTGCTCCGAGGGCATGACAGGCGACATTGGACCTCCTGAAGAGGTCTGAGTGGAAACAGCTCGGTTCTGAGGGCACGTGATGGGACATGGCCCATCCTTGCAGGTCTGCGGGGACACAGCTCTGTTCCAATGGCGCGTGAGGGGACATTGGAGAACTGAGGGGGTCTGAGGGGACACAGCACTGCTCCAAGGGCATGTGAGGGGACAAGACCTGCCCTGTGTGTTCTGAGGAGACAGAATCCTTCCCTGAGGGCACGCGAGGGGACATGGACCCTCTGTGGGGGTCTCAGGGCACACAGCTCTGCTTCAAGGGCATGTAAGGGGACATTGAACCACCTGAGGGGATTAGAGGGGACACAGCTTTGTTCTGAGGGCGTGTGAGGGGATTCTGGACCTCCTGAGGGGGTCTGAGGTAAAACAGGTCTGCTCTGCAGGCATGTGAGGGGACATTGGACTTCGTGCTTGGGTCTGAGGGGACACAGCTCTGCTCCGAGGGAGCGCGAGGGGACATTGAACAACCCGAGGAGTCGAGGGGACACAGCTCTGCTCTGTTGGTGAGGGGACATGAACCTCCCGAGTGGGTCTGAGGGGACACATCTCTGCTCCGAGGGCATGTGAGTGGACATGGACCTCCTGAGGGAGTCTGAGGGGAAACAGCTCTGCTCTGAGGGCACGTGAGGGGACATTGGGCCTCCTGAGGGGGTTTCAGGGACACATCTCTGCTCTGAGGGCACCTGAGGGGACACTGAATCTCCTGAGGGGGTCTAGGGGACTCAGCACTGCTCCAAGGGCGCATGAGGGGACAACACCTGTCCTGTGTGGTCTGAGGAGACACAATCCTTCCCTGAGCACATAAGGGGACATTGGACCTTCCATGGGGGTGTGTGGGGACACATTCTGCTCCTAGGGCACGTGAAGTGACACTGAACATCCTGAGGGGTTCTGAGGAGAAACACCGTGCTCTGGGGGCGTTTGAGGGGACACTGAACTTCCTCACGGGGTCTGATGGGACACAGTTCTGCTCCGAGGGCGTGTGAGGGTGCATTGAATCTCCTGAGGGGGTCTGAAGGGATACAGCTTTGTTCTGAGGGCGCCTCAGGGGACATTGGACCTCCTGAGGGGTTGAGGGGACACAGCTCTGCCCGAGGGCGTGTGAGGTGACATTGGACGTCCTGAGTGGGTCTGAGGGGCCACAGCTCTGGTCTGTTTGTGAGGGGACACGAACCTCCCTAGGGGGTTTGAGGGGACACAGCTCAGCTCCGAGGACATGTGAGGGGAGATGGACCTTCTCAGAGGGTCTGAGGGGAAACATCTCTGCTCCAAGGGCACGTGAGGCGACAAGACCTGCCCTGTGGGGTGTGAGGACATACAATCTTTCTCTGAGGGCACGTGAGGGGACGCTGGACCTCCTGAGGGGGTCTGAAGGGACACAGCTCTGCTCCGAGGGCGCAAGAGGGGAGAAGACTTGCCTTGTGTGGTCTGAGGAGACACAATCCTTCCCTGAGGGCACGTGAGGGACATGGACCTCCACGGGGAGTCTGAGCGGACTCAGCTCTGCTCCAACGGCATGTGAGGGGCAAGACCTGCCCTGTGTGGTGTGAAGAGACACCATCCTTCCCTGCGGGCACATGAAGGGACATGGAGCCGTTGGGGTGGGAAACACCGCGGGGACACAGCCCTACATGGAGGGCGCTTGTGGGCATGGACTTCCTGAGGGGCTCTGAGGGGAAAAAGCAGCGCTCTGAGGGTGCTTGAGGGGACAAGGACCAACCATCCATCAGGGGTTCTAATAGGGTCCTGGCTCTGCCTTCATTTTTAGAAGTGAGGTCTGGCTGTGGGGACCCGGTCAGAGGGTGCTGGTCAGTGGCTCTCACTGAGCACTGGGACACACAGGCTGGACTGTGTTCAGCTATAACCCTGTTGTCTCCTCAGCCAGCTCCAGAATGATCCCAGCCTGAGGCTCCCACGGCCAACTGAAACAAGCCTTGCCTGGGGCAGAAGAGCCTCCTCTTGGGCAGCGTAGGGGACTCTAGAGCCAGACAGGGGTCTGGGCCCTGGCTGGCTTCCCGAGTTCACTGTGTGATCCAGGGCAAGCTGCCTTCCCTCTCTGAGCCTCAGCTTCACTTCTGAGGTCGGGCTCCTGTCTAGGTCTCTTGGCCTGTGTGGTCTCAGTACCCCAACCTGCTCCCTGGTGGGCCCCCAGGCTAGCTTTTGGCTGCCTGGACAAGGACCTTATCTTTCCCTTGGGCAGACCTGGGGCCCTCAGCACTGAAGGCCAGGACATCCCCAGGTGAGAGGCTCCCTCCTTCTTCGGCATCCCGGTCATGAAGGCAGTGGAGGCCAAGAGGGTGGGTGTGGATTCTGTGCATCTCCTCCCCATCCAAAGGCTGGGGGTCAGG
This sequence comes from Hyperoodon ampullatus, assembly GCF_949752795.1. Classification (NCBI taxonomy): domain Eukaryota; kingdom Metazoa; phylum Chordata; class Mammalia; order Artiodactyla; family Ziphiidae; genus Hyperoodon; species Hyperoodon ampullatus. Next base: position 41,674,636 of record NC_136923.1, on the reverse strand, counting down.
AAAGGGGCCAGGGTCTGGGAGGCAGAAAATTGTATCCCAGGCCTAAAACCATCCCTTGGGGCCTTAGCCTTCCATCTGTGCGTGAAGGGAGGGGAGGTGGGGCCCTTTGTGTGCCTGAATTAATTATGCCCCTGACACCTGCAGCATCTGTTTTAGCGGGGTAGAAAGGAGAGTTTCAACGCCCCCAAAGGCTTCCTGACTGGAAGGCCTGATGGTTCTCAGTCCCAGTTCTCAGACTGCAGGGTGCGGACACGGCCAGCGGTTCTGGTAGGGGACTCTGTTGATGGACAGCCCCATGAGGCTCCTGTTGGCTTTGCTTCCCAATGGTGAGGAGGAGGGGACGAGGCCAGGGTGGGAGGATGGGGTTCTGGGCATGGGACGCTGGGCTTGTGACCACTGCAAGCTCCCTTCTCAGAGCTTCAGTACCTGTGGCTCCAGACTCCCAGGCCCTGGTGCACGAGGCCCTCCCTCCACCTGCTCCTCTCCACTCCCCACGCTGTGCTCTCCAGTCAGCCCTCCTTGGGGGCCTCTGCCCCAGCACCCTTTTCCTGCTGCAGCACGTATAAGTCAGGGGACAGCCTTGGTGTGAACCACGTCCTGGCCCTGACCAGAGGCAAAACTGTCAGGCTACTTGCCCCCAACAAGCTCACCCCCACCAGTGAGATAGAGAGGTGTGTTGTGTGTCTGTTGTTATGTGTACGTGTTTGTATATATGCTTATTTGCATTTGCGTGTGTTTGTCTACGTGTTTGTTTGTATATGTGCCTAGTTATATGTATCTGTTGTGTCTATCTGTACTGTCAGTTTGTAGTTCTATTTGTATCCTGTGTCTGTGTGTTTGTAGATGTGCTCATGTTTGTAATATGTATCTGTGTGTCCATTTGCATGTGTGTCTTTTGGTGTGTCTGTGTGCATGACTGTATTGTGTGTACCAATGTGTCTGTTTGTATTTATTGGTATGTCTGTGTATATGTGTGTGTCTATTTGTGTGTGTGTGTGTCTGTGTGGACCCGTGGTCTGAGAACGCCGCCTGTGGGTGGAATCTGGCCCAGAGACATGTTTGGTTTGGCCCTCATAGTATTTTCAACATCTTGAGCCAACATTTAAAAATCAGGATATTTCACATAAAAATTCAGCTTTTCAGTTTCTTTTAAAAATTCAGAAGCCCTGGCAGCCTCAGGCCTGCGTTCCCATGAGGCCACTCTCCTCCAGAGCTGCTCAGGGGCTGCCTCATCCTCCCACCCTCCACAGCCTCACCACTTTTCTCGCCCAGCAGCACCTTGAGGATGACTGAGTTTGTGATCCCAGAGTGTGTGGTCATGACCGAGTGTAAGCCTGGTTGCCAGGGAGTGTGTGCACGAGTGTATGGGGCGAGTTCGTGTGTGTGTATGTAGGGGGGAGGATGTATGAGTGTATGTGTGTGTGCATAAATCCATTTTGCAATGCGGAGCGTGTACACGTGAATGCGTGTGTGCATATGAGGTCAATCTGTGTCAGTGGGCTGAGCGCATGTGTGAATGTGTGCATGTGTGCATTAGGCAAATGTGAGTGTGCAGGACATGTGAGTGCCTGCATGTGTGTAGGGCATCTGTGCGTGTGGAGGTTTAGGTATGTGAATGCATGCGTTTGCAGGTATGTGTGCATGGGGTTTGCGTGGACATATTTGTGGCCATGTGGAGTGTGTGAGCCACTGCGGTCTGAGCATGCTCTGCACAGGAGCTTCTTTCGGTCTTTGAGGGGGGAATCGGATTCCGGGCTTCCGGCTGGGCCGCCTTGTGGGATTTATTTCTGTCTCAGTGCCGACCGGAGGCCTGAGTAATGGGAACATTTTAAGAAAACCAGTAAATACATAGAGAAAGGGCAGGCTGGCCGGGAAATAGGCTGGACAACCCTGCCCAGCCCACAGCTGCCAGAGGCCCTGAGTCCAGGCCTAAGGCAGGGAGGGAAGCAGCCCTAGAACCCAGCATGCTCAACCACTGTGCTCTATGGATACCCACTTCTGCCCATCCAGTGGGTGAGTCCCCTACACCACCTGGATGGCCCCTGGATCTAGGCATCTTCGCAGCTTGGCTCTGAGCAACAGATGCTCAGGACAGGCCCAGGGGATGCCATGTCAGACCTGGCCCAGGGGCTAAGGGGACCTGACTCTCCAGGTGGGGCCCCTTTCCCAGCCAGGCTACAGTGGGTCCACATCCCTGAGTATTCTGTCCACACATGTCTCACACATACGTAGACCCTCCCCCGGGAGGGATGAGGCTGCCTGTGACCTGGCAGGGTCGGTGCTCCCCACAGGGTTGGGAGGGTACGCAATACACTCCACTTGGAGCCCACACACCCGAAAGTGCCTGGTGCCTGGAACCTGCGGAAGGCTGGTGTCGGGGGGGCGGAGTGGAGGGTTCTGTTGCTCCCCAGGACATGGCCACCACTGTTCTGGGTTTCAGGCTGACTGAGCCCCACTCCTGGGATCACCTCTGATATCAGCCCCTTAAATGACACAGGCCCCACGGGAAAGGATGGGGTGCTTCATCTGGTGGGGTGAGGTTCCTTACAGAAGATCCACTTCATCAGCAGGGAAAGCAGGCTATGCTGACCCACACTCCCCTGCAGGGGCCCTGGGTCAGTGTCTTCTGCTGCCCCCCAGTGGTCGTGTGAGGGCAACGGGGGGAAATAAAGGCTACACGGAAATTCTTATCCATAAAGGTCTGCTGGCTGAATAGAATCGCTGGGCTCTTGGCCCTAGATCCCCACCACTCACTTCACCCCACTGTGATGCCCAGTGAGATGGTTTGGGGAAAGCGAAGTCTTTTAGACTCGTCTGAGGGAAGGAACGTGGCTCCTAGCACAGATCCTGAGACCACTTGGAAGGTCAGCTCCCGGAGAGCAGGGCAACATCAGGTTTACAGCTGCATCCTTAGCCCCTGGAACAGTGTCCAGCACAAGGTAGATACTCAGGAAACAGGATGAATTAATGCCTGAATCCCCAGCTCCTGTAAGGGTGCTGCAGCAGGCCCCAGATGCAGCTCAGAGCCCCATGGAGAGGTCACCTGAAGGTGAGCAGGAGTCTCACACACTGAAGCCCAGTGGTGGGGAAGAGCAGCATGAAACCCCAACAGGGGACTTGGCCTGGACGATGCCTGGGGCTTGAGGATGCACAGGTAGAGTCCAGGGGGCTTGATGTGCCCAAACTGGTCACCTTCACACAATTCACCTGCAGCCCACTGGGCTAGACAGAATTTTCCCTTGTAACTTTAGGGGCTGTGCCTCTCTGTGACCCTGTGTCTGCCATTCCTCACTGTGTTACAGGCCCTATACCAGCCCGGATGTCCACCTGGCCTCTAGGGTCCAGTCCCTGCAATCCCAGGTATGACTTCCTCCCAGCCCTCGTGCTGCCTGCCCTCTTACTCAGAGGCATCAAGCGTGAGCCTCTGGGCCAGCAGGCCCTGTACTCCTGTCCTCTGCTTGGCAACGGGGTATCCATGCTGTTGCCAAACATTTCAAGCCTGACACCTCTCCTGAGATGACCCAGAGGCCAGATGTCCTCGAGGATTTCAAGCAGGAGGAGGGGCCTGGAGCGTTGGGAGGTCAGGGCTGTCCTGGAGGAGTGCCTGGTGAACCGGGTAGCAATGGGCACACCAGGGCTCCATCCACAGAGCTGGGCACTGCCACTTGGCCCATTTCTTCAGCCCTATGACAAAGGAGCTGCTGGGGCCTGAGAGTCTGTTGCTGGGGCCTGTCCCTCCAATGGAGAGCACAGTATTATTCTAGGTAGAAGTCCTTTATCAGATATGGGGTTTGCAAGTATTTTCTTAGTCAGTAGCTTTTCTCTTCATCCTTTTAACAGGGTCTTTGTTGGAGCAAAAGCTTATCATTTTGGTTGTCAAATTTGCCCATTTTTTTCTTCATGAATTGTGCTTTCTCATGTCTAAGAACACTCTTCACCAAGCTCTAGGTCCTGAAGGTTTTCTCCTATAATCCACTTTAATTTTTGTATAGGTCTGAAGTGTAGGTTGGGGTTCCTTTTTGGGGCCTTTGGATGGATATCCAATCACTCCAGCACAATTTACTAAAGACTATCCTTCCTCCATTGAGCTTATTTTGCACCTTTGCCACAAATTAGTGAGCCATACCTATGTGGGGCTACTTCTGAGTTCTCTGTATTCTTCCATTGGTCTATGTGCCTACTTTTCCACCAATACCACCATCTTGATTACTGTAGCTGTATAGTAAGTCTTGAAATGGGTAGATTGATTCCTCCTGCTTTATTCTTCTAGTTAAAAATTGTTTAAGCTGTTCAAGTTCTTGTAACTTTCCTGATACATTTTAGAATAATCTTGTCTATATATGAAAATCTTATTGAGATTTTGATATGAATTGCATTAAACCTGTGTATCAATTCCCAGTAAAACCACCTGAGCTTGGAGATTTCTTTTTCAGGGGTTTAAAAATTATGAATTCAATATCCTTAATAGTTACAGAGCTATGCAACTTATCTTTTTCATTTGGGGTGAGTTATGGCAGTTTGCACTTTTCAAGGAATTGGTCCATTTCATCAACTTGTCAAAATGTGGGTAGTTATTTACAGTACCCCTTTATTGTCCTTTTGATGTCCATGGGGTCTGTAGTGATAGCCTTATTTCATTCCTAATATGCCTAATGTGTGTCTCCTCTTTTTTTTTTAATTTATTTTTGGCTGCATTGGGTCTTCGTTGCTACGCGTGGGCTTTCTCTAGTTGTGGTGAGCGGGGGCTACTCTGCATTGCGGTGCACAGGCTTCTCGTTGCGGTGGTTTCTCTTGTTGCGGAGCACGGGCTCTAGGCGTGCGGGCTTCAGTAGTTGCGGTACGTGGGCTCAGTAGTTGTGGCTCGCGGGTGCTAGAGCACGGGCTCAGTAGTTGTGGCGCACGGGCTTAGTTGCTCCGTAGCATGTGGGATCTTCCCGGACCAGGGGTTGAACCCATGTCCCCTGCATTGGCAGGAGGATTCTTAACCACTGCACCACCAGGGAAGTCCCTGTCTCCTCTTTCTTCGTCAGTCTTTATTTCTTGTTAGTCAATTACTGATTTCTGCAATGTTTACCAGTTTCTTTGCTCACCACTTCTTCCTGCATCCTGTGGCAGGCACTGCTGGCTGCCTTCCCGGTACTCTTTCTACCCTTCTTCCTCATGGAACCTCAATTTCAATCATGGTGGCAATGTGCCCAGCTCAAAATACCCTTACTCCCCACATGTCTGCAGTTAGGGTTGGATCTGACACAGTAATGGCTGATCAGGTGTGAAGGAAATCATGGGGGATGGGGCTTGAAGCCATTGTTTCTTCAGCTGGCTTGCCCTTTGCCCTTCCCCCTCCTGCCTGTAGCTCGAACCTGGGAGGTCGGGGGTGGGGGCCGGCGGGGGGAAGGCTCCCAAGAGAGCTAAGGACGGCAGCTGAGGACACGGAAGGGACTCACGTCCTTGGTGGTCTCAAGGAGTCACTGTACCACCTTAGACATAACACAAGAAAAAACCCCTCCTCGTTTAAAATCCTGTAGGTGAGCATCTGCCAAATGTCATCCCGATTCCCATATCCTTCTCCCTGCCCCCATCCTGCTCCTCCTGCTATGGAGCATCCTTTAGTAGTTCTTTCAGCAAAGATCAGTGCAGAGTAAACACTTAGTGTCATAAGCCTGAAAATGTCTATCTTGCCCTTATTATTTATTATTGAGCAGACTGACATTTATGTTTCCTCAGCACTTAGGAAAAATTTGTCTTCTACTATCTACCATTGATTGATGAAAAGTGGAACTCATTCATTAGTAGGCAATCGTTCCGTTGTTGTTTTTTTTCTCTTCCTCCTGTAGCTTGTTGGATTTTCCTCTTTCCCCTCAATGTCCTAATCTTAACCATTGTAGTGAAACTGCAGAGGAGGCCATTAAAAAAATTCCACTTCATACTTATCGAGTAATTTAGGTTGTGAATTCTGGAAATTTCTTTTAAAAGTGTGTGAAATACAGTATATACAACCAAAACAATGTATAAAATGAATAGATAAAGAATAAAATGAATTCCCACCACTTAAGCCAAGAAAAAGAACATTATCAACACCTCAAAAGGCCCCTTCCCAGAGCTAACCACAAGCCTGATGATGAGGATCATTGCCTTGCTCTTCTGTGCCGACTTTACCACCCATGTGTGTATCCTTAAGAGACTATATTGTTCTACTCTGCCTGTGTTGGAACATCACACAAACGTCTCATACTTCTTTTCTTCCGTGACCTGCTTCTTTTTTTAAAAAAAAATTATTTATTTTTGGCTGCGTTGGGTCTTCGTTGCTGCATGCGGGCTTTCTCTAGTTGTGGTGAGCGGGGGCTACTCTTCGTCGTGGTGCGCAGGCATCTCACTGCGGTAGCTTCTCTTGTTGTGGAGCGTGGGCTCTAGGTGCGTGGGCTTCAGTAGTTGTGGTACGTGGGCTCAGCAGTTGTGGCTCGCGGGCTCTAGAGCGCAGGCTCGGTAGTTGTGGCGCACGGGCTTAGTTGCTCCGTGGCATGTGGTATCTTCTGGGACCAGGGTTCAAACCCGTGTCCCATGCATTGGCAGGTGGATTCTTAACCACTGTGCCACCAGGGAAGTCTGACTTGCTTCTTTTGAGATGTATTCACAATCTTACACGGGGCTATAGCTCATTTCCTTGCTATAGAGTATTCCACTGTCAAAACAATAACTCATTGTGTTTTACTGTGTGTATGTGTGCTATTATGAACATTGCTTCTATTAGGGTTCCCGTCCCTGTCTCCTGGTACTCCTGTGCAACAGTGCTCTAGGACACTAATAGTGGAATTGCTGGTCACTGGCTGTGCACCAGTTCAACTTTTTCAAAAGTGGTCTTACCAACCAGCATTCCCACATGTGGCAGGTGGGAGGCCCGCTGCTCCACAGCACACCAGGGTAGCTAGTAACCCTTCTGTCTGAAAGTCTCCCTTGTCTGGCATCATCCCAGCTACCTGAGCTTCCTTCTGTTGATTTTGAGCATGACAGAGCTTTTCTAATCCCTTTCAATCTGTTTGAAAGACTGTGTTTAGGTTTCCTTTTTTAAATGACATCAGACCGAGTTTTTTTTAAAAAAGCGAACAGGTACTTTAATAGTAATTAATGACATATTTGGATTTATCTGTCCCACCTTTTTCTCTCTTTGCCTTCTTTTGGATAATTTATTTTTCTCAGTCCATTTTTTTTTTCTTCTTAATTTCTTTGGAAGAGGTACTAGGGACTTCCCTGGCGGTCCAGAGGTTAATACTCTGCGCTCCCAATGCAGGGGGCAGGGTTTTGATCCCTGGTCAGGGAACTAAGATCCCGCATGCTGCATGGTGAAGCAAAAAAAAAAAAAAAAAGAAGGGGTACATTCTATCACTCTATTTCTATTTTTAGCGTTATACTAGAAATGTCAGCCTGTCTGTACACCAGAGTCTTTGCTCTCTTCCTGAGTGAGCTTGGTAGATGGCTGTAATTCCACTCACCTCTCACCTCAGGACTTACTATTATTGTTGTTATGTACTCTAAGTAGCTCTTGTTTTACTTTTACTTCACAACACGTATTTGTTTTATAAGGTTAATGTGTACTTAAATTTACACTTTCTTTCTCTTCATTCCTTCTTACATCTCAGATCTTCCATCTGGGATTCAGTCTGAAGACATTCATTCAAAAAAAGACATTCAGTCTTTTTTTTTTTTTTTTTTAAGGAGAATGCTTATTTCTTTTTTTAAAAAACAGCTTTATTGAGTATAATATATACCTCATACAATTCACCCATTTAAATGTACAATTCAATGGCTTTTAGCATATTCACAGACTTGTACAACCATCACCATAATCCATTTTAGAATATTTTCATTACCTCAAGATATATTTTTTTAAAAGAGTCTGCTGGTGACAAAACCTCTGATTTTGTTTGTCTAAAAATATTTTGTACTTGTAACATATTTTCTCTGCGTATAGAATTTCAAGTTGACAATTACCTTTTGTCCAGTTAACACTGATGCCAGATGGTACCATTCCAGTTAACACCGGCTGTGTTTGAGACATTTGCTGTGGGCTTGCTCTTTGAAAGAAAATATAATCTTCTCTAATTTTAAGATTGTTTCTTGGTCTTTTTGTTCTGACAATTTATTACAATGTGTCCAGGTATGTACTGGTTTTAAAATACGTCCACAAATTCTTAGACTCCACCTCGAGGTGGAACCTAATTCTTCTCCCTTTGAGTGTGGGCTGGACGCAGTGACTTGCTTCTAACAAATAGACTGTGGCAGAATATCACTTCCAAGACCTGGTCATAAAAGACCCTAAAACTTCCTCCTGCTTCCTCTCTGGGATCGCTCATTCTGGGGAAAGCCAGCTGCTACCACACGTGAACACTCATGCAAGCCTTATGGAGAGGTGCACGCGGCAAGAACTGTGTGTATGTAATGCTTCTCTAAGCATTCCTGTGAGCCCTGCGAGTGGAAACGGTCCTGAAGCAGATCCTCCAGCCCCAGTCGAGCCTTGCGATGCTGCTGCCCTGGAGGACATCTTGACGGCTACTTCAAAGAGACCTCAAGCTAGAACTACTCTGCTAAGCCACTCCTGAATTCCTGATCCACAGAAACTGTCAGATAATAACGATTTGTTGTTTTACGCCACAGAGATTTGGGGTAATTTGTATGCAGCAATTTATAATTAATACGAAGTGTGAAAAAAACTTGAGGCAAACTTGCTTATTGAGCTGTAATGAACATACAAAAAGTGCACAAAACATATATGTAAAGCTCAATGAATATTCGTAAAGTGAACATACCTAATGAATCACCACCCATAACAAGAGACAGAACATTTGACTGCAGATGTCTTTTGGTTGCCCAGCTTGAGAACTGTTGACCTCGAATCTGTGGACTGGTGGTTTTGAAAAGTTCAGTCATTTAAAAAAAAAAATTACCTTTGCCCCATTTTTGCCTTTTTTTCCCCCTGGAACTCTAACCACAAGTTGGATCTTCTCACTCTATCCTTCATATCTCTTAGCCTCTTGTTTTACATTACTGACCTGTTTATCACACTGGCTGCATTCTGGATAACCTCTTCAGATCTAGCTTCCTATTCACAAATTGTCTCTTTGGCTCTAATTCACAGATACAAGGTTTTAAATTGCCATAATAATTTTTACTTCTAGAGCATCACTTTGGTTCTTCTGCAAATCTATTCTGGTTTTCAAGCTTCTCTTTTAGTTCTTAAATCATTTTTAAACATTGAAATTATCTGACTGATAATTCTAATGTCTGAAGTCTTTGCAACTCTCATGCTACCATGTTCTTTCTGATGTCCTTTGCTCTGAGTGCTTTGTTGCCTAGTATATCTGGCGAACTTTTCTGTAAGCTATTCCTCTTTCTTGGAACTTTATTGGTGGGGATTCTTTGAGGACTAAGATGAATAAAGATTCATTCAGGTCGGATCTGCATTTCCTTCTATCAAGTGTCTGAGACCACCACATTCTGGGACCACTGTAAATCTTGCCCTGAGGTTTCTCGTGTGCAAACCCACATGAGGGAGGGCTGCCTCAGTTCTCAAGGGAGACTTTATTCTACTCCAGTAATTCGCAGGGTTCAAGTTCCCCTTGGGATGCCAAGAGTACAGACTGATTATTAGTTCACAGAGGGTGCTGCCCTTTGGGGCCCCACCAGGCACTGAGGGCCTCCAAAACCAAGGCTCGATTTCACCTGGCTTGTCAAATACCTTCAGGGCAAAGGTCAGGCTTCAGCATTCTGCCGCTTCTCTTACCTTTTGGCCTGAGTATCCCTTCCTTTCTTGCCAGATCATTGATGCATTTAAAAAGCATTTGTCAATATTTATTTACCTAGTATTTTTAGCTGTTTTCCAAGGGAAGATCAGTTCAGGCAACCATCCTACCAAGATGCCAGAAACAGAAGTGACTGCTACTCCTTCTTCAAGTACCTTTTTTCTCCAGTTTTCTTTTCCCGAACGAATTCCTATCAGCTAAAGGACAGCTACCAGTACGTCAGGGTTCTCAACCTATCCCCTCTCTCTCCTTCTTTCTCTCTCTCTGCCACCTTTTGGATCTTCAACTTTATTTCCAATTTATTAATCCCTTCTTTGACTATAAGTTATCATTTAGCTCCTCCAGTGAGTTTCTTATTTTAATAAACATTCTTGGGCTTCCCGGTGGCTCAGCAGTTAAGAATCCACCTGCCAATGCAGGGGACACGGGTTCGAGCCCTGGTCCGGGAAGATGCCACAAGCCGCGGAGCAACTAAGCCCGTGCACCACAACTACTGAGCCTGCGCTATAGAGCCCACAAGCCACAACTACTGAGCCCGCATGCCACAACTACTGAAGCCCAAGCACTCTAGGGCCTGTGCTTTGCAACACGAGAAGCCACCACATGAGAAGCACGTGCACCGCAACGAAGAGTAGCCCCCGCTCTCCGCGAGAGAAAGCCCGCACGCAGCAATGAAGACCCAACGCAGCCATAAATAAATAAATAAATAAATAAATAAATTTAAAAAATAAATAAATAAACATTCTTTATTTCCAAGATTTCTAATCAGTTGTTTCTTATACCAAATCCCTGTTCTTGAGTTGTGTGTGGGAGGGGGGTCAGTCCCTCTTTGATCTCACTGGTGATAAAACAAATGCTCATTTTAAAGCCTGTTAGGATATTATCGTTTTACTTTCTTCAAGTAGAAATTCTCCCACTTGTTGGGCTGCTGGCCATTCTTTACGGCACTGGATTTTCTCATGCATTTTATAATGTTTGAGTGTCCCTCATGGGTGATAGTTTTTGCTTTTCTCTCTCCCTGCAGGGCCGTTGTTCTATAGGGCACACAGGGTTGTAAATGCAGAAGCAAACCTTTCATTAACTCTCTGGGCTCTCATACAGTGGGGATATCCTTACTCTGGTGCTCAGTGGGAGCCTAGTTGCCAGTCACAGGTGTCTGAGTCCTACACTGCCACAGACAAACATCCTGCTTCCAACTGCAATCCCAGGAGGTGGGGGCACCTTTTCACCCTTTATTCCTAGGAAGGGAAGCCCAGCTCTAGACCCTGGCTATGCAGAGGGAGCCTGGCTCCAGTCCTGACACCAGTGGGGCATGTCTGATCCCTGTCCCTTGTGGGAATCAGTCCTGGCCTTGTCTCACTGCTCACCGCAGCAGTCAGCCCCCTACCACTTCAGCCCTTACTCACAGCTGCCAGTTTCTGCTCCCTTCCCAAGAACTATCTTCTTAGAGGAGTTGCATAATTTTAAGTTAAACCGTTTACTTTATTGTATGAGTGACAGTCTGTGTGCACACACTCCCTCCACCTCTACCGCCTGAGTCCTCAGCACCGTCCACCAGAGCTGGGCCATTGTGTTTCTAGAAGCTGGCACGGAGGGAGGAACACACCGGGATGACTCAGGGCAGGGGTGGGAGGCTCAAGGGGAAACCATGAAGGAAACTTAAGAGTGTGATCATTCTGGAGGAGATGAAACTCTAAATGGTCACAGGTACCTGGAGTCAGACTTGTGGCCAGCCAGTCATTGTGGAGAGTCAGCTCCATGGAGGAGGCTCACGGTCCTGAAGCCAGGACCTTGGGGACCCAGGGTCCAAGACCACCCCCGAAACCCAGGCTACAATACCCCAGTCTTTAGCAGAATGGGCCACCCTCCCCCATACGGGCGCCCTGTGCCAGGGAAGCCAGCGTCTAGCTCTGGCCGGTGAAGTGGGGAGACGGGCTGCTGGGGCTGTGGGTGGAATGTGAACGAGCAGTGCCAGGGGCCCCGAATCTGTGGTGGCCCAGAGTCAAGGCTTTGCCAAGGCAGAGCTCACCCCCTTCATGGGCCCAGTCGTTTCCTTCTCACTGCGAGGGGGTCCACAGAGGACCAGAGTGGGAGCCTCTCCAAGGTATCCCACAAACTACTGTAAGGCCTACCTCTGTCACCCAAGGATTTTGAGATGATCAAGGACTGGACCAAGAACTGACCAAGGACTGGACCAGAACCCGACCCAGAAGGTCAGGCCTGGGCCTTCCCCACCCCTCCAGCCTCAACACGTTCAGCCCAACACAGGGCTTACTCATATTAAACATCACCTCTGCAGCTGCCCTGTCTTGGGGCCCAAACCCAGAGTATCCCAAATATTCAGGAGGTTTCTGCCATACACAGGGGTCTGCTTGTTTCTATTTCCAGACATTAAAAAAATTCAAAATAACATATATGTAGAGATACAGCAAGCCCACAGAGCTGTTGCTGGCTCTGCCCCAACTCAGCACGCTGGGGACCACTCAGGAGACAAGGAGCCGACCTCACAGCATGGGGAGGGGTGGGGTTCAGACTGCTAGGCAGGGAGTCACTGTTCTGAGGCCAAACAGGAGGTGATGGCAAGCCCAGCCCCTACCCTTGCCCAAGACCATCCTCCTATAGGACAGGCCTGAAAGGCGGGCGGCGAGGGGATAGGGCGTGCCTCAGTCGGAGTCACCAGCCTCTTGTTCGGCGGTGGTGGCCGCCACTGCAGAGGCCAGGTTGTCCTCCTGGCCCTTCAGCCTCTCACCTGGAAGGGCGGCAGACAGGAGGAGTGGAGAGGGGCCGTGTGCTTGCGCCACCACCCAGAGGGCAGGGAACCCTGCCTTACCAGGCCCCGCACTTACGGATCAGCTCGGCGATGGCCCTCTGGGTCCGCTTTTCTAGCTTCTCCAGCTTCTTGGCTACATCTCTCTTGAGGTCCCTGGAGCAGGGAGGTGGGAGGAAGCCGGAGGCTGAAGGCTGGCCTGGTGTAGCCTTGGGGCCTTCCCCTCCCACAGCCCCTCCGGCATCAGGAATCACACTCGGGTGCCTGAGGCCAGGATGCTCCTCCCTCTCTCTTTCTGTGTCCTCCAAAACCCAGCACCAGCCATCCTTGCCAGTCCCAGTGAGGCAGGGACTAGCACCGCAGACCCACCCAACACAGGGGACCGAGTCAAGGTGTACAAGGTAGATGGTCCTTAGGGTCCTCTCTTTGTCTGTTCCCCTTGGTCTCCATCAGGGAGTGACTTGCCCCGGCCCGCTGGGGGTCCTGCTCCTCCTTCGACCACACATTCACCCTCACCACCAGGAGCTTCCAGAAGTGCACACACAGCCTATTCCCCCTGGCTCTGGGTTTCCAAGGACACGCGCCCCATGCTTTTGTTTCATCAAATTAGAACACCTTCAGCTAGTGCCGTACTTGACACAGAACTGCAAGTGAGAGGGAAATGGCTGGTACCTCTGGCCCAAGGTAAAGCGAACACACGGCCCTCTCTCACCCTCTTTCTCTGCCCAGTCAAAGGCGCACAAGGAAGGATGAGCATTCCCATTGCACTGCAGAGGGAGCTGAGGCCAAAGGGAAAGAAGCTAGCTGGTGGCGGAACTGGGGCAGAAACCTTCATCTGCCCTTCCCACCGTCTTGCCTCTACCCTACGGCTCCCTGAGGGCAACGGTCAGCCTTGTTCAAACGGAGCTCTCTGAGGTGGGGCGGGCCCTCACCCTTTCAGAAGGGACTTTTGGAGGGGACTGCTGAGCCCCCTCTGCCCGAGCCCCTCCCCACCCTTAGGTGTCATTCCCCGTCATGTCCCTCTCATCCTCCACTTACGTCCTTCTCGGCACTCACTTCAGACATTAATAATCTCCTGTAGCTGTAAGTCTACACTGCCTGCCTCCCGTTGCAAGGCTGGGAAAGGCCCAGCCAGAGCCCATGCCTAGCACCAAGAGTGTCCCAGTCAGTCTGCACTGGTCCTACATGGGCAACACTCACCAATCAGGCTTCCGGGGTGCGAGGTTGGCCAGGTCCTGGGGAGGGAGGAGACGCATGTCAGGGCTGGAAGGGCTTAGCCCCAAGGGAAGTAGAAGACAGAGGACAGAGGTAGGAAAAGGGGAGAAAAGGGAGGAGGAAGGAGGGGGCTGAGGGGAAACAGGGAGGTAGAAAGGGAATAAAGAAGTGACGAGAAGGAAGGATGTGTGAAGAGAGCAGGTGGGAAGGAGAAAAGGACCCACAGAAGGAGCAAGGGAGGACGGGGACACCCCCAGGCACTCACCACTTCCTCAATGATGGGCTCTGGCTTGGCGGCTTCCAGCTGCTCCTTCACCTTCTCTTCCACTAGAGGGCGCAAGACAACAACGGAGGCAGGTCGGAAAGGGGCCACCACTCTCCCAGATATGGCAAACCGCAGCTGCAGGTCCCTGGGAGAGTCTGGGCTTTCTTGCCCTGCCTCTCCCCTTGGCCCCTAACTACCTAGAGGTGAAGATCCTGCAAAGGCAGCTCTGGAGGAAGGGCTTGGGTTTCTCAGGATGAAGCCAATCCGGGGATGAAGGAGGGCCAGCAGGCTAGAGTAGACGGAGCCCAGACCTCTAGCCAGGAAGCATGGGTGCTTCTCTTAGTCCCAGGATCCCCAGGTGGGAAATGAGACAGTTGCCTGGATATATCCAAAGTATGGTTTTGGGAAGGGCCTTGAGGACTGGCTTTTCCCATACCCTCCTGGGGCTCCTGAGCTCTGAGGACGTGCCCTGGGAATGGCCAGGGCACAGGTGGCGTTTCTTCCCGTCCCACTCTTAGATCTGTGCTCCCAAGACCAGGGGGGCAGCCACCTTGAGGAGTCCTGCCCACGTGTACCTCCCGGCTCCACCCAGCTGCCAACAGCACAACGGGCCTCTGGGTGGCCTGACCAGGAGGGCCCTGACCCTGTGGGGACAGATGTCAAGAACAACAAATTTGGGCTCCACGGGCTTCCTCTAACCCCCCCTCACCATTGTGCCGGGTCTCCTCATGGCCCCTCTGCCCTGCCTCACCTCCCTCCAGCCACAAGTGCTGACCCTGAGACATGGGACCAGTGCCCCGTCCCTGTCCTGCCTTACTCTCCCCACCATGCCACTGCCTCACCATGGCAAGGCCCAAACCATGAAGCAGATCACCTGGGAAGTGTGTGAATCTCAGGGGCGAAGGAGATGGGGAGGCAGACTGGAGTGTGGCTGAATGGGCAACACTTTACTCTTTTATAAGATAAATGTATCTATTAGTTTATTACTCATATAATTAAAAATTGATAAAAACAAAGAATAAAAAACATGGCCAGGGCCAGGGATCTGCATGATAAGAAGCACCCCAGCATCTCCAGCGTGGATGGCTCTGGACAGGCTGCAGCTGGCCAGATGCTCTGGCTGCTGTGCTGCTCCCCACACCGTGGTGTGACTGGGCAGCCTCTGGGCCAGGCCCTTCATCCCACCAGTGAGAACACCTCTGCCCATCCTTTGTGCTCTGGCACTGCCGCGCCCCAAGCTGGGCAGGTGTCTGCCTGCCCACTACTCTCCAAGGACCTGGATGGTCAGCCCATCTTCAGCGTCTCTCACTCTGACCCTCCAAGGGCCCACAGCACCCATCACCCTGCCCCTGCTGTCCAAGGGCCCCAGGGCCACTTCCACTTCTCAGCCCGGAGAGTCCTCTGAGAGGATGTGGCCACTTCCCTCACAGGTCCCTGGAAAGCCTCCAAGGCAGGGCGTGAGCAGGGCAGAGCAGGCACAACAGGCCGCTTCAGTGCCCAGACTGCTTCTAGTTGTGCATCTGCCACGAGGTGGTGATGGAGGGTCCTGGAGGCCCAACTTCCAGCCCTGGCACTGTCAGTTATTCTCCAAGAGAGGGTGACACCTGTCAAGGTGGAGGCAACCAACAGTGCCATGGAGCAGAGGTGGAGATGCAGCCCACCTACCTGCGATTGGCTTGGCCTGGGGCACCCTTCTCTTCTTCAGGTCCTCATCCTCTGGGACATAGTTCCGCAGCCTGAGTTCCCTAAAGGGCAGAGAGAACAAGCAGTGAGGAAGTAAGGTATAACACAGTCTCATTCACCTTACACACTTGCAGGTTGGCATGTGATGAAGCCATAGGAGCTGGCTACTTCCTGACTTTCCTCTGGTCTCTCTGGAGATGACCTGGTGAAGGCGGACAGCACAGGAACAGAAGCTTCATTGTGAGAGGCTCCCTTCTCTGAGCCTCAGCCTCCTCATCTTCCAGTTAGCAGCTGGGCTGGGTGCTCTCCCAAAGCCCCACCTGCACTGTAGGTTCTCATCAAGAGCTGGGGTCAGGGGTGCACAGAGAGCATTCACTGGATGTCTCTCCAGCATTATCTCCATTTGACAGTCACGGGAACCGGGGGTCAAAGAGACTGCACCATTTTTATAGGGTCATACAGCAGTGGTCGCAGCATCTGAGACAAGGCAAGCTGTGACTCCAAGCCAGGGCCAGAGCTACTCCTAAAAGAGGAAGCCAGTGGTCACCCACTGGTTCCCCAAGCCCCACCTGCTCCTCAGAGCCTTCGTGCCCTGGAGCCTCAGCTACTGGTGGCAAGGGTCTGGTAGTGGCTAGGAGTGGCCAGCAAGGGCTGAGGGAACACGCATGACAGTGTGCAAGGCTGGGAAAGCCACAATGCACCTGGACAGCCATGAGAAGTTCACATACCTCGTCCCTGCAAGGGGTTTTTTAAATCTACCAGAGCAGATCCCACGACCTCCTCTTTGAAAGGGGAGCGGCCACAAGGAGTCAGAACGGCACACTGGGATTGACCAGCGACCGTGGTGTTGTTTTCCTCTTATCGCAGTCTCCTTGGGCAGGGCTGGCTGTACCAAGTGCTCACTGGGGGCCTCCCTGGCTCAGCAGCTCATCAAACCCCGACTCCCACACACAGCAGCCTGCCCGCAGGACGGGCCCTTGGCTAACTCCACAGGGTAGCAAAGAGAGAGTTCCTGGGGGCTGCTGCTTAATAAAGGCAAGACAGAGACACTGGGACAGAGCTTCTAGGCCCTGGGGGAGGCAGAAGTGGCCTCCCCAACTGGTTAGACAGATGGGACTGGGATGTGGGTCCTCTTTCTTCCCCACTACCTCTTCTGAGCCCTCTCAGGACTGCTGGCGCCTCAGAAGTCCTGGGAACATTTTCCCAGCAGGAGGCCTCCTGTGGTCTGTCATCTACGGAACCCTCTGTCTGTGCCAGGGAAATGTGTGGCTGATTTCTCCAGCCCCTGGGCAAACAAGCTTTTCCAGAAGTGAGGCAGGAGGTGTCTGTGGCTACACAGTTAGCAAGTGACAGTGGTCTGAACTTGGGGGTTTCCTGACACCAAATCAGTCCCCTATTCACCAGCTTCACCTGCCCCCCTGCCCTCTGACAGGCCCCCCAGGGCCTGCAGTCCTGGGGCTTGGCTAAACCTGTGTGCCTGGGAGAGTACCAGCATGGCCTGTGTGGAGGAAGCCTGCTGCCTGCTCCCAGGGTCTACCTCCTCTAAGGAGCAGGGACACCACCCTGTCCCCCCATCCCCTAATGCCTGGAGGTAAATGCCAAGTCACTAAGGCACTGGGAGAGAAAGTGGGGCATGATCGGTACACTGACTTTTGTTTATAACAGGGTGGGGAGAAAAGCGGAAGAGAAACTGGCTGTGGGAAGAAAACTGTGGGGATTAGTGAGAATAAAAAAAAAACCTGTCACTCTCAGAAACTGGCTCCAGGGCCTTGTAAGAGATCAGAGAGACGAGAGTCTGGTGGCAGCTGTACCCAGAGCTCACAGCAGTAACCACAAGCACCCACACCTCCAGCACCCCCTGCTGCCCAGGCTTCAGAAGACTAGCCGGAATGAGGGAGGACCCAGCAGGAGACAGGGAGGGGCCAGAAGCAACAGGAAAGAGCAGCAGCATCTGGTGGGCTGGCTGCACAGCAACCACCCCCAGCACCCCCCGCAGCCCCGCCGGCCACTGTCCCCTGTTCTCCCCTAGAGCTGAGCACTGGTCAAGCACTCAAGAACACCTGGGTCCCAGTCACTGTGGAACTGCCCCATTCTGGGCTCCGATTTTCACATCTGTAAACAAGAAGGCTATGCTGCGTGTGTCAAGCTCTGTCAAGCTAAGTTCAAGTCCTTCCCTGGTTCAGTCTGTTGAGAGAGAGTGAAGAGACTGACCCTCACTAATGTCCAATTAACTGTTCCTCCCACCCCACCCCCATCACCACCAAATGGCAAACGTCTCTGGAGAGGTCATGGGGCACTGGGTTCTGCTCTGGGGCCTGGCCTTTCTAACAAAGGAACAAGGTTTAATTCCCTCCTTCTGCAAACTTAAAAAAATCTGTGTGTTGGTGAATTACCACGGCAACAAGGACCTGAGGGGCTGCAATCACAGAAAGAAGGGAAGTGCAACAAGGTGAGCCTGGCTTTGGGCATTTCTTTCCCCTTAAAGCATTTGTCTTTTTACAAGCAGAAGCTGAAAAGCCGAGAGACCAAGCAGAGATTCCTGCAATCTCATGAGTCTGAAGAGACAAAAATTTGTGTTCAGTGAGAGGAAGCCTCTTCATCAGTCCTGAAAGGGTAGGTCAGGGTATCCATGCCTGCCAAAAGCTAGAATAAACTCCTTCTGGGGGAAAATAAACTATTCAAAATCCCAAATTACCTCTGGAACTTTTCATATGCAATATCCAGAATTCAATCAAAGCCAAGAGAAAAAAATAAAGATAATAGAAATACACTCACAGGAGATCTAGATATTGGAATATAATATCAGAAATGAAATGTAAGTTAATTGAAATTATTAAAAGTTCAGGAAGGTATACCACAAAATCAAGAATTTTAGCAGAGATATCTGAATTTTGGAAACTGTAAAAATCAATCAAATGGAAATTCTACAAGTGAAAATAGAATCAAAATTAATAAGTCTATAAATGGGTTCAACAGCAGTGTGGATACTGCTAAAGAAAGGATTAGTGAACTGTAAGATAAGCCAGAAAATATCCAGGCTGAGGGACAGAAGTAAAAAAGTTGAAAAATACAGAAAATAACTTAAGAAACATATGGAACATGGTGAAAAGATCTAACATACATGTAATTAGAGTCCCAAAAACAATATTTAAAGAGATAATGAGTGAAAATTTTACAGAATTAATTAAAAACATCAAGCCATAGATTAAAGAAACTCTATGAACTCTAAAGAAAAGCGTAACTAGGCAAATCACTGTCAAACTACTTAACACCAAAGACAAATTCTTAAATTAGACAAAGACACCCGAACTTCAAAGGAGAAACTGAAAATGACAGCTGATTTTTTAACAGAAGCCATGAAAATCGTAAGGCAATGGAGAGATACATGGGAAGGGCCGAAAGTAAATAAAATGTCACACCAGAATGATAAAGCTAGGTTAAACAGCCTTCAAAGAAAGACTTTTCCAGATAAAGAAAAATTGGGAAAATTAGTCATCAGAGGATCTGTTCTTTAAGAAACACTAAAGGGAATGCTTTAGACTGAAGGAAAATGATCTCACATGGAAGCATGGAACTCAGGAAGGAATGAAATGCATTCCTTGAGAAGCATGAAAGAGTAAATATGTGGGTAAATTTAAATGAATATTGACTGTATAAACAGTAATAATGACTTGTGGGATTTCAAATATAGCAACAACGGTACAGAAGACAGGAAGAGAGGTAAATGGCTTTAAAGTGTTCTGAGGTCGTGGCACTGTATGGGAAATGGTAAAATGTGACTTGTTATTAGACTTTGATAAGTTAAGGATGTATGTTGTACCGCTGTGGAAACCACTAAAAGGGAAAAGAGTATATTATTACCAAGATAACAGCAAGGAAATGGAAAGACTAAAAACAAAAAATCCAAAAGAAGACCGGACTTGAGACACAACAGGAAAGCCAAGAAACAAACGGTAAGACAAGAGGGTCACGAGGTGGGCCCAGGCTGCCGTCCTGGGGGCTTCCCCCTGCAGTGACTGGAACTGCCACAGCTCTTGGAGACTGGGTGGGATGTGACTACACTCATCAGGCAGGCACTGGCATCTGGAATTCACCCTTCTGGAGGCCACTAGAGCCAAACGCTGGTTCTGCTATCCCCATTTTAGAACGAGGAAGCTGCTCGGGGGAGAGGGTACAAGAGCCTTGGCCTTCCAACAGTGTGACCTGGGTTCAAATCCAGCTTTGAAGCTTTTGAGACAGGATGGAAAGGGTCATGCTTTCACTGGCTTCCATATGGAAATCAAAGGTATCATTTCTCATGAGGCTGTAGGTGACACAGAATGTGGACATCAACACTGCACAGAGTGGTGTCCTGCAGAGCAAAGGTCAAATCGCCCAGGAGTGCTACCTTCCCACTCCACACTGCTGCCCCAGAAGCCCCTTCCCAAACTCTGAGAGCTCTCTAACTGCTAGGAGGGGAATACGGCAGACTGTCCCAAAATGGGACGGTCAACCCTCCAAAGCCCAGAGAGTAACCCTTGAGTGCAGGTGGGAACGAGCAGCCCAGCAGCCCATGGCTGGGCCATGCCCAGCCCGCACGGCCTACCAAGCCTTCTCAAAATACTGCCCAAGCAGATCGAAAGTGGTCCTCGTATGGCCCACAGGGTGGCAGGGATGCGCCTGTTTCTGCACATGTAGATCAAGTGGCAGGGCTGGCCAGGACATACCCCAGCAGTTGAGGCCCAGCCAAAGAACAGCCTACTACCTGCCTCTCCAGTATGTTTGATCTCCATGAACTTGGCATTGTTACTAGTAAGTCCAGGAGCCTGGCTTCTTATCTTACTGCTTATCTCTACAGCCCTTTCTGCTCAGCACTGGGTGTGAAATGGACCTGGACTGAAATCTTCTGGATAAGGGAAGAAGACAGATTCCAACAGCATGGGCTCTTCCTATGCCTGAGGCAATGCCCAAACACTGAGGAAATGTGAGCCCATCCCCAACTCTGCAGGAGCCAAAGGCAGAGATGGTGGAGAGAGCCAGGCCAGAGGAGAACCAGGAGCCTTTCAGACTCCCCCGGTCTAAGGCTGCAAAACAGGAGAGTCCTGTGCTAAGGTCCTCCGGAGGACACAGACATTAAGAGCCCCCTCCTGGAGCTAACCCTCTCCTAGCGGGGAGAGTGCATCATGCAAACCCTGGCTGTGTGCCCTTTGGCCCATATGAACAATAGAACGCCACATGACCAAAGGGACAAGGAAGATGTTTTTCACGAACTTTTGTGTAATGAATGTCAAGATGTACTGTCAAATTGACATGAGCGAGGTGAGGAACAGTAATATGGCAGTATAGTGTGCTATCACGTGTGTAAAAATAAGCATGTGTATGTGGGGGGTTGGGGGGATATATATCAGCATATTTGAATATTTGTGCACAGGCCACCTCTGAAAGGAGCCAAGCAGCTGGCCCTCAAGGTGGTCTTGCAACTAGGAGGTTGGGAGTGAAGGAAGATTTTTTTCCCCTGTGTGTCCTTTAACACCTTTTGCATTATGAATCATGAATCCTTTACATACTCAAAAAATAAAATATATATAAAATACATAAAGATACACCCGGACATTACATGGATCATTATATATAACCACTGAAAATAATGTATGCAAAGGATTGTTCTGAACATATAACAGAAATTTAACAGATAGAAAACAACAACCAAACGTTGACAATGAGGGACTTCCCTGGTGGCACAGCGGTTAAGAAGCCACCTGCCAATGCAGGGGACACGGGTTTGAGCCCTGGTCTGGGAAGATCCCACATGCTGTGGAGCAACTAAGCCCGTGCGCCACAACTACTAAGCCTGCGCTCTAGAGCCCGTGAGCCACAACTACTGAGCCCATGTGCCACAACTACTGAAGCCCGCATGCCTAGAGCCCGTGCTCCGCAATGAAGAGAAGCCACCGCGATGAGAAGCCCGCGCACCACAACGAGGAGTAGCCCCGGCTTGCCGCAACTAGAGAAAGCCCGCACGCAGCAACAAAGACCCAATGCAGCCAAAAATAAAATTAATTAATTAATTAATTATTTTAAAAGTTGACAATGATTATCTAAGAGTGATTTTTCACTTGGTTATTTTGAATGTGTCAAGCGCTAGTTAAGTCAGGCCCCTGCCCAGCTGGAGCTGCCATCGCATCTGAGCCACATGGTCTGAACCTACTCCCAACCAAGACTCTACAGAGCCCAGCCCAGCTTCTCTAAATTTACAGGCTGAGGGGGCTTCCCTGGTGGTACAGTGGTTGGGAATCCGCCTGCCAATGCAGGGGACACGGGTTCAAGCCCTGGTCCCGGAAGATCCCACATGCTGTGGAGCAACTAAGTCCGTGCACCACAACTACTGAGCCTGCACTCTAGAGCCCATGAGCCACAACTACTGAGCCCGTGCGCCTAGAGCCTGTGCTCTGCAACAAGAGAAGCCACCACAATCAGAAGCCCGCGTACCGCAACGAAGAGTAGCCCCCGCTCACCACAATCAGAGAAAAGCCCATACGCCGCAACGAAGACCCAACGCAGCCAAAACCAATAAATAAATAAAAGAAAATAAATAAATTTTAAAGTAAATAAATAAACTTACAGGCTGAGCTTTGCCCCCAATCCACCTGAAAATGCATAGCTGATGGGCACTTAAGGAAGTAGAAACAGCTGATATGCCAAAACTCAAGGACTGAAAAATTAATTATGGCACTCTCAAAGAAATACTAAGCAGCCATTGAGAATTTTATGGAAGCATATTTATCAAAAGATGATCAAGATACGGTATGTGAAAAAGGTTACAAAACAGAAGGATATTCACAGATACAGGCTAATAGGATTTACTAAATTTCCGACAATTGAAAAAATCTTTAAGTACTTTCAATATCAATTTAAATTTAAAAAGAGGAGTGGAGTAAAGGTTTATGGCAGCTAAGCTAAATCCCAAAGGGCCCACAAGATGAGAACTGAAGTGGCCACACTGGCTGTCGGGGCCCAGGCGGTGGCGGGGCCCGGAGCCTGCACAGTTCACTGCTCCCCACTCTCCTGGGGCCCAATCTATGCCTCAGACCACTCTGGGGGCCGCCCTGGGCTGCAGAATGCCAGCTGCAGGCTGCCCAAGAGAAACACTCTCTCTCCACCGCACAGCTGTCGGCAGCCCTGATGCCCACCCCTCCAGCCCCAGCCAAGAGGAGACACGGGACAAAGGCCACAGCACTAAGAGTGAAGGCGGTGCGACGGAACCAGGCCTGCCTGGCCTGCCGGGGAGCTCGCACGCAGAGGACGGGAAGGGCTCCGTTTCCCCATCTGTGACATGACAGCTGGATGAGCTCAGTGTTCTCCACCCTGCCTGCACACCAGACAGGGATGGTGGAGGGGTCCCAGTGCCGCTCCCCTCCCTCTCAGCTGGGAGATCTTAGACGAGTCACTTCACTTGTGTGAACTGTGGTTTCCTCACCTCACGGTGGACCACAACCTTCCCCCAGAACAGGTTTAATGAGAAGGGCTTTCGAGGCACTGGAGATCACAACATACAAGATGAAGACTGTCTTCCATGTAGAAAGGCCCCAGCCGTGCTCCCACTCTCCCCCTACACGAAGGGAAGCACCTGGCCCGGTCACACATCGAGTCGGCTTCCCACGACACCACATCCCTTATACCAGTTCTCTCTTGATTCACTCTTCCACATTCCTGCGCCTAGTCCCGAGCAACAGGATCAGGAAAAACAGGGCGGCCGCAGGTCTCTGTGCTGCTGCCTCAGCACGAGTCATGGAGCCACAGTCCAGCCCCTCTATCCAGGGCCGGGACATTCCGGCCTGGAGCGGGAGTGAGGTAACTCAGCAAGTGGGGGCAGGGGCCGCTCTGAGCATCACCGTGAGAGCACAGCAATGTCCGCCGAATCAAGCTGACGTCACGGGTCTGCGAGCACGCCCTGGTGCAAAGCCACCATCCTGGGGACCCAACCGGCAGATGAGAGAAGGCCTGGCATTTGCCAGCCTAAAGGGCTTGGGCACTGGGACAAGGCTGGGCCGGGCCTCAGCTGGGGTGGGACCTTTCTCCACATGGAGTTGGAGAACCGGTTTTCCATCCCCGAGGAAGGAAGGTTCGTGGCCTAGTTCCTTCTCCGCTACGTGACACTCACCCAGGGTGTCCCTGAATGCTGACGGCTCTGGCTGGGTGCAGACCTCAATCCTAAGCCAAGGGGAGGTGACGGCTGTGGGAGCTGAGGATTTGGGGCTTGCTTGTTCAGGCACTTAAGACACGCTGCCCCGCTCCATGCCCAACCGAGTGTGCAACGCCGGCCCTCTCCTCCCACCTGGTAGGGTGGCCACGACTGTTGGCCACAAACCCTACCCTAGACATACCTCCACGGCATACACCAGACAACTTGCCATCAGGAGAAAGTGACTGAGGGCTTACAAAAAACAACAGCAATTGACATTAATGCCCCTTTTTGTGGCCAGGTTTCCAGGGCTGCCATATCACCTCTTACCTAGGCAGCAAGCAGGGGGCTGTGTTAGAGATGAGTCATGGGCGCCCCTGCAGTTAACCACGAGGGGAGGTTGGCTGGGAGAGGGCAGATCCAGCCCAGAGGAGAAGCAGGGGTCCTTCTGGGGGTGGGAACTCGTCTTTCCTTCCCACAGAGCCTGGCCTATGCTAGTCGACCTTCGGGGGACTGACTCCCACTCAATGGGGATTTGGTTGTAGGGGAATGCGGTAGGATTTATCCTGAAGAGAGTAATAAAAAAATGTTTAAAGGTATTCTGACCTATAGATTCCATGCAATACCAATCAAAACTCTAGCAAACTTTTTATTTATTTTTATTTTATTCTTTTTGGTATTAGTTTATTTTTAATAAGTAGGCAACAATACAAACACGTACACTTGAATGATGCCTACGTTCTGAAATTTTAAGAGGAACTGACATGAGATAGTCCATCCCTTCCACACTCCTTGAAATACCCATGCACAGGGCCACTAAGGAATGGGTTAGGATGAAGGGAGGGGCACCGTCTCCAGAAAGCCACCCCCCCTTCCTCTCCTGGTTTCCACAACACATCATTGTCCTCCTCTGTCACTCTTTACTCTCAGTCACCTTTAGCAAGCTTTAAAAATAGATATTAACAAGCTGATTCTAAAATTTATAAGGAAAGCCAAAGGAACTAAAACAGCCACGATTCTAAAAAGGTCTCCTTGGACAGATGGGTAGGAGCATGGGCAGAGAGGGAGGTGGGTGATTCTCCAGCATGGCTGGTGAGGGGTGAGGTCCTGGGGTGCCTGCCTCCAATCCTGCTGGATTTTCTCATTTCCTCAGCCACAACCCCTGGCCCCACACTGTATCTGGTTAGACAACTGAATCTGCAAAATGACTCGAGGCTCCAGCCAGTAATCAAAAACCTAAGAAAAAAACAGAAGAAAACCAAAGGGTCTCTCAGCAGTTACCACAGAATGGGGGAAATTGTGCAGGCACCCACCCCCAAGCCCCCAAGTCTGCAGTCACTTGGCAAAAGAGCAATGACCTGGCCTTCGTCTCTGTCACCAGAGAGGGCTGCATGCTGTGCTGGGGGGGCCAAGGTCCAACAAGACACCAGAGAGCCCAGTGCTAGGGTGACAAGGGTCCCTGCACCACCACTGAGCATCACCAGCCTCTCAGCACAGAGCTGTCACCTTCTGTGATAACAAGGGAGATGGCAAGGACCCTGCAGGGCTGCTGTGAGGAAGGCGTGAACACACTTTGTAAAGTGTTAAGTCACACATGCACAGACACACACGTGCCCCTGTGGACTTGAAAAAGCCCCATCTCGTCTGAGATCAGCTCCTGAATAAGAAGGCAGGGATGAGGGGCCTGCAGCTGGGGAAGGTTCCACTCACACTGGTGAAGGAAGCAGCAGGCTGTGGCATCAGGAAGGCCTGCTTCCGAGTGCTGGTCCAGCTTCCTCTGGGGAGCACCCCTCCCCACCTGCTGCACCCCCTAAAAGCACAGCCCACCGAGATAAGCTTTTTCAGGGCATCAAGATCTACTCCCCCAAGTGAGCAGGCGCCCAGGCTGCTGGTTCAGACAGAGCTTCACACACCAGGGAGAGTCTGGAGCTGATTCTGCAGGTGCTGTAGAACCATGTCACCCAAAGTGTTTTAGGAGAAGAGTGAGGGGACATAATATGAGGGTCTGGAATAAAAGGCTGGTGGCTAAGAGTCAGATAGCCAGTGGGGGAAAGGGTGCAGAGAAGGTTCCAACTGTAAGATTGTCCTGTCTGAACAAGGCAGCCATGGGGTGGAGAGCAAGCAACGGGGTAGAGACTGAATGCAGAGTTGGAAGGATGTGGAAGCCAAGAGGTACTGGAGGAGAGCGCAGGGCAGAGAGCTGCGTGTGGGGCATTACCTGTGCTTCTCGCCTTCCTCCTCCCCTTCTCTGAGCTGCTTGGTCTTTGGCTCCCCATCTTCCTTGTCCTGCAAAGGAAGGGAGAAAACCAGCTGCTCAAATGAACACTCCTCCTTCCAGGAGCTAGACAGCCTGGCCAGGACCAGCTTGGCATTCCAGCCTCCAAGCGGGGCACATGCCTGCTGCAACTGACGGGGCACAACGCTGGAGCCACAATTCCCAGCCCTCAGCTCCCTCAGCAGAATTTAAAACCCATGACCCTGGGCTTCCCCAGTGGCGCAGTGGTTGAGAATCTGCCTGCCAATGCAGCGGACAGGGGTTTGAGCCCTGGTCCGGGAAGATCCCACATGCCACGGAGCAACTAAGCCTGTGCGCCACAACTACTGAGCCCACGAGCCACAACTGCTGAAGCCCACGCGCCACAACTACTGAGCCCACACGCCACAACTACTGAGCCCACGCGCCTAGAGCCCGTGCTCTGCAACAAGAGAAGCCACCACAATGAGAAGCCCGCACACCACAACGAAGAGTAGCCCCCACTTGCTGCAACTAGAGAAAGCCCAGGCACAGCAACGAAGACCCAATGCAGCCAAAAATAAATAAACTAAATAAATTTAAAAAACAAAACAAAACAAAACCCATGATCCCAGCCCAGGCCCAGACCAGGGTGGCCCTCAGAGAACACTAGCAGGAAGAGCTGGAAGGTCTTAGGTGGTGAGAGATGATGCTGGTCAGTGCCGCCGAGGGCCCACGCTGGCAGGCCACCAGCCACCCTCATGCGTCGGGAGAGATGGGGCAAAGAGCAGTCACCAGCAACCAGAGCAGCACAAAAGCTCAGGTCTCCTGACCGCCACCCCCTGCCTTCCAGGCCAGAGGCCTCTCCAGAAACACCTGTTTGGTTCCCTTTAGGAGTAGCGTAACTCGAATTAGGACCAGGCTTGTAACAGGTTCACTCCTGCAATGTATTCAGGGGGATAGAGGGAAGGGAAATTAGTTTGAAGTTTCCATGGGAAAAATTTCTAAATCTCGTTATCTTCCTCTTCCCCCCTTCCCCACCTCTTTGTAAGTCTAGAGAAGTCATGTTCATCTCAACCCTGACAGAGTATGCTTGCTCTCAGGTGCGCCGAGGGCCCGGCAGAAGGACACCCCCATGCTGCTTCCACCTGCAGCAGGAAACACCTTCCTGGGCTTTCTTCCTTACCATGTGACCACTGCAGTTGGATCAGACCTGCCTGCAGACAAACGAACATGGAGGGCGTGCACTGGGTGTGCTCTCACATGCGCCCACGCCCCCAGTGTCTGTCCTGAGAAAATCTGCGACAGAGCCCTGCCCGGGGTCTCCCTGTGTGCCAGGGCTGGCCCTCCAGAGGGGATCAATGTGCCCCTGATAACTGGCCATGACCTGCCTTTGACTTGCTGGAGCATGTTCCGAGGAGACATTTGGAAGCCCCTGTCATGGGGGACCTGCTGCAATGGAGAAAAGAACATATAAATTATAAGTAAAATAGCTGCTTGTACCACCTCTCCTAGAGATTTGTTTATGGCACTGACAACGGCCTCCTCGAGAGTGGCATTCGCATTATGAGTCACTTCCTGCCAGTGTTCGTCGTGGAGACCCTGGAAACCACCAGACTGTGCCATTTGTTGGCCACACACCTATGGGCAAGGAGACCACCCAAACCAGGCTCGGAGTCCTGGACCAGAGAAAGGTTTCTGTGATGTGAACAGAGCAAGATGTTCCCCTGGCTCTCTCAACCCAGGGCGGCTCAGTCTCCTGGGGATGAGGCAGCAGGAACGAGTGACAACAGCTACATGAGTGAGGTCAACACGGGTCTGTGGGGTGGGTAGGGGGCTTCCTACTTTCCTACTAAGGGGTGGGCAGAATTTGGGTGTTACAGGATGCGGAGACAGGAGCAGGAAGGGCACTCCCAGAGGGGGCAAGCTTGAGCAAAGGCGGGGTGTGGTCTGAAGAACACACAGGTGGTTAGAGCAGCAGTCAGGGCACAGGTGAATGCAGGTAAGGCTGTCAAGGGGTGGGGCCGATCACAGAGGGCTCTGGCCAGTGTTCTAGGGCAACGGGAGCAGAGCTGCTGGAGGAAGGACCAGAGGCCTCTCCCAAGAGCCTGCTGACAGGCTGGGCAGGGAGGCCCTGGGGCAGAAGCATTTGTTTGGTGATGGCCAAAGAGGAAACGGGAGCAGGCGTGCAAACTCTCAACTGAGAAACCAGTTAAGGCTCCCCACGTGGCTCCCAGGCTGCACGCACCCCTCCCTGACAAATGCTAGTGATTACGTTAAGCCAGAAGCCAGGACATTGGAACTAAAAGCTCCTTCCTAATTGCCAGCCAGTGGACTCCCTGATGGCCAGAGGTCCTGCAGCAGGGGAGGAAGGTGGCAGACACCTCCCCTTGGTGAGAAAGGACAGGGGTGGAAGGGCAGCAAAGGCTCAGCTTTCCCCCGAAGTGGGCTGATGCGCAAGCCCACAGGAAGGCTTCTTTCCACGAGGGCCCTGTTAACCTGGGCCAGCTGGAGGCAGAGGTTGGGGACTGTGGAAACAGCCTTTGGGAGCGACTCCTTTGCAAACACCATGCACGTTCACAGCCCCCGAGCAAGGGCAAACTCAGCGGCACAGCTGCCACCACCCTCCTGGGGTCCCGGAGACACTCAAGTGTCTCGGCAAAGGCCAAGTTATTTATTAATAAATGAGAAAACACCCAATGATCTAAATGACATTTTAAAAACATCCCCCGCTGTCTGGTGGGCCGTGCAGAATGCTGAGGTTAAGGAAGACCCCAGCCTGGGATGCTGTGCAAGAGCAGGGGCTCAAGGATGGAACCCATATGTGCGTGGAGCCGGAGCCAGTGAACAAATGAACAGGCCACATAAGTGCAGGGACGAGGCGCGCTCCAGTCGGCCCACGCAAAGGCAACTCAGGTAGCACGATGAGCATCTCTGAGCAGGGAAATGGCCTTGGGGCAACCCTGGCCTAGGTCACAAGGCAGGACTTGCACTGCTCGGGATAGTGGTAGGAGGCACTGACCAGTTTCATGGCCCACCCAGCCTGAGAAACTCGAAGGCCCTCAGAACTGGAGGGCTCACAGGACCACCGCCTTCCGAGTCCTCAAATCAACCCATGGGGGAAGCTGGCAAATGACCGCCACGGAAAGGAAAGATTGTCCCAAGGTCACAGAATCTGTCAGTGGTAGCTGGGGTTCTGGATCAAGGTCCTCCTGAGCTCTTGCATTTTTGCCAAGGAGACGGGAGAGGCACGTAGTTTCTAAAACCAGCTCTGAACCCAGTCACCTCTCCCATGCTCCCCTCACAGTTCAGATTTGGCCACGTGCATTCAGACCAGTCACAGCCAGCCTGGGCCTAGGTCTAAGCCCTGGGGGACACCCATGGGAGTGCAGGCAGGGCCCGAGGTACACAGCATCCCAGGGAATCTAGAGACATCTTACCCACCCCCAGACCCTTAAATGGAACTCGCTGCCTAGCCCCGCCTACACACACCCTTCCCCAATCTCCCGCCTTTCTCCCTCCTTCCAGCCCCATGTTCTGTCCCACCCCCATAGGTCCCCACCACAGCCAAGCCCACAGCTATTCCCCCCACCCTTGGCCTGCCGCCAGCTACCCCCTACACTCTGGAGACCACAGCAGCCTGCTGCACCCTCCTCCTCCTCTTTCTAATCCATCTCCCCTACATCTCTCTCCACCTTATCCATCCACATGGACGGAGGGTGTCCTCTGCTCAAAGCTCTCATTGGTCCCCATACCCTCAGGAACAGCATTCTCCTCAAGGTGCAGCCTCCCAAGGCCTCAGCACCCTCCCTGTAGCCCATCCATACTGGCCTTGTCCAGAATACCCTGACACCGGACCCTCTGTCCCAAATCCTGATCTGTCCATTCTGACTACCCCGAACAAAGGCCACCCTCTGGCCAGTTCTGGACTCCAGCTCAAAGGCTACCTCCTCAAGGCAGCCTTCTGAGGTTCCCAGGCAACAGGTTCTGTCACTCGTCTGGGCCCAAGACACAGGCCTGTCGTCATTCCTACTCATAATCA
Organism: Hyperoodon ampullatus; assembly: GCF_949752795.1. Taxonomy (NCBI): domain Eukaryota; kingdom Metazoa; phylum Chordata; class Mammalia; order Artiodactyla; family Ziphiidae; genus Hyperoodon; species Hyperoodon ampullatus. The sequence continues at coordinate 41,644,476 of NC_136923.1, read as the reverse complement.
GACCTCTGTGTCCCTTCCAAGTCCCTCTCGGTGTGGGGACATCTCCTAGAGCTCTTGCAGGCGTAGCCATGAGCCTGGACTACATCACCTTCATTAACTCTGTGCTAACTTAACTACTCTCTCCACCAATTCCAGAAGAGCCAAATTCTTAGAACACTGGTGGCTGGAGGGCAGGAAAGCCAAGGCCTGGACTGGGGTCCTCCCCACAGCCTGCTTGCCTGTTACTGGAGGTACCCCACATTTCTGACCCCGGCCCAGGTTTCCACACCTAGGCCCTGCCCCTGCTCTCACCTCCCTCAGAGCCCACAGGAGGAAGGGGCCTCTGAGGCAGGACTTCAGGGGCTCTCAAAAACAGCCCTGCCCCAAACAGAGCCTGACCGACCTGTTTCATAATGTTTGAAATCCTTTTGCCAGGAACAACACTTTTACAAATAAAATTAGCGTTGTGCAAGATTGGTGTTATTTCTTCTTTAAATATATGACAAGACTTCATCTTGGCCTGAAGTTTTCTTTGTGAGGTTTTAGGTATGGGGCTCATTAGATTTTCTATTTCCTCCTGAGTCAGTCTTATTATATTGTGTCTTTCAAGGAATATCCATTCATACTGAATTTACCGGCATAAAGTCGCTTATAATATTCCCTTATTATCTTTTTTTTAAAAAATTTTATTTATTTATTTTTGGCTGCGTTGGGTCTTCATTGCTGTGTGCGGGCTTTCTCTAGCTGCGGTGAGCAGGGGCTACTCTTCGTTGCAGTGCGCGGACTTCTCATTGTGGTGGCTTCTCTTGTTGTGGAGCATGGGCTCTAGGCACGCAGGCTCAGTAGTTGTGGCACACAGGCTTAGTTGCTCCGCCGCATGTGGGATCTTCCCGGACCAGGGCTCGAACCTGTGTCCCCTGCATTGGCAGGTGGATTCTTAACCACTGTGCCACCAAGGAAGCCCCCCTTATTATCCTTTTAATGTCTGTAGGATCCATGGTGATACCCACTGATATTGATAATTTGTGTTTTTTCTCTTTCCTTATTAGACCAGCTGAAGATTTATCAATTTTGGGACATGTCCTGACTTGGTGTTTTTTTTTGTTTTTGTTTTTTAAATTTTTTGGCCACGCCACACGGCATGCAGGATCTTAGTTCCCCGACCAGGGATCGAATCCATGCCCCCAGCAGTGGAAGTGCGGAGTCTTAACCACTTAAAGTCCCGAGACTTGGTGTTTTAACTCCGTATTTGCTCCTCAGTCCCCTCTCAGAAGGAGCCCTCACTAGCTGAATGCACCTGCCTCTGGATGGTATACAAAATGGGGGGCGGGGAGATCAATCCATACTTGCTGCCTGAATGTAGGGCGACTACCAGAAGTAGCTCAATTAACCACCAGAAATGTAGAAAAGCAGAGGGAGAAGGGAGGCTGCTGCACCTCCTCCTGCTGACCTCCCCACCCAGGCAAAGACAAGGGTCCCTCTTCCCTTGTACCCCCGGACCCCTTTGTGTGCTGGGCCTGCCTTAGGCACAAGGATAAAGGAAATAAGAACCCTGCCCACAAGGAGCTCAAGGAGCAGGTTTAGACAATGGTAACTGTGCCAAGAGTGAGGAGGAAAGCTTCATTCAATGTTTTGTGTACTTGGAGAATCGGCAAGGAATAGGTGTTGTCAGGGAAGGAGGTTACCCTTCAACTCAACCCTAAATGTCGAATGGGGACTTGCCAAGTGGCTAAAGAAGGCAGAACATTCCTGGGAATGGTAATTGCCTGGCAGACATGAGAGCAGAGCAAGGGCACTGATAAGACCTGCAGGGCAGACCCAGGTGGCTGGCCCACCCAAGACTGAGGGGGTCAGGAGTGGAGGGGGGCTGACAGGGTCTTCCTCCAGTGCTCTGTCTGGGTGGGCCGAGGCTGATGCTCGGAAAAGCACTTTGGCAGCCTGGAGAGTGAGTGGTGGGAGGAGACGGAGACTAGAAACTAGGTGAGATGCTCCACTCCCAGCCTGGACCTGTCCCTACCTGTTCTTTGTGAGTATGCGCTGGGGAGGGTGGTTAAGAGTAGCTGAGGGCTGGGTGGGTGCCATCAGGGGCAGATGTGCTGAGGCAGGGGCGCTTGCTCTGAGGGGACAAGGAACAAGCCCCTCCCTCATCTGAGGAGGAGCTGCTGCCTGGGGCTCTCCCTTCCAGAAGAAAAAGAGGGAGGCAGGAAAGGGTTAACAGAGGGACACTTCAACTTCTGGTCTAGGTTCCTCCCACCGTGAGACCATTACTGAAGCAGCTGGAGAGCCAACAGAAACTCACAGGTACAAAAACACTTTCCAGTGCCCAGGCAAACATGCCTCATTAGCTCTGAGTATGCCTGGGGTACTGTCCATGGAAACAGCCCTTCTGTTCAACAATCAAGAGAACAGGCTCCAAACCCTCGTTTCCTAAGAAGAGGGGAAACTGGCCCCGGTTTGAGCCTTTCCAGTTCCAACTTGGCCCAGGGTGGGGAAAAGTCAAAGAGACATGGGCACAGATGCCAGGAAGTGGGGAGCAGGAAGGCACTGACAATGCTGAGGGCAAACCTGGCAGGTTTCACAGTATCACCCTGCTGCCCATCCTCAGAGCCAGGGCAGCCCCATGTGGGGCAAAGGGACTTCCTGTCGGGTGCAGCTGCAGCCGGAGCTGTGCTCCAAGGGCACTTAAGGGGCAGGGCAGTCAGCCAGAGTCTGACTCACCCTGAAGATGCAATGATAAGCCCTGGGCCGAACACCACCATGCCTGGGCACAGAAACTGCATGGCTCTCTACTGCCCAGAGACCAGGGAAGGGGGTGGGGAGGGGAGGTTCCAACAGGCAGCTTGGGCGGCAGGGCCCCTGACTCTGGGCCCTGGCACTCAGTCTGCTGCTAGGATGACCTGGCTGGTGTGCCCACTGCCTGCTCAGTAGGCGGAGAGATCCTTGAAGGCAGATGGGCCTGACACCGCCTACAGCAGGCACAGCACAGTGGTTGAGCTCATGGGCTCTGGGTGGGAACGTGTCTGGCAAGCCCGGCTCAATTTCACCTCGCTGTGTGACCTTGGGCAAGCCATGCAACCTGTCTGGCCTGGGTGTCCCCATGTATGAAAACCAGGACTATCATACCAACATCATGGCAATATTACAAGAAAGAAATGACCAGGGAGGAAGGAGGAAGGCCTGCGGCTTGGGTAACAGGACAGCAGACCCTGAGGGGCAGGGAGAATTGGGCCAGGGCAAGAAGGGAAGGGCCGCAGAGAAGCCACGAGGCCACAGGCCCAGACTGCTGGCACCTGCAGAGGTCACGGTAAGTTTTCACTTTCATTGTTTTCACCAGGCTTTCTCTGCAATCCCGAGATGGGCAGTGTGATAACATCTGCTCCACGAAGACGATGTCAGAAGACATGTCAGACAATCTGTACGGGGGGAACAGGTCTTCTGATTCCCTGTTCAGTGCTTCACCAAGGATCAGAGAGTTCAGAAGGGGAGGGTGGGCCCAGAGCTGAGAGCCACTGCTCTCCTGTGGGTGTGGACATTCCCTAAAGGCTTGTGAGCGGAGAGAACAAAGGGAGTTGAGGGCTGGGAGAACAGAAAGGGAGCGGGAGATAAGGACTGCAGATAAGAGCCGGAACTAGGTCAGTGGCGATGGGATAGAACAAGGGGGTGCCTGAATGCCGTGAGGGGACAGGGAGAAGTCAGGGACGACTGAGGTCCTGACCGGGACTCACTGGGAGAATGAAGGCGCCTTTAACAAAAAAGGTGGCAGTGCTTAGGCGACAAAGAGAGAGTGTGCGGCAGCTCTCAGGATGACCAGGGTTGAGGCCTAATGCCTAGGGTCTGGCGATGGCCGGTGCGGACCATGGCTGAGGTTCCAGTGCCTGTCAAGGTGTCCTCAGCAGCAGAAAATGGGCCCACTCCTCAGCAGAGGCAGGGCTGGCCCCACCACTGATACCCCATCCCGAGGCCCAGGCAACGGCATGCAGGTCAACACATGGCCTCGCCCCAGATGACTGCTGACGTCCTGGGTGTGGCAGACTAGTGTGGGGAGGTGGCCCCAAGCCAAGTCGGGTCCTATTCTTGCCACAAGTGCAACTGGGGAACCAGTCGTGCTCAAAGAGGGTGGCAGATAACCCCTCCAGCAGACTATCAGTCAACAAATATTGACTGGCTCCCTCCTGCTAAGTACTCCACACTGGCTGAGGAGAAAAAAAGAACAAGTAGGCACCTAGTGTTCACAGACCAGGGTGGGGACTCAGCCTGGGTCCATGGACAGGATTCCAGAGGTCCATGATCAGACACACACACACAGGCCAGGTGTGCAAAGGCTCATTTTTCTGGAGTAAGAATCCACAGCTCTTCAGATTCTCAAGGGGATGATGACCCAGAGGAGGAAAGGGAAGGTGACAACAGCATGGTGGGGAAGGAGGTTCTTTGGGTGGCACTTGAGGTATCTGGGGAGGCTCTCCAAAGAAAGTACAATACCACCTGTCTTGCATTTCATTTTTAAATTTTTATCTTTTACAATTAATTAATTAATTAATTTTTGGCTGTGTTGGGTCTTTGTTGCTGCACGCAGGCTTTCTCTAGCTGCGGCAAGCGGGGGCTACTCTTTATTGTGGCGCGGGGGCTTCTCACTGAGGTGGCTTCTCTTGTTGCGGAGCATGGGCTCTAGGTGCACGGGTTTCAGTAGCTGTGGCACATGGGCTTCAGCAGTTGTGGCTCACGGGCTCTAGAGCACAGGCTCAGTAGTTGTGGCACACAGGCTTAGTTGCTCCACAGCATGTGGGATCTTCCCAGACCAGGGCCTGAACCTGTGTCCCCTGCATTGGCAGGTGGATTCTTAATCACTGTGCCACCAGGGAAGCCCTATGTCTTGCATTTTAAAGGCTGAGTGGGAAGAGGGGCTGGGAGATGGGCAGCAGAGGGAACAACTATCACTGTGAGTGTGTAGAGGCTTGCTAGGGCCCTTCCACTGCTCCCACATCCCCTGCAGGAAAGCTTTTGGAAGGTCACACTGAGGGCAGAGCAAAGACCAGTCCCCTCCTTTCCTTCATACACAGTCAGCCTGGACCAGTTCCTTTGGGCATCCAGGCAAGACTCCCAACTCCCGCCCAGACACCTGTAGGGGGCACTGTGGTTTGCAGGAAGCCAGGGAGCAGGACTGGACAGGCCGGACGATAGGAGAATCACTCTCCACTGCTTACCAATGGTGAGACTGTGGGCACCTGCAGGACCTCTCCGAGGCTCTTGCTCCCTCCCCTGTTAAAGTGGGGCTGGTGCTATGTCACAGGGTGTTTGAGGATTAAACAGGCTAACTTGGGGTCCACCATCTGGTGCAGGACCCCCCATGACACCCATTATGGGAAACAACCTGCTGGCAACCTGGGGTGTTCCGAGTCCTGTCATCCATCAGCAGTGAGCCTGACTCTTGCTGCATCCTCCTGGGGAACCAGATGTTCCCTCTCCTTCCCCCGCCACCACCTACTTGCCTGACCCCTCAATATCCTTTTCTGATAGTGCTTCTTTATTTTCTGCCAAGTTTCTGTAAATGACAAAATTTAATTTTTAAAATTGAGACTCAAATTAAGAACGACCTGTCTGATTCCTTCAGGGGCCCCAGGCTGGAAGAGCAGACACGAGGCTTCCCTACAGAAACCCTGTTCTGCATGCACCACAAAACTCCACAGCAGCTGAAAGATGGTTGGTGGGTTACAGCACTTTCCCCTGGCTGTGCGGGCTGAAAGTTACACCCCTTTTTAGCAGAGGGAATTCTTCCCAGGCAGGCCCTCTAATGATAATTGTCCCAGACATTCTATTTTACCTGGATTTGCCTACAAGAGATTTTATTTGTCACCTGTCTTCCCACCTAGATTCAAGCTTCAAGAGGCCCGTCCATCACTGTTCCCCAGCACCTGGCACATGACAGCAGGGAAACAATAGCCAATGAATGAATTGACAAGTCGGGGGGGAGGCAGGATGCACATGTTAATTCCCCCGCTTACAGATGAGGTTCTCCTCCCCAAGTTGGTTGTCTGAGCCTCCAAACAGCGCCCGTGCCTCAGGCATCACTAGGCTTGTGATGTCGGACCCTACACTCTTTCCGTCAGTTTGAGGAGACAGACAACTGGAAGCCCACGTCCCTGCCTCTACACACACAGTTCCTTTTACCAACACATGCGCTTGTTCACCCCTAAGCTGTCTGTTCTATCCTCCCCTCTGACAATTACCCGCGCCTCTGCTTCTTTCCCGGAGAATGAGGGCAAAAATCTCAACCGTGCCCACTCCCTAAGAGAGTGGTAAGAATCAAATCTGACTAGGTTCCGTAAAATTAGAAGACTTCCCCATAAAAGGTGAGCTCTGGGGAGGGCTGGACCCAATTGTTATTCAACTCTGTTCTACTGTATTTCCTACAACAGCAGTTATAACAGTATGCCAGGCAATTGACTATTCAATTAATTGAAATAACATTTTAATTAATCAGCATAAAAATTTAATAAGGTCAATACCGCTTTCTCCTCTCACAGATAAAACTGGAGGCCCAATGCTATTTGCATTAAGTAACCCACCCAGAGTCACACTGCTTGGGGTTGCCAGCGCCCAAAGGGTAGCGTGGGCCCCATGCCTAGGTGGCTCCCCCACAAACCCCAGCCCTCTGCTCTGATCCTACTCCCACCCACCTCGAATACACAGGTGGTCTCACTGGCATCTAATGGCACTCAGCATCACATCACAGGGCTGATATCTCTTCCCGGTGACATTTCAGAGAGACGTGACCAAACCATCAGGAGCCCCACATACAGACATTTCTGGGCCAGGAACTCCAATCCCAGGAAAGCACCAAAGGAGACAAAAGAGCAATGTATGTAGAGGTATTCATAGCTGTGTTTCTCATAACAGGCAGAAGTGGAGCCAGGAGGTAGGTGTGACCTGCCGGACACAGTGAGGCAGGCCAGCTGCTCGCTGAAGTAGCAACCTGATGGGCATCACCGTGAGACAGAATAGGACTATGAGGGGTGTGGAGCCCACACACGTAACCATGAGTGAGACCACGGCAACACCTGACGCAGAATGGCCACAGACTTCACAGGCTCACACAGCAGGACTGTGGGCAGTGCTTCTTCCGTTTCCTTTAATTCTGTTGTCAAAATGACTTAATAACAAAATGATTTAAAAATAAGAGTGACACAAGGAACCCAGCTGCCTGTGGCTCACTGCTTGACTGTACTCACACCATAAACAGACTCTCCCGACCTTCACATGGCTCAACAGGAAAGCAGGAAACCATGGGTGGCCCTCAGGCCCAACACAGCCCAATGTTTAATGACCTTTCTCAAGCTTAAAAAAAAAAAAAAAAAAAAAAAAAAGCAAAAACTAAAAACCCAGCATTGCTGGGGAAAGAGGAGGACAGACAGAGGCCTGCACACACCAGCATCCCTGTGCGCCCAGGGACAGGCCCCGCAGTCACACTACAGGCCGAGGGGCCTCCAATCAGGCCAAACATCTCCTGCTGAATAATCAGCGTGAAAATTTCAGTTAAGAAATTAACTGATGGCGAAGGATGAGGTTACCTCCCCTACCCTCACCCTGCCCCACCATATTTCCCTTTCGTGGAGGGAGGGGGAAAACGTCTCCCCTGCCACAAAGCAGAATTCACAACCACCAGGACTGCCTCACCATGCTAGACTCACAGCTGAAACAAGAGCAAGCGAATCCCAATGGCAAATGATAAGGTCCCTGAAGCTCCCCTGCCCTGGTATGGGACAGCCTCACGTGGCACTGCAGGGGAGTTGGCCTGGAGCCCCCTCCCTATAGCCTCACAGGGGACAGCCAGAGTCACCAGGCACGGGGAATGGGGGGCCCAGATGATCAGTTGCAGGGAATGGAAGAGCGACCCGGAAGCTCAGGTCCTGAGGACACGCCGCTGGTGTCTGACCCTCTTCAGATCTGCAGGGCTGAAGAGCAAACAGGCCTCCCCCTTGCACCTGAACTCTGGCTGGTGGGCGGGGTTCTGAGGCGGAGTCCCGAAGGGAGGTCCCAGGGAGCCTATCTCCTGCGTGTTCACCATCCCTGGGTCCAATGGAAGCAGCAAGCAAGGGCCTGAAAACCCCAGTGAATGGCCCCTGAAATGACACCCTTCCACACACCCCCACACACACCTAAGCACATGCGCCTGTTCACACCGATGCTGGGTGCCCCCAAGTGGTTCCCCAACAGCCACCAACAGGACATCAGGGCTCCTGCTACCAACATCACACGCTGGCTTATTAAAAGCCTGTGATTGACTAACATGAGCAGCTCTTCTCCACGTGGACAGGTGTGAAAGCAACCCCAGTCCATGCCTGAACAACAGATTTTGGAAACTTAACTGTCTTAGTAGACTTCACACACAGTGAAGTTGATCTTGCTGACATGGCTGCTGCCTGCAGACGTTTAAATAAGCCCCTGAACTCCTCCCAAAGGGCAGGTCTGCTTTTCCTTCAGAAAAATCTCAGCCCAGCCAACTCCCAAGTCCATGTGTCTGCCACATTGCTTCATTTCTTCATTCGAATGTTTACAGAGTGCCTCTGGGTCTTGTCATCTGGCAGACAAAAAGGTGACTAAGATGTGGCCTCAGGGACTTGAGGGGCAGGTGAAAGGGGAAGCAGACAGGTGAAAGGAGAGTCCCCACACAGCGAGGCCGTGAATTCCTGGGTGCTAGGGGAATGCAGAGGGGAAGATAAAACCCTCAGCTCACCTGGAGGAACACTCAAGGCAGAGCGGGCATGGCAGGGAGTGCCGGAGTTACTGGAAGGAGTGGGTGTACTGAGGCTGGGCCTTGTGTCCATGGAGAGGGCAGAGACCCCCAAGGTGCACCTGGAGGAGGGACCCAGTATGGGAAGGCCTGCCCCATATGGGCTACAGACTTTATCCCATGAGCACTGAGAAGCCAGCGAAAGGACAGGCAAGGAGGTGGCAAAAATGTGCTGAGAGTGTTATTTATAAAGAACATTCAGAAAGGGCCAGAAAGGAAAGTGCAGGGCTCACTGGTTGAGGCCACTGGAAAAACAAGCCACATATGGGTTCAAAAAGCCACCTCCTTACCCCAAGGATGGCAGATGGCAGCTGCCTCTGAGTCTGTCTGGAGGGATAGACTCTTCCAGCTGCACGGTACCATGCTGTGCTCGCAAAGCTGCCCACACTTCACTCAGGCAAACAGGGCCTCTCGTCCCCACAACTACCCTGGGATCCGGCGTCACCATCTTGCCCAAACAACGAGGTTCGGAACAACTAAGGAACTTACTCAACGGTTCACAGCTAATGAAAGACAGGTCAGCATTTAAACTGAAGTTTCTGGGCTTCTCTGGTGGCGCAGTGGTTGAGAGTCCGCCTGCCGATGCAGGGGACATGGGTTCGTGCCCCGGTCCGGGAAGATCCCGCATGCCGCGGAGCGGTTGGGCCCGTGAGCCATGGTCGCTGAGCCTGCGCGTCCAGAGCCTGTGCTCCGCGGCTCCGGGAGAGGCCACAACAGTGAGAGGCACGCGTACCGCAAAAAAAGAAATAAAAATAAAAATAAAATAAATAAATAAGTAAATAATAAACTGAAGTTTCTGACTGCATCATGCTTCCAAAATTCAAATAAATAGCCTCAAGGCTTGGGTGTGCTTTCTGCACAGTAGCCAGAGAAGTGTGACCATGTCCATTACCAAGTGAGAAAAGTAACAAACCCATAAACTGTTAGGGCTGCAAAGACCTCAGATATCATCCGGTACAACATGAACTAGATCCAGTGGCCCAGGGAGGGTGTTAGAAATCAAACTGACCAAATCAGAATCTTCCAGGGTAAGACCCAGGAATCTGAATGTTTCAAGAGTCTGCCCACTCCCAGGTCATGATTCTACCACATGGCCCGATTGAGGAGCTTCTGAGTCAGACCACATCCCTCCTCTCAAAGAGGCTGACCCACGGGAGGAAGTAACCTGTATGATGCCACCCCAAGCTGCCTGAGTGCCTACTGTGGTCACCAGGGTGGGTGGGCTCTGGATCAGAGCAGGCAGGATGAGAAGAAACACAGAAATCTCTCATACAACATAGACATCCTGAGGGCCACAAGAGACCCAAGTAAAGTACAGGACAAGAAGGGCAAGAGCTAGGGCTAAACTAGACCTCAGGTCTCTGGACTTCAATTTGACTGGTATGTTGTCTATTTTACCATGTTGCCTGGAGCCATGGAGGAAGGTGACTGGAACTTCAATTCCCAAGTCATTCTATGGGCTGCCCAATGCCCATGCCCCTCCCTTACTTGGGAAGGCTCCACCTGGAGCCTCGAGGGAGGAAGAGCCAGCTGCAGGCTATAAAGTGCCCCCCACTCACTGTCCCAGCTGTGGGGAGGCGCCAGCAGCACAGACTTCTCTCTGGCAGCATCGGTAGCAGAGCAAGCTGCAGTGTCTAGTACTTGAGAGCAAGCCATTTTCCTGTGAAATGCTGGGCTTCTTTCTGACTGCGAACTTCCAAGGTAGGCTCTCTCTTTTTTCAAAAATGAACAAACAAACCAGTCAGAATAGATTTCTGTTGCTTGCAACTAAGTACCCTAGCTTCATGTGACCAGTTACAGCAATAGCCTAACAATAATTATGGGCATCACTTTAAGCATTCCAAGTTTCTTAAATTCCCTGACTCATCTGATCCACAGGGAGACCCTGGATGCAAGCAAGGCAAAGGTTCTGATGCCTAGCTTGCAAATGGAGAAGCTGGACTCAGGATGTAAAGTGTTCTGTGGACTTGGTCCCAGCATTCCCCCAAGTCCAACACAAAGGCCAATGGGTGATGCAGGCAAGCCAAGGCGCTCACCTGGCCTGGGGTTCCTCTCACCATCCTTCCATCCCAAGCTGGAGCTGAGCTTGAAATGTGCAGGGTCCTAACACTGGCACCCCAGTTCAAAAAGCAAATTCTTTACAAGTCAATTCCCAGGCAAGTCAGCAGTTTACAGAGCAACAAAGTGCGCTGAAGCTCCTAGGAGACTAGAAGCTATTTTAACCTCTGATCAGCTGCTTCTCAGAGTGTCACAGTCTGAGAAGTAAAGGTAAGACAGCTGTCTCCTCGCTGGTGTGATCTCCAAGTGATAAAATCCTAATTAAACCAAATTTAAACTACAAGCCAGAACTGGCACATTTATTTGTTGCGGAAAATATCGCTTAAACAAGGTCTTTTGGTCTTCACCTACACATATATCCTCTGGAAGCAAAGCCTTTTTTTCTTTTTAACCACGTGCTGGGCTGAAAGGTTGAGAAGGCAGAACCACACACGGAAGCTGTGCCGTGGGACTATGCTGAGTTCTTGAGCTTCTCAGCGCTGCACTCTCCAAAACTGCAGAGGGGCGTTAAATGAGGGAGCGTATGTGATGTGTGCAGCTCTGTGCTGTGGCCGCACGGAGAAGTCCTCGATCAGTAGGCGCCAAAACGGTGATGACTGACGGTGGGGCCGGACGCTCTCACCTGCACCCTCCGTGTGAGGCCCCGAAATTCTACCGCCCAAGTGAGGCCTGCTCCCCCCACCCCATCCCTGAAAGGGGTCATATGACAGATCCCCACATGCACGCCTCTCCCCTCCCCTCACTTCATCTAGAGGAGGACCGAACCCTTGCCCTTGAGCTGACCTCAGTTTAGAAGGGCAGATGCATCACGTGTGCAGAGGACATGAGTCCAGGTCAGAAAAGCTAGCCACAGTGGGTGGGTGAACTGGGGCAGGAGCTTCTCCCCGAAGTCAGACACCTCCACACGTGCCTGTTCTGCTTCGGCCCCTCGCCTTCTCCCAGCCCTCCAGACTGCCTTCCACTCAATCCCTCCTCAAGTGTTTTCTCAGCACCTCCGCTGGGTCAGTTATGCTGCCTGGGGCACAAAGCCAACCAATAAGACACAGCGGGGAAAGCAATTCACACTGGGCTCAGGACTCCCTCCTCCACGCAGCCCACGCCCTGCTGCAAGCCCTCCCTCCAGGAGGCTCACAGCTCTCTCAGACACCCCTCCCGTCCCTCCTCAATGCACAGCAGTATGCAGTATTATAACTGGTGTGCGTGGGTCTGTCGCCCCACTGGGCCCAGCCTCACTGACATCGGTCCCCAAGCTCTTCACAAGCCCAGCACACAGCCGGCGCTCCTCAGTAGGAGTAAGAACAGGGGTTGCAAAGAAGGGCTTGGAAACTTATGCCTCGCCCCAAAGAGCCCAGGCCTCAAGCCCCACTCTCTAAGGAGTCATGGACTCCTGGACCCGGGGCAGGAAAGTCCTGCTCTCACCAAAGGACTGCCTCTCCCAGAAATCAAACATACAGGTGCTTCTTCTTTAGGATTCAAACTGCCCTGCCAGAACTGGAGTGTGGCCCTGCCCTGAACACAGGGTGTGGGGGGAGAGGGAGCGCCATCCTTGAAAGGACAAATGTTTTCTGCTCCAGCCACTCATATTTTCTCTAGACAGAGCAGCTCTTGAGAGCCCTGAATCAAAACAGCTCTGGAGTGTGGATTTTACTGGCCACGGGGCCTCATTACCACAGCAACTGTTTTTCCTCTTGGAATTCTTTCAAGAGTACAAGCTGTTGCTTCCCTCAAAAACAAAACCGGGGAGAAGCCAGGGCACTGAGGAGTAAGGGAAGGCCCTGAAAGAAGGAGGGCCAGACGTGACCAAGCCACAGCAAGCTCTGCCTTGGGGTCTCCCAGGTCTCTGCAATGGCTTAGCAACTAGAAATGGCGAGTCCCTCCCAGCTGTTTAGGGTTGTATGTATTGGGGGGGAGCCAGGCTCAGCAGTGTTGAGGGTGTGGGGTGTGGTCCATGTGTGTGTTTTGGGGAGTTGTGGGATGGAGGTACTAAGGGTTGAGAATGAAGGGGACTGGGTGTAGTCTGGCGGGTTGCTGTGTGGGGTACGTGGGGAGGGGCTGGGGAAGTGTGAGGAGGTGTGGGATACGATGATGTAAGGGAGTGAGCGGGGGTTGGAGGGTGTGTGGGGGATACTGGTGTGTGTGTGTGTGTGTGTGTGTGTGTGTGTGTCTGTACGTGCTGGAGGTGGGTTGGGGGTATGTGAGGGGGGTGTGGGGAAGTATGTGAGTGTGGGTTGGGGGGAGGTGTTCTTCAGTATCCCAAGATGAAACACGGGACATATCTTCCCCTGAAACAAGAACACAGGGCTGCGGGGGGTGGGGGTGCTTCCCTGGTGGCGCCGTGGTTAAGAATCTGCCTGTTGATGCAGGGGACATGGGTTCAGGCCCTGGTCCTTGAAGATCCCACATGCCGCGGAGCAACTAAGCCCGTGAGCCACAACTACTGAAGCCCGCGCGCCTAGAGCCCGTGCTCCACAACAAGAGAAGCCACCACAATGAGAAGCCCGCACACCGCAACGAAGAGTAGCCCCCGCTCGCCACAACCAGAGAAAGACAGCGCACAGCAATGAAGATCCAGTGCAGCTAAAAATAAATAAGTTAAAAAAAAAAAAAAAAGGGGTTTCCCTGGTGGCACAGTGGTTGAGAGTCCGCCTGCCGATGCAGGGGACACGGGTTTGTGCCCTGGTCTGGGAAGATCCCACATGCCGCGGAGCGGCTGGGCCCGTGAGCCATGGCCGCTGAGCCTGTATGTCCGGAGCCTGTGCTCCGCAACGAGAGAGGCCACAACAGTGAGAGGCCCGCGTACCGCAAAAAAAAAAAAAAAAAAAAAAAAAACGAACACGGAGGAAAGTCGGGGAGGGATAAATGGGGAGATTGGGATTGACAAATACACATTAATATATATAAAATAGGTAACTAAGAAGAACCTACTGTATAGCACAGGGAACTCTACTCAATACTCTGTAATGGCCTACCTGGGAAAAGAATCTAAAAAAGAGTGGACACATGTATATGTATAACTGATTCACCTTGCTGTACACCTGAAAGTAACACATCATTATAAATCAATTATACTCCAATAAAAAATTTAAAAATAATAACAAAGAACACAAATTGCATTTCAATCCTGTATTACAATACTTAGTACTATGGAGCAACCACATCCTGGTCCAAGTGTTAGCAGGAGTGAATTTAAAACATACAGCCCGAGTTTGAAACAGCTGACCTAGAAGCAATTGTTCGAGGCAACTCATACTTCTAGTCAGAACACCCCAGTCAGTTGGTCTAGAACATGGAGAGAGTAGATGGCAAGTCCAAGCAGCTTTGGGGAGCCAGGCTCAGCAGGTCTCGGCCCTCTGTGTGAGTCCGTGGTCTGGTGCACAAAGCCAAGGGGCTCAGAGTCATGGGACAAAGAACACCCAGGACAACTGCCAATGCCATGAAATATCCAAATGCTTAGTTAAAATAAGTTTGAGTTGTCCCTGCCCCAAGGAGCTGCCTGTCTACTGAGGGGCTGGCATGAACTGGGACTCAGTAACATTCAAAAAAAAAAATTAGTTACTACTATTATTATTATAGTAACTACAACTATTATCAAGATGTGGGAAGTCAGCAGTATGGCTTATCAAGGACGCTGCATGCCAACCATTCACAAGGAAACAGTCTTCTTTCTAAAAAAACAAATGTCAAATAATAAGTAGTGCTGAGTCACTGATATCCATATGGGGGAAAAATCTTGACCTCTACCTCACACCATGTAAAAATAAATAAATTCCAGATGGACTGGCAATCTAAAGGTGAAAGGTAAAACAGTAAAACTTCTAGAATATAACATAAGAGAATATCATCATGACCCAGAGTATGCAACAATTTCCTTAAATAGGCCATAGAAGGTATTAGGGGGAAAAATTGATAAACTGGTCTACTTTAAACGAAGAACTTCTGTTCATCAAAGAATGCAATTAAAAGCAAGAAAAGTGAAGGCCCAGAGGCGGTAGAAGAGACAGTTGCAGCACACATACAGAACAAAGGACTCACCCAGGACTGGAATAAAGAACTCCTAAAAATCAACAGGAAAAAGTATCAGGCAATCCAATAAAAGGCCTGAACAGGTACTTCATATAAACATATGAAAAGATACAGAACTCTATTAGTTAGGAAGAAAATGCAAATTTAAACCACAAAGGTGCTAGAGAGAACTCTCATATACACCGCTGGTGGGAGTGTAAAATGGTACAGGCGTTTTGGAAAACTGCTAGGCAGTATCTACCCTATATATGCCCTATGACCTAGCAATTCTACTCACAGGCATACACCCAGCAGACATATGTACATAGATTCACCAAGACATGCACAAGATTGGGTACAGCAGCATAATCCATAATAGCCCCACCCTGAAAATCTAGAGTGGAATGGATAAAATGCGGTGTATTCAAACAATGGAATACTGTACAGCAATAAGAATGAAGTAATGCCACACTCAATAAAATAGCCCACACAGATAATGATGAATGAAGGAAGCCAGATACAAGAGTATGTGCTGTATGATTCCATTTACATAAGGTTCAAAAGTAAGAAAAGCCAAACTCTGGTGTTAAAAGTCCCAAGGGGTGGATTACTCTTGAGATGTAAGCACCTGGGTGGGGGCAGGAAGGGGATTCTGGAATTCTGCCACGTTTCTTGATCTGAGTTACTGATTACATGGGTGTATTCACTTAGTGAAAATAACGGAGCTGATTTGTGTACTTTTCTTTCTGTATAATATACTTCAACTAAGAGGTTTTTAAAAAAATTTTTTTAGCGCCATTTCATTGTTGTTAAAACAGAAAGACTGACATCCACTTAGAAACCAAAAATAAATCATTAAAACCTAAAGCGGGGGCTAATTCTGTCTAGATGACAGTAAGAAGTAAGTTCTCCAAAGAGAAGAATATCTCGGGGCCCCAAGCACACCAAGAAGACAGCTACCTGGACACCAAGAGGGAAGCACACTCCCTCACACCCTCCTGACTCTAGGAGACAAGCGAATACAACTGAGGGATTCACCATCAAGGTCACACAAATTCTTTTGTTGCAAAAGCTAACAGAAAGATTACACACCAGCTTGAATTTCAAGATTCCTTTGCTTTCCAATTCCTGTCCCCCATCAGTGGGGCCTTGAGAACACCTGGTTACATCTTGTAATGCCACAGAAGTCACCCGAAAGGGAAACTGAGGCCTGAATAACTGTGTCAGTGCAGTGGAGGAGCAAGAAAGAGGGATCTTGTCTTCTGGCTTCCTGTCTAGGGTCCCTTCTGCTGCATGAGGCTGCCTCAGCCACCGCAGGTGAGCTAAACCGTAAAGGAGCCAGAACAGCTGTGCATCTACCTCGGGAAGCCCTACCCGCCCAGGGAAACTTATAAAGAGGTTCACCCTTTGCCCAGTTCAGTAGCTTCTCCCCACGATAGCAGAGCAAGCTGAGGGAAGGTCTCGTTCTATTCCCTGCAGCCCATGGCAAAGCCCCTCCCTGCACAGCTCCAAGGGGGAGGCTGCACCAGTTCCACCCCATCGGGAGGGCTCCTCAGCCATGAGGTGGTGGGCTCCTCTGTGCCCATCTCCAGGGGGGCAGTCCTGTGTGACGTTGTACAGCCCCTGACCCTCTCTGGGTCTCCACTGTCACATGTGTAAAGTAAAGGGGTCCTCACTGGGGGTAGAACAAGACTACAGCAGAAAGAATAAACACACATACACACTTCTCATTTCTCAACACCTTTCTGCACCCACCACCCCACTTCATCCTCATCCTGGGGGGCCGGGGTTACCGTGGCCGGCTGAAGAAATGTAAGCTCAGGAACACGAGGAGATTTTCCTATCGGTCTCAGAGTTAGCAGAGTAGCAGGCAAGGTGGCAAATGCAATCTGCCTAGGCAACCCTGGTGCAGGGAACCTCAGAGAAGCCACCAGCCTGACTCAGAGGCAGCACTCAGTTCAAATGGGAGCAGCCCTCGGGGCCCGCCCACCCACAGGGATGGGTAAGGGCAAAAGAGAAGGAAGCAGGAAGGCCGCCCGCTCCACAACACTGGGCCAGCCCAGAGAGCCAAGCCACAGGGGCACTGCCTCAGCCTGTGCTACCTCTCCTGAGAGACCGGTGAGTCTTACCGCCGGGGTCCGGTGAGGCCTTGCTACAGTGGAAAGGAGGCCCAATTCACAGCGAGGCTGTGGTTGCCATGTTGCACCCCTATCCAGCCGGCCTGGACCCCACTGGCACCCTCCCCTCCCACACACACTTCCCTGAAACAGCTGGACCAAGCTTGCCTGCCACCTTGTCCTGCCCAAAGCCATCCCAGTCCTCACCTGGCTTCCCTCAGCCCCACTGCCCCCTCCCTCTAAGTTTCCTCCGCCAACTCCTCCGAAACGCCTGCAGGGCGAGCCTCAGGGCACTCATGGTGCCCCCAGTTCTCCCCCTTTGCTGTCTAAGCTCTGAACCCAGGGGCCCTCATCTAGCCCCACAGCTTCAAATCCTACTACACAAGCACCTCTCAACAGTCCAGATGCCCGCCTGCCAGCCTCTCTGCACTTAGATGTCTAATAGTCGTCTCAGGCCTAAAGTCACCTAAACTGGACTCCTGATTTCCCCTTCAAGACCACTGTTCCCTGGACTTATCTCAGGAACAGGCCCCACCATCCGCTCAGCTCATTCACCTCACAGCCCATCTGTCAGGACGTCCCGGAACCCTGTCCGAGGGCCACTGCCTCACACCTGGGCTAATGCAGCAGCCTCCTATCGCCACACACTGTCAGGGCAGGGCACTGGTGCTCGCTCAGGCCTCCAGTGGCTCCCCATCAGAGGGAGGTCCAGCCCCTGCGGCCCCAGCCTCCCAGGGCCTCTCTACTCTCAGGCCCACCCTACGCCCCCAACCTTTGACTCTACTCCTGCCACACAGGGATTCTTTCTGCCCCTGAAACCAGCCAAGCTCCACCTAGCTCAGAATGCTCTTCCCTAGATCTTGGCATCCCATCCCTCCCACCCCCACCCCTCACTCCTACCCCCTCTATCTCAAATCTCCCACTCAGAGAGATCTTCCCAACCGAAGGCGGCTGTGCAGCACGCATGCGCACGCACACACACACACACACACACACACACACACACACACACACACCAACACCCCCATCCTAGCCCTCACAAGTTATCTTCCCTGTTTACGTGTACTTTACTAACCACCTACTCCTCCCATGGAAGCCCCTGGAGTCAGGGAGGCAGTCTTATTCACAGGCTGGATCCCCAGGGCCTGGCACACAGCTGGTGCTCAATAATACTTGTTTGGTGGCTGGCTGCAGAGTTCCTGCAGTCAGAAAGGGCAGCTAATGCTCCAGGGAAAGGAGATGTTCTACTTCCTTTTGTCAAGGGAGAATGTCAGGGGAGTGATCAGAGATTTCCAGAAAAATGCTGTATCAGAATCATCTGGGGAACTTTAAAAATGCTTTGATTCTAAGATCCTGACAGGAGGTTTGGGATGGGGCCAGAGAACAGATTGCAAATTGTCTCCCCACGTGATCCTGATGCACTGGTAGGTCTGAGGACCTCTGACTGAACCAACATCTTTATTTTGCAAATGAACAAGTCAGGGCCCTCCAAGCCGATGACTGAATCCAAAGTTTCAACACTGGTTCATCAACAGGTGTCTGTGCTGGGAGCCCAAACCTCCCACCCACAAGGTTCTCTCTCTCACTGGCTCTAAGACCTTAGGGTCTGAGCAGAGGTGGGGAAGAGGTCAGTCCTTAAGATGAATGGGAACTGCAAACCTCGTCAAGGTTGCAGCTCTGCAAATCCACTTTGATAATCTAACATTTTGCACTAAAAATGAATTCCACCTTCAAGGAATTAGGGCTAGGCTGAGTAAAGGCAGGGTACCAGGAGGATGTCCTCTTTGCTTCCATCGGAAACAGAGCGGGCTCCACCTACTGTCACTCAGCAGAGAGGGCTGGAGGACCACTTGACTTCCCTGCTTCCAAGAGGGCAGAGGATAAAGGACAGACACCCATGTTTATAAAAGGCCCATGGGCAAGATCTTGAGCTGGACACTTCTTGGACCTCTTTCTCTGGGCTCTTAGCTACTGAAGAGGTCAGAAGCCATGTCTAGGATAGGGAGGCTCAGAGTTTTGAAGATCTGCTTCTATCCCAAAGATGTGATGAATGGAACTGAGATTTGAACCACATTACCTGGCTCCAAAGCAGATGCTCTCCGCTAAGCCAGGCAGCTCCCACCAGGCAGCCTGATGGCAATTTCTGTGTGTGATGGGAAGGAGACCCCTTCCTGGGGGCCACTTGTTCCCAAGCACCTGGGGTTGAGGAGTAGAGAGGGATACAGGGCCAGGGACTAAGGGACCATCCAGGATTGGCAAGACGGCGAAGCACAGGCACAAGAGGTCCCTTCAGCCTCAGGTTTCCTTGTCTATTAAATAGGGAGAAACCAACACCTACCTCAAAGGGCTGCTTTGGGGACTGAACAAGTCACGAGATCCTGTCACAAACGGCCGTGTAAATGTTGTACTGCCAACCTGCAAAAGGCTGTCAACCCAAGAGGCAGTCACCTCCTCAAGTGACTTAGCAATTAGGCTGTTGGGCATGGGGTGTGGCCACATGGGGTGGGGACAGAGACAACTTCCTGAGAGGTGATCAGGACATGGACAAGTCAGACTCCCCCCAGCTCACTGGGCTCTCCTCCACCGCCCCCCACTTGCTAGCCCTTCCCTCCAGCTCCCTCTTCTGCCCCCATCTGGCCAGGACCTTCCCCGGCGCACCAAAGTCAGGAAGTTTCAACGTGCTCCGCTTTGCCTGGGCACTGCTCCCACTCTCCACACGCACATTCCTTGAGTGGGAAGATCACAACTGTACCGCTGAATGGTCAGCATTTAACTGCACTGGGTGCACACATAGAAGGTCAGGGATATGCAGGTGCTGAAGACACCAGCCACGAAGACTGGCAACTTCAAAGCCCTCTGCCCCAACTCTAGGCCCCCCAAGACCTGGCTCTGTGGTGCAATGGGTAGCACATTGGACTTTTAGGCCCCCCAGGCTGATCTGATGGTCCCCTGGGTTTCCACCTGCCCACTCCCTCTCAGCTCTCAATAAATGGGAGTTAGGTAGAGACACGGTCTCTTATGAGATGGACTAGAGGAAGCAAGTCCTCCAGAGATGCACTATCCTATAAGACAGCCATAAGTCAAGTGTAGCTGTTCAAATGTAAACTAATTAAAATGGAATAAAATTAATGTCCTGTTAGCCACATTTCAAGGGCTCAAGAGCCACATGTGGCTTGTGGCTATGGCACTGGACAGCACAGATTATATGTAGAACACTGAACAGTCCTGCTCTGATCTCTAGAGCCAGGTAAAAAACAGGAACTGCTGTTGAACCTGAAAGCTGACAGCCAGACCTTGGCCCTGAGATCACACCCAACCCCTGAGGGGCTGGCCAGGCCGACAACCAGTCTCCCTGTCTCAGGGCAGAAAGAGACAGCCCAATCCAGGCCAAATGTAGGTAGAGCCAACAGCCAAGGGGCAAGTGTTTGTGCCAAGTGAATCACCTTCAGAAGCCACCATTTGGCTGCTGAGGAAGAGGTCAGAAAAGAAAGTGGACTCACAGTGCCCTGCTGGATGGCATGGTAGAGAGATGCCACAGAACTTCACCTACAGCCTTGAACTATTCACCTACTCACCCAGCTTGGAACTTCTGGATGAGCATCAAGAAATGAGGTTCAAATACTGCAATACAGAAATATGTGCCCGGGCAAGCTGGCTGCCCTTGCAGCTGCAAGCCCTGGCTCCTGCAGAACTTG
The DNA here is from genome assembly GCF_949752795.1 of Hyperoodon ampullatus. Classification (NCBI taxonomy): domain Eukaryota; kingdom Metazoa; phylum Chordata; class Mammalia; order Artiodactyla; family Ziphiidae; genus Hyperoodon; species Hyperoodon ampullatus. The sequence goes on along the minus strand of NC_136923.1, from coordinate 41,623,837 downwards.
GCCACCAAAGCACCCAGCAGCACTTTCAGACCTCATCCCTGCCCCAATCCCTGCCAACTGCTTGCTGTCAAACCCTCTGGAGTATCCCCCACTCTCCCTTCTGTGCCCCTGAATGTTCCCATCTCTGAACTGCTCCCCTGGAACATTCCTCTCCAGCTATTTTAATACTCCCTTCCCAGTCCCATCCACCACAACTCAGCCCATGTTCCACTCTGCCTTCCCATGAAGCCTCCCTGGACCCAGCTTGGCTTTCCCAGGAAATGAACCCCAGGAGCACAGTCGAACATCGTATGTGGTCTTTCCACCTGTCGACCTGGGTTGGCTGACCTACAGGATGCTGCTACAAGCAGGGCTGTCCCTGCATAAAAGCCCCCTATAGCAGGGGGTCTTGCTTGGGCTGGAATCCAGGAGAGTCACTTATGTTCCATAACCTCGGGCACCTGAACCTCTTCTTGTCTTGCCCCCTCTCAAATCAGTTGCATCAGGTGGGCTAGCAAGGAAGCACTTTGTAAAACTGCTAAGCTGCACAACCATGATGGAGCTTTACTGCTGAATAATACACAGAAACTTCATGACTATAATTTTGAGTCCATCTGTCACAATCTCAGCACTGATTCCTCCACACTACACTAAATTATGTTTATAGTCTTGTGGGGGAGGAAAGGAAGATAACACCATGAGGAAAATCAACCTCATGCCCGAAACCCTGACGCCTCCTGCAAAACCATGTGCACAGAAGGTATCAATGAAGGCCCTGCACAGAGTCTAGGGGGCCAGCAGGGAGCCACCCCATGGGGCAGACAGGCACTCTCCATCAACAGGGGCAGGCTGAGGCAGCGCTCGACCCTGGAGTCTGTCCCACAGAGGCCTCGTCCTAACATCAGAAGACTGAACTAAAAGTGGGGCACCACTTCCTCCCTGAGGGAGGAGACCACTTGCTTCCTATCTGCCAGCAGTAGGTAGGCCATACTTCCTCCCCACTCACAGGTCCCACAAGAAATGACTGTGGACTGGAAAATTAACTCAGACTTTAGACCCTTGACTCTCTTTTCCCCAGGCATCCACCCCAAAAGTAACGTCACTCAAGAACTGTGGAGATTACATATGACACTAAAAACACAGGTAACAAAAGGTAAGAAAAGATAATTTGGACTTTATCAAGATTTTTAAAACTTTCATGCATCAAAAGACACTACCAAGAGACAGAAAAGACAACTCACAGAATGGGAGAAAATATTTGCAAGTCCCATTCCTGATAATGGTTTAATATCCAGCGTATATAAAAAAATCAACAACTCAACAACAGAAAGACAAGCCACCCAATTAAAAAATGGGCAAAGGACATGAGTAGATATTTCTCCAGAGAACATATACAAATGGCAAATAAGCACATAAAAAGATGCTCAACAGCAATAATCATTAGGGTAATGCAAATCAAAACCACAACAGTGGACTTCCCTGGTGGCGCAGTGGTTAAGAATCTGCCTGCCAATGTAGGGGACTGAGCCCGCGTGCCACAACTACTGAGCCCGCGTGCCACAACTACTGAAGCCTTCAAGCCTTAGAGCCTATGCTCCGCAACAAGAAAAGCCACCACAATGAGAAGCCCGTGCACCACAACGAAGAGTAGCCCCTGCTCGCCGCAACTAGAGAAAGCCCGCACACAGCAATGAAGACCCAAAGCAGACAAAAAATAAATAAATAAATAGAATAATAATTTAAAAAAACACGATAGTGACATACCACTTCACACCTACTAGGAGAGCTATAATTATTTTTTTTTTAAAGGAAAATCACAAGTGTTGGCAAGTATGTAGAGAAATTGGAACCCTCATGCATTGCAGGTAGTAGTGGAAAATGGTACAGCTGCTCTGGCAAACAGTTTGGCAGTTTCTCAAAAAGTTAAACACAGAATTATAAGCAATTCCACTCCTTAGGTATATACCCAAAAGAGCTGAAAACAGGGACTGAAACAAATACTTATACACCAAAACGTACACCACTACACCAATGACAGCATTAGTCACAACTGCCAAAAGGTGTCCATCAACAGATGACTGGATAAACAAAATGTGGCATGTACATATAATGGAATATTATTCAGCCTTAAAAAGGAATGAAACTCTGTTACATACTAGAATGGATGAACCTTGAAAACTTTTGCTAAGTGAAATAAGCCAAACACAAAAGAACAAATACTGCAAGATTCCATTTATATGAGGTATTTACATCAGGCAAATTCAGAGAGACAGAAAGTAGGTTAGAGGCTACAAGGCGCCGGGGTAAGAGAGGAATAGGGAGTTATTGCTTAATGAGTGCAGAGTTTCTGTTTAGAGTGATGAAACGTTTTAGAAATAGTGGTGACGGTTGCACAACATTGTGAATATAGTTAATGCCAATGAAAAATGGTTAAATGGCAAATTTTATGTCATATAGATTTTACCATAATAAAAAAATACCAAAAAAAAAAACTGTGGCAAATAAGGCTACACCCATTCTTGTCAGTGGGAAGAAGGGCCAGAATCAGGACTAACTGGGATCTTAATCAGTAGGGATTAAGGCATGTAGATACGGGCAGCTTGGACTTAGGACCTATACTCTTTTTTTTTTTTAACTTTATTTTAAATTTTATTTATTTATTTGTTTGTTTGTTTGTTTATTTTTGGCCACACCATGCATCATACAGAATCTTAGTTCCCCAGCCAGGCATCAAACCTGTGCCCCCTGCAGTGGAAGCACGGATTCTTAACCACTGGACTGCTAGGGAAGTCCTGGGCCTATACTCTTTTTCCACTATTGTTTTTTGGGGATGTAATTCATAAAACCTCAAGGAATCAGAAATTATATAGGAAAGCTTCTCAACTTGCCCCCACCCTGCCTCTGAGAAACCAGCCCAAGTCAGTGCATAAAGAGAGTCACCACCTGTTCTCATGGTCCCTCCTAACCCCAGCACTCTCCTGGGATACCGCCTCCTTATGTGACAAATAAAACCGCCTCCCATTTATTGGCCTTAGTGCTGCCACCTATAAATTAGCCCTCCTTCTTCCTTCTTCTCAAGGCTGTCATCAAGACCAGATAAGATAAGCCAGGCAGGCGGTATCATTAGCCATGTTAAATCTGAAAACACTGTTGCCTTTAATAAAGAAATTAAACTGCTAGAGCTACAGAGTTAAAATAGGAGCACCATGTACTCCCCATCTCTCTTTCCTTCTCTTCATAACACCATCTCCGTCTAACACTAGATATACTTTGCTTGACCATCTGTGCCCCCAGCTAAGTGGAAGCTGCTTGGGGCACAGACTTCTGTGTGCTTTGTTCACTGTGGTACCTCCAGTGCCTGAATCACTGGTGCACAGTAGGTGCTCAGTACACCTCTGTTGAAGGAATGGACTACTAGCTCTAATAACCCATTTTGAAACAAACCAAACAATATTTCATCACCTACTGCTAATGCACCATTGACACCACTGCATGGAAATCAAAGAGTCAACTAAAAATTCTAACTTCGCTTTCTAAGCAGGAAAAGGACTATACGAGTGGAAAAATCAGGAGCTCCTAGATACGCATGCCAAGAAAGTAAAAAGCTTCCAACGGAATCAAAATTGTGGCTTCACAGTAACTCTTGTTTCTTAAAATGAATGCAAGGAAACTCCAAAGGCCAGTGAGCTCTCAATTCCAAGAGGAAAGTCATGTGATTTCCAAATGTACATTTTTTAGAAATGAGTTCACAGCCATGAGCTTTCTGAAGTCAGAACTGTGAAGATTAAACCAATTAAAGTAGTAATCAGTATGCCAACAAACTGGATAACCTAGATGAAATGGACAAATTCCTAGAAACACACGATGTAACCAAACTGACTCATGAAGAAATAAAAAATCTGAATAGACCTATAATTAAAAAGACGACTGAATAAGTAACCAAAAACCTCCCAGCAAAGAAAAGCCCAGGGCCAGATGGCTTTACTGGTGAATTCCACCAAACACTTAAAGAGTTAACACCAAACCTTCTAAAACTCTTCGAAAAAAATGAAGAGAAGGAAATACTTACTAAATCATTCTATAAGATCAGCACTACCCTGATAGCAAAGCCAGACAAGCTACAGATCAATATCCCTTATGAATACTGTTGCAAAAATCTTTAACAAAATACTAGCAAACTGAATTTAGCAGCATATTAAAAGGTTTATACTCCATGGCTAAGTGGAATTTACTCGTGAAATGCAAGGATGGTTCAACTTACAGAATTAATCAACATAATACAATAATAAAATGTAGGAAAAAAACCACACGATCATCTCAATTGATTAAGAAAAAGCATTTGATGAAATCCAATTCCCCTTCATGATAAAAACACTCAACACTAGAAATAGAAGGAAACTTCCTCAACATGATAAAGACCATATATGGAAAACCCATAGTGAACATCACACTCAATGGTCAAAGACTGAATACTCTTTCCCTAAGGTCAGGAACAAAACAAGATGCCTTCTTTCAACAATTCTATTCAATATGGTACTGAAAGTTCCAGCCAGACCAATTAGGCAAGAAAACAAATAAAAGGCATCCAAATTGAAAGAGCAGTAAAATTATCTCTCTTCAATGATGACATGATCTTATATGCAGAAAACCCTAAAGAGTCCACCAGAAAAACAAAACAAAAACAAAACCAAAAAAACCCTGTTAGAATAAATAATAAATTCAGCAAAGTTCCAGGATACAAAATCAATGAACAAAAATCAGCAGCATTTCTATATGCTGGCAATGAACAATCTGAAAAGGAAATTAAGAAAACAATCCAATTTACAAGAACACTAAAAAGAACGAAATACTTTGGAATACATTTACCAAGGAGGCTAAAGACTTGTACAATGTAAATTAAAGAGTATTGTTGAGAGAAATTAAAGACTTAAATAAACATAAAGACATCCCATGCTCATGAATTGGAAGACTTAATATTGTTAGGATGACAATACTACCCAAAATGATCTACAGATTCAGTGCAATCCCTATCAAAATCTCAATGGTGTTCTTTGCACAAATAGAAAAATCTATCCTCAAATTCATATGGAATCTCAAGGAATCCCAAACAGCCAAAACAATCTTGAAAGAGAACTAAGTTGGAGGACTCACTCTTCCTGATTTCAAAACTTACTACAAAGCTACAGTAATCAAAACAATGTGATACTGGCATAAGGACAGACATACAGACCAATGGGACAGAATAGAAAGTCTAGAAACAAACCCTTGCATATATGGTTAAATGATTTTCAACAGGGGTACAAAGAACATTCAATAGAGAAAGGACAGTCTTTTCAACAAACGGTACCGGGAAAGCTGGATCTTCACATGCAAAAGAATATACCGGATCCTTATGTTATATCATATACAAATATTAACTTAGAACGGATCAAAGACCTAAATGTAGGAGCTAAAACTATAAAACTCTTAGAAGAAAACACGGGAAAAACTTCATGATCTTGGATTTGATGATGGTTTATTAGGTATGATACCAAAAGCAGGATCAACAATAGAAAAAGATAAACTGAACTTCATTAAAATTTAAAACTTTGTGCATCAAAGGACATTATCAGGAAAGTAAAAAGACAACCTTGGGAATGGGAGAAAATATTTGCAAATCACCCATCTGATAAGGGGTTAATATCCAGAATACATTAAGAACTCCTACAATTCAACAACTACCACCAAAACCCAATTTAAAAATGGGCAAAGGATCGAATAGACATTTCTCCAAAGAAGATACACAAATGGCCATAGGCACATGAGAAGATGCTCAATATCACTACCCATCAAGGAAATGCAAATCAAAACTACAACCACAATTAGGATGTGTATAACCAACAAAACATAAAGAAAAAAAAAAGTGTTGGCAAGGGTGTGGAGAAACTGGAACCCTTGTGCACTGCTGGTGGGAATGTAAAATGATGTGGCAGCTATGGAAAACACGGCGGTTCCTCAAAAAGTTAAACACAGAATTACTGTATGATCCCAAAATTCCACTTCTGGATATATACACAAAAGAACTGAAAACAGGGACACAAACAGATATTTGTATACCCACTACTTACAACAGCCAAAAGCTAGAAGCAACTCAAATGCCCACTAACAGATAAATGGATAAACAAAATGTGGTATATACAAACAATGGAATATTATTCAGCCTTAAAAAGGAATGAAATTCTGACACATGCTGCAACATGGCTGAACCCTGACAACATTATGCTGAATGAATAAGCCAGTCACAGAGAGACAAGTAGTATATGATTCTCTTATACGAGATACTTAGAGTAGTCAAATTCCATGAGACAGAAAGAATGGTGGCTGCCAGGAACTGGGGAGAGAAGGGGAAGGGGAGTTATTGTTTAATGGGTACAGAGTTTCCATTTGGGATGACGAAAAGTTCTGGAAATAGTGGTTTAATTATATAACATTGTGAATATCCTTAATGTCACTGATTTGTACACTTAAAATGGTAAATTTTATGTTATGTATATTCTACTAAAATTTTTTAAAAAGTAAAGGAAAAAAATAGGTCCATATTTTCAGCGCATTGAGAGAATCCCTCTTAAAAGGCCAGTTTTCCTAATAGCCTGGGGCATCCTTCCCATTGTAAGGGGGCCTGAGGATGCCATTTTGTCCTTTGTATTCTGCCCTCAAACCCAATTCCATAATCTGGACCCTAAAACCAAGGAAACAGCTCGGGTTGACTAGCTATTGTTTGAAAGGCTGAGGTCTTGAGCATCCCTAGGCCAAGCAGTTTGCAGGGATAACTGACAGAGCCGACAAATTGCCAACAAAAACAGAAGCCAATCCCGCTGGCTTTCACTTTCTATTACTTCCCCTTACACTTTCTCACAGGACACCAGGGAGCCATGCAGAAAGGAAATGGGCCAAACCAACCTGCCTGATTTTTTTTAGTTGGAAAATGGAGTCCCTGTTTCCCCCCATCCATTGCAGGTCTAGATATTTAGTATCCTTTGTATTTTGTACAGCTGAGGACAACGTTTTTGCCCACCCCAAAACAGCAGAACGAACAACGTCCATCCTCTGTACTCTATATACTCTTTAGGGCTCTTGCATACAGATAATCTAACAGATTATCCTGTTAGATCTCAAAATAACCCAGTGAGAATGAATGTTTAGGGGTTGTTATCCTCCACTGGAGACATGAAGAAACCGGAGCTCATGAGATGAAGCAATTAGTCCCAAATCCTACAACCCCAAGTGACAGGACCAGGGTTCGCACAGAAGTAGTGAACTTCAGAGTTCTCCTTCCTCTCGATTACTTCGGAAAGAACAACGAAGTAGAAATGGAATCAGACCATTCTGGTGTCAAGACCAAGGAAAAATGTTTCCAAGTTTGGCAACTAATAGGACTAAATCCCCAAAGAAGAGCCTGGTAAAGAACTAAGCGCCCGCCTCTTTCCCTTAGGTCTACCCTAACCCAGACATGGATCTTTCCTTCTGGTTTTTTGTACTCAACGATCCAGCCGGGCGCCCAGAGCAGTCTCGTACTGCCCTGCCCAAGGCGCTCTGGCACACAGCGGAGAGTCTGCCAGACTCGCGGTATTTCACCAGGGATGGGAGGCCGGCTGGTCATGGGAAAACGGAAGGTTCACGCCCAAACCAACGAGCATATGAAACTAAAACTGGCCCTGGAAATCCACACGGGAAACACCGGCCAGGAGCCAAAGGGCCTGCGGCGCGTCGACCACTGCCCTACCATACCAACGCACGCGCGACAACACTAGCGCAAGCATAATACCGCTCTCGCAGACCCAGACTTGGGCGGGCGCCGACGCCGTGCGCATGCTCCAGCAGCGCGCATGCGCGTCCTCGGCAGTTGCCTTTTCCCAGTAGTCCCCTGCCCTCTCGCCCTGATCCCGGGTCCAAACTCTGGGTACCTCAGCCACGGCTCTCACTCTGCATTCCTCACCTTGCGCCCGGTTTTCTCCCGTAGGGCCTTCAGCCGTTCCTTTCGCCGCAACGCCTCTTCCTCCAACCGGCCCACACCGGCCGCAGTAGCCGCCATCTTGCCCGCAGACATCCCCCCTCCCCCACTGTTCTCTTGTCCCGCAGCGCGCAGGCCCAAGGTGTTAGACGAACCCCTCACGGCCAATCCAGGGACGAGAATGGGAGAGCAGGAAGTCCTGAAAGCCAACCAATGCTGACTTGCTACAGGAGGACCCGCCCTCTTCCTCCCCCACAAAACGTCTAACTCGTCGGGGGTCGGCAAAGAAGGCTCTAAGGCTCGACTCGTCTAATGCCAATCAGGGAAAAAGCGGCAAGAGGAACCAGACCTGAGTGAAGGAGGATAGAGCGCGTCAATCGCTCTGGTTTTACCTAAGCGCCAACCATGCTGGCCACTTGGACTGCGCTGACCCATCTTTGTCCACTTGCCCTGATTCTTAAAGGCTCGAATGCCTTCATGAAGACTTCCCTGACTCTCTACTCTGATCCCAGCCTAAGAGGTCTGCCTCTCCTTTCCTCTTAAGCTATCTGTGGCTTCCTGGACGCACTTGTTCATGGGCCTCTGGGCCCTTCTCTGTCCACTCTCAGCTCAGACAAAACCTAAGCAGAGCAGGGCTTGGCTGAATGGCCATTTTCCTCTGGGTTCATGGATGATCCCCTCCCACCTCCAACCCCCCGCCCGCCCCCCCCCCCCCGGGGTGGCAAAGTACCCAGGGTCAGACTACCTAACCTGGAGAAGAGCAAACCCCAACTTGGGCCCAGTGGGCCCTAAGGGACCACCCTGAGCTTAGTTCCTGAGAACTAAGCTGAGAGTTGGTTTGGCCTCCGCCAATAGGTGCACTGCTTCCCAGCAGGAGCTGCCAGGGTATCCTTTCCCAAGTCAATTAGCATGCCCTGACAACCGAGAGACCACTTTGGCTGAAGTCAGTATCTTCTGACAGCCTATCCAGGTCCCCAGAGCCACACCTCCTCCCACCTGGGGAGAGTGACTTGTCTCTCAGCAAAGCTGTTCCTTGCTTGTGGCCTCCCTTCCCAGGCTGACAGCAGGTGGACACCCACTCCTTGCTTCCCAGTTCCCTTCAGAGACCCCCAGTGCCACAGACCCCTGTCCAACTGGCCCCCACAAACGACCCTCTTGACCTCTGTAACTTGGGCCTTTTGGTGCCCTCTCCCCTGCATCAGGTGGGGTGCCCTGCCAGGGCCTGGTATGCAGGTAGTACCCAATACGCATGTAATAAGTGTTCAGGAAATGTCAGAAGTAGGATGGATGGGGCAGAAGAAAAGGCCAGAGTGGAGGAGATGCCCAAGAAGCCAGGAGGACAGAACAGGATGGGTATGGGGACAGGGTCTGTCTCTTCTTGGCCACCCAAGGTCTAGGGGGCTCCAGCCTGGTCAGTTCCTCCAATTGATGGTAACTCTCTGGGTCCCACAAACTTTCCCCCCACCCCCAACAAAGGGCCTCACCCCTGCCCAACACCATGGGCCCTCCTCACCTCCCAGGGGGTGTAGGGGGAGGTGGGGGAAGAGGCCCAGGGGTGATGGTGGCAGTGGGTCTGGAAAGTCAGGCCTCTGTCCCTGTCCATGCTGCCCAGATGGTCCTCATTTGGCCCATCTGGGCCCCAGTTTCTCTGCCTGTTAAACAGAAGCATGAGGTACCCTTTAGCCTTTAACCTCTTGAAGTTAAAGAAAAAAAATGTGAATCAAGTGCTGAGCCCTGGAATGAAGGGTGCCTCCATTTGGAGTATCTAGGAAGGCTTCCCGGAGGAGGGGATCCAGGCGAGGCGAGGAGTACCTAAATCTTCCAGGGATCTGCCCAACAGATGGAGGGAACTGCTCCCCCGGAGTTATTTCAGGCTTGTCTTGCTGTTTTCTGATCCCCCCTCCCGCCCCCGCCCCGCACTCCTGCCACACAATCCTGCTCCACTAACAACAGGATTAAAAAAGTGACACTTCGGTCTCCCCATAAGAGTTTATACCAACGCCTGGCACGTGGTAAACTCTACAAGTGGTTGTCACGGTTGTTGTCCTCGTTAGTTATTGAAGGACCCTGCCCATCTGCACGCGGCTCACAGCCCCTTCCCCCAATCCCTCGAGCCTGTCCCTTCCACGAATGGTGGCCATTCCAGCCAGGCGGGCTGCGTCCCGGTTAGATCTAGACGTAAGACAAATCTGGAATCCCTGACCCCGACCCTAGTCCGGGAGGCTCAGATCGGCCTTTCCGGAGGGCGCGGATTGCGGGGGGCGGGGCTGCTGGGCGCCCTCCCGGGCCGCCCTGACCTCAGGCTCCTCCTCCTGTCGGGCTCCCCGCCCTTTGCACGGTCCCGGGATAGGCGGGGCGGCGGTAGCGGCTGCAGAAGCGCAGGAAGCCGGGCGGTGGCCGACCGGGAGGAGGAGGAGCGCGACGGCGGCCAGTACTACTTCCCTCAGTAGTACCGCGCCGCTCCGCCCTGGAGTGACGCCCTCCGCCCATGGGCCTGGCCGAGGGCAACCGGCGGGCGGCGCGGAGGAGGCGGCGGCGGCGGCAGGTGGCGTGCAGCAGGGTTGGAGCCTGGTCGGGCCATGGCCGCCTCGGAGCGGCTCTACGAGTTGTGGCTACTCTACTACGCGCAGGTGAGCCCGCGCCCGCCGTGCCCACAGCTCCGCGCGCCCGGCGTCTGCTGCACCTGCGCCCGGCGCCACCTGGGCCATGTATACGCACGCGCTGGGCGTGCTCGGGCTCCGCACGCACGTGTGCGCCCCCGGCCGGCTGGTGCCTCTGGCACTTATACCTGGGGGTCGGCCCTCGCGGGCGCGCACCTTACAGGAACCTCTTGGGTGGGGACAGTGCAGCCTCGGTTATCCCTGAGGAGAGGGGCCTGGACCAAGACAGGGCACTTACCCCTTTTACAGATGGGGAAACTGAGGCCCGGGGGAAAAAAAAAGGCCGGCCGGGTCGGAAGGGGCGGGAGGCTTACTTTGAATTTGGGCGTGCCACTCCTGTGGGCGCAGCCCAGTTGGGTGGTCATGGCCAACGGGTCTGAGTGGGCTGGGGGTCTCCAGGCATGCAAGGGGGGCGTCCCTACTTCGGTCTGACTTGAGTCAAGTCCTCAGATACCCTGCAGCGAACTGCCGGTGGTGAGCTCCTCCTTGACCCCAGGTGGCCCCACCCCAACCCCCGGGGGCCAGGGTGTGCATTACGGGGGAGGGGGGGTCCAGCCCAAAGAAAAGATTCGCCTTGGATGCTGGGGGTGAAAATGGGGAATGCGGGTGAGGTGGGAGGGATGTTTGAAAGGGATGGGGGGAGGCCATTTTCTCCTGAGCTCCCCGTCCTTCCTCAGAGACTACCTCAAGTGGCCTCAGAAGGTGAAAGGAGCAACTCCGACCCAGGTGTACCCCAAACTGTGTCTCGCACACATAGGCCCCCACTTTCCTTCTGTATTCACAGCAAGGAGAGAGCCCAGGGTAAGGCCCCCCCTCCCCTTCACCCAGCACCAGCCTTCCTCCCTGCACCTGCCTGGCATCATACTCCTGGCTCAGGTGTGCCTTGGGCACAATGCACTATTGTGTGCCCCTGATCTCGTCACTAGGGGGAAGTTCATGCTCAAATCAGCCGGCCCTCTGAAGAGGCTAGCCAACTGTCTCCCAGGACTGCAGGCCAGGACTTGGGCCCCAGGGATCAGGAGTCCAGGCCATAAGGGCCATAGCTTCTTGAGCCCGCTTAGGTGGTGAGAAGTCCAGGCACCCGGCAAGAGGCAGTGCATGGAGTAGAGTGTGTCTTTGGTGTGACCCAGGGCACGCTCTTTACACCCCTGAGCCTCTGCTTCCATATCTGTAAATTTGGCACAGTCCTGGCCTCCGGTGGCCTGGACTGTGCAGAGGGATAGCCAGTATGGCTGGTCCAGGGCAGAGAAGTTTCCTGTTTCCCTGCCCCATTGGATCCCCTCACCCCAGCTTCTCTGTCTCCATCTCCAAAGGTTGGTCCTTGTGAAGGAGCAAAAGATTTGGGAGGAAACCTGCCCCTGGCCCTCATGCTTCTGATTGCCCCCGTGGTCATGGGCAGGTTCCTGGTTTTCAGTTTCTTCAGCTGTGACAGGGCAAAGGGGGGCTCGAACAAGGTGATGAGTCTGAGGGATGTTAATCAAGCTTCTGATTGCCTCCGTGGTTGTGGGCAGGTTCTTGGTCTTCAGTTTCTTCACCTGTGATCAGGCGACGGGGGGCTTGAACGAGGTGACGAGACTGAGGGTTGTTAATGGTGGGTCTTCAGGCTGGGTGGCATGCTGCTGGGGAAGGGTATCTTGGCAGTTTCCCAGGATTGTACCTCCGACGTGGTTACCTCCTGCTGCCCCTTCTAGCTGAGCTCTGCAAGTGGTCAGTCCCTCACAGGTGTTTAGCATTCATCTGTGCTGAGTCCCTTCTCCCCCTCCAGCTCCTCACCTCACAGGGCAGGTGTGGGGCACAGGCTAGCTGGTTGTAGCCTTAGAAGCCTGGGCAGGCAGGGTACGGCCTGGGGCCAGGCAAACAAATCCAGGATATGAGTGTGAACCCAGGAGCCGGGAGGGGCCAGGTTTCCTGGGGAGAGGAAGCTTCAGCCAGCCTCCCAGCACTGCCTTCCTGCCGGCTTGGTCCTGCTTCTGCTCCCGGAACATGGTCTCCACCCTCTGTACTGAGCTCCTAGGGAGTGGTGGCTGTGCTACTTTGAGCCCTGCCAGGGACCTATTGTGTGTGTGCTTGGGGGAGAGGGGAAGATAAGGTAAGGGGTCGAACAGAGAGGGTATTAAGAGACCCCTGAAATGGCCAGCTACCCAGCCAGTAGGCTCCCCCAATACTTTCGCCCCTCCCTTCAACAGTGAGAGCTGACATCAGCTGGCAAACCTGTTTCCCCAGTTGTGGGTCTAGGCCCGCCCTGGGAGCACCCCTGTTTCTGCGCTTCCTTTCCCCTCACAGACCCCAGGTTCAGGCCTGCTCACCCCTACCTCTTGGGGCCACGAGTGGGCGAGGGGCCTGTGGGTGGCTACTGAGGGAGGACGGAGGGCCAGAGTGCCCCCTGGGTATCACTCAGTCTGAGCCCCTCAGAGCCTTAGTGGGGAAACCAAGGCAGGGTCGTACCAAGGTCGTTGGACAGGTTTGGGGCAGAGACTGGCAGAGCTCTGGCCCAGCCTCCATCCTGTGTTCCTTTACCCAGGAAAGGTCTAGTCCCGTGCGCGGGAAGACTCAGGTGGGCCTGCACCCTGGGACGGCACAGGCCGTTTCCTCTGCCTGGAGCCTTCTCCCTCCTGTCTGAGGAGGCCTTCCCCGCCTGTTCCCGCAGCCCAGGCTGGACCTCAGCCCAGGCGTCTCCCCACTTGAACCCTCATTGCGCTTGCCACTCTCCGGTTTCCCCACGCCTCACATTTAGTAGGTGCTCCTTGGGTATTAGCTGAATGTCCGGGTGACTGATCAGGGATGTCTTACCAGAGGACTGAGTTTGGGCCTGGAGGGGCTGAGCGCACAGGAGCAGGAGGAGCAAGCACAGGGCAGTGGGAACTGTGAGCGGCAAGTTCGTTGGGCGGGTGGGGGCACATCCAGAGGACTCAACCCGGCAGGGCTTCCCCAGTGAGGGCTTAGGAAGTGGGGGAGAGGATAAGGGGACTGGAGCAGCACCCAGTAGGCTAGCAGTTGGGTGGCCTGTAAAGGTTATGCAAAATATGCAGATGCATGGCCCTCTTTCAGGCTGGAGCAGTAGTGCTGCTCTGTAGCCCTCTAGTGCAAGGGAGCACTGGGGAGCATGAAAGCTGAGGGGTACTTAGGGTCCCAAAAGTCAGGACAGGACAAACATTCAGGGTTCAGGTGGGGAGCGTAGGCTGAACTCTCTGCTTATGCCATTGAGGACTCAGGGTTCTAGGAAGGTCAGGTCAGAGCCCGAGCTGACGTCGCTCTGCCCGCCCCTCCCTGGTCCCTCACCCCTGACTGCTGAGCTCTACTGCCTCATGGAAACCTAGTCGGGCCTCTGCTCCCTCCGAGACCTTAGCTGGGTCATATTTCTTCCTTTGCCTCAGTTTACCATCTTGAAATGGGAAAAAGGACCTCCTTGGTGCTTGACCACCCCCCCCAACCCTCTTCCGTACCTTAACGGGGCAACCAGGGTTTCCTCCCACCTGCCTTTATTACTGAGGCAACTGAAGACAGAGCGACTGAGGTGATGGGGAGAGTAGCACAGAGTCCAGGGTTGTGGGAGGGGCTGGTAATCCCTGGAGTTTTTATGGCAACTGGGGGAGCTGATGTGGAAGTGTGGGGTCACCGTGGAAGCAGGTTGGTTACTATGGGGACCCTGAAAGGAAATTCCTGTTTTCCAAAGTGATAGGACAAGGGGAAGGTTAAACCCTGAGGGGTGTTATGGAGACCAGAAGGTCCATGCCTTTCAAGACCCCCTCCCCAGGTAAGGGGGAGAGACTGGCCCAGCCACGTAGGCACTTGGACCACTAGCCTCAGTTGTCCTTGCCCCTGGCAAAGTCCCCATCTTCCTGCTTCGTTCCTTGGCCCGAGGCCCTCCAAGTCTGACCTCCAGTCGTCCTGGTGTAGCCAAAAGCCACCTTCAGCTTGACGTTGCCATCCCCCTCATGCTGAGTGGGGAGACCCCCCACACATGAAGGAGGTCATCCTGGTCAGGCCCCACCCCACCCTATCCCATTTCTGCTTGCCTGTTCCAGGAGATGGGGTGCTCACTACCACCTAGGCAGCTCTGACTGGGAAGAGTCACCACTATGGAGCTTCAGTCTTCTCTCCCTACCCTGCTTCTAGCGCTAACCTGGGGTCCATGAAGATCCTCCCATTCCACCTGCCTGGGACAGCCAGCTGGGGAGTGGCCCATGGGACCTTGGCTCTGCCAGTGAACCAAGGTCTGCCACTCATCTGTCACTCATGGAGGTGGGTGGGGAGAAGATGAGTGTTGCCCTGGAATGCCAAGGGCTTGGGAAGGCAGAGCCCCTGAATTTGGGAGTGGAGCTCTCACTCACCTTACCACATGCTGGTGGGTGTGGTTGGAGAGCCTTTACCTGTTAAGCAAAGAGATGGTTTTAAAGAGGCAGCTGAAACAGAGAGATTAATCGTTTGTTTTGTTTTTTTCATTTTTATTTTATATCAGAATGTAGTTGATTTACAATTTGTGTTAGTTTCAGTTGTACAGCAGTGATTTAGTTATACATATATCTATTCTTTTTCAGATTCTTTTCTCATATAGATTATCACAGAGTATTGAGTAGAGTTCCCTGTGCTATACAGTAGGTCCTTGTTGATTATCTGTTTTACATATAGTAACGTGTATATGTTAATCCCAATGTCCTAATGTATCCCTCCCCCCCACCTTTCCCCTTTGGTAACCATAAGTTTGTTTTCTAAATCTGTGAGTCTGTTTCTGTTTTGTAAATAAGTTCATTTGTATCATTTTTTAGATTCCACATATAAGTGATAACATATGACATTTGTTGTTCTCTGACTTAGTATGATCATCTCTAGGTCCATCCATGTTGCTGCAAATGGCATTATTTCATTCTTTTTATGGCTGAGTAATATTCCACTGTGTATATGTACCACATCTTCATGCATTCATCTGTTGATGGACATTTAGGTTGCTTCCATGTCTTGGCTATTGTAAATCGTGCTGTTCATGATACATGAACATTGGGGTGCATGTATCTTTTCAAAGTATGGTTTTCTCCGGATATATGTCCAGGAATGGGATTGCTGGACCACACGGTAGCTCTATTTTTAGTTTTTTAAGGAACCTCCATACTCTTCTCCATAGTGGGCGTACCAATTTACATTCCCACCAACAGTGTAGGAGAGTTCCCTTTTGAGAGATTAATATTTAGTAAGCTACCAAGTGTAAGAATCAGGTCTGGACTCCAGAACCCATGCCCTCAACCACATTCAATTTGGCACCCCCGGCCTCTGAAGTACCAGACAGGGCTGCATCTTGGGGAAGGTGCTGGCTCTGATGGGGATACATTTAAGCAGAGGAAACATGAAGAGCAAAGCACATGCAGACTTGTGGCAGTGGGGACAGTGAGTAATATCCAGTGGTCCAGCCAGTGAATATGGCATGTGAGGCTGGAGATGAGGTGGGCACCACCCGTGGGGGGCTTCGGATGTCGGGGGGAGGCTGTGGACGTGCCCTGGGCCTGTGGTAGGGTGGCTGACTGGCTGCTCAGACAGTAGTGGTAGCTGATGGGTCCTGGGGGCGCTGGGTACTGTTTAAGGAACTCTGGGGATGGGGGATTTGGGGCAAGATCTGGTCCCTGAGACACAGGGCAAGCCAGGCCTTATGTCAGGCTCGGGGTAAGGCACGCAGGTCTCAGGCAGCACGGTGTCAGGAGCTCAGTGGTCCCTGTCCCTCTGAAAGACAGCCCCACCCACCCATCCACGCCTCAGCTGCCTGCCCTCAGCCCTCCCGGGTTACCTCAGAGTTCTGAGGAAGTGGCAGTTCCATGCTCACCCAGGACCTAAGCAACCTGTGGGAGCTCCCCTCCTCCTGCACTGAGTGTCCTCAGGGCTGGTTGGGCATAGACTGGGGTCCCTACAGGGGTGACTCTGAGACCCCCATACCCACAGCTTTCTCCCCTGCTGCAAGGCCCTGGGAGGAGTGTGACTGCTCCTGACCTGCCTTCATGGGAGGGGCAGGGTTGGGACCCTTGCCCAGTCAGGTTGGGGTGGGGACTGGGCTGGCCCACCGACGTTCCTGTTCAGAGCTGTAAAGGGAAGGAGGAGCCAGCGAGGCAGAGCTTTGAGAGGAGTGTGGGGATCCTGAGCAGCACAGCCACCTCTTGCCGGCTCTAGAGCCTTCGGCATGCAGCACTGCCTCCATGCTCAAGGCCCCTGCTCTGCCCTGCCTCCCAGCCCCGGTGCCTGCAGGGACTCCCTCACCCCCCAGCACTGCAGCCTCAAGCCATGGGGCCCAGGTCAGAGCCAGGCCGAGGATTCCCGGGGAGAAGAGGTGAGATCCCCAGAGTAAAGACCGGCAGTTACCCCTACCCCTGCCTACTACTGTGCTTTAGAGTCCCCTCTGGCCCCTCCAGAACCCACAAAGACTGCTGCCTTGATTGCCTCAGACCTGAACCCAGCCCAGCCTGGACCTGCTGGAAGTTTGCAGGACTGGACAGGCTGAGGGTGTGGTTCTAGGGACAGAAAGCAGGGGTGTGCAGAGTTGGAGGGGCCCGTCAGGTCTGGGAGGGCCGATCCAGGTGATGGCCATGAGGAGGGTGGGAGTTTCCTGCTTAAGTACCAAAAGCCCAAGTCACAGATGGCAGTGGGGCATGGGAGATCAGAGGCCTACACAGGAGAATGTGAATCACGGATGTGGAAGGGCAGAGAGGCTGGAGAAGCAGTCCCTGGTTGGACTAGGGACCCAGAATGCCTGGCTTAGCAATTAAGCCTTTTATCTTTGGGTCAGGGAGGGAGGACATGGTCAAGTGTGGGCTTACAGGTGCTCAGCAGAGCTGCAGTGGGCAAGAAGGACTCAGGTTTTGGGTGGGAGAGACTGTGGCCTGACCGGGGGTGGTTTGGGGCTAGAAGAAGGGAGGATGGTGTTGGGACAATTTTGAAGGTAGGGAGGGATGTGTGGAGTCATTGAGGCAGGGTCGTGGGTCATGTGGTCAGCTTGGGCTGACTGGCTCTAGCCACCATGAGTGATCCTGGCCTAGAACAAAGGTTGAGCTGCAACTGTGCTAATGGACGAGGCATCCCCTCTGGGGCCCCCTGTTTTCCCATTTGCAGTGGGAAGTGTTCAAAAGAAATGGTCTAAGAGCCCTGGCCTGCTCTGGTGTTTTCAGGGTTGGGCATGTTGGTGTCCTTGCTGGTTTGTGGAGAGGAGAGGTATAGACAGAGGTAGGTGAGCAGGGAGGCTGCCAGCGACAGAGGGTGGAGAGGTCACCAAAGGTAACTGACAGGCAAAAAGTCACAGTGGTGTGGGCCTGCACCTTGGTGGCCCCAGCCCCTCTCTGAATTGCCTGGGCCTTGGCTTTGTGACAAAATGTACAAGGAAGGTGTCCAACCACAGGGTGGAGGGCTGCTCTGTCTAGGTTTTTTTGGGGCCTGGCCCAATCTGCTGGGGTCAGGCCCCTTCCCTGGGGCCCGTTCAGCCCTGGCCCTGTGGTCTGGGGCCCACAAGTGGCAAAAAATTAGCCGTCCATGCAAAGGTAGTTCTGGAGGTCCTTGATTTGAGGTCCGTGGCACCTGGGGAGCAGTCTCAGGGTGTTGTCTGTGATGTGTCCCTTGCCCCTACATGCTCAGTATAGTCCCTGTCCTTCCCCCCTGCCCCTGGGAAAGAAAGTTGCCTTCTGGGCCCTGCTGGTTAGGGTGGGTGCTCCAGATGGGGCTGGTGTGGAAGGAGGGAAGGGGGAGGGATGGAAGGAGGAGCTCAGATCCAGGCCACCACCCACTCCATGCCTTGGGAGGGGCTTAGAGGTTAGAACAGATTAGGGCTAGTCCAGGGCTTACCTGTGTCCCTGGAGCAAAGAGACCAGCAGGGCCAGATGGGGAGCCTGGACGCGGGAGGAGGGTGGGGCAGAGGTATGGATGAGTCCTTCAACATCATTGCCTGGGCCTGAGGCCTTAGACCCAGGCAGGGAGCTGTGGGTGCCTTGAATGAAGGGCACTATAGTAGCAGGGACCACAACCCGTCCCTGGATAGGCTTGCCCTGGCTCCTATCCCGGAGTTCTCCTGGACATTATGCCTGTAGAACTAGTTTCTGTCCACAAGCTCCACCCAGGGCAATGTGACCCCCGCCCCGCTGTGCTGCAGGCCCCACCCCCGGTGCTAGGCTGGGTCCTTCGCAGCTTCTCTTGCTGGGCCCTGGGTGCCCCAGGCCCTCCCACATCCCTGCGGTCTGCCGGGAGGAAGCGGCCCCCTTCCCCCACCGTGACTTTGCGCTTCCTGCCCCGGGGGCCAGGGTGAGAGGGGACATTTCCCGTTCACACCAAAGTTTCCCTGGCTGGTGGCGCCCAAACTCGGGCTCAGCCCGCTGTCCCTCTTACCCATGGAACCAGCTCTGGGGCCTGGGGTCCAGGTAACCAGCCAGGGTGTGGGCGGAGGTTCCCAGGGTGAGGCAGGGCATTTTGCCTGTACAGGTGGGGGATGTGTGTGTGCGTGGGTGTGCCTGGCCGATAGTGCACATACAGCCTGGGATATACAGTCAAGGAAGGTTTCCTGGAGGTGGTGGATGCTGAGTTGGGAGAAGGTGGCAGGCGAGAGCCCATCCCATAGCTTTGGGTTCAGGGAGGCTGGTGAGTGGGAGACCTTTAGCCCCAGCACCCCTGTGGGCCACAACCATGCCCTAGGAATGTATACACTTAAGTCCCTCCCCTGCCTGTGTCAGGCTTGCCTGGGTCCCCAAGGGTTCAGGAAGTGAGAGAGGAGACTGGGAGGCTGAGAAAAGCAGATGGGGGCCCTGAGAGAGTGGTCAGTATGTAAGGCAGTCCTCTGATGCTGACCTTCCACTTCCTGTCCTCCTCCCCCACCCATCCCTCCCTTTCTCCACCCCCACTGCTCTGCCTCCAATCTCTGTGTACCCCCACTCACTTTCCACCTCTGTCCACATCCCCTTGTCCCTCCCCTGTCCACTGTGCCCCTTCTGCCCCCACCACTGTTCCCCTGAACTCCTTTGCGTGCAGAAGGACCTGGGCTATCTGCAGCAGTGGCTGAAGGCCTTTGTGAGTACCTTCGAGAAGAGCATCTCACTATCCTCTCTGGAGCCACGCAGGTGAGGCTGGAGCTACATGGAGGGCGGGAGGCTGAGGGATGCTCGGCGCCTAGTGACCCCGCTCCCTGCAGGCCGGAGGAAGCAGGTGCGGAGGTGCCGCTGCTACCTCGGGATGCGCTGCACGTGCTGGCCGAGCAGCTGGACGAGGGGGACCTGGAGCAAGCCCTGCTGCTGCTCAAGCTCTTCGTCATCCTCTGCAGGTGGGTCCCTGTTGTCTTCTCCACGGTGAGAAAATGTGCAATTGTGGGCTGGGGTGAGGGCTGGCTAGTCACCGGGACCTCTCCCATCATTCACTTCCCAGGAACCCGGAGAATGTAGAGGCAGGCTGGGGCCAGGTGCTGGTGCCCCGGGTGCTGGCATTGCTGACCCGCTTGGTGGCCAAGGTGAGGTGGCCTCTACCCTGGGGGTTGGCAGGTGGTAGCCACAGCCCAGCTAACCCCCCTTCACCCTCTCCGCATGCCTACAGCTGAAAGGACCCCCACCACTGGAGGAGGGCCATGGGTCCCAGCTGGAAAACGTAGCCCTGCATGCCCTGCTCCTCTGTGAGGGCCTCTTCGACCCCTACCAGACCTGGCGGCGCCAGCACAGCGGGTGAGGGGCGGCCCGCAGGCGGAGGACCCAGAGGAGGCCCGGGACAGGATGGGGGTGGCCACACTGGCCAAGGTGCAGAGGTGGGCGGGGCCGGTGTGCAGGCTGCTGAGGGGAGGATGACGCAGGAGGAGTGAAGTACTGGCCTCACCTCGGTCCCTACCCACCCTGTCCCCACCTGCCAGGGAAGTCATCAGCTCGAAGGAGAAGAGCAAGTACAAGTTCCCTCCTGCGGCTTTGCCCTGTGGATTCAGCACCTTCTTCCGAGGTCAGACCCCACCCCCGGCCCGCCTGGCCCCGCCCCCAAACATGAGCCCCCTCCTTTGGTTCCCCCTTGCATATGCAGGATAGGACCCACTTGTGGCTGTACTCAGGGCTGGGAGAACCATGGGAATTTGAGTGGGCTTCCAAAGGCAAGTAGGAGTTCAGGGGCAGAGAGGAGAGGAAGGGCATGTCTGCACAAAATGAGTAATTTCTTTTTGCCGGGGAGTCGATTTCCCTTCCCCCTTCTCTCCTGTCTCTTGGGACCCCCCCATTGCTTGTACCCCACTCTGATCTGCACCATCTTAAAACTCCCTGGTCCAATCTCTTTGTCCCTGTAGCTCCACCCAGTCTCCTCTCTTCCACAAGACAGTGTCTACATTAGGTGTCTCCCCTTCCTGCTCCCATACTCCCGGGAAAGCTGACCCCCCAGAACATCTCTGGCCACCTATTCTCCCTGGGTACCTTTTGCTCCTGAGTGTCCTCTCTCCTCTCATTGGAAGACACTGGCCAGGATTTCAGATGGGCTCCTGGCAGGATGCTGTCTGGACAGGGACAGGCCAGGTTTGGGAAGGTGGTGGCCTAGTACATATCTCAGTGTTTCTGGGATGCACCAGGGAGCTGCGGGCCTGGGTTTGGAACGGGCGCAACAGCTCCAAGAGGGGAGATGCCCCTGGGAAGCTCCCTGCCTCTGTTCTCCCACAGCCTGAGTACTCTTCTTAAAACACACTGGATTTTGTTTTCCCTACTGTAAATTCCTCAGTGGGGACCTGACGCCCTCAGAATCCAATCGTCTCCACAGCCTTCCTTTCCAGCCCCGCTTGCTCTCCGCTCTCCAGCCGTGGTCCTGTCCTCTCATTCCTAGTATCCAACTAGTTACCCCACCTTTGGTCTTTGCCCATACTGTTTCCTTTCCCTTTCCTGGCCAACTGCATTATCAGGCCCCACCTTGAAAGCCCTGTCCCCCGGGAGGCCCCCCACCCCATCCCACTGGTATCAAGGCAGCTCTGCATTCCCCGCCTCCAACGCCCACACACTCATGTGACCCAGGGCTGGTCCCTTCTGCTCTCTGGGTTTCAGTTCGTGTCCTGGCATCCTGTCCAGCTTTACTGGAGCAGGGCCAGGTGGGCCTCCCAGATATGACGCTGTGAAAGCCCCTAGAAGTCCCCAGTGCGGGTGTAGGGGGATGGTGTGCGGAGCATCTGTATGATAGGTACGGCAGGGTCCCCAGAGCCGGTCACGGGATGCTCCAACCATCACAGGGCAGAGGGACCAGGAGACTTGTATCTAAGAAACTAAACCCTGGGTTGCCATGGGGAAGTGCATGGGGGGTGCTCACCCTGGGGTCCTCATTTTGGGGCTTAAGTTTCCAGGGAGCTGGCTAGGCTCTCAGGGCAGGGCCGTGCCCCCTACAAGCTCCCCAACGAAGGGCTGTGTCCTCAGACCTCCTAGCATAGAGTCATGACATTTTAGACCCCCTGCACAGAACCCGGTCTTCTCCCTCAGATTGGGCCTCCCAGCCCTGTTCCTTGACCCAGCCCCCCACTCCCACCCCAGGGCACCCACCTCTTGTGTGGTCCCCTGGACCCACAGCCCTGCAAGCTTTGTGACACTGTCTTGCTCCCCACCCCCATCAGAGAGCCTGCAGGATGCAGATCACTTGCCTCCTGTGCTCCTGCTGCGTCTCATCCATCTCTTTGGTGCTGTCCTTGCAGGAGGGAAGGTAGGCTGGGAGGAGCCTGGGGGCCCGAGGGTGGCTGTCTCAGGGTCTCTCTGCTGGGTGAGCCCTTTGCCCATTGCCCGTCTCTGTCCACACCTGCAGGAGAACGGGCAGAAGGCTGTGAGCACTGGCACTGTTCAGGGCCTGCTGGATGTGGTGCAGGGCCGGGGCCACAGGCCAGCCCAGGACCCCCGCCTAGTGCCGCTGGCACTGGAGGCACTGGTGGGTGTGGTACATGTCCTGCATGCCAGCCGCACACCCCCCCGGGCACCAGAACTCCGAGCCCTGCTTGAGGGCTACTTCCGTGTCCTTAATGCCGACTGGCCGGCCGGGCCAAGCCTGGACCCCGAAGAGGCCCTCATCACCCTACGGGTCAGCATGCTCGGTGGGTATAGACTCTTGGGCTCTTGGGGAGGTGGCACTAGCAGGGGAAGGCCCAAGTGATGATGGAAAGGCTGGCCTGGGCAGCATGGGAAGAAGGTTTAAGGCTGACCAGAGGCTCTGCTGAGACCGGCTTGGGCAGGGCTGACCCTTGACCTCTCTACAGACGCCATCCCCATGATGCTGGCATGTGAGGACCGGCCAGTGCTGCAGGCCACCTTCCTCAGCAACAATTGCTTTGAACACCTTATTCGCCTCATCCAGAACAGCAAGGTGGGCGGGGCCCAGGCTGGGGTGGGGGGCCTGGACCCCAGAGGCCGGGGGCACCGCGTGTGCATGCCGAGCTGCTGATGAGCAAACTTGGGCTGGTGGGATGGCTTGCACTTCAGTGGGAGGGCCTGGGGCTCAGGA
This sequence comes from Hyperoodon ampullatus, assembly GCF_949752795.1. Classification (NCBI taxonomy): domain Eukaryota; kingdom Metazoa; phylum Chordata; class Mammalia; order Artiodactyla; family Ziphiidae; genus Hyperoodon; species Hyperoodon ampullatus. The sequence goes on along the minus strand of NC_136923.1, from coordinate 41,600,776 downwards.
TGGCTCTGGACCCCACGTGAAGAGTGTGTTATAGAAGGATGGGAGCTGCCCTGGCCCCTTGTTTCCCTTTTCCCCAACCCCAAACGTAGGGGCAGGAGGAAGGCTCAGCTGTTTGGGATGCAGTGCCTACCCCTGCCCACTTGTCTGCCCCCGGCTCTGTCCCTCTGGGCAGGGTATGGGTGGCTCAGCTCCCCTACTCTTCCCTAGTGCCTGGTGGGGCGCTCGGCCTGGGGCTCAGGGCGCATCCTTCCCTATGGGGCGGAGCCCTGGCAACTGCCCCAGGTCCTGCTCTAATCCCACCCTTCCTCCATCTTCTCTCTCCTCTGCCTCCTCCACCTTGTGCCTCCCCCGCAACAGCTGTACCTGCAGGCCCGGGCGCCCCCTGAGGGGGACAGTGACCTGGCTACCTGGTTACTGACCGAGCCCGATGTCCAGAAGGTACCACCCTGGGGCTGACCAACTCAGGCACCCACGTCCCTGGGCACCCACCCCCCAGGGCTCCCTCTTTGAGCCTTTCTGCACTATGCAGGGGGAACGAGCAGATACATGCCAGTCCTGGTATAGCCTAGTGATGGGGCTGGGTCCCCCATGCTGTCTCACCTACCTTTCAAATCCCAATCCTAGGAAATGGCACAGTTGTGATCTGTTCCCTGACTTGTATTAGTCTTGGGAGCTGGGGTTTGGCTATGCCAACCTGGAAGGAACCTTCGATACTCAACCACCCCACCCCCATTGCACAGAAGGGGAAACAAGAGGCCAGATACTCAGGGATTTGGCTGTGGTCACTCACAGAGAAGGAGGTCCCCCACATGGGGCCACTTCTTTGCTTGGATCCTTGCACCTGCCCTAAGCAGGTCACTGGGAGTTCCCTATCCCTTCATGCCCTCATGACGTGCTCCCTGCCTCATCTTGCATGGGGGCTGTAGGAGGCTGCGGGGTTTCAGGGGCTCTGCATGGGGCACCCTCTCTCTGGTGGCTCAACACCTGGGCCCCCACCTCCAGAGCCCTGCCCTGGCTTTGTCCTCATGAAGCAGCCCTGTGTGACTATTGCACTAGGCTGTTTTCTGAGAACCTGCATGTCCATTCATCTACAAAGTAGGCAAGGCCAGTGAGACCCCTGCTTTTTACAGATGAGGAAACTGAGGCCTGGGGGAGGGAAAAGATTGCCTGAGGTCCCTTGGGGAGTCAGGCAGAGCTGGGACCAAGGGCCCCATGGAGCCAAAATACAGCCTGGCACCTGCTGACAAACTCTCCAAGCCCTCCTGACTTCTCAGCCCCTCAGTAGGGCAGGGTGAAGGAGTAGCATGCCTCTGGCTGTTGGGTTCAGCAAGGGTGAGCCTCAGTATCCCCACCTGGATCTAGGGGAAAGGGGCAGGGTCGGACTTAAAGGTTTCGAAGGTTCTTCTGGTTCTAACATCCTGTGATTGATTGTCCCTAAATTCCCCAACTCCCTGTCAATCATTATGGGTGATGGGGCACTTGCCAGCCTGCCTGCACATGTGTTTAGCTTGGGTGGGGATGGGTGGAGACCGGGGCCCATAAACCCACTGGACAGTGGAGGGCAGAGGGCTGTGGCCGAAGGGTTCACTGGTGATCTGTCCCAGTATCCCAGTGAGGCCCTTCCCAGCCGTGGTTTCTTCCCTGGCTTCTCTGTCAGAGTGGGCCTTGCCCAGCTGCTCAGAGAGGGCCCCAAGGTCAGGGTGAGGGTCGCGGCAGTTTGGGCAAGGGTAGAGGGCCTGGTGGCTTCTGTTCTAGCACTATATGGCCCAGACAGGGTTGCCACACTCCCAGGGCCCCAAGCCAGCTCAGCTACTTGCCTTGGGGCATCTGTTCCTGTCCCTGTACCCCTTTTACTGCAGGGTGCTGCCAGCTGCGATGTCCTGGCACCTGCCTCTCCTGACTGCCCCTCCCCACCCCAAGGTACTGGACCAGGACACAGACGCCATTGCAGTCCACGTAGTCAGAGTGTTGACCTGCATCATGAGCGGCTCCCCCTCCGCCAAGGTGAGGATGCTGCGGTCCTGCTGTAGTAGGGGTGCGGGATGGGAGTTAAATCGACTAGCTGTCTCGAGAACAGGCCTGGCTGATGGCTGTCAGAGCAGGTGAGCTGGGGAGGTGACCATCCTGCCCTCTGGGGTACAGCTCAGCCCCCTGGGCGAGCATGGTCATTAGTCCTGGGAGCTGGCTATCCTGGCTCAGAGCTGGAGGGCGGAAGGATGCTTGTGGCTGACCACCATCTGCAGCCTTCCGAGGTAGACCTATTCCCCTGCTAGCACTGTGACCCAGAGGCAGAGCCAGGCAAGGGGGCCCTGAAAGGTGATGCCTCCTCCAGGGTTCTCGTAGGGTGTGAGTGCGCCCTGGGGCCCACATACACACTCACTCCTTTCCCACGCATCCCTGCACAGGAGGTGTTTAAGGAGCGCATCGGCTACCCTCACCTGCAAGAGGTTCTGCAGAGTCACGGTCCCCCCACCCATCGACTGTTGCAAGAGCTGCTCAACATGGTGAGGGCAAGGGCTTGGGGGCAGGGTCCCAAGGGAAGCCAGGACTGAGTCAGGGCTACCACAGAAGGTGAGCTCTCCACCTTAGGGGACCATGTTGACTATGTGTGACCTGGGGCCTGACCCTGTGTGTCAGGGTCACTGGGGTGAGGATTCTGAGCTGCATGGGGCCCAGAAGCTGCTGCGTGTTAGCAAGCCCCAGGATGATCCTAGGAATAGGCAGTTGGGGTTTAGGCCAACCCAGCCCGAAAGCCAAGAGTTGTTGTTGGTAGCGGTGGTTGTCTGAGCACCTCTGGCTTTCCTGAGCCTCAAACACAACCTGTGAGCTGGATGGGGTAGCACACGTTGTGTTCCCATGCTGTAGGCAAGTAAACTGAGACAGGAAGTCCCACTGTTGGTAGGGTGGCCTGTTCCATGCCAGTTGCCCGGGAACTATCATTCTCTCCTCCCACAGGCTGTGGAGGGCAACCACAGCACGTGTCCGCCACCACCAATCCGCAATGAGCAGCCGGTGCTGGTGCTAATGCGGTGGCTTCCAGCACTGCCCACAGCTGAACTGCGGCTCTTCCTAGCACAGCGCCTCTGGTGGCTCTGTGACAGCTGCCCTGCCAGCCGTGCCACGTGTGTCCAGGCCGGTCTGGTGGGCTGCCTGTTGGAGACACTCAGCAAGGGGGTAGCCCTGGGGGCTCGCTGCCAGGAGCAGCTGCTGGCGCTGCTGCAAGCATTGGGCCACGTGTCACTAAGGCCCTTGGAGCTGCGTCGCTTGCTTCGTCTCCCACCAGGTCTGGACTCAGGGCCGGGTGGAGCTGAGGCCGGGGATGCCCGACACGCAGGTGCCATCATCCGCGCGCTCTCAGGCATGGCCCGGCACCGGGGCCCGGCACGAGCCCTGTGCTACTTTGACCTCACGCCCAGCATGGCGGGTATCATGGTACCCACTGTGCAGCGATGGCCAGGACCTGGCTTCACCTTCCATGCCTGGCTGTGTCTGCACCCCACGGCTGTAACACCTGCCCCGGCCCCCACCCGGCTGCTCCAGCGAAAGCAACTGTACAGGTGGGTGACTGCTAGGGACCAGGGTGCGGTGCCAGGGTGAGCAGGAGGACCAGCGGGCATAACTGGCTTGGCCTGCCCCCAGCTTCTTCACCAGCAGCGGCTCAGGGTTTGAAGCCTTCTTCACGGCGACTGGGACCCTGGTGGTGGCCGTGTGCACCCGGAAGGAGTACTTGACCATGAGCTTGCCTGAAGTGTCCTTTGCCGACTCTGCCTGGGTGAGCCTCTGTCCTCATGTGGCCCAGGGAGGTGGAGGGGACACCACGTCCCAACCTGTGACCTGATGTTGTGGCTTCTGTTCTAGCACTGTGTGGCCATTGTCCATGTGCCAGGGCGCCGACCCTTCAGCCAGAACCTGGTGCATGTCTACAAAGACGGCTATCTGGTGAAGACGGCACCCCTTCGCTGCCCCTCCCTTAGTGAGGTGTGCCAGGCAGGGTTTGGGGAGGCTTGGGCAGCTGGGGGCACTTGGACAGGGTGGGGCCTGGAGCCCCGTGTTCCCCCTCCCCTACCCCACAGGCCTCAGCCTCTGGGGCCTGTGCAGCCTTGGGGGTCACCGAGGAACTGGATGCAGGTGGAACCCCAGGCTCTGCTGTGACCTGACCACTCCCCCAACCCTGGCCCCACAGCCTTTCTCCTCCTGCTGTATCGGCTCTGCTGGGCACCGCACAACGACCACCACCACGGGCCTGCCTGCGCCACCTGTCCCCGCTGCCCTGGCTCACACTCACCCCTCCCTCACCCGCTCCAAGTCAGTCCCGGCCACCACAGGGCTTGGCTGGGGGTCCGGGCTGGTGGCCCCCTTGCAGGAGGGCAGCATCAGCTCCACCCTCGCAGGCACACAGGACACTCGGTGGGGCAGCCCCACATCCCTGGAGGGCGAGCTGGGGGCTGTGGCCATCTTCCATGAAGCCCTGCAGGCGGCAGCCCTGCGGGTCCTGTGCACCCTGGGTATGCAGCGCCGTCCCCGTGCCCTGCCCCAGCCCCTACCGCTTTGCCCCAGGACCCAAATGGTTGGGTCTCAACAAGTGCCCAGGCCAGAAACGAGGGGTCTGGCGGGGGGAAGGTGTCCCTGGGTGGGGGGGGTCTGTCCTCTGATCAGGCAGAGAAGAGGCAGGCTGTGGGTGGGGTTTGGCCAGAAGCCCAGCCAGGTCTGAAGCCCCCCTGCCCACCCCCCAGGGCCCAATGAGACAGCACCCTTCAAGCCTGAGGGTGAACTGCATGAACTTGGCACCAAGCTGCTCCTCCATTACTCACCTCAGGTATTGGGGGGGTGGGCAGTTGGCTTAATCCCGCTCTCTCCCCCTGCCTCTCACCTCTGTCTCCTGCCACCTCCTCCACTGAGCCTTGCTGCCTGCTCACCCCCTGTCCCCAGGCCTGTAAGAACAACATCTGCCTGGACCTGTCCCCTGGTCAGGGGCTGGATGGCCGCCTGACAGGCCACAGGGTGGAGACCTGGGACGTGAAGGTGTGTGCTCACGTGAGCAGTGTGTGCAGGAAGCATGAGCATGGGCACATGTGTACAGGGTGGGCTGGGGAGTGGCACTGCACCCTGGGAGGTCTTGAGGAGACCTAGATTTCCAGGCTGGAGGGTCTGTTGGGATGGAGTGGGGCAGGAGATGGCTGGGTGCTGCCCTCTCATGGTGGCCCCCACCCACAGGATGTGGTGAATTGCGTGGGAGGCATGGGTGCCCTGCTGCCCCTGCTGGAACGAGTGGCTACACAGCCCCAAGAAGCCGAGGCAGGTCCAGCAGAAACACATGACCTGGTGGGGCCCGAACTGACCTCTGGCCACAACGCCACCCAGGGACTGCTTCTCCCACTGGGCAAGTCCTCAGGTAAGTGTCCCTGGTGCCTGAACTGGGGGGAGGAGATCTTGGCATGGTTGTGGGGCTGGGCTGCTTGAGGTCTCTGTGGCCACTGGCAGGCCTTTGACGTTCATCTGTTCCCTTCCTGGTGGCGGTAGAGGAGCGAATGGAGAGGAATGCAGTGGCTGCCTTTCTGCTGATGCTGCGGAACTTCCTACAGGGCCATGCTGTGAACCAGGAGAGCCTGGTGCAGTGCCAGGGGCCTGCCATCATTGGGGCCCTCCTGCGCAAGGTGGGGCCTGCTGGGGCAGGCGGGGAGGGGACTGCCCTGTCTGACTAAGGGGACTGATTGGAGGGACCGAGAAGGGGAGCCTGATGCCATCGGTCAGGGAGGGCCTCCTGGGAGAGATGGCATTTGAGCAGGGCCTTGAGAGGCTGGGCAGGGTTTGGCTAAAGAGGGTCTGGGGGAAGTAGCAGCACAGCAGGGCACCTGCACAGCAGGCTGGGAGCTTGCACTTCAGAGACGGTAGGGAGCCACTGAAGCGTTTTGAGCAGGCAGGATGCTTGTGTCCATCTGCCTGTGCAGGGCAGGGTGGAAACTGGGAGGCCTGAGAGTGGGCGGGCAGGGCCTGATATCTCACCCCAGCTCCTCTGTCCTCCCCCAGGTCCCCAGCTGGGCCATGGACATGAATGTGCTCATGTCTGCCCAGCTTCTGATGGAGCAGGTGGCAGCCGAGGGCGGTGGGCCCCTCCTGTACCTGCTCTACCAGCATTTGCTCTTCAACTTTCACCTCTGGACCCTTAGCAACTTCGCTGTGCGCCTGGGTAGGTGGGACTTGGGTGAAGGGATGCCGCCAGGCAGGATGTTGGTGGAGGTTCTGAGAAGCTATAGCCCTGTGGGTGATCTGAGGGGACATATCTGCCCTGAGGCATCTGAGGGGACCATGACCCTCTCCTGGTGGGGGGTGGAGGTGGGCAGGGAGGTCTGGCAGGGGCATGGCCCCTGTCTTGGAGGATGGAAGGGACCCGGCTCAGCCAGGTAGCCTGAGCCCTCTGCCGATTCCCACTTAGGCCACATCCAGTACGTGTCTAGCATAGTCCGTGAGCATAGACAGAAGCTGCGGAAGAAGTACGGGGTCCAGTTCATCCTCGATGCTCTGCGCGCTCACTACAGGTGAGGCTGGTGGGGGCAGATGGGGTGGGGTGCTGACACTGCAGCTTCTGGCCTTGGGGGCAGGTCTGTTCAGTCCCCCAGCTCACCTGCCCACTTGCCCTGTTCTCCGCTCCATGCCCCTGTGTTCTCCTGGCCCTGGGTGCATGTTTCTGCTGGGACCTGCCCAGCCTACAGCGGGAGCGCCCCCTAGCGGCCGATGACCTGCGCACAGTGCAGACTTCACTCCTGGGCCTGGCGCGGGAGTTTCTGGTGCGGAGCTCTTCCTATGATGACCTGCAGGTGGTGCTGAACTTTCTGGCGGCTGCGGGTGATGATGGCCACGTAAGCTGGGGGTTGGCGAGGGTGAGACTAGGGGGAGGGGTGGAGTGTGGACCACGTTCAGCGTTGGGGGGTGGTCGGCTCAGTGTGAGACTTTGTATCCCCAGGTGCTGGGTGCGCTGGACCTGCTGCTGGCACTGCTGCAGGGCTCCCCAGCACAGGAGTCTTTGGCTGTCTTCCTGCTGGAGCCAGGGAACCTTGAGGTACTACTGGCACTGCTGGTGCGGCCAAGGCCCATGCCCTTGCTGCCCGACCGAGTCTGCAAGGTACACTCAGCTCACTCCTGACCCTGGCATCCTAATTCACGGGGGCCCCCGCCTGAGTCCAGAGAGGTGCAGAAGGCCTTAGGCTGGTGGGTGAAGCTGCCTTTGCAGGCCTCTCTTGGAGCCACACACCTGCGTGGTGACTCACCCTCCTACAGTAATTCTTTCCCCATGATGACGACCCCTACCCCCTACGACCCCTACCCCCTACGACCCCTACACAGATCCTGCGCAGACTGCAGCAGAATGAGCGCTTACCTGAGCGCAGCCGCCAGCGAATCTGGCTGCGAGAGTGTGGCCTCCAGGGTCTCGTTGCCTGCCTGCCGGAGGGGGCCGTTTCCCCCCAGCTCTGCCAGGGCCTCTTCAAGCTGTTCCTGGGGGCAGGTACAACCTGGCTGGGGCCAAGAGGCAGGCCAAGTAGAGGGGTGATGTGGGTCCAGGAACCAGGGCAGGTGGGAATAGGGAAGGCGTTGGTACCAAGAGACCAAGGCTGAGCCAGCAGAGGAGCACAGTCCCTCTCTGGGGTCAGTCCCTCAGGCCTTTTCTGGCCGTTTTCCCAGATTGCCTGAACCTCTCAGATCTATTGGCTCTGGTGCAGCTGTCCCTCCAGGCTGACCTCAGCATCCGCCTAGACATCTGTCGTCAGGTGAGTGGGAAGTGAAAACTTTGTTGGGGGTTGGGGGGCGGCTTCTACCCTGCAGACTTTGCCTGTGACGAGGGGTCTCTGGAGGCCTCCCATGCAAAGGCCCCAGGAAGAGGGGCTGGGGCAGGCCGTCGGATGAGTCCCTCATTTGCTGTGCCCTGGCCTGGCAGCTCTTCCACCTCATCTACGGACAGCCAGACGTAGTGCGGCTGCTGGCCCGACAGGCCGGCTGGCAGGATGTGCTGACCCGGCTGTTTGTCCTGGAAGCCGTCACAGCTGGCAGTCCCCTGCCCGAGCCACCCACCTCCCCGGAGCCAGCCTTACACAAGCCACCCACTGAGTCACCTGAGCCTTCGGACGTCTTCCTGCCCGAAGAGGTCCCCTGCCCTGACCCTGACGCCTTTTACCAGGCTCTTTCCCCATTCTCCGCACCCTTTGAGCTGGGCCTGGAACGGGCCAGTGTGAGTTCAGGCAATACTGCTGGTGGTGGCGGTGGCAGTGGGACTCTCACTCCAGCCAGCCAGCCTGGCACACCTTCCCCGCTGGATGGGCCCCGGTCCTTCCCTATTGCCCAGGGCCGCCACAGCTCCAGTCTCTCCAATGTGCTGGAGGACGGCAGCCTGCCAGAGCCCACCATCAGTGGGGATGACGCCTCTAATACAAGCAACCCTCAGGTGAGGCGGGCCCACCCTCTACCACTGTACGGCACCAAGGGAGGGCACCTCTGGGACACAGGGCAGGCAGCGTAGCTTTTCCAAAGGTGTTGCCCTATTTGACATCAGGGCTACAACTGCCATTGGGGTCTGGCGCTGCCGCCTCGTAGCTTTTATCTGCAGTGTGTTCCCTGGGGGGTGGGAGGTATTCTGGAACAGGGCAAGTCATGCTGAGACAGAGTTGGGGGCACTAACTAGGCTTCAGAAGGCCCTGGAGAGCCTGTGAGGCAGGAACTTTACAGGGCTCATGGGCAGCATTGCTCTAAGCGTCCTGCTTTGTACTTCTGGATCTGGGGATGGGCGTCTGCTTATTCTATGGCATCCTTCCAGAGAATTCTAGGACAGTCCTTGAGGCCTGTGAGGACTGTGAGGTAACCGTGTGAACTGCCTCTCCTCTTAGGAGTCCTGGAATCCCAGGATCCTCCCTGGAACTCGGGCAGTGGCTGAGGCCCACACCATCTGTTTAGGCCTTTAGCACCAGACTGGCCCAGCTGTTGGCCAAAGGATCGGCTTCCTGCTGTCCCTACTAGTGGGTGGGCGGACGTGCTGAACAGGGATGGTAGTGGGGCAGTGATTGCCTCCCTCCCCAGCCTGCACCCCACACACACACTGTGTCCGCAGCAATCCTGTGAGGAGGAGCTTTGTAACCTGCTCACCAACGTGCTGTTCTCGGTGACTTGGTGGGGAGTGGATGGCAGTGACGAGGCTGCCTGGCGGGAGCGCGGCCAGGTCTTCTCCGTGCTCACCCAGCTGGGGGCCTCGGCCACGCTTGTGCGCCCACCAGACTGCATCAAGCGCAGGTGAGGGGGTGACTCAGGAGGGGGAAGAGCCTCGGGGAAACCTGGGGCCAAGAAGGCGGTCAGGTAGACACCTGAGTTCCTCGCCCCCCTGCAGCCTCCTGGAGATGATGCTGGAGTCAGCCCTGACCGACATCAAAGAGGCCCCCCTTGGGGTCCCAGCCAGCCTCACCCAGCAGGCGCTCTGGCTGCTGCGCCTGCTGCAGGACTTCCTGTGTGCTGAGGGCCACGGTAACCAGGAGCTGTGGAGTGAGAAGGTATGACAGCTCAGAGGGGCACGTGCTCAATGTTCTCGTGCACCTGAGGGCATCTGGTCTGGGAGGTGGATGAGTATACGTGTGCCATCATGGGTGCATCAGCTCCGGTATCTGTGAGCGTAGGTTTATCTGTACGTACAAACCATTCCTGGCCTCCAGCCCAAACCTTACCTTGCTCTTGCCCCATGGGCTTTTGGCCTCCTCTGGTGATGGCCGCCTGGAATATATGGTGTGTGGCAGCTCTTTGAAGGTGTGTGCAGCCTGCTTGATCACCTGGGGGCCTGGCTGCACCTGGCCAATGGCACAGCAGATCTCCGAGAGATGGCACAGATCGGCCTGCGCCTCGTGCTTGGCTATATTCTGCTGGAGGACCCACAGGTGAGCGCAGGGTGGGTGTGAGGGGAGGGTGCGTGGTGGGTGTAGGGAACTCCGGGAGTAGCTGGTGACACCTCCACCCCTTCGGTCCACAGCTGCACGCCCAGGCCTATGTGAAGCTGCACGCACTGCTGCAGACTGCAGTGCCCATGCGCCGGGAGGAGGCTTGCTATGTGCTCTCCAAGCTGGAGGCGGTGCTGGCGCGGGCGCTGAACACCCCACCCTCAGAGACCCCCACCGGGGACGGGGAGCCCCCAGCTTCAGCCGCTGCTGCAGAGCGCTGCTCATGGCTGGTACCGCTGGTGCGCACACTGCTGAACCGTGCCTACAGGCCACTGGGGCTGCAGTGGGGGCTGCCTTCCCTGCCTCCCACCAACGGCAGCCCCACCTTCTTCGAGGACTTCCAGGCCTTTTGTGCCACCCCCGAATGGCGTCACTTCATCGACAAGCAGGTGCCTGGAGCTGGGGGCACGGGCAGAGAAGTGGGAGCTGGGGACCCACACCAAGCACCGCCCTCCTGTCCCTGTCCCGTCCTCCAGGTGCAGCCCACCATGTCGCAGTTCGAAATGGACACCTACGCTAAGAGCCACGACCTCATGTCAGGCTTCTGGAATGCCTGCTACGACATGCTCATGAGCAGTGGGCAGCGGCGCCAGCGGGAGCGGGCACGCGGTCGTCGGGCCTTCCAGGTGTGCGACCCGAGGCGGGGGGCGGGGAGCTGCTCCGCACGTGGGCCCAGAGGACGGCTGATGGGACAGAGTGGAGAAACAGGGACAGCACATGAAGCAGCCAGCGGGACTCACCCGTTTCTCCACCCTACCCACCCCCGCACTCCTCAGGAGCTGGTGCTGGAACCTGCACAGCGGCGGGCGCGCTTGGAGGGGCTGCGGTACACAGCGGCCCTGAAGCAGCAGGCAGCGCAGCACTCGACCGCCTTGCTGCACTGGGGGGCGCTGTGGCGTCAGCTCTCTAGCCCCTGTGGGGCCTGGGCCCTGAGGTGGGCGGGGTTCGGGGTGGAGTCCGGGTGGGGTGGGGCTTGGGAGGGAGGGAGGAGCCGGGAGGGTGCCTTTGGGGGTGAAACCTGGCAGGAACCCAGAGGTCTACAGCCTTCTGCCCGCCTGCCCGTGACCATCACGGGGGACATATCTGTAGGGACCCGCCCACCCCCCGGTGGAAGCTCTCCAGTGCCGAGACATACTCGCGCATGCGTCTGAAGCTGGTGCCCAACCATCACTTCAACCCTCATCTGGAAGCCAGTGCCCTACGCGACAACCTGGGTGAGAGGGTGTGCTGAGCTGGGTCCACCCCACCTCGTACACCCTGTCTTGTCTCTCTCTGGCTGAGCACCCTTGGACCCATTGCAGGTGAGGCCCCCCTGACAGCCACAGAGGAGGCCTCCCTGCCTCTAGCAGTGACCAAAGAGGCCAAAGTCAGCAGCCTACCCGAGGAGCTGCAGGAAGACCAGCTGGGTGAGGATGAGCTGGCTGCACTGGAGACCGCGTGAGTGGGGCTGGGAAAGAGCTGATTGATGGGGGCAACGGGTCTGCTCCAGTGTGTGCTGGCCGGTGGTGGGATTGACTTCGGAGTCTGTTTCCCCTCCTGCTGAAAGGAATGGTCCAAAATCAGGTGGGAGTATTGGGCACAGCTATAACAGGATGGATAGTTGCTCTTTCATGGCTCGGCACCCCGGAGCAGGACTGAGAAACACAAACCAGACTAGGATGGGGGCCCATGGGAGCAGGCAGGGGCTGAGTGAGGGAAGCTGGGGACGGGGGTTGGTGTCCTGGCAAGACATTCAGAGGCCCAGGTTTCGGGGTGGGGACTGTGGTCAGTCTGGACCCTGGGCAGCTCCTCCTCTGGGAGTCATGAGCTGTGTACCTCATGACTTGGTGGCACTCCGAGAGTGTGGTCCTTGGGCTTGTCAGAAAGGGGATCCCAGAGTCTGGTGCCTAAAGTGGGTGCTGGCCCCCAGGTTGGAGGCCGCAGAACTGGATGAGCAGCACGAGAAGCTGGTGCTGTCAGCTGAGTGCCAGCTGGTCACAGTGGTGGCTGTGGTCCCAGGGCTGCTGGAGGTCACCACACAGCACGTGTATTTCTACGACGGCAGCGCTGAGCGTGTGGAAACCGAGGAGGGTGTGTTCTGATGGAATGGGACGGAGGGACGGCAGGGACGGCTGGGGTACTGTGGGGCCAGGGCGAGTGACTCCTGCACTTGCTCTCCGTCCCCACAGGCATCGGCCATGACTTCCGGCGCCCACTGGCCCAGCTCCGCGAGGTCCACCTGCGGCGTTTCAACCTGCGCCGTTCGGCGCTTGAGCTCTTCTTCATTGATCAGGCCAACTACTTCCTCAACTTCCCCTGCAAGATGGGTGGGGCCACGGCCTCATCTCCGTGCCAGGCCCCCAGGCCCCAACCCTGCCCTATTCCGCCCCACACCCAGGTACGGAACCAGGTGTACTCGTGGCTCCTGCGCCTGCGACCCCCTACCCAAGGCTACCTGAGCAGCCGCTCCCCACAGGAGATGCTGCGCGCCTCAGGCCTTACCCAGGTGAGAGCCCTGGAGCGTGAGGATTGGGTGAGGTCAGGGCCCTGCGGTTGGGAAGAGGGCTGGCAGCCCAGCTGGCTCACCTCTTGCCCCTGCTCCCCAGAAATGGGTACAGCGTGAGATCTCCAACTTCGAGTACCTGATGCAACTCAACACCATTGCGGGGCGGACCTACAATGACTTGTCTCAGTACCCTGTGGTGAGGGCCTGCTGCCCACCTCCCCCACTCCTCTGGTCTGCCAGCCCTGGTTCGCCCAACTGTGGGTACTGATGGTGGACCGAGCCTTGAGCTAGGTCCTGGGCGGGTGCTGTCCGAGGCCTGGCCTCTGTTCTCCCCAAAGGGAATCCTGTCCCAGACAGTCCCCCCTGCTCCCCCGCAGCCCCTCCACGTGGTGCATCCCCACCTGTGGGCTCCGCCCGTCTTCTTGAGGGTGAGGGTGAGGGCAGGGCAGGTGGCCATCAGAATCCTCATGCAGCTCCTGCCCGGGTGGGTGGCCAGTTCCCCTGGGTCCTACAGGACTATGTGTCCCCAACGTTGGACCTCAGCAACCCAGTCGTCTTCCGGGACCTGTCCAAGCCCATCGGTGTGGTGAATCCCAAGCATGCCCAGCTTGTGAGAGAGAAGTGAGTGCCTGAGTGAGGTTGGGATGGACAAGAGGAGGGCTTCTGCTGACTTCCCCCAACTGTGGCTCTAGGTACGAGAGCTTCGAGGACCCAGCGGGCACCATTGACAAATTCCACTATGGCACCCACTATTCCAATGCAGCAGGTGTGATGCACTACCTCATCCGCGTGGAACCCTTCACCTCCCTGCACGTCCAGCTGCAGAGTGGCCGGTGCGGAGGGGCAGGCAGATGGTGCAGGGCAGGGCAGGGTGGATGAAGGGAAGAGGCGGGCCTTCCAGACATCCTGGACCCTCTGGCTCCCTGCTTTCCTGCGGCCACACCTTCTCCCCCGCTGTCTCCCTTCTCTCCACCTCATTTTGGCCCGTGCCCCTCCCCAGCTTTGACTGCTCTGACCGGCAGTTCCACTCGGTGGCAGCAGCCTGGCAGGCCCGCCTGGAGAGCCCAGCCGACGTGAAGGAGCTCATCCCAGAGTTCTTCTACTTCCCTGATTTCCTGGAGAACCAGAACGGTAGGAGCTGGCGTGGGGGCGGGAGGTGTGGGGATGGAGAGCTCTGGTTGGGGGCGGTGGCCAGGGAGCAGATGAAGATGGTGCAGAGAGACGGCTGACCCAGTCTTCTGTGCCAGGCTTTGACCTGGGCTGCCTGCAGCTGACCAACGAGAAAGTAGACGACGTGGTGCTGCCCCCGTGGGCCAGCTCTCCTGAGGACTTCATCCAGCAGCACCGCCGGGCTCTGGTGAGATGAGCACACGCAGACAGGCGGGCAGGCAGGGTTGGTGGTGGGGGTCAGCCGTTCCTGGACTGACTGCCTCCTCCCTGCCCCCAGGAGTCAGAATATGTGTCCGCCCACCTGCACGAGTGGATCGACCTCATCTTTGGCTACAAGCAGCGGGGGCCAGCTGCAGAGGAGGCCCTCAATGTCTTCTATTACTGCACCTATGAGGGTGAGCAGTGTCCTGGACTCAAGTGGGAGCCGGGGCACAGAGGAGGGGTGAATGCGGTGGGCACAGAGGGAGTCCTGACTGCCCTGCCCTTCCTGTCTGATGCTCAGGGGCTGTGGACCTGGACCAAGTGGCAGATGAGCGGGAACGGAAGGCTCTGGAGGGCATTATCAGCAACTTCGGGCAGACTCCCTGTCAGCTGCTGAAGGTAAGGCCAGCTTGGAAGACAGTGGTCAGGGATGCCCTCGCCACAGTGCTGATCGGCCACTTGTCCACAGGAGCCACATCCAGCTCGGCTTTCAGCTGAGGAAGCAGCCCAACGCCTTGCACGTCTGGACACTAACTCACCTAGCATCTTCCAACACCTGGACCAGCTTAAGGCCTTCTTCGCAGAGGTGAGAGGAGGCAGGGTCTCGACTTGCTACTTTGTGAAATTCGTTTAATCCCACTGTCCTTACCAACCTCTTGGGGCAGATGGAAAACCTAAATCAAGGTCACTGATGCTAAGACATCTTAGAAAAAGAGGTAAACATCAGAGGAGATGGGAGTGCGGGTGGGATGCCTTCTTTGTGAGGAAGAGTCAGGAAAAGGTGTTGACTCACCTGACCATCCTTAGGGAGACCAGAAGGAGGGAGTCCGGTCTTAGATACTCTACCTCACCTTCCTGTCTGCATCCCAGAATGCCCCCAAGTCTGACATGTTTAGGCTCTTCTCTCCTCCTGGTAGCAGGCTCAGAGCCGTGGAGTAATGGGTTGGGATGACCACAGCTGAAACCAAGCTTGACACCCTGGAAGGATCTTCCTTGTCCATCTGGTTTCTCACTCACTTTCTGAGACGCCCTGAAGGCACACTGGTCTCTGATGCCTATTTCTCTGAGGGACCTCTGTCTGTATGATTCCTAGCCTGTGACCCCTGGGGGCTGAGGGCCAGGGACTGAGCCGTGTTCCAGGGAGCAGGTAGTGTAGTGAGGGCCCTAGCTGGCTGCTCAGGCACAGCTAGCCTTGCTCCGCGCCCTGCAGGTCATCAGCGATGGCGTGCCCCTAGTGCTGGCCCTGGTTCCCCACCGGCAGCCCCACTCCTTCATCACCCAGGGCTCCGCAGACCTTTTGGTAAGTGCGCTGGGCTGGGCCCCATCTCAGTTCCAACCCCTTTCTGACTCTTCCCCAAACCCACCTCTGTCCCCTCTTGCCCGCAGGTGACTGTGAGTGCCAGTGGGCTGCTGGGCACCCACAGCTGGTTGCCCTATGACCGTAATATAAGCAATTACTTCAGCTTCAGCAAAGACCCCACCGTGGGCAACCCCAAGTAAGACAGAGGGCTGTGGGCAGGGGTGGGCTCTAAATACCCTGCACCCCAAGTCATCTCCCCACCCAAACAGAATGCGGGCCAGCTGCAGGCTCTGGCCAAGATTTCTGAGGGCCTGGGTTCTCCTGTGTGGCCTGGCCTCACCTGTGGTCCTCCTCACTGGGTCAGGATGCAGCGACTGCTGAGTGGCCCTTGGGTGCCAGGCGGTGGCGTGAGTGGGCAGGCCCTGGCAGCAGCCCCAGACGGAAAGCTGGTGTTCAGTGGTGGCCATTGGGATGGCAGCCTGCGTGTGACTGCACTACCCCGGGGCAAGCTGTTGAAGCAGCTCAGCTGCCACCTCGGTATGTGCAGTCTTGGAGCTCGGGGTGTGCAGGTGGGAGTAGGGTTCCAAGGCTGGCCAGGGAGGGGGTAACCACTCTGTCTTGCTGATACCCTCCCCTCCTCTCCCCTCTCCATTCAGATGTAGTAACCTGCCTTGCACTGGACACTTGTGGCATCTACCTCATCTCAGGCTCCCGGGACACCACATGCATGGTGTGGCGGCTCCTGCAGCAGGTATGCTGGGTGGCAGCCCTCCGGGGCCCCCATAGTCCAGATCTGCAGTCCATCTGCCCCTCAGTGGGCCTCTCCAGTCCTGCCCTGCTCTCTTCTCCTTCCCTCTGCTACCACGAGCAAGTCTGGGGCTCCACAGCCCTCCAGCTCTCCGGCTTTGGACAGGACCTTCACTTTTCTGAGCTTTAGCCTTCTCACTCAGGGGCCAAGGTAGTGGGAGGCCCCAGTCCTGAGCCAGCTCTGGTGTTCCCCACAGGGTGGTCTCTCGGTGGGGCTGGCATCAAAGCCTGTGCAGGTCCTATACGGGCATGAGGCTGCAGTGAGCTGTGTGGCCATCAGCACTGAACTTGACATGGCGGTGTCTGGATCCGAGGTGTGTGTATACCTGTGTCCAGGGGAGGCTGTTTGCTGGGCACTGCCCCTGGAGCTCACACACCCCTGCCTAGCACCCTAAGCTGCCTTCCTGCAGGATGGAACTGTGATCATCCACACTGTACGCCGTGGCCAGTTTGTGGCCGCACTAAGGCCCCCAGGAGACACGTTACCTGGACCTGTGTCCCACCTGGCACTGGGGTCTGAGGGCCAGATCCTGGTGCAGAGCTCAGCGCGGGAGCGTCTGGGGGCCCAGGTACGGGAAAGGGGCGCCCAGCCATGATAGGGGTGGTTGGGATTCTGTCCTTGCTGACACCTCCTGCTTCCTCCAGGTCACCTACTCCTTGCACCTGTACTCGGTGAATGGGAGGTTGCGGGCTTCACTGCCCTTGGTAGAGCAGCCCACAGCCCTCGCGGTGACGGAGGACTTTGTTCTGCTGGGCACAGCCCAGTGTGCCCTGCACATCCTCCATTTGAACAAGTGAGCCCCATTGTTTATGGCTTTGTGATACTTCAGGGTGGTGGTCATTGGCAGAGGACACTAGGAGGTGCCCCCGTGGACCCACATCCCCTTTACATGTCTGTGGACACATTCTTCAAGGCCTGTCACCTGTCCTCCCATCCCCCAATGGGGACATCTTGCCCTGGGCCTCCCTTAGCCACACACTTGTGGGAGGTCCCTTTCTGTGTCAGGATTTTAATCAAGTCATCCTACAAATGAGGACTGGGAGGTAGATGGGAGAATGGAGAGACATCTATCTGCTGGATCAAAGCTTCCTTGTAGTTGCGAGGTCGTATATATATATATATATATATATCCCCCCTCCCTCCCTCCCTCCAGACTGCTGCCGGCCGCGCCTCCCCTGCCCATGAAGGTGCCCATCCGCAGCGTGGCTGTGACCAAGGAGCGCAGCCACGTGCTCCTGGGCCTGGAAGACGGCAAGCTTATCGTGGTGGGCGCAGGGCAGCCCTCTGAGGTGAGGATGAGGGCCGGGAGGGCCTCGAACGGGGTGGGGAAGCGACGGTCCTGGCTGACCCCAGCCTGCTCCTGCTCCTACCAGGTGCGCAGCAGCCAGTTTGCGCGGAAGCTGTGGCGGTCCTCCCGGCGCATCTCCCAGGTGTCCTCTGGGGAGACAGAGTACAACCCTGGAGAGGCGCGCTGACAGCCTGCCCTGCCCCGCCCCGCTGCGCAGCTCCGCCCCAGCGGGCTTCGCCCCCGGGGGGGGGGGGGGCCCGCCCAGGAGTCCAAGGAGAGGGCGACATCCAGCCCACACTCTGGCAGGGGGTGGGCGGGGCCCCACCTCTGCCCAGCTCAGGGATTGGTGGGCGATGTCACTCCAGGAAGTCCCGCCCCTCGCCGGCAGAGGGGCCTCAGCAGCCGCACAGCACTTTTTGCACAGGCTGGGGTGGGGAGCCCAGGTTCCCGAGCCCCCGTCCCGGCAGAGCACAGGGGCCGGGCCGTGGCCTTAATTCTAAGGGCGGCCCCCCGCTCTCGCATCTCAGCAATAAACCTGGACTAGTTTTGTAGCTGTTCCGCCTCCAAGCATGTGTGCACGCGCGGCGTCTCAACCCGCTCTGGCCACAGTCCCGGGCTAGCGTCCCCCTGGTCCATGAGCACCTGCGGCGACCCGTCCCCTCCCCAACCACACCGCCCCTGTCCCTAGGGGCCCCGGCCGCAGTTTCTCCGGCACGCTCAGTCCCCCTTCGGGCTCACCTCCACGCATGTGTGCGTTCCGGGGGGCCGGGCGGGGCAAGACCGTGGGCTACCCCGCCCACTCGGTGTCCAGTCCTCCTGTCTGCGCCGCGGCTTTAGTCTCGGGCGGGTAAGAACCTGGTATCCCCAGGGACTCCACTCTGTCTTCCCGGCCGGCCCAAGGCCCGGAGGCCCCGTCCCGCCCGGCTGAGCAGATCCTGGGACCCGTGGAGGGTCGGCCCCCACAGGTCAGGAGCGGGTTGGGGACAGAGCTTCGGGGCTTTCTGGATAGAGGGAGCCAAGGCTGCCTCTCTGCCCCCCACTTCCAGACCCGAAATCCTGTGCGGTTGTGGTGCTGGCTACTGGGTTGGACTGCCTGTGGGAAGTCGGGTAGTGTGGGCGTGTAGGGTGTTGCTGTGTGTGCATATTCTGTGGGCCTCGAGATGGGTGTGTGTGGGAGTTGGTAGAGGCCCCAGTCCCACAGCTCAGGGTGGGTTGGGCACAAGGCTTGGCTGTCTTTGCGAGCGTTAGTCACAAGCTCACCCGCCAACCCGGATCCAGAAATGGCCCCTTATGTGGTAAGTGACACAAATGTACATACACATCCTTCAGGTGGCAAGGGTCACCACAGCCTCAGTGCCAGACCTACTCGCCGACTGTGTGCTTTGCCATACACATGGGCCTCTGGCCTTGTGGAGGGAAGTGAGTTTGGAGTGCCTGGGTTGAACCAGGTCGGATGTGCCTGTGGGGGAATTGGAGGACCTTCCCCCAGGTCTCATCTCTGTCCCTTTTCCAGGGAAAATCCCCTCCTCTGCCCAGACCAGGGTCTCTTCCCCAGGCCTCAGGAGGTAGGTCCCAGCAGGATGAGCCTTGTAAGTACAGATGGGTCCTGGATTGAGTGTTCTTCAGGTTTCTGGCCTCCAGGCCCTCTCCAAATTCCCAGATGAGAAAGGACCAGGGGGGCCTCTGGGCCCACATGCCATCTGCCCTTGCTGAACCCACCAAGGAACCCTCTTGTCCAGCCCCTGAGCAGGTGGTGAGGGCTGGACACTGACCCTAGAGGCAGGAGTGGGAGCTTAGTCACTCCAGGGACTATGCTCTTGCTGAGAACTCTGGAAAGCCTCCTACCCGCCAGTAAGTCTCTACCTGCCTCTGGCTTAGATGGGGATGGGAGTCTTCCTGTGCCATCCCTGGACTCAGACCAGGGGTTTGCCATGGTCTTTGAGACAGGGTGGTTTCCAGTGTGCCCTTTTCCATCCAGAGCTGCAATATGGTCTCCTCCAGCTTTGGCCAGCTGGAGCCAGCAATATCACTTCCACCCCATTTGACACTGGAGGAAACTGGTCCAGATTGGTGACTGGGGAGATTGGGGGGTAGGTACAGCCCTGCAATGAATCAGGGTGAAGTGAGCCAGGAAAGCGGGACAGACTACCTCAAGGGACTCCTGACTTCAGGCTTGAGAATTTCCCCCATGTCCCTGTACACAGCCCCTTCTGGACTCAGCTCAGAAGTCTCCCAGCTCCTTTTTCTGAGTGCTGCCCATGACATTCCAACCCCTTCTCTAAGAGATGCAGCCACTGGGAGCACTGCTAGCTGGCAGAACCATGCTTCACAACTCCAGCCACAGGGAAGGCATGGTGCATGTGGGTAAGTACTTCTTGATCCAGATTTGGGGCACTGAGAGGGTAGGATGAGAGGTATCCATGGGCCCCTGACCTTGCAGGCCACACACAAGTCCAGTCACAGGCTTTGGAGTACCTGTTTCTTGTGCCCTGCCTGCACTGGATTGTGGGGACAACTGGCCTGCAGGCAGAAGTTAGCAGCAGCATTTACTTGCCTTCCGGGTCAGTTTTATTTTGCAAAAATCTACAAGGTCTCCTCTGCACAGAGGCTCCCGCAGGGACCAAAATGAATCAGTATGCTCTCACAGTCCAGAGTTGGTGGGGGAGACAGGACAGAGTTTAGTGCCATAGTAGGCAGAGGAGATGCACCAGGAGCCAGAAAAGGGAGCCTGGGAGAGATCAGGAAAGACTTCCCAGAGTAGGAGATTTCCTGCCAGTTTGTCAGATGGCAAAGGTAGACCAGCAAGAGCAGACGTCTGGAAGCCCGGAGAAGGTACATCCGGGAAGGGCTAGGTGTCCAAGCGTGGCGAGCCAAGGGGAGGCTGTGGGAGATGAGGGTGGGGAACGAACCAGTCAGCTTTTGACGCCATGGTATGAACTTTTAATTCTACACAGTAGGGACTATGATTTCCAGTCTTTCTAGCAGCAAAGTCTATGTCGGCTGCCTCCTTGCCCCTGACCTTGTCTGTCCTTTCCTCCACAGATAAGTCCCGGAGGGAGCGGGACAGGGACAGGGAAGGCGTGTGGGCAGGGGCAGGGGGAGCCCTGGCCCGCGGTACCTCCTCCCCATTCCCCCCTGAGCCTCCAGGGGCCTCGGGCAGCAATATCCCTGTCTACTGTGCCCTCCTGGCCTCTGTGGCCCTCGGTCTGCTTGCCTATGTGGCCTTCAAGTGGTAGGTGGTCTGGGCATTGCCCTCTGGTAACCTCCCTCCCCATGTGGGCTCCCAACCAGCTCCCTGTCTCAGTGAAGGCTGGAGCAGGCTGGCAGGTTCCCCCTGCTCCCCACAGCTGGTGCTCACGTCAACAAAGACAGCAGCTGGCCAAAGCTTGGACTGCAGAGCTGGGGGCCTTCAACAGGGACCAGATGCATGGGGAGAGCAGTGTCTTCCGGGACTCTCCTAGCAGCCTGGAGCCCTGTGTCCCCAGCCAGGGTGAGCCCCTTTCCCCAAACTGTAGTCCTTCAGACCTACGTAGCTCTGCCCCACCACAAAGCCTGCCTAACCCTCACGTGTCCCTCACGTCTCCCATCCCAGGGCCACATTCTGAACTTGGCTGCCGGCTTTACCTCCATCTCCCTCGGCAGCAGCAGGAGGAAGTGGAACAGCTCCTAGAGGCATCGGGTGAACCTGACAAAGGCTGGCAGGGCCTGGCGGGCCACCTGGGCTACCAGGCTGAGGCAGTGGAGACCATGGCTCAGAGCCAGGTGCCAGCCTACACCCTGCTGAGGTACTGGGCTGTTCAAGAAGGCAGTGGTGCCACCCTCACGGTGCTAGCAGATGTGCTGGCTGTCCTGGGCCGTGAAGATGTGGTCCAGGCCCTGGGCCCACTGGCTGAGGACTGCTCCGTGGTGTGATGCTCCACAGCCTGGCCTCTCAGGGAACCTGCTCTGGTGCTCCCACCACCCCCAGCTCATACACCTTCCCTTTCACGGGCTTCCTGGCATTGGTGACCTTGGCCTGCTGTTCTGGGGGGACACGGAAGATCCAGGCACCACTCACCTCCCCTTGCCCTACATTCTTCCAGGACAGGGACCAGGATACCGGGGGGAGGGGTTGATAGTGAGGAGCAGTCCTGCCCTCCTGATCCCCACTCCACCTCCCCTTACTTAGCCTCAACTTTTTTCTACTTTTGTCTCCCATATTAAAGGCAACTTTGGACTACTGTCCTCGCTCTGTCTGGTTCCGTAGGCCTGTGAGACAGTTGGGAACCAGGGAAGCCCGAAACACTTTCTTTTAATGTGCTCAAGCACAGTAGTTAAAACATTTTCTTTACTGTTAAAGGTGGGGGGGGACTTCCCTGGTGGCGCAGTGGTTGAGAGTCCGCCTGCCAATGCAGGGGACATGGGTTTGTGCCCCGGTCCAGGAAGATCCCACATGCTGTGGAGCGGCTGGGCCCGTGAGCCATGGCCACTGAGCCTGCGCGTCCGGAGCCTGTGCTCCGCAACGGGAGAGGCCACAACAGTGAGAGGCCCACGTACTGCAAAAAAAAAAGAAAAAACAAAAAAAAACAAGAATCTGCCTGCCAATGCAGGGGGCACGGGTTCGAGCCCTGGTCCGGGAAGATCCCACATGCCGCAGAGCAACTAAACCCGTGTACCACAACTCCTGAGCCTGTGCTCTAGAGTCTGCGAGCCACAACTACTGAGCCTGCACGCCTAGAGCCCGTGCTCTGCAACAAGAGAAGCCACCACAGTGAGAGGCCCATGCACTGTAACAAAGAGTAGTCCCTGCTCGCCACTAGAGAAAGCCCGTGCGCAACAACAAAGACCCAACACAGCCTAAAAATAAAAATTAAAATTAAAATATGTGCTATCAACATTTCAAATGTTTAAAAATAAATAAAATGTTAAGGGGATTAAATTAGGGTCCCTCCATTTGATATAATAATGTGCTTGAGTTAAACAGTTTAAGGCTGCAGTACCATGGGAAAATACTTTGGCTACATTGTTAAATAGCATGTCTAATGATATGTCTTTAAAATAGGTGTTTTTCTCCTCTTTTCACAATTTCCTTAATACAAGGATATGAGATGAGTTACTGAGCCTTTCTGAACCCTAGTCTCCTTATCCAAACAGTGCCAATTCCTGTGCCTCCAGGTTGTGAGGATCCAAGGAGCACAACCTGAGCTCTAAGTGCCCAGCAGGCAGTGACTGTTCCAACTGCTGCCCACCCCACCCAATATCTGGCAGGCCACAGCCTCTTCCCCAAGGGCATTGCTGCAATGAGCAAAATCACCCCGGTGAGGAAGAGATGGTACCAGTCTCTGCAAAGATGGGCTGGGCCTCAGGCTGGCCTGAAACCTTTGGCCCTTCTCACTGCCCAGACAACTGGTCCATCAAGGACGGGGTGTGTCTCCACTGAGCTGTGTCCTCCAGAAGATGTCTGCTCTCATTACCTGAGCACTGTACACCTTTATCGGGGTACTCCCTCTAGGATCCAAGCCCAGTGTCAGGAAGCATGGTGGGGAGTCAGGGAACCCAAACATCAAATAAGCATTCCTGTGGGCTCTGGGAACTCAAGTCTCTGGATGGAAGAGGTTCATTCCCTTTCACCAGCCAAAAGGTACGAAGGGGAAGACAAGTGCCTTTCTCTTGACTGGCTTTATTAACCAAAGTAAAGAAGCCCAGCGCCAGAGAGGTCGCAGGTCCACTTCCTTTGGTCAGGAATGCATGTGTAAGATGCCTATCTCAGTCACAGTGGGACCTGTGGGGAAGAGCTGGGATAAACTCCACTCTCAAGGATTAATTTTGGACTCCACACACCTATGGCCATCACCTCTTTTCTCTCTCAGTGCCAACACTATATACCAACATGCTTGACTAGCTTTTAGGGAACACGTGCCAAGTTCTTTAATTGATTTTATTTTTTACATAAAAAGTTCAGTAAAAATTGGATAAAGTAAAGTGATTTTAAGCAGTAAATCAATCTTATCAACATAGCACAAGGCTGGCCGAAACCACAAGGCAGCCTGCTCTGGAATATTTACATGATAACAAATTAAACCTTGCAGGAGAACTTAAACCATCCTTACAAAGTCTTCTGTAATCCTAGCACGTAGAGGCTTAAAAGCAAAACAAAAACCAAAAACCAGGAAAAAACAAATTATTTTCAATATATTCACATATACATTAAAATATAATACAGATCGTCAGGGTAAGGGGTCGTGGGTGGGGGATGCGCATGAGTCTGTGCGCTGACAGCACCGCCAAGGAGGAGACCCAGGCTTGAGAGTGGGGTCAGGCCTGGCCAGGGTCTCAGAAGGGAAGGTCTCAAGGGCCTAAACCCTTGCCTCAGATGGCCTCTACCAACAGCTCACAACCAGGGACCGCTTGTTGTAGATGGAGCTCAGTTTCGTGGCTTTCAGTTGAAATCTGCAGGTTTGAATTCCCCAGGGTGATGTGTCATCAGTAGCACAGCCCTGACAGTGGGGTGGGGAGAGAGGGCCCACGGGATTTCTACTCCCCAGAGTCTCTCCCACCAGCTTGCCCGTCCTCCCACCCTGGCCCTGAAGGTCACTCTAATTCAGTGTCCTCTTTGGGTTTGTAAACAGCCCCAAACTTCTGCATGTACTTCTTAATGTACTCCTTGGTTTTGTGTTTCACATTCTCATTGCACTCCAGGTCCTCGGGGTTCTTACAGTACTTCAGCTCCTTATTCATAACGCCGTGAGTCAGCTGTCCAGGACACAGGAAGAGAGATCACAGCCACCCATCAGAGTGGAAATGATTTGAGGGGGGAAGGCCAGTCTGCTGCCTCGGGCCCCTTCTCACAAAGACTGGGAGGTGAACTGGAGGGGGAGGTTGGGGCAGGCTGGTGCTGGGATCACCAGAAAGGGGAAGCTCAGCTCTCAGAGAACCACTACCATCAAGTAGGGTACCCTCTCTTCCCAAACCTTCCCCCTCTGTTCCTGGGTCTCCAGCCTGGGCATATGTCAAGGAAAACCCACTTTTTATGATGAAAAGGGCCTTCTAGGAAGGTATAGTTTGCCCAGAACATTGTCAGACCACAAGCAGGGGGGAATACCTTGCGAGCTAGGTGTTTGAAATCTTCAGTTGTGGTAATTCTTCCCACTTTGCAGTCAGGTTTCCGGTAAGGGTTCAGGCACTGGACGATGAACTGGGACATCTACAGGTACGGGGAGAAGAGCACACTGCTCAACAGCGCAGAGAAGGCAAGAACGCTGTGCTGAGGAAACACTCAGAATAGGCAGTAAGCAGAGCCAGCCAATCCTTCCCTTCCCCTCACTCATGCTAGCTGGTGTGGACAGAAGAATGCTAGTATGCCAGTGCGATAGAAGAGAAAAGAATCCTGGGTCAGCCTCCAGAGGGAAAGGGCTCCCTTGGATGGACTTAGCAAGCCTCACTTGCAGATGGAGGGACAGAGCAGCAGGACTCCACGCTGAATCTCATGGCAGCCCCAGATTTCAGCTAACAAATCTCATGTTCTTGGCATAAAGAGACTGTAGCTAAATTCTCTGGCCCCTGGAGGCAGGGCAGAGAGGGCCTTTCTGCGCTACCAGGAGGCTCAGTGACTCCAGGAAATGCAGGCATTTTGTTACTGAAGGCTACTTAGATTCTGTAAGTGTTGTACTTCATTTGATTCATACTACATCAATGTGAAGCAGAGGGACACATGATATGACAGCTGGTTGGAGAACATCTGGGGCAAGACCCTTTTCAATACACAAATTCCCATGTCCTCCTGAGCTATCTTTGTAGTGTCTGTCCTACCCAGTGGCTCTCAAAAGAGATCCAGGCACAGGATTTCTGGAAGTATTTGTGGCGCTAAGCCACAAAGTTGACCCCAGGGGAAAAAGGGAGCGAGGAGGTCAGTGATAGCCACTTCACCAGAGAGCTCCATGAACAGGGTCTACCCATCCCTGAAAATCAGTGAGTTTTCAGACATTCAAAGAACAAGGCTATATGACAAGGTAGGCACTAAATAAACAGCTGCTAGTTGGCTGGGCTGAAATGCCAATAATCACAAAGGGACAGTGAGAAACTTAAGTTTTAACTCTAGAGAAGGCTTTTACTCAAAATTTTTCTGTGGTCCCTGCTTCCATACTCTCTCCCTTCAATCCATTTCCCCAAATAAAATAGGGGATTTCATTATTCCCAGCTTAAAATCCTGCAATGCTCCCTGCAACTCACAGTACAAAGCAGCACAATACTGTGCAGCCTCATCTTCCGACACCCCTCACATACCGGGTGCTACAGCCCACAGATTCCCTGAAAGGGATGACGCCTTCTTCTGCCTCTGTACACTCTACTGCCTGAATTACATCCCTCCTGATCCTATCTGGCTAATTCCTACCCGATTCAAGAGCCTTTCCTGACACCCTGAACAGAGACCTCCAAGCCCTATCGTGGCACATTCCTCACACAGCTGCCATTATTATTATTTTTTTTTAATGCCATTACTTATTTACAGGTCTACTTCCTCCAACAGACTATAAGCCCCTTCGGTGAACAAAGACTGGAGTTTAGAATCTGGATGCCCTGAGGCAGAAAAGGTTAGTGTCCTGAGAGCTGTACTGCACTTCCAGCAGCATAAAGAGGAGCTGATTTCTCCCAATCACTTGAGGATTAGGCAGCCACGAAATGAGATATCACAGAAAAAGAAACGGACTTTGAGCCAGAGGCCCGAGTTCAAGTCTTCTGTCTAGAGCTTGCCTTCTCTGAACCTCAAGGGCTCCTCCACCAGCATAAGAGGAATGACAATTCCGGTCTTGCCTACCTCATGCGCTGTTGTGGGGATAAAATGATACAATGGATATGAAAGTGCTTATTATCCCACTGTAAAGGACCATACCAATATGTCATCACATAACAACTACACAGTCCAATCACAGAAGCAAAAGAACACCCAAAGGCAGGGCCACCTAGTACTACAAACAGCTGTGCACACTTAGGATGAGAAAGAAAGGGTCTCAGTTTAAGCCTTCAGAACGTAGTGTCCACATCCCACCAAACCTTACCTCTTTTCTGAATACTTCTTTGCTTTTCTTAGCCAGCTCACTGGAGGTGTCTGCTTCTGCTGTCTTAGGCTTTTTTGAGGTCTAGAAATGGAAAACACCACAGTGTGGGAATGAGAGGTTGGGTCAGTGATGCCCTGCTCTTCCAGAACCTCCCTTCTTTCCCGCAGTTGGGATGCCTGACTCTTGGTATTAGAATCTTAAAGGGACATGGCCTGGAGTCAACTTAGCTGCTGTTACCACTCTCACTTCATGTTTAAATCTTGTCATCTGGCACTGGCCTCGCTCCTATAAACCAAGTTCTAATTCTCTACCCTAAGTGAAAGCTACATCCTTGATGTAGCTAAACATTTGTTTCAGGGTCACCTCCTCTGCAGAGAAATGTGCTGTGTGATTTGGACCACTGAGGTCCCTGTTCTGAGCTGCAGTATCCCACACTGTCAAGAGAGGCCCAGACTCAACGGGCTCCACCTCTCCTGTCTCTGACATTCTAGGACTCCTGGACAAAGGCAAAATGCTTTAGCCACACAACCATGGTCCAAATACCATGCTCCTCATCCAAGTCCCCTAGACTGTAGGAGACAGTCTCAGTATGCAAGAGAGGCTCCTTAAAGGCTGGTATCCTCGGTTCAGGAATGGAAAGACTAAAGAGGTATCAAGGTGTTGCGGGGGAGGAGATGAGGGTCATGCAAGTCAGTGAACAGATGAGTAGATCCTAAGACAGAAGATACTCTGTCCCAAGATGCTAGGATGACGACAAACCTAGGAATGCTCCCTTCCAGCACTGCAAGGGGGAGGCTGCCAGTCCCCCTGCCCCCCGCCCCCTGCCTGATTAGGCACTGCTGAGAGGTGAGAGGCCAGCAGCCCTGGCATTCAGAGCACCTACCATGCAAGACCATCTCCCCATACCTTTGCTCACCACCAGTCATCAAGCCCCTTCCTAGTAAATGTACTTCTCCATGGAAAAGATTATGAGCATTCCCCTTTGAATGCAACTCACTTCAGATGGATGTAGAAGCAGTTGGCATTACAGGTACTCCATTTTTTTGCTAGCTGCTTAGAGCACAAAATTTTTTCAACCTACCCCCACTTCTGATTCCTCTCTTTCCAGAAACAGAAAGTGCTGGTGATGAAGGGACTGTTTAACTCCCTCTGCCCTGGACTGGCTCCAGAGAAAGGTGGCACTCCCCTGGCTTTTGGGCTTCTATACATCAGCTTTCCCTGACTTGTTATAAAAGCTTTGCATATTTTCTACTTTTCTACTTTCTTTCTGTGGCTGTGGGAGCAGGAAAGGGAGGGCAGGGTAGAAAGAACATACAGATTCTACCTCTGGTTTTAGGAAACAAAACGCAAATAACTCTGTTTTCAAATGTTTTGCTTTGAGATTTTGTGGTTATTTTTTCTAGCAGTAGAGAGTGTGGGTGTGCTTCACAATAAGATCTCATGTAGCAAGGGATCAAGAATTGCCTGAATAAGCCAAGGTAATTTCAACACACCCTCAGCTGCTGTCTTGTGGATCTCAGAAATGAGTAGCAGCAGCAATGAGTACAGAAAGCCCCTTAAGGTATAACAATGATCTCAAGGCTCTGGCTCCTATAGAAGAGGCCAGGCTCTCAGTGAGGGCACTGTGTAAACAGGAATGTTCTGCTTCCCTCTGAATGGGGTATGTGTTCAGAAAGCTAAATAACTCCAGTGCATTTCTAATTTAATCTCTGACTTGGTGAGGTTGTTGGGCTTTAAAAACACACAATCCCCTGAGCTCTCTCTAAGGAGCTTTCCTGGTCCAGAAGAAGTTGAGGTATCAGAAACACTACACATGATTCAACCTAAATTCTGCAACACATGAACCTGTACACACCAATTAAAAGGTTAAGAAAGAAAGATCCTTGAAAATAATAAAAACTCAGTATATTCTGTTTTGAAGTTGCTGCCACCTTTGGTAACAAAAAGAGCAAAATAATTTCACTTTGGTTCTAGATCAGGCACTACACACCACACCTTAGTTTGTCACATGAGGCATGGGAGAGGGGGTGCAGGAAGTGAGGGGACAGGACAAGTCAGCTCTACGACACTTTCAAGAAACTGGCAGGCCATTCCTTGCCTCTTCCATATCCACTTGTTTGCTTAGCCCCAAATGATGCCTCTCAGATGCCATTGCATGCATCTTCAACATCTCCATTCTTAGTTCCTCACTTTGCCTAAACTATTAAAATACTCTTCAATCTGATCTCCAATGCTACCAATCTCACCTTTTCAAATGGGCCTGTTTCACTCAAGGAACACATATTTGATTGCCTGTCTTGCTGCTTTAAAAGCATTCACTGGCTTTTAAGCATACAATAATCACATTGGTAGGATACCAAGATCTTAGACAATTTAAATCTGACCTACTTTTCCATATTTTTGTCTTGCTCACTACCTACCCCATATGTATCTAAATTCTCACCATAACCAAATTATTTTTATTGTTCCCTATATAGGCTCTGTCTTGTACTGACTTTATACCTTTGCAAAAACGGCTTTATTTGCCCAGAATCCTCTTTCCTGCTCACCTTAGCTATAGGTAAAGTCATGTTTTCTGTGACATATCACTAGTGCATTTTCTTAGACTAATCACTGTGCTCCCATAGCATTCTGTACATACTTCTACTACAGCAATTATCCCGTTGTGTTCTTGGTTTATAGATGTGGTTATTTCCTTAGATTGAACTTCATGAAGATTAGTACTCAGATTTATTTCTCTTTCTATCTGTAATACCTTACACAAGCCCTGTGCATTAATGAAAATTTACAATGTTACAGTCTTCATCTCCAAGGGCTTTAAAATCTAAATGAAGGCCCTAAAGATGGGAAAAAAAAAAAAGTTGGAGCAGAAGGAATAAACACATAACCCACAGGCATCCTTCTCCTGTCTGAGATGCTAGCTAGGTGAATACAGTAGTAAACTGGTTAGGAAGGTTAGAACCAAATAAGTCCCTGGCTATCCAAGTCAGACTAGGTCCTAATGATAGAGACAACAGTCTAGAAAGAAATCCAAAGACTGACACCTCAAGCCTTTGACTTGTGCATCATGGCAAGGTTGGTTGGAATATCAAAACTCATTTGTTCCTTCATAAACTATCAAAGGGTTAATAACAAAATAGATGACTTCATTTATATTTTCTCATTAGAAATACAAGAAAAGGTAAAGCTGACAAGTCAGAGACAAAAGCCTAAGAAGCTAAGAGAGAGAGTGAATGAACATCCAGATAGTTTTTTACTGGAAGCACATGACAGTTACGGGGTTTTTTCCCCTTAGGTACCTGTCTCTATAAAAACTCTCCCACAGAAACTTCATACACTGCCAGCAGAAATGTACAATGATATAGCAACTTTAGAAAACAGTTTGACAGTTTTTTAAAAAGTTAGATATAGACTGTCTAACTTTGATCCAGCAATTCCACTCCTAGGTATCTACCCAAGAGAACTGAAAATGTATGTCCAAAGATTTGTACACAATTGTTCATATGCCATTATTCATAATAGCCAAAGAGTGGAAAGAACCCAAATGTCCATCAACTGGTGAATGGATAAATAAAATGTGGCACATCTAATACAATGGGATATTATTCAATGCTAAAAAGAAACGAGCTACCAAGCCATGAAAAGGCATGGAAGAACCTTAAATGTATATTGCTAAGTGAATGAAGCAAATCTGAAAAGGCTACAAGTCCAAATATGTGACATTCTATAAAAGGCAAAACTGGAGACAGTAAAAAGATCAGAGGTTGTCAGGGATAGGGATGGGGATGGGGGGAGGCGGGGAGAGAGGATGAGATGAATAGGGGGAGCACAGAGATTTTCAGCGCAGTGAAACTATTCTGTAGATGATAATGGTGGATACATGCCATTATACATTTGTCAAAACCCACAGAATGTACAATACCAAGAACACTAATGTGAACTACAGATTTTGAGTGATAATAATGTAGATTCACTGATTGCAATAAATGTACCATACTCCAGCAGGCTGTTGATAGTGGAGGACGCTATGCATGTGTGATGACAGGGGGTGCATGGAAACTCTGTACTTTCTGCTCAAATTTAAAGGGAACCTAAAACTGTCTGAAAATAAAATATATTAAGAAAAAGAGGTATATAAGGACCTTTTCAGACAAACAAAAATGAGAGAGCTCATCACAATTAGACCTGAAATATTCAAAGTATTAAAGGAAATTCTTCAGACTGGGACTTCCCTGGTGGTCCAGTGGTTAAGAATCCGCCTTCCAATGAAGGAGACACAAGTTTGATCCCTGGTCAGGGAACTAAGATCCCACATGCCATGGGGCAACTAAGCCCACAAACCGCAACTACTGAGCCCACGTGCCATAACTAGAGAGAAGCCCGTGCACTGCAACGAAGAGCCCGCATGCCTCAATGGGAAGATTCCCACATGCCGCAACTAAGACCTGACATAGCCAAATAAATTTTTTTTAAAGTGGATAGAATTTATATATATATAAAAAAAGGAAATTGTTCAGACTAAAGGAATGCTAAATATAATGCTGAAGAAAGAAAAACATTTCCCCCAAAGTGAATTAAATATAAAAGGAGGTATGGATTTGTTTCCACTTTCCTTCTTACTCCCATTCCTTCCTTCCCTCTTCCACCTCTTTCCACTGACTTAACTAGTTAAGTGTCTCTTATTTTCAAAATTAAATACTATTCAAATCTTAGAGCATAGATATATTGTCTTTGATTTCATTCAAGACACCACATCCTTGGAGACAGTGAGTCCTGTTCCAAGTGGAAAAGGATAAAAATTTTTAATTCAAGCATTGAGAGTCACACTGATTTACATGACCTCTAATCCCGATTACTCTCTTGTGAGAAGGAGAGTGAGGAACAAGCTCTCTTTCGCTTTACTCTAGAATAGTATTTCCAGAGTAAAATATCTCAGTTTCAAATCTTAAAAAAAGGGGGGGCCCAGTTATACTTTTTTGGTGAGTTTTTTTTTTTTTTTTTTTTTTTTGCGGTACACGGGCCTCTCACTGTTGTGGCCTCTCCTGTTGCAGAGCACAGGCTCCGGACGCGCAGGCTCAGCGGCCATGGCTCACGGGACCAGCCGGTCCATGGCATGTGGGATCTTCCCGGACGAGGGCACGAACCTGTGTCCCCTGCATCAGCAGGCAGACTCTCAACCACTGCGCCACCA
Organism: Hyperoodon ampullatus; assembly: GCF_949752795.1. Taxonomy (NCBI): domain Eukaryota; kingdom Metazoa; phylum Chordata; class Mammalia; order Artiodactyla; family Ziphiidae; genus Hyperoodon; species Hyperoodon ampullatus. The sequence continues at coordinate 41,569,333 of NC_136923.1, read as the reverse complement.
GGGAAGCCCCTTTGGTGAGGTTTTAATGCAACCAGTTTAACTTCTTTCCAAACCCACCAATCCCAAAATGGCAGGACATTAAAGCAAACTAAGAAAGACTGCAGTTAAACAGAAAAATCACATTTAAAAGAAACATAACATTAAGAAGAATGCTGGGCTTCCCTGGTGGCGCAGTGGTTGGGAGTCCGCCTGCCGGTGCAGGGGACGCGGGTTCGTGCCCCGGTCCGGGAGGATCCCACGTGCCGCGGAGCAGCTGGGCCCGTGAGCCATGGCCGCTGAGCCTGCGCGTCCGGAGCCTGTGCTCCGCAACAGGAGAGGCCGGGACAGTGAGAGGCCCGTGTACCGCAAAAAAAAAAAAAAGGGAAGAAGAATGCTGTAATCTACAGGGAAAGAGCTAAGATATATTAAAGGAAGTTATAATGGAATAAGAATACTATGATTCTATTTGTATGTTTAAAATGAAAGAAAAACAACTGTGTGTGTTTTCCATAAAGGTCTGGAAGAACACACAACAAAACAATGTTTTGCAACTTTGGCACTACTGACATTTGGGCCAGTTCTTTGTTGTGGGGGATTATCCTGTGCACTCTAAGATGTTTAGTGGCTTCTCTGGCCTCTGTACACACTAGAAGCTAGTAGCATCTCCACAGCTGTAACAACCAAAAATGTCTCTAAATATTATCAAAAGTCTCCTGAGGAGCAAAACTGCTCTTGGTTGAGAACCTGTGCACTAAAAAGTTAACAGTATTTATCTCCAGAGAGGGAAGTATGATGAAAGGGGAGAAACTAAATAGAAACTAAGGGCTTTTATTTTTTGTTCTATATACTGTACTTCGGTATTGTTTGGACGTCCTACCACCCCCAAGCATTTTTTATATGCATAATTCTCCAGAACAATAAGAAAAATAGAATTCCAAGATAACGTGGGTACTGACTCTACAAAATGACAAGGCAAAGAATCCCAAATGATCAGGAAACATATCTGTAAGCCACACTCACCTTCATGGGATTTTCATCATATGTTGGGGTTCCCAGGTCCATCTCAGCTTCATGCTCAAGGCTGGCATCATCTCCTGGGCTTTCCCAAGTAGGAGGATCCCACTGAGTCTGCCTAGAAGAAGGTAAGAACAGCCATGCTGTCATGGCCAGAAAACAGAGAACTCTGGCATAGGTATCTCTACTCATATATACATAATATACAACATGCAATGAAACAGAACAAGTCAGCTTCATAACACAGAGACATTCTTCCCAGCAGCAGTGATTCTATCCCAAAGACATACACTGTTTTTATCCCACTGTATTTCTGTAGCCAATGCTGTGGCAACATTTGCTGGGTATCAAAGACAACAGTAAAACCAAACATCTTTGTCTGTCACCTGATTATTAATGTCCTGAAATCAGGATTCAGCAAAGTCTAAGGAAAGTACATGGAGTAGGTGCCTGCCTATGCCACCCCTCTGCAGGTGATCATGATTGTACCTAGCATGTACCCGGAGCAAAATAAAATAAATCACAACACCCTCCTCACAATCCTTGATCATGTGAGAAAACTGTTCCTTGCCTTAGGAGCCTTCTTGTTTGTAGTTTTGCCCCTCTGGCTTGATGACTTACAGCATGGAAAAGATGTACAGGTTAAAAACTTGTGCCCTCTGTTAAAAATATTTTCAGCTGGCTACAAAAAAAGAGTTCAACCACGTTAACTCTTTGCATGCTTTTTATTTTTGGCCACGCCGCATAGCTCTTGGGGATCTTAGTTCCCGACCAGGGAATTCCCTCATTGCATGTTTACGGCTGTTTTGAAAGTTAGCAGGCAAAGATGTTTTTTGTTTTTTTGTTTTTTTTTTAAAGCTAGATCTGTGAATTAACATGTGGAAGTAAGGAAATTCTATTCAGGAGTCAGAAGTTGGCTGTTACAGGAAATGCTCTAAGGGGAATCACTTAAAACGTCAAAAGCCTCCAAGAAGCTAGCGACATATCTGACAGGTCTATCCTGCCATTACAGTCTTGTGCTTTCCTACCACAGCAATCTTTAGTTAGCAACATTAAAGGCATTTGATGTAAATCAGTTTTGCAGATGATTATGAAAATAGGTTTATCTCTGACCGACAGAACTAATTATAAAATGGGCTCAAGATTTCTATTGTAATCAAAGAACCACAAGCAGCTGTGGGTTTTATTATGGGAATTAAACAGGAGGTATTATGCTCTTAGGTGCTAGCTAAGGAAAACCTAGAAAAAAAGATGGAAAAATTACACACATAAATAAGAAATACAATTTTTTTTTTTGAAAAGTGATAGTCCATTAAAAAGCTTCTTTGGTATTGAAAAAACAAAGTTCTGGTAAAATTTGAAGACACTGGTTTTTAAAGTCACAACACTTTCAGTCAGCAGCATAACAAGGGCTTGTTTTCTTGGGTTTTTTTGGCTGCATTGGGTCTTCATTGCTGCACGCGGGCTTTCTCTAGTTGCAGCAAGCGGGCTTCTCACTGCGGTGGCTTCTCTTGTGGAGCACAGGCTCTAGGCACGTGGGATTCAGTAGTTGCAGCACGTGGGCTCAGTAGTTGTGGCATGTGGGCCCTAGAGCGCACGGGCCTCAGTAGTTGTGGCGTGTGGGCTCATTAGTTGTGGCATGCGGGCTCTAGAGTGCAGGCTCAGTAGTTGTGGCACACAGGCTTAGTTGCTCCATGGCATGTGGGATCTTCCCAGACCAGGGATCAAACCCGTGTCCCCTGTACTGGCAGGGGGATTCTTAACCACTGTGCCACCAGGGAAGTCCCAAGGGCTGTTTTATAAAGGTATTTTTATGGGAATAATGAAGACCTTTCTAAGCAGAATACATAAAGGGAAAATATTTGACTGCATGAAATTTTTAACTTCTTCACGACACAAGACATTACAAACAAAAACATTTGCAATATTCTTTTTTTTTTTTTGCGGTGGGCGAGCCTCTCACTGTTGTGGGCTCTCCCACTGCGGAGCACAGGCTCCGGATGCGCAGGCTCAGCGGCCATGGCTCACGGGACCAGCCGCTCCGCGGCATGTGGGAACCTCCTGGACCAGGGCACGAACCCGCGTCCCCTGCATTGGCAGGCAGACTCTCAACCACTGCACCACCAGGGAAGCCCTGCAATATTCTTGATAAAGAGATTAACAATGCTGACAGAAAATGGGTAGATGCCCCAAACAAGCAATTCACAAAAGATACAAATAGCCAATAATCTAATGAAGACGTTCCATCTCAAAAATAAAAGAACTGAAAATAAAAATAAGATTTCTCATCTACTATTTTACATGAGTTAAAGAAACTACATGAAGAAAAAGGCACTTTTGTGTACCTTTTGTGGGAGTCTAAATTGGTACCATTTTTTTTTAATGGTAAGCTGACAATACTTACCAATTTAAAATGTATATCTCTTTTGATCAAATATTTTGCCTCTAAGAATCTGCCTGAAGAAGGCAGTAAGATTAGTATTAGTGTCTGTAAGGATGTCCAGGTTTAGAGTTATATATAAAATAGTGAAAATCCATCAATCAGGGTGGGTTAAACAAAATTTGGTATAGCCATACAGAAGAGCAGGGGCTAGGCAAACTTCTTCCATAAAGGATCAGACGGTAAATACCCTTGACCTTGTGGACCAAACGATCTCTGTCACAACTAGTCTACTGTCATTGGAGTATGAAAGTAGCCATCAACAATTCCTAAATAAATGGGTGTGGCTGTGTTCCAAAAAAACTTTATTTACCAAAACAAGTAGCCCATTGACATAGTTTGCTGAGCCCTGCAACAAATAAGCAAGTATTAAAAATAATGTAGTTTTTCATTAATTGATACAGAAAGTTCTATAAATAGACTGGTAAACAAAGCAGATGACAAAACATGCACCCCAATAACTCCCATTATATACCAATGAATACATACATACACACACAGAAAACACATATATTCACATAAAGCTATCTGCCTAAAATATATTTGTTTAATTCTAAGAAAAAGATAAATCAGGTTTTTTATATAAATTGCAGGAGTCATCAAACTATGGCTCACGAACCAAATAAAGTTTTATTGGAACAGAGACATACCCATTCATTTATGTATTGTCTATGGCTGCTTACACAACAACAGAAGAACTGAACAGTTGTGACAAAGAATGTTTGGCAAGCAAAGCCTAAAATATTTATTATCTGGCCTTTTACAGAAAAGGTTTACCCATGACCCCTGATTATCTACAATGTTAGATGAAGTCATTACCATTTTCTAAAAAAATTCCTTAGTTTGGGACTTCCCTGGTGGCACAGTGGTTGGGATTCCACGCTCCCAACGCAGGGGGCCCCAGTTCAATCCCTGGTTAGGGAACCAGATCCCACATGCTGCAACTAAGAGTTCACATGCCTCAACCAAGGAGCCCGCCTGCTGCAACTAAGACCTGGCGCAACCAAATAAATAAATAAAATAAAATAAATTCCTTAGTTTTCTCCAAGAGTCTTGCAGATTAAAAACACCAGAACATACCTAAAAAGGACCAAAGTCTAACGTATGTCATAACATTTATGATGGGATTCTGGAAAACCAGCAGCCCTCAGGCACAGTTAACAGCTAATAACAAGTCTATAACCATAAAACTCCCCTTACAGTGGCAGCTTCTTTGACCAACTGAAAGCTGATTTGGGGATGCTCAGACAGCGCTTCTTACCTTGTGATCACATGGTAGTAGTAAATCTTCCCTTCTGGGTCTCGGGCTGTCTTCCAGTTGGGAGGTAAGACAATGGTTTTTGGTTTGGGAGGAGATGGGGGTGGTAAATCCAGGAGATTATTTGTCACAACCATTTCAGGCTAAAAAGACACACAAGTTCTTGATCAGTGACATTTCTTTTAATCTGGCTGAGAAGGACAAAAATAGTCTACTTAAGCAGTATGTAAAAACATACATCTACCTCTTCTTTTAAAAAAAGATAAAAAGTAAAGGTACAATCTGGGAAATGATTAGAGACAGTGTATATGAAGAGCTTTAGGGATCTATCAGAAAATTCACAGCAGGCTCCGAGTTCACCATCCAATACACCATATTTAAAAATATTCAGCAGCTCATTATCTAGAACAATATTTTTCAACATTAAAAAAACCAATGCTAAATGGCATATAACCAACTCCAAGATACCAATTAGCTGAATGGGCTTTAGATAGAAGCAAATATGATAAAATGTTAACATTTATCCATTATATATTTTTTGTATGTTTGAAACCTCATATTTATATTTAAAAAATATAGAAGTGGGTGAACAGCTTTTTGTTTTTTAGTTTAATTGAAGAAAATTTTTCTAAATAAATAGCTTTTAAAAATTCAATGCCACATTTTGAAAAACATAAAAACTTCATAATCACTGTTATAAACTGAATTGTGCTTCCCTCAAATTCATATGAAGCCCTAACCCCCAATGTGATTGTATTTGAAGACAGCATCTTTAAATAGGTAATTAAGGTTAAATGAGGTCACGAGAGTGCGGCCCTAACGCAACAGGACTGGTGTCCTTATAAGAAGTGGAAGAGGCATCAGGGAATGTGCGCAGAGAAAAGACCAGGTGAGGGCACAGTGAGAAAGCAGCCATTTGCGAAACAGGAGCAGCCTCAGGAGACAGCAAACCTGCTGACACCTTGATTTTAGACCTGCAGGCTCCGAGACTATGAGAAAATAAATTTCTGTTAGTTAAGCTACGTAGTCTGTGGTATTTTGTTAAAGCAGCTCTAGTAAACTGATAATATAATCACGATAAGGATATATACCCTTAATTGTTCATTCTATGTAATCCAGTTAATAAAGAAAAAAATTTCCAACTTTACCTTTGCTTGAGCAGTTAAAGAGGAACCTGAGATCCCAGGCTCAGATAAAACATGGCCACTTTTAAGCAAACCTAAGTCTCCGAGCATGACTGCTTTGTGCATACCCCCCAAGCCTTACTTCACAGAGCTGCTTTTTGTTGGCTCCACTTAAGTTCCACTTCCTCCATTCCTGTAGTCCTCTATCTAGCTTATAAGGTGATCTCTTTCCCCTATTTCGTGTCACTTAAGAATATTCCAAATTATTCAATATCTACTAGATTACCAATCCTTCTCCAATTTGGGAATAATTTTTTCCCCTTCTCAAATTCTATCTGCATATTTCATGACACTAAACGCTGACTACTTTTAGTATTATTCATTGTGATCCTCATCTCTCTTACTGGAATGTCAACTTTTAAGCACAGGAATGGCATCTTACATTCATTTTCAAAATGCCTAGAAGGACCCAATTCATAGCAAGCCCTCAAATACCTGCCATACACACTGTCTTATTTCTAAGTGTTTCACATGTAGTCTTTTTACTCCATCTCCACCAACTGCCCTACTTATCGAAAGCCACCAGAATGCAACAAGAGCCTTCTCTGGAATTGTCAGTATTCTAACCTGCTAATTTGTTCATGTTTAGTTTCTCAACTGCTTCTAGTGCCAGCTCCTATTTCCCATTTCATCTAAAAACAGCATTTCATCAAGATTTCATCATATCCTTCTACATATGTTGCAGAATACTAAAAGCTTCTTTCAATATATATTGTACAACATGTAAAGTGAACTATATCATTCAATTTTATATCTCTAGTCCTCAGTACAGTATCATAGTCTAGTTCTCCATAAATAATGATGGAGCTAGTCTAGAAAACTATTACTTCAGAAATTCATAGCAAAGTATAAGAATACAAGATCAGTCAGTTTAAATTACAAATAAAAAGGATCCTAAGGGCAAAGTACATATAAATTAACATAGCTGTAAGTTCCACAGAATTTTTTTTAATTGACAAAACTGTTGAGTAGTGCTCCCTCAGGGTACACAGACACTTGAGTGAAACTGGCGACTACAAAACTTTTTATAAAAAACAAACAAAAAAAAAAGGAGTAAAAACCCCCCTAACTAAACCAAACAAAAAGCAATCTTTCTAAAGATAAGGTAGGTAGCCAAGGAGAGTTTTAGCAACCAAAATATTTCTTACTGGCTGTAAGGGCTGAGGCTGCCCTGGTGCAACTATTGTAGTCACGGCTGTGGCTGGCTGTACCACCACTCCTTGTGGGTGAGCTGTGAAAATCTGTTGTCCCTGGATGTACTGAAGGCTTGGCTGGGCATAACTCTAAAAGATAAAATGAAGAAATTCACAATTTATAGTTTTCTAGCTCTTAATAAGCAGTATCTGACTTCCAAGTTGACAAATCTTATTGGAAGATACATCCATTAATTTTTTTTTTTAACTTTCAATATGAATATTTTACTACAAATGTGTAAAACAATCTTTTACTTCAAACTCTTTTTTTCTTTTTTGAATAATTCCCTATTCATTTACTTACTTTGATTTTACTTTATCATAAAAAGTTAGAAAACTTTTTTGAGGTGGAGGCGGGGATGGGGGTGGGGTGGAGTACTCATGAAACCTATCCAATTGTTTGGCTTCAATGAGACTTGAATAACAACTGAAGTGCTACTCCTAGGATATCTGAGAAAGAGCTCCACACAATGCTCTTTACAGACAGTGTTTTAACTACCAATTCCTAATAACTAACAGCTTGTTTTTGTTTTTGTTTCTTTGCGGTACGTGGGCCTCTGACTGCTGTGGCCTCTCCCGTTGCGGAGCACAGGCTCCAGACGCGCAGGCCCAGCGGCCATGGCCCACGGGCCCAGCTGCTCCGCGGCATGTGGGATCCTCCAGGACTGGGGCACGAACCCGCGTTCTCTGCATCGGGAACCACTGCACTCCCTCCCAACCACTGCACCACCAGGGAAGCCCTAACAGCTTGTTTTGCCCAGAAAAGGTCAAAAGGAGTGATCCACGGTAGAGGAAGCTGAAGGTGATCAAATTTTAAACTAGTTTTCTAGCTTTTTGTAGGCTTCTATAAGAAAGACAGTGGAATTCAATGTATCTAAAATCCTTATGACACACTGATTTATATATATAGTGCTTTATCAAGCAGAAAAGCCCTTTTGCATATATTATCTCACTCAATCCTGACTACCATCAGAGGTGGGTGTATCTCCCACACCTGGAGTTATATAACAAATAAGTACCATGGCTAGCTAGGACTTAAACCTACTCTGAAATTACGATAGAAAAACTGTCTAAAGAAGTGACAAGAAGCCCTGAAAACAATCTTGTTTTGTTAAAAGGTCATGACTACCAAGGAGCTGAACAGATACGTACTTAAGGACAGATTTTGACCCTATAAACTGAGATTCTATCAGGTAAGATGATTCAGAAGTATTAATGGATAAGTACTCAAAATACAAAATATAATCAAAATATAATTATTCCAAATGATACCAGTAGAGACCCAAGGAGTCTGAATAGGTAAATGTAGCTGCCCAGCAGATTTCTGGATGAATAATTACTGAGAAGACACACACAAAGAGGAAGAATACAATACTTGATCCAATATTGCAAACAGCTTAATCTATACATATCATAAACCAGATTCAATGCTAACTGTCAAAGCAGAATTGTCAGAATAGTATCATGAAGCTGAGAGAAAAATGTATACCTTAGAAATACTTTCATCTCTAGGTATTTGGATACAAGATGGGAAATATGTGCAACATCAAAAATTTTGTAGAAATTTATCTCCTCACCTAACTCCTGCCCCAAAGCCTGAAATTTGATTAAATACAAAACACTTTTCAACACTGACATATAACCAGACAATACTGAATCAGAAGTCAGTACCAAAGAAGTATTAGCAACAAAGATGACCAAATACTGCTTAAAAAATTAAAAAGCATACTCTAAAGATAAAATATAAATAATTCTTAAAGTTCTACTTTAACTTTGATAAAATAAACCATAAAACAAAACATATCTAACTGGGCTCTATTCTATGATCACCAATTTATCTGGAAAGTTAAGTTTCCAAGGAAGTTTCTAAGGGCCGACGCCCAGAAGGAAGCATCCTTAAGAGGCAAGTTACTCTGCATGTAGGAGGTTAACACATATGTGCTGGTAACCCTGATTCTGAGTAGAAACAGTTTCTGGGAGGCTGAAGAGGACAGATGGATAAACTGGAATTTTCCCAACCCACTAAGCCGAACACCAGATACTGTAACGAATCCCAAATTTAATTTCTTCCGGACCCACTCTCCTAATCTAATCGATTGGCAAATTCTGTTGGCTCTGCATTTTTTATATATGTATGTACATGTGTACGTGTATCTGTACATATGAGTTTATATATATATGTGTATGTACATATATATATAAATACATAAAAATAAAATCTGATTTCTTCCATCTCTCCTTCTACTCTTCCCATATAAGTGGCCATATTCTCTTGCCTAGATCACTCAACAGTCTTTTAACTGATCTCCCTACTTCTGCCCTTGATTCCCACAATCTCTTCACCCAGAGCAACCAGAGCGATTCTCTTAAAATACGTCAAATCATGCCAGTCCGCTGTAACTGCTCCAGTGGATTTTCACATTATTCAGACTAACAGCCCAAATCCTCACAAAGCCCTGACCATCTTGTTCCTCCCCAAGGCCTTGACCTCATTTCCTACTACAGGTGTACCTCAGAGATATTGTGGGTTCAGTTTCAGAACATGCAATAAAGTGAATATTCCAATAAAAAGTGAATCACATGAATATTTTGGTTTCCCAGCACATACAAAAGTTATGCTTCACTATACTGTACTCTATTAAGTGTGCAGTAACATTAGGTCTAAAAAACAATGTACATACCTTAATTTAAAAATGCTTTACTGGGCTTCCCTGGTGGTGCAGTGGTTGAGAGTCCGCCTGCCGATGCAGGGGACACGGGTTCGTGCCTGGTCCGGGAAGATCCCACATGCCGCGGAGCGGCTAGGCCCGTGAGCCATGGCCACTGAGCCTGTGCTCCACAATGGGAGAGGCCACAACAGTGAGAGGCCCGCGTACCGCAAAAAAAAAAAAAAAAGCTTTACTGCTTAAAAATGCTGACCATCCTCTGAGCCTTCAGAGAGTCAGGATCTGTCTGCTGGTGGAGGGTCTGGCCTCGATGTTGATGGATGCTGACTGGGTGGCTGTGGCAATTTCTTAAAATAAGACAATGAAGCTTTTGCCACATTGACTGACTCTTCCTTTCACCATTTCTCTAGAGTATGTGATGCTATTTGATAGCATTTTACCCACAGTAGAACTGCTTTCAAAATTGGAGTCAATCTTCTTAAACTTGCCTCTGCTTTATCAACTAAATATATGTAATATTCTAAATCCTCTGATATCATTTCAACAATCTTCACAGCCTCTTTACCAGGAGTAGATTCCATCTCAAAAAAACTACTTTCTTTTTTGCTCATCCATAAGAAGTAACTCCTCATCCATTCAAGTTTTATCATGAGACTGTAGCAGTTCAGTCACATCTTCAGGCTCTGCTTCTAATTTTAGTTCACTTGCTATTTCTACCACATCTGCAATTACTTCCACCACTGAAGTCTTCAACCCCTCCAAGTTATCAATTAGAGTTGGAATCAACTATATCTTCTGGATAACTTGCTGTAGTTTCTACATGAGCACTTGTTGCTTCACCTTGCACTTTAATGTTGCAGAGATGGCTTCTTTCCTCCAACCTCATGAACCAACCTCTGCTAAGCTTCAAACTTTTCTTCTGCAGCTTCCTCCCCCATCTCAGCCTTCATAGAACTGAAGAGAGTTAGGTACCTGGTTCTGGATTAGGCTCTGGCTTAAGGGAATGTTGTGGCTGGTATGATCTTCTATCCAGACCACTAAAACTTCCTTCATATATATCAGCAATAAGGCTGATAAGACTATTTTGCTTTCTTATCAGTTTCCTTCAAGAACTTTTCCTTTGCATTCACAATTTGGCTAACTGGCACAAGAGGCCTAGCTTTTGGCCTATCTCAGCTTTCAACTTGCTTTCCTCACTAAACGTCATCATTTCTAGGTTTTGATTTAAAGTGAGAGATGTATGACTCTTCCTTTCACTTGATATTTAGAGGCCATCGTAGGGTTATTAATTGGCCTAATTTTAATATTATTTTGTCTCAGGGAGTAGGGAGGCCCAAGGAGAGGGAGAGAGATCGGAAAATGGCCAGTCGGCGGAACAGGCAGAACACAACACTTACCGATTAAGCTCGCTGGCTTATATGGGCTCACTTCATGGCACCCCAAAACAATTACAATAGTAATGTCAAAGAGCACTGATCACAGCTCACCATAACAAATACAATAAAAATGAAAAAGTCTGAAATAGTGCAAAAATTATCAATTTGTGACAGAGACATGAAGTAAGCAAATGCTGTTGAAAAATGGCGCCAACAGACTTAATTTGACACAGGGTTGCCACAAACCTTCAATGTGTAAAAAATGCAGTATCTGCAAAGCACAATAAAATGAGGTGTGCATGTACTGTCACCTTAACTCATTTGGAAAAGGAAGGGCTTCACAATTATACCGCACATTTTGAATGACAAACATTTCATATTCTGATTTTGAAAAAAAAAATTTTTAAGCTAGATCAAAATACTAATTTTGAGAACTGTCAATAGGATGAAACATGTTATCTTCAGAGTGATCAAGAGGTTAAACACCCAAATCTACAATAGAAAAATGTTAATATTTTGGAGGGTAAAATTTCTTTGACCATCAGTGAAACTACGTTCATGAAGAGTTTATCTGACAAGATCACAGTTGTGTAAGGCTTATCATGGAGACACTCTAAAGGATTCAATTAATGTGTAGTAAAGCTGTGGTTTCTTTAGCATGAAAAGTCTGGCTACAAATGTTGGTTGGGAGATAACTTCTAAACTGAAATGGCATTACCCAGCTTGATCATTCCCTGTATTTACTAGATATGGCTCCAGACAAATTTTACCTGTTTCTAAAGTGCAAAGATATATTAAAGGATAACAATTTATCAACAGGAAGGAATGTTACACATACTGAAAATAATTCCCAAAGGAAATGCCAAAAACATCTTAACAATATCACTGCAAAACAACAAAAAAAAAAAACCACAAAAAACAAAACCTAAACAAACAAAACCCAAAAACACCCAAAACTGCAACATTCATTTGCAGATATAGTGTTTGAAATTCAAACTGTCAAAAAGCAGAGGGAAAATAAACATTTTCTAGGGTTCTGTAGTACCTACCCAAACTAGCTGACAATCATACGCCAAAGCCAAAACAATTAACAGCAATAAAAAGGGGAAACTGGTTTGCAGTCCCACTGAAATAATACAAAAGATGTACACATTTGTGAGATATATCCAAATAGCATGTGCCTGTGAAATTTATCCATTTGCTGGATGAAAGTCTATTGGAGATTGGCTCTACCTACAAGGGACTTGAAATTATACAAAAGCTAATTTCTCAAACATAAATCCAGTCTAGAAATATCTTTAAAATGTGACTTTTAATGGGAATTTTAAGAGAGGGTCCAATATGTTATAGAGGGGAAAACATAATTGTTCTGCTCCCACTTCTAAAGGGAAAAAAACAGCTATTACTTTATATCTGAGTCACTTCACTTATGTGAACAATTTATAGTCTAAGCACTCAATTTTTTGAGATGTAATTTAGTGTAACTTTTTAAGAATAGGTCACTCTAATGTCACAAGACCACTATAAAGCACATGGCCTCAGTTAAAATGGAGCTTTTATGTCTAATAAGCAGCTGTGGCAAAAAATTAAAGTCACCTTCTGATAACACATCTGCTCCAAATTTCAAAGATACTGCATATGTACACACACTCACAAATTTATATTATACCATATCACATACGACTTCACTGTCAAGGTTATTATACCTTATTATAGGTTATTATACCTCAGCTCATGTTGGTATGGTTGATATTTGATTTGAACAACACAGGCCTCAACACAGACCAGATATTATGAGCCGGACACCAGACAGATGACCTTGATCAGCTGTAATTCACAGCCCACTAATGTCAATACTCTCAGTATTAAGGTAACTAAGTAAGAACTATAATTAAACCTTCAAGGTATATGATGCTTTAAATTTATCATTACTAATATCCATTATCTCATACAAACCTCAACCACTCTGAGGCATTCTGCCCATTTAATAAATGAGAAAACTAAAACTGAAGAATCTAAGTGCCTCTCTCCAGGACACACAGTAAGTGACAGACTAGGACTTAAAATACACACGCTAACAACATGCTCTATGCTTCTCATTACCCAGAGTCGAACATCATCTCTGATCAACTAATCTCATAAAGAAGGGAAGGATAGTCTGAACCATCTTAGTCCATTTATCAACTACTCTAGCACACGAAAAGCAGATTAGGGAGTCAATAAATGACTCCTTGGTAGGAACAGACTGAAAACTGGAAATAAAATTGTAATACTTGGGCTTCCCTGGTGGCGCAGTGGTTGAGAGTCCGCCTGCTGATGCAGGGGACAGGGGTTCGTGCCCCAGGCCGGGAGGATCCCGCGGAGCAGCTGGGCCCGTGAGCCATAGCCGCTGAGCCTGTGAGTCCAGAGCCTGTGCTCCGCAACGTGAGCGGTCACAACAGTGAGAGGCCCGCGTACCGCAAAAAAAAAAAAAAAAAAGTGTATGTGTATGTATGCATATACATATATATATATATATACACACACACACACAAAAATACAGAGTAATTTGGAAAAATGGTTAAGAATCATGTTACACAGAAAAACATGGGATAAAAAAAACTTACAAGTCTTCAAAATTACAAATTCATAAAATATATAGGGCTTCCCTGGTGGCGCAGTGGTTGGGGGTCTGCCTGCCGATGCAGGGGACACGGGTTCGTGCCCCGGTCTGGGAAGATCCCACATGCCGTGGAGCGGCTGGGCCCGTGAGCCATGGCCGCTGAGCCTGAGCGTCCGGAGCCTGTGCTCCACAACGGGAGAGGCCACAGCAGTGAGAGGCCCGTGTACCGCAAAAAAAAAAAAAATAAATAAAAAAAAAATAAAAATAAAATAAAATATATAAACATGTGGTTAAAGAGATCATAAAAAATGAAGGGAGGGGCTTCCCTGGTGGTGCAGTGGTTGGGAATCTACCTGACAATGCAGGGGACACGGGTTCGAGCCCTGGTCTGGGAAGATCCCACATGCCACGGAGCAACTAGGCCCATGAGCCACAACTACTGAGCCTGCATGTCTGGAGCTTGTGCTCCACAAAAAGAGAGGCCACGACAGTGAAAGGCCTGCACACCGCCATGAACAGTGGTCCCCGCTCGCCGCAACTAGAGAAAGCCCACCATGAAAACGAAGACCGAACACAGCCATAAACAAACAAACAAACAAACAAAATGAAGGCAGTTAATACAGTTAAGGTTTTCAGAATTAAAGCAGGACACTTTGTCACGGCCTTTTGGACAAAATTTTGATACAGCTTCATAACAAAAATACAAACAGAAGAAAAATTACTTCTGTTACTTCAATACTAAGTAATGTGTACAGGAAACACTCTGGGAGTCTCTGCCATCCACAATAATTCACCTTTAAGGGGTGACAAGGAATGATGGGAGAGACATAGGAATGTGGTGAAGACGATGACTTAAAGAGTCTTTTTTTTTTTTAATGTATTGGTTTTATAAAAAAGAAAAGAAATTTGATTTAAAACCACAAAAATACACTTCAAAAGTTATTCTCTCTCTCTCTCTCTCGCTGATCACTTGCTTTTGGGGAAGCCAGCTGGCATGTTGTAAGCAGCGCTATTGAGAGTGGTAAGGAACCAAGGACAGCTAACAACCATGTGAGTGAGCTTGAAAGTAAACCTTCCATCCCCTGTCTAGTCTTCAGATGACTACAACCCTGCTTAACAGTCTGACTGTAATTTCATGACTCTGAGCCAGAACCACCCAGCCAAACTGCTTCTGAATTCCTGACCCACAGAAACTATGAGATAATAATTACTTACTGTTTTAAACTGCTAAGTAATTTGTGACACAATAGATAACTAGTATATATAAAATTAGCCAAAATGTAAAAGTGATCAATGGCAGGACTTCCCCCTCACATCAGATTTAACATCCCATAAACAGACAGTAAAACAGACAAGAGAATTTCCAAAATTAGTTACCTGTACAATTGGTGGAGTTGTCTGTGAATAGGGTGATGTCACACCATAGACAGTTGGACAAGCCTGTCCTTGATAATATATGGTTGCTTGAGACTGTGCAGGAGAGTACTGCTGCTGTACACTCACGGACTGTTGGTTGGAATCCCAAACACCATAATTCTGTCCCTGGACTGGGCCTGGGGCTGGCACTGGCAAGACGGTGACACTGGAGTCTTGGTGTACCACACCATCACTTTGGGCCACATACTGTGAACTGGAAACTTCCACAGGGGCTGCCACATGTGGCACCACTGGCACAGGTGGAGGGGCAGCAAGGGGTTCTGTAGAATGTCCCACCAAGGGCTGAGAATGATCATAAGGAGCAGGAGAACACACAGGATCCATGCTGGGTGTGGGGAGGAGCACCTTTCCAGCATTAGGGTTGCTGGGATCCACATAGGCCTGCATGGGATAACCTGGTGGGTAGCCAGCAAAGGGGTGATGAGGGGCATTGTAGCCAAGGGAGTCATAGGGCAGTGGAGACGTCATTCCCAGGTTCTGCATCTGCTGCTGTTGTTTTTGAGCCTCCCGCTGAGCTACCTCCTGCTCAAACAACTTTCGACGCTCCTCTGTAGAAAGTTTATTGCGATCTTTAATTCGTACTTTCTTTTTAGAAGTTGGTGTATCATATCTAGAAAGAAAACAATAAGAGCACCACAAAAAGTTTTCCCCTAAATCAGAGACATAACCGAAGCACTAATAAATGTTATGCCACTCGATACTAAACCATTAACCACACCAACTCCAATTTGGCACTGGCTGAAAATCATACTCAAAATTACTTAAGGAGTTTTGCAGATAGGAGAGAACCTCAAGGAAATAGACACTTAGATGAAAATAATAACTTTATCCTTATCCTCAGCTTCTAGAACTTCAAATTAAAGATACATGTAGTATCCTAAATAGATTCCTCTTTATAGTTAAGTTCTGTAGTTCTGTAACTACAAATTCTGAAATTAAAACAAAACCCCAAATACACTAATAAAAGCTACAGAATTTGATGTACACCTATTAATATCAACACAGGTTAGTTAAGTGAAAGATAAGCATGTACACATAAAAGTATGGGGAGTTATATTCACATATTCTTCTTTGTGCAGTGCCAAGTATAATATCATATTGCTAAACCTAATAACCTGTGATAGTTTTGACAAGTATCCCCAATAAGCCCCCAAGAAACCATCAGCTCTAACATTCACAAGAGAACCGAGGACTTAAAAGATTCTTTTGTGAAGTTCTATGGACTGAATCGAACTTTTGAGAAAGGCTCTTGGCAAAAATGAAAAAGACAACTAATTTCAAGATGTTTCATTGCAAACAAACATCTAATAACAGATTCATGGATAAGGGTACAACATTTATCCAAACAACAAAAAATATATGGTCTAAAAACCTCTTAGTTGAAAACTTCCTTTAAAGTGTTAGTGGGGTGGTAGTACCCTTAGCTGCCTGGCAGAAACAAATACAAACAGTCTATAGAAGAGAGCACCTTAAATCCAGGCCTCAATGAATTCCTACAGATTAAGTTCTAAGGAACAGGAGTTCATTAGAAAATAAAATTAATCTTGCCACTTGTAACAACATGGATGGACCTAGAGGGTATTATGCTGAGAAAAATAAGTAAGACAAAGAAAGATAAATACTGTATGATTTCACTTGTATGTGGAATCTAAAAAACAAAACAAATGAACAAACAAAACAAACAGAGTTACAGCTGGTTGCCAGAGGGGAGAGGGGAAGAAAGAAACAGGTAAGGGAGATTAAGAGGCACAAAAATTCAGTTGCAAAATAAATGAATCACACGGTATGAAATGTACAGTGTGGGGAATATAGTAAAAAACTATGTAATATCTTTGTAAGGTGACATACCGTAACTAGACTTATTGTGGTGATCATTTTGGTATAGAAATATCAAATTACTATGCTGTGTAACAGGAACTAACAGTGCTGTAGGTCAATTATACTTCAAAAAAACTCACAGAAACAAACTCATAGAAGATAAACATGTACTAGGAATATAATGTACCACGTGATACATATATAATGAACACTGCTGTATGTTCTATATGAAAGTTATGAGAGTAAACCCTAAGAGTTTTCATCACAAGGAAAGATATTTTCCCCTATTTCTATAATTTTGTATCTACATGAGATGATGGATGTTCACTAAACTTATTGTGATGATCATTTCATGATGTATGTAAGTTAAATCATATGCTTAACATCTTATACTGTGCTGTATGTCAATTATATCTCACTGAAAGCAAAAAAAAAGGTATATAATTATAAAATTATAAAATACCCCCCCCCCCCCACACACACACACACAAGTGAGAGGAAGAGACATACTAAGACTGCTGATAACTGGAATTATCACACACAAAATATTAGAGATGTTTAATATGTTTAATAAGATAAAAGAGGCTATTAAAAATATGCCTAAGGAACAGGACCATAAAATACTATCAGGCAGATTTGAATAAGAACCCCATGAAGCATCTAGAAAGGAAAAAGAATGAAAATTAAAACTCAATTATCATATAAAATTGAAATTGCACATACCTGGCAAAATTCTACTTAAATATCCAAGAGAAACTTTTGCACATGTACACCAAAATAAGATAACAGCACTATACATAATAGAAAAAGCTTTATAACAAAACATTATACAGTAATAAAAATGAATAAACTGACACTATTATGAATAAATCTTAGTAAATAAATATCAAGTCAAAACAAAGTACCGTCTAATTAAATGCAAAATAATAGCCTTTTCATACAGTTAAAACTAACATATTTTTAATAAATATATATTAGATGACATAAAACTATATTTTAAAAAAGGCAGGCCAGGGTACAATGAACACAGAATCCAACAGATACTACTTGTTATCACAAGTAGTAAAGACAGGGGATGGTGCAGAAATAAGTGACATAGCAAGATTTATATAATTGTTAAGATCCTGACTCTTGTGCTGGGACTTCCAGGGCTCATTACATTATAATAAATGTATGGAGAAAAGGTCCGTGGATAGAAATAAGTGTCACGAACCAAGAAATAACCTAATATTCAATTCAATTCAGTGCCCATACGAGCCATGGTATGGTTAAGCAAGAGATTAGATCTGAAGAGAATTAGTAACTTGGAAGATGATCTTCAAATTTAAAAAGTTCAATGAATTTCAACCAGGTTGAAAAAAAAAAAGAAATCCTCATATAAACGCAGGGTAGCGATAATGCGGAACACCAAATACAAAGAGAACTTCTTAAAAGCAGGCCAAGAGAAAAGCCAGGTTACTTAACAAAGAATAGCAACCAACAAGTTTCGTAAAATCAATAAGGAAAGTCAGAAGAATGAAGAATAACAGCTTCAAAGTGTTCAGAAAAACTGTCAACCCAAAAGAACTTCCTTTCAAAAATGAGAATAAATGTTCACATAAAGACTTGTTCATAGCCAGTAATATTCACAATAGTCATCTGGAAACAATCCAAATGCCTATCAACTAATGAATTTATAAACAAACTATAGTATATCTATACAATGGACTACTATTAAGCACCAAAAAAGAACTGAGATGCATAATAACATGGATGAATATCTCAAAAATAATATGCTAAGTGAAAGAAGACAGAATGTATTTTATAGTATATGATACCATATATATGACATTGTGGAAAAGACAAAACCAAGTCAGAAAGGAGATCAGTCGTGGCCAGGGACTAGGAGTAGAAGAAGGGGACACACTACAAAGGGGTAAGAGATAATTTTATGAGGTGATGAAATGTTCTATTGGGTTGGCCCAAAAGTTCGTTTGGATTTTTCTGTAAGATGTTATGGAAAAACCCGAATGAACTTTTTGGCCAACCCAATATATAACCTCTGTGGTTGTAGTTATATAACTGTATGCATTTGACAAAACTCAATGAACAATACACTTAAAATCATGAATTTTACTGTAAGCAATTTATACTTGCTGGTTAAATATAGCTGATTTTTAAAATTGAGGGTGAGCAATGCAAACAAAATATGAAAAAGACTTTTTAGACAAAAACTGAAATATTATGAAGAGAAACTCACTAAAAGAAACCATTCAGGGACTTCCCTGGTGGCGCAGTGGTTAAGAATCTGCCTGCCAATGCAGGGGACACGGGTTCGATCCCTGGTCTGGGAAGATCCCACATGCCAGGGAGCAACTAAGCCCGAGCACCACAACTACTGAGCCTGAGCTCTAGAGCCTGCGAGCCACAACTACTGAAGCCCACGCACCTAGAGCTGGTGCTCCGCAACAAGAGAAGCCACCTCAATGAGAAGCCCACGCACCGCAACGAAGAGTAGCCCCCTCTTGCCGCAAGTAGAGAAAGCAAGCACGCAGCAACGAAGACCCAACGCAGCCAAAAATAAATAAATAAACAATAATTTAAAAAAAAGAAACCATTTAAAGGGGTCTGAAATAAGAAAGAAAAGAAACTAGTAAATGTAAACAAACTAAAAAAATCATTTGGTCTACATAAAAAAATTAACAATAACTGATGGGAGGAGGGAGAAGGAATTATAATACTGGACAATAATACCATGTAAATTGGGAAGGCTGAATAGTCAGAGTTAAAGTATCTTAAAGTACTTATGTTGTTCAGGATATTGATTAGCTTTAAATTTTATTAAATTGAAACAACCAGTTAAAGAATTGCCATAAAATATTAAAAAAAACAAAAACAAAAACACCCAATCAGCTATAAGCTATTTACTAGACACAGAAAAGTTGAAAGTAAAAGGAAGGAAGAGCCTTCCTGGGACAGGGCTTGCCCTGTATCCTCTGCTTTAGCTCCTCTCTGAAGTACCTAGACAACAGTATTTGATGCACATTTCCTGAATTGTTTTACAGATGTGAAAACCCCCACCAAATGGAAGATGTTAACTACTTAAAGACCAGGAGCACATAGCCCCAGGCCTCCTTAAGCCTAAGGACTGATAATATTAACCCCTGTGACACCACCCTGTTACCTCACCATCAGCCAATCACAGAATGGTGCACAAGTCGATCACTTACCCTGTGACCCCCCTCCCTCACCTGGCTTTTAAAAATGCTTTGCAGAAACCCTTCAGGGAGCTTGGGGTTTTTTTTAGAGCATGAGCCACCCATCTTCTTGCATGGCCCTGTGATAAACCTTTCCCTGCTCCAAAAAATAAAAAATAAAATAAAATAAAAGGAAATAAAAGGAAGAAAGATATACCAGTTAAATCCTACTAAAAGGAAGATAAGCATATTTCTATGAATATCAAACAAAAGAGACTATAAAGCAAGCTTCAGTAAAATTCTAAGAACTGTTATCATACAGATCAATTAATGACCAACTGAAAATTTAACAAAAAGAAATTTAAACACATTGTATATCCTAATAGTATTTAAAACTAGATTATGAAGCTGCATTAACAAGAGTAGTTCAAGCAGTCTTACAGTTCTTAAACACTTCTATTAGAAGAGAAGAATTAATGAGCTAAGAATCCCAATTGTTCCAGTTAAGAAATTTAAAAAACAATATAGCAAGCCTAAAAAAGTGGAAGGAAACAAAATGAGTAGAAATCAATTACCAAGATAAAAAATGCTATCATTCTGTGATTTGCATTGGAGGTATTGCTAGCAAAGTAACATGAACAAGGCATAAGAATTAGAAAGGAAAACCAAAACAAATTCATATGATATGGGCTGTTGACAATGACCAAAAAAGGAGACAGTGGGGCAAAAAAAAAAATCCTATACTCTTGAAATTAATACAAGTTTTGTATGGTTAACAAACATAGGATAAATATACAAAGGTGAATTGCATATCAAAACACCAAAACCAAACTGAATATGTGATAGAAGTTAGGGTTCTCAGAAATAAATACACCAAAAAATAAGTTATTCTGGAGAAAACTATAAACAAAGACATTAATGAAAAACTTTATCTTCATTAGAAATATTAAAGAAGACCTAACTAGACAGAGAACATTCAAATATTCAAAGCCGATTCTAAGGAAGAATAAATCTGAGAAAAGACAGGGCATCCCAGAAGATCAAGTAGGGATTTGCCCTACTTGCTATCAAGACTTAAATATAAGATAGTCATAGGAGCCCAGAAACAGATCCTCCCATATGTGAAAACCTGTTGGAAAGAGGCAGCACTGCAGATCAGTGGGGAAAGGAGGAGCTTTCAAGCAGTAAATAATGCTGGGACAACTGGGTGTTCACCTAGAAAAAAATGAAACCAGATTCCTAACTTAAAATATATACAAAAATTAATTCCCAATGGATTAAGGACTTAAATATTGCTAAAAAAATGCAAACACACACACAAAGTCATCTCAAGAGTTGGGAAGAATTTCTTAAAACACTGTAAACACTAACCATAAAGGAAACATACAATATATATGATATATTCAATTATACCATAATTAATAAATTCTGTGTATTGAAAGACACAGAAAGAGTCAAAACACAAGTCATAAACTGGGAAAAAATACTTGCAGAATTATATTTGGAATATAAAAAAAGAACCCCTAGAGCTTAAAAAGACAAAATTTAATAAATGAACACCACATATAAAAAGACACTTCACAGAAGAGTAAACAGGAATGGTCAATAAACATATGGCAAAATGTTCAATCTACTTAGTAATTAGAGGAATGTAAATTAAAATCATGATGAATTACTATTACATACCCAGAGAACCCAAAATTAAAAATTCTGACAACTGCATTACGTGACTGCTATATCTCAATTTTTTTAAAAGTATATTTAATTTAAAAAGAACTTCTCGAGAACAAATGTTTTCTAGTACCCAGTAGGTGATTATGTGGCCTATTTTTCTACCAGCATCACAAGACAGCCTCTGACACAGGGATCAAACAACATTTTGGACTGGTATGGTATAAGATTCACTAGAAAACATAGGGTTATCTCCCAGCAACCCCCATTCCCCTTTAAAGAACAAATCTCTGGCTCCTCAAATAGCATTTAAACGTTATGAAGTAGAAGCCATTCGAGTACCAAAAATCTATTAGTTTTAACAGCTATTATTACTGTCAAAAGAGACTCTCAATAGTTATGAGTAGAGTTTCCTTTTATACTCACTCACAAGAGAATACATTTATTACAAAAGCACTTGTTGCCCCAAATCAGAAGTGTATCACTTGGGTACTTTTTGACTTGCTCAGAAAAGAGAGTAACTCACATAGGCCACTTACCTGTCATCTGGCCTTTTTGTTCCCCGCTCATAGGCAGAAGAAGGTGGTGAGAGGGAGCCCCTTCGTTTCCTTTTCTCTTTACTTTGAGTTTGTTTGTCTGGGTCTCTCTCTCTTGACCTGTTAGGAGTCTTTGGGGCAACTGTTTGATCTCTGAAGCCGACAGCATCCCTTCCTCGTTCGGTTACTAAGGGAAAAGCGTTTTTAAAAAAATTTACTTGGTAGACTTTTCTCCATCATGATAGTATACCAACTGTATAATAAAATTTCTATCCAACAAACAGATCTATGGACTCCTCCTTCATATACCCAGTCCCGAATTTGGACGAGACATAAGGTCTTATATGCTTGTGTGCTCTACTTCCTAAAAGTCTCTTCCATGAATGCCCTTTTCTACCTTTTCCCCAAAGTCTCAATCCAAGCTTTCATCATTTCTAACAAGTTCTGTGGAACACATGCATGCAAGATGTTCCTGATACCTTTAAAAGTAAGGCAGTCTGCTTGTCAGTTCAAAATGTAAAAGCCTTCCCCTGCCCTTATAACTCTGCATATTTACAATTGGTAGAAAAACAGCCTGGCATGCTAAACATAAAAACCTCAATAGAAACATCTCTTTAATTAAAAAAAAAATTAGACAACTTTTTATGAACTACAATTTCAAAAGAAGAATATTTCAAACACAGGTGAAACAAGTGGTAACTCAGTAAGTTATCAAAACCAGAGAGCTGGGCTTCCCGGGTGGCGCAGTGGTTGAGAGTCCGCCTGCTGATGCAGGGGACACGGGTTCGTGTCCCGGTCCGGGAAGATCCCACATGCCTCAGAGCGGCTAGGCCCGTGAGCCATGGCCGCTGAGCCTGCGCGTCCGGAGCCTGTGCTCCGCAACGGGAGAAGCCACAGCATGGAGAGGCTCACGTACCGAAAAAAAAAAAAAAAACCAGAGAGCTACATCTTCAAAAAAAGAACGCCAGCTTCTGATTCAAAGATGGAAGCTGGGGGCTTCCCTGATGGCACAGTGGTTAAGAATCCGCCTGCCAATGCAGGGGACACGGGTTTGAGCCCTGGTCCGGGAGGATCCCACATGCCGCAGAGCAAATAAGTGAGCCTGCACTCTAGAACTCGCAAGCCACAACTACTGAAGCCTGAGTACCTACAGCCCGTGCTCCGCAACAAGAGAAGCCACCGCAGTGAGAAGCCCCACGCACCACAACGAAGAGTAGCCACTGCTCACCACAACTAGAGAAAACCCATGCACAGCAACAAAGACCCAACGCAGCCAAAAATAAAATAAATTAAAAAAAAAAGATGGACGCTAACCTTCTTCACTCAGTCTCTTTACCTAGAATGGTTCTCACCCAGTTCCATTGCCACTGCTCCCAAAAGCTGCCCTAAGTACTACTTTTCACTGATCATACCACCTAGTCTTTCATTTTCCTAAGTAGTCTAGATCACACCAATGAACATTTCAATATAAACTGACTGGTATTATATGCTGTTGCTTTGTGTATGTTAGTACTGCTACCTACTAATCATATTGCTCTCTTCATAAGGAGAAAGTCTCTTATAAAATATCTCTCATAGCGCAAAGTGGATTCTCAATAAACATTGTTTTTTCTTTTCTCATCTCAGAAAAATGTGCTATCAGTTGTTTTTTCCCCAGCAGTAGGATCAGGTTTACATATACCATTCTCACAGTTCTTTTAGCTGGCCCAAAACTCCATTTATTTACAAAAAAGTTACTAATCTACAGCCATGTATGTCAGGGAGAAGCTAACAGAACTAACTCATCTAATACCACATGCTGGTAGAAAATACTATACAATTAAAACAACTGTTCAGCTCAGAAGGTATTAGCACAACATCCTTTTGTGAAGTATTATTATCTAGTTTCATCTGGATCTGCCCATGACTCTCTATTTCCTCCTTCAAACCCAGGTTCCTTACCCTGGTGTTAATTTCTTTAAAATGTGGCTATTTCTTCACTATATACTGGTAAAACAAGAAAAGGAATCATACCAACAGTATATTCTGACTCTGAATCTTAGAATATGTGAGGCAGAGAAATCATCTTATATATTCAGGCTGATTTTCTCATATTTTAAAACGAGGTTAAAGCTAGGCTGCATATTTCCCAAATTATTTCACAATCCTTATGAATTTTAAAAGTTCTAAGCTTTTTAATCGCTTGACATTGAGAAGTATCATAGCAAGTCAGGTTTGCATTATAAGCATTTCTCTAATCTAAAAGCCTGATACTGAGATGGAGGCGGGGGTTCCCCACATGTGAGGATGAGACTGAAGTTGGCACACAAAAGGCTGCTCCCTGAAACGATTATAATTGTCCACTACAGACCATGTCCTGCTTCTTTCAGAGGGCCATACCAGACTAGATATTTACAAAATAATGGTGGCAGGGTGGGGTGGGAGGAGCTTCATAGGTATTGAAACTTTGCCTGTCCTGCTAATGTTTTCAACTCAGTGGGCCCAGAGAAGCTAGCCTCTGATGATCAACTGTATAGTGGTGCTGCTGATACTGCCAACCAGTACTACTCAACCCAGCTTTCTTTCTTATAGGAAGAATTCTTTGCAGCCCTAAGTAGGATGTCTGGCTATGAAGAGACTAAACCAGTAGAACTAAAAATATCCAAAAGATACAAAAGTGATGTAAAGGATACTTTACAGGGCTTTAACCAATAAGATTATTTAACCAATAAGATTTAAGATTACAAAAAGTTCTTCATGTCAAAAATAAAGAAAAAGACCAAAAACATGATCACACTGGCTCCTTTACTCTATTTATATTGGGTCACTGCTGGAGGGGCACAAGAGACTAACAAGAGCCACCATAATTTATACCATTGCTTTAATATCTAAAGTATGTTGGAAACATAGCTAAGTGGTAAAGCCCAGAAACCATACTGCAATGGTCTCCCTATTATCTGTTCTGTAATAATGATTCTTAACCTTGTGAGGGGTCACTGATTCCTTGAGAATCTGAAGAAAGTTTTGAATTTTCCCCAGTAAAATGAATGTATACCAAGGATTTTGCATATAAACATCTTCAGGTAAAAACTTACACACACCTAAGGAGTACAGGTTTAAGAATGTCTGCTCTAGGGCTTCCCTGGTGGCACAGTGGTTGAGAGTACGCCTGCCGATGCAGGGGACACGGGTTCATGCCCCGGTCCGGGAAGATCCCACATGCTGCGGAGCGGCTAGGCCCGTGAGCCATGGCCGCTGAGCCTGCGCGTCCGGAGCCTGTGCTCCGCAACGGGAGAGGCCACAACCGTGAGAAGCCTGCGTACTGCAAAAACAAAAAAAAAACAAAAAAAACAAAGAATGTCTGCTCTAGATGAAGAAATGAATGGAAGAAAAGCTACTAAAAGGCCATGACTTCAAGGAAAGAAACAACACAGGGAGTATAAAGGGACATCTGCTTTGACAAAAATTCACTAAGAATAAAAATGCACAGATCCACCTACTAGAGCAATGAAAATAAAAATAAAAATTAACAAATGGGACCTAATTCAACGTAAAAGCTTTTGCACAGCAAAGGAAACTACAAACAAGACGAAAAGACAACCCTCAGAATGGGAGAAAATATTTGCAAACGAAGTGATAGACAAGGGATTAATCTCCAAAATATACAAACAGCTTGTGCAGTCAGTATCAAAAAAACAAACAACCCAAACAAAACATGGGTGGAAAATCTAAATAGACATTTCTCCAAAGAAGACATACAGATGGCCAAAAAGCACATGAAAACATGCTCAACATCACTAATTATGAGAAAAATGCAAATCAAAACTACAATGAGGTATCACCTTACACTGGTCAGAATGGCCATCATCAAAAAATCTACAAACAATAAATGCTGCAGAGGGTGTGGAGAAAAGGGAACCCTGCTACACTGTTGGTGGAAATGTAAACTGGTATAGCCCCCATGGAGGACAGTACTATGGAGGTTCCTTAAAAAACTAAAACTAGAGCTACCATGTGATCCAGCAATCCCACTCATGGGCATATATCCGGAGACAACCGTAATTCGAAAAGATAACATGCACCCCAATGTTCACTGCAGTACTATTTACAAGAGCCAGGACAGAGAAGCAACCTAAATGTCCATTGACAGAGGAATGGATAAAGAAGATATGGTACATATATACAATGGAATTACTAAGCCATAAAAAAGAATGAAATAATGCCATTTGCAGTAACATGATGGACCTAGAGATTGTCATACTGAGTGAAGTCAGACAGAGAAAGACAAATATCATATGATATCACTTATGTGTGGAATCTAAAAAAATGGTACAAATGAACTTATTTACAAAACAGAGAGAGAGTCACATATGTAGAAAATAAACTTATGGTTACCGGGGGGAAGGAAGGGAAGGATAAATTGAGAAATTGGGATTGACATATACACACTACTATACATAGAACAGATAGCTAATAAGGACCTACTGTATAGCACAGGGAACTCTACTCAATACTCTGTAATGGCCTATATGCAAAAAGTATCTAAAAAAGAGTGGATATATGTATATGTATAACTGATGCACTGTGCAGTACACCTGAAACTAACACAACATTGTAAATCAACTATACTCCAAGAAAATTTTTTTAAAAACGCATGTTTTAGGGCTTCCCTGGTGGCGCAGTGGTTGAGAGTCCGCCTGCCGATGCAGGGGACACGGGTTCGTGCCCCGGTCTGGGAAGATCCCACATGCCGCGGAGCGGCTGGGCCCGTGAGCCATGGCCGCTGGGCCTGCGCATCCGGAGCCTGTGCTCCGCAGGGGGAGAGGCCACAACAGTGAGAGGCCCGCCTACCGCAAAAAAAAAAAAAAAAACAAAAAACGCATGTTTTCAAACTTGTACCAAATATTTCATTTACCTAATGACATATTATCTGGTTTCAAAAACAAAATAAAGTTCTTATCAGTTACATCTGCATATTTCTAAAAGAATATTTGTAAAGCCATATGCACAAAGTATCTCTGAATACCTACTTGTGCTCTCCTTTTCAGTTTGACTTTTCTTTGGAATTCGATATACCTCCTGCAAAAAATAAACCAAAAGAAGAGTTATCAGTGTGGAATGGAAGTGGTGATTGCTTTGAAGCTGAGTGATTTCACATGGCAACAAAGAAATGGGTAGGAACAATCTGTTATTTAATTATTCTCCAAAATTTTACTTATGTTTGGCTTTAAATAAAAATAGATCCTGGTCCCTTAAAAAACAAGTAAAAACATATAGCACAAATACATATTTATTTCTAAACGTCTACCAGGCTTGTATGTCCCCATTAGCCAAGTAGCAGACTAAGTAACTAAGACATTTTATTTCTGGCAGGAATACACCTCCTGATAATCTTAATTTCTATATGCCTTCTGCACATAAAATGAAGTCATCTATAGTTCCTTTACTGAGAGTATTCATATGAACAAGTCAAACATCTCACTTGCCATCCCTACTTAAGGGAAGAAAAGGTTAGTAATAACTCAGCTATATAAACACACTTCAGAAAAATTACATGTGTAAAGACAATTCCTGCTATTCAGCGTATTTTTCTATAAATACAGAATCAACGTGGCTAATGGCCAAATGTAATCTACTTTTATACTGCTGTTATTTTAAAAAAGGAAAGTTTTAGATCACTGTTGCTCTTCAAATACTATCTAATACTTTATCAAAATTGTTCTTGAGAAATATAAACTGTTTTTAAGCCTTGAGGTACCTTTTCTTGCTGTATGAATCTAAAGCCTAGCAACAATTCTGTTCCCTGACAATCTCTCACTGTTCTAAGTCCATCAAGTAGCTCTTGGGCACATACTTCCTTATCCAGTCACCTTGTTAAGTGGGCAAATGGCAAACCCACACATTCTCAATGGTACATCATATAAAACCCTTCTTCAGAGTAATCTCATAATATTGACCACACCTATATGACCTGGTAATCCCATTTTTTAGGAATTGTACTCCAAGAAAAATCTTTCCACACGATTTTTGGTTCTTGCAGCATTTGTGGAAAACGAAATAACCCGCATGTCACACAACTGAGGGAAGTTCAAGATGTAGTATTCACCTGCCATTAAAAATGCCAGTGTGGACTTTACAGACGCAGGGCAATCTGTATGAATGCATTATCTTATTTGAATTTCAAAACAACCCTATGAGGTTGTTATCTCCATTTTACAAATGGGAAAACTTAAAGTTTAGCAACCTGCCCAAGGTTACGATGCCTTTTATCATCTGTACCAGATGACACAGTGGCATTATTCTGGGAAGGAGTACCATTTTGGGGATTTATCCACAAATGTAGGTTAACATCCACCATCCCCCTAGCCTTGTCTAAGTAGAACTTCCACTACAGCTGGGATTCTCAATTCTGGCTGCAGAATTAAACCACTCCAGGCAACTTTTATAGATACACTATCCAAAACAAATTGAATCTAAAATTCTGGGAATGGGTCCCAGGCAAATGTATTTTTTTTTTTTTTTTTTGCAGTACGCAGGCCTCTCACTGTTGTGGCCTCTCCCGTTGCGGAGCACAGGCTCCGGACGCGCAGGCTCAGCGGCCATGGCTCATGGGCCCAGCCGCTCCGCGGCACGTGGGATCCTCCCGGACTGGGGCACGAACCCGTGTCCCCTGCATCGGCAGGCGGACTCTCAACCTCTGTGCCACCCGGGAAGCCCCATCTGTATTTCTTAGAAGTTCCCCAGATGATTCTGATGTCCAGAGAAGGTGGACATCACTGAACTACTGGCTTCTCTTAACAGCCCTCACTCATTCCTTCCTCACAAGGGAGAATTTGAGAGACAGAACTATGTATGTCTGTCCTCAGCTCAGAGCCATCTGGGCTCTTTCTCCTCTTGGGCTGCTTCTGTCTGTAGAGAGGATACATTCCAATCTATTCCTCTGAGGGATGCCTGGAGTTGTCTAATTCAATGTCTACCTGTGGGTATGAATCAGGGATAAAGAGAGGAAGGACTTAACACTTTTAGCTCTGACTTCTCTATCCACCTCTTGGAGGGGTTAACAAACTCAGGAAAAAGAACGCCACTTATCAGCATCTACCCACATTATAGGGAAAAACAGGTATTCTGCTAATTTTAAAAGTTTGAAAATGACTGTTGCATTAGGTACTCTGTAAACCTAGGCACTCCAAAAGAGTTCATTCATGAAGGGTGCTCAGAACAGATGTTATCGAGGGATATCTGAGTCAACTAAGAATTACACAATTTTAACTTATTTAGTTTCTTTTGCAGAAGGTCTCAGCATTACAAGTATTCACTACAAACATTTATAGCAATTTATTACAGACCTCAAGTTTGGGACCCATTCTATGGTGGTGGTTAATATACCGAGAAAATGCTTCTCAAAGATACATTCTTAATTCCATTCAAAAGTTTAGAGCAACTGCTAACTAGAAAATGTATTCTGATCACTAAGTTGTACACATGAAACTAATATTGTATGTCAAACATACTTCAACTTAAAAAAAAGGATTCAGGGACTTCCCTGGTGGTCCAATGGGTAAGACTCTGTGCTCCCAATGCAGGGGGCCCGGGTTCAATCCCTGGTTGGGGAACTAGAGCCTGCATGCATGCATGCCACAACTAAGAAGTTCGCACGCCGCAAGGAAGATCCAGTGCAGCCAAAATAAATAAGTAAATAAATAAATAATTTTAAAAAATTTTAGGTATGCTGATGTTCACAAAATGGCTGATTACTACTGATTAGTGACCAAGAGCTACTGACTATTAGAGTATGCCTAACACTATGGGGAAGTTCTATCAACATGCACCCAAGCACTTGGAATTACTAACATCCTCCTCTTCATATTGTCAAAACTGTATACAAAATTTAAGCTGGAAACTAAGATTATATACTTTGAGGCCCTGAAATGCAATAGAATTTTTCCAAAGTCCCACAACAACAAAAAGTAAGAAGGAAGCAGCCCTATAAAGATTACTGTAACATTTCTTAGGATCATTCTGTCTTGTGAATAAATAGCAATAGAGTTAGCCTACATGATATGAAAATCTGTTTGGAATAATGTCACACCCGCATGGCACAGAATCCATTGCTGAAAATGCTATCTGAGTTGCCTTCATTCACACTAATCCTTTATCTAAATGGGAGATTAAAAAAATAAAATTAGAGGATAAGAGTTAGAAGTCCTACATCTCCTAACAGGTAGCCAGAAAGCAGGGAGAGAGAAAACTGAGGGTAAGAAAGTATATATAAAAAAAAAAGAAAAGTAAAGAAAATTTTTTAGAACTGAAAGACATATTAAGTCACCAGATAGAGAGGGCTCAGAGCACCTCCCACCACAAAGGAGTCAAAATGGTATCAAAATAGCAACACTGTAAGCTGGAAAATGATGCAATGACATCTTGAACATTTTGAAGGAAAATTTTGAAGGAAAATTTATTTCCAAATGGTAATTATATGATTTGCCAAACAAGAATAGAATAAAGGTATTTTTCAGAGTTATAAGGTCTCAAAATTTTGTCTACTAGAAGAGAATGTTAAAGACACTCCAATGTGGAGGGCCTAAAATTCAAGATTCTAGATTGTGTGAAATACATCTCAAATTGTCTACAGTGTACATTGTACCATACTAGGTACAATAATTTATAAGACCTAACAATAATTCCTGACAGAGTGATGGAAAATCTTTCAAAAGTTACTGTAAATGAATTATCCAGCATTTAAATGATATAGACATAGATTAATAAATATATATATATATAAATTCAACAACGGGGCATTCAAAATAGATCAAGTGTCCAAGCTCTACTTCTGTGCAAATAACTAAGCAGTGGTGGCTATTTAAAATAACACCTGCAAAAGATCTGAAGATGTCATTCTAACCTGTCATAATTTCAAAAAAAGTTATCTTCCAACAATACTGTCCCTAACTGAAAAGTTTAGTTATCTAGAAAGTGTTTTTAAAGCAACTGTTATAATTAGCAATAGAAATTTTTTAAATCACAAAAGGGGTACATGTTTTGACTATGGGTTACTTGAAAAATGATGAAGATGTTAACAGAAATGTACACCAAAGACAAAGAATCAGGGCTTCCCTGGTGGCGCAGTGGTTGAGAGTCCGCCTGCTGATGCAGGGGACACGGCTTCGTGCCCCGGTCTGGGAGGATCCCACATGCCGCAGAGTGGCTGGGCCCGTGAGCCATGGCCGTTGAGCCTGCGCGTCCGGAGCCTGTGCTCCGCAACGGGAGAGGCCACAACAGTGAGAGGCCCACATACCGCAAAAAAAAAAAAAAAAAAAGACAAAGAATCAGCTTATAAAACAAGATTATTAGCTTGAGTCTGAAGGGCAAGTGGAGGAGAGAGCCAAGAGAAGCCTGAAGGGACTTCCCTGGTGGTACAGTGGTTAAGAGTCCGCCTGCCAATTCAGGGGACACAGGTTCAAGCCCTGTCCGGCAAGACCCCACATGACGCAGAGCAACTAAGCCCGTGTGCCACAACTACTGAGCCTGCGCTCTAGAGCCCACAAGCCACAAGTACTGAGCCCACGTGTCACAACTAGTGAAGCCCGTGCACCTAGAGCCCATGCTCTGCAACAAGAGAAGCCTCCGCAATGGGAAGCCCGCGCACTGTAACAAAGAGTAGTCCCTGCTCACCACAACTAGACAAAGCCCATGCACAGCAACGAAGACCCAATGCAGCCAAAAATAAATAAGTAAATAAATTTATTTTAAAAAAAGAGAGAGAGAAAGCCGAAAATATAGACCTAAAATTCAGGAAATAGGCTAAAGCAAGAGATCCACAATCTGGGAAAACCATAAGAAAACAATCGATATATTGTGTTACTGTCAGAGGTTGCCAAGAGAAAAGGTACATAGAGAAAAACAGGCTGACTTGAAGGAAAACGAAACTAAAAGGTGGAAAATCTTTATACCTGATTCATACTGTAAGTTTTCCATTTCTTAATAAACACCTGCCAGCAATCTCACTTCTGGGTATGTATCCAAACAAAATGAAAAGCAGATCTCAAAAGAGATGCCTGACTCCCATGTTCACTGAAGCATTATTCACAATAGCCAAAATACAGAAACCATCTAAGTGTCCATCAAGAGATGAATGGATAGAGAAGCTATGGTATATGTATACAATGGTTATCATTCAATCAGGAGAAAGAAGGGCACCTTGCCATTTGTGACATGGATAGACCCTGAGGGTATCATGCTAAATGAAATAAGACAGAGAAAGACAAACACTGTACAATATCACTTATTATATGTAATCCAAAATAGCTGAACTCATAGAAACAGAGACTAAAACAGGGGTGAAGGGAGGTAGAGTTACAAACTTGGTCAAAGAGTTACAAACTTCCAATTATAAGATGAGTAATTTCCGGGGATCTAATGTACAGCATAGTGGCACAGTTAATAATACTGTATTATACACTTGAAAGTTGCTAAGAGAATAGATCTTTAATATTCTCCCCGAAAAAAAGAAATGGTAATAATGCAGGTGTTAGCTAACACTATGGTGGTAACCAGTTTGCAATATACATGTGTATCAAATCAACAGGTGTACACGTTAAACTTACACAATGTTAAATGTCAGTTATATCACAATAAAGCTGGGGAGAAAAGAAAGGAATGTAGATACTAAAACAAAGGACCATTTTAACTCAAGAAATATTATATAGCTATGAGTTCGATGTTTTTGTCTTTACTGTATGTGAATCACTATTCCCCAAAAGCAGTTAGATTATATTTAAAGTACAGTAAATAGATTCTGAGTAAACAGATTCCCTTATGGGAAAAAGAAGTTCACTTTTAATTATACGGTTTTTATACTACCCATTTTTAGTTAAAAAAAAAAAACAACACTTGAAAAAGTTACCTACTGCTAATAGGTCACACTAAATGGGTCTAAACTGGGATGTTTCCTTCCAACAGTCTCAAAAAGTACTCATTGGAAGTTTGTTGGCAAAGTACTCCAGCACATTTTTAACACATCTCAAATGATATAGAATAGACTCAAATAGAATAGACTGTAGAAAAAAACAGGATTAAAACAAAATTACAAACCAATACTTTTTCTGGCAAGTGTAAAAATTTAACACTGATGTAGACTGTTCTTTAGCTAAACAAGACTTTAGAACAAAGTAATTTACAATGAGAGTATAATTTTTTACCTTTTATTATATACAGATCAGATTATATATTCTGTAATAACAGATTTACTTTTTACAACTAAGACTACTTTTCCTTGTTATTAGCAAGTACAGATAAAATTGTGTAGTGTATGTGTCAAACAAATCTTTATTCCTAAATGACAGCAATACTAAGAACAAAAAAGAGAAAGAGACTCTGAGCAAGGTGCCATTTTTACAGCTGGAAGAGGAGATAAAAAGCAGCAGGAAGGGGGGTTTCCCTGGTGGCACAGTGGTTGAGAGTCCGCCTATGGATGCAGGGGACACGGGTTCGTGTCCCGGTCTGGGAAGATCCCACATGCCGCGGAGCGGCTGGGCCCGTGAGCCATGGCCGCTGGGCCTGCGTGTCCGGAGCCTCTGCTCCGCAACGGGAGAGGCCACAACAGTGAGAGGCCCGCGTATCGCAAAAAAAAAAAAAAAAAAAAAAAAAGGCAGCAGGAAGGGACAGAAAGAAAATGTGAAAGCAAAGTTATGCGATATGGAGGCTAGAAGTTAAAGTGCCAACTCCAGGTAAAAGGAATTCTAGGAGAGAAGGAACTTTTTTAGAAATAATAAAGATGAGTTTTCCAGAATTAAAGAAACATAAAATACCTTTGATTAAAAAGGCAAAGAGCATCAAATAAGAAACAAAGACTATGATCTAGCAATTCTGCATCAGTGTTTATCCATCCGTCCCCCACCCAATTTCATACTGGCTCATATAACGATATGTAGAAAATGATATCCATACAATGGAGTATTATTCAGCTATAAAGTGTAGTTAACAACTGATACATACCACAACATGGATAAAGCCTGAAAACACTATGCTAAGTAAAAGCAGCCAGACACAAAAAGCCACAGATTTCATGATTCCATTTATCCTCATTATTCAGAGGTTCTGTATCTGCAAATTCACCAACTCACTAACACTAATTTGTAATCCCAAAATCAATACATGAGACAAAACTTCACCAACTCTTCCCCCCAAAAGATGAGTCAATTGTTGATATTTTTTGGTATACTTTTTCCAAATAATTAACTGATAACATGATGCAACATTCTTTTCCCAAGAGTATCTCAGAATCTTTTCATTACTTTTTCTGAAAATGCTTCTAGTACACTAGTAGTCTTATATATTTCCTTTACAACTTCAATATTATTTTTACTGACTTTATGAAATCAGTGCATTTTAATTTCATAATAGGCCCGCCAACTTTTGTAACAGTGAGACTGGCTGAAAAAGAAAATAACCCATTGGACAACGATACATGCTGATGTTAACTGAGAAGGGACCTTTGAATAAGAATTTTTTTAAGTGTTCAGTTCACTAATGTTTTTTGTCATAATTCTTGTTTCTCTAAGCAATTTTGAAACTGTGAAGATACTGAGAATACCATATACGTGTGCATATGGATATATGAATGTTTATTTAGTTACATGTGAGAGATAAGCTTCTCCAAGATAACTGAATGTATTAGATTTTTTTAAAACCCCATTTTAAACTCCATTTAAAAAAATCCTTTTTCCTAGGATTTTCAGGTATTTGTGAAGTTTCAGGGTTAGAAGCAAAGAAACCAAATATTTACATGAATTTACTGAACACTGAAAATCTAGAAAAAGAGGTAAGAACTCAGAGAAATAAAATGATAATAAATAAATAAACTCGGGAATTCCCTGGCAGTCCAGTGGTTAAGACTTGGCACTTTCACTGCCATGCCTTGGGTTCAATCCCTGGGGGGGGGGGGGGGACTAAGATCTTGCAAGCTGTGCGGTGCAGCCAAAAAATGACAACAGAAAAAACTAAGCTCATTTGGTTCCCATTGAAACCATATGGCTTACAGACAAATCATCTTGGAAAATACATGGTTAAATCAATTCTGTCAGTCATTTAGGCTAAGGATATTAAAACACTTATATCTGGGTAATATCAGACTGTAAAGAAACCTGATTCACAATTCCACACACCAGTGCAGGGGTCAGCAAACTACACCCTAAAGTCTGACCTGCAGCCTGGTTCTTTAAGCGCCTCTTCAACCCCAGCTAAGAATGGTTTTTTACATTTTTAAGGAGAGGGAGAAAAGGGGAGGGAAGAAGAAAAAGGAAGGGGAAGAAAAAGGCAGAAAGAAGGGAGGAGGAAACTGAGGCCTCACAGTCACATTTTAAATTTAAGTATTTTAATATTTACTATCTGACCTTTTACAGAAAAAAATTGCCAACCCTTGATCTAGAGAAATAGAAGCACATCTTTGGGTAATATATGACTGTCTTGGAACCTAATTCGTAATTCTATATACTAGCATAAAGATTTTTAAAATCCATTTTCTTGATTAACAACAACAAAATTTAAAAAATGAACATACAACATATAACTTCAATGTCTATGGCCCTATACCACTCTAAGGTTAAAAAGAAAAAAAAGAAAAAGGAAGGAAGGAAGGAAGGAAGGAAGGAAGGAAGGAAGGAAGGAAGGAAGGAGGGAGGGAGGGAGGGAGGGAGGGAGGGAGGGAGGGAAGGAAGGAAGGAAGGAAGGAATTAATTACTGGGCAAATACTGATATGTAAATACCCTAGGCTCCTTTTCCCTCAGCATAATTCTGTGAAATGCTTTCAGTGGTAATGGTTCTATAACCCGGATTTAGCTTCCTTTAACAGAAGGAAGAACTGTACCTCGATCATCATACCCCTGTGAAGTGTTAAAGAGTCTATGATTTTATCTCATAAATTGTATTACAAAAAGTGGGAGTAGGGGTATCTCCATTAGGTCACAGAGGTCCTGAGATTTGACTGGAAAAATAACTTAGAAGATAATACACATGTCTGGAAGTTTTATAAAATCACACACATGAGAGGGGCGGAGGCAGGGAGAGTAAGGGGAAAAGGGAGTAGAATAATTTTATTTATTCTTTTAAACCCCTGAAGAAACACTCTAACTTCAGACAGCTGGGCTCCCAACAAACAAAAGATAATAAGATCCAATTTCAGTCTTCAGCCACTCAGAAAAATGGGCAAAGGATATGGACATAGTTCTTACAATAGGAAATATAAACGTAAATATATTCAATACTTCATGCATAAGAGAAATGCAAATTAAAACTATAACAATATTCCATTTTTGCCTATCGGTCTGACCAACATAAAGTTAGACAACACCTGTGTTGGCCAGGATGTAGTGAAACAGGCACTCTTACACATAAACATTGCTGATGAGAGTTAAACTGGTACAACTATGAAGAGAGATTTGGCAGTACCTATCAAAATTACAAATAACACAGACTATGACTCAGATACACAACTTTTAGTAATTTATCCAACATATATATCCCACATATGTGAACATGTTCAAAAAGTTACTTGCTGCTAAGCTAAAGAAAGTAATCAACCTAAACGGCCGAAATAGAAGACTGATTAATATATGATTATGATAAACTGACTATGGTATATTTATACAATAAAATACTATGCAGTTATGAAAGATAAATTCTTCATAAACTGGTATGAAATAATCTTTACAATATATTAAGTAAAAAGGAGCTAAACAGTGGTGCCAGCTTTGTAAAAAAGGCAAAATATATACACATAATATGCACAAATTATCTCTAGAATGCTAACAACAAACTAGTTGTATTGGTTGCCTCCAGGGAACAGGACACGGGGCAGGGTTAGGAGTGAAATGTTGCCTTTTGCAGTATGCCTTTTGAATTTTGTCGTGTGCAGGAATGGTCTATTTTAAAAATTAAAAGAAAAGGTAACATGCCTCAGAAGCAGCCCTAGACACAGTACCAAAAGACTTCTGTGCATTGTGACTGCATTCAAGGTAAAGAATGAGGGGCTGTAAAGTCTCAGGCAAAGACCTAAGGAACATGGGGATTCCCAAGGCAACTTCTAAATACTATTTAGCAAGTACCATACTTTAAAAAGCTTTCCTAGTTCACTGACATTTTTATTTTTTATTTTTAAAGGAAGGCATCCGGGGTGCTGGTAATATTCCATTTCTCTCTCTTTTTAAAAAAATAATAAATTTATTTATTTATTTTTGGCCACACTGGGTCTTCATTGCTGTGCCCAGGCTTTCTCTAGTTGCAGCAAGTGGGGGCTACTTTTCGTCGTGGTGCACGGGCTTCTCATTGCGGTGGCTTCCCTTGTTGCGGAGCACAGGCTCCAGGCGTGTGGGCTTCAGAAGTTGTGGCACGCAGGCTCAGTAGTTGTGGCTTGAGGGCTCCAGAGTGCAGGCTCAGTAGTTGTGGCACACAGGCTTCGTTGTTCCGCAGCAAGTGGGATCTTCCCAGACCAGGGCTCAAACCCATCTCCCCTGCATTTGTGGGTAGATTCTTAACCACTGCGCTACCAGGGAAGTCCCTGCCATTCAGTTTAAACTTGTCCCCCCAAATTCCTCCTTCTCTAGCCTTACCCACCTTGACTCTAATTCAAAAACTCTACCTTAACAACACTCGGTTTTATTCAACACGCATCTAAAATGTGCCGGGCTTCCACTAGTGCTGAAGCACAAGGTGAACACCTGACACATGTGCCTGCTTTCAAGGCCTCCCCAGCCCAGTAGTAAAATATGTGTGTAGAAAAATTAAAGTTTTATTCTGGTAAGTAATCACTGAAGAATAATCAAGGTCATGATGATTAAATGTTTCTCAAATTTCAGATTTCTGTTTTCTAGGCAAGTTAATTCCAAATCTAAGATTTTCTTTTACACTTTCAAATTTATCTCCTTATAATTTTTCTAATTAAAACATAAAAATCACCACAGCCCTCCAAGAGACTTCACTGAAGTTATATGTTGCACTAGTCAATACAACGCTGCAGCTAAGACCATCCAGAAAACACTTTTTGGACCACAATTCGTTCTTTTCCCAACCCACATATATACACACCCCTGTTTGAGAAACTGCTCATATTTGTGGACCCTTGCCCCAGAAAACCCCACAGTTTTACATATGATTTCAAGCGTTCTGAAAATCCCTTGAAATTCAATCATGGATCACAGGTTCATCTCTGCAGCATTAAGGAAAAAAGATACTTGAACAAAACACTAAAATGATAATTTCTATGATTTAAGAATGAATTTGAACT
Source organism: Hyperoodon ampullatus (assembly GCF_949752795.1). Classification (NCBI taxonomy): domain Eukaryota; kingdom Metazoa; phylum Chordata; class Mammalia; order Artiodactyla; family Ziphiidae; genus Hyperoodon; species Hyperoodon ampullatus. The sequence continues at coordinate 41,530,725 of NC_136923.1, read as the reverse complement.
TATTACAGTTATTAAAACAGAAACAGATTGAGAGAAGTCTGAAAAGTATTCAGCAAAGATACATAATTGCATGAACTGTCTAGCAAGGACGTAGCAATCACTATTTGCTGGATCAGAAAAAGGAATGGAAAGAACATAGGATTAAATCAGAAGATAATTTTCAGCTGTGTCATTTAAAGTTAAGTTACAAACTCATGGGCCTGTTTGTTTCCCTTTTACAGTTGATAAAAACACCACCACTTACTTTACAGGGTTGTAAAGATTACATGACACTCATTCAAGTATTTTCTGACCACCTATCAAATAAAATATACACATTATGGATTCAAGAAGAATCAGGACTTCCCTGGTGGTCCAGTGGTTAAGACTCCGTGCTTACGGAGGGGCGTGGGTTCGGTCCCTGTTCAGGGAAGACGCCACATGCCATGGTGTGCGGCCAAAAAATTAAAACTTAAATTAAAAAAAAATAGCAGCAGTGTGGTACCATGGAAAAAGAAGGACCTTCTTCACTTCATCATTCAAATATTTATGAAGTACCAAACTACATAGTACTCTCTCACAGTGCCCTGAGGAGACTCAAGAGACCAAGACAGACACAGTCTCTGCCTCTGCACAATGTACAATTATGAAATGTTATCTGCTATGATTGGAAAGGATGTTATGGGAGCATAAAGAAAAGGCAGAATACTCTCTCTTGGAGGAACAGGAATGGTTTTCAGGGGAAAGGATGAAACTTAAATGAGAAGAGACATCTAAACAAAAGTAAGTCTTCTCAGAAACAAGTCAATGAGAGAGTGTGTGTGTGTGTGTGTGTGTGAACATTAATAGCACTGTCCCTCTGGTAGGTCAGAAACTCTTGAGGTGAAAATGCATACATAAATAAGGTCATGGCATGGTATGCAAGCCTTGTTAAGAAAAATGGGTTTAACTTAACAATGTAATGAGGAACCATTTAAAAGTCTTAAATAGGACTTTGACATGAACAGATGTACATTTCCAAAAAGATCACTCTGGATACTGAATGTAGCACAGATTGTAGGGGGCACAGAGTAGTCATTCACTATTATTAAGTGGTAACTTATTACAACCATTACTAAAAAGATACCATGATAAAAGTAACTCTTACTACCAACGATTAAGGAATGGTCTCTGCCCTTGAAGATCTCATGGTCCTGTGAGGAGAAACAAGCATCTAAGCAAGTAATTTTAATAACCTTTTAAGACTGCTACCACTGTATAGAAATACAGAAAAAGGAATGATGGATTAGAAAATCACCATTTGTTAACAATCAGAGTTGTACAAGATTCAGGCAAATTCACAGGATGGATAAATTTCACAAAAGAGTATTTATTATTTCCAAAGGTGCTCCTATATTATACTCTTTAATTATAAAGGGGAAAATAGTGACTTTACATTGGAGAAACCTGGCAGACACCAACTCAACCAAGTGACTGAAGTTGACAATGCCAGTAATGGGAGAAACGAACATTCCAAACAGAACTTCAGACAAACCCAAATTGAGGAATATTCTAAAAAATTTAAAAATATTCAAAAATGTGAAGTTTATAAAAGCCAAAGACTGAGGAACTAACTATTGCAGATTAAAGGATACTAAAGAGATACAACTCAATGTAAATAATGCTTGATCTCAGGTTAGATTCTGGATCAGAAATTTTCTTTTTTCTATAGAGGACATTATGTGCACAACTGGCAAAACCTGAATGAGGTCTGTTTAACAGATTAATAGTATTGTGTCACTGTAATTTGCTGATTTTGATAAGTACACTGAAGTCATAAAGAAGAATGTCCTTGTTTTTAGGAAATACACACTAAAAATATCTAGGCGCAGTGGGCATGATATCTGTAACTTATTCTTTAAAAGTTAAAAAGAAATTAAGAGAAAATGTTAAGGTAAATTTGGTAAAATGTTAACACTGGGGAATCTGGATGAAGGGTTTAGAGGAATTTTTAATGTTTTTAACATACATCTGTCACTGGATGTGTATTACATGAAGAATACATAAAGAACAGTATTCTTGCAGTTTTCCTGTAAGTCTGAAATTACATCAAAATCAAAAGTTAAGAACATTAAGAAGGAAAATTCATATATTTTCATTATGGTTATATATAAAACTAGATTATACCAACTTATCTGTACTCGAAAAGTCTCTTAAGTTTCCGACTAACTTGATCATGGTCCTTAGGGAAGAACGACATTCCTTACGGGTGTCTTCTAGCCCAGTAATTCCATAATGTATATACTCTCCCACTTCTCAGATAGTCCTATATCCAAATCACTTAAAGTAACTTTTCCTAAACAGAGTCAAGACTTTTTTTTTAAAAAAAAGTAACTTCATGAGGTATGGAAACATGGTCATTATGTCTTTAGGGAAACAGAATTAAGAGCTCACCCAAAAGAATAAAGTGTCACAATGACTTCATTCAAAATCAGAATGTTTAGAGCAGCCAGATTCTGTACTTTATCATTTAGATTAGGTGTTGGCAAACTTTTTCTGTAAAGGACAAAGCAGTAAGTATTTTAGGCTTTGTTGGCCAACCAGTCTGATGCAACTACTCAACTCTACCAGTGCAGTGCAAAAGCAGCCACAGACGTATGTAAATGAACGAACTTGGCTGGGCTCCCCTCAAAACTTCATTTACGAAAAAAGGCAGCGGGGCAGATTAGGCCACCCCATAATTTAGATGAAAGTATTATCTGATAATAAAGAAACCAGGCTACTAATAAGTTTTAGACCATGTTTGCCCTTTATCAAATGAGATTCTTATTACAAAAATTCAATGTAGTGGTACCTAAAATAGTGCTCTTTGGGGGCAATTCTGTATTTTACACAAAAGGATCAGTAATACTGATCCTTTTGGATACAGAATAATGTCTACTAAGGATTTTGAAATTTATTACAGAAATTCAGGGCACATCATTTCATTTTGAAATGTTGCATAGCAGATTTCACATATTAGTTAGGAACCAAAATTTCAAGCAGTGACTCAAAACTTGTTTTATTTTTTTTGACCACGCGGCTTTTGGGATCTTAGTGCCCCGACCAGGGATTGAACCCAGGCCCCCAGCAGTGGAAGCACAGAGTCCTAACCACTGGACCACCAGGGAGTTCCCCAGACTCAAAACTTTTCAGTTGGGTAACTCTCTGAATTATTTAAAACTTCTGTAGAGAGTTCAATGCTTAACTTTCTAGGAAAATAATATGTTTAATTAAAGATAATGTCTCAAGATAAAGATGAAAAAGATAATAAGGATGGTTCTTAAGAAAAGTCCAACTTATCACATGTACAAAATGTCCCTAAATCATCTAATCCAGGTGTAACTGTAACTACTCAGACTTCACTATAAGGAGACACACATCCTGTAACCTAAGTGTTTATAAGAGAGGCTCTGGAATCACTAGCCATCACAATCTCTCAGCTGTTTAATTGCAACTGAAACTGCCAAATTCATGGGAACCTTACCTCTTCTTCTCATGATCCAAATGAAGATTTTCCAGTCAAGTTTATAATTAATCATCACTTATAACCAGCTGTTTTGCCCTGTGAAGTGTCGGGTATATTTTCAGCAAGAGGGGTGATGTACAGTAATTCCTTTTACAAACAGAAATATATGCACATGTCCCTGCTGAAAATGTAGCCTAGTTAATTTGCATGTGAAAATGAATACATGCTCATGTGTAGCAATGTGCTAAGTGATGTTTCTTGTTGAGGTCTACTTTAGGAGTAAAAAATGTGTAAGCCTTGTGGAGCCAAGGCAGTGGTCCTGTGTATAGAGGTATAGAAAAAGTAGCTCACTTAATCCTTTCTCGCCAGGAGTCGGGATTTTCCCAGAACGACATCCATTGTCGGCAATGGACGCACCAAAATAACGCCGGTGCCAGTGAGTTAACCACCTCTGTCCTCTTTTCACCTATTATATTTTTCATGCATCATCCAACTTCCCAACCATCTTCCTGTTTTCTTCACAGAATGCACGCTAGGTTCTTGTTTTTCTTCAGCACGAAGTTGAAAATGGAGTTGAGAAAAGGAGACACATGGTCAGCTGGTGATGTTAACAAGCTCCTTGCTGCCCTGAGAAGCTAGATGGAAATGGTTCAAGTTACAAGGGGGATCATCATCAGATCTGGGAGGACAAAGAGTAATTCATGAAGCTTCATTCCCTTCCCTCCCACCCTCTTTCATTTACTGATGATCCCTATAGTCTGCCTTCACAGCAAAATCAAGATTAAGAAATCTGAAGCAACCTCTTTCAGTTCTTCACTCCATCCAGTATGTAGAAAGGACAAGTGGAACACATGTCCAGCAATGTTACAGTGGCCCAGGAAGGTCAGGGAAGCTTGGAGTGGCTAACATAACCACAATCTTAGATAAATGCTTTTTAGTATAATCTTGAAATTAACATCAGCAACTAACACATGCTTGGCAACAGGTGCTTAATAAAGGTTGGTTGAATAACACATTTTCTTTTCTGCCAACATCTACTTGAACACACAGGTGGAAGTCAGACAGAAGTAGTTAACTCTTTCAATGCCGGGAATAGGATGGATATATAGTAATCACATCAAGTCAAGGTGTTTCTCTAAAACATGTTCAAATTATGGGTTCCCTAGCTGAAGTATATTTTTTAAGGACAACTATAACTGGTTTTGAAATTAGAACCATGGTGAATGTTAATTAGAATGATAGATGAATTAAGAACCCCAGCATCAATGCGTAACAAAACATCACAGTTCAGGAAAGCAAAAACATTTCTCAGTAATGCAATTCTAGATGGGTAATGATTCCAGAGCAAACTATAAAGTTTGAGGAAGGAGAATTTTATTTAATAACTTCCTTGATGCTAAGAATTGGGATAAATCCAAAGTATGAACGTTAAGAATATATTTTAGGTACAAATAAAATTTTAAACCTCAAGTCAAGAGGATCATCAGTCTACATAGTACTGTGCAACCACTTTGATCTTTCAGATAGGAGTGAAGAGGACAAGCAAGGGAAGAAATAATTTTGTAGGACTAAAAACATTTATGTCTGGAGTGTGAGTTTAAAGTACCAGTTATATCTAATTGAGTTAAGGATATTCCAGAGAATAATTTATATCATTACAATTATAATAAAAAAAACTATCATACAGAGAAACAAAAACATTTACTTATTTCAGATTTTAAGAAGAGACAGGTTTTTAAGAAATTAAGATGATTATGTCTTTTTTTTTTTTTAATTACGTCAACCAGAGCCTTCTCAGGCAAAAGTGAACTACTAGGTCTACAACCCCCCTCTCTATAAAACTATGTCTGTAAGGTCTTTTCTACCTTCACCTGAGTGTCTGTCTCCATTTCCACCTTCCTTACTGAGCCAATCATAGTACAGGCTCTACTAGCAGTCTCCAAACACAAGAGGGACTTCGTCCAGGGACTCCTGTGCCGTCACAAAGCAGGCCTTAAATAAAGGTTCACACAAAGGACTGTCCCAGCAGGTCTTTCAATTAATTGCAACTCCAGTTCCTGCATTCACATGTTGTATCATAAACAGATTTACTCTGAATCTTTCCTTTTATATTTATAAAAAGGTCAGATTTCAAATAATAAGGCTGAGTTTATGCTGAACTGTAGGGGATCAAAGAGTAGCATGAGTAAGAGCTCAAATGGGTAAATGAGAGCTGAAACCACACCATACTTAAAGAAGGGTCTCAACACAGTAAATTACAAATGCAAAAATAAGCACAGTGCACAACCAACCAACTACTCATTCTGCTCAGTATAAGGATAGTTCCCTATGGGTCAAATGGTAGGATATAATGGGTGAGCTTTGTAGTCATAATTGGGAACAGAGAAGACTCAGGTGTCCATTTTGCTGCAAATCTGTATTCTTGGTTTATCTGGTTGCTTCACCTCTGGCGCAAGAAAGAAGGAACAGAAAAACAGAGGCTAGGTAGTAACCTGTTCCCACAGGGTCCTCAAGACCTGGATCCCAGGATCCCACTTACAATCAGAATTTGCCACATCTCTCCTAGGCTCATCCTGTTATTCACTTCTGTGTTTATCCAAGACCCAGACTGGGTTCTCTGCAAAGAAAACCCTGCACATCATGCTATATACTTTAACAAGTGATTATGCAAGTATTAGATGTAAGGGTTCCAGAACTCTATATTTTTCCTCTCGATAACATCTTCTGGCCAGAAAAATAGGCATTTAAAAGCAGGCCTATTTCAGAAACAATAATAAAACTGAATATGAACTAGCTCCATATAATGTTGTTTTACTGGAACAGGTATTTACGTTCAATAGTTTTTGTTTGTTTTTGTCATGAGACATTCCACCAAGCTAACAAGCATGATTCTATAGCTTTATATGTTCAATCATTTTTGATGAAAAGTTGCAAAATTACCTTGGCTTCCAATTAATTTTATTTTTAATTAATTTCTAGTTAATCCAATAAATTAATTTCCAATTTTTTTTTTTTTTTTTTTTTTTTTTTTTTTTTTTTTTTTTTTTTTTTTTGTGGTACGCGGGCCTCTCACTGTTGTGGCCTCTCCCGTTGCGGAGCACAGGCTCCGGATGCGCAGGCTCAGCAGCCATGGCTCACGGGCCCAGCCGCTCCGCGGCATATGGGATCCTCCCAGACCGGGGCACGAACCCGTATCCCCTGCATCGGCAGGCGGACTCTCAACCACTGCGCCACCAGGGAGGCCCTAATTTCCAATTATTTTAAACATTCATTTTTTTCTTACATAGGCTCAAATGTAGAATCCATATTTGTTACTAAAAGGATTTTTGTTTTTAATGTAAAGACCACTTGAATGACTGAATTTACTGTTGTGATATACCTTTGTAAACAAGGAAAAGGGGGATGTTTGTATGTTAGTTTGGCTGGTATTTCTGGCCAAGGTTTAAAAGACATTATTTATTTATAAAGACATTTATAATTAGCTGACAGAGAGATAGTATTCCATTTATCAAAAATACACATAGCTAGAAAAGTAGGTAATTCGACTGAAGGTTTATAGAACTCTAAACCTGGGTAATTCAGGTTAAAATGAACAGAAATGTTTTCTTACCTTTAGGTCTTTCCAACTGTCCAGGAGCTTGGTGGCCAAATCACTTATATCTACTGTTTTATCTGGCTGTTCCTGGCTCCTCTCACTCTCCACATCAGATACACCCTCCTCTTCATCTTGGGATGGTGTTTCCTCAGCAATAGGTTCGTCTAGTTTTGTGCCATTGCTCTCTTTAGGCTCTATTTCAGTGTCAGCCTCTGGTTCAGATGTGGGTAGCTTAATGGCGTCCACAGCAATTTCACTATCAACTTTAGATTCAGGCAGCTGTTGTGTGAGTAGCTGTTGTGACTGTAACTCTTCCTCTTCTTCTACAGGGACGTTTTCTAACTGGTCAAGGTCCTCTTTGCCATCCTTGCCTTCTAGCTCGCTGGTAGCGTCAGAGATTGCACTGTCCATGCTATTTTCACTTATAATTTTAAGTCGGCGAAACATTAGCTTCTTGGGGGTGTCTGTATCAACTTCTATGCTCAGTTTGGTGGAAGGATCAGGTGTGTTGAGCGGTGTGTGAGCACGTGATGTATTCTCGCTAGAATACCCATCTCCTTCACTCAGCTGAGGGACAGCAGTCTTGGTTTGAGACCAACGTTGAATAATAGGAAGTACTTTGCTTTCCTCCAACATATTTTTAGTAGGAATGGGTAAATGTTCCAAAGTCTTTATAATCTGATTAAACATAATTTAAAAAAAAAAACAAACATCACTTTGTACAGTTGACTTTCCAAGCCTCTCCATGGGACTCAGATCAATTCTGCAGAAGCAGTGCTTTTTTTACTGTCTTATTAAATTAAGACCTAAATCTTGTAACCACGGATGGATTTAAATGTCATATTACTTTCCTCTAGTATGGAAGGAAAAGTGTTTGATTTTTTATTTTTTTGGCTGCACCACGAGGCATGTGGGATCTTAGTTCCCCAACCAGGGATCAAACCCGTGCCCCTTGCAGTGGAAGCTGAGAGTCTCAACCACTGGACCGCCAGCGAAGTCCCAGAAAAGTGTTTTAATAAGCCTGACCAGCAAGAATAAAATGTGAAGCAGGTGACTGCTCACACATCAAAATAGGACTAGTTTAATTAATATTCTCCACCAGTAGTTCTCAAACCCGGGTAGATTTTTTTTTTTTTTTTTGCGGTACGCGGGCCTCTCACTGCCGTGGCCTCTCCCGCTGCAGAGCACAGGCTCCGGACGCGCAGGCTCAGCGGCCACGGCTCACGGGCCCAGCCGCGCCGCGGCATGTGGGATCCTCCCAGACCGGGGCACGAACCCGCGTCCCCTGCATCGGCAGGCGGACTCTCAACCACTACGCCACCAGGGAAGCCCCCGGGTAGATTTTTTAAAAATGTAAACACTACTGGACCTCATCCTGGGTATGTTTTTCTAAAAAGTTTCCCAAGTGACTGTGATAAAGGCTTGGGAACTAAGCAACAATATATATTTAAATGTCTTGCATACACACAAAAAATGCATATATTACTTAACCTCCTTAGCCTTTGACAAACAGCTGTCTAGCAAAGAGAAACACTCTCTTCATTCTGAGATAACCACCCCCATCCCACACTCTGAAATCCAAGAATTTCCTCCAAAGTACTCCCCCAGTGTAGTCCTACAGAAACCCCAAGGCTTCCCCAACTCCTACTTATTGCTGAATCTCCTGGGAGAAGGATGGAGGCAAGACAATCACTCATTTGCCCACTCACGTTTTTGTTTTTAAAAGTATATTATTAAATGACTTGGGGATTATATTAGCACTTATGATTAAAAAGAACTACATTTAAACCAAGTTAGAAAATATTGTGTATTTCATGGGACGGTATAAATATAACAATTCCACTAACGACATGGTCAATGAACATCTATTTAGATCTTTTAAAACAATTTACTCCTCAAAATGTTCTTACTCTTGTCATCCAGAATTCAGCTCCTTCATAATTTTTTAGAACCCCAGAATTTAAGTTCCATATGGTTTCCTATCTTTTTAAAATTATGGTTTTAGCAACACACTGGATCTTTCACTTAACTATGATACTAGTATATCTTGCTCTTGCACTTCCCAACTATGTAGTACTAAGCTTTAAAAGATACCATAGGGAAAACCACTGGGCAAATGCACTTCCAGCAAGGTGTATGTAAAGTTACAGTTATAGGAATGATATTGGGATGATAAAATGATGTAATTATTTAATATGAGTGGTAAATATAGTGCTAAATTCATTATCACTGATATTATCACAATACCCTCAACCTAAATAATAAATACAGTGGTTTTAAGAAACAAGCAGGTCAGCTGAATGTGAACTGACCTCTTCCTGAAGCTTCCGGTTACTTTCCCGGCCATCACCTAGTTCTGCCATCCAGATCCACAACAAAGACAGCCCATGACGTTCCAGAAAGGACTTCAGGCAAGACTGTGAATGTGTATTCTTCCATGGGGGAAGCAAAGCAGGATGCAGTGTATTGGGGGGTGGGAGGAGGGAGACACATAATACCAGAGAGAGTGTTAAAGAGGGCCCACAGAGAGGACTAAAGAGTTCATTTATATTCAAAAAGAAACCTAGAAATTTTATTTTGATTAATCTACTAGAACTGTGCAATTAATAAATGCTTTAAAGTCAGAGATTATAATCTTTTTTGATACTTAAAATGTCAACCTGGACTTTACTAAAGTTCAAATTTTGAAGGACTAAGAAAAAAAATTATATTCACCATTTTTACTGAAAAAGCTAAAGCTATAAAAAAAATTTAAAATCTTTTCTTATTATCCAACTTCTTGTGGAATATTTAATAAACTGGAGTAAATATGATTACTGTTAAAATTCCTTGCTTTGAGATCCTGTGGTAAAAATGGCCTTGCCATGCTAATAATCAAATGGCGGTGGGGAGAGACCCTCTATCAAGTGTCATGAATTCTTACACATACAAAAAAAATTCCACCATGTTCTTTGACTAGAGAGAAAACACACAATATCTACTAATAGATTAAATGATGCTGAACTCTAAAGACATTTTTAAGAGTACAAGTTTTCAAAGTCATATAGAACTCACATATCCATTTTAAAAACGAGTAACTCTTCTCGTATCAGAATTATTCCTTTTCCATTCATCATTCTGGATTGTAGTTTAAATGTCCCACCTCAAATTCAGAAATAAAAAATAAATTAATATCAAAGTGTTCACCTGGATGAGCTTGAGACAGGTAAGTTTCTGTTCCAAAGTTTCAATTCTAACCATTAGCCGGGATAAGCTGAGCACCTGGTTTTTATCAGAGAGACCCTCACCATTCTCCATCAGAGCTTCTAGCTCTCCATCCACCTGCCACAGCAAGGAAAAATATATGGTTATAGACGACAACAAAAACAACAACAACAAAACCCCCAATAATCTAAGAATCAAACAATCTGAAAAGATGCTCGACCTCACCAATAATAAGGAAAACTAAGACCACAGTAAGAAACCATGTTACACTCACTATAAGAAGTCTGATAAAATCAAGTCTAGGCAAAGATGTGGGTCAAAACAAACTTTTGTACACTGCTAATGAAAATATAAATTGGTATGATCAATTTGAAAAGCATTTCATTCAATCATCAAATATTTACCAAGAACTTATACATCAAGTATAGTTCTAGGTGCTGAAGACATTGCAATGAAGCAAAACAAAAAAATCTGCCTTTGTAGGAGGAAGAAAAATTATATTAGGTGAGAAGTATGTCAGAAAAAAAAAGTATGTCAGAAAAAATAAAGCATTGAAATAAAGCTTGAAAAATAAAATATTTGTATCCCCTATGCCTAGCCGCTGTACACCTAAGAATAAACCCTAGAGAAACTTCTGCACATGTGTACTCTGAGAATCAGAAGAATGTTCATTGAACAGACATTCATAAGAGCAAAAAACTGCCAACAACCCAAATGCCTGTGGCCAGGCTGGATAAACCAGCATGTTCACATAATGGCATATACCACAATGAAAGGAATCAAGTGCAGCCAAATGCAACAAAAATTATCAATCTTAGCAAACATAATGCTATGTAAAAAAAATAAAGTTACAGAATATTGCATGCTGTATGAATCCGTTTCTCTGCACCTCAAACAAAAATTTTTTATAGATACATATCTGAAAAGTCTACTTTAAAATGGCAAGGGGGACTTCCCAGATGATGCAGTGGTTAAGAATCCACATGCCAATGCAGGGGACACAGGTTCGATCCCTCATCCGGGAAGATCCCACATGCCGCAGAGCAACTAAGCCCGTGGCCCCAACTACTGAGCCTGTGCTCCAGAGCCCAAGAGCCACAACTACTGAGCCCACATGCCACAACTACTGAAGTCTGCACACCTAGAGCCCATGCTCCGCAACAAGAGAAGCCACCACAATGAGAAGCCCACATACCACAATGAAGATTAGACTCCGCTCGCCGCAACTAGAGAAAGCCCGTGCGCAGTAACAAAGACCCAACGCAACCATAAATAAATAAATAAATAGATAGATAGATAGATAGATAAATAAATAAATAAATGATTTTTTGTTTGTTTGTTTGTTTTTAAAAAGGGGCAAGGGAGGTAAGCTACAAAATTCAAAATGGTGGTATCCTCCAGGAGCTACAAGCAGAGAGAAGGAAACAGAGAAGTGCTCAAAAGCACATATAAAGTATAATTATAGGCTTTATAACTTACATAAATTCTTTGTTCCAAAGATATTAAATAATAGAGAACAACAGCAACAAAAATCAAGGTTCCAAAGCTTGTTTTCTAGCTGTGTTGCAGTAGTTATAAAAGATATAAAGACACCCTCACAGGGCTTCCCTGGTGGCGCAGTGGTTGAGAGTCCACCTGCCGATGCAACGGACACAGGTTCGTGCCCCGGTCCGGGAAGATACCATATGGCGCAGAGCGGCTGGGCCCGTGAGCCATGGCCGCTGAGCCTCCGCGTCTGGAGCCTGTGCTCCGCCAACGGGAGAAGCCACACAGTGAGAGGCCCGCGTACCGCAAGAAAAAAAAAAAAAAAGACCCTCACAGAACTTACTATCGCGGAGATAAAATTAACTCATATGAAAACGAACAATGATATAAATGTTAATGGTAAATGTTAATGTTAAAAAACCTAAGAGGTCCAAGATGAAGGGAGTGCTTAAAATGAGAGTCACCAGAGGGCTTCCCTGGTGGCGCAGTGGTTGAGAGTCCGCCTGCCGATGCAGGGGATGCGGGTTCGTGCCCCGGTCCGGGAAGATCCCACATGCCGCAGAGCGGCTGGGCCCGTGAGCCATGGCTGCTGAGCCCGCGCATCCGGAGACTGTGCTCCGCAATGGGAGAGGCCACAACAGTGAGAGACCCGTGTACCACAAAAAAAAAAAAAAAAAAAAAAAAAAGAGAGTCACCAGAAATGAATTCACCGAAGCGGGGTTAGAAATAGGTAGGTAAGATAAATACAAGAGGAGGGAGGAGGGAGGAAGCAGAAGGAAAAGTCTGAACAACCTGAAATGGAAAATTATGACAGTGCATACTATGCTCAGCCTGGCTGGAGTGGATAAGGTGCGGTGAGGAATTGAGAAAAATCTTATCAAAAAGAAGACTGGTGTTAGAACATCTCAGATGTAATATAAAAGAATCTGGATTTGATGACACTAAGTAAGAGAGCTCTATTACTGAATCCCAAAAAGGGAATAATATGATCAAAATGGAATTTGAGAATAATTAGTCTGACAATAACAGGATGAAATCTAGACAAAATAGAGATTGAAGGAGAAGAGATATAAACGATAGCATTAAATCAGCTTGACATGAAATGATAAAAGTACAGAATGAGCTGATAATAAATTAGAGAAAAGCAAATCTAAAAGAAAAAATCTTGAAATTTTCTGTTACTTAACTGGTAAATTTTGTTACTCACTTAATATAATTTTAGGCAAGGCATTGAAACACTTCTATTTCATATTATACCCCAAAACTCTTATTATGGTATATAGAACAAAAATAAATGAGAAAATATAAAATGCTGCCTGCAAGAAGTTGAAGATATATAAACTCATTTTTTCCTTCTAAAAAGTACATTTGAGGCTCATCCTTTTTCGTTTCCAGTATTATTTCTTAGGTTTTGAATAGATTAAATACATGAACAGAAAAGCCAATTTACAGTTAAATCTTAATGTAAGACAATTTCCTTAAAGATGTTTTTTTCCTTGCATATCCTAAATGTAAAAATTTCCTGTGTCCCAAATTCCAGAGGATTAGCATAGGAAAGACCAAGGGCTTTAAAATACTACTTTCCCTCTCAAATACAAGAATCTTGCTTTTGAAAGTTTTGAGATGCAAATATTCACTAAGCTTATATTTCCTTTTGGGGTTATTTCCTTTTCATAATTAGGCATGTAATCTGAAAAGTTAAAACTGAGTTGTTACTTTCATTCATCAATAAATTGAGTAGATATTACTGTATAAGAGGCACTACTGGGATATAAAAAAGTAGCATTCTTAAGGAAATAAACAGTAAAAATGTAGAAGTATAAATAACAACATTTTGCAAACAAAATACAGAGGGTGAACAACCTTTGAACATTCCTACTATAATGATAAGCTTAATGGTTGTATTACATAAAAGTAAGCATGCCAATCCTAGTGGTGATATGATACAGCTTCCATAATTTGGGGTACTCAAGTGAACAATCAATTGTGGAATTAATAACTTTTAGGACACCTACAGGGGAGGAAGCCAGGAGATGACTGACATTGATTGCTTTCATTAAATTTACTAAAAGTATTTATTTTTCATTTATGGGTCACCACCTTCCAAAAAGGATTTATGGTAAGTATAAGGAGGATTAGGATGTATTTTAATAAATTACTGATAAATGAAAATTTATATGTATATACACAATTCTACAGCACTTAAAAATTTATTCTGTTAATTACTTAATCAGTTCAAGAAAAATGTTTATTCTTTATTTTGGGGTATGAACTGTCTTTAATGGGTCTAAAGCACCACTGTTAATACATTCTGATAAATATACGTATAGAGGGCTTCCCTGGTGGCGCAGTGGTTGAGAGTCCACCCGCCGATGCAGGGGACACGGGTTCATGCCCCAGTCCAGGAAGATCCCACATGCCGCAGAGCAACTAAGCCTGCGAGCCACAATTACTGAGCCTGCGCTCTAGAGCCTACGAGCCACAACTACTGAAGCCCACACGCCTAGAGCCCGTGCTCCGCAACAAGAGAAGCCACTGCAATGAGAAGCCCCGTGCACTGCAATGAAGAGTAGCCCCCGCTCACCACAACTAGAGAAAGCCCACATGCAGCAACGAAGACCCAACACAGCCAAAAAATAAATAAAATAAAAATTTTTTTTTAAATTGTAGAAATATATATATATATCATTTCTAAAACTCTACACAAAGGAACTCAATACGGTTAAAAGCAAAGAAAAGAGTTAGACTAGCTCTTTCCCATCGCTTATTGGGTGACCTTGCAACCTCTGTGCTTTAGTGTTCTCATCTGTAAAAGAGGGAAAATCCTTGTACCTAACTTAAAGGGCTTATTGTGAGAATTAAATGATTTAATGTGTCAGGCGCTTAGAAGAGTGCTTAGCACACAGTTACAATATATATGCTCTCTAAAAAAGAGCTGAAGCAACAATACTCTGAAGAGCATTTGTTCATCTTGGGTGGTAGAAGCATGGGTGTTTCTTGTAAACTTTCCCTTTTTGCATTTTTTAAATGACTCTTTTTTGATCCTTTTTTTTTTTTAATTTTTAAATGGCCCTTTCTAATGCTTCCTGCTATCTAAGTCTTCTTATAGAATTCAGATTCTCAGTAACTAATTCTCTCCAATTAATTTGGGTTTACTGACATCACCTTTTAACTATTATATTTTTATCCCTTTCCTGACTTATGTATTCTATCTGCTAAACTAAATAGTAAGACTGCTGTTATTTATAATTCTTAACGTAAGTATGGGTTCCTGAAAAGCCTAGGAATGAGCTCACTGCGAAAGACTCACAGGTGGATTTGCTGGCTAACACCTCTGGCCCCCTGGCTCCTTCTGGCCCTCCACTAAGATTCATAGGTCTGGGGATAGGCCCAAAAATGTGCATTTTTACAATGGACCCTGCCAAGTGGTTCTGAGGCGGAGAAACACTGCTCTGACAAAGGGGTCCTCAGAAAAAGGGGGGTGGAATTTTTAAAAACGACACAAAATTCTTGTCCCAGTTAAGAGCTCCTGTAGTAGCAAGATACCACTCACCTCCAGTTGCGACTCAGGTGAACTGGAGTAGAAAAAAGGCTATCAACCACTGTTCTAATGGATTAAATACAAAGACCATCTGAGACTATCCCTTTCTCACTCTTGGGTTGCCTGTTACCTCTCAAAACTCACCTTACGCTCCAAGGAGGATTTTTAGAGATTTTAAGAACACATGCAAACAAAAGACAAAACAATATTAAAAGATTAGGAATGTAGATCAGACTTATGTGAGTCAACAGATAAACATGTTACTTATACATAAGATTAGGAGTTTTACAGGCTCTCAAAAACTATTAGCCTGTCTGTTTTCAAGATGACTTCAATAGTTCTCAGCATCCACGTCTAATCTCCATGAAACAAAAATAGCAATCGTACTTCTTTTCCATGATTATCTCATCTGACCCTGAATTTCTCTGGTTGTAGTTTGACTTTTCAAAGTTCAATCAGGAAAGCTACCTCCCTTCTTAAAATGCACATTGTGACAGTTGAAAGAAGAATGGAACACTTACCGAATCCTTCTTCCGAGATCGTTCTTTCTTCATTTTCCCTCCTGCTGCTCTGATGCTGACTCTGTTCTCTCCTCCCAGGTAACCCCGGCAATTAGCCGACCCACAGAAACATTTCTGCGCTTCTTTCCTGTTCAAGGAGCATAAGAAAGATGTCAATTATGTGAAAGTAAACCATAAAAAATGTTGATAGTATAGCAACTACATACAGGAGAAGAGTCAATCCAGCTTAAAGGAAAAAAAGTTTTTCTAAGAGACACCAACAAACCTGATACTAGCTAATGGAAATGCCTGAAAATTGCTCTTAAAAGTCATTCTTTATTAGCTAGACAAAACTAGCCAAGAAATTAATAAGTAATTTCTCCACTTATGAGAGTTTCTACTAATGTATGAAAATAAGAGATCATATATACCTGTTGGGGCTAAGAACAAAATTGCTTAAACAGATCAACACCTATAACTTATATGTAAATATTTAACTGACACACAGAACAAAATGTATTATTATGAACAGATATACACATATAAAATGCATAATTAGTATAGGACACTTAGACACGTGGTTATTAAAAGTTATTATTACATAAGGATGAGACACTACTAATAAATATAGTAATAAATAAATGTAACCATGGAGTCAAGGTAAAGTGGAGGAAAGAATACAGGCCTAAGTCTACAGCCCTGGGTATAAACCACCTCTGCCATTTATTTACTCTGCAACCAGAGCTACCCCAGGAAAACACGAAGGACTATTCCAAAAGTAAACGGATAGATTTAGTATATAACAGTAGCAATCAGAGGCACAAAAATATTTGATAAATACAGCAGGGAATCACAAACAGCACTTAATTTCCAGTTGCCTTTCTTTCAAAGAGGACAGTACAAATACAAGAGGAAAAAAAAAATAATGGAGCCCTACATGGAACCTGGTCAACCCCAGAATACTTGACCGTTGCCTAGATCCATTAGTTCATGAGGTGTTGCAAAATGGTGATACCATTACTGCTTCATTTATTAGCTAAAATAACCTCTATAAAGAATTTCCTCTCACCAACTGCTTGGTTTAATCAAAAATTCACTGGGAAAGGATGGATAAATGCTTGATTTTTTTCTTCTTTTAATTTTTAAACTAGTGGTTACTCGTAGGGAGAGGGGAAGGGGCAAAAGAGGGATAGGGGATTAAGAGATATAACTATTATGCATAAAATAAATAAGCTACTAGGATGTACTGTACAATAGAGGGAATATAGCCAGTGTTTTGTAGTAACTATGGATGGAATATAACCTTTAAAAATTGTGATTCACTATGTTGCATACCTGTAACTTATGTAATATTGCACATCAACTATACTTCAATTAAAAAAAAACCAAACTAGTTTCCAAAATCATGAATTGGTTCCTTTCAATTATGACTGATGCTCTTTTATTTTTAAAATGTCATTAAAACTCATGGATTTTACATAGTGTGTTTCAAACCACTTGCCATTATTATTCTTTTTTTTTTTTTTTTTTTTTTGCCGTACGCGGGCCTCTCCCTGCTGTGGCCTCTCCCGTTGCGGAGCACAGGCTCCGGACGCGCAGGCTCAGCGGCCATGGCTCACGGGCCCAGCCACTCCGCGGCATGTGGGATCCTCCTGCACCGGGGCACGAAGCCGTGTCCCCTGCATCGGCAGGCGGACTCTCAACCACTGTGCCACCAGGGAAGCCCGCCATTATTATTCTTAATGATGCTTAAGTGTTAATAAGAACTCTCCCACTTTTGGTGAGATTCTATTCAAGCTATCTCCGAAGTCCCTTTGACATGACCCTCCTAATCTTTTTTTTTTTTTTTTTTTTGCGGTACGCGGGCCTCTCACTGTTGTGGCCTCTCCCGTTGTGGAGCACAGGCTCCGGACGCGCAGGCTCAGCGGCCATGGCTCACGGGCCTAGCCGCTCCGCGGCATGTGGGATCTTCCCGGACCGGGGCACGAACCCGTGTCCCCTGCATCGGCAGGCGGACTCTCAACCACTGCGCCACCAGGGAAGCCCGCCATTATTATTCTTAATGATGCTTAAGTGTTAATAAGAACTCTCCCACTTTTGGTGAGTTTCTATTCAAGCTATCTCCGAAGTCCCTTTGACATGACCCTCCTAATCTTTTATAACTGGTTTTCTGGTATGAGGAGATAAACCAGAGTCATCTTGTTCAATACCTGTCCCAAAGTTGACACCAGATATTTCTCCGAGGAACCCTGTTCCTTTTAGTCTGGTTTTATTAAAACCACAATATAAATGCTAAGGGTATTCAGTGCTATTGCATCAGTTACTGGTTTTGGTAGAACTAGGTAACAAATTATTTTTCAGAGTACAATATGGTATAGATGAGACATGATAAAGTCATGAACTGATAACTGACAGATGAATTATGGCCACACAGGGATTCATTATATTGTTCTCTTTATACTATGTCAACACCCTGTTGACATTTCTGTAATAAAAAGTTTTAAAATTACATTAGAAACATAATTATATAAATAAGGCAGCATGAAGTTCAGAGGAAGAACATGTAGTTCCTGTACAATATCCCTTAATGGCCTGAAGTGTCATACAGAAGGAAAATACACAGAACTAAAAGAGAACACTATAGATAAGAACTGACAGTACATATAACTTCTTAGTAATTCACATCTAAGTTTTAGATTCCTATATCTGAACAGTCTATTTCTCCATCAGAAGCAGCAAAACAGAACGGAATCAATACTCACCCGTATCTTTGGAACTGATAGTCAAATGTTAACTCTGAGCCTGAAGGAACCAGTTTGGTGGTAAAAAACCCAACTCTCAGTTGTCCGTTCACAGTCCACTGAGATGTTGTTTTTAAAAGAAAAGAAATTAGTAACTGGTTAATCTGTGTGTGTTTTTTTTTTAAAAAAAGATCATCATCATCTGCCTTAATTATGCATGTGCCTCTTTAGATAATAAAGGCTTTTCCAAATAGCTAACAGGGAAATTAAAAACAAAAACAAAAACAAAAAACTTAAGTATCACTCTTATTTAATGAGCTACCAGATGAATATCATCTATAATTTAACTCTAATAAAAGTAACTGCTACTTTAACTTATCTTAATACACATTTCCACACAGTAAAGATTCACTTGTAGTAAAAAGAGGCAAATATGGAATGCTTGGTGTCACTGAGTACCAGGCGAATTTGTATTATGTTATGTTAAAAGTAACTGTAAGATAAGATGGGGCATGGAAAAAGGGAAACAACAATGCCGGAAGTTTAATTTCATGAAACAGTGGTCATAATGCTGAGTGTAGAGAAAGGGAAGGGAAGCATCAGAGCAGACACATAAAACTCAAAAATTAAAATGGGGGTAAATACACAGGGATTGGACCTTGCAGTTCCAGAATATGTAAGATGTAAGTTGACTGGAAAGCTCCTGTCCAGACCATCTGAACCCGCTACTGATGAAAAACCCAGACTTAAAGAGGTGAAGGGAAACAGTACAGTTGGAGTCTCACAGCTAGACATGTGGCCACCAGCTGCAGGCAAAACTAGAACCAGAACTTAATTAGGTTAAATAATTTCACACTGGGTTCTCCTATTCGTTATATGTTTTGGCTCTTGGAAGAGCTGTATCTAAGATCTATTAGTACAGAGATCAAAGGACAAAAAATATCGAAGACTCAAAACTATTCAATATGAGAGGAAATCACTGATATATTTTTCTAGGGCGTGGGTCCACAGCTTTCTTAACCTAAAAAAGAACCAATATTCTAACATGCATATATATATATCTATATGCTCTTTTTTTAAACTCTAAGCTTAAAACACAAATTAGAGGGTACCGAGATCATTACTTCAAAATGTTACATCGAATTCGGTAAATGGATTTATCAAGTGTCAACTATGTGCAGGCACAGGGACATAAAGATAACCAAGACCCAAAGTCTGGCCTTGTTGAGGAGGAGCAGTATATCCACATGCATACCATATATCGGCTCTCTCATCTGTGGCCATTCAGCCCCTTATAAATGTTATTAAAACCACCAAATTTGGCACCTGGATAAGACTGATATAAAATCTGAATATAATAGTACACACTGGACTTCATCAAAATTAAAATTTAGTTTTTCATTTCGGCACCTTAAACAATATCTAAAATTTATGGCCAAAGATGTGACAATTAAATGCAACTGGAGTTCCTGGACTGGATCCTAGACTAGAAAAATGACATATGGCAAAACTTGAATAAGGTCTTTAGACTAGTTAGTAGTTAATATTATTTCCTGGATTGGGTAATTATATTATGGTTACATTCAATGTAGACATTTGCAGAAGCTAGTGAAGGATAATATATGGGAACTCTGTACTATTTCAGCACTATTTATTATTTTATACATCTAAACTTATTTCAAAATAAATTTTAACAGAGTAAGAAAAAAATCATGAAAAAATAATATCCATGGGTACCTTTGGTATAGAATCTAAAATTGTCAGAATAGCAGTCTTGAACAAATAACCCAGACTCTAAATCTACCTCAACTTACTTTTTGAGTCTCACAGTTTGGTTCACAGCTGTGATTCATGAACCGGGAGCAATTTCCTTTCTGAGTGGCATCTATTATCTAGGGAAAAGGATAATTTAACAGTTAAAAATGAGACCTTAGGGGCTTCCCTGGTGGCGCAGTGGTTGAGAGTCTGCCTGCCGATGCAGGGGACACGGGTTCGTGCCCCGGTCCGGGAAGATCCCACATGCCGCGGAGCGGCTAGGCCCGTGAGCCGTGGCCGCTGAGCCTGCGCGTCCAGAGCCTGTGCTCCGCAACGGGAGAGGCCACAACAGTGAGGGGCCCGCATACGGCAAAAAAAAAAAAAGAGAGACCTTAAAACATATGTGCATTTTGCAAAGGCAAGGCATCCGGCAAATTTAAGACCCTTATCCCTAATCCCCCGTTCCTTTAGAGAACTCTCTCATATTACTTTACACATCAAAGTGACAAATATCCAACTTCTTCCTCAGAAAGATCTCTAACTATCAACATTTTACCTGGGGGGCAAAATTATCTCCATATCTATCAATGTCTCATTTTCTTTTAGCTATTTCTTACATCCTATTATATTCCAATCTTACTTCATGTGTTTAAAACTTCATTTTCAAATGCATGCGAGACCACAGTGGAGTAGCTCTCAAACTTGAGTATGTATCTGAATCCACTGGAGAGCTTGTTAAAACTCTTGCTGAGCCCACCCTCAGAGTGAGATTCAACAGGTCCTAGGATGGGTCCCTACAACTTGCATTTCCAGATTGAATGTAGAGGCAGACATGAGAATCTAGCTAAATTCTAGTAAGCTAGACATTAAAGAGATTTGTAAATGGTACTCCTCACTAAAAAAAAAACTTTTTGGAAAATACTTAATTTTCACAAAAGCATATGCTATTTGTCTCAACGTAATAGGCTTATTGTCACTTTTAAATGGTTTAATAAAAAATAAGTATTTTCAACTTCTCAGCTTTCGTCTTTAATATAAATATTGATAAATATAATCCACATAAACAAAAGCTTTTTGGGGGTCATCAATAATTTTTAAGAATTGTAGTATGAAGCATGTATGTTTACATTTACATATACATGTACATACCCCCCTCTCCCTCATCCTTTTTGTAAGCAAACAGAAAAAAACTATCCACACTGTTCAGCTCCTTATTTTGGTCACTTAATGTATTTTAGAGATCAGTCCATATCAATGACCCCTTTCAAACTCAAGAATTTCCAGATCTGTTTCAAAACAAACACATTCATGCCACTTACCTCATCATTCTTCAGGGCCATGAAATAGTAGTGGATGTTTTTGTTTCGTGCATACTCCTTTACCCGGGCTTTAAACTCTTTATGATCAAGTACCTCTCCACAATATTCCAGGACAAAGGTGTTCCTGGCAAAAGAAAAACAGTATTTCCTGCCTATGAGATATATGGAAAACACATACATCCATGCAAAAATAATAAATTTAAAAAACTATTGTAAAGTGGACAGATTTGCTACTACACAAGATGTAATTAAAATATATGTAAAAGTGCCTAGCAACTAATCGAGGTTAATTTTCTCCTTCCTAATACTTTTCAAAGAATGGTGACTCTAAGAAGCTTTTATAATTTACACTTATACCAAAATGCATATCCTTGCTCTCACTAGATATTAAAACAAACTTTCAAGTCTGGTTTACATTATCATGAAAACAATGATTCACAACTGAGAAACAGTTGTGAAGAAATCAGAAGCAGTGAAAAATTAGAGGCTTTATGTCCTAAGAAAAAAGAAGGCAACTTAAATACAGCAGCCCTTCTACTAACTTTACTCTCAAAGGTCTCTAATGATGTTAAAGGTCAAATATACCTTTTCTCTGACTGCATTCTCTGTGAGTTTTCTCTAGCATTTATCAACAATCATGATTAAGCTCTCTCCTTGGCTTTTTTCAGTTACCTTCTACCTTTGATTGTTCTTTCATGGTTATTTACACCTATTTCTTCTCATTGAAGATATTCTCAGTCTCTTCCCTCTCCCTTTATTTTATAAAAGCTCATTCTCACCAATGACTTCAAGTATTACCTCCATGTAAACAAATGCTTCTCTACGGTTTACTCTCAAGTTCTGACCTAAAATGACCTACCTGGAAGTCTTGTCTTACCCTTTCAAAATAAACATGCCCTGGAATTCCCTGGCTATCCAGTGGTTAGGACTCGGTGCTTTCATTGCTGGGGCCTGGGTTCATTCCTTGGTCGGGGAACTAAGACCCCACAAGATGCGCAGAGAGAAAATAAACAGACGTGCCCTAACACTAACCGAAGAGATTTTTTAAATGTAAAAATGTAAATCATTCGTATTTGTTATGATATACTGACATAATCAGTATACTTCTCCTTTTTTTCTCTTTTTTGGCCACGCTAAAAAAATGCTATGTTTAACAGCTTTCTTTAAGAAGCCAGAAACAAAAAGCCACATTTATATTTCATATAAATATCTAGAATAGGTAAATCCATAGAGAGGGCAGATTTAGAGGTTGCCAAGGGCTGGGAAGAGGGGGCAATAGGGAGAATTTGCTTAATGGGTAAGGGGTTTCCTTTTGGGGTGATAAAAATTTTTGGAACTAGACAGAGGTGATAGCTGCCCAATATTATGAATGTACTAAATGCCACTAAATTGTGCACTTTAAAAAGGCTAATAATACATTTGTGTGAATTTTACTCCATCCCCAAAAAACGAAGTCCCATTTAGTATCCAATAACATTAAGTCAACCTAGACAGCACTGCCTTCCATTCCTACAGCCTAAAACTTGAGGGTTTTGGTAGGAATTTGCTTATTTTTTTGGTTGAGTCTGTCATGGTATGTTAACAGTAACTAGCAGCTTTGCTCCAAATACCTCCTCCTCATACTGTGCACATCTGACAGTATGCCCTTCTTAAGTGGGAATACTCTACCAGTGAACGCCTAAATAGCTTAGAGTTAAAAATTTATAAAATTGGTATTACCATCAGCACATGGAAGTACATGAGTGAAGGTGTGGGAATCATGGAAACATTAAGTCCTAGTATATTTTACCGAAGCAGGGTTCTTTGTGAGTAGATGAGGAAAGCTAAAGAGCTTTCAGAAATTTTAACCTGCTATGTGAAAGTCACACATTCTCTCCCCTCTTCTCCCATCTCCTTCCCCGTAACAGACAAGGACTCCTGAGTCATCAAATAGTCTCTGTTGCATACAACAAGAATTTACGTTAAAGTTGAAGCTATGTTAGTGCAGACTCTGCCAAGAGGCAGTGTCCATTACTACCCCTGTAAGAGAGGGTTATGTCCAAACTGGAGTTCCTTTAAAAAAATTTTTAAAAGACTCTCCAAAAGAAAAGCCTGGCTGGCTTGAGTAGAATAAAAGAAAGCATACCTGAAAACCTGCATCTAGACCAGAGTTAGTGATTTTAGAAATGCACCAGACTGCCTTGGGAAGTACTGAGTTCAGTGTTGTTAACAGTGTTCAAGGGAAATTTAGTCTATTATTTATTTAAAATATTATAAAGGATCCAATGAATTTGGATATTAAACATACTGAGATGATTCTGAGATATTTGTTTCAAAGAAACAATTTAAAAATGGTTATAAACCAAAATACTTTGATAATACTTTGCAGAAAAGGGAAATATATGAGGTTCCTTTTTTATATAATAAAACATGGGTTTTTTCTGGTTGGTTCTCAAAAGGATAAAGTGACATGAATATCATTTCCTATTTTCACAATAAAAACCAAATGATTTGGCTTTCAAAAGATATATGAGGCTCCTGTCAGAAAACTAAATTACCTGGTGGTGGTGGTGGTGGTAATTATTATTAGGTTATTTGCTACCTGGTTGCTTTGAATCCCCACAATAAAAAGACTAAAACCCCTCACCCCATCCCAATTCCCATTCAAGTGTGGCCATATGTTTAGGATTCTGAAAGAACAGTTGTGCTTGAGTCACTAGAATCAGCAACTGTTTTATTTTCTTCCTTTATTCCTTTGATGTATTTTAAAAAATTCTTCAATCATAAACACATGTAATCTGTATATACTTAACTTTAAAGAAAAAGGTACTCAACTTTCATAAGAATACTTAAATATGCTACATGTAAGAAAATTAGTGGTTAAAGGAAATACCGAATATGGTAGAAAATAAAACTGAACCTTTTACTGCATTACATATAAAAGTTACATGACTTTAGAAGGCAACATTTATTCATTCAAAAATGTTTAATGAGTGTCTATCAAGTATGCTTTAATTCTCTATCTCAATATCCTCAGACACTCTCCACTACTCTTATCCCAACTAAACTTTATATAGATTCAACTTTATAGATTCTGTCCTAACTCCTTTTTATAGAGTTTCATAGGGATTCTGGGGATCTACAGCAAACACTTGGTAATTACTTGGAATTAAGGTAACATAACTATCAGACAAAGAAGGACCGGGCTAGTCCAAATATCACAAGGGACAAACTGCTCTCTCATATATAGACAGAAGAGATTTCTATTTAATTTCCTAAAAGAAGTGAATTTAAAATGAACAAACTAGCTACCAAGTGGTCATTCTGCACAATAATCATTATTAAACTTCAGTGTAATAGGCAAATTATTTTCCTAAAAAGTATCTAACCAACTTCAACAACACAAATGAAGTGAAAGGCGATTAAAACATAACTTACGAGGGAAGGTCTTTAGCAGCTCTCAAGCCCCAGCCTTTCTTTTCTGTGAGTATGACTTCCACATCTGCATGCTGTTTTCTTTGAAACCGTCTATTGGAACAATAATCCCCATTTGGACACCGAGAAGAACTGAAATGAGAAAAGGAGAAAATTAATTCTTCAAAGTAGCAAAAGAACCAAAAACACGTTCACTAGAATGTTATGTAAATATATCCATATCTTTATGGCATAATCAGCATATGTGTGGTAAACCTCCAAGTGAGCCTTCCTCAATAGTTCTTTCTATCATGAAGGGATTCCTTAAAATTGAGTGTCTACATTGTTAAACAGATGATGCCCAAAATACAGTCCTGTCAACTGGTCATTACCCCTCCCTGAGTGTCTAAGATACATTTCCAGGCTGCATGTAAGTTTGCAGTACTCTGACAACTATGCAGAGCTAACTTATTTTCAATCAGTGCAGCTTCTCTTATATTCCACTCCAATCATCACTAATTTCATCTTTTGAACGTAGCTAACTACTTGAGCTACATTTAAGAGAAACCAAAGTCGTCATTAAACGTATCTTTGTTCACAGTAAGCACAATATAAACTGGCAAGGCTCTTCCCTCATGGATCCTAGAATAAAAATAAAATCAAAAATTTACTGAATTCTTAATATTCCAAAGCTTACAGATACAAAGGCTTTTAATACTGAGTAAGGCTATAATAAAAATTACCAATTATTTCCAACATATTATTATTTATTGCCAAACCAGTAGTAGTAAGCAACATTTTTACAGATGTCCAAAGGATAAGGGATTCACTCTGGAGAGAAGCAGTGAAGGAAAGCTTTCCGGAAGGAGTAGGATTAAAGCAGAATCTCTAATGACACAGAGGATATGGACAGATAAGGAAAACAAGAGGTACAATGACAGGGCCCACCTGTGTGGAGAAATAGAAAACAAGGCCTATTTGAGAAAAGGGGAATAAAATAGCTAAGGATAACTGATAAGAAAGGTGGGTTGCTTGAAGATGAAAAGGCAGGTTGTTGATATACTAGGAAGGGCTCTCAATACCAAGGTTACATTTGAACCTAATCTTGAGAACCACTAAATTTTGAGCGTGGGAATAACAAGAAAAAAGAATTTCTGTACTTCGTATCCGTTCAACAAGGTTGGCAGGAAAAACCAGAAGAATGCAGAGACTAGGGCAACAATGTCAAATTAGAAGAATACTGTTCTTATGTCTTCTCTTCTTTTTTAATTAATTAATTTGGCTGCGTTGGGTCTTCGTTGCTGTGCGTGGGCTTTCTCTGGTTGTGGCGAGTGGCGGCTACTCTTAGTTGCAGTGTGCAGGCTTCTCATTGTGGTGGCTTCTCGTAGCGGAGCACAGGCTCTAGGCTCACAGGCTTCAGTAGTTGTGGCACACGGGCTCAGTAGTTGTGGCTTGTGGGCTCTAGAGCACAGGCTCAGTAGTTGTGGCGCACGGGCTTAGCTGCTCCGCGGCATGTGGGATCTTCCCAGACCAGGGCTCGAACCCGTGTCCCCTGCATTGGCAGGCGGACTCTTAACCACTGTGCCACCAGGGAAATCCCTCTTCTCTTCTTATATGTTTACTGTCATCTTTACTTTTAGTTTACATTTAAAAATACCAACACTGCTTTCTCTTTTTTATTTTTTGAGGTATATGTTTTATTTTTGTAACGCTATTACATAAGCAAAACCAAAAACTGAGTTTTGAAAAAAAACACTTCATTAACACTAAAAATAAGGTACCTATACTATAAATCACCTTAATATTCTTTCCATGTTAAAAATGATACAATTTTCAATCCGACTGGTTTTTTTTTAAATCACATTTTTTAATGTAAAGATATTTACTGTTTATACGAAAAATATGGAAGCAAATGTCTATCAATAGAAGATTAATAAATATGGGTTAACTATGAATAGAATACATAATGTAGTCAAGAGAAAGATTTAGATAGGTCTAAATATGTAGCTCTGAATAGGTCTCCAAAACATATTTAATTAAAAGTGTGGGGATTTCCCTGGTGGCACAGTGGTTAAGAATCCGCCGGCCAATGCAGGGGACACGCGTTCGAGCCCTGGTCCGGGAGGATCCCACATGTCGTGGAGCAACTTGGCCCGTGTGCCACAACTACTGAGCCTGCACTCTAGAGCCCACGAGCCACACCTACTGAGGCCCGCGTGCCTAGAGCCCATGCTCTGCAACAAGAGCAGCTACCACGATGAGGGGCCCATGCACCACAGCAGGTAGTGGCCCCCACTCGCCGCAACTAGGGAAAGCCCGCGCACAGCAATGAAGTCCCAACGCAGCCAAAATTACATTAAAAAAATTATTAAAAAAAAGAAAAGTGTGTGTGGCAGGTGAGGGGGAACAAAGTTTCAAAAAGTACATATAGTAAGGATTTCACTTCTACACATAAAAAGAGGAAACGTCTACCCATGCTGGTATAGGCATAAAAATTATCTGGAAAGACTACAAATAGAGGGATTGAGGCTTGGGGGAACAAGACATTTTACTTTAAGCACTTTTGAAATGTTAGGGTTTTGGCTTATTTTATAGTAAAAGCTAAAAAATACCAACATTTACCTCTCAGGATGTGAACCTTACAAGAGATAAAAGGAGACTGGGTAAAAATTAGTATTACTATGTTAGCATTAGGGCTACTTTACAGAGCACTTACAATATGTACTATAATCTAACGCACAATGCAAGGGAAATTTGCCTCCTTATAAACACTATTACACATTGGACATTTCATTGCTCAGAAATACTCAACAATAGGTAGAAGAAGAAAAGTTAAATTTTACTAATAATTCTTCTTAAAATTTAGAGACATTTAATAGAATAGTTGAGCAAAAGCAGAGCATTCTAATTTACTTACCATTCAATCATGAGGAGACGATTAAGACAATCTTCCCCACATGCTATTTCACCTTGAGCTCTTTCATCTTTAGAAAGAGGTGTACACTCACACTGCATTCGCTTAATATCCCGATGGGATTTATTCTTCTTTCTATTGGGTAAAATTTTATTAAAATTGGTTAAAAAAATGTCCTGGCAATGATACAACATACACAATCAAAAATGTGCTAAATCTCACTAGTTTCCCATTTAATGATCCTGGTTAAGTCAATCATTCAAAAAGAAGAAAACATCTAACCACTAAGCATTTATGAGACTGAAAACACTAAGAATTGTATTGCAAAACAGGTGAGAGAGACAACCTCAGCATTGGCAAATGGGAAGCTGGGGTAAGTTCAAGTCTATCATTTTGGACTCAGTCCTTATTTCCTAGTCCTTGTCATCTAAACCTTGAATTCTGAGCAGTTTCAAATGTTAATAGTCATATTTGGCTCCACAGAAAAACAGGAAAACTCATGAATATCAAATAACATAGCTGATTAATTAAAGTTAGGTTTAAGAATCAGTCCTCATGGACTTCCCTGCAGTCCAGTGGTTAAGACTCCGCGATTCCACTGCAGGGGGCAAGGGATCAATCCCTGGTCGGGGAACTAGGATCCTGCATGCAGTGGAGCAGCCCAAAAAAAAAAAAAAGAATCAGTCCTCATGGATATACAAATAATAGTTGAGATACAAGGCTAAGGAAGAAAAGGAGTTGCTTTAGAAAGAAAAAGGAGTTTTTAATTAAGAATTTAACTCAATCAAATCCTTTAGAGAATCCTGCAGCAACATCACTTTTGTACAAATCCTGTTTAAAAGAAGACTGAATGATTTAAAAAAAAAAAGAATGACGTATATATTATTATAGAATAGCATTACTACAGAGGACTAAACTTTCTCAGTGTAGATTTGGGGGGAGAAGATAAACTGTTCGAAATTGACTGGGTTCATAAAAATCTAAGCCAGAGTTCGCAAAGCAGAAGTGAAAATGGGATTATTTACTGGCCTTTTTGTTGAACTCTATTTTTTGATCTTTGTCAAAAAGGAAAAAAAAATCAAGGACAGACGAATAAGATCCCTTTCCTAAGATTAGGGAACTATGACTTACTCTTCAGCTATTAGACAAGTGAAGAGCACAGCTGCTCTAAGTGACTGTCTTAATCTCCTAACTAATCTGCTTTCACCTCCAACATATGTTCTACTACAGTCTCAGTTTTATAAAGTACCTAGTGTGTCACGATAGTTTCCACTAAGTTTGAGTAACAAGAATGATTCATCTGGATCAATTAAAGATATAATTCATTAATGAGCATAAGAATATGCTTAGCCTGAAGAAAGATGACTAAAGATAAACAAATTATCTTTTTACAAGTACTTAAGAGCTATGTATAAAAACAGTAGCTTTATTTTGTATTGCTCCAAAAGGCCAGATGAGGACTAACGGGCACAGATTTCGTTCAGGTAAGCCTATTTTCACTAGACATAGAATGCACATACTATTTTACAACAATTTGTCTTCTTAGTGGCTTCTATAAATGCCCAGCTTATAACAAGCACTTTAAAATGCCTCTCACCAATCAATTATGTATATGAAACTCACTGAATAAAATCCAGGGGGTTGGGTTGATTAATTTTATTTCTATTCTTTCACAAAGATCATGTAAGTTGAATCACTCTACTCACAAAATTCTTAAGGAGTACCACTTAAAATATTCAATATTTTGAAGTTAAACCTAATTTACAACTAGTTATAAATGAACGTAATTGTAAGAGGCCCGCTTTATCCTTAAAAAAAAAAAAAGTGTTTTTGCTTTTTAAATAGGAAAAACTTCTGATGGGTCTAACTTTAAGATGAAGTCTTTTACCTTATCCACAGTGGAAAATGTCTTCATTTTAAAAAATTCTGAATGCTTAAAGGGATGATGGCTAAGTTGATTCTCAACTAGAGGAGAAATTTCCAAAAGGAGGTAGGTGGTTAGGAGACTATAAATTTTTTTAAAGGCATATTCAACATATATTTACATTGGGAAAACAAGATTATCGAAGAGAGGTGAAAGAAAGTCGACTGAGAATCTGTGCTCCAGAGGAATTTGTTTTTATTATCCTAGTCTTATTATACCTTGTTTCATGTTAGGGATTTCACCATTTAAAACTTAAAAACTTGTTATGCTATTGCCAAGTTTAATCTACTAGCAACAGATTTTGAAACATGACAAAAGAAAACTATATTCTAATCTAGTTCCAGCTTGTAAAGTACCTAAAGATATTTTTCAAAAATGTTCAGAATGGTGCTCGCTTCTGTAGCATATATACTAAAATTGGAACGATACAGAGAAAATTAGCACGGCCCCTGCGCAAGGATGACATGCAAATTCGTGAAGGGTTCCATATTTTTAAAAAGAAATGAAGTTGAGTTATTTCTAGTGACGTGGATGGACCTAGAGAGACTGTCATACAGAGTGAAGTAAGTCAGAAAGAGAAAAACAAATACCGTATGCTAACACATATATATGGAATCTAAAAAAAAAAAAAAAAAAAAGGTTCTGAAGAACCTATGGGCAGGACAGGAATAAAAACACAGACGTAGGGGCTTCCCTGGTGGCGCAGTGGTTGAGAGTCCGCCTGCCGATGCAGGGGACACGGGTTCGTGCCCCGGTCCGGGAGGATCCCACATGCCGCGGAGCGGCTGGGTCCGTGAGCCATGGCCGCTGAGCCTGCGCGTCCGGAGCCTGTGCTCCGCAACGGGAAGAGGCCACGGCAGTGAGAGGCCACGTACAGCAAAAAAAAAAAAAAAAAAAAAAAAAAAAAACACAGACGTAGAGATTGGACTTGAGGACATGGGGAGGGGGAAGGGTAAGCTGGGACGAAGTGAGAGAGTGGCATGGACATATATACACTACCAAATGTACAATAGATATCTAGTGGGAAGCAGCCGCATAGCACAGGGAGGTCAGCTCGGTGCTTTGTGTCCACCTAGAGGGGTGGGATAGTATCGGGAGAGTGGGAGGGAGACACAAGAGGGAGGAGATATGGGGATATATGTATCTGTATAGCTGATTCACTTTGTTATACAGCAGAAACTAACACACCATTGTAAAGCAATTATACTCCAATAAAGATGTTAAAAAAAAATGTTCAGAATGAAGGAAAAACAAATCCAATGTAACTTTTTTCTTCTCTAAAAGCAGACAATTTTGCTGGAGTTTTGTTTCACTTTCTGCCACAGTTTCACATGTAAAAGAAATTTAAGAAAAACTGGGCTGGTCTATATACTTTTTTTAATGTACTTCTAGAACCAAAGAGGTAATGGGACCAAAAAAAAAAAAATTTAGACATCCCCTTCCTGTTGAGGGGGGGAGGGGAATTGGGGGACTATACACCATCAAATCTAAATAGGTAAATACACTTTTCAAATTTTTTAAGTTACATTTTATCACACAACCATATTTCATACAATTGAGCTCATATGTTCTGAACGTTTGAAAGTTAATTTTTTTGCCCACAAAACGAGGTTAATACTTGTCCAACAAGTATTAATTTGGCTTACCTTTCTGTTAAATAAACATTTTCTTCAATCAGATCAAAGTAACAAGGCATCTTCCCTTGTTTGGCACATTCCTTCCACCGCTGTGGGTCCCTGAAGTCTTCCATGACACACGAAGGCCCAACCAATGCTGAGCCTAGAGGCACTGCTGTCTCTCCCTGCTCTACCTCCACTCTAACTTTCTTTCTGTCCTGAAGCTCACCATCACTTTCAGAATCACTCTCCAATTCCTGTCTCCTTTTTTTAAGAGGCCCTCTATCTTTCATATCATTTTTTTCTAAGTTTTTCAAAAGATCTTTCTTCTCATTCACAGCTAAAGAGTCCTTAATGGAATTGCTGCTTATTTCAGGTGCTTGCACTGACCCCTTGTCCTTCTGAAGGGCCAGAAAAAATTTATTGGACTGGCTTGAAAAGTGAGATCCTCCACGTTGATCCCAATTCTCCTCCTCTTCACGGTCATCTGTCAAGGAATCTGGTACCTGACCTTGAATTCGATCATACACAACCCCAGTTCCAGGTGGTCTACCTGCTGATCTTGGATCCCAGTAGCCATTGCCTTGCCAGTAATTACGTGTCCCACTATACTGTTCTGCACTTTGCTGATATTTGTGTCCACCATAGGCTCCATAGCTGCTGTCAGGTTGCTGATATGTGGTAGTAGGCTTTTCTTGTTGAGAGAAGTCCCACCCTAGATTTCTGAGCTCTTCTGATGAACGGAAACCATCCACTCGGGAGATCTCACAAGAAGAAAAATTTGACTCTGTTTTTCCCAGTCTACTATCTGGCCTGTTAGGGAAAGTGGTCTGTTGCCGAGACTTACTTGAGACATCTTCAAAATCATCAGAAGAATAAATTGGCAGCTCTTCTTGCTGCCTAGAAGTTATTTTGGCTTTCACTGCTTCCTCAGAATTTGGATGACCTAGAGGGTCAGATTTTATGTCTGTATGACTTGTACTATCAACCCCATCACTCTGAGGATGAGCAATTTCAGACAGGTGATTATCTATCTGTTTTCGACTGGGCTGTATAAAAGAAATTTCTGAATTCTTCTCTGTTGCTTTATGAAAGAAGAACTTCTCAGTTTGAGGACAGGCTTTACTTGCTATACTCTCAAATTTTTCCTCATATGAATGCCTCCTTGGCTCCAATCGCTCATCTTCCCAGTGGTCAGAATAGTGTCTGTAACTTTGACTGCTCCGAGAAGAACAAGGACTTGTTTCTTCCATGGGCAAAGTAGAATTCTTTGGCACAACCACAACAGACTGAAGACGGTTTCTTGGAATACTGCTATCATCAGAATCCGTATCTTCTGAATCACTTTCATCACTTGAACTTTCGGAAGAACCAGAATAATCTTCATGGACAGTAGATACAATCTCTGAGGCATGACCACTACTGTCACATTTTAAGGTATATGTTACACCATCACTGTCCTCCATGATTAAATTCAAATCACAAGAAGAAAATACAACTTCTGAATCATCAGAAGTATGTGCATGTCCTCTTCCACCTTCTTCATCTAAAGAGATTTCTGGTCTTCCTCTTCTATCAGGCAGTATGGAATTCCCTTCTTCTTGAGCCTCTTGCACACATTTCCCAGATAGTCCATTATTATGCCTGTTTCCCCAGGAAGCAAATCCTCTTCCTGAATCAGGAAGGCCACTACCTACTTCTATTATTTCTTTCTCTGCATGCTTTAAAAACTCTGAGCTTTTACTCTTCAGCACAGCATCCAAAACTGGAGATGTATTCTCTCCACATTGCAAGAGAGTTAAACTGTCTACTTTTATTCCTGGTGGAAGACTCTGAAGAGATGAAGCAATACATGAGCTCCCTGTAGGTTGATATAAATCATCAAAATGATTAACAGAAGCTGAACTAGTACTACCAACACTCTGCTTATATTCTCCACATGCAAATTTTGAGTGCTGATCTGTCAGACTTCCATTATCACATATAACTGTTTTTGATTTCAAATGCACATTCATAAAGCTATTTGAAGAAATCTTCGTTACTAAAGGCTCAGTATTTTCAGCTCCGGAATGACATAAAGAAGGGCAGTTGTTGTTTGAAGTACAGTATATATCTGAATCTTTGGTTTTACAGCAAGAAACTCTCACATCATCTGGCTCTTTAACTATTGTTTTGGAATAATCTATAGTCATAACTGGCAAAGATATGAGTTGATCCTGGTGTGGCGACACTGGAGGTTCTGTTTCTCTAAATGGGCTTTCTGACCTACTATGCTGCATGCGAGTATCATCCAAGTCTTTTTCTTTACATCTATTAATATTTTGAAATCCATTTGATGAAAGCATGCACGTTTTGACCAAAGGGGATACCTCTGATCCAGTCACACTATCATCAGAAGACATCAAAACAGTGTCACGTTTAGAAGTGCAAAATGTTGCCAAATCAGATTCTGCCCCAGGTGATCCGTTTATATTAAATTCTGTGGGACAATAACTTCTTAATTGATCATTCTTCACTTTACATAAAGAGTCTAATTCCTTAATACTATCATGGCTATCATGTCCTATAAATTCAGACTTAAAAACAGGTGATTCATCTAGCTTTTTAAAAGTAGGTGAATCATTTAATCGATTTAATGGAGATGGAGACCCAATCTTCTCTCTTTCAGGAACTTTATTAATCGTTCTTAATTCACTACCTTTTGAACAAGGAGTCTGTAAGCTAAAAGAATGAGACTGTTTGATTTCCTCATTCAATTCTGTACAACAGAAAGAATTTTTAAATTTATCAGACTTGGGTGCAGGTTTTGAAGGGGCAGATTTATAACGGGAAGCACTGTTACCATGCTTGGAATATGATGACCCCCGTCGGAATCCCAGTTCATTAGTGGGAGAACAACATCTTTTCATTGCTTCATTTTCTGAAGTCCTTTTGGATTCTCTTTCTAATTTTGAAGAATACTTTCCTCTCTTCTCCATCTCTAAGTAAGAGGAGTCAGTTTTACAATCTCGATCAGATTTAGAATAGGAGGATGATGTCCTTAGGTCTTTGTAAGAGGAAGAATGAGATGAGGTGCGCCTTGAGTATGTCTTCTTATACTCATCTTCTGAATCAGAACTTTCTCTTGCCCTGTTATCTGTATATGGCCGAGAATAGCGTGCCCTCTCTCTATAAGGGGAACTCCTATGGTAGCGACGATCAGAGTCATAATAATGGGATCGTTCTGACCGAGAATAGGATGAACTAGTTCTAGAACCTCTGTCAGATCTAGAACGAGACCTGCTCCGCCTTCGCTCTCTCTCTGATCTACAGCGAGAAGATATATAACGAGTATCTCTTTCAAGTTTTGAGTAGCTAAAATATTTATCATCTCTCTCTGTTTTAGATCGTGAAGATTTCCCTAAATCCTCACTTTTTAAAGTTGTTAAGCTCTTTTTTGAATCTCTTTCTTTTTCAACGTTGGCTGAAAATTTTAAATCATGTGATCTTTGACTTGAGGAAGTCCGTACAGAATCTTCATCAGATTCTGAACCAAGAAAGGTGCCTTCAGATTGTGAGGATTTCTTCTTAGAACCTGTTTTCTTAGAGCCCAGACTACTCTTAGAACTATCTGGAATTTCTTCTTCCTTCCCAATATGGGAATCTTCTTTTTGTGAAGGAATATCTGCTTGCTCATTCAAATTGTGAGTTATGTGTTCTTCTGAACTATTAGATACAGGGTCCTGCTTAGTGTCCACTTCTGATGATTCTGGTACAATTGTAACTGGTGGTTCCTTCAACGCTCTAGCAGCTACATCTACTGGTGCTGTCATCAGAACTGTCACTGGTGTGTGTGGCAAGGCCACTGGCTCTGTTACTGGTGCTGGTAATGAGGGTGTTGTGGCTTGGGGAGGTGGAGGTGGTGGAGGCGGAGATGAGGGTGGCGAGTCTACAGTTGTTGATTCTGCTATGACTGCTGGTAATGGTACTATGGGAGGAGATGGAGATGCCACTGCTGTGGTAGAAGTCAGCAGTGGCCTGGATGTTACATGAAGCAGATGTTTCTTAAAATGGATTTTGCCCAATTCTACCCTTGATTTTGGTGGGGAAGATTCTTCTGTAGTAGATAATGTATCTCCAATGTCCATTTTAATTTTAGGGGTCGAGTCTACTTGAAGAGGTACAACTGGGGAATTTGGAGTATCATTTTGCTTTTCACTGCCAAGTGCCGTCAGAAACCTGTTCTGCAAAGTTTTCTTTGTAAGGCTGAAGCTGAATGACACCTTCTGTCGCCCCTGTTCCTCCAAATTAACTTTTGTCTTGGTGCCTTTGGGCAAAAACCGACTAGAAGCAACACCTTTAAACATTGGTCCTTTGATGAAACCTGTTTTCTGCACATTTTCAATCTTTGCCTATAAATGAACAAAAAAAGCAGTTACTACTACAATAAAGTTACTTTCAAATGGCTAGCATCACAGTTTAAAAATGTCAGGGTAATGAAAAGTCCTTTTTAATGACAAACAGCATGAATTTCATTAAGCTATATATGCATTTTTTAAAACTCTTTATTACGGAAATTTTCAAACATACCCAAAAGTACAGAGAATGGTTTAATAAACCTCTAAGTACACATCCTCAGTTTCAACAATTATCCATATTTTTCCATTCTTATCTTAAAGAATTTTATCCAGTTTTATAACTATTTTCCAGGCAGAATTTTTAATGAGAATTTAAAAAATAATCTGATGTGTATTTCAAGATACACTACAAGAGCAACAGCTAACATCTCAGTAATGAAAATACTTTGTTCTTGTGTCCAATCTGAGAAGAAATATCAGAAGTCATTATAACCAGTGGTCTTCTGGTATCACATAGAATCACTTGGGTACTTGGTAGAAATATAGATCTGTGACAAAACTCCAGGAAATAACAATTCAATAGCTCTAAGGTGAATAAGAAAGTTTATTTTGTTTTGTTTTTTGAAAACAACCATCTCAGGCAATTCTGAGGGATTTCCTAGATTTGGGAAACCACTGGTATAGAGCAGTCTCCCATCTCACTCATTTCACAGATGAGGTAACCAAATGGGGACCAGGCCTTTCTGCCTTCCTGGAAATTACTCTGTCCTGGCATACTACTACTGCATCTGCCTGGGCCCCACACACCCAGGCCATGCTGATTTATAGTCTGATCCTACCGTGAATGACAACTACAAAGTGTACATCTAAGAAGACTTCACCCTTCATTATTTGCCAAACCACCAAAGGAACTGATGGGTGTTAGAAGTTAAAGGCATAACCTCGGTTGTAGACAGAACAGCAGAAAAGTCTATAGCAACAAACTCAAGCCTAAATTAAAGATAGTACACTTGCCATCTACCACATTTTTCTAACTGACATTCTTTAATCAACTCTGGCTATTTAAGAGAACAGTTTTCCACTTCAACATGGTAAAATCTGAGATCAGTTTTCAAAATTATACAGTTACCATTCAAGTGGGAAAGTAAATGTTTTCACATGCATTATCACAGAGCAGTGGTCTTCAAATACTTTTTAAGAGAGAAAATTCACTTTTCAAATTGAATTTTACATGGAAGCTCAACGTGTAAAAACAGGTAAAAAGCTGTCTCCCAAGTTGCCAGCTTCCTTTACCTTGACTAAAGCTCTTGAAACTCCAAAGTCTAAAAACCACTTTCTTGAGATATACAACATCCCTCACTGGAATGAATTACTATAGATCCAAAAACAAAACTAAGCAAAAACTATTACTTCATTTCACATTCAAAATGATAGCTAAATTTTGAATGTTTTCAAGCTCATAATTGCTGAATATCTAATTAAATTATACTTACCTCATTTTCTTCTTCTCTATTGTCATCCAGCCAAGAAAGCATGCAAAAGAATAAAAAGAAATCATAAATACTTAAAACCGATTGAAATGTAAGTTGTTTTTTATTAAAACTTAGGATACCTACAACCTCCAGGTATATTCTATATAGGCTGTCCGTTCCTTCATAGCCTTAGTTACATTTAGCATAGCAAACGTTTAATGAAGATAGTGTCATGCACTGTGCTAGGTGATGGAGAGAAAAGGTGAATAAAGCAGAGTCCCTGCCCTCAAGAAGCTCTTACAGTTTCCTGTAAATACAAAATATAATTTTGTTATAAAAGTAATTCCAACATAATGGAGTAAATACAAGGATAGAAATATGCACAAATGTAACAGCAATGAGGAAGATAAACAACTCAGTTTAGTCGAAGGATAGGAATGCAAAGAATCCTTCCTAAAAGAAAAATTAGTTTTTGAAGAATGTATTTGAAGGGAGATCTTTAACGAAGGAAGATCCCAGGCAAAGATATAGAGATTAAAACATAGAGCAATATGAGCAAGGAAACTATAAAATAATGTTATCTGAGTATAAAGCATAAGGCAGAAAGAAGCCAATAATTAGCCAAAGTAGGGAGCAGTGGCCAGGTCCAGAGGCCAGGTCTCTTACGATGAGAAACATTTTATCTTATGAATTAGTGGTTCTCAACCTGTTCTGGTATCCATTCAGCAGTCCCTTTGCTTAATGCAAGGTTTACACTCTACATGAGAGAATGTGGCTTTCTGAGCTCACAGTTATATTCTAACAAAGATAACCACACTATGTCCTGACTGAGGAATCAAAAGCTAAAAGTCTGGTGTATACCAGTGCACTGAAGCACACTGGGGGAAGAGAAGATACAAAAGGGTTTTAGGCTATAACAGCCAGATTTGGTTTTTTTTGTTTTTTGGGTTTTTTTTTTTTTTTTTTGCGGTACGCGGGCTTCTCACTGTTGCAGCCTCTCCCGCTGCGGAGCGCTCCAGACGCGCAAGCTCAGCGGCCATGGCTCACGGGCCCAGCTGCTCTGCGGCATGTGGGATCTTCCCGGACCGGGGCACGAACCCGCGTCCCCTGCGTCGGCAGGCGGACTCTCAACCACTGCGCCACCGGAGAAGCCCCCAGATTCGTATTTTAAGCCGGTGTCTCTGTAGGCTATGAGGCAAGACTGGAGTACAATAATCTGTCTTAAATGCCCCTTAAAAGAAATGTACTAAAAATCCTTTCCCTAAATGTAGGCTTTACTCCACTGTAATTCAGTCCATTCACCAGAGTCCATGGTAGCCATACAAAACAAAGTAATGAAGGGGAAACAAAGTTGGCAATACATGGATGAGATCTAAAGCAGTGCCAGGGTTAAACACTTTTTTCTACTCTAAAACCATAAAGACTACAGAGATGTGACCTTAGAACTGCTGTATTTCATCAATTCTATGATATACATTTTTCCCATATATAACACCTCTACACAATGCATCAATGTATCAATAACATCACAATCTAATTGGCAGAGATTTTTCCTTTCTTAGTGATTAAAAAAAATAGTGTCTCACAATATGGCATACTAGATCCGATTTAAATTAGTACCATGTGAAATTTTTTTTAAAGAACAGAAAAGGAACTTGGAGATGTCCAAGCATTTGGAATGTCATTCATATTTGTACTCCTCTTTTCAGTGGACGTTTTAGAAAAAGCATTCATGGTTGTCTTCACGGTATCCATACACACAAAGTGCTGGAAATACTGAGGTTACCAGGACCCTTTCCTAAGACTCAGCACTTATACTTTGGATAAACAAGTGAAAAGAATTCTGACAAGCTGTAATCAAAGTGATCACATGATCAAAGGGCTAAAGAAACATTATAAATGTGGGACCTGAGTGGGCATGTGAGGGAAATAAAGTTTCAATTCAGAAATCAGAAAACTGCTTGACAAAGATAGCAAGGCATTTCCCATAACTTGATAATATTTTTTTAATTTATAATAAAAAGGGGACTTCCCTGGTGGTCCAGTGGTTAAGACTCCGCACTCCCAATGCAGGGGGCCCGGGTTTGATCCCTGGTCAGGGAACTAGATCCTGCATGACGCAACGAAGACCCTGCATGCCACAACAAAGACCCTGCATGCCGCAACAAAGACCCAGTGCGGCCAAATAAATAAATAAATATTAAAAAAAATAAATTTATAATAAAAACAATATAAGCACATACAGAAAATTTGGGGGAAAATATCAAATTTTTCTCATCTTAAAATCATTTCATGTTAATAGAAATCAAATTACACACAAGCAAAAAGAAAAGTCCACAATCCAACCCATCCAGAGACAACTGCTGCAAACACCTTGGTATACAGAGCCTTCTAACACTTCTTTTGTGTGTGGAGAGGGCATTAAAACAGAGGTTTTTGTTTTTCTTTTTGAGTACAGTAATCATACCATACAAGTCATTCTGTACCTTGCTTCCCCCCCATCATCATAAATACAGCAGGTGAGCAAACGAGGTGTTTAGATCAA
Source organism: Hyperoodon ampullatus (assembly GCF_949752795.1). NCBI lineage: Eukaryota > Metazoa > Chordata > Mammalia > Artiodactyla > Ziphiidae > Hyperoodon > Hyperoodon ampullatus. The sequence continues at coordinate 41,490,918 of NC_136923.1, read as the reverse complement.
AGGAAAAAAATTGAATCACTGCAACAGATGGAGGAGGGAATGATCTTGAGAGAAGGGGATACAGATGAGTAAAGACATAGTTAAGTTTCAAAATAAAGCAAGAATATTCCTTTTGGCCTGTATTTCTCTCTGACATCATTAGTTGAAAGTTAGGGGCAGGGACAAGGTAAGAGACTTGAAAAAATTCAAGTGTGGGGAACAAAAATAGAAGCAGACTAATCTTCAATGTTGCTGCCCCAAGTTGGACATTACTAATTTATAATCAGAGTCATTGGCACACTTATGTTACTTCCCCTTGCAGCATTAGGCTATCTAGAATCAATGAGGAGAAACAACTGATGAGTTACTCTATCAAGCTGGGTGGGACAAGAGAGGTAGAAGGCGGCAAGGGGCTGAGAGAATTGAAGGCATTCCCAAGAATGATCCACAGATAATAGAATAGGGAGTAAAATCTGAAGGAAGCTGATAAACTGAAGGAACAGGGTAGGGACAAGATAGCAGCAGCTTCAAAGAGTAGATTTGGTGGAAACCAGAAAAAGAAGTAGAAGGGTATCATGAAGGAATTGGATATTATGGTCAGACTAATATTTCAGAGTTGGAGTACTCATCAGGAAATAATACCTAGGTGTGGCCAGGTGAGTAGACTGCCACAGCAATAAGAGGACAAGCCCTTTTTAAAGATATTAATGAAATTGTGAGGCCATAATTAATAGCAAGAACCAGCCACAAATGTTTCTAATAAAAGAACACCTGCGGGGACTTCCCTGGTGGTGCAGTGGTTAAAGAATCTGCCTGCCAATGCAGGGGACACGGGTTCAACCCCTGGTTGAGGAAGATCCCACATGCAATGGAGCAACTATGCCCATGTGCCACAACTACTAAGCCTGCACTCTAGAGCCCACGAACCACAACTACTGAAGCCCACGTGCCTAGAGACTGTGGTCCGCAACAAGGGAAGCCACCACAATGAGAAGCCCACACACCGTAACGAAGAGTAGCACCTGCTCGCCGCAACTAGAGAAAGCCCGCGTGCAGCAACAAAGACCCAATGCAGCCAAAAATAAAAAATAAATAAATAAATTTTTTTTTTTTAAAGAACACTTGCTTTGGTAAATAATATAATGTCAAGAACAAAGAATAGGGTTTTTGAAGGAAAGTTGCTGGAACAAGGGTATGGAAGCCACAGGTAAGAGTACTGAGCCAACTGTGCCCTGCCATAAAAAATGAGGCATGCGAAAGAAAACAGGCATTTAAGTCTCCAGCGTGGGATTGTGCTAGAGTGCCTTATTTCTTCTTTTGAAAAGCTACTACAGAAGAAAAACCAGAGGATACCGCAGCCAGTTTTCTGTCAAAAACGTACAGTATGCAGATCTGTAGCTTACTGAAGAACTATAAAGAATTCTGACTAATCCATGTCAATGCAGAGACAAATCTCTATTAGGTCACAGGACACATGTGGGAAAAGACTTAATTAAGAGTTTTAGTCATAGCAATCTCAAAGAACCAAAGAAAGACATGATTATTCAAATCAACAACCAACCAACTTCTCAGGCTAGAACATAAGAAGTAAAGTTTCCAAAGGGAGGCCTGGTATAATGAGAGATATTTGGCCATATCAACAATATTCATAAACGTAAACAAGTTGGATAGTAAGAGAATCTATTCTAGATACCATGTTACACAGGAAATGTTTATAGTTAAAACGGAAGTATTTTTATCTACTGTGGAAAAAAGACAATTTATAGCAGTGGTTGCCAACCTTTTGGGTACCAGGGACCAGTTTCATGGAAGACAATTTTTCCACAGACCGGGGTGCGGGTGGGGGGGCGGTTCATGCAGTAATGCGAGCGATGGGGAGCAGCAGATGAAGCTTTACTCGCTGGCCCACCGCTCACCTCCTGCTGTGCAGCCCGGTTCCTAACAGGCTGTGGACCGCTACTGGTCCTTGGCCTAAGCGCTGGGGACCCCTGACTTACAGAACCTTAGTGATTTATTTCAAAATATCAGAAAACTTCCAAGATAAAATAGTCTTATTTTGCTCAATTCCAAAACTTGGACCTATGACCAACAGAAGTATAGAATGACAGATTTTACCTCATTTTAATTTAGAACATTTTAAATTAGTTTTCTTTCTCTATTTGAAAAAGTAACACATGTACACAGGGGAAAACGTTATAATACAAAAAGATATACAACTAAAATTAGATCTCTCTACGTACTGACAACTATTGTTAAGTTTCGTACATCCTTCTAAAAACTGTGTGCATATATGAGCAAATACATTACTTTTGACTCTGGGAGGGCTCACGCCACGGAATACTTTCCAGAACTTCTGCTGCCAGTGTCCTTGTCCTCATGGTGAGCCACAGCCACCCACTGCCTCTGCAGGAGAGCTTCCAACACTAGCAGATACATCAGAAATACATCTACACGTGGAACAACTCCTACAGAACACCTACTGAACGCTGGCAGAAGACCTCAGACCTCCCAAAAGGCAAGAAACTCCCCACGTACCTGGGTAGGCAAAAGAAAAAAGAATAAACAGAGACAAAAGAACAGGGACGGGACCTGCACCAGTGGGAGGGAGCTGTGAAGGAGGAAAGGTTTCCACACACTAGGAAGCCCCTTCACAGGCAGAGACTGCGGGTGGCGGAGGAGAGCACAGCAACAGGGCTGCAGAGGGCAAAGCGGAGAGATTCCCGTACACAGGATTGGTGCCAACCGGCACTCACTAGCCCAAGAGGCTTATCTGCTCACCCGCCGGGGCAGGCGGGGCTGGGAGCTGAGGCTCAGCTTCAGTAGGAGTGCAGGGAGAGGACTGGTGGCGTGAACACAGCCTGAAGGGGTTACTGCACCGGGAGGGAGTCCGGGGTGGAAAAGTCTGGACCTGCCGAAGAGGCAAGAGACTTTTTCTTCCCTCTCTGTTTCCTGGTGCACGAGGAGAGGGGATTAAGAGCGCTTCTTAAAGGAGCTCCAGAGATGGGCGGGAGCCGCGGCCAACAGCGCGGACCCCAGAGACAGGCGTGAGACGCTAAGGCTGCTGCCGCCGCCACCAACAGGCCTGTGTGCGAGCACAGGTCACTATCCACACCTCCCTTCCGGGGAGCCTGTGCAGCCCGCCACTGCCAGGGTCCCGGGATCCAGGGACAACTTCCCTGGGAGAACGCACGGCGTGCCTCATGCTGGTGCAACGTCACGCCGACCTCTGCCGCCGCAGGCTCGCCCCGCATCGTGCCCCTCCCTCGCCCCCCAGCCTGAGTGAGCCAGAGCCCCCGAATCAGCGGCTCCTTTAACCCCATCCTGTCTGAGCGAAGAACAGGCGCCCTCCAGCGACCTACACGCAGAGGCGGGGCCAAACCCAAAACTGAACTCCAGGAGCTGTTCGAACAAACAAGAGAAAGGGAAATCTGTCCCAGCAGTCTCAGGAGCAGCGGATTAAATCTCCACAATCAACTTGATGTACCCTGCATCTGTGGAATACCTGAATAGACAATGAATCATCCCAAATTGAGGAGCAAGATTTATTATATTTTTCCCTTTTCCTCTTTTTGTGAGTGTGTATGTGTATGTTTCTGTGTGAGATCTTATCTGTATAGCTTTGCTTTCACCATTTGTCCTAGGGTTCTATCCGTCCGTTTTTTTTTGTTTTTCTGTGTTTTTTTACTTAAAAAATTTTTTTTCTTTATTATTTTTTATTTTAATTATTTTATTTTATTTTATCTTACTTTATTTTATTTTCTTTTATCCTCTTTCTCTTTCTTTTTCTTTCTTTCTACTTTTTCTCCCTTTTATTTTGAGCCGTGTGGATGAAAGGCTCTTGGTGCTGCAACCAGGAGTCACTGCTATGCCTCTGAGGTGGGAAAGCCAACTTCAGGACACTGGTCCACAAGAGACCTCCCAGCTCCACGTAACATCAAAAGGCGAAAATCTCCGAGAGATCTCCATCTCAACACCAACACCCAGCTTCACTCAACGACCAGCAAGCTACAGTGCTGGACACCCTATGCCAAACAACTAGCAAGACAGGAACACAACACCATCCATTAGCAGAGAGGCTGCCTAAAGTCATAATAAGTCCACAGACACCCCAAAACACACCACCAGACGTGGACATGCCCACCAGAAAGACAAGATCCAGCCTCATCCACCAGAACACAGCACTAGTCCCCTCCACCAGGAAGCCTACACAACCCACTGAACCAACTTTAGCCACTGGGGACAGACACCAAAAACAACGGGAACTACGAACCTGCAGCCTGCAAAAAGGAGACCCCAACACAGTAAGATAAGCAAAATGAGAAGACAGAAAAACACACAGCAGATGAAGGAGCAAGATAAAAACCCACCAGACCTAACAAATGAAGAGGAAATAGGCAGTCTACCTGAAAAAGAATTCAGAATAATGATAGTAAAAATGATCCAAAATCTTGGAAATAGAACAGAGAAAATGCAAGAAACATTTAACAAGGACCTAGAAGAACTAAAGATGAAACAAGCAACGATGAACACAATAAATGAAATTAAAAATATTCTAGAAGGGATCAATAGCAGAATAACTGAGGCAGAAGAATGGATGAGTGACCTGGAAGATAAAATAATGGAAATAACTACTGCAGAGAAGAATAAAGAAAAAAGAATGAAAAGAATTGAGGACAGTCTCAGAGACATCTGGGACAACATTAAATGCACCAATATTCGAATTACAGGGGTTCCAGAAGAAGAAGAGAAAAAGGGACTAAGAAAATATGTGAAGAGATTATAGTTGAAAACTTCCCTAATATGGGAAAGGAAATAGTTAATCAAGTCCAGGAAGCACAGAGAGTCCCATACAGGATAAATCCAAGGAGAAACACACCAAGACACATATTAATCAAACTGTCAAAAATTAAATACAAAGAAAACATATTAAAAGAAGCAAGGGAGGGCTTCCCTGGTGGCACAGTGGTTGGGAGTTCGCCTGCCGATGCAGGGGACGCGGGTTCGTGCCCCGGTCCGGGAAGATCCCACATGCCGCGGAGCGGCTGGGCCCGTGAGCCATGGCCGCTGGGCCTGCGCGTCTGGAGCCTGTGCTCCGCAACGGGAGAGGCCACAACAGTGAGAGGCCCACGTACCGCAAAAAAAAAATAAATAAAAATAAAAAAATAAAAGAAGCAAGGGAAAAACAACAAATAACACACAAGGGAATCCCCATAAGGTTAACAGCTGATCTTTCAGCAGAAACTCTGCAAGCCAGAAGGGACTGGCAGGACATATTTAAAGTGATGAAGGAGAAAAACCTACAAACAAGATTACTCTACCCAGCAAGGATCTCATTCAGATTTGATGGAGAAATTAAAACCTTTACAGACAAGCAAAAGATGAGAGAGTTCAGCACCACCAAACCAGTTTTACAACAAATGCTAAAGGATCTTCTCTAGGCAAGAAACACAACAGAAGGAAAAGACCTACAATAACAAACCCAAAACAATTAAGAAAATGGGAATAGGAACATACATATCGATAATTACCTTAAATGTACCTGGATTAAATGCTCCCACCAAAAGACACAGACTGGCTGAAAGGATACAAAAACAAGACCCATCTATATGCTGTCTACAAGAGACCCACTTCAGACCTAGAGACACATACAGACTGAAAGTGAGTGGATGGAAAAAGATATTCCATGCAAATGGAAATCAAAAGAAAGCTGGAGTAGCAATTCTCATATCAGAGAAAACAGCCTTTAAAACAAAGACTATTACAAGAGACAAAGAAGGACACTACATAATGATCAAGGGATCAATCCAAGAAGAAGATATAGCAATTGTAAGCATTTATGCACCCAAAATAGGAGCACCTCAATACATAAGGTAAGTTCTAACAGCCATAAAATGGGAAATCAACAATAACACAATAATAGTGGGGGACTTTAACACCCCACTTTCACCAATGGACAGATCATCCAAAATGAAGATAAATAAGGAAACACAAGCTTTAAATGATACATTAAACAAGATGGACATGATTGATATTTATAGGACATTCCATCCAAAAACAACAGAATACACATTTTTCTCAAGTGCTCATGGAACATTCTCCAGGATAGATCATATCTTGGGTCACAAATCAAGCCTTGGTAAATTTAAGAAAACTGAAATTGTATCAAGTATCTTTTCCGACCACAATGCTATGAGATTAGATATCAATTACAGGAAAAGACCTGTAAAAAATACAAACACATGGAGGCTAAGCAATACACTACTTAATAACGAAGTGATCACTGGAGAAATCAAAGAGGAAATAAAAAAATACCTAGAAACAAATGACAATGGAGACACAACGACCCAAAACCTATGGGATGCAGCAAAAGCAGTTCTAAGAGGGAAGTTTATAGCAATACAATCCTACCTTAAGAAACAGGAAACATCTCGAATAAACAGCCTAACCTTGCACCTAAAGCAATTAGAGAAAGAAGAACAAAAAAACCCCAAAGTTAGCAGAAGGAAAGAAATCATAAAGATCAGATCAGAAATAAATGAAAAAGAAATGAAGGAAATGAAAGCAAAGATCAATAAAACTAAAAGCTGGTTCTTTGAGAAGATAAACAAAATTGATAAACGATTAGCCAGATTCATCAAGAAAAAAAGGGAGAAGACTCAAATCAATAGAATTAGAAATGAAAAAGGAGAAGTAACAACTGACACTGCACAAATACAAAGGATCATGAGAGATTACTGCAAGCAACTCTATGCCAATAAAATGGACAACCTGGAAGAAATGGACAAATTCTTAGAAATGCACAACCTGCCAAGACTGAATCAGGAAGAAATAGAAAATATGAACAGACCAATCACAGGCACTGAAATTGAAAATGTGATTAAAAATCTTCCAACAAACAAAAGCCCAGGACCAGATGGCTTCACAGGAGAATTCTATCAAACATTTAGAGAAAAGCTAACACCTATCCTTCTCAAACTCTTCCAAAATATAGCAGCGGGAGGAACACTCCCAAACTCATTCTACGAGGCCACCATCAATCACCCTGATACCAAAACCAGACAAGGATGTCACAAAGAAAGAAAACTACAGGTCAGTATCACTGATGAACATAGATGCAAAAATCGTCAGCAAAATACTAGCAAACAGAATCCAACAGCACATTAAGAGGATCATACACCATGATCAAGTGGGGTTTATTCCAGGAATGCAAGAATTCTTCAATATATGCAAATCAATCAATGTGATACACCATATGAACAAATTGAAGGAGAAAAACCATATGGTCATCTCAATAGATGCAGGAAATGCTTAAGACAAAATTCAACCCCCATTTATGATAAAAACCCTCCAGAAAGTAGGCATAGAGGAAACTTTCCTGAACATAATAAAGGCCATATATGACAAACCCACAGCCAGCATCGTCCTCAATGGTGAAAAACTGAAAGCATTTCCACTAAGATCAGGAACAAGACAAGGTTGCCCACTCTCAACACTCTTATTCAACATAGTTTTGGAAGTTTTAGTCACAGCAATCAGAGAAGAAAAAGAAATAAAAGGAATCCAAATTGGAAAAGAAGAAGTAAAGCTGTCACTGTTTGCAGATGACATGATACTACACATAGAGAATCCTAAAGATGTTACCAGAAAACTATTAAGCTAATCAATGAATTTGGTAAAGTAGCAGGATACAAAATTAATGCACAGAAATCTCTTGCACTCCTATACACTAATGATGAAAAATCTGAAAGTGAAATCAAGAAAACACTTCCATTTACCACTGCAACAAAAAGAATAAAATATCTAGGAATAAACCTACCTAAGGAGACAAAAGACCTGTATGCAGAAAATTATAAGACACTGATGAAAGAAATTAAGGATGATACAAATAGATGGAGAGATATACCATGTTCTTGGATTGGAAGAATCAACATTGTGAAAATGACTCTACTACCCAAAGCAATCTACAGATTCAATGAAATCCCTATCAAACTACCACTGGCATTTTTCACAGAACTAGAACAAAAAATTTCACAAGTTGTATGGAAACACAAAAGACCCCGAATAGCCAAAGCAATCTTGAGAATGAAAAACGGAGCTGGAGGAATCAGGCTCCCAGACTTCAGACTATACCACAAAGCTACAGTAATGAAGACAGTATGGTACTGGCACAAAAACAGAAATATAGATAAATGGAACAGGATAGAAAGCCCAGAGATAAACCCACACACATATCGTCACCTTATCTTTGATAAAGGAGGCAGGAATGTACAGTGGAGAAAAGACAGCCTCTTCAATAAGTGGTGCTGGGAAAACTGGACAGGTACATGTAAAAGTATGAGATTAGAACACTTCCTAACACCATACATAAAAATAAACTCAAAATGGATTAAAGACCTAAATGTAAGGCCAGAAGCTATCAAACTCTTAGAGGAAAACATAGGCAGAACACTCTATGACATAAATCACAGCAAGATCCTTTTGGACCCAGCTACTAGAGAAATGGAAATAAAAACAAAAATAAGCAAATGGGATCTAATGAAACTTCAAAGCTTTTGCACAGCAAAGGAAACCATAAACAAGACCAAAAACAACCCTCAGAATGGGAGAAAATATTTGCAAATGAAGCAACTGACAAAGGATCAATCTCCAAAATTTACAAGCAGCTCATGCAGCTCAATAACAAAAAAACAACCCAATCCAAAAATGGGCAGAAGACCTAAATAGATATTTCTGCAAAGAAGATATATAGATTGCCAACAAACACATGAAAGAATGCTCAGCATCATTAATCATTAGAGAAATGCAAATCAAAACTACAATGAGATATCATCTCACACCAGTCAGAATGGCCATCATCAAAAAATCTAGAAATAATAAATGCTGGAGAGGGTGTGGAGAAAAGGGAACACTCTTGCACTGCTGGTGGGAATGTGAATTGGTAAAGCCACTATGGAGAACAGTATGGAGGTCCCTTAAAAAACTACAAATAGAACTACTATATGACCCAGCAATCCCACTACTGGGCATATACCCTGAGAAAACCATAATTCAAAGAGTCATGTACCAAAATGTTCATTGCAGCTCTATTTACAATAGCCAGGAGATGGAAACAACCTAAGTGTCCATCATCGAATGAATGGATAAAGAAGATGTGGCACATATATACAATGGAATATTACTCAGCCATAAAAAGAAATGAAATTGAGTTATTTGTAGTGAGGTGGATGGACCTATGGTCTGTCATACAGAGTGAAGTAAGTCAGAAAGACGAAGACAAATACCGTATGCTAACGCATATATATGGAATCTAAGAACAAAAAATGTCATGAAGAACCTAGGGTTAAGACAGGAATAAAGACACAGACCTACTAGAGAATGGACTTGAGGACATGGGGAGGGGGATGGGTAAGTTGTGACAGTGAGAGAGTGGCATGGACATATATACACTACCAAATGTAAAATAGATAGCTAGTGGGAAGCAGCCGCATAGCACAGGGAGATCAACTTGGTGCTTTGTGACCACCTAGAGAGGTGGGATAGGGAGGGTGGGAGGGAGGGAGACGCAAGAGGGAAGAGATATGGGAACATATGTATATGTATAACTGATTCACTTTGTTATAAAGCAGAAACTAACACACCATTGGAAAGCAATTATACTCCAATAAAGATGTAAAAAAAAATACATTACTTTTAAAGGAGAAAAGACATACACAAATGGAAACATACCTTTCTCTACCTTTTCTCCACTTAAAGCCCTGGATATAATTACATATCAACATATTTAGATACAGCTTCAGATGTAGTTCTACTGGCATAATAGCCTTTCATAAGTCATTGGTGTTTTCTTTTTTCTGGGAAGTGCTTTTTCAGGTCCTTTGTCAATCGATTACCTATTGAGTTGTTAGTCTTTCCTACTGCTTTATAAAACAAAATGTGAGGAAGCTGCAACTAGAATGTGTCACTGTAAAGGGTACTTAAGTTTCCTTGTCCTCAGAAATGTTTTAAGAAGAATCTGGATGAGAACTTACCTAAGATCAGACAGAATTCCTAACCCAGATATAAGGCTACAAAAGTGAGGCCCTAGAAGGTATCAATCAGGGCCTTCAGTTTATTGAATTTCCTGAACCACAAATCAGAAACAGCATTTTATCTTGATTTTAATAAGTAAAGACTTTAAAGAGTCACTCCTACTTAATCTTTAAAGATTTCTTACTAAAATTCAAATATTCCTCAAATATAATACTTAAAGCCAGTGTTTCTCACATCTGAGTGATGTAGGGGTCTTTTTTTTCCCTAGTAAGTTTGAATGTGTATGAATTTTTTATTCAGAGCAGTAGATTTTTACAAAATACTGTCTTTTAAATTCTGTATTGAACATTCACCCTGAGGACTTTGGTCTACTGAATGAAAGCTTTAGTCCCTCTAATAGAATTACGATGCATACGCCAAATAAAAAACATTCAGGGAAAATCTCAGAAGTCCATACTTTTTTTTTGTTTTCATATACATATAACTATTCTTTTTCAGATTCTTTTCCCATATAGGTATTACAGAGCACTGAGTAGAGTTTCCTGTGCTATACAGGTCCTTGTTGATTATCTATTGTATATATGTGTTAATCCCAACCTCCCTTATCCCTCCCCCCGACCTTTTCCCTTTGGTAACCATAAGTTTGTTTTCTAAGTCTAAATTTATTTTACATTTGACCCTTGAACAACATGGAACCCCCGCACAGTTGAAAATCTGCATATAATTCTAGTTTATATGTTTATGAACATAAACTGTATGCTTATGTTTATTTTATAATCCTCCATATCTATGGCTCTGTACCTGCGGATTCAATCAACTGTAGATTGTGTAGTTCCAATTTACTGATAAAAATCTGTGTGTAAGTGGACTTGCGCACTTCAAACCCATGTTGTTTAGGGTCAACTGTACCTGAAAATTACCACTGAAAGGTAATGGTAGTTTTCAAGTGAAATAAATTTTAAAACTTAAAAATAATTGTTAAGGTCTGTAGGTTAGAAAATAGTATAAATGTTACTTTCTTGAAATTGAGTTGTATAGTGATTATATGAGAATGGCCTTGTTTTTAGGAAATACACATTGGAAGACACAGGGATAAAAAGGCATCATGTCTGCAACTTTCAAACATTTCAGAAAAAAAGAAGTAATTGTGTGTGTGTGTGTGTGTGTGTGTGTGTGTGTATAAAAAGAGAAAGGTAAGTGGGAAAATGTTCACATTTGGGGGATCTAGATGAAGGGTATATAAGAAATCCTTATTGTTTTTGAAACCATTCTATAAGTCTGAAATTATTTCAAAAATTAAAAATTAGTTTTTTGGGACTTCCCTGGTGGCGCAGTGGTTAAGAATCCACCTGCCAATGCAAGGGACATGGGCTCGATCCCCGGTCCAGGAAGATCCCACATGCCACGGAGCAACTAAGCCCATGTGCCACAACTACTGAGCCTGCGCTCTAGAGTCCACGAGCCACAACTACTGAGCCCGTGTGCCACAACTACTGAAGCCCACGTGCCTAGAGCCCATGCTCCGCAACAAGAGAAGGCACTGCAGTGAGAGGCCCGGGCACCGCAAGGAAGAGCTGCCCCCGCTCGACTCAACTAGAGAAAGCTCGCGCACAGCAACGAAGACCCAACGCAACCAAAAAAAATAAATAATGGATTTTTTAAAAAGTATTTTTTCAACCTAAGATAAAATATAAAAAACTATTAAATATCCTCACAGACTCCTTCACCCCTTAAGAATGTGTTAAGAAAAAAAAATACTAATGGACTCTTGGAGATCCTAGAGCCTCAGCTGGAGAAACACTACCTGAAGAAACACTACTTGAAATCTTTCTAAATTCATACTCTGGTAGGCACTGATTAGAATAAGCTACATAAAAACTAGACCTTATAATAAATAGAGTATAAAATTGCAGAGATAGTATTGTGAAGAGGTGAAAACTCAGAGATAAGACAGGAGAACTGGTTGATAACAAAAGGAAGGATGCCAACAATGACAAAACCGAAAACTAGTATTTCATAACATTCCTTGTAACACATCCTAGCCCAGAGGTTCACTTCGAGTAGTACCCTGAGCTCTCTAGAAGAAAACTGGTTTGCTGTATATACCCAGGCCCAAGTAAGAGCCACGCAGAAATACTGGCAAGGATCCCTACTCAAGCACCAAGTGATTCCCAACATTAAAAAAGAAATGGAATTTCACAGCTCCAGCCACCCACCTCCTGCCCCTCAATTTGTTTCCCTTTTAAGATTTCTAAATCTTTGACCTGCTCCCCAACAGGTACAAATGAAAATATCTGTCATGGAAAAAAAAAGTCGGAATGAATGCACTGAAGTCATGCATGTTTTGACACTTATGCATTAAGGCACTTACAGTGTCATACATTCAAGACTTAAAATGCCTCAGATCTTCAATGATATGAAAAAGTACATAAGGGATAAAGTCTTCATAAGTAAAACTTTTACCAAAAAAGATCACATCTACCTAGTTCACTGCTTGGCCTATGGTCATACACGTTTGCAAACCTCTTCCAAACAAAATGAGTTCTGTAGACTAAAGTTTTGGTACAGAGTAGGTGTCCTAGCTAACTACCATGAGTTAGCTAGGCGTAAGGGAAATGTGGAAACTGCATCAGAACATATCTTTCCATAGCACACAACCACACTGATGGATTGGCCAATGACTTATTTTAGAAAAGCAACAATGTTAATAGTAAGTATCAGTACACATCTCAATCACAAGGGATCAGGTTTTGGGACACTCGCAACGTGAGGACATCTGAATAGGAAGACGTCAACAGATAAGATTAATAGGAGTAGCCAGTGAGGGTGGAAAAACAGGAGAATGTGGTCTGTGAAAGCCTAGGAAAGAAATTGCCATTGGCCTTAAGATGTTGGTCACTAGTGATGTACCCCCGCCCCTGCCCCCCCTCTTTTTTTAAGGTAAGGCATATAAAATCTGTTTGACTAATGAGAATGGAGAGAGACAAAGACAGACTGATGGTAGAGGAGAGGGAATTAATTAGGAAATGAAAGTCCTTGAGAAGGCAAGAAATAGTACACTGAGCAAAGTGGTGGTATCAGTTGAGAGTGGTCAGGGAGATGGTGGTGACTGAGATTTGGGGTAGGGGGATGTGTGAAGTAGTCATCTAGGAGGGTGAGAAAGGGAATTGAATGGCGCAAATCATAGAGTTAGTAAATATAGAGAAAGGATCCCGCGTACTGCAAAAAAAAAAAAAAAAATCTATCTCTGATATAGTTTTCAAAACAGCACTTCTCTCCCCCATGTCATACTCATCAGCTACTCTTATACCCCCAAATAGTTGCAACTTTAATGCGGAGTGTCTATACAGATAGTAAGTAAAGCTATTTTCTTTAAACAAGAAATCACTTTGTAAACAAACACAGCTGATCTCGAATGTACACTGTACAGTTCCTAGTCAGTGAGGAAAAGCAAGAATATGATCCCGAATGTTAACAATTGTATATACCTGAAATCTGTTTCTAAATTTGTCTTCCAAATCAGCTTGCAGGAATACTTGAATGAAGTGAATTATGTTCTCCTGTTCAAGCAATTTGTTCTCCAAAACCCATAATTAGGCTGCATGAGGATCTAATTTGAACATTTTAGGGCTTGTTACATACAAATGAGTTTCACTACCTTTATTCATTACTTTGAATTAAATCTCTTAAATTATCTGTTTTATTTTCCTCATAAGCAAATTGTAGGAGAGGGGATATCCATTACCAAATAACCTTCAAAACACAGAATGCATAAATGCTGAAATTCATTTTTACTACTAGTCAATAAATCACAACAGAAAGAGCTGAAGGTAGTTCTCAGTAACCTCATTACATTATGTATACTACCGTCTTATAGCCCCATTATTAGACCACCATCACCATTATAAGTAGCTAATAGAGTATTTTCCATTTTTCAGGTACTTCGTTAAATGCTTTACATACAACTAGCTCATTTGATCCTCAAACCTAAGAAGGGTATACTACGTATTTGTATTCCCACTTTTACAAATGAAGAAACCTACAGTTATAGCTGGCAAAGGGGCAGAGCCAATTATCCAGGCTGTTTGACTGCAGAGCCCTTGCTCTTTAAGTCAAATATTTATTAGCTATTACACAAAACTGGGAGAAAAAGGGTAAAAAGTTTCAGAGAAATGTATTTTGATTCAGTGTAATAGTCAATGTATCTGCCTAACAACCGAAGGGGCTGTATCATGAAATAAAGAGTAACAGAAGTGTTCAAACTAGAGTCCTGATGATCATGTGTCTGTGTTTCAGGGCAATCAAACAGATGGTGAGTAATAGCTGTACTTTATAGCAGAATTCTAGCTAATAAATGCAACAATCATCAATGGTAGCAAAACCCAGTAGATGAAAGTTTGATGAGGAACTTTGTAATGAATGGATCAGAGTGACTATACCAGAATCCACTGATTAATTCTGACACCACTAAAAGTAAGACAACAGGGTATGTGCCCCCCACATATGATGCAATAGGTAACTGATAAACTACTGGCAGTCATGGGGGTGAGGGGTCTGATGTAACTACCAGTCTCAAAAAATTATATAGCAAACATATAAGGAGACTATCACAGATTAAGAGAGATTTGAAATCTAGTAGTCACATAATGGAACTTCCCTGGTGGTCCAGTGGTTAAGAATCCACCTTCCAAAGCAGGGACGTTCAATCCCTGGCCAGGGAACCCGATTGGACCCCACATGCCGCAGGGCAACTGGGCCCTTGCACCACAACTACTGAGCCAGCGCTCTATGGAGCCCATGCGCCACAACTAGAGAGAAGGCTGTGCGCCACAATGAAAGATCCTGCATGCAGCAACGAAGATGCCGTGTGCCACAACTAAGACCTAATGCAGCCAAATAAATAAATATTTTTTAAAATTCTTTTTAAAAATTACATAACTATTTTTTTTTAAAAATGAACAGGGATGGTGTACTAAATAACATTAAATATTTCCTGCCAATTGCATTAGATATGATAATGGCATTGTGGTTATTTTTAAAGCCTCTCACTTCTATATATTAAAGTATGAAATGAGAGACTATCTGGCATGCTTTAAAATATTCCAGTAACAACAACAAAAAAGGAGGGGACAGATGAAACTAGAATGGCAAAACGTTAATAACTGTTGAAGCTGGATGAGTACACTGGGCAGGGGCAAGGAGTATTCATTATACCATTCTCTCTTGTATGAATGTTTGAAGTTTTCCATAATAAAAAATTTTTAATTTTTAATTGCAATATGAAAGAGGATAACAAATCTCCAAACAAGTAAACAACAGGAGACCATGTGTGCACATGCAGCAAGCAGAGAAGTGTGCTGGCAAAAGATATGTATTCCTGTTACCATCCAATCACCCACTTACCCACAATTAAGGCCCATTTACCAGGTTGTGGCTAAGCATTAATCCCTTGACCCAAGCAAAAGTAATCACCAGGATTCACCCATCTGATTCAGCATTTATCTCTATGGTTGTAAGAATTTAACTCCCCAACAATAACCCTCCTCCACAAAAAAATCATAAATATGTAACCACAGTAAACATTATGCTATGATGGGAAGTATTTTCCATAAATTAACTTTTGCCAAACAACATCAATACACAGTTCTACTTTAGAGTCATTTAAAAAATATATTTATTTATTTGGCTGCTCCAGGTCCTAGTTGCGGCATGTAGGATCTGTAGTTGCAGCCTGCGAACTCTTAGATGTGGCAGGTGGGACCTAGTTCCCTGACCAGGGATCGAACCTGGGCCCCCTGCATTGGGAGCGTGGGACCTTAGCCACTGGACCACCAGGGAAGTCCCTACTTTAGAGTCATTTTACTTGAAAAGATTCAAAGTGAGAAACTTTAAAAAAAAAAAAAAAACTCAGCAATGGTAAATATAAAACTGTTTTGTGTTTGGGAAGGAGAATATTAATATTCTGAATATTTGAATCCATTTTCCACCCATTTGCCAATCTCTCTGGATAAGGCACCACTGTGCTAAATTTTCATTTCGTGAGAAAATTATCTTTTGAGTTCTCAAGGTAAACCTAAGAACAATAAAGTATTTTGTACATCATTTTGCAAATGAGAAGTCTGGATGCAATTTCCACTTCCAGATACCAAATTCCAGATAAATACTATATTATAATAATAATGTATAATGATAATAAAGCTAGCTATTCCATAAAATAGAATTTTATCAGAACTTATATACCATGGGTTTTTTGTTTTGTTTTGTATCTCAAATGTCAAGTTATACTATATTACAATTTAGAAAATGCAGCTCATCTACAGCCCTAGCCGTCAAGTCCCTACCCACTCTAAAATATTCCCGCCATCACAGAGGGGCAGTAAGTGACATAAACAACTCACTGTAAGAGGTCAAATCCTATGCTCTATGACAAAGAAATACTGCAAGTTGACAAGGCAGATGCACACCTCACAGAGAAACAACAAAGGGTAAAATAAAATGATAAAAGGACTATGACAGGACTATGACTTAGAATTAACAACAGTAACTAATACCACATCCAGAAGTTGAACTAGGCAGCTGGTTTTCATGCCTACCATCTACACCGATGAGAGCACTGAAAATCAAAGCTGACACTATGTAAACACTAACCAGTACACGGTTCAGCCAAACTTTTCTGTTCTAGGGCCTTCTGTCCAGAAGGCATGCTCCATCCAATTCCTCTTCTCCCCCATTATATGTTTTCAAAACACCTAATGAGGAGGCATAACAGAGTAATATGTAAGAGCAAAAGCTTGAAAAGTCAGAAAACTGGATTTGAAAACCAACTCCAATACTTTTTAACACTTTTTAACCTAAGATGCTAAGAGAAACGGTGGCCAAACAGATTATCTATAAAACTGAGATAGTAGTACTGTAATTACTTCAAAGATGATGAGCAGAGAATATCTATTTAAAATCCTCTATACAGAAAATATCTGCAAACAATGCAACGGACAAGGGGCTAATATTCAAAACATACAAACAGCTTATACAACTCAGTATCAGAAAGAACAACCCAATCAAAATATGGGCAGAAGACCTAAATATAGACATTTTCCCCCCAAAAAAGACATACAGATGGCTAACAGGTACATGAAAAGATGTTCAACATTGCTAATTATTAGAGAAATGCAAATCAAAAGCACAATAAGGTATCACTTCAAACGGGGCAGAATGCCCATCATCAAAAAGTCTACAAATAATGCTAGAGAGGATGTAGATAAAAGGGAACCCTTATACACTGTTGGTGGGAATGTAACCTGGTGCAGCCACTATGGAAAACAGTATGGAGGTTCCTTAAAAAACTAAAAATAGAACTACAGTACGATCCAGCGATTCCACTCCTGGAAATATATCCGGAAAAAATGAAAACTCTAATTCGAAAAGATACATATACACCAACGTTCACAGCAGCACTATTTACAATAGCTAAGACATGGAAGCAACCCAAGTGCCCATCAACAGAAGACTGGCTTAAGATGATGGGATATATACATACAGTGGAGTATTACTCAGCCATAAAAAGAATGAAATATTGCCACTTGTAGCAATGTGGATGGACCTAAAGAATATTATGCTTAGTGAAATAAATCAGACAAAGACAATGATATCACTTATATGTACAATCTAAAAAATAATACAAATGAATCTTTATACAAAACAGAAAAAGACACAGAAAACAGATTTATGGTTACCAAGGTGGGGAGGGGACAAAGGAGGAGTATAGGATTAACAGATACAAACTACTATACATAAAATAGATAAGCAACAGGGATTTACTGTAGAGCACAGAGAATTATACCCAGTATCTTGTAATATAACCTATAATGGAATATAATCTGCAAAAAAACCAAATCACTATGCTGTACACCTGAAACTAACACAATACTGTAAATCAACTACACTTCAGTTAAAAAAATAAATAGTGAAACCCTCCATAGAGCACCTGCCACATAGTGCTCAACAAATAAGAACTGTGAGCTATCTGAATTACGTATTTGAAATATTCTCTAACAATAGTCTTCACTACTAGAAAATATGCATGGGGCTTCCCTGGTGGTGCAGTGGTTACGAATCCACCTACCAATGCAGGGGACACGGGTTCGGGCCCTGGTCCGGGAAGATCCCAGATGCTGCAGAGCAACTAAGCCCGTGCGCCACAACTACTGAGCCTGCGCTCCAGAGCGCGCAAGCCACAACTACGGAAGCCCGCGTACCTAGAGCCCATGCCCCGCAACAAGAAAAGCCACTGCAATGAGAAGCCCACGCACGGCAACGAAGATAGCCCCCGCTCACCACAACTAGAGAAAGCCCACGCGCAGCAATGAAGATCCAACGCAGCCAAAAATAAATAAATTAATTAATTAATTAAAAAAACAAACAAACCCTGGTCTTTCACCACAGATAGTTTGAGAAACACTAACTAAACCAGAACATGCACGAATTGTCTTTATTCTATTTGGAACCCCTTACTTTCTAAATAATTGATACCTGAGTGCCTAGAGCCCGTGCTCCAAACAAGAGAAGCCACTGCAATGAGAAAGTAAGTATTTATTTTTCTACTTTGGGTTAGTAGACAATGCTAAGTTGAAGCATATACAGAAAGTGTCCACTTTCTGTATGTTAGGGTTTAACTGCTAATAAAGTTCTATTCTTCACTCCTTTCACCCCTATCGTATCCAACAGACCAAGGAAAACAGAAAGCCAGGCTTTCACTTTAAAACAATGCCTCCAGAAGAGTGCAATGTGTGAGGATTAAACAGACCTTAAAAAACAAAACCAAACAAAAAGGTTCCCAGAAGCTTCACAGTGCTCATCCAAAAATCTTCTTTTGGATTTCTTTTTTCCTTCCCAGATTCCTGAAAATACACTACAATCACTTTTTACCTGGGGCTTTGAGAAATTTTCAATATGTTTAGACCACATGCCATTTATTAAGACATTTTCTTCCAGCTTCTAGCCCACACTTTCCACACTCTAGTTTGTTTAAGTATGATTAGGACCCTATAAACTACATTTCTCCTTTGATAGTAATAGCATGTGCTACAGGAAGAATCAAAGTCTGGAAAAATAAGAGGGAATATATATGCTCCTTCTTATTGGTCACAGTTCCTATGTGTATGGACCCATTAATGCATTTCATCCTGGCATTGATTCCAGTTTCTACCTTTTTTCCAAAATCCCAGACCAGTCTGACTGCAATTCCTCACACACAAGCACCAGCTGCCCAATACCCCTCCTTTGGAAATTTCAGCTCCAAGAGGGGCCCTACTCCAAGCTTCTGGGTTCTGGTAACCACACCCTCTTCCCTTTTTTCTCCCAGCCCTAGGGCAAGTAGCTACTTCTGCCTTTCTGTTACCTCAGTGTCCCCTTTTCATTTTCTTAGTTCTCCAAAAACGCTTTTAACCAATTCCTCACATTAAATTCTGTTCTCCTGACTAGTATGAGAAGAACAACATGAAAGTTTAAAACTCTTTCCTTGAAAGCTTATCATAAAAGAGAAACATAAAATACAAGTAATTATTCCAACCTGTGATATCATCACTCTAATGCCAAGTTGGGGCTTCTTACCAAGCCACTCTAAAAGCATGAAACTGGGGACTTCCCTGGTGGCACAGTGGTTAAAAATCCGCCTGCCAATGCAGGGAACACGGGTTCGAGCCCTGGTCCAGGAAGATCCCACATGCCACGGAGCAACGAAGCCTGGGCACCACAACTACTGAGCCTGAGCTCTAGAGCCCGTAAGCCACAACTACTGAGACTCCTTGTCACAACTACTGAAGCCCGCACGCCTAGAGCCCGTGCTCCGCAACAAGAGAAGCCACAGCAATGAGAAGCCCACACACCACAACAAAGAGTAGCCCCTGCTCGCCGCAACTAGAGAGCTCCCGCGTGCACAAAGACCCAATGCAGCCAAAAATAAATGAACAAGTAAATTTTTAAAAATAAATAAATAATAAAATAAAAGCATGAAACTGGGATGGGTCATGCTTTCTGGAAAACGTAACACATTTAAAAACTGTACATAAGCAGTCTTGAAAATGAGACACTCGCTATATGATTGTTCATTAGTGCTCTGGAGCAAGTGTATGCAAATTTTTTATAAAGAGACAGAAAGCAAGTATTTTAGGCTTTGCAGGCCCTGCAGTCTCTGTCACAACTACTCAACTCCCAACATTTTTTTGTGAAAACAGCCATAGACAGGGACTTCACTGGTGGTCCAGTGGTTAAGACTTCACCTTCCAGTGCAGGGTGTGTGGGTTTGATCCCCGGTTGAGGAGCTAAGATCGCACATGCCTCCCTGGCCAAAAACCAAAACATAAAACAGAAGCAATATTATAACAAATTCAATAAAGCCAAGAAAGAGAGAAAGGAAGGAAGGGAGAGATGGAGGGAGGACTGGAGGGAGGGGCCACAGACTGCTGTGAATGAGCGAGCATAACTGTGTTCCAATAACACTTTATTTATGGACATAAAATGATATGAAGTTGAAATTTCTAACATGTCACAAAATATTATTCTTTTGATTTTTTTTTTTTTTTTCCCGGTATGCGGGCCTCTTACTGTTGTGGCCTCTCCCGTTGCGGAGCACAGGCTCCGGACGCGCAGGCTCAGCGGCCACGGCTCACGGGCCCAGCCGCTCCGCGGCATGTGGGATCTTCCCGGACTGGGGCACGAACCCGTGTCCCCTGCATCGGCAGGCAGACCCTCAACCACTGCGCCACCAGGGAAGCCCCTCTTTTGATTTTTTTAACCATCTAAAAATATAAAATCAGTCTTAGTTCACAGGCTGTACGAAAACATGCAGGCAGGCTGGATTTGGCCCAGTGGCCTGTTTGCCAATCCCGTTCTAGATTGTGCCTCTTACAAAATCAAAGTATTATGTTCATTGATGGACTAAAAAAAAAAAAAAGAAAAAAAATTACTCTAGCAAACCTAGGTTTAAACTATAATGTAACTAGCCTGAAACGTTAATGTTGCTTACATTACAAAACAATGTTACTTACCCTCCTCAAACTTTCTTTTAATGAAGACTAAAGATAAGAAAATTTACTAACAGGGAAATTTCAAAGTATGATGCGGGTTCAATTTAAATATTTGCCAAACTTGCGTACCTTCTTTCTACCTCTACAGCACCATAAAATAAGCACTGGTTTTAAAATTAACCTTGAATAAATAAATGTAAATTTCTAAATCAGAGATTAATTGAATTGGGGTCTTAATGATGTTCAACTGAGAACTTAGGTTAAAGTAATAATGGTCCCCATTTCCCCAACAATTCTTCAAGTAGAAAAAACATCTACAGACATTAGCAAGTTACACTCAAGTTTCTTATTTCAAAGTAACCATGATTGTATAGCCTCTCCTGTTAATCCGCAACTACTTTGATTCCTTAGTATCAGTAATGAGGAACGTCTCTTTGGCATCTTATGCTCCCACAAATATGTTCATTATTGCTACTTATGAACTGTGTCCATCTGTCCAAAAACTATGAGTTAAAGTCCTAAGAGCACCCTTGAACTAGGACTACCTCAAGGCCTGGATGCAGTATGCACTGGTAAGACAAAAAAAAAAAAAAAAAAAAAGCACAAGCAGCAGTGCAGTAGTATGCATGACAGGCGAAAGGCATAAAAACAAACATCACGCCTCTCAACAAAAGGCAAGTTCTCTACATGTGTACCTCTCATAGTTTTCCTTAGTTTATGGAAAGACAACAAACCAAGGCTTGAGTTTCATATGGGATTAAAAGTTCCTAGAAGCTCATTTCCAATGCAGATTTCAGATTAAAGGCACTTGGCCAAAGGGGCAGACCTGGATGATCCACATATCCAGTGTACCTTTTGCTGAAATGATGTCCAGGCCTCTAATCCTCTAGAATACATATCTGCAAAGAGACGAAAGAACCAACACAACTAGGGAATCCCCTGCACCTTCCAAATTGAACTATTATAAGCACCTCAAAACTAATCCAGAAGACCTCTAGGAAAACAACTCAGAATATAGAAATCCAGCTGATTATGAATGGCAGCTATTCCAAATATTATTTCTTAATACCGTTAAAAAGATAGTCTTTGACAAATTGGTAAATGAAGAGACTTTTGCTCAAGTTGTGGTACTACCATTAAACTAGCTAGTGAGCATAGCTTTAACTTCTTTGGGCCTTCTTTTCCTTTCTTATTCTGTAAAATAAGAGGCACTAGCTCCCATGCCCTTTAAAATCACAGCCATGGAGAATAAAGACTTAAATATAAGACACGACACCATAAAATTCCAAGAAGAGAAGGTAAGCAAAACATTCTGACATAAATCCTAGCAATGTTTTCTTAGGTCAGTCTCCCAAGGCAATAGAAATAAAAGCAAAAGTAAACAAATGGGACCTAATCAAACTTTTAAGCTTTTGCACAGCAAAGGAAACCATAAACAAAAAAACCTACAGACTGGGAGAAAATATTTGCAAATGATGTGATGGAAAAGTGCTTAATTTCCAAATTATACAAACAGGTCATACAACTCAATAACAAAAAAACAAACAACCCAATCAAAAAATGGGCAGAAGACCTAACTAGACTTTTCTCCAAAGAAGACATACTGATGGCCAATAGCCACATGAAAAGATGCTCAACACTGCTAATTATTAGAGAAATGCAAATCAAAACTACAATGAAGTACCACCTCACACCAGTCAAAATGGCCATCATTAAAAAGTCCACAAATAAGGGCTTCCCTGGTGGCACAGTGGTTAAGAATCTGCCTGCCAATGGAGGGAACACAGGTTGGAGCCCTGGTCCAGGAAGATCCCACATGCCGCAGAGCAACGAAGCCCATGTGCTACAACTACTGAGCCTGTGCTCTGGAGCCTGTGCGCCTAGAGCCTGTGCTCTGCAACAAGAGAAGCCACTGCAATGAGAAACCCGCGCACCAAAATAAAGAGTAGCCCCTGCCCGCCACCAACTAGAGACAGCCCACACGTAGCAAGGAAGACCCAACACAGCAAAAAATTAATTAATTAATTAAATAAAACTTTAAAAGTCTACAAACCACAAACGCTGGAGAGGGTGTGGAGAAAAGGGAACCCTCCTACACTGTTGGTGGGAATGTAAATTGGTGCAGCCACTGTGGAAAACAGTACGGAGGTTCCTCAAAAAGCTAAAAATAGAGTTGCCATATGATCCGGCAATCCCAATCCTTGGCATATATCCAGACAAAACTATAATTCAAAAAGATATATGCACCCCTATGTTCATAGCAGCACTATTCACAGTGGCCAAGACACAGAAACCACCTAAATGTCCATCGACAGAGAAATGAATAAAGAAGATATGATATATATGTACAATGGAATACTACTCAGCCATAAAAAAGAACGAACTAATGCCATTCGTAACAACATGGATGGACCTAGAGACTATCATACTAAGTGAAGTCAGAAAGACAAAGGCAAATACCATATAATATCACTTATATGTGGAATCTAAAATATGGCACAAATGAACTTACCTACAAAACAGAAACAGACTCACAGACATAAAGATCAGATTTGTGGTTGCCAAAGGGAAGTGGGGAAGGGAGAGGGGTGGACTGGGAGTTTGGGGTTGGTAGATGCAAACTATTACATTTAGAATGGATAAATAACAAGGTCCTAGGCACAGGGAACTATATCCAATCTCCTGGGATAAACCATAATGGAAAACAATATAAAAGAGAGAACATCTATATGTGTATAACTGAGTCACTTTGCTGTACAGCAGAGATTGGCACAACATTGTAAATCAACTATACTTCAATAAAAAATTTTTAAAAAGGAAAATTATAGAGCTAAGCAATTACACTTAAAAAAAAGCATCAACTATCCTACAGAACAACAAAAGCCTCAATTTTTAGAGTACCAAGTTTTCTACCATTTTTCAATGTCACAGCTTTATGGTATATCCAAAAACACCCCTTGATTTATCACTGCATTTGTAGCTTCCTCACTTCCTTTTGGCCCCTAATATTCATAAAGAGATAAATGAAACTATTGAGCTGAAGGATTTGAATAAAAGACAAACAAGAGTAAAGCACACGGGCCTAGCTTAAATAGGTTATCCATTCCGGAAAACACACAAGTATAAAACAACTAAAAAGACTGGGGTGGGGGGGGGGTGCGGGGGATGTAACAAAGCACACTACATTGTCCCACCAAAGGCAGCTGTCATAATCTCTCTCAGACCACCACCATGAGATCTCTAATTTTCATTAGTTTGTCTCCACCAGGATCAACAGAAGAAGACTAAAAAGTGCCTTGAGCACCAATCACTCTCACCAGCTCAACACGTACCACTCAGTACCCTGACCTCCTCTCTCCTAATCTAATAGTTATTTAAGATGGTCTTTCAATGTCAGTTATTATTAATGCTGCTATTCACTCTATGAGGAAAATAGAATAATGATAGTTATGAAGAATCAGGTCAACTCAAACATTTATCAATACTAAGCACATACTACTATGTTCCCAGCTGCTAGTCACTGGGATTCCTCCATTTAAAAGAATAAATCTCTAAAACATATTCATCACGGTCCTTGGATTTTCTGGTACATAGGACTACAAAATCCCTTAGGTCCTAGCAACAGAACCAACAAGTCTAGATCATGCAAGAGAATGGATGAATGCTAAGACAGACAGGCTCCAATGAAATGTTAGTCTTTCTTGATGCTGTGTATTAGTAACCACCCAAAGTACCTTAAAAGTTGGAGAATTATAAAAATACACATGTATACAAATACACCTTTTAAAATACTTATATGGAAAAAAATGAAAATACTTAAGCAATGAGTACATTTCACAAAAGCACATAGCTAACAAATTTTGCAGCTAGCATATGCACAGCTGAAAAACATGTCCTATCATAGGTTCCAACTCCTGCTCCAATTTCATATCCTCTGACACTATCATTATCTTCTCTAGTAATAAAGAAAAGGAGTCAAAGAAAGGTGAGCACCAAGTATTTTTTGGTAGTCTCACTGTCTCTCTATAATACACGTGAGCATTCTATAACTGGGGAAATACTTGTTTTATACTCAACTACCACTGTTTCAATTTGTTACTATTTAGTTATTAACATTAATTCATCAAACTGCTGTTAATCTGCCAAGAAAACTCCATACTATATTTCTCATAATTTATACAATTGGTTTCCTAAATAATAATACACCCATAACAGATTTAATTTTTTAATGGATACAGTAAACTTAAGCTTAAATAAGATACCTATGATGGTGACCTTGAGGAAAACTTTAGTAGTACATTTTCACATATTTCTAACAAAATGTTTTATTGTATCTCAACAAAATTCAACTGTTTACTATAGATAATCCTTAACTAAATTTTCAGCACAGAAGCAGTACCATAAAATGTGTAGCTTATGTTTTAGAGTTGATATATACTAGAATTGAGAAATTAATGGAAGAGTTATATATTTAACCAGGCAATTTTAGAAAGTCTGTGTGTGTGCTCAGGTTCAGAAAAATGAACTTCCAAAAAAAGGTTTTTGCATCCATCTATACAATTTATGAAAAATGTTAGCTCTAATTTACATTCATACAAAATTCATAAAAATCTTAAACATGGCACCCTCCGCCTACTAAAGTAGAGCCTATGTAATTAACAACTATCCACCAAGAAGCAAAATATCACACAAAAGACTCAAAATACAAGTTAGTCCATGAGTCTCCAAAGAGCTAATCATGAAGCAAATATTGGTGATTACTATACAGCCCTCCCCAAAGAGAGTCTAACTGTACTTGGCAGGAAGTGGGCAGCAGGAAGAGCTACAGTCAGAAACCACCACTTGCTCCAGGTTCTTAACAAGCTCACAGCTGTGCTCCCAGTAAGCAGACCTGGTAGCAGCCTGCCAGCACGATCAAATTCCCATCAATACCTGCACCATTTTAAGGATATTTTCACTTGTGAGATGTTAGCACCGGACAGAAAAGGCATTCTAAAATAAAAAGCATCTTTAGGAATTCACACCAACTTTAAACCTCCATCTAAATGACCAAAGTATTTGCTCAGTTGGAAAAGATATTGAAGCAACCATTGAGCTTGATTAAGAAAAAAAAAAACTACCAAATTAAACATAAAGGACATTATACATTAATTCTAAAGCTAAGGGACTCAAATACAACACCTGATTAGTGTATGGTAACCAAGAATGACAAAAATTGCCTCTCATTTGAATCCATGAAAGTACACTTCCAAATATAATTCCCATTATGAAAAAAAAAATAAACCTATTGAATTTTCATTTGGCTAGTTTGTTGGCTAGCTTCAAATCAACCATTTTCAATAGACTATACTTCAATACCTTGAGTTTTTAAAATAAGCAACCAACTAATCAAAGGGCAGGAATAAAAGCTATTTAATCCATCAGCACCAGACAGGACAAACAGAAATAAGCATGGACAAAAAAATAAAATTTTAAAAAAGAAAAGAGAGAAATATAGGAATCAAACTCTAGAGAGAATCGCAAAACACCATCATAAACTACCAGATATACTTGGAAGGAGACACAGCACATATCCTAAGGCCCTTTTAAACTCCTTAACATGGTAAGAAAACAAAGCAACTTAACATAGTACATCCACAGTATAGAATATTCCCTGTTAAAAAAAGATAAGCACATCTTACACGTAAATGCAAGTATGTAGATGATATAATATGTGTAGTAGACAAAAACAAAAGGTCTGGAAAGGTATACACTAAATTGCCAGTAGTGGTTACCTCTTGGATGTGGGATTTGAAGAGATGGAGCCAGAAAGATATGCTAAAGGTGGATTTTTACTTTTTCCTCTATAAACATCTGTATTATCTTACCCTTTCGCAATAAGCATTTATTGTTTTGGTAATTAAAAAAAGAAACCATTTCAGGGCTTCCCTGGTGGCCCAGTGGTTAAGACTCTGCACTTCCATGCAGGGGGCACAGGTTCGAACCCTGGTCAGGGAAATAAGATCCAGCATGCCGTTCGGCATGGCCAAAAAAATAAATAAATAAAAATAAAAAAAGAAACCATTTCAAAACTATTACCAGACATTGTTATTGTTTTCAAAATATCACACTGATGGTTAGTACAAAGAGGTAATAGTAGTAAAGTACCTTCAAACCTTGAATTTAAAGCTCTATCCTCAAAATAAAGAAGACTAAGAGACATGACAATTAAATCCAATGTGTAATCCCAGACTGAAAAAAGAGGACACTATTGGGATAACAGGCATACTTTAAATATGAACATATATCAGGTGTAATATTATAAATGTTAAATTGCCTGAATTTAATCACTGCATGTTGGTTATCTAAGAGAATCCTTATTCTTAGGTAATACTATGAACTATTCAGCGGTGAAGGGTGATGGTGCCTACACCTTACTCTCAAATGGTTCAGCCAAAAATAAACAAACACAGGTATATGTGTTTTTATATAGAAAGATAAAGCAAATGTGGTGAAATTTCAACTACTGGTCAATCTAGGTGAAAATACGGGAGTTCACTATACTATTCTTAAAACTTCCCTGCAAGTTTGAATTTTTTTTCAAAATAAAAGATTCCTTCCCCCTAGAGAGTGGATCTCTCTCAGAAAGGGAAAGGAAGAATTCTAAACGTGACTTTCAGTTACACTAGGTGTAAATGTTTCAGTTTCTAATATGAAATGTCTCTCAGGGTCTTAAAATAATAGCCCTTAATGCATTACAAAATAAGGTGCTCTATAGTATCCTGGAAAAATTAACAGAAATGATGAAGCTAGTCAACTTTTGATTCTAGCATATGACTATTATAGCTTCTCTGAAAAAACTGACAATGCTCATAGAACAACACTAAATATCAGGGTTAAGAAAAATTATTATAAATATCTGTTAAAGAGTAAATCATAATGCATTTCAATTTAAAGGGGAATAGATTAAATCAATTAATCACTACAGTGAAAAGTGGCAGAGAAGATTTGAAACACAAAAGTCCCACTAACACTAGAAAAGTATGATTGATAGTTATGTCTTGGCAGTTTGAACATTTCTTAGGAAAACACAACTGTATCAACAGTTGCTTGATACCCTTCTAAAGACATAGTGTGTCAGTAGAAGAATGGTGGGCCTGAAATCTAGATAAGGCTAGAGCCAATAGGGACATGAATTTTGGAGAGGTATACTCTATCCTAAGTACTAGGATAGTTCCACCAGGCTTTCTGTGATCACCAGGAAAGCCTCCAAGTAATATTTTGGCCTCCCATGTACCTACCGAAGACTGTACCCTGGCCTGTAGAACATACCTCAATCACTACAAAGCTATTTCTCTCTTATAAAATAACAAGAACTGAATTATGTACTGGCTGCAAAGCTACTAAAGGTCCAGACCATATGTGGAATCTGGTGACCACGTTATTCTTTCAGTTGGCTTCCTATGGCATCTCTATCCCCATTGTAACTTAAATGAGTTATGAGAATTTTATGAGAACGCGACTATCCTCACTGCTTTATATTTTATTTGACATACTGAAGTATTTTTTCCCAGTTAATAAACTTTATTTTTGCCAAATTCACCATGCTTTTCATATCATGGTGCCTTGTAAAGTACTGTTCTTTCTAGCTGCATCTTTCCATCCAATACTAATAATAAAAGAGTTAACACTGTCCTAATTCTTAAATCCTCATAAAAACCTTTGTAGAAAATACTGTTATGATCCTGACTTTACATATAAGGACACTAAGGCACAGAGTCATTACAAAATTTGCCCAGGTTCATAATGCTATTAAGTAAAAGAGGTGAGATTCTAAACCAGGAATTAGGATCCAGAGCTCAAGGGTTTAACATTTTTTGTGCCTTGGACCATTCTGCAATCTGATGAAGCCTGCAAATTCCTTCTCAGCTTTTTAAATATATGAAATAAACAAAGGAGACCAATTACCTTGGGAACAAAAAACTCAAATGTATGATATAGTAGTATATATATGCTTCTCAACAATCTAGTGGTGGATCGATCTCCTATTTACTGTAATTTCTATGTAATGATGAACATAAATAATATTTTGAGATATCTACAATAATCACAATATAATATCTGTGATTTGTACTAGTAGTAAAATCACAGGTACTGTTAATAGTACTGTAGTTTGCTGTTTACATTAATAATTAAAAGGAATGGTAACTTCTAGTTAGAGGTTAGTGAAGAGGTCATTTTCCCCCTAAGTTTATGGATGCCATCCATGTTAACACTGCCCACTATATCAATCTTCTTAACACTGCAGTTTAAAAAAGGACCAATCCTGGGTCCTTCTCTCTTTCTACATTGGATCTCTTGGTGATCTCATCCAGTCTTGTGGCTCTGAATACTACTTAAGTTGATGACTACAAAGTTTATCTCTAGTCCAGACCCTTCCCCTAAATTCCAGACTTGGATATCAATTCAACCAGAATGTGTAACAGGCATCTCAAACTTACCACGTTTAAAACTGAGCTCCTAATCTATTCCCCAAACCTGTTCTTCTCACGGTCATCCCTATCTTAGTTGATGGCAACCCCATCTTTCTCACTTCTCAGACCAAAACTCTTGGAATCATCCTTGACTCCTCTCTTACACGCCACATCTGATCTATCAACAAATCGTACTGGTTTGATCTTCAAAATATATCCAGAATTCAACCATTTCTATCTCCTGTTACCGCCCTGATACAAGTCACCAGCATCTCCTTCCTAGATTTCTAGCTTCCTTACAATTATAAGTCTCCCTGCCTCTACTGTTGTTCCCCTCCTACAAACTGAGTGATCCTTTAGAAGCTGAAAGCATATCATGTCACTCCTTGGTTGAAAACTCCAGGCAAAGTCCTTATAAAGCCTCTACCAAGCCCTGTGAAATCTGTACCCCACCCCAACATAATGTACTATTACTTTTTTGTTCATTCCATTCTAGCCATACTGAGCAGAACTCACTAGGTCGGCCTCAGCACCTTGGAACAAACTATTCCCTCTACTTGGAAAGCTTTTTCCCCAAATGTTAACGAGGCTAACTTCCTCCCTTTTAAGTCTTTGCCTAAATATCACTCTCAAGAAGGCTCAGTTCACCTCATTTTAAATTTCAACATCTACCCCAGAAATTCTGAACCCCCTTACCGTGCTCCATTTTCCAAAGCACTTAACTTTGAACATTCCATTATTATTTATTGTTTATCACCCCGCACTAGGAGGGGTGCCCACACAAGCAAAATTGTTTCGTACACCATTCACCTCTAGTATGCCTATGTTTGGCACAAAGTAAACATGCACCTATTAAAAAAACAGCACTTCTATCATTGTAAAGTACTTGCCTGTGTCTCTCATTAGAAGAATACCTTGAAGACTCTGACTGGATCTAATTTGTAGTGCCCTCAACACCTGGCCTGGGGCCTGCCCAACAGCAGACACCTAACACAGATACTCAGGTGATTACAGCCACTTTCACCTGAAACACAATCCTATATGCCACAGGAAAAGCCAGGTCTTACAGCTGTGTCTGATTAAATACTTGGTAGAAGGCAAACACAGAACATCAGGTTCCAACTGTTACTTCAATCAAACCGAGTTTAAGTTTCATGCTTCATTTCTTCATGTGTCTAAGAAGCATTTCAAACTATCTTAAGTCTAAAAAGGTCACTTGGTCATTCCTCCCCCCCAGCCATGGCACCACCTCTCTAGCCCACCTAATCTTTTCATGCTTGACTTAAAATCCTCTTAAGTGTTCCTTGATGACCCCAGCTAGAAGCACTTACCGTGCCATGCTCTGGGCCAACTGCTTTCCATGTTATTCTCATTTGATTCTCCCAAAAGCCCTATGAAGTTGCTTCCATTATGACACCTATTTCAAAGATGAGAAAACTCAAACTTGGAGAGATCAAATCACTTATTCAAGGTTCAACGAGTGTTCAAACACAGGTCTGCCTGACTCTGAAATCCAAGTTCTTTAACCCTCCACTATACCGCTTTTCTCTCTCCAATATTACAAACCCTAACTAGTTTATACATACTACCTCATAGGATTTGTTGTCACTTCACTTATCTAGGCTTCAATTCCGGCATCTGTAAAACAGGGGATATCGTTTAGGATGCCTCCTATCAAGACCCCTTTCAATTCTTAGAGTATTATGAAATAAAACATTTTATAATTCTTTACATACTCCAAGTAGGTTAATACACACACATACACACGTGTATTTTAGCACTTAGCCACTGCTAGAAATTAGAAATCTCCACTGCCAAAAAGCAGTGAAAATAAAAACTCCAAGACCTTATATAAAAAAAATAAAACATTCTTGATTCCTCCCCACATTCACATCTATCAGAGATGCACTTCTGAGTCCATTTTCCCACGTAGTATGAAAAATTATGTTTTCCCCCCAAGAACTGTAAGAATGTGATACTTAAAGCTTCTGGACTTCACCAAACAACCTGGTAAAAGGAACTGAAAGCAGCCACTTAGCCCATTTAGGAGCTAGCATGTTATTTTAGACAGGACAAGTGCTCAATAAGCGTTTATCGGATCATGATACAGAATTTTTTTTTTGAGGTTTTCCAAGTCTCAAACCAAAAGCCTATAAAGAGCCACACCAAAACTAAGGTAAAATGTGTCAAAAGAACGTTATGTCTTGGAATCATTCTGGTCATAAAAGTGAATTTCATTTGAAATCCCTATCAACTGTTAAGTTTGAAATGAGTCATATTCGTAGGTCTAGACTTCAACCAACAACAGCAAATGGAGTTTAAGGATAGCTTTTTAAAACAATAGTCTTGTGAGGATGCAGAGAAAGAAGTGAATCCAGGCTCTGGAGTGGAAGCTCTCTTGAGATATCAGATACAGCAGCAGACACAACCCACAACAGAAAAGTAAAAATGTCCTAGGCTGAAAACATACCGTTGGGCAAAACGATATTTCGGTTTTCTAGAATACTGTCTGTTTAGAGAATCCTCAAACGATTCTTGCTTTTTAACAAAGTCTTCAAAAGGAGTAGAAAGTCATCCGTTCAGGGTAAGAGGTTGCTGCTACCAAGGAAGTAGAGTGTCCGAAAGTGTGCAAATCTCATAATCTAGTAGAGAACGTATGCCCCTGCGGATGCTTTCACCTTCGGGCGGAAAAACCAACCCGGTGTCACCTCAACATTGGGGCCACTCAAACCTCGCCACCATTACAAAACCGAAATGCCAAAGGTGCAGAATATGAAGCCGGAAGCACTACCAGGCCAGGATCGAGTTCCAGGAGAAAAAAAATCAAAACCGAGAGCGCAGCGCGGGGCCCTCGGCCACCTTGGGCCGAGAGACGCACGCTAGGCCCTTCCGGTCGGAGCCGCCGTCGCCGGTAGGCCAGGCGACGGGCCAGGCTTTCACCCGAGCCCGGGGATTCGCGGCCTACCCTCGCCGGTGCCCTCTCGCCGAGTATGGCACCGGCTGCTCCTCCGACTCGGTCCCTTCGTCTGTAGCGCGGTCCGCGCAGGCCGCGAGGAGCCGGAGGAGACCGCCGAGCCTCGGGCCGGCCGGGTCGGTGCAGACGCGGCGGTGGCGGCAGAGGCCGCGCCGCCCCTCCCCCACCGGCCCGGCCCAACCGCCGCTGCGACGCGAGTAGCGGCGCCAACGCCGGGCCCAACTGCCGGCCCCCGGCGGCCCGGACAAGGGGCTGGTGGCGGCGGCGCTGGCCTGCTCCCCACGCCGCCTGCGCGAGTCCACCGCAGGCCCGTTACTCCCCGCGCCACAACCCGTCAGGACGCGCCGCCCTCGGCTTGCGCTGAGGCGGCCGAGGGCAGCGGGAAGGCGCTGAGCTGATACTTACTCAGGAGTCGGGTGCTCGGGGTCGTAGAAATCCCCCATCTTCGGAGGCGGCTGCGGCGGCAGCTGCTTCATCGGGAGCGGCTAGAGACGGCGACGCGAGCCCCCTCCCCGCGGCAGGGCGACGGGAGGGAGGGGAGGGGAGGAGGCCGCTGGTCCGACCGCGGCGGCGGCGGCGGCGGCAGGGGCGGCCCGCGTCGCTTGCTCGCTCGCTCGCTCCCTCCCTCCGGCGCCCGCCCGCCGCTCTCTCCCCCACACACTCACACCGGGAGCGACACTAACCCCGCCCTCCCCTCTGCAGCACAGGCCCGGCCCCTTAAAGAGACACGCACCCGCCGCGAGTCCGCCGCCAGTCCGCCGCCAGTCGGCGCGCGGGCAGCTGCCGGTTGTACTCAGGCCGGAGCGGGAGGAGCGGGAGGAGCGGGAGGGGCTGCGCGCAGCCCGCGGACCCGGCCCGACTTCGCCAGCGACTTCCTGGAACAATAAGCTCCAGGCCTGAGCGCCGTTGGCCCGCCCCGGGCCGAGAGCCGCTGCGCCGCGAACCCTCCCTCGGGCCCGCTGTGGCGGCGGGGCGCTGAGGCGTGACCCGGCGCGCCCCGGGGTTGTTTGCCGGCGACGACGGGGAAACAGCCCGAGCCCGCCGGGACACTAGCCTGCCTGCTCCGCCGTTCTCGAAGACCTGCCCTCCCGGAGCGCCGGAGTCCGCAGCGGCGCCGAGGGCCCCTCCCCCGGGCCTGCGGGCTCTGAGGTAAGGCGGTCGCCGCTTCTCCCGTGCCTCTCCCCCCTCTCTCCTTTATTTTTCCTTGCTTTTTCTCCCTGTTGCCTCTTCATCTCGTCCCCTCAGCAAGTACGGAAGCGGAGCTAGGCTGGGGATTCGCCCTAAAGCCGAGCTCTGGGGACGCCCCTTCCTACCTCCCGCACCCGCTGGGTCGGCTGGGCGCCGTCGGCTGGTCCCCGTCCGCCTGTCACCGGGCTGCGTTCCACCACCCACACCTCCACCTGGAGCTGTACATATTCTGCCCCCACCCCAGCATCTGGGAGCTGCGGATCCCGTCTTCTGCGTGGTTCTTAAAGGCCTTGGAGGAAATGTCTTTTAAGAAAAGGTTATTAATCACTTTCCTGCAAAAATGACGTGGTAAGATGAAGTAGGATAACTTGAAATGGCTGTGTGTCTGTTATTTTTGGAAGGAGAAACAAGAATACATAAAGCCATTAGCTAAACTCTAAGGGAGGGTCATAAGATCAGATTTTTTGTAGTTTTTTTTTTCCACTGTAATTTTGAATCGGATTTTACCAGCAAACAATTGGATGGAGGTATGTGTTATGGACTGAATGTGTACTCCACCCCACAAATTTATATGTGAAATTCTGTCCCCCAAGATAATAGTATTAGAAGGTGGGACGTTTGGGAGGTGATTAGGTCATGAGAGTGGAGCCTGCATGAATAATGGAATTAGTGCCCTTATAAAAGTCCGTTGAGTTCTCTCCTTGTCTGCCCTGAGGATACAAGGAGAAAACAGTGTGCAACCCAGAAGAAGGTCCTCACCAGAACTCAGCCGTTCTGGCACCCTGATCTCCAACTTTCAGCCTCCAAAACTGTGAGAAATAAATTTCTGTAGTTTATAGCCACCCAGTCTATGGTATTCCGTTTTAGCAACCGACAGTATAAGAGACTAGACATCCATTACTAACTCTTTTATATCGTGTGTGTGTGTGTGTGTGTGTGTGTGTGTGTAAACACACATATATGTATGTTGTCACTGTCTGTTAGTGCTTTATCATCATTGTTTCTCACGTGGGGATTATTTTGGCTTTTTTGTTGGTTTTTAGGCATGTCATGCAGGTCCAGAGCCTGTCTCACTCCCTTGGTTCAAGTCTCCCATGGCCACTTCTTTACAAACTATGAATATTACCTAATTTATCTGCTTTTTCTCATTGTAAGATGAGAATATTAATGTAGACAGGACCTCACTGTTGTAAGGATCCAATGAGATAATATTTGTAAAGCCTTAAACCTTCAATAAATATCAAGCACTCACTCAGAAGTTATAGTACAGTGGTTAAGAGCTACGAGGCATTGTATACCAGCCCACCACTTTCTAACTTTGTGACATTAGGCATGGTTACTTTTCATGCTTCCAGTGCCTCATCTGTAAAATAGAGGTATTATCCATTGCACAGAGTGTTGTGATTATTGAACTAAATTGTATAAAACATCCTTGCACAATACCTGTCATTGAGTAAGTGTTATGTTTTAGGCTTTGAAAGAATAGATTGGAGCCCTGTGCCTTAGATGCCACATAGGCCATTGGGAGCCACTTGACATTGGACAGACAGGAAAGGGCTACTTTAATTATAGGTGGAGGTGGCTAAAATAATTTAAGTATGAGGTGATAAGGACCTAAACTGAGGTGAATGAGAAAAAAGCAGTCAGTTACAAGTTTCCTGTTTCCTAAATAACAAAGTAAATAGTTCTCTTGCAGGAGGTGCAGCTGGTCTTCATAATACCTGGTCTTAAGATAGCATTAGTCTGGTTAGAACCCAATGCAATAAGCATGCCAAACTATGGGATTCAGTGGGAAATACTAAGCCCCAAACATAAATAAATGAACCGAGTTTTTACAG
Organism: Hyperoodon ampullatus; assembly: GCF_949752795.1. Classification (NCBI taxonomy): domain Eukaryota; kingdom Metazoa; phylum Chordata; class Mammalia; order Artiodactyla; family Ziphiidae; genus Hyperoodon; species Hyperoodon ampullatus. The sequence goes on along the minus strand of NC_136923.1, from coordinate 41,455,433 downwards.
GCAAGATTGTTGGAAGATTGAGTACTATTTAATGGCCTCATCTATCTCTGTACTAGGAGTTCTCTGTACACGTATTTTAAATTCAAAGAGAAGGCATCCTTGGAACACATACTTGGGCCTGGCCTCTTGATCAAAGCTGTGGGATAATTTGGTCTTTAGCCTATAATTGACTATCTCCTACTTTCTTACATAAAACCTTTTACAAATATGTTTGAAGGAAAAATGTTGGAAGTCTTAAAGTAAAACATATTATAAAAGGCATTCTATTCTTAGAGTGCTAAAACCATAGAAATTTTCATAATTGCTCCTGCCATTACTACTGCTGTAGGCCCAGAGCACCCCCATCTCAGGGGGACCCAAACATAGCCAGTAGCCATAACCCTGAAACAAAGTTGACTAGGGCATCTCTTGCCTTAGGGGAAATGGAAGGCCAAACATCAGATATTGCCCACAGTTATGCTCCTGGTACCTGGATGGGAAAAGAAAAAATATAATTGAGGTGGAGGAGAGAGCACCAGTTGATTGCTTGAGCACATTCTTCAAAAATACTATGTGTAAACAAAATTTTTCAGGTCATATGTTGACAAGACAGTTCTTAGGACTGATAAAACACAGAAGCAATAAAATCAAGACACCGAGGTAGTCTGAGGTACCACTGGGTGGTGCCTCTTTTCAGTGTGCCCAAGTCAGAGCTCTGCTGGCTTCAAATGGGAACCTGGCTAAGGCTTTAGGAGAGAGAGAGAGAAAAGGTTGTTACCCCTCGAACCTACAGCTGGGGCTGAGTGGGGAAGCTGCCCCTACCTACTTACCCTTGCCTCTTCCTGTCCCACTCTTCCCTCACCAAATCCTTCGCTGACCTAAGGATTGTCAGAAGACTGTATTCCTCAAGAAATGCCAACGTGGGAAAGGCATGCACGCCCCAGGCCTTCAGTCCTACAACTCCCCAAGGTTCCTGGCTTTGCCAAGAGGGGACAGGGTTGACAGTGGCAACAAAGTCAATGTGGGCAGCGTGAGCAGGACAGTGTGAGCAGGGCAATGTGGGAAACCGTATCTCTACCCATGTGCTCCCACAAACACCCTCACGTTGGCAGAATTAGGCCCATTCTTAATGGCCATAGCCTATGGTTAATAATGGTCTGCCCATGTATAAAAGGTTGAATTTAATATCAGAGAGGCAGTTTGGGAGTATACATGAATGATATACAGAAGGCTGGGTTATATCAAGATCAAATGTTTGAAAGTTGAAGCTTGCCAGTACAAGGTTTATGAAGATCACAACAGTTTGTGAGACACCTAATTAATTTCCTTGATTATTTAAATATTATCTTGAATCTATTCCCTGATGTTAATGTTCCTGTCATCAGTTTGTTTTTTTCTAGTCCAGTGTTCTTTTTTTTTTTGTTTTTTTTTTTTTTGTTTTTTTTTTTTTGCGGTACGCGGGCCTCTCACTGTTGTGGTCTCTCCCGTTGCGGAGCACAGGCTCCGGATGCGCAGGCTCAGCGGCCATGGCTCACGGGCCCAGCCGCTCCGTGGCATATGGGATCCTCCCAGACCGGGGCACGAACCCGTATCCCCTGCATCGGCAGGCGGACTCTCAACCACTGCGCCACCAGGGAGGCCCCAGTGTTCTTTTGAATAGAGGAATTGTGTTACATATTCCAAAAATGTATTTTTCTTTATTTGGTCTCTAGGAAACCAAAATTGGCTGTTACTGTAGTTGCACATTAACCATTATGTCATGATTACAAACAGGTACATCCTAGCATTAGAATAGAAACGTGATGTGGGTGTCTATAAGCTGATATATACAGTTTTTTAATGCTGATTTACTGCTTAGTTTTAATAGATCAATATGTCATTCTGTTGTAACTGAAACTAATTCTTTTCCATTAATTAAAAATATAATGAGCAAGGTGGTTTTCAAAATATAAAGTATGTTACTCTACAAATGAAAGACTTGGATCAAGTGGTTTAAATGTGTATTTACTCTTCTGTAGGACAGAAATATATATAACCAACATCTCAGCATTTGGGGACCATGAAATGGGATAATGTCTGAGAAAGTACCTAGCACATGTAGACTAATAGCCATACAGTAAAAAATTAGATACCTTATAAATTTATGTAGCTACATGAGACTCAACAGAATTGAAAGTTATTTTAGATTTAATCAGTATACCAAAAAAAGCATCATTTAAAATAATGGTTATTTTAACTGTTCTACACAAATCTTTCACACTCTTTGGCTCTGGAATACCTTCCTTGGGGAGGTGTAATTACAGTTGATTTTTATTCATGTTTAATTAGCACATTTCAACACAAGTTAAGAATATAGAAAACAATACAAGACCTACATTGAGCCCTATTACATGTATTATTTGTATCAAGCCAAGAACCTTCCTATATATATAGTATTATACTCTATAGTTATCTTTTCTGTTCCATACTGCTTTGTTAACTGACTTGCATTACATAAGTCTATCTTCCCAACTCTTTAAGTTTGTTTTATTACTTTGCTACTTTTTTTACTTTTTTTTTTCTTTTAGAAGCTCTTAAAATGTTCACTTTGAATTTTTCTGTCGGGACTAGATTGTTGTGCAGTTAACAGGCTTCTATAAGTCTCCTTCATAAGTTCCTACAAGCCAACCATGTCTCTGGGCTTGAAAGTGCTGACGTAAAAGAACCACAGGGACTTCCCTGGTGGCGCAGTGGTTAAGAATCCGCCTGCCAATGCAGGAGACACGGGTTTGATCCCTGCTTCGGGAAGATCCCCTATGCCATGGAGCAACTAAGCCCATGCGCCTGTGCTCTAGAGCCTGTGAGCCACAACTACTGAAACCCGTGTGCCTAGACCCTGTGCTTCGCAACAAGAGAAGCCACTGCAATGAGTCTTGCCTGCACACTGCAAGAAGAGTAGCCCCCGCTCGCCGCAACTAGAGAAAGCCCATGCGCAGCAGCAAAGACCCCACACAGCCTAAATAAATAAATTAATTTAATTAATTAATTAAATTAATTAATTTAAAAAAAGAACCACAAACTTTAGCCCTCAAGTATACAGGAATATCGTTATTAGGTAATTTTTTTTGCAATATGTGTTAATCTTGTCTTCCCTACAAGATTATCAAGCACTCAGGGAAATGATTATAGTGTTTGTTTGTTTTTGTCCTGTTTTGTTTTGAATCTTGGCACCCTTTCAGAGAACTCATCTCCTGAGCTTCTTCTCTTGCAGCAGAGGATCAAACTGCTCAAGATTATCTCTGCTTTAAAAAATAAACCAAAAATCCCAAAGGTTGTCACATGACTAAGAAGTGGTAAAGCCAGGATTTGAACTTGGTTATCCGATTCAAGACATCTTCAGGCAGAAAATCTGGAGTTTGTCACCAATAGAACATAATCCCTGATATAAGAAAGAATCGTGAGCAAAGAAATTGGTAAATAAGTGGTTAAAACTAAAAAATATTTACCATAGAAAGTAATAATAATACATAATTTGTGTGGTTAATAAAGTAAAGCAAGATAGAACTAATATCCTGGATAACAAAGTCATAATTTGGAAGTGGGATGGGTGGGGTGATGATTGGATATGAAGTTTTCCAAGGTCCTTGTACTGTTTGGGAAGAGGGTAAACATACTGATTAACTTTAAGCTTTACTCTTTTAAGTGTACAAGTTAAAATGTCTTAGGTAACTACTAAAAGAGTGTATCATTTCCAAATTAATGGAGGGAGAAAATCAATTTTTTTAAAAAAAGCAAGATATGTAGAAAAAAGAAAGAAATAGTGAAACATAAAACAAAACACAGAAAGATGTAAATAGAAAAAGATGTCAGGCTAGGGCTTCCCTGGTGGCGCAGTGGTTAAGAATCCGCCTGCCAATGCAGGGAACGCGGGTTCTAGTCCTGGTCTGGGAAGATCCCACATGCCGTGGAGCAACTAAGTCCATGTGCCACAACTGCTGAGCCTGCACTCTAGAGCCCACAAGTCACAACTACTGAAGCCCAAGTGCCTAAAGCCCGTGCACTGCAACAAGAGAAGCCACGACAATGAGAAGACCGTGCAGAACAACAGGAAAATCTGTTTCCTGCTCCTCTGGATTGTTGGCAGAATTCAGTTCCTTAAGTTGTAGGACCATAGTCCCACTTTTTTGCTGGCTATAAAATGAGTAAGGGTCATTCCCATCTTGTAGAGGCTGCCACATTCCTTGGCTTATGGCCCCTTTCTTCCATTTTCAAAGCTAGCAACAGGCATGTTAAATCCTTGTCCTTGTCTCTGCGTTCAACTCTTTTTGTCTTCTTCCATTTTTAAGAATTTGTGATTAGATTGAGCCCAGGTAATCCAGGATAATCTCCCCACTACAAGGTCTGTAATTCAATCACGTGGAAGTCCCTGCCACTTAAAGTAATATATTCACAGGTTCCAGGGAATAGGGAGTGGATGGACATCTTTGGGGAGCTATTATTCTGCCTACCACACCATCATAACTTGTTAATATGGTGAATTACATGAAATACACTTGCAATATTCAACCCAAACTTTCATTCCTGAAACAAACTCAACTTGGTCATGATTTTTACCTTGTAAACAAATTGCTGGATCTGCTTTAATGGTGTTTTGTTCGGGATCATTGCATCTTTATTTAAGAATGAGAATAGCTTATAATTTTTCTTTCTCATCCTATCCTTGCCTGTCTGGGTCTGTATGTTCATCCATCTGTCTATCCTTTCCTCCCTGCCTTTCTTTTTTGAAGGATAATTGACCGATAATTCATTTTTTAATGGTTTTAGGACCAAATAGGTTTTCTATTTCTCATTAGTCAGTTTGCTAATTTATATTATCTTAGAAAGTTGTCCAAGTTGAACGAAGTTTTCAAATTTATTGGCATCAACTTGTTCATTTTTTCAGTTAATTTTATAGTCTCTGCAATTTCCACAGTTTTGTCCCACTTCTCATTATTTGTATATTTTTTCCCCAATTTGCCAGAAATTGGTCAACAGTCTTTTAGAAGAACCAATTCTTGGCTTTGTGCACCTTCTCCACTGTATATCTTTTATTTCTTTAATTAATTTTGTATTTTCATCTTCACTATTTTACTTCTTTAGTTCTTAAGTTTGACATAATTTGTTAATTTTGTCTTTTTTCCCTCTGTAACATAAGCATTTAAATTTCTTAATTTCCCTGTTATTACTTTAGCTGTATTATGCAATTTTGTTATTTAGTTATTTCATTGATCTTTAGTTCTAATTAGTTATTAGAACTAAATAAGCAATGTTATTAGAACTAAATAACCACAGAGTTATTTACAAGTCTCCTTTTGAAACTTCAGAAATGTTTTTCCCCCCAGTTAGTAATTTCTTCTAACTTAATTGCATAGTGCTCATAGAATGTGGCCTATATAACATCAATCATTTGAAATTTGTTGAGAATTACTACCTGAACTTATACGTGGTCAATTTTCATAAATATTCCACATGTGCATTAGAAGGATATGAATGCTCTAATTGTATAGTGCAACACAAAATGTGTGTTAATTCAATCTTAATTATGTTGCTCATATCTTCTGATTCTTGTCTGTAAGATCTATCCATTATTTTGAGGTGTTTTAAAATCTCCACTATAGTGGTAAATATATCCATTTTTCCTTGTAATTTGTCAAATTGTGCTTTTCTTACTTTAAGGATTGGTAATTAGGTGCATATATGTTTAGAATTCCAAAGTTCTAGGGCCCTGAACTTTTTATCATTATTTAGTGAGCTTTGTTTATTTCTGTTTTGTCTGATGTTAACATAGCTACACCTATCAAAACGGTTAAGTCTCAGGAACATAACAAGCAGGATAAAAAGGAATAAATGGGGCTTCCCTGGTGGCGCAGTGGTTGAGAGTCCGCCTGCTGATGCAGGGGACACGGGTTTGTGCCCCGGTCTGGGAAGATCCCACATGCCGCAGAGCGGCTGGGCTTGTGAGCCATGGCCGCTGAGCCTGCACGTCCAAAGCCTGCGCGTCCGGAGCCTGTGCTCCACAACGGGAGAGGCCAAAAAAAAAAAAAAAAAAAAGGAATAAATGAATATATTTTTCCCTTTATATGAAGTTTTACAAGGCAAAATTAAACAACAGATTGTACAGGGAATTAAACATGGCAGAACTTGGGGCTGGGCTGCTCATGAGAGCTGGGCTCTCCCACTCCTGCCAGGATTCATCCACTCCAGGATTTGAGGGCCACAGAGCTCAAGCGGGCAGGCTGGCAAGGGGGATCACCCACTGGAATCAGAGATCTGGGGTCCCTGCACAGGACCTGACCCATAGGGGAAAAAAAAGGAAGAAAAATGGCAGAATTCAAGAAGGAAAGGGAAAAGTAAAGAATTCGGGATAATTTTTTTTCTAAAGGGGTAAAAGGATCACATGGAGGCACCCAGAAGGTTTCAGAGAAAAGGTAAAATTCTATTTCTTAAACTAGGTGGTAAGTACATAGATATTTTATTATTTTGTCTACCCTATGCATGATTAATATTTGTATCTATTTACTATTTAATAAAAACTTTGTGTGCATCCTTTGACACAGCAAATTCTATTTCTGAACTTCTACTTCATAGAATACCCATACCAAGGAATATTATATTGTCATTGAAAAGAATTTTCACCATGCTTGGTGTTCTAGAGGAATTTTCATGAGGTTTGTGGGTTTGTTGAATAGGAAAAGCAAGATTTTTAGGCATAATAAAAATGTGTATATATACATGAATATATTTATTTGATTTTGTGAGTGTGATAAAAGATACGAGCTTATCTTTAACTATATGTCATTTAGTCAAGTTATATTGAGTTGGGAGTTGAAGGGGAGGAAGTGAGAGAAAAAATAAGGAAAAATTACTACCACCACACCCCAGTAAATAAATATTGATCTACAGATGTTTGTATATATTTAGAGCTCCATTAAGAAATTAGAAGAACAAAGTATGTATCTACTGAATTATAGGGATGTCAATTTAAAAAAGTATTTGGAGTCTTATTTCTTTAAACCAAGATATGCATATTAATGTAAATGCTTGTGTAAGTATATCCAAACAATGAGAAAGGTGCAAAAAAGTACAGACTAGTCTGATACTATTGCTGATGTTTTGGATGTGGGGTATGAGAGAAAGAAATCAAAGATGAATCCTAAATTTTTTACCTCAACAACTGGATGACTGGTGGACACGAGACTGGGAGAAATAGCTTAGGGGTTACGGAATTAATAATTATGCTTTGAACATATTAAGGCAGAGAATGCTGATAAATTTCAAATGGAGATGTCAAGTGAGTAGTTCAAAATGCCAGTCATGAATTTAGAGGATTTCTCATAAGGAAATACAAATTTTGGAGTCCTCAATATACAACTGATATTTAAAGCTATAGGACTGCATAAGATTTCCTAGGGAAAAAGTACAGCTAGAGAAAAAAGCAGATAAAAGGACAGTGCTCAGGATTGAGCATTGAGAACTTAGTGCTTACAGGTCAAAGAATGATAAGCCAGCCAAGGGACAGAGGTGAAGTTAACAACAGACAGGAGAGTGTGGTCTCATGGAGTCCATGAAAAGAAAGCGTTTAAATGAATGAACAAAGAAATTCAAAAGCAATATTGCTTCCCACTCTGTTACTTTTCAGATTTATCCTTGTACCAGTTATCAGTTTTCTGCCATAGTGGGAGGCCAGAAATCTGCACTTCCATCCAACAGGAACAAGGCACCACTCCCCTCTGGGGTATGAAAGAAGGAGAAATGGGAAACCTGAAATTTCACCCCCACCTGGCAGTCAGGAGGTGACACTCCATTCCATCTGGCCTAGCGTCAGAGTGATCCTTCTAAAATAGAAGGTTTACACAAGATCCAGAGTCTTATAATGCTCTAAATGTCCAGGATACCATTTTAAAAAAATCATTCATTGGGACTTTCCTGGTAGCACAGTGGTTAAGAATCCACCTGCCAGTGCAGGGGACGTGGGTTCGATCCCTGGTCCGAGAAGACCCTACATGCTGAGGAGCAACGAGGCCCGTGCGCCACAACTACTGAGCCTGTGCTCTAAAGCCTGTGAGCCACAACTACTGAGCCCATGGGCCACAACTACTGAAGCCCTCGTTCCTAGAGCCCACGCTCCACAACAAGAGAAGCCACCGCAATGAGAAGCCCATGCACCACAATGAAGAGTAGCCCCTGATCGCCGCAATTAGAGAAAGCCGGGCACAGCAACGAAGACCCAGTGCAGCCAAAATAATTTTTTTTAAAGCCTAGAATATTGAAAAAATTAAAAATAAAATCATTGATCATACACCAAGAACCAGGAAAATTTCTAATTGAATGACAAAATACAATTTTAAAAGATGCTGACACCAGAAAGAGAAAGACAAATATTGTATATCACTTACATGTGGAATCTAATATATGACACAAATGAACCTACCTATGAAACAAAGACTCACAGACATAGAGAACAGACTTGTGGTTGCCAAGGGGGACAGGGGTGGGGGAAGGGATGGACTGGGAATTTGGAGTTAGCAGATGCAAACTATTACATATAGAGTGGATAAACAACAAGGTCCTACTGTATAGCACAAGGAACTATATTCAGTATCCTGAGAGAAACCAAAATGGAAAGAATATAATAAAGAATGTATATATGTATAACTAAATCACTTTGCTGTACAGCAGAAATCAACATTATAAATCAACTATACCTCAATTAAAAGATGCTGACACCAAGATAAATCAGATGTCAGAACTATCTGACAGAGATTCTAAAGCAATTGTCATAAAAGTGCTTCAACAAGCAATTATGAACACACTTGAAAGAAATAAATAGAAAGTCTCAGCAAAAATATAGAAGATATAAAGAAGAACCAAATGGAAATTTTAAACTAAATGGATGAGCTCAACAGCAGAATGGAGAAGATAGAGGAAATAACCAGTGAACTTGAAGATAGGACCAAAAAAACCAAAACCAAAACCAAAACAACAACAAAAACTATTCAGTCTGAACCACAAAGAGATAGCAGACTGACAAAAAAAAAAAAAAATGAACTGGTCCTCAGGGACCAGTGGAAATATAACAGAAGATCTACATTTGTGTAATCAGAGTCTCAGAAAAACTGAGAAAGAGAGTAGAGCTGAAAAGTATTCAAAGATATGATGGCTGAAAATTTCCAAATTTGTCAAAATCATAAACCTACAGATTCAAGAAGTTGAATAGACAGAATAGACCCAAAGAAATCTATACCAAGGTACATCATATTTAAACTTCTGAAAGCAATGAAAGAGAAATACCATCTATAGGGAACATTTTTTGGATGGCAGATTTCTCATCAAAACCATGGTGGTCAGAGGGAAGTGGCACAATATGTTTCAATTGCCGAAAGAAAAGAACTGTCAATTCCATTCTACATATGGTGAAATTATCCTTCAGGAATGAAAGGAAACTACAGAAAACTTAGAAAAACTAAGAATTGTCACCACTAAATCTGCTATAAAAATTGCTAAAGAATATTCTTCAAATATAAAGGAAATGATGAAAGATGGAAACAGACTATCAGGAAGAATGAAAGCACAATAGAAAGAGCAAAAATATTAGTAAATACAACAGACTTCCTGCACTCAAGTTTTCTAAATTATGTTTGACAGTTGAAACAAATATATATATATATATATATATATATGTATATAACATTGTCTGATTTGGTTTGCACTGTATATAGAAGAAATATTTAAGACAATTATAAATAGGGGAGGGTAAAGGGACTTAAAGAGAGGTTAGTTTTCTATACTTTATTTGAACTGGTAGAATATTAAAAACAGTAGACTGTGATAAGTAATGTATGTATAACGTAATACTTAGAGTACCCCCAAAAAAGTCTATACAAAGGGATACACTCGAAACATTATAGATAAATCAAAATGCAATTCTAAAAATATATATATATTCAGTTAACACAGGAAGACAAAAGGAAACACCAGGAGGAACAAACAAAATGAAATAAAATGGCAGACTTAAGTCAGAACACATCGATACATTAAATGTAAACTATATAAATACAGTAATTGAAAGACAGAGAGGGACTTCCCTGGTGGTCCAGTGGTTAAGACTCTGTGCTTCCAATGCAGGGGGATCGGATTCAATCCCTGGTCGGGCAACTAAGATCCCACATGGCATGGCCAAAAACAAAAAACCAGAGATTAGGAGAGTAAATTTTTTTAATGTTTATTTATTTATTTATTTTTTCTTATTAGTCATCCATTTTATACACATCAGTGTATACATGTCAATCCCAATCTCCCAATTCATCACACCTCAAGCCCCACCCCCCGCCGCTTTCCCCCATTGGTGTCCATACATTTGTTCTCTACTTCTGTGTCTCAATTTCTGCTCTGCAAACCGGTTCATCTTCCGTTTTCTAGGTTCCACATATATGTGTTAATATACGATATTTGTTTTTCTCTTTCTGACTTACTTCACTCTGTATGACAGTCTCTAGATGCATCCAGGTCTCTACAAATGACCCAGTTTTGTTCCTTTTTATGGCTGAGTAATATCCCATTGTATATATATACCACATCTTCTTTATCCATTCATCTGTCGATGGGCATTTAGGTTGCTTCCATGACCTGGCTATTGTAAATAGTGCTGCAGTGAACATTGAGGTGCATGTGTCTTTTTGAATTATGGTTTTCTCTGGGTATATGCCCAGTAGTGGGAATGCTGGGTCATATGGTAATTCTATTTTTAGTTCTTTAAGGAACCTCCATACTGTTCTCTTTAGTGGCTGTATCGATTTACATTCCCACCAACAGTGCAAGAGGGTTCCCTTTTCTCCACACCCTCTCCAGCATTTGTTCTTTGTAGATTTTCTGATGATGCCTGTTCTAATTGGTGTGAGGTGATACCACATTGTTTTGATTTGCATTTCTCTAATAATTAGTGATGTTGAGCAGCTTTTCATGTGCTTCTTGGCCATCTGTATGTCTTCTTTGGAGAAATGTCTATTTAGGTCTTCTGCCCATTTTTGGATTGGGTTGTTTGTTTTTTTAATATTGAGCTGCATGAGCTGTTTATATATTTTGGAGATTAATCCTTTTGCTGATGATTCATTTGCAAATATTTTCTCCCATTCTGAGGGCTGTCTTTTCATCTTGTTTATGGTTTCCTTTGCTGTGCAAAAGCTTTTAAGTTTCATTAGGTCCCATTTGTTTATTTTTGTTTTTATCTCCATTACTCTAGGAGGTGGGTCAAAAAGATCTTGCTGTGATTTATGTCAAAAAGTGTTCTTCCTATGTTTTCCTCTAAGAGTTTTATAGTGCCCTGTCTTACATTTAGGTCTCTAATCCATTTTGAGTTTATTTTTGTGTATGGTGTTAGGGAGTGTTCTAATTTCATTCTTTTACATGTAGCTGTCCAGTTTTCCCAGCACCACTTATTGAAGAGGCTGTTTTTTTCTCCATTGTATATCCTTGCCTCCTTTGTCATAGATTAGTTGACCATAGGTGCGTGGGTTTATCTCTCAGCTTTCTATCCTGTTCCATTGATCTGTATTTCTGTTTTTGTGCCAGTGCCGTATTGTCTTGATTACTGTAGCTTTGTAGTATAGTGTGAAGTCAGGGAGTCTGATTTCTCCAGCTCCGTTTTTTTCCCTCAAGACTGCTTTGGCTATTCGGGGTCTTTTGTGTCTCCATACAAATTTTAAGATTTTTTGTTCTAGTTCTGTATAAAATGCCATTTGTAATTTGATAGGGATTGCATTGAATCTGTAGATTGCTTTGGGTAGTATAGTCATTTACATAATATTGATTCTTCCAATCCAAGAATGGTATATCTCTCCATCTGTTGGTATCATCTTTAATTTCTTTCATCAGTGTCTTATAGTTTTCTGCATACAGGTCTTTTGTCTCCCTAGGTAGGTTTATTCCTAGGTATTTTATTCTTTTTGTTGCAATGGTAAACGGGAGTGTTTCCTTAATTTCTCTTTCAGATTTTTCATCATTAGTGTATAGGAATGCAGGAGATTTCCGTGCATTAATTTTGTATCCTGCAACTTTACCAAATTCATTGATTAGCTCTAGTAGTTTTCTGGTGGCATCTTTAGGATTCTCTATGTATAGTATCATGTGATCTGCAAACAGTGACAGTTTTATTGAGAAGTTCTTTTAGCATTTGTTGTAGAGCCGGTTTGGTGGTGCTGAATTCTCTTAGCTTTTGCCTGTGTGTAAAGCTTTTGATTTCTCCATCGAATCTGAATGAGATACTTGCCAGGTAGAGTAATTTTGGTGGTAGGTTCTTCCCTCTCATCACTTTAAGTATATCATGCCACTCCCTTGTGGCTTGTAGGTTTTCTGCTGAGAAATCAGCTGTTAACCTTATGGGAGTTCCCTTTTATGTTATTTGTCGTTTTTCCCTTGCTGCTTTCAGTAATTTTTCTTTGTCTTTAATTTTTGCCAATTTGATTACTGTGTGTATTGGCATGTTTCTCCTTGGGTTTATCCTGTATGGGATTCTCTGCGCTTCCTGGACTCGGGTGGCTCTTTCCTTTCCCATGTTAGGGAAGTTTTAGACTATAATCTCTTCAAATATTTTCTCAGGACCTTTCCCTCTCTCTTCTCCTTCTGGGACCCCTATAATGTGAATGTTGTTGCATTTAATGTTGTCCCAGAGGCCTCCTAGGCTGTCTTCATTTCTCTTCATTCTTTTTTCTTTATTCTGTTCCGCAGCAGTGAATTCCACCATTCTGTCTTCCAGGTCACTTATCCGTTCTTCTGCCTCAGTTATTCTGCTATTGATTCCTTCTAGTGTATTTTTCATTTCAGTTATTGTATTGTTCATCTCTGTTTGTTTGTTGTTTAATTCTTCTAGATCTTTGTTAAACATTTCTTGCATCTTCTTGATCTTGCCTCCATTCTTCTTCCGAGGTCCTGGATCATCTTCACTATCATTATTCTGAATTCTTTTTCTGGAAGATTGCCTATTTCCATTTCATTTAGTTGTTTTTCTAGGGTTTTATCTTGTTCCGTCATCTGGTACATAGCCTCCTGCCTTTTCATCTTGTCTATCTTTCTGTAAATGTGGTTTTTGTTCCACAGGCTGCAGGATTGTAGTTCTCCTTGCTTCTGCTGTCTGCCCTCTGGTGGATGAGGTATCTAAGAGGCTTGTGCAAGTTTCCTGATGGGAGGGACTGGTGTTGGGTAGAGCTGGCTGTTGCTCTGATGGGCAGAGCTCAGTAAAACTTTAATCCTCTTGTCTGCTGTTGGGTGGGGCTGGGTTCCCTCCCTGTTGGTTGTTTGGCCTGAGACGACCCAACACTGGAGCCTACCTGGGCAGTTTGGTGGGGCTAATGGTGGACTCTGGGAGGGCTTACACCAAGGAGTACTTCCCAGACCTTCTGCTGCCAGTGTCCTTGTCCCTTGGTGAGCCACAGCCACGCCCTGCCTCTGCAGGAGACCCTCCAACACTAGCAGGTAGGTCTGGTTCAGTCACCTGTGGGGTCACTGCTCCTTCCCTTGGGTCCCAATGAGCACCCTACTTTGTGTATGCCCTCCAAGAGCAGAGTCCCTGTTTCCTCCAGTCCTGCCGAAGTCCTGCAATCAAATCCCGCTAGCCTTCAAAGTCTGATTCTCTAGGAATTCCTCCTCCCGTTGCCAGACACCCAGGTTGGGAAGCCTGATGTGTGGCTCAGAACCTTCACTCCAGTGGGTGGACTTCTAGGGTATAAGTGTTCTCCAGTTTGTGAGTCACCCACCCAGCAGTTATGGGATTTGATTTTATTGTGATAGCGCCCTTCCTACCATCTCACTGTGGCTTCTCCTTTGTCTTTGCGTGTGGGGTAGCTTTTTTGGTGAGTTTCAGTGTCTTCCTGTCAATGATTGTTCAGCACTTAGTTGGGATTCTGGTGTTCTCAAAAGAGGGAGTGAGAGCATAGGAGAGTAAATTTTTGAAAATCATGACTCAACTATATGAAAAGGCAAAGGAAGTACAATAGAATAGCCAAAATACTTTTGACTTCATAAAATTTAAAACTCTTTTGCTCCAATCCAGAGATGGGCAGAAGACCTAAATAGACATTTCTCCAAAGAAGACATACAGATTGCCAACAAACACATGTAAAGATTCTCAGCATCACTAATCATTAGAGAAATGCAAATCAAAACCACAATGAAGTATCACCTCACACTGGTCAGAATGGCCATCATCAAAAAATCTACAAACAGTAAATACTGGAGAGGGTGTGGAGAAAAGGGAACCCTCCTGCACTATTGGTGGGAATGTAAATTGATACAGCCACTATGGAGAACAGTATGGAGGTTCCTTGAAAAACTAAAAATAGAACTATCATGTGACCCAGCAATCACACTACTGGGCATATACCCTGAGAAAAGCATAATTCAAAAAGATACATGTACCCCAATGTTCATTGCAGCACTATTTACAATAGCCAGGACATGGAAGCAACCTAAAAGTCCACTGACAGATGAATGGATGAAGATGTGGTACATATGTACAATGGAATACTATTCAGCCATACAAAGGAACGAGTTTAAGTTATTTGTAATGAGGTGGATGAAACTAGAGTCTGTCATACAGAGTGAAGTAAGTCAGAAGGAGAAAAACAATTACCGTATGCTAACGCACATATATGGAATCTAAAAAAATGGTACAGATGAACCAGTGGCAGGGCAGGAATAAAGACGTAGATGTAGAGAACGGACTTGCGGACACAGCAGGGGAAGGGGAAGCTGGGACGAAATGAGAGTAGCACTGACATATATACACTACCAAATGTAAAGTGGATGGCTAGTTGGAAGCTGTTACATAGCACAGGGAGATCAGCTCGATGCTTTGTTACGACCTAGAGGGGTGGGATAGGGAGGGTGGGAGGGAGGCTCACGAGGGAGGGGATATGGGGATATATGTATAGTCATAGCTGAATCACTTTGTTGTACAACAGAGAGTAACAACATTGTAAGGCAATTATACTCCAATAAAGATATTTTAAAAATTAAAACAATAAAATAAAACTTGTGCTATAAATGATATTATAAAGTAAAAAAATGACCCACTGAATGGGAGAAAAAAAACTGCAAGTCCTATATCTGGTAAGGGGTTTATATCCAGAATATATAAGAACTCTTACAAGTTAATAAGAAAAAGATCAATAAAGCAATTTTTAAATGGGCAAAGGATTTGAACAGACATTTCTCCAAAGAAAATATGCAAATTGCTAAAACTCATATGAAAAGAATGCTCAACATCAGTAGTCATTAGGGAAATGCAAATCAAAACCACAATGAAATACTACTTTATATGCACTAAGGTGGCTAGAATAAAAAAGACAACACTAAGTGTTGACAGGATGTGGAGAACTTGGAACTCTCATACATTACTGGCAGGAATGTAAAATTATGAATCCACTTTGGAAAACAGTCTGGAAGTTCTTCAGAATAGTGAATATAGAGTTAATATATGAACCAACAATTCCACTGTTGAGTAATAAAAAAAATACATTCCTACAAAACTTGTACATGAATGTTCACAGGAGCATTATTCATAATAAGCAAAAGTGGAACCAACCCAAAAACTTAATTCATGAATGGATAAACAAAATGTGGTGTATCCATACAATGGAATATTATTCAGCAGTAAAAAGGAAGTCTGATATATGCTACTACATAGATGAGCTGTAAAAACATTGTTCTATGTGAGGGAAGCCAACCACAAAAAAGCACGTACTGTATGATCCTATTCATGTGAAATGTAAGAATAGGCAAATCCATAGCAACAGAAGGTAGAGTAGTGGTTGCTGATGGCTGATGGAGGTGGGGTGGAGAAATGGGAAGTGACTGGTAACAGATACAAGGGTTTTTTTTTGTGGGTGGACAAATGTTGTCAAATTAGACTGTGATGATGGTCTATTGATATACTAAAATCCACTGAATTATTTTCTTAAATGGGTGAATTTTATTGTGTGTGAGTTATATCTCAATAAAGCTGTTAAAAGAAGACACCACTGATAAGAGTCAATTGTATTTCTACATGCTACCAATGGACAATTGGAAATTGAAATTTAAAAAGCATTGTCAGGGGCTTCCCTGGTGGCGCAGTGGTTGAGAGTTCGCCTGCCAATGCAGGGGACATGGGTTCATGCCCCGGTCCGGGAAGATCCCACATGCTGTGGAGCGGCTAGGCCCATGAGCCATGGCTGCTGAGCCTACGTGTCCAGAGCCTGTGCTCTGCAACGGGAGAGACCACAGCAGTGAGAGGCCTGCATACCGCAAAAAAAAAGAAAAAAAAAAAGCATTGTCAGAGAGGAGCTTCAATTTGGTGGAAGAGTAAGACGTGGAGATCACCTTCCTCCCCACAAATACATCAGATATACATCTACATGTGGAACAACTCCTACAGAACACCTACTGAACGCTGGCAGAGGACCTCACACCTCCCAAAAGGCAAGAAACTCCCCACGTACCTCGGTAGGGCAAAAGAAAAAAGAAAAAACAGAGACAAAAGAATAGGGACAGGACCTGCACCAGTGGGAGGGAGCTGTGAAGGAGGAAAGGTTTCCACACACTAGGAAGCCCCTTGGTGGGCGGAGACTGCGGGTGGTGGAGGGGGGAGCTTCGGAGCCACAGAGGAGAGCACAGCAACAGGGGTGCGGAGGGCAAAGCGGAGAGATTCCCTCACAGAGGATCGGTGCTGACCAACAGCCACCAGCCTGAGAGGCTTGTCTGCTCACCCGGGATGGATGGGGGATGGGAGCTGAGGCTCCGGCTTCGGTCAGATCCCAGGGAGAGGCCTGGGGTTGGCTGCGTGAACACAGCCTGAAGGGCGCTAGTGCGCCACGGCTAGCCAGGAGGGAGTCCGGGAAAAGGTCTGGAACTGCTGAAGAGGCAAGACACTTCTTCTTGCTTCTTTGTTTCCTGGTGCACGAGGAGAGATTAAGAGTACGCTTAAAGGAGCTCCAAAGAAGGGCGTGAGCCGCGGCTACCAGCGCGGACCCCAGAGACGGGCATGAGATGCTAAGGCTGCTCCTGCCTGTGTACAAGCACAGGTCACTATCCACACCTCCCCTCCCGGGAGCCTGTGCAGCCTGCCACTGACAGGGTCCCGTGATCCAGGGACAACTTCCCCGGGAGAACACATGGCACGCCTCAGGCTGGTGTAACGTCACGCTGCCCTCTGCTGCCGCAGGCTCGCCCCACATTCCGTACCCCTCCCTCCCCCCGCCTGAGGGAGCCAGAGCACCCTAATCAGCAGCTCCTTTAACCCCGTCCTGTCTGAGCGAAGAACAGATGCCCTCAGGTGACCTACACATAGAGGCGGGGCCAAATCCAAAGCTGAACCCCAGGAGCTGTGCGAACAAACAAGAGGAAGGGAAATCTCTCCCAGCAGCCTCAGGAGCAGCGGATTAAATCTCCAAAGTCAACTGGATGTACCCTGCATCTGTGGAATATCTGAATAGACAACGAATCATCCCAAATTGAGGAGGTGGACTTTGGGAGCAATGATATATATTTTTTTCCCCTTTTTCTCTTTTTGTGAGTGTGTATGCGTATGCTTCTGTGTGTGATTTTGTCTGTATAGCTTTGCTTTTACCATTTGTCCTAGGGTTCTGTCTGTCCGTTTTTGTTTTTTTACTATAATTTTCAGCGCTTCTTATCATTGGTGGATTTGTTTTTTGGTTTGGTTCTTTCCTTCCTTCTTTTTTTGTCTTTTTTGCGGTACGCAGGCCTCACTGTTGTGGCCTCTCCTGTTGTGGAGCACAGGCCCCGGACGTACAGGCTCAGTGGCCATGGCTCATGGGCTAAGCCGCTCCACGGCATGTGGGATCTTCCCGGATTGGTTCACAAACTCATGTCCCCTGCATCAGCAGGCGTACTCTCAACCACTGCGCCAGCAGGGAAGCCGTCCTTTTGTTTTAATTGCTTAAAAATTTTTTTAAATAATTATTGTTTGGTTTTTATTTTAATAACTTTTTTCTTTTTTTTCTTTCTTTCTTTCTTTCTTTCCTTTTATTCTGAGCCATGGGATGACAGGCTCTTGGTGCTCCATCCAGGCATCAGTGCTGTGCCTCTGAGGTGGGAGAGCCAAGTTCAGGACACTGGTCCACTACAGACCTCCCAGCTCCATGTAATATCAAATGAGGAAAATCTCCCGGAGATCTCCATCTCAATGCAAAGACCCAGCTCCACTCAACAACCAGCAAGCTACAGTGCTGGACGCCCTATGCCAAACAACTAGCAAGACAGGAACACAACCCCACCCATTAGCAGAGAGGCTGCCTAAAATCATAATAAGGTCACAGACACCCCAGAACACACCACCAGACGTGGACCTGCCCACCAGAAAGACAAGATCCAGCCTCATCCACCAGAACACAGGCACTAGTCCCCTCCACCAGGAAGCCTACACAACCCACTGAACCCACCTTAGCTACTGGGGGCAGACACGAAAAACAATGGGAGCTATGAACCTGCTGCCTGTGAAAAGGAGACCCCAAACACAGTAAGTTAAGCAAAATGAGAAGACAAAGAAACACACAGCAGATGAAGGAGCAAGGTAAAAACCCACCAGACCTAACACATGAAGAGGAAATAGGCAGTCTACCTGAAAAAGAATTCAGAATAATGATAGTAAAGATGATCCAAAATCTTGGAAATAGAATGGAGAAAATACAAGAAACGTTTAACAAGGAACTAGAAGAACTAAAAGAGCAAACAATCATGAACAACACAATAAATGAAATTAAGAATTCTGTAGAAGGAATCAACAGCAGAATAACTGAGGCAGAAGAACGGATAAGTGACCTGGAAGATAAAATAGTGGAAATAACTACAGCAGAGCAGAATAAAGAAAAAAGAATGAAAAGAATTGAGGACAGTCTCGGAGACCTCTGGGACAATATTAAACACACCAACACTTGAATTATAGGGGTCCCAGAAGAAGAAGAGAAAAGGAAATGGACTGAGAAAATATTTGAACAGCTTCTACTTGAAAACTTCCCTAATATCGGAAAGGAAATACTTAATGAAGTCCAGGAAGCACAGAGAGTCCCATACAGGATAAATCCAAGGAGAAACACACCAAGACACATACTAATCAAACTATCCAAAATTAAATACAGGGGCTTCCCTTGTGGCACAGTGGTTGAGAGTCCGCCTGCCAATGCAGGGGACGCGGGTTCGTGCCCGGTTCCAGGAAGATCCCACATGCCATGGAGCAGATAGGCCCATGAGCCATGACTGCTGAGCCTGCGCATCCAGAGCCTGTTCTCTGCAATGGGAG
Source organism: Hyperoodon ampullatus (assembly GCF_949752795.1). Lineage (NCBI taxonomy): Eukaryota > Metazoa > Chordata > Mammalia > Artiodactyla > Ziphiidae > Hyperoodon > Hyperoodon ampullatus. The sequence goes on along the minus strand of NC_136923.1, from coordinate 41,436,148 downwards.
AGGCCACAACAGTGAGAGGCCCGCATACGGCAAAAAAAAAAAAAAAAAAAAAATTAAAAACAGCAAGGGAACAATAACAAATAACATACAAGGGAATCCCCATAAGGTTAACAGCTGATCTTTCAGCAGAAACTCTGCAAGCCAGAAGGTAGTGGCTGCACATATTTAAAGTGATGAAAGGGAAAAACCTACAACCAAGATTACTTGACCCAGCAAGGATCTCATTCGGATTTGATGGAGATATTAAAACCTTTACAGACAAGCAAAAGCTAAGAGAATTCACCACAACCAAACCAGCTTTACAACAAATGCTAAAGGAACTTCTCTAGGCAGGAAACAGAAGAGAAGGAAAAGACCTACAATAACAAACCCAAAACAATTCCTATGGTAATAAGAACATACCTATGGATAATTACCTTAAATGTAAAAGGATTAAATGCTCCAACCAAAAGATATAGACTGGCTGAATGTATACAAAAACAAGACCCGTCTATATGCTGTCTACAAGAGACCCACTTCAGACCTAGAGACACATACAGACTGAAAGTGAGTGGATGGAAAAAGATATTCCATGCAAATGGAAATCAAAAGAAAGCTGGAGTAGCAATTCTCATATCAGAGAAAATAGCCTTTAAAACAAAGACTATTACAAGAGACAAAGAAGGACACTACATAATGATCAAGGGATCAATCCAAGAAGAAGATATAGCAATTGTAAGCATTTATGCACCCAACATAGGAGCACCTCAATACATAAGGTAAGTTCTAACAGCCATAAAATGGGAAATCAACAATAACACAATAATAGTTGGGGACTTTAACACCCCACTTTCACCAATGGACAGATCATCCAAAATGAAAATAAATAAGGAAACACAAGCTTTAAATAATACATTAAACAAGATGGACTTGATATTTATAGGACATTCCATCCAAAAACAACAGAATACACTTTCTTCTCAAGTGCTCATGGAACATTCTCCAGGATAGATCACATCCTGGGTCACAACTCAAGCCTTGGTAAATTTAAGAAAATCTAAATCATATCAAATATCTTTTCTGACCACAATCCTATGAGACTAGATATCAATTACAGGAAAAAATCTGTAAAAAATACAAACACCTGGAGGCTAAACAATACACTACTTAATAACCAAGAGATCACTGAAGAAATCAAAGAGGAAATCAAGAAATACCTAGAAACAAATGACAATGAAAACACAACAACCCAAAACCTATGGGATACAGCAAAAGCAGTTCTAAGAGGGAAGTTTATAGCAATACAATCCTACCTTAAGAAACAAGAAGCATCTCAAATAAACAATCTAACCTTACACCTAAAGCAATTAGAGAAAGAAGAGCAAAACAACCCCAAAGTTAGCAGAAGGAAAGAAATCATAAAGATCAGATCAGAAATAAATGAAAAGGAAATGAAGGAAACAATCGCAAAGGTCAATAGAACTAAAAGCAGGTTCTTTGAGAAGATAAACAAAATTGATAAGCCATTAGCCAGAGTCATCAAGAAAAAAAGGGAGAAGACAAATCAATAGAATTAGAAATGAAAAAGGAGAAGTAACAACTAACACTGCAGAAATACAAAGGATTATGAGAGATTACTTCAAGCAACTGTATGCCAATAAAATGGACAACCTGGAAGAAATGGACAAATTCTTAGAAAAGCACAATCTTCCGAGACTGAACCAGGAAGAAATAGAAAATATGATCGGACCAATCACAAGTAATGAAATTGAAACTGATTAAAAATCTTCCAGCAAACAAAAGTCCAGGATCAGATGCCTTCACATGCGAATTCTATCAAACATTTAGAGAAGAGCTAACACCTATCCTTCTCAAACTTTTCCAAAATATAGCAGCGGGAGGAACACTCCCAAACTCATTCTGTGAGGCCACCATCACCCTGATACCAAAACCAGACAAAGATCTCACAAAAAAAGATAACTACAGGCCAATATCACTGAAGAACATAGATGCAAAAATCTTCAACAAAATACTAGCAAACAGAATCCAACAGCACATTAAAAGGATCATACACCATGATCAAGTGGGGTTTTTCCCAGGAATACAAGGATTCTTCAGTATACACAAATCAGTCAATGTGATACACCATATGAACAAATTGAAGGAGAAAAACTATATGGTCATCTCAATAGATGCAGAGAAAGCTTTCGAAAAAATTCAACCCCCATTTATGATAAAAACCGTCCAGAAAGTAGGCTTAGAGGGAACTTACCTCAACATAATAAAGGCCATATATGACAAACCCACAGCCAACATCGTCCTCAATGGTGAAAAAAAAGCATTTCCACTAAGATCAGGAACAAGACAAGGTTGCCCACTCTCACCACTCTTATTCAACATAGTTTTGGAAGTTTTAGCCACAGCAATCAGAGAATAAAAAGAAATAAAAGGAGTCCAAATCAGAAAAGAAGTAAAGCTGTCACTGTTTGCAGGTGACATGATACTATACATAGAGAATCCTTAAGATGCTACCAGAAAACTACTAAAGCTAATCAATGAATTTGGTAAAGTAGCAGGATACAAAACTAATGCACAGAAATCTCTTTCATTCCTATACACTAATGATGAAAAATCTGAAAGTGAAATTTAAAAAACACTCCCATTTACCATTGCAACAAAAAGAATAAGATACCTAGGAATAAACCTCCCTAAGGAGACAAAAGACCTGTATGCAGAAAATTATAAGACACTGATGAAAGAAATTAGAGATGATACCAACAGATGGAGAGATATACCATGTTCTTGGATTGGAAGAATCAACATTGTGAAAATGACTATACTACCCAAAAGACTATACTACCCAAAGCAATCTACAGGTTCAATGCAATCCCTGTCAAACTATCATGGGCATTTTTCTCAGAACTAAAACAAAATTTTCACAATTTCTGTGGAAACACAAAAGACCCTGAATAGCCAAATCAATCTTGAGAAGGAAAAACGGAGCTGGAGGAATCAGGCTCCCAGACCTCAGACAATACTACAAAGCTACAGTAATCAAGACAGTGTGGTACTGGAACAAAAACAGAAATATAGATCAACGGAACAGGATAGAAAGCCCAGAGATAAACCCACACACATATCGTCACCTTATCTTTGATAAAGGAGGCAAGAATATACAATGGAGAAAAGACAGCCTCTTCAATAAGTGGTGCTGGGAAAACTGGACAGGTACATGTAAAAGTATGAAATTAGAACACTCCCTAACACCATACACAAAAATAAACTCAAAATGGATCAAAGACCTAAATGTAAGGCCAGACACTATCAAACTCTTAGAGGAAAACATAGGCAGAACACTCTGACATAAATCACAGCAAGATCCTTTTTGACCCAGCTCCTAGAGAAATGGAAATAAAAACAAAAATAAATGGGACCTAATGAAACTTAAAAACTTTTGCACAGCAAAGGAAACCATAAACAAGATGAAAAGACAGCCCTCAGAATGGGGGAAAAAATTTGCAAATGAAGCAACTGACAAAGGACTAATCTCCAAGATTTACAAGCAGCTCATGCAGCTCAATAACAAAAAAACAAACAACCCAATCCAAAAATGGGCAGAAGACCTAAATAGACATTTCTCCAAAGAAGATATACAGATTGCCAACAAACACATGAAAGAATGCTCAACATCATTAATCATTAGAGAAATGCAAATCAAAACTACAATGCAAGGGTTTCCCTGGTGGCGCAGTGGTTGAGAGTCCACCTGCTGATGCAGGGGACATGGGTTTGTGCCCTGGTCCGGGAGGATCCCATGTGCTGTGGAGCAGCTGGGCTCATGGGCCATGGCCGCTGAGCCTGCATGTCCGGAGCCTGTGCTCAACGGGAGAGGCCACAACAGTGAGAGGCCCGCATACTGCAAAAAAAAAAAAAAAAAAAAAAAAAAAACTACAATGCGATATCATCTCACACTGATCAGAATGGCTATCATCAAAAAATCTACAAATAATAAATGCTGGAGAGGGTGTGGAGAAAAGGGAACACTCTTGCACTGTTGGTGGGAATGTAAATTGATACAGCCACTATGGAGAACAGTATGGAGGCTCCTTAGAAACTAAAAATAGAGCTACCATACGACCCAGCAATCCCACTACTGGGCATATACCCTGAGAAAACCGTCATTCAAAAAGAGTCATGTACCACAATGTTCATTGCAGCACTATTTACAATAGCCAGGACATGGAAGCAACCTAAGTGTCCATCAACAAATGAGTGGATAAAGAAGTTGTGGCACATATATACAATGGAATATTACTCAGCCATAAAAAGAAACAAATTTGAGTTATTTGTAGTGAGGTGGATGGAACTAGAGTCTATCATGCAGAGTGAAGTAAGTCAGAAAGAGAAAAATACCGTATGCTAACACATATTAATGGAATTAAAAAAAAAATGTCATGAAGAACCTAGGGGCAAGATGGGAATAAAGACACAGACCTACTAGAGAATGTGCCTGAGCAAATGGGGAGGGGGAAGGGTAAGCTGGGACAAAGTGACAGAGTGGTAGTGTATATATGGAGAAATATACACTACCAAATGTAAAATAGATAGCTAGTGGGAAGCAGTAGCATAGCACAGGTAGATCAGCTCGGTGCTTTGTGACCAGCTAGAAGGGTGGGATAGGGAGGGTGGGAGGGAGATGAAAGGGGGAGCAGATATGGGGATATATGTATATGCATAAGTGATTCACTTTGTTATACAACAGAAACTAACACACCATTGTAAAGCAATTATACTCCAATAAAAATGTTAAAAAAAGTGTCATTAGCAATAATATAAAAATATGGATAAATTTTCAAAGGATATGAAAGACTTGTACACTGAAAACTATAAAATACTGCTGAGAAAAAGAAGATATGTAAATGGAGAGATATACCTTTTTTATGATTGAAATACTCAATATTATTAAGGTGTCAATTCTCCCCAAATTTAACTACAGATTAGGTGCAGTACTAATCAAAATCCCAGCAAGCTTTTTTGAAAACATTGTCTTACTGATTCTAAAATTCACACAGAAATTCAAAGAACTAGAACAGTCAAAACAACTCTCAAAAAGAAGAACAAATTTGGAAGGCTAATACTACCTAATCTTAAGAGTTATTATAAAGCTACAGTAAATGAAAACAGTTTTTTTGTTGTTTTGTTTTTGGTCACACCTCATGACCTGTGGGATCTTAGTTCCCCAACCGAGGATCAAAGCCAGGCCATGGCAGTGAAACCACTGAGTCCTAACCGCTGGACCGCCGGGGAGTTCCCAAAACAGTTTGGTTTGTTTTTTATAAATTTATTTAATTTTTTTTTTTTTTTTTGGCTACATTGGTTCTTCGTTGCTGCGTGCGGGCTTTCTCTACTTGCGGTGAGTGGGGGCTGCTCTTCATTGTGGTGCGTGGGCTTCTCGTGACTTCTCTTGTTGTGGAGCACCAGCTCTAGGTGCGTGGGCTCTGGAACTCAGGCTCAGTAGTTGTAGTGCCGGGGCTTAGTTGTTCTGTGGCACGTGGGATCTTCCCGGACCAGGAATCAAACCCGTGGCCCCTGCATTGGCAGGCAGATTCTTAACCACTGAGCCACCAGGGAAAGCCCAACAGTTTGGTTTTGACATAGAGATAGGCACATATATCAAAGGAACAGAATAGAGTCCCCAAAAACCCCACACATGTATAGACAATTGATTTTTAACAGAGGCTTAAAGGCAATTTAGTGGAGAAAGGATACCATTCCAACATTGGTGCTTAGACAGTTGGACATCCATATGCAAAAATAAACAAACTTGGATCCATATCTCACACCATACAAAAACTAACTCTAGATTAATCATAGACCTAAATGTCAAACCTCAAATTGTAAAATTTCTAAAAGAAAACAGAAGAAACCCTTTGTGACCTTGACTTAGGCAATAAAAGCACAGAACAAACTGATAAATTGGACTTCATCAAAATTAAAAACTCCTGCTCCTCAAATGACACTGTTAGGAAAATGAAAAAACAAAGCATAATGTAGGAGAAAACCATTGCAACGCATATATCTGATAAAGAACTTGAATCAAGAATATGTAAAGAACTCTCAAAAATCAATAAGAAAACAGCACAATTTTTTTAATGAGTAAAGGATTTGAACAGGCACTTTATCAAGAAGATATCCGCATGGCAAATAAGAACATGAAAAGGTGCTCAACATCATTGGTCATTGAGGAAATGCAAATATAAAATGCAACAAGATTCCACTACACTATCAGAATAGCTAAAGTTAGAAAGACTGACCATATCAAATATTGGCAAGGATGCATTTTGCTTTCTTCTTGGTGGTGGGAGGTGCAAGATGCAATAATTTGTCTTCTATTTTGGAGGTGATGTCCCAGACTACTGGACCCCTAAAAGTTTTACTGATATGGTGGCCCCCAAATCTTCATAGGATTTTTCTCCCAACCATTGTAGCACATGACAAAGACTCCATCATGCTAGCCATTTATTGCTTATTTGGTCCAATTAATATGATGTCATCAATATAGTGGACCAATATGATATTCTGAAGAATGTCTAGATTATTTGGATCTCTTTATTTTATAGTTTGACCGAAGTCATGAGAGTTAAGATAGCTTTGGGCAAAACTGTAAACGTGTACTGTTGTCCATTTCAAATGAATGTGAACTGTTTTTGAGATTACGGATTGTCTAATATTTACAAACTCTTTTAACCCTATTGTAATATGCAAAGCGTCTGTTCATTTAGTTCACACTATTTAACCCTAGCATATGACCGAACATAATTCAGCATATCCAAGTACCCCAAGTGGTAGAGACAATTTTTGGTCATTTTATCCCTAATAAAATCTAATTTCTGCCTCACCAGACAGCACTCACAGCTATGTACATCTCAGAGAGAAAACTTGTATGTATACTCCATCGAAGTACAATAATTTTCCATGCTTTTTTTTTTTTTTTTTTTGTGGTACACAGGCCTCTCACTGTTGTGGCCTCTCCCGTTGCGGAGCACAGGCTCTGGACGCGCAGGCTCAGCAGCCATGGCTCACGGGCCCAACCGCTCCGTGGCATGTGGGATCTTCCCAGACCGGGGCACGAACCTGCGTCCCCTGCATCAGCAGGCAGACTGCCAACCACTGCGCCACCAGGGAAGCCCTTCCATGCTTTTTTTAAATTGAGAAAATGGCTTGTATCTAGAGAACTGGTGTTCAGATCAAAGTGCTCTCTCAATAGCAATTTATTGAATCCTCTCTATATGCCAAAACCTGTAGGTAGAAATAGAGGGTACAGAAATAAATGAGATAATGTCTGCCTTTGGGAGGCTCTCAAAGTAACTGGAGAAACACTTCAAACAGTTAAGGGGTAGTACTGTATTGAACATACTGTAAAGAGGGGACCAGAGTGCTAAGGGAAAAGGAAGTAACTCCTCATGCCTGGAGGAGTTTAGGAAGGACATGGTACATAAGTTGAGCACTAAATAGTAACTATTTATCTGACCAAAAAGGGGGAAGGTGAGGGCATTTCCAGGCAGTGAACATTAGCCCTATTAGCGAGTTTGTTAGTAACTTTGGAGCATACTTGAAGCCAAGAGGGTTGTTCTCTCCTTTCCTACAGAGAACCAAAGCAAGTGGTTAGACAGCTTTATGTGCTAGGTTATGAGAATCTGAATCTAGGTTATAGGCTTTCAACAATGGAGCAGCTGCTAGCCAAGGCAGGGGCTAAGGCGAAAGACTGCCTGAAATCATTCTTAAATACATGCTCATGTGAGAATGTCTGACTTCCTAGGGTTTGTACTATCTAGGGTGGTGTAATAACACAGCCATCAGAAATGAGCCTCCCATTCCCTTGGAATACATTTTCACAGCTTTAAATTTTTTTTAGTCCTTTACAAATTCATGAAGAATGAGGAACCCAATGACGAATTAGAGTTGGGCTCCTTGGAGTGAGGGCTGCTTTTTTTCTCAAAGGATGCTTAACAACCCTTGATAGTTTGGGGCATCACGGTTGAATGCTGGCAAAGTATAATTTTTTTAAATGTTGAAAACATGATTCATACAAACATAGAATGAACGTATGTCAGGATTTATTAACTTAATAATAAGGGAGCCAGTAAGTTAAAGCTGGTTATAAGAGCATGTTGAGGAACTGGGTATTCATAGACATTTATAAAAGAAAACTAGGAGTAAAAAAGGAATGTTAGAATTAAAACGTTAGATTAGATATAAAACTGGTTCATATCCAGGAGGGCATTCAAACTGTACCCTTTGAGGTTATCTTTTCTACTGGATAATATCTAGCATATAACTTCAGAGTCTAAGCATATAGTTGATAGTAATAACAATGCTACATTCCCTTAGGCTAGGTAATGAATTAACTCTTAGATGAGACCACCATCCATCCCCAGTAATGCATTGAAAGTACGGGCCACCTACCTTCTTGCCTTTTTTCCAAGTAATTTTTCTTAACAACATTTCATATTTCTTCAGCCAGGCATTTGAGTTCTCTTCCCCCACCCAGCCCACATCTGTCCCAGCATGGCTTTTTAAGTCCAGCTGCCCTCTACACCTTACCGTCCATGTATACCACACTCTTCTACTTCAGAACTATTGCCCACCCTCTCCCATCAACCAAAGACCCTGCCGTTCATTGCTAGAGGTCAGAGTACAACTTATCCTTCAAGGGCAAGTGCACTTGGCACTCTCTCCTCAGAATCAGTGCTGTAATAAATTGAATCACTCTTGACACCCTTCCAAATTACTTAGTACCAATCTTTCTTGGCTGGTCTAAAAAAAATGGTTTCTTGGGATTTTACTATTTTATATGCTTAGAACCTCTCTAGAGACAGCCTGCTGAAAAACTAAGTCTTCAGCTATTAAGGCATTTGGTCCTGTTTAATTGGATTTGATGGCTTGGGCACACCTGCACTAAAGCTTTCAAATGAAATGCACGTTCTGTTGCATGAACCTAATTTAAAACTGGCCCAAGGGGACATTTTGTACAATTGGTGGAAAATTTGTGATATCATGTTGAGACTTAAAATGACTAAATTCAGCTTTGACAGATTTTTTTTTGGCTGCATTGGGTCTTCGTTGCTACACGTGGGCTTCTCTCTAGTTGCGGAGAGCAGGGGCTACTCTTCATTGCGGTGCGCAGGCTTCTCATTGCGGTGGCTTCTCTTGTTTCAGAGCACGGGCTCTAGGCACACCAGCTTCAGTGGTTGTTGCTCGCAGGCTCTAGAGTGCAGGCTCAGTAGTTGTGGCACACAAGCTTAGTTGCTCTGCAGCATGTGGGATCTTCCCGGACAAGGGCTTGAGCCCATGTCCCCTGCATTGGCAGGCAGATTCTTAACCACTGCGCCACTGGGGAAGCCATTGACTGAATTTTTGATGCAAAAAAAATCAAGGAACTTTGGAAATTGGGCCACAAAAAGGATGATAGACCATTAATTCTGGCAGTTAATAATGGGACAACTGCATATCCACATGCAAAAGAATGAATTTGTTATACTAAGTGAAATAAGCCAGACAAAGACATATATCATATGATATCACTTATACATGGAATCTAAAAAAAAATGATACAAATGAACTTATTTACAAAATAGAAATAGACTCACAGACATAGAAAACAAACACAGTTACCAAAGGGAAAAGAGAGGTGAGGGATAAATGAGGAGTGAGGAGTTTCAGATTAAAATGTATAAACTACTATATATAAAATAGATAACCAACAAAGACCTACTGTATAGCACAGGGAACTATACTCAATTTCTTGTAATAACCTATAATGGAAAAAAACGTAAAAAAAGAATAGATATATTTATGTATATGTATAAGTGAATCACTTTGCTGAACATCTGAAACTTAACACAACATTATAAATCAACTCTATTTCAGTAAGGAAAAATTTTAATGCAAAAAAAAATGAATGAATTTGGACTACTATCTCACAAAATTAACTCAGAATGAACCAAAGACCTACATAAAACTGTAAAACTCTTAGATGAAAACATAGGTGTAAATCTTCATGACCATGAATTTTTCAATGTTTTCTTAGATATGGTACCAAAAGTACAAGTAAAAGAAAAAAAAACTAGACTTCATCAAAATTTATAACTTTTGTGCTTCAAAGGACACCACCAAGAAACTGAACCCACATATAGGAGAAAATATTTGCAAATCATATATCTGATAATGGACATGTATCTAGACTATATAAACTCTTACAACTTAATAATGAAAGATAACCCATTAAAAATGGACAAAGGACTTGAATAGACATTTCTACAAAGAAGATATTAAAATGGCCAATAAGCACATGAAAAGACAGTCAGCATCATTAGTCATTATGGAAATGGAAATCAAAACCAAATGAGATACTACTTCATACCCCCTGGGGTGGCTGTAATAAAAAAAAAGACATAATAACTTGTTTAGAAAGTGGAGAAATTGAAACCCTTATACACTGCTGAGGGAAGATAAAATGGTAGAGCCACTTTGGAAAACAGTCTGACAACTACTCAAAAGGTTAAACTTAGAGCTACTATTTGACCCAGCAATTCCACTCCTAGGTATATACCAAGAGGAATGTACACGTATGTCTACACAAAAACTTGTATTTGGGTCATAACAACACTATTCATAATAGCCAAAAAGTGGAAACAATCCAAATTTCCATCAGCTGAATAATGGATGAACAATTGTGGTATACCCATCATTTAAATATTATTCCTCTATAAAAAGGAATGCAATACTGATACATGCTACAATATAGATTAACCTTGAAAACATGCTAAATGAAAGAAGTCAGTCACCAAACACCACATATTGTGTGATTTCATTTATGTGAAGTGGCCAGAATCGGCAAACCTCTAGAGACAGAAAGTAGAGTGGTGGTTGCCTGTGGCTGGGGGAGATAGAATGAGGAAATGGGGAGCAACTGCTAATAAGTTCAGAGTTTTTAAGAGGGTAACAAAATGGCCTAATATTAGATTCTGGTGATGATTGCACCACACTATGAATATACTAAAAAGAGTTGAATAGTTGTGATAGAGACCATATGGTCCACAAAGCCTAATATTTTTACTATTGAGCTCTTTACAGGAAAGTTTGCCAATTTCTCCCTTATGGTAAGTTTTAAATTGAAATGTGTGACTCCTCCAACTCTGTTCTTCTTTTTAAAAATTGTTTTGGCTATCCTGGGTCCTTTGCATTTCCATATAAATTTTAAGATCAGCTTGTCAGTTTTTCCAGAAAGGTCTGCTGGATTTTGATAGTGATTGTGTTAAATTTATAAGTCAAATTGAGGAGATCATTTTTTAATTAATCTCAAATTGTCTGATATTTTACTAGTGAAAACCTCTTCAACTGTCTTATGTGTCCTTTTGATAAGAACTATATCATTTTTGACCACTCCCTTGATTTCTGGCATAAATTATTTCAAGCTCATTTCATAATTTTTCTTGTCACAGCCAAGGAGTTCTGGTTCTTTCAGTGGAGTCAAAATTTTGGTACTTGGTACTAGATCTTGGTACATTGCTATTGGGGATGTTACTGCTCCAAAACCCTCTCAGTGCACAGAGCTAGGGTATATTTGAATATAAATAAATAAATAGATAAATAGATACATACATAAGTAAATCCCCTATATACACACACATACACATTTGTATCTATTATTTATGTCATTGTATGTGTATATTTGTATATTATATATGTATATACCTATATTAACATTCATGAGTAGTTCACACTGAATCCACTAGTTCTAATCTAATACCGCCGAGTTCTTCCAGTTTTCTTCATTTCCATATTTGTTACTCCCTTCTTTGCAATGAGAAACCTGGCTTACATATTCCTTAATATACTTATATGTTTATATATTTTATATAAATAGATAGTTATAGCTGTGTCTATATCTATACACTATATACTATATTAGTCTATATATATTTATGTATGGTAGGATTGGACTTTCCACCATCTCTGTGACTATCAGAGACAGACTGTCTTCTTTCCTCATGTTCTAACTGGGAACCCAAGAGGTCAAGGAACATTCCCAAGATCATTCTATTAGTGATGGACACAGGCCTTGCTGAACACAGGCCTCCCCACCCCCTGATGGGTTTGATTGTTTCCTGTGATTCCACAGCAAGCATAGACCTGACTCCCAGTAGGAGGATGTCTTAGATTGGCTGCCCTTGAAACAGACTCTGAGCTGCAGAGAGTTTGTTCCACAAACTTGTACAGCAAGTCTGTTAGAGAACATGCTCAGTAGGCACAACTGTAAGGGGCAAAGGAGGCAGAACTGGGCAGAAGGAGAAACCAACCAAGGTTGGAAATGAGACCTCAGATCACCCTACAGGCAGATCTGGAGCTGGGGTAGCCCCCAAAGTTGACTCAAGTTGTGAGATGAGGAGCTGGCTTTTTTATCTCCACATCAGCCCACCATTGGCTATGGGCTGGCCCCTGGAATGGGACATAACCTGCATGGCCAGTTCCCTGTAGCTGAGGGCAGTTTCCAGTGAGAAGTGCAGCTATGAACTGTAAACAATTAATACTTACAGCAGCTGAGGGATGGGTGCATCAGCTCTGAAGAGGGGATAGGATAGAGCCCCACAGAATCCACTAGAGAGAAAGAAGTCTAGCCTGCAGGCAGTGGTGTCAGACAAGTATTCAGCATCGCACAGGAGGTGGAGCTCAAGGAGCAGAATTAGAACAGGCAAGGGCAGCTGGCATTTTGGCGTTAGAAACAGGTCCTGGGAACAGCTTACTGGGCATGAAGAGACCACATGGTGTGAGAAGGTTCTGAGCTGGACCTTTTACTTCTGGCCTGTGTGTTTAGGGGCTGAATGGTCCAAGTAAAAAGAAATCGCAGGATTTCTCTGAGTTGCTTCCTTTCAGTTCATCAACTTCAAGTGGCAGTTGTGATTTAGTTATGTGTTGCTTTCCTCCTTGAGTATTGAACTTAAGACAGTTGATAAATTGACCTCATAAAAAAATATAAGCTCAAGGGGAATTCCCTGGCTGTCCAGTGGTTAAGACTTGGGCTTGGGACTTCCCTGGTGTTGCAGTGGTTAAGAATCCGTCTGCCAATGCAGGGGACACAGGTTTGATCCCTGGTCCAGGAAGATCCCACATGCCACGGAGCAATTAAGCCCATGCACCACAACTACTGAGCCTGCGCTCTGGAGCCAGTGAGCCACAACTACTGAAGGCCACGCGCCTAGAGCCTGTGCTCCACAACAAGAGAAGCCACTGCAATGAGAAGCCCATACACCACAACGAAGAGTAGCCCCCGCTCGCTGCAACTAGAGAAAGCCCCTGCACAGCAACGAAGACCCAATGCAGCCAAAAATAAATAAATTAATAAATAAATAAAATAAAGTGATAAAGGTCTAATATAATTAAGTTATCCATTTTATAATTTTATTAAAAATAAGATAATACATCAATATATTGTTTCTTACTAATTTCTAATAATGCAGTGTAATGTGTAGCTAAAATTATACATTACTTGTGAAACAAGGAGTATGATAAATGCATGGTTTCCCTGAGTAAAGAGTACATATGTGGATGTGGATGTGATTCAAATTCTAGTGTTTAGCTTTTTAAAAAAAATAAATAAAAATGAAGTATAAAAACAGTAAATAACTCCATTATAGGAAATCTTTTCCTATTTAATGAAATAGAAACATATTTACTGCTAAACACTAATTAAACTAGCCTGCACTTTCATTTTTTTTTTTTTTTTTTGGTCAATAGAAGGTAGACAATATTTAACAATTTTTAGAGAGTTCCCTTGCTGTCCAGTGGTAGTACTCGGTGCTTTCACTGCCGTGGCCAGGGTTCAGTCCCTGGTCAGGGAAATAAGATCCTGCAAGCTACATGACGCAGCCAGAACAAAACCAATTTTTAAAACAATAAGGATTTACCATTATAACAAATACTTCATGATATGATTTTTTTTTTTGGCTGCGTTTTGGGTCTTCATTGCTGCGCGGGGTCTTTCTTTAGTTGCGGCGAGAGGGGGCTACTTTCGCCGCGGTGCTCGGGCTTCTCATTGCGGTGGCTTCTCTTGTTGCAGAGCACGGGATCTAGGCGAACGGGCTTCAGTAGTTGTGGCTCGCGGGCTCAGTAGTTGTGGCTCACGGGCTCCAGAGTGCAGGCTCAGTAGTTGTGGCACACGGGTTTAGTTGCTCCGCAGCATATGGGATCTTCCCAGACCAGAGCTCAAACCCGTGTGCCCTGCATTTGCAGGTGGATTCTCAACCACTGCGCCACCAGGGAAGCCCATCATGATATGATTTGATAAAAATGATTTTAACTACCTAATCAAGTAATGCACAACAAATCTAAAATAAATCAGATTAAAGTTTTATCCAAGATATCTGGAAAGATTTAGTAGTCCCGTGAAAACGTTCCAGGTATATTTAAAAGAATCACTGTCAACAGTCCGTACGTTTTTTCTTTCCAAGAATGATCATTTAAAGACCTGCTTACATTATATACATATAGAAAGACATTTTTGGCATTCAGGACAGAATTTCTTTTCGTGCTTTTTTCACACTTTTTTTTTTTTTTTTTTGCGGTATGCGGGCCTCTCACTGTTGTGGCCCCTCCCGTTGTGGAGCACAGGCTCCGGACGCGCAGACTCAGCGGCCATGGCTCACGGGCCCAGCCGCTCCGCGGCATGTGGGATCTTCCCGGACCGGGGCACGAACCCGTGTCCCCTGCATTGGCAGGCGGACTCTCAACCACTGCGCCACCAGGGAAGCCCTCGTGCTTTTTTTAAATTGAAGTATAGTTGATTTACAAAATCGTGTTAACTTCAGGTGTACAACACAGTGATTCAGTTTTACATATATATATTCCTTTTCAGATTCTTTTCCCTTACAGCTTATTACAAAATATTGAGTATAGTTCCCTGTGCTGTGCAGAAGGTCCTTGTTGGTTATTTTATATATAGTAGTGTGTATATGTCAATCCCAATCTCCCATTTTATACCTCCGTCACCCCCCTTTCCCCTTTGGTAACCATAAGTTGGTTTTCTATGTCTGTGAGTCTCTTTCTGTTTTGTAAATAAGTTCACTTGTATCTTTTTATTTTGGCCAAGCCATGCGGCATGTGTGATCCTAGTTCTCCGATCAGGGATTGAACCTGTGCCCCCTGCATTGGAAACTTGGAGTCTTAACCACTGGACCGCGAGGGAAGTCCCTGTATCATATTTTAGATTTCACATGTAAGTGATGTCATATGATATTTGTCTTTCTCTTTCTGACTTACTTCTCTTAGTATGATAATCTCTAGGTCCATCCATGTTTCTGCAAATGGCATTATTTCATCCTTTTTTATGGCTGATACTCTTGCCTTTTTTGTTCTGCTCTCAAGTGATTATCTAACAAGAGCTAGGCATTCTTGGGCAATAGTCAGGGGATAGAAGAGGCAAAATTATTGAATAAAAATTGTCAATACTCCCACTGCCTCTATCATTTATCCAAATTCAAAACTTGGGGCAGAATGCCCTGGTCTTAATTTAACTTTACTCTTAACAGAAATGAGCCCAAGACAGGGAGAGATAGGAAGCCCTCTCCAAGAGTAAAGAAGGGTAATGCCTTTTTCTTATAAAGGGACAGAGGGCTATTGGTGATCCAGGCCTAGACTTGGGCCAACCAATGTTAGAAAATTTATGGGCAATGAAGAACTGGAAACATGTATCAAAACCCTAAGAAGGCCTTCTCATGCCCCAGTGGAATCAGATCCTGGTTTGAAGACCACACATCTTGGTCATAGTGGAGCTGGTGAAGTGATATTGCCTCTTCACTCTACCAGATCCAGAAGGAATTGGAGGTAAATCCCTCGGCCAGAAAAGGGAGGGACTATGACCTTTTAATGAGTAATTAATAATAATAATACCTTTTCTTCTTAATTTATTCATAGGTTTTCATGAATAAACTATATTCTATTACTTTTTATTATTTATGCCTAGTGCTCAAACACACTGGTTTTCATGTTTACTTGACATTAAAATTGACAAGAGAGGTCTTTTAATTCTTTTAATAGTTAGGCAAAATTTGATTTTCTCTTCAGAACTGTTTTGTTTGAAGATCTGTAATCATTTTGTGACTTTGTTTAAGTTCCTATATTGAGATCACCCCAGAACACTTTTTAAAGGGGACTCTCAACCACTGCACCACCAGGGAAGCCCACCCCAGAACACTTTTTAAAGGAGCAATCTACCTAAACTGTTACACTTGGGAAATGGCTCAAGAGATGCTAATTTATCAACATAATGAAATACCATGCAGTCAACAGAAATGGCAATGTTGAAGGCAAATGATGTGGTTGTGTACAATAGCATTTTAAAAAATTTTATTGGAGTATAATAAATTTACAATGTTGTATTAGTTTTAGGTGTACCACATAGTGATTCAGTTATACATATACATATATTCATTCTTTTTCAGATTTTTTCCCATATAAGTTATTACAGAATATTGAGTATAGTTCCCTGTGCTATACAGTAAGTCCTTATTAGTTATCTATTTTATATATAGTAGTGTGTGTATGTTAATCCCAAGCTTACAAAGCATCTTAAATGCAGAAACTAGAACACTGATATCAGTGAGTCAGGTTATGTTGGTTCAGAGCTGAATTGGAGAAATTTAACATATTAAGTGGGAAATATATGAGGAATTTTTTCTCTTAAATCATTTTCTTAATGTGGTCAAAATATGTGTTGTACAATAAAAATATGCAGTGAATGTTGAGAACAATGATCACTGTTAATGAGTAAACAAAAGTGTTCCTTGCAAATTAATTAGTAAGTAAAAGGACTTTCAAAGGGCAACGAGCTTAAGTTATAAAAGGGAGAGGTGGTTATAGAAAAACGTATTTGGCAAAAGGCTGCCAAAGAGACCCTAAAACATCTCTCCAGGGGGTAAATTCAAGAAAGGCCGAAGTAATAGGCTTATGGGGTAATGAACAAATCTGCAGAATGAAGGTCCAAGGACCTGTTGCTATTGATAAGCTTGAATATTTTGACATCCCCTCTCAAAGCAAGAAAACTAGCCAAGACAAAGGCAAATGTAGTGTGTATAAACTCAACAACCACATATCAAATATGTGTAAACCTCTGCCTCTGTGTTTCAGCATTTGCCCCCCTCTCAAGGGTTCTCCTCTTTCCTCTTTCCCTCCTTCCTGGGATCCTGGGTAAGGAAGCTTGAATAGGGGGAGTGGTTGGTCCTTGCTCATTAACCTATTTATCCCACTTGGATTCTGCCTCTGCTCTGGCACCTCACTGGGATGTGCTGGCCAGTAAAGCTTACCTCAAGCTCCACTGCCTGGGAGTCTTCCTCAGCCACAGTTACTCTACAGCTCAGTTGCCTTGTTGGTTCTGATGTCATGTTGAATGTAGCACCATGTTGAATAGAGTACCACTATGTGGTAGGGCCCTTCGGATGCAGCACTATGTTGGTGGTGGCAGCATGTTAGAGGAATTCCATGTTGGATCGAATGCCACATTGGCAACAGTGCCATGTTGGATGTAGCACCATGTTGGCAGTGGCACCAAGTAGATGGGGGCATGTTGGTGGGCCATCTGTGATTACTGAGTGCTGCACGGGCTCTCTAAATGACTGCTCCAGGGAATCCAAGACAAGCTGTCTACTCTGGGATTTCTCATCCCACCCCAAAACTGTGGGTCCTTAATACACATACTGTCCTTGGAAGTTCAACCCTGAGAGAAGTGTGGAACTAGAGCCCCATCTCTGACTTCTTCCTCTCTTCCAAAAAATCGTAAGAAAGTAAAAATCACCCATCATTCCACCCTACATAGATAGCTACTGATGATATTTACATAATAATATTTTTATTTGTGTGTACATTTGAATGAAATGGTACATGTTATACATAATGTTTTATAATATTTTTATTTAGTAATATATTTGTCAGTCTTTGTGTATGTGTGTGAGATCTTGTTTTTTTAATTTTTCTTGAAATATAATTGATTTACAATGTGTTAGTTTCAGGTGTACAGCAAAGTGATTCAGATACATATATGTGTATATATATATATATATATTCTTTTTTAGATACTTTTTCATTATAGGTTATTACAAGATATTGAGTATGGTTCCCTGTGCCATACAGTCCTTGTTTTTTATCTATTTTACATATAGTGGTGTGTATATTTTATACTCTTTTTTCTTTTTTTGCGGTACGCGGGCCTCTCACTGTTGTGGCCTCTCCCGTTGCAGAGCACAGGCTCCGGACGCGCAGGCTCAGCGGCCATGGCTCACGGGCCCAGCCGCTCCGCGGCATGTGGGATCCTCCCAGACCGGGGCACGAACCCATGTCCCCTGCATCGGCAGGCAGACTCTCAACCACTGCGCCACCAGGGAAGCCCTGGTGTGTATATTTTAATCCCAAACTCCAAATTTATCTCTCCCCTGCCTTTCTCCTTTGGTAACCATAAGTTTGTTTTCTATGTTTGTGAGTCTATTTCTGTTTTGTAAATTATCTTTATTTTTAATGGCTGTATACGCTTCCATAGTATAAATGTACAACTCATTTAATCAATTCCCTCTTCATTTTGGGTGCTAACAATTGTTCACTCTTATATAAACAGTGGTGTATATCCTTGCAGAGAAATCTCTGTTCATCACTACGATGTTTTCATTAGTAAATTTCCTAGAATTAGAATTTCTGGGTCAAGGGATAAACTAAAGTGATGCATGCTCACTGTAAAAATTCAAACAATACAGAAGTTTATGTTGCTAATAGGTGTATACACTTCCAGCCTTTTTTCTCTGCATGTCCACACACATATGTGTGCACACACACAGACACACATTTATAAAAGGTAAAATGGTATCATACTATGCATATTGTTCCACAGCTTGCTCTTTTATAAAAACTAGAGTAGATCATGAACATCCTCCTAGTCTATAAGTTTACCTCATTTTAAGTTGAAGAGTATTCCAGAATAAAGGTATATTTTGTAAGCCATTCCCCAGTGGACAGACATTTAAGTTGCTTCCAGTATTTCTCTCTTATAAATTGTGTGGCAGTAAATATTCTTGTTTGTATAACTTTGCACACTTGTGTGAGTAATTCTTTAGGATAAATTTCTAGAAGTGGATTTCTGGGTCAAAATGTGTTAGGAACATACTGAAGTTCAGTCTCAGCCTTGGTATTCTACCAAAATTTGATATTTGCATTTGGTTTTAGCCAAAGAGCAAAATGCCTATCTTGTGATCACTTCTGACTTTCCTGACCTCGTCATCAGTGATCACATGGTAGCCCTGGACATCAACAAGTCCATCTAGTCAACCAAGCTCCTGCTTCGCTTATTGACTCTGGTAGGTAGAATAATGCCCCTCCCCCAAAGATGTCCATTTCTCTCTCTTTTTAAAAAATTTTATTTATTTATTTATTTTAATTATTTATTTTTGGCTGCATTGGGTCTTCGTTGCTGTGTGCGGGCTTTCTCTAGTTGCAGCGAGCAGGGGCTACTCTTCATTGCGGTGCGAGGACTTCTTATTGCGGTGGCTTCTCTTGTTGCAGCACATGGGCTCTAGGTGCACGGGCTTCAGTAGTTGTGGCTCGCGGGCTCTATAGCACAGGCTCATTAGTTGTGGCTCACGAACTTAGTTGCTCCGCGGCATGTGGGATCTTCCCGGACCAGGGCTCAAACCCCTGTCCCCTGCATTGGCAGGCAGATTCTTAACCACTGTGCCACCAGGGAAGCCCAAGATGTCCATTTCTAATACCTGAAACAGTGAATATGTTAGGTTACATGGCAAAGGGGGATCAAAGGTGCAGACAGAATCAAGTTTACTAATCAACTGATTCTAAAATAGATTATCCTGGATTATCCAGATGGGTACAAGATAATCACGAAGATCCTTAAAAGTGAAAGAAGGAAGCTGAAAAGAAGGGTCAGAGGGAGACAAGACTATGGAAGAACAGTCAGAGAGATGGCTGTGTAGATGGAGGAAAGGGACCATGAGCCAAGGAATGTAGGCAGCTTCTAGAAACTGGAAAAGGCAAGGAAATGGATTCTTCCCTATTGTCACCTTGATTTTAGCCCAACATCAGACTTCAAACTATAAAATAATAAATTTGTATTGTTTCAAGCTACTAAATTCGTGGTAATTTGTTACAGCAGCAATAGAAAACTAATACCGTGATCAAGAGATTTCTGGTCTAACAGAGCTAATCTGATTAAGTAAGTATTTATAGGATGGAAAATCAATCAAGAAAATGTTTCATGAGTGTCCTTGACAATGGAACGCACATGGTAAAGCTTGTGAGTGGTTTTGGAATCAGAGACATACAGTGCTCTGTCTATACCTTTCAGATGTTTCTTCAGACAGTCCCCTTAGTGCAGCAGGATGTGTTGGTCAAAGGCAGAGAATGGGCTGCTTTCATCATTTTTCTTCAGGCAAAGACATTACCTGACCTGTCAGAGATTTGGGAACTGTCTTGTCATACATATACAAGTTGAAATGGCAGCCATTAGGTGTTTAAGTACAACTATAACAAGAAGACTTTTCACTATTTTTCAATAATAATACCAACACAGTAGGACTTACTAACAACCAGTTGTTGCTTACGATAAAAATAGTTTGCAGGAACCTGATAAAGAGAACTGAAACCAATTTAATTTCCTCTCTCTGGATTAAAAAAAGTACTGGATCCAGGCATACTTTCCTGTCATTATACACGGAGAACAAGCAAAAATAACAGCTATTTGTTCCAACAAATACTTGCTCCTAGAAAACTATGAACTAACAAAAAGAGCTTACTTATCAAAACTAGCATTTTACTCATTGACGCTTGCTTAAAGACTGTTGCCTCACTGTGCCTACCAATCCAAAATTATTGTTATAAATTCTGCCTAATCTCGATCAGTTTCCTACTTTGCAAGACCCTCCTTTAAACTACCCAGTTTGGACCCTAAAGCCCTGTAAACATCCTTCCCTGACTTTCCCCCTCTGAGAAATTTTTATGACTTTGTCAATTTGGCATTCTCTTTAATGCTGTAAGTTTATTAAATTTAACTTAACTTGAACAGGTTTTCAGGGGGTCTTTTGGAGAGTCTTTTCCCAATAGAGGTAACCTTGAGAGTGCTAGTATACTTTCCATGAACCCTACTCTAAAGATTCTCCTATATTCTCACTCCAGGGAAGATACTGAAGTTGGTGTGTATGCAGTGGAAGCTGAGTATCATATGGATATTCATAAACAGTTTTATTTCCTTAAACACAAGTCACCTTGCTCCACAGCAACAGTTCTAGGTCCAAAGTCAAAGGAATCTATTTATTAGAAATAAAAATATGTAAGTGAAAGTAGCAATGTTACATCTACTATTTAGTAGGTGTTTTCTTCAAGTAAAGCAAAACTCTTCAGTTTGTGTGTTTGCTTCAGTGAAATTGTATCATCAACTTAGCCTCAAGTCCACGAATTGAAGAGGAGATAAATCTTTACCCAGTCAGATCGCTATTAGAGAGGAAGGAAACTTTAATAACTTGATGACAACATCACTGTCAGTTGAACACTTTACTGCAGAACCTATGGAAATAAATCTGGCTCCTCCACTCACCTTTGCTGACTATACTGAAAATGAATGACTGTTTAGTATCACAAAAGTACACGTAACAATCGAGCAGCCCATGTTACTTGGAAATTATGGTACCCATAAGTATTAAAATGTAAAACTTAAAAAATTTGGCTACTAAAATAAAATAATTATAATTATTTATAAAAATAATTACTATATAATAATAATTTTGAAATAATTCTAATTAAAATTTGTATTTGAACAAAATGTGTTTATGGTATACCTCTGTTAACACAATTAAAATTGTTAAAGGTATCACCAAATTTTTATCCAAAAAGTTTGTACTAATGTAAAAAGTATGTACCAATATACATTTTTAAGGCTCTGGAGATAGACTACCTAACTGTCCTCCAGAAAACATGAGCCATTTGATTCTGCAACACTGAAGAAGAATGTCCATTTATGTGTTGTTAAAGGAGAATTTTTCAAAAAAGTTATAATCGTGAACAGGAATAAATAATGGGCATTTATGAATTGCAAAGTCTTCATAGACATTAACTTGCCTGGTCCTTTTAGCATCCATGTAGTAGGGAGGGCAGTAACAGCTGCTGCCTCCATTTTACAAATGCAGAGATTGAGCCTCAGAGAAGTGGCACCTAAGGTCACAGACTCTGAGTGGTAGCATGTGGACTTGGCATAGGGTTCTCAGACCCTGTGTTCCTTTTTCATGTACCTGGCCACTTATGTGACCACATTCTCTATGCTCTCAGCATCTTTGGGAGCCTTCCAGTTCCTCCTTCAGCCCGTCTCACCTTCTGCAGGAGAAGGCCAGGCACAGCCCTATAGCAAAGGCAGTTTCTTCCACCCTTGCCATCTCTGCCCTTGCCATCATTCCCAAATTTAAGAACAATACTTGTCCACTTGGGACTACCCTGGTGGTCCAGTGGGTAAGACTCCATGCTCCCAGTGCAGAGGGCCTGGGTTCAATCCCTGGTCATGGAACTAGATCCTGCATG
Source organism: Hyperoodon ampullatus (assembly GCF_949752795.1). Lineage (NCBI taxonomy): Eukaryota > Metazoa > Chordata > Mammalia > Artiodactyla > Ziphiidae > Hyperoodon > Hyperoodon ampullatus. Next base: position 41,413,555 of record NC_136923.1, on the reverse strand, counting down.
CATGCTGCAACTAAGAAGTCCACATGCTGCAACTAAAAGATCCCTCATGCTGCAACGAAGATCCCGCATGCCTCAACTAAGACCCAGTGCAGCCAAAATAAGTAAATAATAATAATAATAAAAGAACAATACTTGTCCATTCCACACACACTCAACTCTAGCATCCTAATGCTTTTTGCAGCTTTTCTGGACAGAGCAGATTCTCCTTCAAGGGGTGTATAATAGGAAAATCCCACTTGTTTCTTAAAAGCCATTTAGTTATCAAATCACACAATCATGGCTGGCCTTTGAGGTAAGCCCCTTCCCTGCATGCAATACTCCCTCTTTTTTCTTCCAGCCGTTGCTGATACATTTCTGCAAATAGCGTGCCTCTCCCTTTATTGTTGGAAAGCTGAGCTGGTAAAAATGTTTTTCATCTGCTCATATAAAAATATCTTTCTAAATTAAATGTTATTTTTGTTAAGAAAAGCAAATTATATTTAACAGAAACATTTAAAAATATTTTAAAATTTAAGGGGAAAAATCACTTCCAGTTTCATCCAGAAATAACCACTTTTGACATTTTCGTCTTTTTTATTCATATATATGTGTGAATATCTCTGTATATGATATAATTTTCAACTGATATGTTAAGTACCTTTTCCACAACTGCTTTTATAGAATCACAGAATCTAGATTTAGAAGAAAACTCGAGGCCTTCAAGATATTTCTTCCTGGCTTGAGGGCTTTGATTGGGTCTGCCTAGACACTGCTTGTATCCTCCAGGGACTGGGAGCCCAGTTTGTACCAAGAGAATCCATTCCTGGTTTGGAAAATTCTCATTCCGTTTTTGTCTCCTGAAATGACAGAATATGAATATGAATATGTCCTATTTGGATTTCTCTTCTCAGATTGAATATCCCTGGTTTCCATGATTATTCCTTGCTTGACAGAATTTTCAGAGCCACTCATGATGCTGGTCACCCTCCCAGGGGAGTCTGTTCACTTATAACACTGCCTCCAGTCCCTGACATGAAGTCCCAAGTGCAGCCTGGCAGATGTGGTGTGTAGTGGGGCTGCTGCTTCCCTAACCCCAGACACTTGACCTCCAGTAACACTGCCCAGGATGGCACTATATTTTTAGCAGCTACTTTTACTGTAAACTTTTGGGTTGGTCTTAAAAAGCCATCAGTCAGGATTAATTGGAGAAAGATAATGCCAGTCTGAATGCCAGCCTTCTCAAATCCAAAATCTATTTTGGGGAGTGGAAAGGGAGCCTAACATTGGTTGGTGTGTGTGTGTGTGTGTGTGTGTGCGCACGTGTGTGTGTTTGTTCACCATCTATCAGATGTAATGCTGAGCACATTCATATCTTTATTATTATTATAGTTATTGTTACTGTCATGGCAGTTTCAGTTGGTTGAGGTCCTACTGTGCACTAGGCATAAATTAATTTCATTTCACAGAGCCCCAGGATAATTAGTTGTTTTACACATGAGGAAAGGAAGGCAGGGAAATTGGACAACTTGTTCCAAGGTCCCACACCAGTAAGATGTTTACGCCCATATTCTACCCCTATATCATATTGCCTCAGAAAAGTGCAACCACTGATCAACAGTCAAGTTCAGAGTGGGACTCCCGGGAATTCCCTGGCAGTGCAGTGGCTAAAGACTATGCGCTTTCACTGTGGAGATCCTGCAAGCTGATAAATGATCAGATTTTTAATATAGTTCAAAGGTTAATGTCCACTGAATTTCTTGACAGATTCAATGTGGGGTGTAAGAGGAGTGAAATACAAAACTAAGGATTTTAGCCTGAGCAATAGGGCTGAGATAAAGAAGGCTGTGGGTGGAGCATGTTTTGGGGTGGCATTTGAGCATTTAGGGTTTTTTTTTGTTTTTTTTTAAATAAATAAATTTATTTATTTATTTTTGGCTGTGTTGGGTCGTAGCTGCCTGTGGGCTTTTCTCCAGCTGGAGCAAACGGGGGCTACTCTTCGTTGCAGTGTGCAGGCTTCTCATTGCAGTGGCTTCTCTTGTTGCAGAGCATGGGCTCTAGGTGCGTGGGCTTCAGTAGTCGTGGCACATGGGCTCAGTAGTTGTAGCTTGTGGGCTCTAGAGCGCAGGCTCGGTAGTTGTGGCTCATGGGCTTAGTTGCTCCACAGCATGTGGAATCTTCCCGGACCAGGGCTTGAACCTGCGTCCCCTGCACTGGCAGGTGGATTCTTAACCACTGCGCCACCAGGGGAGTCCGAGCATTTAGTTTTAAACATGCTGATTTGTAGATATCTTAATAGACACTCGAGTGGAGATGCCAAGTTAGCAGTTAGCTATACAGGTATACCTTGTTTTATTACATTTTGCTTTTTGCACTTTGCAGATACTGAGCTTTTTACAAATTAAAGATTTATGGCAACATTGCATTGAGCAAATCTATTGGTGTAATTTTTCTAACAGCATTTGCTCAACTTGCATCTCTGTGTCACATTTTGGTAATTCTCACAATATTTAAAAATTTTTCATTATTATTATACTTGTTATGGTGATCTATGATCAGTGATCTTTGATGCTACTATTGCAAAAGATTACAACTCACTGAAGGCTCAGATGATGGTTTGCATTTTTTAGTAATAAAGTAATTTTTAATTAAGGTATGTACATTTTTTAGACATAATGCTATTATACACTTATTAGACTACAGTGTGAACATAACTTTTATATGCACTGGGAAACTAAAAAATTCATATGACTTGCTTTATTGAGATATTCACTTTATTGCAGTGGTCTGGAATCAAACCCACAGTATCTCCAAGGTATGCCTGTACAGTTTTGGAGATCAGGAGAGCAGCCTAAGCTAGATATATAAAATTGAGACTTGGTACATGGATGATGCTTAAAGCCACAAGGCTGGATGAGATCACCAAGAGAGTGATCTCCCTATTATCTCCTCTGGATCTGTGATTAGATGTTTCCTAAATCTTCTCATTCTCTCCACCATGACTCTTAAACGTGCTTTCAATTTTCTTTCTCTTCCTCCCTCTACGCTACAAGTCCCAGCAGTTTCTTCAGATCCAACATCTAGGTCATTAATTCTCTCTTTCACTGTTTATAGTCTGTCATTTTAACTTTTAGAACTACATTTTCTTCATTCCTAGAAATTCTTTTTAAAAAAATATGCACTCTATTTTAATAGCCTTTATCATATGTTTGACACATACTTTGTCTTTATTTAAAACATAACATATATATTGTATAATCTTTATCCAGTAATTTGTTATCTGAAGTTCTTAACTCTGAAACTCTGATTCTGTTTACACTGTGCCTCCATCATGATACATTGTTTCCATGTATGCCACATGTGCACACATGCATGCATATGCATGTGTCTCTGTGTGTTAATCTTTGGAGCTCATGTTTACTAGGGCTTTGTGGGAATGCTGTGTAGCTGGATAAAGGGCCTGAACACTAGATTTTAAAATTTGATTCTACTGGGTGTTTCAACCTTGAGAAAATATTTTTTTTCTGTCTAAAAACAAACATTTAGATCTCCAGTTTTATTGAAGCCTTGGGCTAATTTTTATGCTAATTCTTCAGCCTGGTGGCCCCTGGACCACACAGTGTAAATTTGAATCCCAAACCTGTGCATGGTTGCAAATTCTCACAGGACCTGTTCTCCCTCATCCCTGGGGAAATTATGTTATTTCTCCATGTCAGTGGGGAAATTTTTTTAGCTCACCTCTTCATCGGGTGCTACCTTTATGCAAGGGGTCCCATTTCCATCTTTCTATGAGGCATGGGCCATAGTCTTATTTCTCACACTTATGTGGGCATTAACACTCAAGAGCAACCGTCCACTCACACACCTTCTACCAGCCACAGCCGGTTCACACACTGACCACTCTGGTTTTCAATTCTCCAGCTCCTGGCAGTTCCCTTTCTTTCCTGCAAATTTAGCTTTGCATTTAAAAGAATGTTATACTTTAGACAGTATCTCTGTTTGTAGCCAGAGTGTTTTCAGGTTACCTGATCTGTCACATTGATGGAATTGGAAGTCCCTTTAGGGGTGAATGTGATGGTCAGATTAGCTCAGCAGGAACTTTTCTAGAACAACAGGCATATTTGAGTGGATGTCATGCCCCCTAGCTCCCTGTCATGTTGGAAGCATCTGCTTCTGTGAGGAGTTTGCATGGAGGGTGATCTACAGAGCACTGTTTGGCTTATTCCTGTGGCTCTGCCCACGCTGATGATTACTTGTTTCAGTTTGTGCCGGAACTGACCGAGGCGTATGTGATGATGAATGAGCTAGAGACACATGGGACCAACTGCCATGACAGAGGCCCAGCCTGCCCTGGCCTGCAGGCCCCAGGACTGGCTGTCCAGGAATTCTGTGCAGGGACGTCCAGCATGCCACATTCCATTCTAGCCAGTGACAGGGAATGAAGGGAAGGGGGACTGGTTATACCACAAATGGCTGCTTCCTGTGGCTCCAGCAGGATGATGTACCCGTTTACTATGTTCTATTTCCTGAGCTGCTCCAAAGATGCGGGAACCCCAAACAAGTCCTGGTAAGGGCAAGGGCAGCCAAGAAGGGAAAGAATCTGAAATCTCTAAGGCCTCCAACTCATCAGCTGGGATGATGAGCAGAGCCTGGACATATCTGCCTGTTTGGCCACATTTAAAGGAAACATGAGGACTGACATTCCCCGTGTGTCATCCAGGGGAATGAAGTCAGGGGACTTCAAAGCTGCTCCGGGAAGCCTTGGCATAGAAGGAGTCTCTGAAAGCTGTTTCAGGACCATTGTGTATCTGCCAGTCAGTGAAAGAGAAAGGGGGTGGATAGGAGAGAGGGCAGAGACCTTAAGGAAAGCCTTCAGCTTTCTCTCTTCAACAAAACCCCCATCTGGCTGCTCATTGATGGGCTGAAGAACAGAACCACAGTGTCTTTGATTGGAAAGATGCCATGTAGTTCAACCTTCCAGCTAGTGCAGGTTCTGCAATCTCCTCGCCAGACAGCCTCCCACCATGGGGTTCTCACTGCTAACTTCATGGTAGGAATGATCTCATTTTAAGCCTCTTCTTATTTTGAGGTAAAAATCTGCCTTTCAATCATTTCCACCTACACCCCATCCTCTCCTGGCTGCTGAGGAAGAAGCACCTCCTGCCTTCACTGGCTCAGGAACACAGAGAGGATTCCCTGCGAGAACCTACAGTCTCACCCATGAGAACCAGGGCTCCTCGGACCCAGCTCATCCCCAGGATGGCCATCCAGGAAAGGAAAGAGGCTGACCAGTGGGACAAATGCCTGCCAAAGGGAGACTGGCTGAGCTACTTCTTCACTTTCTTACTGGAGACTCAGTTAGGACCCCACCTCTACATAGGGAAGACATCCTCCCAGATAGGAAATAAAATAAAGTTCTTGGATGAGCACCGAAAGCCAAACTAGGAAGTTATTTTATCCTGTCCCTGCATATAAGATAGTGAATCGAAACCAAAAGTGTTCTGTGAAGATATTCGAAGGTGTCCTTTGAAGGCTGTTCCTCCTGGCAGGCAGGCCATTGTGTGTTCTCTGGGCTGCACCCAGCCTTGGAGCAGAGGGATTGGAGTCTGGGCAGGTGCTTTGGCAGTGCCTCTAGAGCAGGCAGGAGTAGCTGGTGGTTTCGTCCTTCAACGCAGTGGCAGTGACTCCCTATTTTCTATGTGTCTGCTGGAGGCCCATCATGGTTTTCAAATAATTGTGCTAGACACAGAAAAGGGGAGAATACAGAAGTTAATTAGGACATGCGGACCTAACAAGGACTCAGAAGCCACACCACTTATATCCACCCCATCATTCTTCCTGCAAATATCACTGTTTGAGGACAAGGATTCCCTTTGACTAGCCCGTTCTGTGAGAAATAATGTTCCATTCAATCCCTCTCATTCTTTCATGCTAAAGAAAGTGTGTAAAACTGTTTTTAAATGTTTAAAAGGAGACAGGCGTGTTTCAAGGGCCCACTTGAAAGCTTCTGACAAGAAGTAGGTTCAAAAAAAGAAAAGGGCTCTCTCTCCAGAGGGGTGGGGGCCCATGTATTCTGAAGGGCCTTCCCTCTGCAAATCAACTAGATGTTCGTGAATCCTACCCTTTTAATGAACTGCTAGGCTCTTGGAAAGCATGTGGAAAAAGTAAGCTGAAACAGAATCAGTGGGCAGGGCAGTGAGCAAGCAAATGCTAAAACGAACATGGAATTTGGAGGTGAATCCTAGATTCCCCACATGGTGAATCTGAACTGAAACTGAAGCTCCCACATGAAGCTGGAATTATTTTACCCCAATTTTTTATTGTGGTAAAATACACAAAACATACAAATTTCCATCTTAACTGTGTTTAAGTGTACAGTTTAGTGGTATTAAATACATGGAGAATGTTGTGCAGCCATCACTACCATCTATCTCCATAACTCTTTTCATCATCCCAAACTGAAATTCCATATGCTTTGAACAGTAACTCCCCGTTCCCCTCTCCCCGCAGACCCTGAAAATCACCACTATACTTTCAATCTTTATGACTTTTTTAAGTCAGTCACTTAATTTTTAAATTATTTGTTTAAGTGTTATTGGAGTGTAGTTGATTTACAATGTTGTGTTAGTTTCAGGTGTACAGCATAGTGATTCAATTATACATATACATATATTCATTCTTTTTTAGATTCTTTTCACATATAGGTTATCCCAGAATATAGGTTGTCCCAGAATATTGAGTAGAGTTCCCTGTGCCATATAGTAGGTCTCTGTTGGTTATCTATCTTATATATTGTAGTGTGTTGTCTGTTAATCCCAAGTTCCTGATTTATCCCTCCCTGCCACATTTCCCCTTTGGTAACCATAAGTTTGTTTTCAATATCTGTAAGTCTGTTTCTATTTTGTAAGTAAGTTCATTTGTATCATTTAAAACAATTAGATTCCACATATGAGTGACATCATATGATATTGGTCTTTCTCTGTCTGAGTTACTTCACTTAGTATGATAATCTCTAGGTCACACCATGTTGCTGCAAATGGCATTATTTCATTCTTTTTTATGGCTGAGTAGTATTCCATTGTATACATGTACCACATCTTTATCCATTCCTCTGTCGATGTACATTTAGGTTGCTTCCATATCTTGGCTATTGTAAATAGTGCTGCAATGAACATTGGGGTGCATCTATCTTTTCGGATTTTGGTTTTCTCTGGGTTTATGCCCAGGAGTGGGATTGCTGGGTCATACAGTAGTTCTATTTTTAGTTTTTTTAAGGAACCGCCATACTGTTCTGTATAGTGGTTGTACCAATTTACATTCCCACCAACAGTGTAGGAGGGTTCCGTTTTCTCCACACCCTCTCCAGCATTTATTTATTTATTCATTTTTATTTATTTATATTTTTTGGTGTATTAGTTTCTGCTTTATAACAAAGTGAATCAGCTATACATATACACATTCCCCATATCTCCTCCCTCTTGCGTTTCCCTCCCATTCCCTATCCCACCCCTCTAGGTGCTCACAAAGCACCGAGCTGATCTCCCTGTGCTATGCAGCTGCTTCCCACTAGCTATCTGTTTTACATTTGGTAGTATGTATATGTCCACCAGCATTTATTTTTTGTGGACTTTCCCCCCCCCCAGATTTATTGAGATGTAATTGCCATATAATATAATATTGCATAAGTTTAAGGTGTACAGTGTGTTGATTTGACACACTTATATATTGTAAAGTGACTGCAACCATAGCATTAGCTAACACCTCCATCATATCATATAAGTACTATTTCTTTTTTGTGGTGAGAACATTTAAGATCTACTCTCTTAGCAACTTTCAAGTATATACTACAGCATTATTAACTATAATTACCATGCTATACATTAGATCCCCAGAACTTATTCATCTTATAACTGGAAGTTTGTGTCCTTTGACCAACATCTCCCTATTCCCCACCCCCACCCCCAGCCCCTGGTAACCACCATTCTAATCTCTGTTTCTATGAGTTCAGCATTTTGTTTGTGGACTTTCTGATCATCGCCATTCTCACCAGTGTGAGGGGATACCTCATTGTATTGATAGTTTTTGTTTGTTTGTTTGTTTGTTTTAGTTAGTTATTTTGCCCAAGCAGTGCAGCATGTGGGATCTTAGTTCCCCGACCAAGGATCGAACCTGCATCCCCTGTGTTGGAAGCAGGGAGTCTTAACCAGCGCCAGGGGAGTCCCCTCATTGAGGTTTTGATATGCATTTCTCTAATAATTAGTTATGTTGAGCATCTTTTCATGTGTTTTTTGGCCATCTGTATGTCTTCTTTGGAGAAACGTCTATTTAGATCTTCTGCCCATTTTTTTTTTTTTTTTTTTTTGCGGTATGCGGGCCTCTCACTGTTGTGGCCTCTCCCATTGCGGACGCGCAGGCTCAGTGGCCACGGCTCACGGGACCAACCGCTCCGCGGCATGTGGGATCCTCCCAGACCGGGGCACGAACCCGTGTCCCCTGCATCGGCAGGCGGACTCTCAACCACTGCGCCACCAGGGAAGCCCTGCCCATTTTTTTGATTGGGTTGTCTGTTTTCTTGATATTGAGCTGCATGAGCTGGTTGTGTACTTTGGAGATTAATCCCTTGTTGGTTGCTTGACTTGCAAATATTTTCTCCCATTCTGAGGGTTGTCTTGTTGCTTTGTTTATGGTTTCCGTTTCTGTGCAAAAGCTTTTAAGTTTAACTAGATTCTATTTGTTTATTTTTGTGTTTATTTTCATTACTCTAGGAGGTGGATCAAAAAAGATCTTGCTGCAATTTATGTCAAAGAGTGTTCTTCCTATGTTTTCCTCTAAGAGTTTTATAGTGTCCAGCCTTACCTTTAGGTCTCCAATCCATTTTGAGTTTATTTTTGTGTGTGGTGTTAGGGAGTGTTCTAATTTCATTCTTTTACATGTAGCTGTACAGTTTTCCCAGCACCACTTATTGAACAGGCTGTTATTTTCTTCATTGTATATTCTTGTCTCCTTTGTCATAGATTAGGTGACCATAGGTGCGTGGGTTTATCTCTGGACTTTCTATTCTGTTCCAATGATCTATATTTCTGTTTTTGTGCCAGTACCATACTGGGTTTTTTTGTTTGTTTTTTTAACATCTTTATTGCAGTATGATTGCTTTACAATGGTGTGTTAGTTTCTGCTTCATAACAAAGTGAATCAGTTATACATAAACATATGTTCCCATATCTCTTCCCTCTTGCGTCTCCCTCCCTCCCACCCTCCCTATCCCACCCCTCTAGGTGGTCACAAAGCACCGAGTTGATCTCCCTGTGCTATGCGGCTGCTTCCCACTAGCTATCTATTTTACGTTTGGTAGTGTATATATGTCCATGCCACCCTCTCACTTTGTCACAGCTTAGCCTTCCCCCTCCCCATATCCTCAAGTCCATTCTCTAGTAGGTCTGTGTCTTTATTCCCGTCTTACCCCTAGCTTCTTCATGACTTTTTTTTTCTTAGATTCCATATATATGTGTTAGTGTACGGTATTTGGTTTTCTCTTTCTGACTTACTTCACTCTGTATGACAGACTCTAGGTCCATCCACCTCACTACAAATATCTCAATTTCGTTTCTTTTTATGGCTGAGTAATATTCCATTGTATATATGTGCCACATCTTCTTTATCCATTCATCCGATGATGGACAGTTAGGTTGCTTCCATGTCCTGGCTATTGTAAATAGAGCTGCAGTGAACATTGTGGTACATGACTCTTTTTGAATTATGGTTTTCTCAGGGTATATGCCCAGTAGTGGGATTGCTGGGTCGTATGGTAGTTCTATTTGTAGTTTTTTAAGGAACCTCCATACTGTTCTCCATAGTGGCTGTATCAATTTACATTCCCACCAACAGTGCAAGAGTGTTCCCTTTTCTCCACACCCTCTCCAGCATTTATTGTTTCTAGATTTTTTGATGATGGCCATTCTGACTGGTGTGAGATGATATCTCATTGTAGTTTTGATTTGCATTTCTCTAATGATTAATGACGTTGAGCATTCTTTCATGTGTTTGTTGGCAATCTGTATATCTTCTTTGGAGCAATGTCTATTTAGGTCTTCTGCCCATTTTTGGATTGGGTTGTTTGTTTTTTTGTTATAGAGCTGCATGAGCTGCTTGTAAATCTTGGAGATTAATCCTTTGTCAGTTGCTTCATTTGCAAATTTTTCCCCCATTCTGAGGGCTGTCTTTTCATCTTGTTTATGGATTCCTTTGCTGTGCAAAAGCTTTGAAGTTTCATTAGATCCCATTTGTTTATTTTTGTTTTTATTTCCATTTCTCTAGGAGCTGGGTCAAAAAGGATCTTGCTGTGATTTATGTCATAGAGTGTTCTGCCTATGTTTTCCTCTAAGAGTTTGATAGTGTCTGGCCTTACATTTAGGTCTTTAATCCATTTTGAGTTTATTTTTGTGTATGGTGTTAGGGAGTGTTCTAATTTCATACTTTTACATGTACCTGTCCAGTTTTCCCAGCACCACTTATTGAAGAGGCTGTCTATTCTCCACTGTATATTCTTGCCTCCTTTATCAAAGATAAGGTGACCATATTGCGTGGGTTTCTCTCTGGGCTTTCTATCCTGTTCCATTGATCTATATTTCTGTTTTTGTGCCAGTACCATACTGTCTTGATTACTGTAGCTTTGTAGTATAGTCTGAAGTCAGGAAGCCTGATTCCTCCAGCTCCATTTTTCTTTCTCAGGATTGCTTTGGCTATTCGAGGTCTTTTGTGTTTCCATACAAATTGCAAAATTTTTTGTTCTAATTCTGTGAAAAATGCCATTGGTAATTCGATAGGGATTGCACTGAATCTGTAGAATGCTTTGGGTAGTATAGTCATTTTCACAATATTGACTCTTCCAATCCAAGAACATGGTATATCCCTCCATCTGTTTGTGTCATGTTTGATTTCTCTCATCAGTATCTTATTTTCTGAGTACAGGTCTTTTGCCTCCTTAGGTAGGTTTATTCCTAGGTATTTTATTCTTTTTGTTGCAATGGTAAATGGGATTGTTTCCTTAATTACTCTTTCTGATCCTTTGTTGTTACTGTATAGAAATGCAACAGATTTCTGTGTATTAATTTTGTATCCTGCAACTTTACCAGATTCATTGATGAACTCTAGTAGTTTTCTGGTAGCATCTTTAGGATTTTCTATGTATAGTCTATCTTTATGATTTCTGACTACTCTAAGTACCTCATGTAAGTGGAACCATACAGTTATTTGTCTTTGTATGACTGGTTTATTTCACACAGTGGCTGTACCATTTTACATTCCCACCAACAGCTCACGAGGGTTCCAATTACTCCACATCCTTGCCAGCACTTGTTCTTTTCTTTTTTTTTTTTTATTACTAGCCATCCTAATGCGTGTAAGGTGGTATTTCATTGTAGTTTTGATTTGCATTTCTCTAATGATTAGTAATGTTGAGCATCGTTTCATGTGTTTACTGTCCATCTGTATATCTTCTTTGGAGAAATGTCTATTCAAATCCTTTGCCCATTTTTGAATTGGATTTTGTTTTCTGGTTGTTGAGTTTTAGGAATTCTCTGTATATTCTGGATATTAATCCCTTATCAGGCTGGAATTCTTGAAGGAGTTTAAAATGGTCCTGTGTTGGTAATGCCGCATGGCAAAAGCAGGTGCAAACTCTTTCAGGAGGAAAGTAATTTCAGCTTGTACATTCAGGACTCTTAGAGCTTAAGTTCAATCACATTTATGGTCAACTGAATTTCAACAAGGGTACCAGACAATTCAACGGAGAAAGAATCATTTTTTCAACAATTGGCACTGGGAAAACTGGATATCCACATGGAAAAGAATAAAGTTGGACCCCTGCCTCACATCATATGCCCCCTCCTCTGAGCCCAGAAGGGGTAGGCCTCTCTGTGGTCAGACAAGGAAGCTCCTGCATAGTGGTCACAGTCAAACAATGTCCGAGGCTGGGCTGCCTATGCCTACTTGACCCCACTCCATTCTCTCCCATAGAGCCCTGCCCTCCTACAGGTCTGGGCTTCCTTGATCCAGGACTGATCTGGGCTTCCCTTCAGGGGCCAGAGTTAATAAAGCTTGATGCTCACAGCATAAGGCTAAATGGCTGCCTGGATAAAGCCATCCTCTCTCCTGCTGAAGGAGTGGGCCCAGGCAACTAGGATGGGCAGGTGACCCTGCCCCAAGCCACAGCTGACTGAACCAAGAATGCACACTTAACCCAAGAAGAGTCAGTTAGGCTTCTCCCTCCAGAGAGACACAAAGTAAGTAGTCAGGTGATACTGGGCACTGGGGCTGTGAAGTCTTGGAAAATAAGGGCATGCCAGGGCCAAGGCTGGAGCTAGAAATTGAGAGGTGGGGAGGGGAGAACAGATAGATGAAGGATCAAACCTCAGGGAGAAGCTAAGGTCAGATCTGGAAGGAGAAAGGCCTGGAGGGAGAGGAGCCTGGGCCCTGCTTCCTACAGATGAGTTCTATGGCCTGCTAATCAAAGTGTGGCCTTGGACTAGCTGCATGGGCACCATCTGGGTACTTATTAAAAGTGAAGACCCTCAGATTCACCCTGGACCTGCTGCATCAGAATCTGCATTCTAACAAGACTCCTGGTGATGTATGTACACAGCACAGGGTGAGAGGTGCTACTATGGAACCTTCAAAATCTGTGTTAACAAACCCCTTCACTCAAGCTTCTTTGAGTGGGCTTTAGCTCCTCACAGCCATCAAAGGTCAGTGAAGGTATCAGTTTAACTATAAATGTAAAGAATGAACTCAGTCAGGAGAAGGGCTTTCTAACTATAACACAAAATCCAGAAGCCAAGAAAGACAAGACTGATAAACTTGATTTCATAAAAATCAGCAAAATAACTACAAAAAAAAGTAAGTAAAGCCAAAAGACAAATAGGGGGAAATATTTGCAACTCATATCATAAAGAGCTAATCTCCCCAATATATCAAGAGTTCCTATAAATTAATAAGAAAAATACCAACAACCAATAGAAAAATGGGCAAAAATATCAACAGGCAGTTTATAGGAAAAGAAATTAAAATGGCCCTTAAACATATGAAAAGAAGCTTGACTTTACTGATAATAAGAGAAATACAAATCAAGGCTAGACTGAGAGACCATTTTCACCTTTCACATTGGAAAAACCCAAAAAGCAGGATACTGCATCTTGCGGAGAGGCTGTGGGGAACTAGCATCGTGTATATGCTGCTGGGGGGTAGGGTGTGGGTGATGGGTTCAGCTCTAGGCAGGCAATTCGGCACCATCTATCAAAAGTACAAATGTCCTTTTGGCCAAGAAATTCACTCCTACAAACTTGCCTTTCACTCCTGTGTGAATTCACATTTGTACAAGGTTAATTATCACAGCAATGTTTGTCATAGTAAAGAAATGGAACCTCCTAAAATCCCTCAATATGAGATGCATTAAATGAATTCTGATAGATCCTTGCAACGGAGTACTACCATGCAGCTGTGAAAAAGAACACAGCAGCACCAACAGGTTGAAAGGGGACGATCTTCAGAATAGACTGTTAAGTGGAAAAAGCGAGATGCAGAACAATGTGCAGGAGGAACACTAGAAATAAGTGACAGCGGTTCCTTGCCAGAGGGGACTGGTGGGAGCTGGACTGATGGGGGACTGGGTATTAGTATTTTCGTGCTTTTTAATGCTTCAGTTGTATCATCCTATTGAAAATGTAAATGAATACCACAAAAATATTTTTAAAACAATGAGCTCACTTGGGCAGTCACCCCATGTGCCGCTGCCACCTGCCATATAAGAACTGCCTCTGGGCACAGAAAAGCACACAGCATACAGGCCTCCTGTGTTCTGGCTCCAGGCTGAGCCTCAGCAGAGCGGAGACCCTTTGTTCCAGCCCGCTCAGTGAGGAGAGTACCAGGCCATGTCTAGCTTTGCCTTGGCTGCCTGTGGTCCTCTGGTCCCCTGCCACCTGTGCACAGTCGCCTCCACTGGAGAGGTTCTCCCCAACAGGAAGTGGCCTCAGGGGAGCCCCAGGCCCTGTCCTGGCATGTTATTCACACATGGGCTGTCTTAGCACTCACCAGCCATGTCCAGGCCTGGCCAAAGTCTGTGGGACCCCTATTGGTTCCAGCCCAGCCCCAGGACTCTGGAGTTGGCAGAAGGTACCCACTGACTCTGGGTGACTCTGGATTTCCCTGGACTGGCTTATTCCTCCTCTGCCTCTCTACAGTGGGGAGTGTAATCCTGGGTGTCCTAGTAATGAGGTCCCTGAGGCCTTGCCTTCCTGGAGACATGAATCCCCCGAGTTACCTTCTGTTCTGTCTTGACTTTGGCATTGTAGAAGGAGACAGAATCAGGGCCCTCTGGCAGCATCGTCTGCTGCAGCCGGCTGAACCTGTCCTGGTCATCTTCTCCCTACAAGAGTCCCAACACAGCACAGTTCCTTCAGCCTGGCATTGTCAGGATCCACTCTGACAGGGCCTGTGGTGGGCATTAGGGCAGCCTCTCGCTGGGTCTGCAGACCTCCACCCAGGATAGCTCACAATCCCCCAGCCTCATGTTTTCCAGTGTCATCACGGACACCCTGTAACCGCCACCAGGGCAAGATGAGCCACTCAGGAAGGGGTGCAGCAGCATGTGGTGTTTTCTGTGTCCTCATCCTTGATAACAGGGGAGAGACCTGTACCTGCCCACCTGCCTGGGCCAGCTGTAGGAGAGGCTGGGAGCCGCCGGTACACTGCCAAGCTTGTGGAGAACAGAGGACAAGGGGCACTGCCCACTGCCCTGTGCTTGTCCACCATCCCCACCCCTGCCCTGTGCCACTCACCAGAGACACAATCCTGCTGAGAGGCATCATGCCTGGACGGATACTGCCACCTGGCTTCAGTGCCGCCTGCAGGTCCTCAGGGACAAAGAAGGACTCATTGTACCAGATGTCAAATTCTGCAGGGAGACAGGGAGATGGCACTGTGAGGGTGGGGAGTCCCTGAGGAAGCAGGTCAAGGCTGTGTGTGTCTGTCTGTCTTGTACTTGTCACAGCTCACCCTCTCTTCACTTCCTGCTCCAGGGCCTCACCCTTTCCCATCTCCATCTCCTGCCCTCAGAATCCTGGAAACACACATCTAAAGCCCCGTCCAGGGACTTCCCTGGCAGTCCAGTGGTTAAGACCCCAATGCAGGCTTTGATCCCTGCAGCAGGAACTAGGGGAACTAGGATCCCGCATGTCCCAGGGCACAGCCAAAAAAAAAGTCCTGTCCAGCCCCTGCCTCTGCCAGAGAAAAGTTCTGAAGCCACTTCTAGAACCCAGACGGTAGCCCTGCCCTGTGCCTCCTGGAACCCCAGGTGGCCACCCAACCTTCCCAAATGGCACACCCGTGAGCAGGCGATGTCGACACTGATCCACCAGGTGCTGGCAGTACTCGATCTCAGCCCTGAGGTCCTGTAGGTCCTGATACTCTGTCCGGTACTGCTTCTTGAGGTCTTTAAGCTTCAAGATCAGCAGGAATTCCTCCTCATCAATGATCATCAGCCCCTTGTTCTCATACTCGCCTGCAAGGGGAAGGAGGAGGTTAGGGAATGAGGTGCCCACCTGAGGTGGTCAGAAAGAGGGGAGAGTGCTGGCAAAGCATGAAGACAGGACCTGGGAAGGGCTGGGGTGCAGCATGGAGGTGGACAAGGCATGAGAAGGCCAGGCTACTAGGATATGTCTCACAGGGAGAGGGAGCTCAGGTCAGAGGACCACACTGGCATTTTTAGGACAAACATGAGGGGTGGGCAGAGGAAAGGGTAGAGATGGCCCATGTTCCACGATTATTTTGACCTTAAACCCCACTAGCCAAAGATATCCAGTAAATACCTCTATTATACAGGTGTTTACTTTTATAAATTATGTAAACAAGCTGCCCCCACCGGCTAGTACCACAGGGCAGTTGGGCAGGGTTCCTTATTAATAACAGATGTAAACCCACATTTCAAATTGTCTTCTTGACGATTTCAGCATTCGCCGGCTACCTTCTTGTCAGAGGCCATCAGACATCTTGTCGAATGGCTGTCAGAGGGCTCCAGGAGGAGAGGGGTCAGTTGTGCTATTAGTCATCTCCTCCACTCACTGTCTCTTTGTATGGACCTTTTAAGGTCTGTCAGTGTGATGAAGGTTGTTAGGTTAAGACAAAATAACGATATCTGTGGAGCCACTCACCTGGCTGTCTACTGCTCATAGCACCTTGAAAGTTCAGCAAAGGCGTCATGTCAACACCGAGCCCAAGGACCCCTGGAGAGTGAGTCCTGTGTGTGACCGAGGTGTGTGGCCAGGGTGCACGAGGCAGTCCCCAGGTACCGGAGGAAAGCATTAGCACTTCCGCTGATGTTTACAGGGAAGAAGTGAGGCACACGAAGTGTCACTGACACCATTCATGGAGAGGCAAGGGTTCCAATTCAAGGTGTTTGCAGTGGCGGGGGGAGTGGTGTCCAGGGTAGCCCTCACCTTCAGTGCAGAGCAACCTGGTTTGCATGCCGTGGGCCTGATGTGGTCACTTTGATACAGACAAATCCGTCAATCACAGAGTAGAGTCTTTAGAGCACTCTGTTGACATGGGGAGTGACAACATCTTTTGTACTACCCAGAGGTTCTCTGATTATCTCCACAGAAAACACTTATGAGAGCTGAACTTAAGATGATTTTTCTTTTTCTTTTTTTTTTTTCACAAAAGACTAATTAATGTCTCAAATTCAGTGACTGTTCTGGGCTGATAAGTGGCTGTCAGTCAAGGTACCTAGAAAATATTTTTAAAAATGAATTTACTCGATGTGTTCCCTTAAGATAAAGGTATTTTACTTGCTATTTTAACAACCAATGGGAAAACAACTGCTTTCGGGGGGAAAGAGCAAAAATGTTTTTTGATACTGATAAAAGTTTAAATATTTTAAAATATTGTTTATTTCTTCTTCATCCCATGCTTTAAAAATGTCCATTTTCAGGTATATTGAGCAGTAAGTGATATATCAGCATAGCATACATATATATTATTTAAAATATGTAAATATATAATAAGGGGTTGCATATTCAAAGGAGGTGTGGGGGGACTTCCCTGGTGGCACAGTGGTTAAGACTCCACGCTCCCAATGCAGGGGGCCCGGGTTCCATCCCTGGTCAGGGAACTAGATCCCAAATGCATGCCACAACTAAGAGTTCGCATGCCACAACTAAGGAGCCCACGTGCCACAACTAAGGAGCCCTGGAGCTGCAATCAAGGAGCCCACCTGCCACAGCTAAAAACTGGCACGACCAAATAAATAAATATATAAATATTTGGAAGAAAAAAAAGGTGTAGGCAGAAGGCACAGAGAAGTGCTTGTTGGTCCTGCAAGGCCTTCACTCTAGAGGTTCTGGGTGGGGGCATGTCTGGAGCCATCATCACCCACCTTCCCCTACTTCCCAAACCCATGGAGGGCTTTGCCCTCTAGAACAGTGTGTTACGCTTGGTCCGTAGGGTATGAGCAAAGTAGCCCCAAGAATTTGGAAATAAAGTTGCCCTCTGAGAAATAAGTGAGTAAAATGCAACCTCTGTGAGTGAGATGATCCCCCTGACCTGCAGAAAACCAAGTGCCACCTGGAGATGCCCAGGTGATCAGTGAGATCATTCAAGAAGGCTGGCCTAGCATAGGGTTGCGATTTAGCAAGGGAAAGCCCAGTAACCAGTTGTGTGCCCTGCCTGTGAACAAGAGTGTGGCCTCTGAACCACCAGCCTCAGTGTTGGGATGGTTACCCATTAAAATGCAGGTTCTGGGCCCTGCTCCAGATTTCCTGAGTCAGAGCCACTGATTGCAGCCTAGGAATCTGCACTTGACCAGCCCTTCCAAATGAGTCCTCTGCTTACTCAAGCTTGAGGGTTCTTGGTGCACATTGAAGGTATGGGCAGTGTCTGCCACTGGGACAAGGGCACCAGGTCAGGGTAACCAGGTGAGCACTCTCCCCACTCCCCACACAGAGGTCCCTGCTCGTTGAGCCTGAGGGCTTCCCGCACCACCTGCCTTAAGAGATGAGACTTTGCTAGGCCAGTTTGTTGCGGGGTTGGCATGAGGAATGGTCTTAGTGACAGTGAACCACTTGGCCCTTGGTATCCACATTCTCATTCCCTCCTCAGTTTCTCATGTCTTGACTAGCACCCCTACCCCAATCAGACCACTGTGGTCAGTGAGGAGACAACACCAGGACCCATGGACCTTGTGGTGGTCGCCAGCCACCCATCTCCCTGGGGAAGTGTCTACAAGACCAACATTCTGTCCCTCCATGGGCAGAAGCACATATCAGATGGAAGGTCCAGCACTTAGATCTGAGATAATGCAAGAAAGGGGACTTGCAGGCAGAAGCTAGCTGACAGGGAAGGACTCTGTGGTTCCCCAGGGCTGACTAGAGCCAAGTGATGACCCAGGGATGAAGCCTGCACCCCAACATCCCCTGCTGGCCGCCTACCAACTCAGTCCTCCAGTGCCCAAGTCTGCCCCATCCCGAGCAGGATGACTCAGATGCCACTGTCCCCCAACTATCTTCCCATCACCTTTACCTTGCTTCTCTCGTAGTGACTTATGGAAATTTAGTGCCTCCTTGGTCATGTCGATCTCCCGCTTGATGGCATTGATGCGCTGTGTGGTCTCGCTGGCCCTTTTCCTCCGCTCGTTCAAAATGGATTTGTTTTCTTTGAAGATGCGGTTGATCTCACTACCCCGTTCATTCTTAAAGTCCTCAAAGGCCACAGGCTTGGCGGGTGGGGTGCTGGGCCTGAAGATGGAGGGGAAGGAGGAGGGAGAAATGGGGCAGCTGTCTTGGAGCCACCGGGCACTTCACCTTTCTTCCCTGGAGCTTCCGTAAGCAGGAGGTCAGAATTCCTGGGCACCACCTACCCCAGATGGGAGCTAAACTGTGTAGGAATCATTCTCTCGTCTCGTTTTACTGAGCACACAAGGGCACGTGACTGTTGCAGAAAATGAGGAAAGTAAGGAAAAGTTACCCAAAAAACCCCCCAAAATACCACTCATTACCTATTGGCAACCACACTTTGGTGTATCTCCTTCATTTCTTTGATAACTGTTTTAATATTTGGAGTCATGCAATATATATAATTTTACATCTTACTTTTTTCACAGAAGCATTCTTTCATGCTATTAAAAACTCTTTGAGAACTCTAGTTAATAAGATGTAAGATGAAGTGCTGGGCAGGGGAAAGTAGATTGTCTGCAACGTACTTTGAAATCCATTTTTTAAAAAAAGATGGATGGAAGGATGGAGAGAAAGACACATGATGAAATACTATAGTAACATTAACGGTAGAATCAAGAGGGTGTTCACTATACAATTCTTCCAACTTCTCTGAATGTTTGGAATTTTTTCCCCAGGGTGGGGAAAAATTCTTCATGTACATCTTTGTACATTTCAAGGGCAGAGAAAATAATTCACTTAGTGCCCTTTCCCTAATGTCAACTATTGAAGGTGTTACCAAAAATTTTTTATTTTGCTTTTTAAATTAATGACACAATCTTTTTGTATAAATCTTTGTCTACATCTCTAAATAGTTCCTCAGGATAGATTCCTAAAAACTCAATCACTGACTCACCACGGAGAGGAACTGGGTGGCTGGAGGAAGGGTCTCATACCTGAGAATTTTGTATCTTTTGAATATATTACTTATTCAAAATAGGCAAATTTAATTATTTAAATAATTGCTATTTGGAGGGTCTAAAATGATTCCGTGTATAATTGTGTATCTTGGATGACTCCTGAGGTTGAACCATTTTGCACGTGTATAAGCCATCATATTTCTTCTTTTTTGGACTGTGCTCCTAGTCTTTGCCTATTACCCCCATTTTATTTCTCTTCTATCTGCAGGCGCTCTTTCCTTGTCATGCTCTGATTTTGTATGATCTGGTGCAGGAGTTACCGTTAGATGGTCACCTGGGTGGGCGTAATTCCTCCTTTGGGGATTCCGAGGCAAGGGGCTCAATACTGGAGGTCTCCCGGTCCTGCAGAAGCATGTCTTTGACATCTCCATCCTTGGAGGATGGGGTCAACTGGGTCTTGGAGGTGGAAGCATCCAAGTCCTTGCCACTCACAGGGCTGCTGGCACCCTCCTTTCTTGCCAAGGAGCTGGAAGGAGAAGGCAGGGAGACCCCAGGCTCAGTGTCTCTGATGCTGAGGGGAGTAATCTTGCTCAGCACTTATACACCAGAAGCCCCAGCCCGCTCAGCTCCTATCTTGAACATAAACCCAGGCCAAAGGGCAAAGAGTACAACCCTAAGCCATGCAGATGGGGCGGAAGAGGAGAGAATTTCTCTCCCTTTTATCAGAACAAGAAGTCCTCCTTCCAGCAGTTTCAGCAGGAGACACCTGGGAAGAATGGGCAGTCTCCAGTTTGGAAGCATAAGGACCTTTGGGGTGGGCCACAGGCTTTAAGGAGCATCATGCCTGCTGAGGTATTAGTCACACAGGCATCCCTGGGAAGGAGTAGCAGATCCCCCACCCAGGGTGCGTCTGTCTGCGGACCAACAGTAAAGAGAGACACGTCTGCCCCGCTGCTCTGATCAGTCCACGACTTGCTCTCCCACCTCTGTCAGTGCCCACACCAGCTCCCCAGAAAGTAGCTATCCTCCCTCTCCAACTGATGGCACCTGGGGTGTTCCCTCCCAGAGAGGTACATGTGAGCAGGACTGAACTAAAGGGAGGATATACATGGCTCCTTCCACTGTTTCCTTCTCTTTTCTTCTTGCAACAGATGTGGCTTGGGGGAACCAAGCCTTGATCCATTTGTTACTGCACTAATTACCCAACGGCAGAACAGAGAGGGTGGGGGTGTGACCTCCCTTCCTGAAGAGGCAGGAGGAGGCCAGGGCATCCTCCTACCCAACTCCAGTACTGCATGTGACAGTTTTCTACAATCAGCTCTGGCCCGTGTCCTTTTACAAGTGATAATAATGGTAACAACATATTTGTATTGAGGTCTTCCAGGGACAGGGATTGCATTTACTCACTTATCCTCAAAACCACCCCAGTGACTAATGCTATTATTATTATTATTCCCATCTTAGGGATGAGGGAACAGAGGCAGAGAGGCTCTTACACCTCACAGAGGTGACCCCCTTGGGTGAAAGAACTACTGAGCAGAGAGGTGAGCCCAGGAGTTACCTCCAGAGCGTGTGCTTTGTCCACCACGACACAGCACTTCCCAGCGAGGCTGGTTCATTAAGGGAACCTTGACACCCTCCATCTACAAACGAGTCTTGCCTGAAAGGTGAGCTGGAGTTTTTAGGTGATGTGGGTGCCAATTAGCTGGGTCACAGAAGGAACCTGGTGGTGGGGGCTGGGTTTCCACATGAAGTACTGGAGGGCGAGTGCCAGCCTGGCTTCTCACTTCCACTCTACCGCACCTTAGCAATGTGACCTTGGAATGAATTCCCCTCTCTGAGCCTTGGTTTTCTCAGTTAAAATGGAGACATGAACTCCCACCTCGTGGAACTGCTGTGAGGATGACAGGTGACCAGCCCCAGCCTAGGCCCCAGAGATGCTGCTGGTATTGGCAGGAGAGGTATCCATTGTGACCACCCCATAACTAAGATACCAGGGGAAGGGAGGGACAGCTTATGTCCTCCCTTTCACCAGCCAAGGAGGGCCAGGTGCTGATCAGCTGGAGCAGCAGGAAGGTCATTCACCTGAGCTGCTCTTTGAACATCTTCTTGGACTTGGATTTCTTCCCGGGTCTGGTAGAGAAAGGGGCGACTCCGAGTCCAAAGCCTTGTCCGTCAGGCTCGCCCACTAGGTGGCCGTCAACGTCCATGAGCCCTGCCTGGACAGAGGCCAGTTGCAGGTCTGTGGTTAGATTAAGGGTTCAGGCTCCCTGGGGAACCAGGCGTATATGGACCAAAGGTGGACATGTTCATCCCACACACCGAGATGTGGCTCCTGCTGATGTCACTTCAGGCTGTCCCCAGCAGAGCTGTCTCTGACCACCCTACCCAATGTCCACTTCCTACATCAACTCCTCTCATGGTCTGGTGTCTCATTCCATATGCTGAGGCTCTTGGGGCCCGTTTCCAACCTAACTCTGGGAATTGGTCTTGTTTACTACTAGCCACATCTCCATTTTATGGAGAACATTTTGAACTCATATGTGGTTTACTCCTGCCTGGATCACCCCATGCTCATGCTGGTGTTACCTTTATCTGTCGCAACCCTAGATCTGCTTTAATGCAAGACACTCACTGTCTCTGGAAAGATCTGGGGATGGAAAAATCTGATGTGAGTCTTGTCGGCAAGAGGCAATTGTGCTTACCTTCTGGACAGCAGAGATGGCTGCAAAGTCATTCTTGTCTATGAGGGTGTACTTCCTGCGCAAAGTGGACTCCACTTCCTGTTCCTGTTGGCTTGGGAGAGAGAGTGAAAGAACCCCTCACAGCTGGGGCCATGCTGAACCCACTGGGGCGAGCACCAAGTACTGGAGTTAGAAGTCGTTTGTGTGTGGCCCCTGCGACAGAGCCATATCCTCATCATGAACCAGACCAGACCAAAAACGCTCATTCCCCTGCTCCCCACTCCCCAGTGCGTGTACCCATTGTCCGGCCCCCAAATCTGCAGGGGCCACCTTATGTGCCAAGCACAACTGCTCTAAGATGACCTTTAACAAGGACCATAAGCCTGCCTCGGCACCATGCTTTCCCACCTGTCTGTCTCTAACAGGCCCTTCAAAATCACATACCCATCTTCTGTGATACCATCCAGCATCAGCCAGTCAGGCTACAGGTATGTCTGTACCCAAATAAACCACAAATCCCTCCTGAGGTGGGGAGGGGGGTGTGGGGAGTATCAAAGTGTCCTGCTCCGGCCATCTTCAGGGCTGGCACTCCATAAGGACCTCCTGTCCAATTAATAAACTCAGGAAACCGGAGACCACCTCGTTTCTGAGTAGCCCTTGAATGGAGGGCTGTCCTCCCCACTTCCCCCAGGGGAAGGGAAGGGCAGGAGGATATAAGAGCTCAGGGGCAGAGGCTGTCGGGGACACCCAGGGCCTGCCATACCCAGAGGCCTCTGATCTGGCTCCTCACACACCAGAGAGAAGGCAGTGCACTTGGAGACCGGCATCCATACCATGGGAAATGAAAATGGCAGCCTGACGTAGCAATGGGGTGGATGGGGTGGGACCCTTACCTCAGAACCACCCGGAACTGGTTGAACACCTCCTGGATCTGTCTGAGGTTGATTATCTGGAGGCAAGAGAACAAGGCAGAGGTTAGACCAAGCGCACCATGGGACCAAGGCTGTGTCTGTGTTAGTAGAGAAACCAGGACCCCTTGGCTAACCCGTGGACCATCTGTCTCAAGAATGGGACATCTGGGACTTCCCTGGTAGCACAGCGGTTAAGAATCCACCTGCCAACGCAGGGGACATGGGTTTGATCCCTGGTCCGGGAAGATCCCACATGCCGCAGAGCAAGTAGGCCTGTGTGCCACAACTACTGAGCCTGCACTCTAGAGCCCGTGAGCCACAACTGCTAAAGCCTGCACGCCTAGAGCCCGTGCTCCTCAACAAGAGAAGCCACAGCAATGAGAAGCCCGCACACCATGATGAAGAGTAACCCCTGCTCACTGCAACTAGAGAAAGCCTGTGCACAGCAACGAAGACCCAACGCAGCCATAAATAAATAAATAAATAAATATTTAAAAAGAGGGCTTCTCTGGTGGCGCAGTGGTTGAGAGTCCACCTGCCGATGCAGGGGACACGGGTTCGTGCCCCGGTCCGGGAAGATCCCACATGCTGCGGAGCGGCTGGGCCCGTGAGCCATGGCCACTGAGCCTGCGCGTCTGGAGCCTGTGCTCCGCGATGGGAGAGGCCCGCGTACCAAAAAAAAAAAAAACAACAACGAATTGGACATCTGCCAACACCCTCTCAGGAAAGTGGCGGTCCAGCCCTCCTCAAGAACAGAGAAACACCTGATTAGTAGTTGTAAAACTATTTACTGCGACTATGAAAATCACCTTTTCTGAGTGAAGACCTCTATAAAATTAAAATGACTCTAGTTCTTGAGAATACTAAGAAAACATTTAAATAAAATTTATTGTCCTCAGCTCTCTCCTGCAAAAGGTTCCATTACAAACTTTTCTGTGTGGGCACAGACACACTCACCTGTGGCTGGAGGAAGGCCATCAGCCTCCCTCTTGAGCCTATAGCCCACCAGCATTACCCTCGATGCCTTGGTCAGTCTGGGGCTGCCCTTATTAGGAAGACCAGAGCAGCCTGCCCCTCAGTTGTCCCAGGCTTGCCTCTGGCAGCTGCTCACAGTAACAGGTCAGGCGAGGTTCTGCCCATGAGCTCCCTGATAAGAGGTCTGCCAGCTTGTGCTATAAAAACAATGCATCTTTCCCTGTGTGGCTGCTGTCTCCTCCTCCTTGGCCCACTCCAGCATGGGCCCTGGGGGGTCTGCCTTGTAGACAACCAGCATGACTGTCATCCTTTAATGCCCTCACTCTGTCTGGCACAGTCAAGCCCCTGAGGTGCTGCATCTCAGTTCATCCCAGCTCGGTTTCCCTCCCCACCACACAGTACAGGTGAGGCCACCAGAGTACACAAGCTTGAGCATTTTCCTGAGGTCACTCAGCAAGGAGATAGCTGAGCTGAGATTCGATCCAGGGCAGCCTAGCTCCAGGGTCCACACTTGTGCCCCCAGTGATGGACCACCTCCTGTGTATTCAAGGCTGTTTAAGGCTGTCAGCCACTCTGTGGGTCACCCCCTGCAACCCTAAACATGGATGCCGAGACCCTGAGGTGGGCTAAAGGGCCCTGAGGCCAGGAGTCCAGCACCACCTACCCTACACCCCCTGTACCCTCTCAGTGTGAGGTTACAAGGCTAGCATAGCACGCATCGGGGTGTGGCCAGGAGATGGAGGCCGGGGCCAGCTGGACACGGTGGTCCTGAGGGGCTCCTTACGTCAATCTCGTCCAGCGTTCCCTCCAGGTACCTCCGCACCTGGGAGTTGATCTCGGCAATTTGAATTTCATCCATGGGGTCATAGTTAACGAGGGTACGGTTGGCCTTGGAGGAGGAAAAGGAACATATTGTTAAGCTCCAAGCACCCGAGCCCAAGTGGGGTGGCAGGGACCATTCTGAGAACCAAAGTGGGGAAGTTGGGCACAGACCCTGGCCGCCCAATCCAGCTCCATTCCCTTCATCACCACGTCCTGGCAAGGAGGGCCTGACTCACAGGCCAGGTGTTCATGTCAGCAAGGGACAACCAGGTAGGGCGGGGAAGGAAAGGGTGCCCAACAGGGGGCCTGCTACTCCAAACAAGGGGATTCTGCTGACTGAGTCTCAGCAGACTCTGTAGAATGAGGGCCACAGGACGGAGGGGGCAGCCTCTGCCTTGAGGCTCCTCTGAACCATGAGCATTAGCTCAGACAGGCTACTGGAGGACTCCTGCCCCCACCCCCTACCTTCATGGCTCCCTGCTGCTGTTCCCACCCGACCATCCAGCCTTGGTCAGGGGCCACCTCTCCTGACCTTGACCCATCATGCTGTCTGCCCCTGTACCCCTGCCAGGCCTCTGGCCCCTGCCCCTCATCCCCCCTGCCTACTGCCTGACCATCTGACACCCCTGTCCACATCTTCTTGTTTGTCCAGTGTCCCTGCCTACCAGACATTCCTGGTCTCCCAGCACTTCTGCCCCACCCCCGAGTCTCTCTACTCGGCCCCTGACCCATATGGCCCCCTGTCCACCCAGTCCCTCTGCCCACCCAACCGGCTTTGCTCATCCAGCATCCCTGCCCTGACCCTTTGCCCCCTCCCAACCTAGCCCTTCTGCCCACCTGGTACCCTGACCCTAGTCCCTCTAGCATTCTGGCAACCACGCCCCACCACCACCTCTAGCCCCTTACCAGGCTGTCATGGATGGCTAGTTCCTGCTTGAGCAGTGCCAGCTCCTTCTCCAGGTTCTTGACCATTTGCTGCCAGGGAAACATATTGTGGGGTCGGGGGCGGGGTGAGGGGGAAAGCAGGGAGGACAGTCAGAGAAGCCACCCTGCCTCTTCCATATAAAGCCTATAATTCCCCACCCGTGCCTGGACATCCTGGCTCTTCCAGGTAATCCATGGGGTGTGATCTCAGCATCTGGATGATTCCCTCCCCACTGGTGACTTTTCCCCAACTGGGTGACTTTAGGGTTTGAGGGGGTCTCAGCAGTCCTCTGGTCTCTGCCTCTTACTGCAGAGGAGACTGAGAACAGAGTGAGCACAGGCACCCCTAGGGCCACCTCAAACCCTGACTCCCAGGAGCTCCAGGATACTCCAGTCCAACAGGGTAATGGCCCTCTCAGTGCAGCCCATGCCTCCAGGATGCATTGACCCTCATCCTTCCCAACCACTACACAAAGCATTACCATTCCCCACTGATAATCAGGTATGCCACCTCCAATTTATTGCTGCTACAAAAAATGCTGCAAAACATCTTTGCACTTACATCTTTGTGTACGAGAACACAGTGATGTATGAGCTCTATGTGATCTGCCCCATTACTTCTTTTCTACTCTTTTCTCCCTGCTCACTCCATTCCCACCAAATGGGCACATTCCTGCCTCTGCATTGTCTGTCCCCTCTGCCTGGGACACTCTTCTCCCAGGTATTTCCATGGCTCACCTCCCTCAAGTCTTTGTTCAAAAGCTTCTAAATTAGGCGCATCTCTATCACCCCATGTAAAACTGCAATCCCCTCCCCACCCTCACACCACTCTTTTAAAAAATCTTGCTCTACTTTTCTTTCATAGAACATACCCTAGAGCAGTCTTGTCTAATAGAACTTGCTGTAATGATGAAAATGTTCTGTGTTTGTGCTGCAAGCCACATAAAGCTGTTGAACACTTAAAATGTGACTGGTGGGACCAAGTAAGTGAATTTTTAATTTTATTTAATTTTAGTGATTTCAGGGGACTTCCCTGGTGGTCCAGTGGTTAAGACTCCGCACTTCCACTGCAGTGGGCACAAGTTCGATCCCTGGTTGGGGAATTAGGATCCCACATGCCGTGTAGCACAGCCGAAAAAAAAATTTTTTTTTACTGATTTCAGTAGCCACATGTGAGTAGTGGCTACTGTATTGGACAGTGAAGCTCTACAACTTACCTATTTTGGTTTTAAGAAAAATTATATATATTTAAGGTGTACAACATGATGTGTTTTTTGTTTGTTTGTTTGTTTGTTTGTTTTGCAGTACACGGGCCCCTCACTGTTGTGGCCTCTCCCATTGCAGAGCACAGGCTCCGGACGCGCAGGCTCAGCGGCCATGGCTCACGGGCCCAGCCGCTCCGCGGCATGTGGGATCTTCCTGGACTGGGGCATGAACCCGTGTCCCCTGCATCGGCAGGTGGACTCTCAACCACTTCGCCACCAGGGAAGCCCTACAACATGATGTTTTGATATACATGTACACAGTGAAATGATTACTACAGTCAAGCTATTAACATATCCACTAGTTACCATTTTTTGTGTGTGTGGTATGAGCATCTGAGATCTGCTTTCCTAGCAAATTTTCAGTATACAATACACTACTATTAATTATAGTCACCATGCTATATATTAGGTCCCCAGAACTAATTCATCTTAGAACTAAAAATATGTACCCTTTGACCAACATCTCCCCATTTCTCAGCCTGCCCCCACCCCACTCCTGGTAATCACTGCTCTATGTCTGCTTCTATGAATTTGACTTTGTTAGGTTCCACATATAAATGAGCTCATGCAGTATTTTTCTTTCTGTGTCTGGCTTATTTCACTTAGCATAATGTCCTCTAGGTTCATCCATGTTGTCGTAAATAGCAAATCTAGAAATGACTGATTTCTTATGTTTATTATATCTATCTCTCCCTCCCCCAGCAGACTGTCAGCTCTTCAAAGACAGAGATTTGTGTTTCTGTTGGTACACTGATACATCCCAAGTGCTTCAAAAAGTGCCTGGCACATAGTAAGTACTCCAGAAATTTTAGCTGAATGAATAAATGATACATTTCTAGAAGCAGAATTGCTAAGTCATTTTACATTTGATAGATATTGTCCTAGTGTTTTTCATATAAGAATCACAAGGGACTTCATGCTGAGAACCTTCACTGTGAACAACAGGGCTTCCTTTAGTTGTCAAAAAATGGCCACTGGAGGGAGCCCCTGACAGCTGGTTCTCAGGACTGGTGACCAAAGCTGTGACCAGTCTGTAACAAGGGGTCCTGGTGGCTCAGTGGCAAATCAGGGCACAAAGCCTGAACTCAAGACACATGACCAGGGTCCAGATTCTGACTCTGCCCCTCTGGGCATCCTCAAGATGGTCCTTCAGGTGGACTCCCTGTGAGGTGAACGGGAGAGGACTGGTGGCCGGCCCCTACTCATCTCCATCCCTTCCTCTCAGCTGAGGGATCTCAGCTCTAGAAAGTGCACTATGCCCAGCTAGGAAAAGTCTGGCTGAGCTGCTGGCGACCTCCAGCTGGATGACTCTGTCCAGTGTGGCATGAGGAGCCAGGTTAGACCTCTGGGCCAATCAGGTGATGGTGGAAATGAGCCATCTGCTCCCACGGGTCACCAGCCTCTATGCTGCACCCTGACAGTATGGAAGCCATTTCTCCTACTACCTGGCAGGCTTAGTGGCCTCTAACTTGCCCTCTTCTACTGACTGGAAAGAAGCTGCTTGGAAATAGGGCTGAAGCAGAAGACCACACAGAATAGGGTCTGGCAGCACCTCCTGGCTGACCAACTCCCTTATAAGAAACAGGGGCATTTTCTGGATGGAAAAAAAATGCCTCAGAGACAGTACAGACCCATGTAAGATCCTTGATGGCTAGGTGTTTCCATCATAAATGTAATGAGGATAATTCAGAGAGTTCTGCTTAAGTCCACGCCAGGTTGTGAGCAGCTATCAGCCTAAGAAGTTTCCCTATTTTGACCCCACGGCAGCGTGCAGGTGTGCTTCCTCTTGGCAGAGTAGGGTACCCCAAGTCTCTCTGCTGTCTGTTTATGCCTGTGGCTCACAACCCTTACACCACCTCACAGAATCACAGAATGACACAGTGGGAGGGTTGCTGGAAGTCATCAGTCCAACCTCCTAGTTCACAGATGAATATCCTGAGGCTCAGAGCCTGAGCAACTCACCACAGAGAGCTGGTAGCAGAGGTGGATCAGGAACTCAGTCTACCACCTTCCAGCCAGCCCCACCAACCAAGGAAACTCTACAGAAGCTATTCCACCCCCTTGAAAACAGGTGTCAGTACTGAAAATGGTGCTGGAAACCTGGGAATACTGGCTACAGTCTAGGAAAGGCAACAACCAAAATAATTTTCCAGGTCTCTCTCGAGAACTCATACATATAAAGGAAAATGCTTATCATAAAGATTATAAACACATTTGCATTTGGTGACATGGCAACTTGGCTGTCCAGGAACAACAGTGCAGATTTCAGAACAGGAATTACATTAAAATGAAAGTCCTCACTGCCAGGTGCAACGCCCACTCAGCCAGGTTCACAGGTGGTAATGTGGTAGTCCTAAGCTAAGAGAGCACCAAATAAGAAAATAAGAAAAATAAATAAGAAAAGCTCCAAGCTACAGAAAAGCATAGAAAATAATGCCATGAAACCTTGGGAAGACCACCCTAAAATCTGACTTTAACAGCATGCCACCATGTTGGCTTCAGGTGTTTTTGTTTTTTTAAGAAATAAAACATTTCAGATAAATGTGAAGCCCCTGGCTACCCCACTCCAAATTCATTCCCCACCCTGACATCCAGAAGGAACCTCTGCTCAGTTTGGTCTTTTCACTCCCATACATTTTTTCTTTGTACACACATCTATCCACTAATGATGATCAGCATTGCTTCGTATGTTCTTATACTTGGTATAAACGAGAGATGCCACCATTCAATCCCCAAGTTGTTTTCTCACTAGAGATTATCCATGCTCGCAGCTCACTGACTCCCTCCCTCTGCAACCTACTTAGCTACTTTTCTGTTAAAGGCTATTAATCATGTTCCTAACTTTTCACCATTACAACAAGCAGTGCAGCACCATCTTCTATAAGTCTCTTTATGTGCATATGTGAGAATGCTGCTAGACTATATACCTAGAAGTGATACTGCTGGTCTACAGAAGTGACTATAGTGCTAGCTAACATTTCCTGAGCATTTACTCCATGACAGCACTGTGCTAAAAGATTCCTACCCATTATCTTGTTCTTCACATCTCTTTGAGAGTGAACTCTGTTACTCCTGCCTTAGAAAGAATAAGTATCTCGCTGAGGTTATACAGCTGACGAAGGAAAGAGTAGGCTGCTGAACCAGGATAGCCCAACGCAGGGGCCAGCGTTCTTAACTACTGTGCCCCTCATTCTCCAAGTGTGGCCCCAGAACAGCAGCAGCAGCAGCAGCACTGGGGACACTCATGAGAAATTTGAATCCTCAGCCCCCACCCCAGACCGATGGAATCAGGAACTCTGGGAACGGGTGCAGTGACCTGTGGTTCAATGAGCCCGCAGGGTGATTCTGACACCCACTCAAGTTTGAGAACCACTGCTCTAAGCTCTACGTCCTCCTCAACCTCCAAACCATGGGTTAGATCCACAGAGCCCCCGGACTGTTATTTTCCTTCAGGATTTAGAATCTAGAAAGTTTAGCTGGTTTGTCATGGGTTTAGGACATGTATATGCTCCTGTCTCCAGTAACTACGATTGCATAAGCATCTTAAAGGAAAACCAAATTATTGGTAAATGTGTTTTTACTTTACTAGATGTTGCCAAAATGCTCTCCAAAGTGGTTGTCAATTACACTTTGACCAGAAATAAATAAGCATTGCTGTTTCTGCACATACTCACCATTGTTTCTACACTGTCAGGAAATTTCTAATTTTTGCTAGTCTGAGGGTGGAATTCCACTAAGGTTTTAACTTGCATTTCCCTGCTAATGGTGAGGCTGATCATTCTTCTGATTGGTCAGCTGTTTGCTGAGAGGCATCGCTCAGGCTGGGAAGAAAGAGGCTCTGTAGTGACCTAATCAGATGAGTCTGAGAGATGGTCCACACTGATTTAACTCAGAAACAATTAGCTCTAAGGACTCTCATGCAGAAGCCCAGGGGCACTCAGAGGACTTGAAGCCCCACATATGAATTGGGTGGGGGCCTGACCTAGCCCTTTCACCTTTGTGGCAGCCCCCAAGGGACTCTAAACACTGGCCTATCCCAGAGCAGAAAGGGACTGACCCAGGATCACATGTGTATCTTTGGTCAAGGCAGGAAGGGAAGCCAGGCTCTTGTGACCCAGCCTGCAAACCCATACACCTTCCCCACAGCGAGATACCTGCCTACAAGCCCCTTAGTACCTCAGCGTCATACTTTTCGTTGATGGCAGGCTCAGTGGTGACCAGCTTCATCCTGCTGGCAAACCGCAGTGAAGACAGCTGAAAAACACATCAGACAGACCTCTTTGTTCTTGGTCAATTACTTGTGAGTAGAGATATGTGCAAAACAGGTTGAAGGATTCCACTAGAAAACAAGTCTCCCTGCAGAGAGGAATGCTCCATGGGCCCATGGAGTGACATCTGGGGGTCCTGCCTGAGTCCCTCTGGGGGCACAGCCAGCCAGGGGTAATTATGGCTGGGGGGCCCATGGGGTGGCCACAGAAGCGGGCACTTGGGAAACAGCCCCACTGTGTTGATGTTCCATGAGGAGTGGAGGGCTGCTCCCTGGCAGTGAGGAGCAGCCAGTGGCACATGAGCTGCCAGTGAGCCCTGACATCCTAGCCTCATACTGTGCTGGGCTGACTTGGAGCCCTGAAACAGGGAAGCCGACTTGGAGGGGGGATGGGTAACCCAGAAGTAGCCTGAGGAAGGCCTGAAAGGGCTCTTCCATTGGACAGTCTTGCCTAGTAGTTAAGAGCTCTGCCACCAACCAACTGACTGCACAACCTCAGACAGGTCTTGTAACTTCTCTGTAAAGTTGGGAAGACCTGCCTCACAGGGTCACTGGGAGACTTAGTGCTGAGGTATGTAATGTGCTCTGGACAGAACTGGCCCACAGAGAGCCCTCAGGAAGAGACCCCTGTCATTTTAGTTGGAGTTGCTTCTGTGAGGGTGAAATCAGACTCTCCTGCTGTAAGCACAGCAGCAAGTGTGGCCACGACTCCCTCATACACACATGCATGTTCACTGCATAAAACACGAATCATGACAGGAACAGTTTTAAAGTTTTAAAGCATTTGGAGAAGAGAATCATGAGCTTCTGCACCCCCAATATGCCTTTGTCCCAACCCCCGAAACTCTTCCAGCAGCTCCTTAGGGCTCCTGTGGGCTCAGTCCTAATCAGAGATCCCAGGTGATGTGGGCACAAGCCTCAGGGGAAAGCAGGTACCAGGAGAGCTGCTTCCTATGTGACCATCTCAGGGGTGGGGATAAGGGGAGAAAGGGTCTTCCACGATCTTGGAGGACGTATTTCTTAACCAGGCAGCCAGGAGGCCCAATATTCGTATGACTCCTCTTGGGGTTCACTCATGCTTTGTTATGCTGTGAGACCAGTAGGTGCCTGAAGCCTTCCTCTGGGGATGCTGTCTGCACGTCAGCTGGAGCTCCCCTCCCTGGCCTCCCAAGTCCCAGGGCACTGGGTATGTGGCAGGAGAACTCCCCCTGGAAGCTGGGATGGTCCCTAATGCACCAAGCTGGGAGGCCCTGCAGGAGCATCTTGCCCTGCAATGTCCCTGGAAATGACCTGTTTCACCTAGTGGATTCTCCAGATGACTGAAGCTTGCCCCAAACATCCACATTTGACCAAAATGTCTAGGGAGAGATTTACAAACCTATCTTATTTAGGATGGGTAGGGAGGAGAGGCGGGGAGCCCCAGCCTGGGTGCCTAGCTATGTGGACTCACCTGTGTCACTGGCTCACTTCGTATTCCTGCCTCTGGTTCTCATAAGCTTCTCACCTCCCCAGATCACCTGTTTACTGCTGCTGGATTAATCTCCCTGAGTCACAACTCTGGCCACAGCCCTCTCCTACTAAAACCCTGTGACAGCCCCAGCCACCTGGAGCAGAATAGCCAAGGCCTCAGCATGGCCGCCAGGGCCCATCCAGCCGCTGCACCTTCTTCTTCTTCCTCTCCTTCCCGAGCTCCTCGCTGCAGTGGCAAAATACTCCTGGCATGGGCCAGAAAACACAGTCCTTGCCCCACAAAGCTGGCTCTCAGCCTTCTCTTCTCACATAGGCCCCCACACTGAGCTTGCCACCTGCCTTGCCTCTTCCTTGACATGGCTTCTGCCCCTTGGTACTTGGTATTTGGATCCTGGCTGGGCCCCCTTCAGCAATTTTGGCTCAGACTCATCCCTGGATCCCTCCAGCCTTGACCGTGTCTATAGCTACTGTGTCAGTTTACCCAGCCCTGGCATGCATGAGGAGGGATTCCATCCCGGTTGCACTGGCTGTCTTTACATACCGTCTCTTCTAACTGGGCGGCTTCTCCATAGATGTTTGTCACAAGGACCATATTGCAATTTCCCCCTGCAGAAAGCAGGACACAGAAGGGCCATGAACCATGTGGGTTTTCTGCCAAGAGATTCCTTTGAGGCTGGTGGGTGGCGGGGGCGGGAGGGCTCTGAACATTTGTGTCCCTTCAAAATTCATATATTGAAGTCCTAACCCTCAATGTGATGGTATTTGGAGGTGGCACCTGCAGGAAGTAATTAAGTACAAGAGGTCATGAAGGTGGAGCCCCATGATGGGATTAGTGCCCTTGTAAGAAAAGAAAAAGAGACCAGGGCCCTGTCTCCCTTTCTGACCTCTTTCTTTTCTTTCTCTCTCTCTCTCTTTGCCATGTGAAGACACAACGAGAAAGTGGCCATCTACAGGCCAGGAAGAGAGTTTTCACCAGGAGCCATTCCTGCCAGATCTTGACCTGGGACTTCCAGGTTCCAGGACTGTGAGAAATAGGTGTCTGTTGTTTAAGCCACCCAGTCCGTGATATTTTGTTCTAGCAGCCTGAGCTGAGACAGGGTCAGAGAGGACACACGCAAGCATGCATGAGGCTGGGAGGCAAGGGGAAGAAGAAGAGAAGCAGGAGAGGCTGTCAAATGTACCTAAAAGAGGAGCTGGGGGAAAAGCAGAGGAGAGAAGGCCTGGGGTAGGGCAGAGGCCTCTAGGCCAGGGCTTTGCTTATGGGGGGGTGGGGGGAGCACTCAGTTAATAATCACACACCAACCACCGTGCCATTGGGCCCAATGCGAAAGCATGGGAACACAAGGATGACAAGACACAGCCCCAGCTCCTCAGTCAGGGAAGGGAGGACGTCACAGGAGAAGCCCTCCACCTTGGTCTTCAAGGTGATGAAGGATTCTGCCAGCTGGTTCAAGGATGAGGGGAAATGAGAAGGTACTTCCGGTAGAGGCAAAAGCTTAAGCAAAGGTTCTGAGGAGTGAAGAGAATGGCATGGGGGACATGAGAGGGCACTGTGCTTGATTCTGCCTTTCCAGGTGTGCCTGAGGTCACTGTGAAAAGGCTGCAGGTAAGTCCATGCCACCAGGAGGGAGCAAATCCATTATCACCAGTAACAGACATGCCAGGCCTGTCTGTCCCCTGCTGTGCACCAACCACACCCTCACCTAAGGAATCCTTCAGGGCGTGGGTGAGCTTGCACTGCCGGAAGGGGATGTGGTCTCGCTTCTGGTCCCCGAGGGCAATGATGGCCTGCTCCAGGAATGACAGTGACTTGTTGATGTAGGTGGCTTCCTTCAGGACTCGGCCCTCAGACTACAAACCAAAGGTCAGTTCCTCATCAGACCAAGTGGAGAGGCTGCCCCACAAAGAACACTGCAGGTCTGTGGCCAGGCCAGAGCCTCCTTCCCAGAACCAGGTCTTCTCTCCCTGTCATGGGATTGTATTGTATCCATCTTGGGCTAATGGGAACACTCACAGGAACACTCGTGCAAATATTCTTATGAATGAATGCTCATGTGAATATGAATACTTATGTGAATATGTATATGAATACTCTCTTAAGAGTCACACTATTATGAATACACATGGGAATATTTGTGCAGATACTTGAGCAAATAATCCTGGGAATATACATTCATTCAATACACAAATACAAACATTCATAAGAACGCACATAGGAATGCTCATTTGAATGCTCTTGTGAATACTTATGTTAATATACTCACATGAATATTTATGTGAGATGAAAAATTCATGCAAATATTCATTGTGTGAACACTCACACTGATAAATAGAGAAACGCTAATACGAGCATGGAGCATTGACTGAGCACTGACTGAGTGCCAGGTACTTTGCTAAGAATTTAGGAGCCATCATCTCATTTAATGTTTACAAAAATCCTTCCAGGTAGGAACTGCCTCTCTGTTTCACCTCTGCTAGTTCTGTCCCTCCAGCTCCACTGCTCCTAGCTCGGGATGGTGCTCACGAATGCCCTATGAGGGACGGCCCAGGTGCACAGAAACTAAGCCGGAAACAGAGCTGTGGCTTCTTGAGGAAGAACTTCCTGCTCCCCCACTTACTGCAGACTTCCCCAGCCTCTCGGAGCCTGCTAGATCCACCAAGTTAATTTTGGAAGTGATGTACTTTTCGTCTGATAAGGTCCGCGAATGGGCCTACGAAACACCCAAAAAGAGGTTAAACTGTCACAGGGAGAAGGTTCTTACTGAGCAGGCCCCATGGGAATCGACCACCCCTCTCGGCTCTTCAGAGAGCTTGCACTTACCTCCATGTAGATTGTGAAAATGCAGTGTGACCTAGATGAGTTCTTGTTCATTGTGTGGGAGGCTATAATCCTGTTGGTCTCTCCCTGAAGAGGACGGAAAACACAGACATTTTGAAATATTAAAATAACATGGCATTTGGATAATTTTTCAATTATGCAGAAATGATATTTATATCACTGCAATCAGCCAGGCCTTCCAGGGAAACCTCACTTATAAACTAGTAGAATAGAAGACAAATTGGAGTCCAGACCTATACTTTCACTCACTGCTAGAGATGTGTGAATTTGTATAATAGTTTTCTTTCCTTCTTTTTTTTTTGGCCACGCCATGCAGCTTGCGGGATCTTAGTTCCCCGACCAGGGACTGAACCTGCACCCTTGTGAGTGAAAGCTCCAAGTCCTCACCACTGGACCACCAGGGAATTCCCTGTATAATATCTTTCTGAAAAGCAAAGCAGCAATAAGAATTAAGAGCCTTAAAAATGTTCATGAATATCGAATCATAACCAACGTACATATCCAACAATTAGGGAATGGTCTAGCTGTACAATGAAATGTTATGCAGCCAGGAGAATGCTGACAAATAGTTTTTTTTTTTTAATATTTATTTATTTATTTTCAGCTGTGTTGGGTCTTCGTTGCTGCAGGCAGGCTTTCTCTAGTTGCGGCAAGTGGGGGTTACTCTTTGTTGCAGTGCGCGGGCTTCTCACTGCAGTGGCTTCTCTTGTTGTGGAGCACGGGCTCTATGTGCACGGGCTTCAGTAGTTGTGGCTCAAGGGCTCTAGAGTGCAGGCTCAGTAGTGTGGCACACGGGCTTAGTTGTTCCATGGCATGTGGGATCTTCCAGGACCAGGGCTCGAACCCATGTCCCCTGCATTGGCAGGCAGATTCTTAACCACTGAGCCACCTGGGAAGTCCCGACAAATAGTCTTTAATAACAGAAAAATGCAGAATCCAAAATCATAGCAAACTGACTTCCACAGCACAATAAAAGGACTATACACCACAACCACATCCTTGCATACCCCGGGATGCAAGGATGGTTTGACATACACAAATCAATCAATGTAATACACTTCATTAACAAAATGAAGGACAAAATCATATGATGGTACAATCTAAGGAATGCAAAAGCATTCATAGAAGAAAGAATAGACAGATGGTGCTACCAAGATGTTAATAATGGTCACTTCTGGGTTGGAGTTTATAGGTGAATTTTTATATATGAGGGCTTGTGCTTTCATTTTTTTTTTTTTTACAGTGAACATGTATTACTTTTAAAAGTTAGGAAAAGTCAATGATTTGTTTCTTTAAAGGGACAGCAGGCCCTTGCCTCTAATTCAAAGGATTGGGCACTATGACCAGAATACACTTAAAAGGAAATGTTGTGGAAATAAATGGCTGTTCTTAGAGAAAGAGATCCTTGCAGGAGGGACTCCGTCTCCTTAAAGGCTCCTGAGAGGTGCTATGAACAAGCCTCAAATCAGTGATGCCACGTTCCCCTGGGGAGAGTGGAGCACCCAAAGAGGAGGGGAGGCCCTGGGCTGTGTGCCTAGCTGGCCTCCAGGCTATACCCTCATTGCCTCATACTGTCCACCTCTCCTGCAAATTCAGTGACATTCACCAAGAGTACAAGGGGTCACTTCACCTTTATCCTTCAGTCCCCTCTTTCTGAAGTGCCCTCTTTGCTTGTCTTTCTGCCTTCTAATTAAGCAACCTCTGAAGGCCAGAGAAGTGTCCTTTCCTCCATGAAGAGTCCTTTGCTGACTGCCCTCACCCTGACATCCATCCAGGTGTCTGCCACTCCTGGAGCACAGTTCAGATTGTGCCGTGGTTGTCACGGGTTTCTTCCTCATCCTTCTCCACCCCACGGTGAGCCTCTTTAGGCCTCACATTTATCCTTCCACCATCATTGCCTAGCAAGGACACAGCCCTTGAGGAACTACTGCTGCAAACAAAATGCCTGGTTCAATTCTAAATATGAGTGCTCAGGCAGTGCCAATCATGCTTCTGAACAGCATCCACTGAGCACTTATTGTGTGCAAGGCTCTGTAGTCAGTGCTCAAAATGCTTGATCCCATCTGGTGCCTCTGTTATGGGAAACAATGCGGAGGCTCTTCAAAAAAAATTTTTTTAATTTATTTTATTTATTTTTGGATGCGTTGGGTCTTCGTTGCTGTGCACAGGCTTTCTCTAGTTGTGGTGAGTGGGGGCTACTCTTCGTTGTGGTGTGTGGACTTCTCATTGCGGTGGCTTCTCTTGTTGTGGAACATGGGCCCTAGGGCACGTGGGCTTCAGTAGTTGTGGCTCGCAGGCTCTAGAGCGCAGGCTTAGTAGTTGTAGCACACAGGCTTAGTTGCTCCGTGGCATGTGGGATCTTCCCGGACCAGGGATCAAACCCGTGTCCCCTGCCTTTGCAGGCGGATTCTTAACCACTGCGCCACCAGAGGAGCCCTCTTCAAAAATTTAAAAATAGAACTACCATATGATCCAGCAATCCCACTTCAGAGTATTTATAAAGTAAATCACAGGGATGTAATGTACAGCATGGTGACTATTAATAATACTGTATTGCATATTTGAAAGTTTTAAAGTTTCAAAGAGAGTAGATCTTAGAAGTTCTCAGCACACAGAAAAAAATGTGTAACTATATACGGTGACGGATGTTAACTAGAGTTATTATGGTGATCATTTGGCAATATATACAAATATTGAATTATTATGTTGTACACCTGAAACTAATATAATGTTACAAGCCAGTTATACCTCAATTTAAAAAAATGCCCGATCCCATCTGATTCTCATAACAATGTTTTAGGGTAGGTTTAAAAACAGTGTCTCCACTTTTATAGATTAGCAAACTGAAGCTTGAAGAGATTAATGATTTGCTCGACATTAAGGCTTCATAGATTGAAAGAAACCTGAATTTGAGCCCAAGTCCCCAGTTCTAAGTTCTACACCTTTTGCACTGTATCACAGCCCAAAACATCAAGGGGGCCTTCCAGGAATACAATGGACTAAATATTCAGAAAACTTCCTACTGCAAAACACCTAAAGATGATAGAGAGAATATTTAAAAATTCCTTTTGAATGCATGGCTGAGACTGCAAGAAAGTAAGGCCAGTACCCAGGGCCAGACACAAAGCAGGAGCAGGAATCCAGGAACTGCAAGCTAGAACCAGTGCTCTTATTGCCCTGAGGGCACCTGCAGACGGAGGTGCTGTAAGATAGCCCTTGCTGGATTTCTTGGTGATTCTCTGAGTAATGAAATTGACATGTTATAAAGATAGAGAATATCTCCTTTTGCTCCCAGAGCCATTTGCTCTTCACATTCTGAGGGTGGTAGACCTAGAGCCACTTTTGTCTTCCCTCACCTCCCTCCACTCCCATCCCCCCACCCAAGCCATCTGTTACATTCAAAGGGTGATAAGATCTTTCTCCTTCAGAAACAAAAGCTTAACTTCCAGGTAGAGACCTTGCCCTCCTTTCCTAAGAGAGGATTTACTTACATTTCAAAATAAAAGCACATGCTCTCTCTCATCCTCCCTTTCTGTCTCTAGCTTTACCACCTGCCACCTCCGCCCCACCCCACGCTGCAATCTCTCTCTATCCTAACAGAGGGGAAGAGGCATAAATGTACCAGCTCCTATATAAGCTCTGAGATTCGTAACTTTGGAATTCCTCTCCAATAGTACAGACACCCTCTCCCCTCTGTAGGGCTTCCCTGGTGGTGCAGTGGTTAGGAATCCGCCTGCCAATGCAGAGAACACGGGTTCGAGCCCTGGTCCAGGAAGATCCCACGTGCTGCCGAGCAACTAAGCCCGTGTGCCACAACTACTGAGCCTGCGTGCCACAACTACTGAAGCCTGCGTGCCTACAACCTATGCTCCACAACAAGAGAAGCCACTGCAATGAGAAGCCTGTGCACCGCAATGAAAAGTAGCCCCCGCTCGCTGCAACTGGAGAAAGCCCGCGCGCAGCAACGAAGACCCAACGCAGCCAAAAATAAATAAATTAAATAAATTTTAAAAAAATTTTAAAATCTGATTTAAAGAGGCCCTGGATTGGTAATGCTCCCTAGGCTCCTGAAAGAAAAAACTATACTCTAAAGTAATATAGTCTCAACCCAAGCCTCAAAAAAGACCCACTGATAAAGGGCCAAGGGAGTAGAGCTTATAATCAAATTACAAAATATACTTGTTATGATAAGGTAACATTTTATTTTGATTCATAGAACGTTTGGAAGAAATATACAGGGAGGTCCTCTCTACCTTCTACTCAGCCTCTCCCTATGATTAACATCTTGTAAAATGGTAGTACAATGTCAAAACCAAGAAATTGACATTGGTATAATCCACAGTGCTTATTCAGATTTCACCAGTTATACAACTTATTTGTGTATGTATGTCTGTATGTGTGTGCATTAACTAACTATGCAAGTTGTTATTTCTAGGAAAAACAAGAGAGAAAATATAAATATGAATGAATATATAACTTCCAAACTAGTAAAGAGGGAAACAAATATAATAAAAAATAAAAATATATAATAAAAAAATCCAATGAAAAAGAAGGCAAAACAGGTAAGAAAAATAAATGGGACAAAGAACACACAGTCAAATGACAGATTTAAACCCAAGTATTTCAGAAACTACGTTAAGTGCAAATGGAATGAAATGCTTCAGTTAAAAGATAAAGACTGTCAGAGTAAATTTTTAAAAATCCTCTCATATGCTCTTTACACAAAAAGCCAAAACAAGAAATTTATACACATTCAACTAACCTAAATTTAAGAATTTTTGTTCATCAAGTAACACATCAAGAGAAAAAAAAGTCACAGGAAATAGAAAACATTGTAATACACACAACTGAAAAAAGAACTAGTTTTCAGAATATATAAAGAATTTATACAAACAAGTAAGAGAG
The DNA here is from genome assembly GCF_949752795.1 of Hyperoodon ampullatus. Classification (NCBI taxonomy): domain Eukaryota; kingdom Metazoa; phylum Chordata; class Mammalia; order Artiodactyla; family Ziphiidae; genus Hyperoodon; species Hyperoodon ampullatus. Next base: position 41,372,899 of record NC_136923.1, on the reverse strand, counting down.
AAAAAAAAGACATCTGTAAAGAAAATAAACAAATGACATGAACAGGGAAATCCAAATGGTCAAAAAATACATAGTAAGGTCCTTAATCTCACTGGTAATCAGGGAAATATAAACCAATGAGTGGGACCACAGTGGGAAACACTACACATCAGCCAGATTGGTCAAGATTTTAGGGTCAGAATAATGGGAATTCTGATAACATGTTGTGGGAGTATACCATTATGGAAAATAGTTGGTATCATTTAAGAAAGCTTAAGACACACACACTGTATGACTCAGCAATTACAGTTCTTGATTTTACCTAGAGAAATTCATGCTTATGTGCCCCAGATATACATACAAGAATGTTGCTAGTTCTCATTCCTAATGGCCGTGTCTGAAATACACCCAATCTAGGAAAACCCAACTGTCCATCAGAAGTAGAATGGATAACTAAATTGTAGTATATTCACACAATGTAATATGATGAAAGTGAAAAATATACAGCAACATCAGATGAATTACACATAAAAAGTAGATAAAAGGTAAAAGAAATAAGACAGAATTCATCCTACATGATTCCTTGTATATAAATTTCCAAAAAAGTAACTTATGCTGCTTGAGAAAACATAGGTGGGATGCTCCAGGTGGTAAAGCTATAAAGAAGACCAAGGAAATGATTACCATACAAGTCAGGAGAGTGCTTACTTCTAAGGGTATGAATAAATAATTATTCATGATTAAAAAAACTCTTGGGCTTCCCTGGTGGTGCAGTGGTTGAGAGTCCACCTGCCAATGCAGGGGACGCGGGTTTGTGTCCTGGTCCGGGGGGATCCCACATGCCGCGGAGCGGCTGGGCCCGTGAGCCATGGCCGCTGAGCCTGCACGTCCGGAGGCTGTGCTCCGCAGCGGGAGAGGCCACAGCAGTGAGAGGCCCATGTACCGCAAAAAAAAAAACCTCTTCACAAACTTGGACCTTCTTTAAACTTAACTTAAGCCACCAAAAACCTACGGCAAACATTCTTCATGGTGAAATGTCAGAAGCAACAATAAGACGAGAATGCCTCATTGCTGCCACCTGGGAGGCTCTTTCTTCTGTGTACATGCAAGGGATCCAGGTTTATATCACCCCTGAGGACACCTAAATGACATTTTTTTAAAAAAGTTTTATTTGACATATATACATATATGTGTATATATATATATATATATATATATATATATATATATATATATTTTTTTTAGGCTGTACCGCGTGGCATGTGGGATCTTAGTTCCCCAACCAGGGATTGAATCCATGCCCCTTGCATTGGGAGTGTGGAGTCTTAGCCACTGGACCACCAGGGAAGTCCCCTACATGTATTTTAAATACCATAAGACTCACTGTTTAAAAAAAAAAAAAAGACTCATTGTTTTAAGTATACAATTCAATGATTTTTAAAATCAGTAAAATTACAGGGTTGTGCAACCATCACCACAATTCTATTTTTAAAATGTTGTATCACTCCAAAAAGTTATCTCAGGCCCATTTGCAGTCACTTCCTGTCCCCTCCCCCAGGCAACTACTAATCTGCTTTCTGTCTCTATAGATGGGGTTATCTGGACATTTCAAATGAATGGAATCATACAACAGGTAACTTTTTTATTTCTTTTACTTAGCATTTTTTTGAGATTCATCCAAGCTGTAGCATGTCTCAGTGCTCCATTTCTTTTTATTGCTAAACAGTTTTCCGTTGTATGGATGTACCACATTTTGTTCATCCATTCTCCATTGAGGAATATTTTGGTTATTTCCGGTCTTTGGCTATTATGAATAGTCTTAATATGAATATTTGTGTACAAGTCTTTGTGTGCACATTTCATTTCTCTTGGGTAGATTTCTAGGAGTAGAAGTGCTAGGTCCTATGATAAAATTAATGTTTAACTTTTTAGGAAACTGCCAAAATGGTTGCACCATTTTACATTTCACCAGCAATGCACAGAGTTTTAATCTACATGATTTTTAAAAGAATAACATATCCCGGGGAATTTTTTTTATTGATTTGTAAGAGTTTTTATATACCAAGGACATTAATTCTTTTTTTTTTCTATACCACAAATGCCTGTGATTTAATGATAACTAATAAAAGGACAATTTCAACTAAATAAAGAAAAAACTTCACAAGAAAAAAGACTAGAAGGAAATAAGCCAAAATACACATTATTGTTGCCATATGTAGAAAACAGATGAGTGAATTCTTTTTTTGCTTCTGTATTTTTCATTACTATCTGAACTTGCTAAACAAGCATATATTAATTTTCATTCTGGTTATCAAAGTAAGTAAAAAACTAAGGAGGGAGGAAAAGAAAAAAAAAGTAAAGGAGGGAGGAAAGGTAAGGAGGAAGGAACCCGTAGACTTGATCATCTCACCTCAAAAAGGAGGCTGAATGCATCCTCCTCCCGACTTGTGAGGTGGACCGACAAGCCCTTAATGAAGACCCCCTGAGGACTTCCCACGATGGTCATAGGTGTGACCGAGGGTCCAACGTAAGGCAGAGTGGACAGGAGATCAAACAGGCTCTCATTATAGATTTCCAGGTAGGAAACACGAACAGTGATGGCCTGTGTGGGGTGTTCTTCGATCATCTTAAAAACCTAGATGGGAGATTGGACAGCAGTCACTGAGAGCAGAACTCCAATGGCCAGCCAGTGCTAGGGGAGTTCTTACCTTAGGAAGGAATCCTTTGCCCTAGAAGAATTTACAGTCTAGTTGGTGTGATGGTCATCAGCAACAACAATTATTAGTAGTTGCAGTCTATCGGGCAGTATTTATTATCATCTTGTAGTTTTTTGAGGCCTGACTTACAGATTGGCTAATACTTGTACAGTCTCAAGAAGTAGAGGCATGATGAACAGAAAGGACTCTGGAGTGAAGATCTCTTGTTTTGTGGGGTTTCACCACATATAAGCTTCTTTCACATCCATTTTAAAATTCTACCCTCATGATGCCACTGCGACTGAAGCAGGGCAGGGGCAATACCCATCTGTGGTGGCTCAGCTACTAAGGGAAGAAGTCAAGCCAGAACTCAGCCTTCTTGACTCCTAATACCCTCCCCAGTGCTTATCAGCAGGTGACTTTGGGCTGGTCTTTTCCTCTCTCTAGACCTTAACTTTCTTATCCATTAAATGGGGAGTTGGGCTGGATGATCCCTGAAGTCCCTGCCTTGCTCTAACAGGCTAGATTTGTGCTGTCCAATATGCTAGACACTAGCCACAGGGGGCTGCTGAGCACTTGAAATCTGGCTTGTGCAAATGAGGAACTGGTTTTTAAATTTTATTTAATTTTAACCAAAAATTTAAAACTGATCCTAAATTCAGTTATTGGTAAACTTTTAAGTATGTTTGGAACAACTTGGGTTTATAAATCTACCTTTTCAACTGTAAATTTCATGAACTGTAAATACAGAGCAGCTCTTTCTGATGACTATTTAGTGTCTTAAATAGAAATGGGCTGTAAATGTAAAATACATACCAGATTTCAAAGACTCAGTATAAAGAAAAAGAATGTAAAATATCTCAATAATTTTCATATTGATTACATGTGGAAATGCTATTTTGGCTATATTGAGTTAAATAAAATATATTATTATATATTATTTAAAAATAATTTCACTTGTTTTACTTTTTTAAATGTGGCTATTGGAAAACCTAAAATTGCATATGTGACTTACATTATATTTCTATTGGGCAGTGCTGGGCTAGACTATAAAGTCTAAGATGCTGAGATACTGAAGCATTGACAGTGGGATGTTAAGGATATTGCTTCAAGAAATTATCGCATGGATGGTCATACACTAGAGGGACATCTACACTTCTTACAGCACAGGGCTATAAAACCTCAAGATGCTTTTTAGGGAAAAGTCCTTTTCCTCCCACCTTCAAAAAGAGGGTTCTCACAGAACGCAGGCTAGCAGACTCTGAAGGAAGGCCCATCTGTCCTGTCTTCAGTCACACTTCCCAGACCCCCAAGGCTGACTCGGTCCTGAAAGCTCATGTCGTGCCCTGCTTCTTCCCTTTGCTCTTTCTGGGGCTGTGGTGGTGCAAGAAACCAGAGCAGGCCAGTAAGGAAGCTCTGCAAGGGTTCATACCTCCCTCATTAAAACCAGGAAGGAACAGGATTAGGACCTCTGAATCCTCAATTACAGGGTCACAGACCATCAGAGCAGCAAGAAGCCAGTCAGCACATCTGACTGCCTCTTTAACAAATGAGGAAACAGGCTCAGCATGGGCGTAGGTCAGAGCCTGGAACCTAAACTCTTGGTTTACACACACACACACACCCCACCATGGGTAACCTGTCTCCCCTACAGGCTGCAACTCCTTTGAGGCTGGACCCCACTGTCTCCAGGAGCTCGCCTGGGACGGGCAGCATGTATGGTAGAAAGAGGGGACCTATGTGGCATCCCACCACGGGCCCACTCTCTACCTGTTGTAGGGCACGAGGGAGGATCCCCCGGTGCTTGTAATTCTCAGTTGCCCCCGTCATGGTGTATGTCTTGCCAGCTCCCGTCTGCCCATAACACATGATGGTGCCTGCAAACATTTCAAAACACGTCTTGGTGACATCCAGAAAAACAGCTCCAAGGATAGCTCTCCCATCCCCCAGCATGCCCAGTGCCAGCCAGAACCCTAGTGTGAAGGTGGTCATCAGGAGCAGCCAAGGACAGCAGGAATTCCTGCCATGGAGGGTGGGTGAGCAGGGAAACAGGGATATAAATGGTCAAAACACAGACAGCTGCTCCGAATCTGTGGTCCATGTAGTTCTCTACTGCCTCCTCTCCAAAGAGGGGATCTGATCCTAGGGCTTCTGAGGAGAGCAGGGAATTCCAGGGAACAGAGGAACTGGGAATTTTCCTAGAAAGATGAGGGAGATAAGAGCATTGAACTCAGCCCTTCTTTAGCAAGATCATGAACACCCAGGCTCTCAGGGCTTGGCCTCCCTGCAGGGCAGCCCAGGCAGGAGGAAAGAAGGGCTTTCAAAATCCCCAGGAAGAGATGGGAGTCAGAAGGGCATTTTCTGTTAGTGATGGGAATTCTTTGTAGACTGCAAGTTCCCACTGGACTGAAGGGCTGCTAGTTGGTCCCAGGCCACTTTCAGAAATGGAACACCATGACCAAGCCCTGATCTGTCACATTGCCCTCTCTGGGAAGACTTTCACTTGGACCTCTCTCATGCTTTAGGTCTACCATCAGCAGGCTCTGGGACACAAACCAGTCACGGGCTCCGGTTCCCATCTGCTCTTCTTCCTGGCTTGAGCAGCCTGAGCCAGACCCAACCCAAAGGCTGCTTCTGGGCATTTACAAAACAGATCTGCCCGGGCAATGCTGGGCCATGGAAATCAGTGTTTGCCTTTGCCACGTGAAGTTCCTGGGATTGGTAGGTTTTACACAAGGGGTCTTAATTCAGCATCTGAGCTGGAGTCAGAAGCGGTGTCTATTAATCCTGCAGAAATGTGCAGGAAGGAGTCAGTTCAGCTGGGACTCAGAGCCCACGACTCTTAGCCTCCCCGGGCCTTAGCTCCTTTGTCTCTGCTTCCTCAGGGCCACATCCCCTCAGGACCAATGGAGACCATAGCTATATATCACACACAGGATACGTTACAACATTTAGGCATCTACACTCAACGGACTTTTAAGCAGAAGACCTAAAACTTGCAAACAGGGAACATTCTAGTCAGGAGCCACCAGACGGGCAAAGTCTACAGACTGTGATATATTTTTTTCTATGTATTTTTTCTTTCTTTTTTTGGTCACGCCGCGTGGTATACGGGATCTTAGTTCCCCGACCAAGGATCAAACCTGCTGTCTCTACAGTGGAAGCACAGAGTCTTAACCACTGGACTGCCAGGGAAGTCCCTCTATGGATTTTTAAATCTTTTTAAGATTTTAAGGGACTTTCCTGGTGGTCCAGCGGCTAAGACTCTGTGCTCCCAATACAGGGGAGGCAGGTTTGATCCCTGGTCAGGGAACTAGATCCCACATGCTGCAACTAAGACCTGGTGCAGCCAAATAAATAAATAAATAAATAAATATTAAAAAAAAAAGATTTTGGAACAGTCTTAGAGCGAACTAGTTTGTAAAAATTTCCCAATAAATTTTAATTTGTTAAAAAAGCTTTTTAGTTAAGCTTTTAAGAAACTCAAACTGTACTCAAGTCTTTAGTGATATATGTAAATAATACTATAATACAATGGAATAGATTGATTGTGCTGGTAGAATGAATGGAAATATCCCCTAGCAGGTAGCCAAGAGAAAAATGTTTTGACTCCATCAAATTTATCATAAAGACTTTATGTTCAAAACTAATATTCAGGGATTTGAAACAGGATAATAGTTGAATCCCCATGACCTACAGAGAGTCAGGGTCATATAATCTTCCTATGAAGGTAGGATCCCAGGACCATGGATCAAGCCATGCCCACAGTATCACCAAGCAAATAAGTTTTCCACCATAAGAACATGGAGACAGACAAATAATCAAACAAAAGTTAGTAAGTGAAGTTGTATTTTATTCACCATAAAATACTTGTACCTCTTCCTGGGTGGGCAGGGGTTCCACAGCTTCTTATGTAAAACAACAATTAATTAACTAAATTACCATTATAGCCATTGAGGGCTTGAGAAACCACATCCTTGGCGACTGTCTCATAAACCAAGTCCTGGGAGGCATCATGGAGAACTCCATCCAGCTTGAATGACCAGTCTGTCTGCTGGTTATTGACAACTCCTCTCCGAGTATCTTTTTTTAAGTGAATATCAATGGTCTAGGAAGAGAGAGAGATAGTTGTTAAGAAACTGGTATAAAAAAGTCACTGAGGGGCTTCCCTGGTGGCGCAGTGGTTGAGAGTCTGCCTGCTGGTGCAGGGGACACGGGTTCGTGCCCCGGTCCGGGAGCATCCCACATGCCGCGGAACGGCTGGGCCCGTGAGTCATGGCCGCTGAGCCTGCACGTCCGTCCGCAATGGGAGAGGCCACAACAGTGAGAGGCCTGCGTACTGCAAAAACAAACAAACAAACGAACAAAAAAGTCACTGATAGCCAAGGCCTGACCTGGAGGAAACAGAGAAGGTGAACTTTAGGAAGAACAGGGACTTGCACGTATTCTGGACGACCTTTGGGAGGTGGGAAGGAAGGCACTGCAGGGAGGCCACACACCCTCAAGGTGGAAGGATCAGGAGACTGGAGCACTTGCTGGTTTCAGCACATCTCACCCTAGTGTTCAGGGTGCTGTCTGTCTTGGTTCCCCCATTTCTGATATGGGGTCAAACATATTTATCACATATCAATATTTATCACATTAAACAAGCTTTAGATAAATTCAATAAGCACAGGGAGGCCTTGAATTAGGCCAGAGAGAATAGCAGGCTTGGTGATAGAGGCCTGGGCTTGAGCCCCATCTCCCTCGTGACTGGCGGTGAGGCCTCCCTCAGCACTGTGGTGAGCACTTACTTCCACACACACGCTATGGGCTAATGTGAGCAATGATGAAATGATAGCCACAGGAAAGGCTCTGGACTCCTCAGACACAGTTACTCACTGGTATTAAATTGAGGGTGACTACCTACTTGTAATCAGCAGATTTTTAGATGCAAAGATTTCTAAAAAAATTTTTTAGAGTTTTAGATCCCTCCATAGCAAGCCACTGTGGCAGCAGCTAGTTTAGAAACATATTGGGTTAGGTCAATGGTAGATTCCAATCTTCGAAATGGGGACTTCTAAAGTAAACAGACTCTCACTGGAATCTTATACTGGCTGCCCTAGTCCAGAAGCCAAGACACAGCCACACGCAGAAAAACTAAGTTCAACAGAGAAAGCCTTGGTCTATTCATACATTAAATGCTCTGTGCTTCAGTCATCACTGAATCCATGTCCAGAAGGGTGCACTTCACAGCGCTGCATGTGAGTTTCTTTCTGACTGCCAGGACTTTCGAACCTTGAGAAGTTGGCCTTTGAATTCCTCTCTTAATGTCTCCATGCTGCCCATAGTAGATCCGCAAATGTTTGCTGAATGAAAACATCCCATAGTCTCGAGGTGTCCTAAGCCTGTCACAGCCTTCAGAAGAGTTGTCAGGACAGTGGTGGGGACAGGGGGATGGATAGATCTTTCCAGTTCTCTCCATAAGAGTTTCTCCCTCCCTTTGGTAAGTTTAATAATAATCATCTGAAGACATTCCTGTTGTACTTCCTGGGAGATCTGATCACCAGGAAGTTTTATGAGTGTGCACAAATGTCAGCTTCCTATGTCAGATATAAGGATAAAGGTAAACTTTTTTTTAACTTTTTATTTTATATTGGAGTATAGTTGATTAACAATGTTGTGTTAGTTTCAGGTGTACAGCAAAGTAATTCAGTTATACATCTAACTATTCTTTTTCAAATTCTTTTCCCATTTTGAGATTGACATGTACACACTGCTGTATCTAAAATGGATAACCAACAAGGACCTACTCCCATTAAAAATGGGAGTTTCATGAGTTTCCTCATCAACAACATTGTGGGGGAGTGCTTTGGCCTTGAATGACTCTAGATTCCATCTGAACTTTTACCAATTCTGTCTTGGTCCTTAAAAGGTTGCTTGGAAACCTTAGAGGTTGTAGTGAGGAGGGACAGAGAGATGCCCAGGCAGGTGAAGGCAAACACACTGTACTTACTTTGTTGTCATCTCCATATTTGATCATTTCATGAGCAAAGTCATCAGTAGGTTTGACACGGACAAATGCATGAACTTTTTTCCTAGTACCCATTCTAGCTAAAAAGAAGAAAATAGAAAAATTTTCAGTAGTCATCCTCCAACAACCATTAGAACGGAGGTGTCATTCATCAAGAAGATCAGAAAACATGATGTGCAGTCCATGTTTTCCTCTCCCACTGAGAGCCAGTCTTCCTTTTGCCCCCCAGCATTTCAGTGATCTGTTCACAGGATGCTGTTCAACAAGTCCGTGTACTTCCTACTTTACAGGGTGCCTCACCACTCTCCACCAACAACCCCCTAAGAGACTGAAATACAAAGCAAAAAGAATGCTTCCTTTAGTGGCCTAATTTTAGATGTGGTTTCTAGAAATGTTCCGTATCAGAGTTTACCTACACTTTGACTTATTCACTATATTTTCCTCTAAAATACTGACTATGAAATGCATTAGAACTAATTTTCTTTTTTTCATTAATATACCTTACTTCAGATGTAGCACCTCCTTCTCTACCTCCATTAGACTAACTTAGCTCAGAAAAAGATTCCCTGGAAGTACATTTAATCTAGCCCATAGTCTAATATTCTTTCTTCTCTGCCACTCCATTGAGAGAAAAATCTCAGTCCCCTACCTCCTCTGCCTCTCCTAAAACGTAATTATGTATATTCTCATCATTTTCTTTCAGGCAGACACACATATATTTGTATTCCTTCATTTATACTATCACAAGTAATTACCATGTATAATAAAATGTTAAAATAAACATTGAATGTAGCTTCATCGAATAGGTTGAAAGCTTATAGTTATAAATGACAGGGAGGGAGACTTAGGTAAATTAACTTCTTATTATGTGGAGTTTTCCTATAGTGGGAAAGACTTTCTCAAAGTAAGGACCATAAACACTATAAACAGTCAAGCAAGATGCCAACTAGCAGAGATGCTACAAAAGGGATTGTTTGTATTACAGGGAGAGTTAATTGATCTCTAATATCCTGTCCAACTAAAGTATTTCATAAACATTTAAAAAAATTGAATTGTACAGGAATTCCCTGGTGGTGCAGTGGTTAAGAATCCACCTGCCAACGCAGGGGACATGGGTTCAATCCCTGGTCCGGGAAGATCCCACATGCCCCAGAGCAACTAAGCAGTGCGCCACAACTACTGAGCCTGCGCTCTAGAGCCCGCAAGCCACAACTACTGAGCCTGCGTACCACAACTACTGAAGTCCGTGCGCCTAGAGCCCGTGCTCCACAAGAGAAGCCACTGCAATGAGAAGCCCGCACACTGCAACAAAAGAGTAGCCCTGCTCGCTGCAACTAGAGAAAGCCCGCGCGCAGCAACGAAGACCCAACGCAGCCAAAAATAATAAATAAATAAATTTATTTAAAAAAAAACAAAACTGGGCTTCCCTGGTGGCGCAGTGGTTGAGAGTCCGCCTGCCGCTGCAGGGGACACGGGTTTGTGCCCCGGTCCAGGAAGATCCCACATGCCGCGGAGCAGCTGGGCCCGTGAGCCATGGCCACTGAGCCTGCACGTCAGGAGCCTGTGCTCCGCAACGGGAGAGGCCACAACAGTGAGAGGCCCGCATACCGCAAAAAAACAAACAAACAAAAACCCCAGAACTCATTTAGAGTTAATGCTCCACAAAGTACAAAACAGACTTTGAACAGAGACAATGCCTGAGGGTCAGGATGTGTGCTGCATCATGCACTTCTCTTTTGATGTCCCTGACAGCGTTGGGCCAGTTCCATAAGAAATGAGGCATTTGCCCCTAAAATAACCTGTACTTTCATGGGGCAGGACAGAGGATTTGAGGCTAAAGAAAACTCCTGGATACTTCTGAAAAAGACAACCAGCAAAGGAATTCCTGAATTTATGAAGAGGTAGGGAAACATGAGGGATAGGGAGCTGACTCAATTTCATCTTCAAATTGGTAAATAGCAATACCATCACAGTTGTTCAGAAAGAAATAGCTTGTTTGTGCTACTGCAAAGTGTTCTAACAAATAAACTGATCAGATGGCCAATATTTTTAAAAAGCTAATTTGCAAGACCTTGACTGTTAAAAAATTAATGTCCCTCCACATTTCTAGACACAACTTGTGGTGACCACTTGATTTCCTCATACAATTATCTTAGCTATCATCAAGTGGCATTAAGTATCTCTACAGAAGCAAATTAAATAGAGAAAGGCCCTGCCCATTCAGTTTACAGTTTCAATGAAGTGGGCAAAATAAAACTCTAACCCCTATTACAAACCCTTCAGATGTCACATTAAATAAGCAAACTACTTTCACACCTGCCTACTGTAGAGTGTGAGTCCACTTCCCACAGTCCTCAAGTAATTATTTCATGGAAGTCTTTTCCTGGTCACTGTGGGATCACTCAGATCTTTTAATTTTTAGAAAGTGAATCTGTAAGGTATTCAGGTGAGTAAGGATAATGGCTTGTCCAATTTCAGGTCTAAGATTTTTGTTTGCAAAATTGAGCTCTAGAAATAAAAAGCCACAAATAGCTCTAACAGGACTCCCAAACTGAGGAAACTTAAGAGATGATCTCATCTCCAAGTTCACTTTGATCTAGGCTTTTGGGAAGTGAAGAGTGGAGAGAGGTGTGCTGACTCAAGCAAACACTAACACTCAATTTCTAAAGTTCTGGGAACCATTCCCCATACCAGTCCGATGGCCCATCCTCCTGCCCAGGGAAGTTAAGATGCTGCCCAGGGTGCCCTCTGAAAGGGACCATGAAGAAGTAGGGTGGTTGCTCAAGCCTCCCTCCTGGCAGCCCCTACCCACAGACAGCCCAAAGGCAGCACAGGCCAGCTCCAAGCATTACCCTCCCCTCAGAGCCTGCCCCTTTTCTGCCCAGCAATTTGCCAACATGCACATGCAGTCATTCTATCTGTGCTTCCCAATTCTCCCCATGCTCACGCCCATGGCTCCAGGCACGCCAGGAGCCATATCCACCTGACACAAGCCTTCTCTATTAACTACATCCCTCCTGCGAATCCACTACCCAGCAGCCCCTCAACACCCAGTCATTTGGAGACCCCACGCCAACTTGCACTTACTGAAATAATGCTTGTTACCGTTCTTACACCACATCATTTGAGTGGGTTTCAGCTCCCAAATTAAATTACAAGCTGTTTGAGGGACAGGACTATGTCTTTTATTTCTTTTGAATCCCCCCTCAAAGTCCAGAACAGTGCCCAGCACAGAGTAGGTGCTTAAGAAATGGTGATTGGTGGTGATGGTCATGACTGGAAGTCAGAGGGTGGCGGAATCTCCATATGTGGGTCCATCTTCGGTCATTACTGAGAGAGTCCCAAAGGGCACATGATGTCACTCGCCTCCCTCACCGCCTCCAACCCCTGAGCCCACAGCCCTTCCAGGAGGACACTGGGTTTCCAGGCCCACTTGCAAGAAGCCAACTTCAGCCCCTCACCACGCTCTCCCTTTTAGTAGGGTCCTTCTCTCTCAGGACCTTGTGGGGAATGCCTCTCCCTCGTGGACACCACCCTTAGATATTTCTGGTGTAAATAAGTGAACCTTTGAGTGGTCACCTAGAGCCCTCTCTGCTGAAAGGTTCACAGTTTCCTCATTTGTTTTAGAGGTGGGAATTAACAGATTGCCACCAAGCACCCCTGAAAGATCAACAAAAGGAGAGGACCAGGTGGGTCCCTATCTTCCAGCGTTCCTGTCCAGAACAGAGGCTCTCAAGGAGAACACTCGTAGCCACCAGCAAGGTAGCAGCATCTGAACCCCCCAAAAGAGGGTCCAAACGCACGTGGCCTTGGACTAAACAAAAGACTCGGACCCAGGCCAAACTGGTCTTTCTCCTTTTTCTAACCCAACATGCTGGACCCCTGTGTGGTGCCTGGGAGGCAGTGGGCCTTGGGACCATTCCTGTGCCTCTCCGGAGCGATTTCCGCATTTGTAAAGCGAAGGGCCGGCATGGCAATCCCGAAGCCCCCCTCCAGTTAGAAAACCGAATACAGAAGAGTCCAGAAGACCAGAGATCTCTGAACCTCAGGGGCGACGTAGGACCCTCGTGGGGCCAGGAAACGTTAGATCCGAAGACCCTAAGCCGCAGCATCGACGCCTCACCCTCCTCCGCCCGGGTTTCAGAGATCAGCGAGCCAAAGCTGGGGGACTCCCGGGTGGAGCGGTGTTCAGATTCCAGCAGCTGCCCGCCGCCCGGGCGGACACCCCCTTTCCGGCCTTCTTTCTCCCCACCCGGACCGCGCGTGACCCCTGCTTACCGCTCCGGAGGCTGGAGCCCTTCCGCAGCCCGACCACTGCATTAGCAGCTACAGAAACCCGGCAAGCTCGGCTGCCGGGCTGTGTACACAGTCGCCGTGGCAACAGGCCGCTTCCGGAGATTCCGGAAGTAGGGGGTGGTGGCGGAAATGAAGTCCGTGGTCCTCTGTTGAGATACGAGTAAGGCCAGGGCCGAATTAGGAGGACGGGAGATGGGACCGATTAATCCAAAAAGACTGCGGCAGCTGCAGGCGCGAAGCCAGGGTAGGGGTAGCGGGGGAACGAAGGATGCGCAAGAACCAGGAAACGGGGCAGCCGGGCTTCCGGCTCACAGCTGTTTGAGACTACGGCGGCCGCGCAGCTCCGCCTAACTCCAGCCTTGCGCTCCGAGCTGCCGTCCATAGGCGCCCTCGCCCCGCCCAGCTTAGCTTCGAGCCAGCCGGCCAGGCCTGCGCAGTCGCGGCGGCCGGGGAAGATGGTGGAGGACGGCGCGGAGGAGCTGGAGGACCTGGTGCACTTCTCCGTGTCCGAGTTGCCTAGTCGCGGCTACGGCGTCATGGAGGAGATCCGGCGGCAGGGCAAGCTGTGCGACGTGACGCTCAAGGTCCCGGGTGCTGGGCGGCGCGGGGCTGAGGGCCAGGGGACAGAATGGGGAGGGAAGAGAGGCGGGGGATAAGGGAAGAGAGGTCTAGAGCTCAGCGGGGTGGGGAAAGGAGGTTGGAGGGAGAGCGAGTAGGGGAGAGAGGGGTGCTGACTGGGAGAGGGGGTTGGGACTGAGTGGGGAGACGGACAGGGACAGCCTCTCAGCCCTTAGAAAGAAAGGCTGAGAGGTGCGCCGCTGAGGCCCTCGGAGTGGAGGCATTGGGGTGCCCGCCTCCCTTTTCTGTCACTCAGACGAGAGAAAATGGACTTGCAGCTCCTCTATGGACGAAGGGGCTGTGGCTCTGTCTACATTCTGATGGGCACTACGGAAGCACCTTTTCTTGCCACTACAGACGTTTCTTTGTGCCCCTCGAAGTTAGCTGCGCTGTGGTAGAGGCGTGGGCTTTTCCTGAGGAGTCATTGCTTGCCCTTGACTGATAGATTACTACCTTGTCTCTTAAGAGCTTTTAAAATCGCATCTGGAAATCTTTTGAGGTGGGCAACCACTCTGCCTCGCACTAGAAGGCACACTACCACCACCAGCAGCACCACAAAGGTCTCGGAGAATGGACTGATGGGCTGTGTGGGGAGAGGGCTCTCTTAACCACCTGTTCCCTATTGGCATTCTGGGCGCAAGAGCCAGGCTTCCTCCCGTGCTTTGCATCCATTCCTGCTAGAGAGGCATGCTGTGCTGCTCCTTGGCCAAGCTGTTGAGCCAGGTGGGGCTCTCCAGGCGGGGAGATGCTGCTGCAAACCCTGTTCCCTGTTGGGCTTTGTCTAGAAGGCTGTCAGCATCTGTGAAGGACCCTGTTTAAACAATAAAACTATGCAGAGATCTGTTTGCTCTTCTTATTTTCGACAACGTTAAGGAAACTTCCTCTTCCACATATTTGAGTCAGACCTCTGGAGACAGTAAAGTAGAATGGTTAAGAGTGTGGCATTGAGAATGGTATATGGTTCAACCAAAGACTAAAAAAAAAAAAAAAGAAGAGTGTGGCTTTGGAGATAGAAGGATTTGGATTAAAATCCTTGGGAAAGTTACTTAATCTCTCTAAGCATCAGCTTTCCCAGTGTAAAAATGGATGATTCCTAATTCTTCGTATTCATACGAGGATTAAATGAGAAAATTTGTGGTATTCTTTGCATAATGCCTGGCCTAAGGTTTTCATCACTATAAACCCCTCCTGAAGGAGATTAGTTTTCCAGTAGAGGAGTGAAGTGGACTGAGAGGGGAGAGCATCTTTAGTGGGGAACCAAGGGGTTTGAGAAAAATGAGCTGGAAGGAAGCAGAGCAAGTAAATATGAATGAGAGATTTTTGTCCACGGTGATTACATGGTAGTAGATGTCGAGGCTACTAGAGATTTGTAAACAAAAGAATGATCTGGTTGTGGCAGTAACACTTGGGGTGAGTGGGGGCGAATTTTCGGATTAAGATTTAGGCTGTAAGGGTAAGCCAGGGAAAGCTTATAAGACACAGAGAAGCAAATAGGGAATGATAGAGTGAGATGGTCACGCTACGTAAGTTAAAGCATTGCATTTTGCCTCTGCACTTAATGCACATATAGAGTATAGCAACCCCGTAGCATAAAAATGCTTGTGTGTTTTTTCCATTGAAATACTTTTTGTTCACTCAAAGGGACAAGTAAATTATCAGAAGTGATTCCAGCTGAGAATGTCTGTCTAAATTGCTATATTAGTTTCAAGGATCTGGGACATAAGGACCAGTATAAAGGCATAGGCTAGAGCTGGACAGGACTGTAGAAAGCTCTGCTTCATTGGTTTTCTGACTATTCTGTGGAGCCTGAGGAGTAGTTCAATGCCCTGTTATGGTAGGGCCCAGAGAGAGGCCAAGCAAACCAAGCTCTGCCGCATTTCACTCCCCTTCCCTAGAGCTGCTCTGTGAAATCTGTTTCAGTCTCTCTTTTTTTTCTTTAATTAGTTAATTAATCAATATTTGGCTGTGCCAGGTCTTAGTTGCGGCATGCGGGATCTAGTTCCTTGACCAGGGATGGAACCTGGGCCCTCTGCACTGGCAGCGCAGAGTCTCAACCACTGGACCATCAGGGAAGTCCCTCGGTCTCTCTTTTTCAAGATAGAGTCTTTCCTGAAACTTCTGGTGATTCCAGACTTTCTTCCAAATAAATAGAAACTGAAAAGCTGGTTGGAAGCTTTTTGGCATGGGATGGGTTTATTGATTAGTGGGCCTCCCAGTAGGGCTGTGGTTCTCAAACTTTAGCAGACATTAGAATCACCTGGTAACCTTGTTAAAAAACAGTTGTTCAAACATTGTTCACCCCAGAATTTCTTATTCAGTAGGTCTGG
Organism: Hyperoodon ampullatus; assembly: GCF_949752795.1. Lineage (NCBI taxonomy): Eukaryota > Metazoa > Chordata > Mammalia > Artiodactyla > Ziphiidae > Hyperoodon > Hyperoodon ampullatus. The sequence continues at coordinate 41,356,970 of NC_136923.1, read as the reverse complement.
AATGGACCTGAGAATTCACATTTCTGATAACTTCCGCAGTGATACTACTCCTGGTCTCGGGCCACATCCTGAGAGCCATACCTGTAAGGTGGTGGACCTGTCCTTTTCTATGGGATATGTTCAGAGTCCATGGATCTTCCTTCAGGCTTCTGCCTACATGGAGTAAGCCTGGCTGTTATCATTCTAGGAGCTGATAGTGGGAGGGGACTGGGAGCTCTTGCTTCTGTATGCAGACTTTCCCTTAATCCCCCTGAATAGTACCACTTCATGTCTTCCTTGGTGCTCTGGTTACCCAAGTCTGGAGTCTCTGGTTCATCCTGTCCAGAGAATAAACCTCCAGACTTCTGCTGGGGCAGTGACAGGGCACTTGCCTGGGGCAGGGAACCAGTACTGCCTGTTTACAGCCTTCCTTATGTTCACACCTTCAGAGGAAACCTATATCTTCAACAGTTGAGTTTTGGAGGGTGTTCTGGAGTGACTTGCCATCTAGAGCACTCAGTATTCTCCATATAAGTCAGTTACTATCCGTTTGTCTGCTTTTCATCTTCCAAAATATGGTGACATTTCTAATCTGCTCTCTCAGCTTCTTTGTACTTGGGAGCTTTGCTATTCCTTGATTGTCAGTCTGAGAGGTAGCACAATACAGACTTGAGCCAGATCGCCTGGGTTTGAATACTGACTCTGCCACTTATTAGCAGTGAAAACTTGGACAAGTTCCTTAAATGCTGGTGATTCAGTTCCTTCATCTGTAAAATGGGGATCATCACCTACCTAGTAAGAGTGTTGAGGATTCCACTAGTTAATGCACTTAAAACAATCATGTAGTAAATATTCAGTAAGTAGAAGATATTTATGAATAATAACTTAATGGGATTTCCTATTAAGGGGAAGTGGAGATAAATGCATGTGTTCTGCCTGCCATTTTGAATTCGTTTTAGACTCGGTTTAATTCTAGATGGTTTTATCTAAACATTATGTTCATTGCCTTAAAAGCATTTGCAAAGCACTGATCTACTTCCATAGCTTGCGTTTTACAGATGAGGACCAAGCCTAGAGGCAGAGGGGACTCATCCAAGGTCACAAATTAAATTGGGTAGAGCTAGAACTAGAGACTAGACTCCTGGTGTCCAGGCTCCAGGTCAGGTGTTCCTTCCTGCTCTCCTGTTGCCTCTTCTATCAGTGACAGTGACTGAACTGATTTCAGCTGCTACCATTTGAATTAATCTACCTCAGGTCAATTGTACTCATCCTTAACAACATGTCACCTTTTCTATCTTTCCAAGTCTTAGGGAGAGTGTGACAGCATTAGCAAGCGTGCCACTTTCTCAAAATACACTGCCAACTCTTGAACCTTGCTTAATTTTCTTTTTGGAAATATTTGAAATTTAAATTCCTTAGATGCCTGTTGGATAGTTAAGTAGAGGCATAACAGAAAAGAGTAATATTGATATACTGGATTTTTTAGAATCACATTTTATATCTATGGTGACTCGAACTTCTTTGAGAAACTGAAAGCACTGAACTCTCTCCCCAGAAAAATGCACATACTTACATATGTGCAAACTTTTGCATTCAGTCATAAGAGCAGTTCCCCTGGAGCCCATCTTTGGATCTTGGGTTATGAATAGAACTGAGTATTATTCTTCTATTAGGAAAAAAGCCCATGTCTTTTTCCTTGGCAAATCATTTTATCTTAAAGGTTAGAAGGATAGTAGTGCAAGACTTCTTGGCAGCCTGTAACATAAGACTAAGTCTGGGTAGAGAGGTTTGCAGTCACAGAGGCTCTTATCTCCTCTTCCCAACAGTTGGTTTCATCCCCTTTCCTCTGGGCTACCAGGAGCCCAGTGCTTAGGCCGCATCTGTCATGTTCATCTGGATCCAGCAAATTGGGCAGACTCCCCAGATGCAATGCGTGTTCTCCACAATCTCTTATTCATGAGCTTTAGACTCACCAGATTCCTATATTTCTATTCTTTCCTCACATATCCTTTCTTTTTCTTTATTTGTGAGAGCAGAATGGGATCACCGCATATACATACTATTCGCTGATCCATAAGCTTAGAAGAGACAGGAACCTCCTCTACACACACACACACACACACACACACACACACACAGACACACACACACACACACACACACACTGTTTTGCACCCACTAATAAAGGGTTCCTCAAAGATCTGCTGGCATCAGCCTTCCCAGCATTTTCCCAAGGCCCTTGCTAAAGTTTTGAACCCAGATCTGAGAATTTAGCCTTCAGAAGGAAATATCTTTTCATGGGTGAAAGGCACAGTATTAGAATATTTCCTTTTGCCCCACTGAATCCAGGTACTAAATTTTCACTGAAACTGACTTCAAGAGCCTCACATTTGAGTGTGGAATCTTGCTTAATTTGCTGTCATGCTGATTTTGTGATGAAAGAGTAGGTGGAGAAGGATGTCAGGAAGTGAGGTAAGGACTTGTTGATGCATGCCATTTTTATGTTATGTGTAGTGTGGTGAGTTACACGGGTGTAATTATAAAGCTAGAATAATCATATTAAAAGGAGCCATAGAGGTCTTCTATCAAAGCCATCCATTTTACAGGTGAAAAAACCCTGAGGCTTAGTGATATTAAGGGATTGCCCAAGGCACAAAGCTATATTATCTGAGATCCAACACAGCTGTTTGGTGGAAGCTTGCTTTTACATCCTCTGTCAGATTACTCACCTGCCCTGCTAATGGTATAAAGCAGAGCAGGGAACAAACACCATCTGCAGTGTCATCTGTGAGCATGGAGGACAGTGATGTGTATGGCCAGATGCAACACCACTGTTCTATTTCAGGAGAGAAGACAGATGCAGGCTTTTTCTGCAGTTTTCTGGACATATGAATTTTTGACTGTTTCGATTTGGAAATGACACTGTATTGGGAGATATTGTGCCTCTGAATATTGCTCATTCCCGGGGCTTTCTACTGTCTTTCTTCAGGTAATTGTGTTTCATTTTCAGCCTTGCCTCTTCTTAATGAGTAATTAAAACTAAGGGCAAGAATGTGCTCCTTTAGAGCATGTGCGCACATATCACAATGTGCACTTGTGATATGAATTCATATCAAAAAGTCAGTTTTGCTCTTTTTTCTGTGAGTTATGTTGTAGGTGATGCTGTTAAATTTGGACACCAATTAGATGAATGAGAGAGTCAGTCTTTGTATGTCTACACTCTGTCAGTCTACACTCTTTTCCCCACACCAGCTGGTGATTGTTCTTATCAAAGGAGCTGGGAGGGGTGTGCCCCTCTGCTGGTTTCCGTGGTAACTAATGAGCCCACCTGACATCAATTCCCCTATAACTAGCAATCTCCCCTTCCATGTGGGAATGAAGACTGCCACCCTGTCCTGCCCGCTGTCTGCCGCACACGGTGGGGTGTCACTCCAGGACCTTGCTTCAGACACGTAAGGTCCCCCATCCATTACACCATTGATGTCTCTGTTGCTGCAGACTCCGGGCTCTTTCTTTGGTCTTAAAGCTGGACAAGTGCAGGCCATGTTGCCTGTTGTGTGCAGCCCAACAGAGGTATCTTGGAAAATCAGTTACTAGCTGAGCAACATTCATGGCATTCATTCTGAGGCTTCTGGAGCTTTGCCGTCCAGTTGGGTGAATTTAAGAAGCCTGTGTTTGGGGATGCTTCTTACTGCAGGTGGTTCCTCTATTGTTTTCTGCGTGAGATTCCATTGTTTGCCCCTTGGCCGTGCCTGGTTCAGCTTGTGGGCTGGTTGATGGAAAATGAGACCACAGTGTTTTTCCGAAGATGTGTTCCTGTAGCCCCTCCTGAATTACAAGTATGGCATCTACCTTCCTACTTTTGGTTTGTTGACTGTTGGCACTCACATTGCCTTCTTGGCATAGAAGCCAGCCGGCTTCCCCACAATCAGTTTAGGCCTTTTGTACCCAAACAGCTGATCACATCATTACTTGTTTCTAGGTGGGGAGAAGAGAGAATGAACCAAGATGTGTGAACCAGGAGTTGGCAAGCATTTTCTGTAAAGAGCCAGATAGTAAATATTTTAGGATTTGTGGGTCATACAGTTTCAGTTGCAGCTACTCAACTCTGGTGTTATAGCACTAGAGCAGCTGTACACAGTACATAAATGAATGGGTCTGGCTGTGTTCCAGTAAAATTTTATTTACAAAAACAGGTGTGGGCCAGACCTGTTGCCTTACCCATATTGTATACTGATATGGCCTTTGTAAAGTTTAAGGTTTTTGGAGTAGATTACAGTTGCTTTATTGCCCCGGCGTATACTTCAGAAATTGGAAGCATCTCTTGTTAAAGAGTACGGGTGAACCAGAAGTGAAAAACTTTCTTTTTCCAGCTTACTGCAGGTGATCATGGGACTGTCCTGGTCGGTGACTGAATAACTGACATAGGAGAAGTTACTGTTATATTTTGCATCTCATCTTTAAAGTCTTGTAGCTCTGCTGAAGCTTGAAGCAGACTATTCCAAAGCATTAACTAAAGACACCATGCTCCCTTTCTGTCTTAGTTGAAGCTGAGGATGCTTAGCTGCTTGCACAATGGCAGGCCAGAGGAGACCGTGATGGCTCCTGTGTTCCAGTGGACCTGAACGGCTGTGTGCAGGGCCGTGAAGGTAAGGGCCAGAGTTTGGGCTTTTGGCAGGCAAAGTAGATCAGTAGTTCAGGTATGGCCCAACTTGTCTGGGCAGTGTGCTGCATATCTGATGAGAACACAAAAATGCTTTTTAGAAAATAAGCTCAAGAACAGATATTTGTGCAAGCATGTTCATAGCATAGTTGTTCACAATATGCAAAAGATGGAAGCAGCCCAATGGTGGACTGCATCAGTGATTGAATGGATAAAATGTCGTACATTTTGTTCCATACGTACAATGGAATAATATTCCATATATACACTGGAATATTATTCAGCCTTAAAAAGGAAGGAAATTCTGACACATACTGCAACATGGATGAACCTTAAAGACATTGGTCTGACTTTTGAAATAAGCCAATCACAGAAGGACAAATATCGTATGATTCTTCTTAAATGAGGTAACTAGAGTAGTCAAATTCATAAAAATAAATAGTAGAATGGAGATTTCGCAGTGCTTGGGAGAAGGAGGGAATCGGGAGTTAGTGTTTAATGGGTACAGAATCTCAGTTTAGGAAGATGAAGAAGTTCTGGAGATGGATGGTGGTAATGGTTGTACAACAGTGTGAATGTACTTAATGCCACTGAACCGTACACTTAAAAATGGTTTAAATGGTAAATTTTATGTATATTTTACTACAATTAAAAAAGAAAAGAGAAGCTGAAGAAGACTTGTTAGCAAGTGGGCGAATGAGATTGCTCATAGTGCTTTGTGATTGGAGAGACACTAAAAACAGAATTTGTCTCTGTCCGGATCCACTGATCAAAAACATTTCATACTAAGGAGTAATCTTCTTTAGCTTTTGCAGTAAGCTGCTTCAGCTGTTAAGAGCCACATTTTATTAGCTCAGCCCTGTGGCTGCACTTCAAGTGGTCACTTAAAAGGAATTGACTTCTAAGAGATACACATTTAAGTGATGCACACATGTTATAAGCTTATTTTTCCTGTACTGATTTGTAAAATCTGAATGTCATGTAACCTTTAACAGAGCTATCCCGAGGATCAGCAAAACATACTATGCTAACCTGTCTTCCACTGAAGGTTTGTTGGCATAGTTTACAAGTTACAAATGACTTTCAGATCTTTGCTCCAACCGCTTATTTTGGTCCTAAACGCTAGACCTGCATTTCCATTTGTCCTGTTGATCCTTATGCTCATTAAGTCTAAAATGAAGCCTCTTTCCCTTCTCAAAATCTCTTCTTTTGTTCCCTTTGTGTAAGGATGGCACACCATCCATCTAGTCATGTAGGATTGAAACTCCGGGATTGGCTTTGGCTTGTCCCCTCTCCTTTAGGTGTATTTGTAGCATTTATCATAATGACAGTTACATAATTATTTACAGTATTGTAACTGTGAGAGCAGGGGCTGTGACTGAATCGTTTACTGAGGTGTCTGCATAACAGGTGCTCAGTAACCCACTGTCCTAATTCAGACCCTCTTCACCTTTTACCTAACCTGGGGTTTCTTTAACTCTAGCAGCTTGCTGAGAATTCTTATAAACCCTTTAGGGGATGATCCTGGTATAGCTAAGGGATTGTTTTTCAGCTCTGATCATGTCATTCTCCTGCTCTGAGTGACTTCCCTTTCATTCTCATTCAACAGTGTATCAGCAGATATGTCAGCGCCTTCCATGAGCCAAGTACTGTCCTAAGTGCTGGGGCCGCAGCAGTGAGCAGAGTAGGCAGAACCTCTGTGAGTGTGAGCTTACCTTCCAGCCTGGGGGTGTGGGGGACAGGACGACACAATAAACAAATGAATAGATATAAAATGTCCAGTGGTGATGCGTACTATGGAGAAAAATAAAGGACCATAAGGGGACTGAGTGCTGTTTTCTCAGAGGGACCAGAGCCAGTCTCTCTAAGTAGAGACCTGAAGGAAGGGAAGGAGGGATCCATGAGTGTATCTGAGGGAAGAGTATTCTAGGCAGAGGGAATAATCAGCACAGCTGAAGCAGGAGCATAGTTGGCATTTTGGGGAAATAGCAGGCAGCTGGTGTGATAAGAATAGCATGACCCAGGAGAAAAGGGGAAGGACACAAGGTCGGAGAGGTAACCCCCAGGCCCAGCATAATTCCTAGTACAGTACAGTACAGCTCAGTAGATACTTGTTGAATGAGTGAATGAATGAATGAATGAAGCTAGACAGTATTTATTTATTTATGAATGAGTGAATGAAGAATCGGCAGGGCAGGGTGAGTCTTAGAGATGTATCTAAGAGAGGTAGGATGCATTTTCCATAGTTCATGAAGCAAGCACAGAATATCGTTTCCATTTTCCCCTTCTTGTCCGTTCAGGAGAGATAATGGTAATGGCCAGAGCAAGAAAGACCAATTCTGGCTTGTTGTTGAAGGAACGTCTGTTCTTCCACACCACAGAGAAAATCAGAGGTTAGAAACTTGTCAGGGGAGCAGGAAGTAGAACAGAGCTGCTCGGCTCTTGGTGGTTTTCAAAGGTGGTCCTACCCATGTTGGGTAAAGCTTGCCTTTTTTTCCACATGTCCATAGGCTATCACTTTAAGTCAGCAAGACATCTGGGAAGAGCCATGGGCTAGTGGCAGTGCAGGAGCAGCAGCTGCTGGCTGGTTTTCTCTAGGATTATTGGAAGGACTGCTGATTTAACTGAATCTCTGATTATTCTAAGCTGCTCACAGAAATCTGTCACTGCCTTCTGTGAGATATAAGAGGGAGAAGCTTAAGGATGTTCTGTTGGTGTCGACTGCCACTCTGGGTGAATTTTCTAGGATCTCCACCTGTGTTCTTTTTTATAAATTTATTTATTTTTGGCTGTGTTAGGTCTTCGTTGCTGTGCGCGGGCTTTCTCTAGTTGCGATGAGCGGGGGCTACTCTTTGTTGCAGTGTGCGGGTTTCTCATTGCGGTGGCTTCTCTTGTTGTGGAGCACGGGCTCTAGGTGCGCAGGCTTCAGTAGTTGTGGCTCGTGGGCTCTAGAGTGCAGGATCAGTAGTTGTGGCACACGGGCTTAGTTGCTCCGCAGCATGTGGGATCTTCCCAGACCAGGGCTCGAACCCATGTCCCCTGAATTGGCAGGCGGATTCTTAACCACTGCACCACCAGGGAAGCCCTCCATCTGTGTTCTTGATAGTCCAGTTCCTTCAGACTTGGCCCCTCTCTGCCTTTCTCCCCTAGTTGCACACAGTCTCCGCCTGCTGGCTGTCTCTAAGGACCTAAGTTCTCCAACTTCTGGGGCTCTGCTCTAGTATTCCTTTGGCTTGGAGTACCCACTCACCTCGGCCAGCAGAGTCCTACCCACGCTTTAAAGCTCCTTTTGTAGTTTTCTTAAGGGGAGAGAAGCGGCCAAACCCTCCTTCCTCTCTTCTCCTAAAGCACTTTGCATTTGTGTCTGTTCAGCATTGTCTTGTGGTCGAAAGATTGCTTGCCTGACTCCCTGCCAACCTGTGTTTCTGTTGGGCAGAGACCTGTGCCATCTTCTTTCTTTTGCCCTATCACAGTGGGGAGTTGTGTGAAATCCCATCTCTCTGAAGAGTTTTCTCATTCCTCCAGGTGCAGTTAATCTCTCCCTCTCCCACTTTAACCCCTTGTTACTCAGAGTATTGTCATTGCATCAGCATTGCCTGAGAGCCTGTGAGAAATGCAGGATGTCAGACCTACTAAGCTAGAATCTGGTGATTCTTACGTCCTGTGCACCTGAAAGTTGGAGAAACATTGCCTTAACACTTTGCACCTACCCCCCTTAGCATACTGAGCAGGATGTAGGTGTGTTAAGAGAGTCTTTCTCCACCTCTAGATGTTGAGCTTTGGAAGCACGTGAAGCATCCATTAGTTAACACAGTACTTGGCGTGTTTCAAGTGTTGAAAAGTGTTTGCTGAATTACCCTCAAGGGCCCCTGCCATTATGTTCGAGACGCTCCTTCAGTCAACATATTGTTGAAGTGCATTTAGCTGTGCATGGTGCTTTGCTAGGTACGTGAGGCACCCTGCTATGAGTAGGAGTCAGCCCCTATCTTTGGCATTTAAAGATTGGTGAGAGAGAGAGCTACCCATCAGTTAACTATGAGACAAGGCAGAGTGTGATTAATTCTGTAACTGCCCCGGTGTCACCAGAGGCCTGAGGGAACACCAGAGAGACGGCAGTTATTTCCAGTTTAGAGGGTTTGTGATGGTTTCATGGAGAGGATGGTGTCTGATTGGTACCTTGCAAGATGAATAGGACTTTGACAGACAGATATGGTAGGAAGAGGCATTCCATGCTGGGGAGAGCCTGTTCAAGGGCCCAGGCATGAAAGTGCATATGCAGGATGTTTCTTGAACAGGTAAGACATGGAGGAGCAAGGTGGAAGGTGTGTTTGGGGAGGTGGGTTGAATGCAGACTGAACTCCTTGAATTCTCATGGTCAGGAGTCTGAACTGGTAAGAAACATTTGCAAATCACACGTGGTTGGTACAGTTAGATGTTGAGTGGTTTCTGATGACTCCTCCCTCCTGTCTCCTGCTTACCTCCCATTCTACCTTGCTGGACATGGGTGAGCCAGGGAAGGGTTTGGAAGAGGTGGGGACAGGCCTGAGTGTTTAGCCAGCTCTTTACTGGCTCTTCCCGTGGGACCATAGCCCCAGGTCTTTTTTTTAGTGCTAGCTGGTCAGCCACTTCCTCTCTCACCCCCTTCCTGAATCACTTACCCTGTGGGGCCCCCTAAAGCAGAGACACCCAAGCTCCATCACAGAGGGTTTCACACAGTGTGCTTTAAATGCCATCAAAACCCCAGACCAAACCAATTCCATTTGTTTCATTGTACTTGTCATCTGTTTCCCGGCCCCATGGGTTTGTGAGGACTAAACATTTCTGCGTAGAGTAGGATGGATGAGCATCCCTCTGACCGTGTTCTGGGCTGGCAGGCAAGCTATCCAGCATTCAAGACGAAGTGACACCCCCGCCACCCCATTTCATTACATGCCACCTTGTTAGACATGCACCTGAACTAGACAACTGTGGAGTGGCTTATTTCTTCCAGGGTTGAGAATGCACTGTTAGCTTGGAAGGCAAGCCCTCTGCCAGTTGGCCCCAAGCCTTATCATCTTTTTCTTGAGGCTTTTACTTCAACTAATAAATTTTCAGATAAGGTTAGAGAGTAACACTCCTGATGCTTTCTGTAGTTAAGGGCCAGTGCCTTCCTCCCACCAGTTCCACCAGCCCTGAGCCAGAAGACCAGGATTAAAAAACAGAGGTGAAACTCATAGAAGTTTTGTTATTTTTATCTCAGATGAAGGACTGAGAGCTACCTTTTAGATGAAATCGTTTTAGGATTCATTAAGAAGACTCGAGAATGAGGCACTAAGCGCTAGGATACAATCCTTTCCATGGGAAGAATATTCAGCCTTGATGCAGAGACATTCATTAGGGACAACATAGTGTGGTATCTTGTGTGCTAGAGGCTTGTACCAGGTGCTACAGGAAGGGGAGAGCTGACTGCCTGGAAGTCAGGTTAGCCCCTCAGGAGGGAACATTTGAGCTGGATCTTCAAGGATAAGGAATAATTCACCAGGCAGAAAAGTAAGGGATAAGGATCCAAGCAGAGGAAATAGAGCGATGTAAGGGAATTGGCACAGGCTTGGAAGAGAGGCCTGGTGGAGAATAAAACTGGTTAGGGTAGATTGGTGCCAGTTTAGAATTTGGATCTGACTCAGGCAGTAGGGAGCTCAACAAAATGGAGACTGACACGACCAGCCTCAATTTTAAATCGAGTTGATTCATTCAGAAACTTCATTCATTCAACATATACTGAGTGTTAATTGCTAGACTATTCCAGGAAACATGAAAGATTGCTCCCTTGGTGGGACTCGTGTTTTAGTAGGATAGGTAAGTTCATATTGTCAGGCAGCCACCATTTGCTCTTGTCAAGGTTACCAGTGACCTCCACTTCCACGATGTAGAGCTATTCCGTGACCACAAAGATCTCCCTTGTGCTACCCCTTTATCATCAGGCCCATCTCCCTCCCTCCCACCATCTCTAATCGCTAGCAACCACTAACTTGTTCTCCATATCTCATTTCAAGAGTGTTGTATTTGACCTTTGAGATTGGCTTTTTTCACTCAGCATAATGCATTTGAGGGCCATCCAAGTTGTTGTATCGATAGTTTTTTCCTTTATAGTTCTGAGTAGTAGTCCATGGTATGGATGCACCACGTTTTGTTTAACCACTCACCCACTGAAGAGCATTTAGGTTCTTTCCAGTTTGGGTGTATTACGAATAAAGGTGCTGTGAACTTTCATTTACAGGATTTTGTATGAATGTAGGTATTCATTTCTCTGGGATAAATGCCCAAGACTACAACTGCTGTGCCACATGGTAAATTCATTCTCAGTTTTAGAAGAAATCACCAAACTGCTTTCCAGAGTAGCTGTACCATTTTACATTCCTACCAGCATATGTGAGTGCAATGGTTAATTTTGTGTGTCAGCTTGACTAGGCTTTGGTGCCCAGTTGTTTGATCAAACACCAGTCTAGATGTTGCTGTGAACATATTTTTTAGATGTGATTAACATTTAAATAGTAGACTTAGAGGGGCTTCCCTGGTGGTGCAGTGGTTGAGAGTCCGCCTGCCGATGCAGGCGACACGGGTTCGTGCCCTGGTCAGGGAAGATCCCACATGCCGCGGAGCAGCTGGGCCCGTGAGCCATGGCCGCTGAGCCTGCGCGTCCGGAGCCTGTGCTCCGCAACGGGAGAAGCCACTGCAGTGAGAGGCCCGCATACCGAAAAGAAAAATAAATAAATAAATAAATAGTAGACTTAGAGTAAAGCAAATGACCTTCCGTAATGTAATGGGCCTCATCCAATCAGTCTAAGGTCTTAAGAGCAAAAACTGAGGTTTCCCAAAGAAGAAACAGTTCTTCCAGGTTGCAACATAGAAACCCTGCCTTTATTTCCCACTTGCTGGCAGATTTCAGTTATTTTTTGTATAAACTGAGGTTTATGTCAAAGTTCCTTTTTTTGCCTAAAGACGTCCAATTGCTCCAGTCCTATTTGCTGAAGAGACTGTCTTTCCTCCATTCAAGGTACACAAATGCTTGTGTACCTTTGTCGAAAACCAGTTGGCTGTACCTGTGTGGGACTACTTCTGGGTTCTCTGTTCTGTTTCATTGGTCAGTGTCCCTATTCCTGCACCAGTACAGCACAGTTTTGCTTATTCTAGCCGTCTGTGTAATAAATCGTGAAATGGGTAGTTACTCCTCCCACTGTACTATTTTATTTTACCTTTTCCCCCATTGTAACTGTTTTTAATTGTACAATTCAGTTTCATTAAATGTATTTACAATGTTGTATAGCCATCACTGCTATCTTTTTTTTTTTTTTTTTTGCGGTATGCGGGCCTCTCACTGTTGTGGCCTCTCCCGTTGCGGAGCACAGGCTTCGGACGTGCAGGCTCAGCAGCCATGGCTCACGGGCCCAGCCGCTCCGCGGCACGTGGGATCCTCCCGGACCGGGGCACGAACCTGAGTCCCCTGCATCGGCAGGCAGACTCTCAACCACTGCGCCACCAGGGAAGCCCGACTGCTATCTATTTATAAAAACTTTTTCATCACCCAAAGCAGAACTCTATAAACATTAAGCAATAATGCCTCAATGCCCCTTATCCCAGCCCCTGGTAGCCTTTGTTTTATTTTTTGTCCCTATGATTTTCCCTATTCTAGACCCTTCATATAACTGGAATCATAAAATATTGTCCTTTTGTCCCTGGTTTATTTGGCTTAGTATAATGTTTTCAGGGTTCATCTATGTTGTAGTATGTATTAGAATATCATTCCTTTTTAAAAAAATAGTCTTTTGCTTTGTTAGAGCAGCTTTAGGTTCACAGCAAAAATGAACAGAGCACAGAGGTTTCCCATACACTCCCTATTCGCACTGCACACACAGCCTCCCCCACTATCAGTATCCTGCACCGGAGTGGTACATTTGTTATAATAGATAAACCTATATCGAGACATCATTATCACCCAAAGTCCATAATTTACATTAGGGAGCACTTTTGTGATAAATGTGTGTCATATGTTTATCAAAAACCATTTTCTGGGCTTCCCTGGTGGCGCAGTGGTTGAGAGTCCACCTGCCGATGCAGGGGACGTGGGCTTGTGCCCCGGTCCGGGAAGATCCCACGTGCCGTGGAGCGGCTGGGCCCGTGAGCCGTGGCCGCTGAGCCTGTGCGTCCGGAGCCTGTGCTCCGCAACGGGAGGGGCCACAGCAGTGAGAGGCCCGCATACCGCAAAAAAAAAAAAAAAAAAAAAAACATTTTCTGTGGGCTTCCCTGGTGGCACAGTGGTTGAGAGTCCGCCTGCCGATGCAGGGGACACAGGTTCGTGCCCCAGTCTGGGAAGATCCCACATGCTGCGGAGCGGCTGGGCCCATGAGCCATGGCTGCTGAGCCTGTGCATCCGGAGCCTGTGCTCTGCAACGGGAGAGGCCACAACAGTGAGAGACCCGCGTACAGCAAAAAAAAAAAAAAAAACATATTCTGTGCCCTAAAACTCTGCCCTAAATATCATCTGTGCTCCACCTATTAATCCCTCCCTAACCCCTGGCAACCAGTGATCCTTGTACTATCGCCATAGTTGTGCCTTTTCTAGAATGTCATGTAGTTGGAATCATACAGTATGTAACTTTTTAAGATTGGCTACTTTCACTTAAATATGCATTTAAGGTTCCTCCCTGTCTTTTCATGGCCTGATAGTTCATTTCTTTTTTTTAAATTAATTAATTTATTTATTTTTGGCTGCATTGGGTCTTTGTTGCTGTGCGCAGGCTTTCTCTAGTTGCGGCGAGCAGGGGCTACTCTTCATTGTGTTGCGTGGGCTTCTCATTGCAGTGGCTTCTTTTGTTGCAGAGCACGGGCTCTAGGCGTGCGGGCTTCAGTAGTTGTGGCACGTGGGCTCAGTAGTTGTGGCTTGCGGGCTCTAGAGCGCAGGCTCAGTAGTTGTGGTGCATGGGCTTAGTTGCTCCGCGGCATGTGGGATCTTCCTGGACCAGGGCTCGAACCCGTGTCCCCTGCATTGGCAGGCGGATTCTCAACCACTGAGCCACCAGGGAAGTCCTAGCTCATTTCTTTTTAATGCTGAAAAATATTTCATTGACCTGATGTACCACAGTTTATTTATCCACTCACCTACTGAAGGACATCTTGGTTGATTCCAGGTTTTAGCAGTTATGAATAAAGTTGCTATAAACATTTATGTGCAGATTTTTATGTGGACATACATTTTTAACTCCTTTGGGAAAATCCCAGGGAGTGTGATTGCTGGATTATATGATAAGAATATGTTGAGTTTTGTCAGAAGGTGCCAAACTGTCTTCCAAAGTGGCTTTACCATTTTACATTCCCACCAGCGATGAATGAGAGTTTCTGTTGCTCCACATCCTTGCCAGCATTTGGTGTTGTCAGTGCTCTGGATTTTAGCCATTCTAGTAGATGTGTATTTTTACCTCATTGTTTTAATTTGCGTTTCCCTGTTGACGTGGTGTGGAGTATCTTAATATGCTTATTTAATATGCTTAGTTGTCATCTGTGTATCTTCTTTGGTGAGATTTCTGTTAGTCTTTTGCCCATTTTTAAATTCAGCTGTTTTCTTATTGTTGGATTTTAAGAATTTTTTGCATATTTTGAATAACAGTCCTTTATCAGACATGTGTTTTACAAATATTTTCTTCCAATCTGTGGCTTCTTTCTTGATTTCATTCTTTTTAGGGCTCAGTGATAATCTGTTGTATGTATATACCATGTTTTGTTTATCCGTTCATCTATTGATGGGCACTTGGGTTGTTTCCATCTTTTGGCTACTGTGAATAATGATGCTATGAACATGGGTGTACAAATACCTCTTTGAGACTCTGCTTTCAGTTCTTTTGGATACATACCTAGGAGTGGAATTGCTGTGTCATATTGTTCTGTGTTTAACTTTTTGAGAAACCACCAAACTGCTTTCCACAGTGGCTACACCATTTTGCATCTCACCAGCAGTGCACAAGGGTTCCAGTATCGCCACATCTTCACCAACACTTGTTATTTTCTGTTTGTTTTTTTTTTCTTTGTTAATAGCTATCCTCGTGAGTGTGGTGTGAAGTGGTGTCTCATTGTGGTTTTGATTTATATTTCCCAGATGATTAATGATGTTAAACATCTTTTCATGTGCTTATTGGCCATTTGCACTTAATTTTTGTTAAAAATTGTTTTAGCTGTTTTCGTTCCTTTGCCTTTCCATATAAATTTGAGAATAATCTTTATATCTATAAAAATAATCTTGCTGGAATTTTGATAGGAATTGCATTAAATCTGTACACCAGTTTGGGGAGAATTGACGTCTTTATTGCATTGAGTCTTGTCATCCTTGGACACAGTATGTCTCTCCATTTATTTAGATCTTTGATGTCTTTCATCAGCATTTGTAGCATGTAAGTCCTCTAAATCAGCTTGTTGGATTTACACTGAAGTATTTACTTTTTTGAACAATTATATAATTATATTTCAAATTCTGATTTACACACGTTAATGGGTAGTATGTGGAAATACAGTTGATTTTCTATGTCAGTATTGTGTCCTGTAGCCTTATGTACTGTGACCTTGCTGAACTCACTCATTAGTTCTAGGTTAGTTCTGTGTGGGGTTTGGTGTTTCTGTGTGGGGTGGGAGTTGGTAGATTGCTTTGGATTTTGGACATAAACTGTCGTGTCATTAGCAAATAGGGATAGTATTATTTCTTATTTTCTAATGTGTATTCCTTTTATTTCATTTTGTTACCTTACTGCACTGGCTGGAACTTCCAGAACTGTGTTAAATAGCAGTGGTAGGAGTAGACATCCTTGCCTTTTTCTTCATTTTAGGGGAGAGCATTCAGTCTTTTACCAGTAAGTATGAAGTTAGCTAAAGTTTTTTTGTAGACATTCTTTATCAAGTTGAGGAAATTACCGTCTACTCCTAGTGTTTATCATGAATAGGTGTTGAATTTTGTAATATGCTTTTTCTACGTTGATTGAGAGGATCATGTGACTTCTTTTTCTTTTAACTTGTTAGTATGGTGGGTTATATTGATTGAGTTTTGAATATTGAACCTGCCTTGGATCCCTGAAATAAACTGTACTTGGTCACAGTATATAGTTCTTTTCATATATTGCTGAATTCTATTTGCTAATATTTTGTTAAGGGTTTCTGCATCTATATTCATGAGGGATATTGGTCTGTAGTTTTCTCTTTTTTTTGTACGATCTTTGTCTAGTTTGGGTATTAGGCTAATACTGGCTTCATAAAATAAATTTGAGTTGTCCCCTCCTCTTCTATTTTCTGGAAGAGATTGTTTAGAATTGGTATTAGTTCTTTTTTAAATGTTTGGTGGAATTCTCTAGTGAAACCACCTGAGCCTGGAGACCTTCTTTTCAGGGGTTTTAAAATTACAAAATCGATTTCTTTATTAGCTATAGGGCTATTAAAATGATCAGGGTCTCATTTTGGAGGGGGAAAGGGAGGGGGAGTGTGAGCTAGGAGTAACATTTCTTCAGAGTCTACTGTTCACACTTACAGAGGAGGACACTAAGTAGCCCTAGCTCCTGTCCATCTGACCTCAGGCAGGTCACATACCCCAGTTATGATGGGGATTCAGATGCTGGGTTTGGCTATCCCTATCCAACGTTACGATATTTTTCTCAGAAGATAAACTGCTAGGAATTCGAAAAATGAGTCATCCATGCAACAGGTATCTGTTGCCCATTTCTGCATCCCCCGCAGTGTTCCCAGTCAATAAAACACTGTGTTTGCTTTATGCCTATGATGCCTGTAGCGGATGCTGTCACCCTGGTGTTTTCACACATGGGATCCTTTAAGACCTAACTGTTGAGCAGAGTGGGGGCCTTGAGGCACCACCAGGGTGCAATCAGAGCCGAAACCACTTTTAGTTAGAGCCCATCTATTAAGATCAGGAAGGAAGGTCCCCCTTTCCTGCATTTCCCCAGGGCTTTCTCCAGACCACAGTGCTCAGAGCTCTGGCTCTTAATGGCAGAACTAGCCTCAGTAGTCTAGACCAATCATTTATTGGCTTATGTAATCAAACAGGAGAAAAGATAGGGTTGATGATGGGCCTGGGGGACTGAAATGCTGCTAAGACTCGTCCCTTCTGTGGTCAGCATCCTTCTCCCACTGCAGACTGCTTCATCACACACGGAAGGGGATGGAGCACCTGATAGCTCCTTGGTACCTGGAGGGATTGTCCCTCTTCCTTCTTCCTTATTTGAAAAATCCTGAGGAAGGGTCTAATTGGTAGGGCTTAGGTCATATTTTGTATAGTGTGGTGGGAATGAAGATAGAAGACATTCCCAGAAGAAGGTAAGGCACACTGAATACAGCTGACATGAGGTAGAGTCCATAGCTAGTCATGTTTGTTTGGAAGGTTTTTAGTGGCATGTATTGAAGCTACAAGTGTTTCTGTTAACCTTCAAGTAACCTAAAACTGTTAATAGATCATCATCATCGTACTATTATAGATCATTCATGATTAATATATTATTATAGCAGTATTAATACATAATTAATAGCTAAATTTATACTACATAGCTATATAGAGATCATATGATGTCTAGTTGATAGTAAATAATAATAATAGATTGTTGTACTAGCCCTCAAGTGTTGTGGTTATTTGAAGATTTACTGTACCTACTTATATATGTAAGAAGATTTTGAAGGAAATGAGTAGAAAAATCACAGTGCCTCCTTCTCAGTCTTCCATATCCTTTTGTAAACTTAACTGAAAGAACCTGCAGTCCATTTTGACTATAACTTTTAGTGAAACTGCCTTTTTGTCTACAGGGTTAATTTATTTTCACAGGGAATTGTTGATTTTCTGGGCAGCTATTAAGGATAGAGTTGGTATTTTAATTTCAATAAATATTTACTGAACTGTTTAGGGGATGTACAAGACCCTTATTACCTCAAAGAGTTTGAAGTCCACTGGAGTAGGTAAGAACAGAAAAGTACAATTCTTTTTTTTTTTTTTTTGCGTTACGCGGGCCTCTCACTGCTATGGCCTCTCCCGTTGCGGAGCACAGGCTCCGGACGCGCAGGCTCAGTGGCCATGGCTCATGGGCCTATGTGGGATCTTCCCGGACCAGGACACGAACCCGTGTCCCCTGCATCGGCAGGCGGACTCTCAACCACTGTGCCACCAGGGAAGCCCAGAAAAGTGCAATTCTTGAGACTGAGGCTTCCCATCTCTAACATGGAGTAGCCTTACTTGTCTCACGTGTAAGATTTTGGTTGCCGTGGAGAGGTGGGCTGAGCTGGCTTTGTGCTGGGTGGTCGCTGAATAACGTGGAGGATAGGTTGATACCTGAGGTTGGAAGGCAGATGCTTCAAGGCATCTCCACGCAGTCCATCTCCTATGTATCTGATGGACAAGGCTGCATTATTTGCTGAGGCTAATTAGCATTGAAACTCCATGGGGGTGGGGGGTTGGAGAAAGAATAATTGTATAACTATGATTAAGAAACTGAAGTTTTAGGGACTTCCCTGGTGGTCCAGTGGTAAAGAATCCGCCTTCCAATGCAGGGGACCTCGGGTTCGATCCCTGGTCGGGGAACTAAGATCCCACATGCCCTGTGCACCACAACTGAGCTCTCACGCTGCAACGAGAGAGAGAAAACCCGCAGGCCACAACTAGAGAGAAGCCCACGTGCTGCAACGAAGAGACCACGTGCCGCAACAAAAGATCCTGCATGCCTCAACCAAGATCCCTCATGTTGCAACTAAGACCCGATGCAGCCAAAAAAATAAAGAAAATAAATAATAATTTTTTTTAAAAAAAGAAAGAAACTGAAGTTTTTAAAACAAGGCATTTGGGGCTTCCCTGGTGGCGCAGTGGTTGAGAGTCCGCCTGCCGATGCAGAGGATGCGGGTTCGTGCCCCGGTCTGGGAAGATCCCACGTGCCGCAGAGCGGTTAGGCCCGTGAGCCATGGCAGCTGAGCCTGCGCTCCACGGCAGGAGAGGCCACAACAGTGAGAGGCCTGTGTACTGCAAAAACAAACAAACAAACAAACAAAAAAATAACAAGGCATTTGGTGGTTACAGGCTATTCATGACTCCAGAGTGAATGCCTTAGCTCACTTCCTTTTGAAGAGGAGCAAGCGTTGTATAAGACACTTTATCTCAGTGTTGGATTCCACAAAGTGCAGACAGATCATACTGGTTTGGCAGGGGAGTCTGTGAATACCAGCAGAAAATCAGGTGTGACGTGGGTGGAGAATGGGGGGGCGGTCTTAGATAAGTGATCAGCATCTTCTTCTTTCTAGAGAATGTGTTCACATCCCTGTTCATAATATTTCTTCCTGTGACTCTAGAGCAGTGGTCAGCAAACTTTTTCTATAAAGAAGCAGATAGTAAATATTTTTGGCTTTGCAAGCCGTTGGTCACTATCACACCTACTCAGTTTTGCCATTGTATGGGCATGTCTGTGTTCCAATTAAACTTTATATATGGACACTGAAATTTGGATTTTATACAATTTTCACATGTCATGAAATATTAGGGTTGATTTTTTTCAACCATTTAAAAATGTAAAAACTACACTTAGGGGCTTCCCTGGTGGCGCAGTGGTTGAAAGTCTGCCTGCCGATGCAGGGGACACGGGTTTGTGCCCCGGTCTGGGAAGATCCCACATGCCGCGGAGCGGCTGGGCCCGTGAGCCATGGCTGCTGAGCCTGTGCGTCCGGAGCCTGTGCTCCGCAAAGAGAGAGGCCACAACAGTGAGAGGCCCACATACCGCAAAAACAAAAAACAAACAAAAAAAAACTACACTTAGCTCATGAGAAAAAACCAAGAGGCAGGAAGGCCAAATTTTGGCCCATAACCATGGTTTGCCAAACCGTTCTCTAAAGGTCTTAAAAATAAATTCTATAAAGTTCTCAATTTAAGGACATTTTATTTATTTAACAAGCACTTATTTAGCACTTAATATGTGCTACACACTGTTTTAAATGCCATGCATTAAATGCTAATTTAATCTTCACAATAACCCAATGAGGGAGGTACTGTTTACCCCATTTTTGCAGATTTCGTGAATTGAGGCACAGTGAAGCTAAGTAACTAGTCCAGAGTTACACTGCTAGTAAATGGCAAAACCTAGATTTGAACCCAGGTAATTTAGTTCCAGAGTATGTTCTTATCTACCATGATATACTGTCTCTCTTAATTATTGACTTTCTAGCCCAAAGGAATTTTAGAGATTAACCCATCGCTACTCATTCTTACAGGCTCATTCTTACACACAAGATTCATAGCCTTTATGATTCAAATGTGTGCCTTAGTAAAATTATGGATTACTATTTATGCACTTTCAGCATTTCTTGTGACTGCCTAAACGCTTAGTCTTAAACCCCACTGATCCCAAGGGTATTCTGTCTGCACAGGCAGGGCACTTAACTGTTCACTTATTGTTTAATTTATGTTCATTGTGGGCTCCTTGAAGGTAGGAGCAATAGTATCAAAATGTTTTCCATCAAAGAGAAATCAATTCTGGGTGTATCTTTTGCTTTCTTTGGGAACACCTGTCTCAGATTACTTCCAACTCAGATTTTGTCCTGCTGCTTTTCCTGCTTGAATAAGCAACTGGTTGAATCTTGCGCCTCACCTGCCTGTGATAGGGAACAGAATTTGTGGTGTCACGCTACACTATCCCTGTTGATCCAAAGATACCACCAGGGCAGGGTCAGGAATGGAAGATTTCCCAGTCTTTCCAAGGAAGAAAATGGGAGGGGGGTGTGTGTGTGTGTGTGTGTGTGTGTGTGTGTGTGTGTGTGTGTGTGTGTGTGTGTGTGTGTGTGTGTGTGTGTGTGTGTGTGTGTGTGTGTGTGTGTGTGTGTGTGTGTGTGTGTGTGTGTGTGTGTGTGTGTGTGTGTGTGTGTGTGTGTGTGTGTGTGTGTGTGTGTGTGTGTGTGTGTGTGTGTGTGTTAAACCAAGTCAAAACTTAGGTAGACATGAGGTGCTCAGGATTTCTGGTTCCTTTTGCTCAGTCAAGGTCTCAGACACTACTAACTAGAAGGGACCTCTGAGAACCTCTGGTGCAGGGGTTCCTGTGCTACAGGGATTCTGCAGAGTTATTGCAGGGGGCCCTCAAATCTATATGTGCACCAATCTGTGGGCCAGATAAATTATATCGTTTAGGTGTGGTACAGTTATTTTTCAAATGCATGTAGATTCCATCATGATTAAAAAGAAAGCTTTACTGAATTCGTGATAGGCTACTGTTATTAACACAGCTACTACCTTTTGAGAACCCTGATCCAGTTAAAGCCCTTTATTTACAGATGAAGAAACTGAGGCTCAGGGATAAAGGGAAGAGATTTGCCTGGGTCATACAGAAAAGGAACAGCTGGCCTTGAAATCGGTGCAGTTTATATGTATCATGTGGCTTGTGCTCTCCGTCTCCTCTGGCATGGGCACAGGTAGAGACTGGCAAGTATTTTGACCTTTGACCCCATGCTGAACTTTCTAATAATGCCTAATAGAGTGGTTGATTGTGATGTTTTTTCCAGTATTTTTGGTGCTGCTTTTAAGAAGTTTTTTTAAACGAGTATATTCCTTGCTGTGCGCATATAAGTAATAATCCTATATTCCAACCTGGAAACCTGAGGTATGGTAAAATTAGGCAGCTTGCTTGTATCTATAGTAGAGCTGGCCCTAAAACTCAGAGATTTAATCTCTCTACCAGGGTTCTATTAATCAGACGGAACTTGAGAGGATTTCAGTTATTTATATCTTGGTCTTTCATGGCCGTTGCTCTCAGCTGGGTGCAACAAAAAACTTTTAAATCTCTGTTAAGTGCCTGATGCTGAGCTGGGTGTTTTCACATGTATTGTATATAACTTAATTTAACGTGAACAAAGTGGCAATGCTGAGGCCCCTCTCAGAACAAGCTAAATAGCACTCTGCTCCAAAGCCCATCCATCCAGGTATTTATTTATTTATCTGTTCACCATTATGGAGCACCTCTGTTGTTTGCAAAAGTGCCCTTGAATTATTCCCATTGGTGGCCAGGCTAGGACAAATCAGCACAGATCCATCCCTCCAAACAAGACCCAGGATTGACAGCAACATCAGCTTGGTCTGCACAGGACAATACTTTTTTCCCATTGGAGCTTCAGGAATTTGGAGTGACCCTGGTCATTTGGTCAAATGATGTTCATATCAACCATTCTTAAATTAGATCTTCTCAAATACACTTGAGAAGTCAGATGAATAGGAATGGTCTCACTTTTTTAGTTGGGAAGCCAAACTTGGAGGGGACGCGTCTGAGGTAACATAACTGGTGAGGGCCTTCTAACTCCAATGTTGATGCTACACCACCTGTCTGGTGCACCACCACTGCTCAGGAAAAGGCTCTGTGTCCACTCTTTGTAGAAGCTAAGTGGCAAGAATGCTCAGTCTTTGCTGCAGTTTTAGTGGAAGTGGTTTGGGCTTTCCCGTTTGAATTGATTTTTTTTTTCTTAGAAGCAAATTTCGCAGAATTGTATATACCTAGGAAGTCTTGTGATTGCCCCTAATTTGCTCCACAGATGCTGGTCATTGCAAATCATCCCACAGTGGTTAAGTGGCTGGCGCTGATACACACGTAGTAAGTGGTCCTTTGAGCACGGGCACTAGAGGTGTGTTGTGTACCTAATACCTTGATCCCACCTGGGTAACTTCCACATGTGTGTTCATGAGTTTAGCTCTTTCAGTTCAGAGTGTTTCATGACACCATAGATTCATTTCTTTCCTTCCCTCCTATCTTGGACTTTGAACCTGGGTCTTCCCAATACTTTACTATCTGATTCCATTTAATTCACTAATATTTAATTAAATTCATTTAATTTACTGTCTGATTCAATTGCATTGCTAATACTTTATGATTATAATAAATATTGTTTTATTAATATTTATAATATTGTTTATTTAAAGGTAGGTATAGCAAAATGTGATTAAAGGTAGAGATATATGCCAGATAGCCTTAACTTTTCTGACCAATCAATTATATGTTGCTTATTGATTATTTTTTCCTAACTTCTGTAGCAGCAGTTCACATTTCTTTGCCACCTTAGGGATGGAAAAGGGAGGAGATTTGCAGTAACAGTGTGTAATTGAAGATCAGTGGAGAAAGTAGCCTTTGCATGGGCCTGTGTAATTAAAGATGTTAAAATAGGGAACACACTGTCCTCCTGTATAAGCTGTAGTTTACAATATTAGATTTATCATTTGGATTTCCCATTTGCTTTGTCCCTTTTTTTTTTTTAGGGAACTTTTTATTTTGAGATAATTGTAGATTCACATGCAGTTAAGAAATATTAACAGTGAGATTCCCGTGTACCCTTTGCCCAGTTTCCCTCAGTGGTAATATCTTGCAAAATTATAGTACAGCATTACAAGCAGAATATTGACATTGACACAATCAGCTACTCTTATTCAGATTTGCCCAGTTTTACTTTCATTCACCTGTGTGTATTTAATTCTATATACTTTTATTATGTGTGTTAGTTTATTTTTTAATTCTAAAAATTTCCCAGTTGGCTGAGAACTTGAGCTGGGAGGGGTGTGTTATTTACTGGATCCCTCTCAAACTCCACCAGTAAACAACTCGAGTATAATTTTCTTTCACATAATAGCTACTTAACTGGGGCAAGTTAATTCTAAATCTCGGTTTCCTCATCTATAAAATGGAATTCACAGTAGCTACTTAATGCAGAGGGTTGCTGTGAGGACTAAAATGAGAAAATATGTGTAATGGGTACTTAGCAAAAGGAACTTCATAAATGAATGATCATCTCATTTTTTTTTTTTTTTAACTAAGAGTACAGTGAGAGTATTTGGGGTTTTTTTAAGCTTTTCACCATAGTGTATTATCCTAGGATTGTAGAACTGGAAGGTCCCTTAATAGTTTTAGAATCAGTGAAGGACTTCCCTAAACGTTCTTAGGTAATAAGCTGTTATTCTTTGTGATAAACTAAAATGTGCCTCCTTGTAACTTGCAGATCTGCCCTCATCCATGTGATAGCCCTTCTAGTCTTTGAGGACAGCTATAGTCATCCCTAAATTACCTGTCCTTTAGCCATTCCTCGTAAGATGTAGCTTCCAGACCCTTTTCCATCTTGGTCTCCCTCTTCTAGATAAAGACAAATTAGTTGTTCCCCTTAACTGAACACAGAATTCAGATGTAATCTGCCTAGCATATCCCAAGATAGGCCTGTCTTCTCTTTAGCTGAGCTTTTTTGGGAAATCAGGTCACCTAGTTCGTGCACATACAGCTTGTTCTTTTGTCTTCTGTTTACTTTGTAGATGGAAAATAAATGCATAGCAGTGTAACACAGCAAACTGAATGCACATTTTGCCCTCATTTCCTCCTGTAATCCCATTAGAATGATAGTAAGAGGGAAAAGAGAGATCAGCAAATGAGAGGTCAACGGAATGTTGAAGCCAGGAAGCAAGTGTGATGAACTTAGTGGGCCAGAGGAACTGAAGGTGCCTGCTTTGGCAGGGAGAGGTGGCGGGGAACTAACAAAGAGGATTTGTAATGCAGAACCCTGGAATAGCTCCAGAATCAGAGAAACCAAATATTGAAAACAGGAAGATTAGTTGAAAGTCTATGTGAAAAGCAGTTAGATGCCTACAGCCCCTCCTCTACTCTCTCAGGAGACAGATATTTTAGTCTTAGATATTGAACCAGAGGCACACCAAGCACAGAAGATGAGATGGAATATGGAGCAAAACTGAAAATAGGGGCTTTAAGACAAAGTTCTATATAGTGATTAATAGGACCATTCCCCTTTCTCACAGTTTTCAGAATATCTGCAGGCAGGTGCTCTCATGCAAGAGACTGAAAGATCCTTCTCTGATAAATTTAATCCCAGAGAAAAAGTCTTAACGATACTATCTACTTTTGGGGATCCTCAATAAAATGGCAGATTCTTCTTGCCTGATCACCCTAATGTGAAGCGCACAAGTTGGCAAGCTTAGCTCCCATACACAGAGCTTTCAAACAGCTTCTAAAAGTATGAGCAGATAGCCAAGTGTCATGAGACATTTAAAGAACATAAAAGACAGAGTCCAGGAGACTTCCCTGGCGGTCCAGTGGTTAAGACTCTGCACTTCCAATGCAGAGGGTGTGGGTTCCATCCCTGTTTGGGGAACTGGGATCCCACATGCCGCATGGCCAAAAAATAAAATAAAATAAAAAGTACTGTTCTGAAACTCTAAATGGTTCCTTAGGGGGAAAAAAAAAGAGTCCAAATCAAATGGAGGTGAAAAGAACTCAGGAAACAGTAAAATCAGGGAGGAGAAGAAGGAAAGATTTTAACTATAATATCTTGAGAGAGATTAGAGAAAATATTGCATGCATAAAAGATGAACTAGATTCTTTAAAAAAAAAAAAAAAAAAAAGAACCTCCAGAAAACAAGACCTCTTAGAAATTAAAAATATGATGACTTCCTTGGCAGTCCAGTGGTAAGACTCTGTGCTCCCAATGTTGGGGGCACAGGTTCGACCCCTGGTTGAGGAACTAGGATCCCGCATGCCACATGTCATGCCACCCCCCCAAAAAAGGAATTAAAAATATGATAGCAAGTATGAAAAATACAACACAGAAATATTGAAAGGTAAAGTTAAAGACGATTCCCAGAAGATAGACCAAATGAAAGAGATGGAAAATTGGGGAGAACAGATAAAATAAATTATAGAGGATCATTCCAAGAGTTCTAACACCTGACTAATGGAAATTTGAGAAGAAATAAACAATAGAGAGGGGGAAATTATCAAAGAAATGGTATGAAAAGATGTTTTCAGAACTAAAATCATATCTATATATTGATACAGCACAGTGAATGAAAGAAAACCAACTCCAAGTTACAGCCCTGTGAAATTGCAGATCTCTGAGGATAAAGAGAAAGTCCCAAAGCCTCTAGAGAGAATAGTCATATAATGTTAGTATTCAAAATGGCATTAGCTTGCTCAAAAGCCACAAACTAGGGCTTCCCTGGTGGCGCAGTGGTTGAGAGTCCGCCTGCCGATGCAGGGGACACGGGTTCGTGCCCTGGTCGGGGAAGATCCCACATGCCGCGGAGCGGCTGGGCCCGTGAGCCATGGCCGCTGAGCCTGCGCGTCCGGAGCCTGTGCTCCGCAACAGGTGAGGCCACAACAGTGAGAGGGCCTCATACCGCAAAAAAAAAAAAAATTCTGACACAGGTGAATTCCCTGGCGGTACAGTGGTTAGGACTCCTTGCTTTCACTGCCGAGGGCGTGGGTTCGATTCCTGGTTGGGGAACTAAGATCCCACAAGCCACATGGCATGGCAAAAAACCAAAAAATTCTGACAGAAAAAAATATTCTCAACTTAGAATTTTATAGCCAGCTAAACTGTCACTCAAGTTTAAGGATAATAAAGACATTTTCAGACATTTTGTGCATATGCCCTCTGATATTGTGATATAATAAGAAATGTGTTTTTGGTCTTTGTCCCTGGTTCCTGGCACAGACCTCCTAAAATCATTATAACTTCCTGAGTAGTAAGGGTAATAAGAGCATCTTTTGTTGTAATATTTGCCCTTTGTTCTCAGTTCCTGACACAAGAGCTTCTAAAACCCTTGGAATTTTCTGAGTGATAGGGGTAAGAGGAGAAGTCAGCTAAGTTTACACTAATGAGGTAACTCTTTGTGGGCCCCTAGATAGCTTCAGGTTGGGGGCTCATTGCCAGAAGAACCACCCATGTAATCAGAGGGTTGGAACTTTCAGCACCACCTCTCTGCCTCTGGGGAGGGGAGAGGGGCTGGAGATTGAGTTAATCACCAATGAGTTAATCAGTCATGCCTACAGAAAAATCCCATTCTAGAAAATTATCAAACCTGAAGAGGAGGTTTTGGGGACACCGCCCACACCCTGACCTTATAGCTGATGGGTCAGAAGTATGAGTGGCCCAGTTAGCATCTGAAGCAGGGGCAGTCTGGTGGGACTGAGTCCTTAACCTGTGGGGTCTGCACTAACTCTAGGTAGTTAGTGTCAGATTTGAATTAAATTGTAGGATACCAATTGGTATCTGGAAAGTTGGAGAATTGGTTGGTGTGAGAACAAACCCACACATATCGTGAAAGAAGCGCTGTGAGTTAAAAACAGTTTATAGTACACCCTTTCTTAGGAAGCTCTGCTAGAAGACACTTTTCACCAGAACAAGGGAATAATAAAGAAGAGGACTAAATGGGATCCAGGAAACAGGAGTTCCAGTATAGGCAAGGGGAAAGGAATTCCCAGAAAGACAGAGTTCCAGTATGGATGTCACAAGAACAAACTGATAGGGTACCTGATGGAACATATTAAAGGGAGTTTTACACTTTATTATTCTCTTCAGGGAAAACAGAAATGATACCAACAAAGAAATGTAATCATAGTATACATCCTGGCTTGTCTACAAATAGTATTCACATAGATCTAATAATGCAATTCTTAATGTTAATTTGACCAAAATTTGGCATAATTCTATGGGAAAATGGAGATAGTATGTGAAGTAGTATGGAGTAGTATGTGAAGAGAGCATGTCAGAGCAAAATCCTAATCTTCCATCATAAGAATTAAATACGTAACATAATAGTTATATTTTGCCACATAACAAATTACCCCAAAATGTAGTGACTTAAAATAACAGATATTTATTATCTCACAGTTTCTGTGGGTCAGAAATTGAGAAGCAGGATTAGAGAAGCTCTCATGAGGTTACAGTCCAGGTGTCACCTTGGGCTGCAGTCATCTGGGCCTCTCAGGATATGTTGTTATCTGGCTTCCCTGAGAGCATGTGACCCAGGAGAGACAATTAGAGGAATTTGCAGTGTGTTTTATGACCTAGCCTTAACGTGACATACCATCATCACTTCTGCTACGTTCCATCAGTCACACAGACCAACCCTGAGACACTGTGGGAGGGACCTGCACAACATGAATACCAGAAGGCAGGGATGAGTTGGGAGCTATTTGGAGGCTGACTACCACAAGTAATAACTAAAAGTGAAAATTCAAGAAATAATATTAGAGGCATATTACTTAGAAAGATAGAGATAAATACCAGAAGAAAGTGGCTGCCCTGGGAACAGAAATCAGGGAAACAGAAACTTCTGGTTTTCATTATAAGCCTTGTAGAACAACTTTAAGAAATATTTGCATTTATTACTGTGATTTTTTTTTTAATTATGAAAAACCCTCAAAGCATGCAGCCATTTAATGTCCCCAACACTGGTAGTAGAACAACACATGGATTATATGAGGAACTCCTAGAATCTGAATCTAGTAAGGATCCTTTGGTATTTGGATGGTTGTGTGCTTGATCTTGAAGGACAGTTTACAGATAATAAACCTAAAGTTCAGTGAAAAAGAGGACATAGTGACAGAACCTGAGCTAGAATCCTTGAATAAATATGACACAAAGAGATGAGCATCAGATAGTGAGATGGCTCTGGCATTTCACTAATGTGGAACTTAGGTGAAGGGGAAGGAAAAAAAGACTGTTTGCTCTTTCTGAGGAGTAGAAAATGCTGAAGTGGAAATGTTTATGTGTCTTGGAGCTATAAATGGCAAAGTTAAAGGGAGTATCCTTTTGGCAGATAGTTGGAAAGCACTTTACGGAACTCCCCAGGCTAAGGATGTGTTCCTGAGCGTTTGATACAAGTTAGAGAGAGAGTCTGCCTCTGTCCACATGAGCCCTGCGGGCCATGCAGAGCACTGGCCAGTCCACAGCCCCAGTCCTTCCAGCTGCTGCTGCCAGGGTCATGTTCCTTAGAGGACTCTGGGCTCCTTGTGGTCTACCACAGCCTGGTTGGTGCCCAGGGACCCCCTAACATCTGTGCCCACAATGCCTCCTCTGTCCTTGATCCCCACATGCACCCCCTATTCAAGCTTGGTCTTGTTTCTCCTCATCTCTTCCTGTCATTGTCTGTTTACTCTTCTGGAGGAACCTACTGTTAGGTGCTTCAGCGTTCTTGGCCAGTTTGTCTCTTCCATCTGCCATCTAATAAAATTGGAATCAGGATAAAGTGTTCGAGAAATCAGGTCTTTGAGTTGGTGGGGGGAGTTTGGAGGGGTGCAGTGAAGCTTGCCATATAAATAAAAACTTTTAACCATTTTAATACCTTATGAAAATGTGTCGTCTACATTCTCCTACTATAACCGCGTATGTTGAGTTTAAAATACTTCAGGGTCTCCATGAAAAGCCTCGGCTGTCACATACTGGGATGCCTTCAGTACCACTCCAGTGGGCAGAGAGTTGAGCTGTGGAAGGAGCAGGGTGGGTTTTTGTATTTGCATTCCTCAATATCTGTCTTTGTATTTTACTTTGCCCGCAGATTGGGGACCACAAATTCAGTGCTCACCGGATCGTCTTAGCAGCCTCAATCCCGTATTTCCACGCTATGTTTACAAATGACATGATGGAGTGCAAGCAGGATGAGATTGTAATGCAAGGAATGGACCCAAGGTACTAAATTCCTCCATCAGGTTTCACAACCTGCTTTCTAGGTGCAGTTTCAGCCTTGTGTTTGGTGCCCTTTGAGGGCCTTCCAGCAGGACCCAGTATCTAGCACAGCTCCACACACATAGTAGGTGACCAGTAAACAAGCTAGAACCTCAGCCAGGGGCCTGAGACAGGGTTAAAATAAGGAGAGTTTTGATGTGTTTTAACTCAATGAGAGTAACACGTCTCATAGGAACTAGAGTCCAAGATACGTTTTTAAAACTAGGACTGGGTACAAAGTTAGTGGTATATTATTCTCTTCACTTTTCTGTGCTAGGCTTTTTAGCTGGCAGACTAGTCTTTCAAATAAGTGTCTTCATTCATTACCCTTCCCATCAGTCCAGAACATTGTTGTCCACTCTTGTCCAACTTTCTGCCTCGATGGAGATGTTCTGTTTGTCCTCTCCAAATTGGTAGTCACTAACACATGTAGCTGTTGAGCGCTTGAAATGTGACTAGTGGGACTGGGGGACTGAATTTTAAATACTATTTAATTTTAATTCATTTAAATTTAATTTTAGGGGAATTCCCTGGCAGTCCAGTGGTTAGGACTCCATGCTTTCACTGCCGAGGGCCTGGGTTCAATCCCTGGTCGGAGAACTAAGATCCTGCAAGCCACGCAGTGTGGCCAAGAAATAAATAAATAGATAGATAGATAGATAGATAGATAGATAGATAAATAAAACATAATCATAAATTTAGTTTTAATTAGCCACGTGTGTCTACTGGCTGTTAATGGGATGACGCAGGTCGAGAAAGTAGCAGAAATCATGGTTATTTGATGGGTGAGAAAACTGAAGCCCGGGACTTCCCTGGTGGAGCAGTGGTTAAGAATCCGCCTGCCAATGCAGGGGACACAGGTTTGAGCCCTGGTCTGGGAAGATCCCACATGCCGCAGAGCAACTAAGCCCGTGCACCGTGACTACTGAGCCTGCATTCTAAAGCCCACGAGCCACAACTGCTGAGCCCGCGTGCTACAACTGCTGAAACTCATGCGCTCTAGGGCCCATGCTCCGCAACAAGAGAAACCACGGCAATGAGAAGCCCGCGCACCACAACGAAGGGTAACCCCCACACGCTGCAACTAGAAAAAGCCTACGCGCAGCAATGAAGACCCAATGTAGCGAAAAAAATAAATAAGTAAAATTTAAAATAGAAGAAAACTGAAGTCCAAGGAGGTCAAGCCCAGAGTTTATCCCATCTAAACGTCTTTCAGTGTCCCAGAAAGCCCTCCATAACGGAATCATTGGCTCCAAATGTCAGTAGTGCTGAGGTTGAGAAATTCTGCCCTAGATAAATTTTAGGGTCAGGAGGCAGTACTATAAACCCTGAAATTGCATCATTTACACACTTACTTAAAGTTATCCTTACATCTAGACCCTCTTTACAGAAATACTTTCCTGACTTCTGTATAAAGGCTTTATATAAACATATTCCACATTATGCCTTTTGGGGCCTTGAAAGGAAAAAGGCATATTTTATGACTTAAAAGATTTTACTGCAAGTCTGTGAGCCGAGGCTGTGTGTTTATAACCTAGGCTACATCCAAGGGTCCACTGTGCACCTACTATGTACCTGGCATTGTTCTGGGGTCTGGGCATGCAGCAGCAAACAGGACACGCAAGATGATTCTTGTTGGGAGAGAGACAATAAATAAACCAATAACTCCAAAATATTAGCCAGTAAGCTGTCATTTGTTGCCTAACGTCTTAATCTCCCCGTGGTGAAAACTTGAAGGAAAGGAGCTAGGAAACTGTATGGTACCTTCTGGATGATTGAAGGTGATTTGCCCCAGTACATGGAGAGGATCTGTATACCCACTGCAAGGGTGCAATCTCAGGCCAGCTACTTGTAATGAAAGACATAGAAGTGTGTCTATATCCAAGGGCAGTTGTACACTCTCATCTCTGAGGTCTGTGTCTGACAGAGCCATGCTAATCACCATGCACCATCCAAGTGCTTCATTTAACAGACTGAGCACCTGTGATCTGTGCTGCTGTAGGTACTGAGGTATAGCAGAGGAAACAGAAAGCACCTCTTACTATTCCAACTTGCTAGTAGTGGTGATCTGGCAGTAAACAAATACATACATGATATGGCTGGGAAGTGAAAGTGATATGAGAAAAGTAAAGCAGAATAAAGGCTAGCGAATGATGGTGAGGGTCTGTGCTATTTCAGGGTGATCAGGAAAGCCCTCTGTGATGAGGTGATATTTGAGCCAAGACCTTAGTTGGAGTGAGGGAGCAAGACATCTGGGGGAGGAGCCATTCAAACAGAGGGAGTAGCCAGTGCAAAGGCCCTGAAGTGAGAGTGTGTTCAGCATATTGGAATAGAGTGTGGGGGAAAGAGTAGAAGGTGATGAGGTCAGAGAGATGGAAAGGGGCCAGACCACATACAGCCCTATAGACAGAATTTGGATTTCATTCTTGGTGTGAATTGGAAGGCAGAAAAAAATGTTGGAAACCTCAGGCTGGAAACTTATCCCAAAGAAATAATCCAAAAATGTTATTTATAATAGCTATTATGCTTACCAATAAAGGAAATAAATTATAGCACATTTACATGTTGGATTACTGTATAGCAGCCGTTGAAAATGTCAAACATGGGGAGTTCCCTGGCGATCTAGTGGTTAGGACTCAGCGTTCCCACTGCCATAGCCCACGTTCAATCCCTGGTTGGGGAGAACTGAGATCCCACAAACCGCGTGGCACTGCCAAAAAAAAAAGAAAGTTGAACATGAAGTCAGTGTAGAAACATGGGAAAGGGCTTCATAAGTATTACATGATTATATCCATACGACTTAAGCATGCAGGCAAATAGGAAATGAAATTTAATCTAGAAAAATGACTACAGTTGACTCAGTAGTGAGATTCTGGGTCATTGCTTTGTCTTTTCAGAACCTTCTATAATAAAATCATTTGGGCAGTAAAGACAACCTAAGAAGTAGAATGATAGCTATGGTGAAGTAATTATTCCATTCAGGTAGATTCTCAAAGGGCGTGGGCTAAATGTATTTGAGAGCGGGGCCCACCCATTCCTCAGGTAACAATGTCAGCTTCCTTAGGGCCTGAGTATCCTGTGGGCCGAACACCATCTCTGAAGAGCGTCTTTCCTCTTTCCTCTAGCGCCCTGGAAGCTCTGATCAACTTTGCCTACAACGGCCACCTTGCCATTGACCAGCAAAACGTCCAGTCGTTGCTGATGGGGGCAAGTTTCCTGCAGCTGCAGAGCATCAAAGACGCCTGCTGCACATTCCTCCGAGAACGGTGAGGTGATGTGATGGGCTTGGCCTGTGTCGGGGAGCAGACCGTTTCATTTCTGGGACCCCCTGCCAGTTTGCTGAGTCTTTGGGGGCATGGAGAGTTGCAAGAAGGGAGTGAGCTGGGAAGATAACTCTGCGGAAATGACCCTTCTTGAAATCAATATCAAGCAGTACCCGGTTCTTTGGGATGAACCTTTCAGGGACATGATTTATGGAGCCTTGCCTGCACTCTCCCTTGGTCTGACATGTGCCTCTTCTTCTGGTCCTCTCTGTCCAATCTAACCAGCCACCACCAGATTTATTCAGTGCTCCCTAACTGTTCCACAGCTGTCTCCCTCTTTGTTTAGGTCCTTCTCCCTCCTTGAATTTCTTGGCCTTCTTTTTTCCTTCTGCTCTGCAAGAGCCCACCCAAATTTCACCTCCTGAAATTCTCTGTCCCCTTCAGTCCCCTGGGAGCAATCATTATATGCTCCTTTAGAGTAAGGACCATGGATTATACCCCTACCTACGTCCAGTACTTGGCCATGACCTTTTGAGGACTGAGCAGATAAGAAGGCTCTTCCTCCCCCTCAAGAGGCAGAGCTCTTAGTCACAAGGTAAAAGCCACCTTTAACCACTAGAGGCTTGGGGGTGAGGGTTAGTGCTGGGCTACACACAGGCAGGGAGAAACCAGAACAGTGCCCCTCTGTGGTCTCTCCAAGGCCTGGCTCCGCCTGAGCTCCTCTAATCACAAGGCCCCTGGCCTGAAGACCAGCATTCCTCTGCCTCAGACCTGGCTTCCTGAACCTCATCCCTTCTTAGAGCCAACCTCTCCCTCCCCCATTTCTGTTCCACCAGCTCAACTCACTTAGCAGCTCTGTGGACCCTGCCTGAGGTCCACATCCTGCCTATGGTGCTGACGGGCATCAGTGAGCACTGCTGTGTGTGCAGATGGTCTTAGCGACCGTGGTAATGATGCTAACACTCAGAGGCGCTCTGTGCTGGTTTCGTTGGGAGGTAGGTGGCCTGTTCGGGTTTTGCAGCTGGAGACCACGTAGTGAGTGCAGCCCCAGAGCCTGGCTTAACCTGCCCTAGGATGCCTTCTGGGTCAGGCTAGAGAGCTGCGTGTGATGGGCTGTAGGGCGCACACTGTCTGTCCTACATTATTTGCGAGCTTAAGGACGCAGACTGGACTTGGTTCATCTCTGTATTCCCACAGAATTTGGAGAATGACTAAGGCCCTGTGGAAAGGATGAAGTTGGCCATTCTCACAAGGGGACAACAGCTCCACCTAGGGGCTTTTGAGTTCCTCACTGTCAACACTGGATCCAGGCTCTATTATAAAGTAGTGTCATGTAAAAGATGCTTAGAAGTGATTTTTAGACCAGTGCAGTTTTTACATGCACCAGTGACATATTAGGAAAAGGTACTTTTAGCACAAAGCCTGATGCTTTGAGTCTGTCCTTGACATTTTTCTTTTCAGCACGGGGAGCCCCATTCTGAAGCCTAAACTCACACCTTATTCCTGTTTTTATTCTCTGCCACAGGCCCCAGAGGTTTGGCCTTTCTGTTTTCTTTTCAATAGCTACCATCACTGCCTGTGTTCCTGGGGGTGGTTTTCCCTGAGCCTGGCTGCAGAGTGTGATGGAGTCTCCCAGCTGCCCCCTTCCTGTGTGTTCTTGAAGACAAGCATGTGGGCCCTTCAGTTTCAAGGTTTGATTACTGAAGACTTGAGGGAAACCATCCTGAGCGGTTGTGAAAAGGACAGGGCATGACAGCACAGAAAAGCTGCAAAGCCGTCAGAGTTCTTAGAGCAGTAGTTCCTGAGGCCATTTTGCCTGTTAGATATTCGGCCTGCTGATTTTTTTTTTTTCCCCATGAGGTTGGGGTTGATTTTTTTCTGTGGCTCCTTATCCAGCCTTCAGATGAATGGACCTCCTTGTTTTTAGGTGAGGATTGGAGGTGTGTATTTTCCAAAATTCTTCTCTCAGAACTGGATCAGAACATCAGATGCGTCAATGAACCAAGCCAATAACTTATTTAATTCAAGTCAATAAAGCATTACATCTTATCATGGTCAAGCTATGTCAGCAAGGAAGGAGGTTGTAAAGTGGCTGTTGACAGATATGGGTCTCTATCTGCCCTTTGGGTTATTGTCCCTCTTGTCTTCCTCCTTCTCCTGAATGGTCCCCTCTCCTGCATGGCAGCTCTCCCTCCCTTTTCCCCACCAGTTGGCTTACAGACAGGCTCCCCACATCCTACCCTCTTAGATGTGAAAGCCCACTTCAGTGGAAAGTGTGTTTTGTGCTTAATTATTCCAAGCCAGTCAAAGACAACCAAAGGTGAGGCACAGGAATCCTAACCTGGGAGGGAAAGGATGGAAATGTGTGCCAGTCAGCAAAGTGGATCATCCTGTCCTGTGTCTTTGGACTCTATCCAGTTTCTTATCCGTGGTATTTGAACCCTCCTCTTGACTTGATGTCAGAGTAGTAGGGATGAGTGAAGCACATGCTGTAGAGGCCCAGGGAGGGTCTGTCCTCGTATCTGATCTGCCATACGTGCTTTTAACAAGTCTCAACCAGGAGAAAGGCTAACGTTACTTGACAGATGACTGAGCTGACATTCTGACCCTGAGTCCCGTATTTCTCCCTGGCCATGCTGCTTGCCCAGGGGTGCTCAATGCTTATGTTTCCTTGGCCTTTGGAAATGGCCTAGGTTTCCAAAGCAATGGACAGAGCCAGTTTAGGCTGGAATGAAACAACAGCTATGCAGAATTTAGACTAGTCATAAAGCCAGGCTCCTGAGATGCTCTGCCCTTTCAGTCCCTGACAGGTTTGCTACTTACTGGCGGTGGGCAATGGTGAATATTGATTAGTAAGTATAGCTTACTGTAACCCTTAAATCAATATGGGGGAGGGGGGGAAGAGAAAACGTTCTCACAAAGAAGAGTAAACCTGGGCAATTTTAATCTAATATGTACCATCTCCCATCACAAGATTGTCAGTCACAAAATCAAAATAAGAAAAGCCATATCCCCCATGGTCCACTGCTGTCACCAAGATTTTGGAACCACATTGGGCTCATTTGGAATTTTCTCAAGTGTAATAGTAGTAAGAAAAACAACCATATTAAAAATTAAACCAGAAGCTAACTTCATACCAAGCACTATGTCGGATGCATTTCCTACATTCCTACTTAGTCATGGCCACAGCCCTAGGAGGTGAGTAGCTGTTGTCATCACCTTTTCTAGGCAAGGCTATTACTGACACTTGAGGAGCCTAAGGAATCCACCCAAGTTGCCCAGTGTGGCAGGGTCAGAATTTACCCTGGGTTTCCCTGGCCCTGATGAGTGCAGGTCTGTCTCGGGACTGTGGGAATGTGCACAAAAGGCCAGAGTTCAATCTCAGCACCACCACTTGCTTGTAGAGGGATGATGAGCACATTTCTTAGTTTCTCCGAGCCTCAGTTTTCCACCTAAAAATGAGAGCAATTACTACTGTGGAGTGTTTAAAAGATCCTGGAGAATGTGTCTAGAAGCCCTGGCAAAGTACTTGACTCACTGATGGTGCCAAATAAGTGATAGCTGCCGCTGTTGACTGAACAGTCAGGCCCATAGAGCCTCTTTTTGTTTAAAAAAAAAAAAGGAAAGAAAAAAGTGTAAGGGTCCTGATATTAAAGAAGTCACCTGTCCATGTGGTTTAAACTCTCATTCTACATCTTCAGGGCCTTCCCAGTGACCAGAGGCGGACATTCAATCAAGAATGTCAACCACTGAAAGAAAGCAAAGTTTTCCAGTATGTGCTCTATTCCTCTCTCCTGAGAGCTGCTTCCTAGGACTTCCCA
Organism: Hyperoodon ampullatus; assembly: GCF_949752795.1. Taxonomy (NCBI): domain Eukaryota; kingdom Metazoa; phylum Chordata; class Mammalia; order Artiodactyla; family Ziphiidae; genus Hyperoodon; species Hyperoodon ampullatus. The sequence continues at coordinate 41,320,722 of NC_136923.1, read as the reverse complement.
GAGAGCTCACTCCACATAGACACACGGAGCACTAGGCCCAAGAGGCAGGCTCCTTTGAGGATAATCTGCCTTTTTTTTCTTTTTTTTTTGGCAGCATTGGGTCTTCGTTGCTGCGCGCGGGCTTTCTCTAGTTGCAGCAAGCAGGGGCTACTCTTCGTTGTGTGCGGACTTCTCATTGTGGTGGCTTCTCTTGTTGAGGAGCATGGGCTCTAGGCATGTGGGCTTCAATAGTTGTGGTGCGTGGGCTTCAGTAGTTCTGGCTTGCGGGCTGTAGAGTGTAGACTCAGTAGTTGTGGCGCACGGGCTTAGCTGCTCTGCAGCATGTGGGATCTTCCCGGACCAGGGCTTGAACCTGTGTCCCCTGCGTTGGCAGGCGGATTTTTAACCACTACGCCACCAGGAAAGCCCCTGCCTTATTTTTATACCTTTACAAGTTGAGCCCCAGAGAAGCTCACCTGATGTCACACAGGGGGTTTCCACTAAAGCTGAGGACAGAGCTTGTTTTTTTTTTCCATTCTGTAACTCTACCCAGAACCAACTTGAGAATGATCAAAGATAACATTCTTTCTCTAACTTTTTTCTTTTTATCTTATCTTATGCCAAAAGGCTTCACCCCAAAAACTGCCTGGGTGTACGCCAGTTTGCTGAGACCATGATGTGTGCTGTGCTATACGACGCGGCCAACAGCTTCATCCACCAGCACTTTGTGGAGGTGTCCATGTCGGAAGAATTCCTGGCCCTGCCGCTGGAAGACGTGCTTGAGCTGGTGTCTCGGGATGAGCTGAATGTGAAATCAGAGGAGCAGGTCTGTAGAGCAGTCCAGAGGTGACATGGGGGCTGCTGCTCTTTCTAACCTTTGTTTTCTATTTTACTTTTTTCAAAATGTAGATCATGGTGTGTGTGCAGCTGTTGTTTATTATGGGTTTGCTTTATCACACCATATGCATTTTTCATGAAAACTTTTTATACATTTTAGTGTCTAAATAATATTCAGCTGATTTTTATCAATCCTGTGACCCTCATTCTTCAATGTTCAGGTTATTTCCAAAATTTACTATTAGAAACAATGTTTCTGTGAACCGGAAATGAGCATAGATAACTTTCTGAAAGAGTCTTACTCTAAAGGAGAGTAGAGTGTGGGGGCAGTTGCTGGGGGGGGGAATATGAAGTCAAGAGTGTTTTGGTTTTTTTAAGATGAGAGAAATTACAGTACAGTTGGACTGCTGATGGGAATTTTCCGGAAGAGAGGGAAGAATTGGTAATGTAGGAGAAAAGGGAGAATGGTGTCCTGGGGTAGGTGAGAAGAGACAGAGTGTAGGGCACGGGGTGTGTGTTTGAGAGGGGCTTAGGCTGTTCACATCCACGGCCACAAGAGGGAGAAGGAGAGCACATGCCCGGCACAGGGGGAGGATGGATGGGTGGGAAGGGAGATGCTGGGAGTTTTTATTCACACTCTCTTCTTGTTTGTTTCTGTGTTCTCAGCTGAGAGTGAGGATGAGGGAGGAATGTTAGACGTTTGAGGAGAGATGAAAAGGTATGAACCAGTCCTCTAGGAAAGGGGGAGAGTAAATGGATGAAGCTCGGGAAATGGAGAGGGCTGGATAGGAAGCAGGGCCAGATGAGATTTTCAGTCACAAGTTCAATATGAGCTGGTCAGCCCTGTTGTGTGTTTTCTATCAGCTGCATATACTGGTGCAGGGTAGGGGGTGAATTGGATATAAAGAGCTGGACTTCAGCAGGGTACAGATTTTTTTCCAGGTAAGTGTGATTAAGAGAGATAGGAGACTAGCATGACAATAATGACCCTTGGAATCCGTGTCGGGTGAGAGAAAGGTGAGGAAATAGGCTGCAGGGGACCTGAGAGGGAGCCATGCCCAAGGCTAAGTGGAGTTGGTTGCATGGAAGAGGAGGTGAAGCTATTGGCAAGGTGAGGTGTGGGTGATCACAGGGTCCTCTGAGGACAAAGAAGACGTCTTCTTGGAGCGGTCAAGAAAAGATTAAATGAGAGTGTAGGGTGTTAGTAGCCAGAGAGGAGTGAGGGACATCTTTCTGTTCAACTGAAGTGTGGTGCAAGGTGTCTTAAGAGGACAGTGAGTCAATGTTTCTTTGAGCAGAGGGTGACGAGGACTGAGCAGTGAAGGGCGTCGGATGTGGGGGGAATTGGACCTGGCCCTGCAGGCACCCAGAGCACCACTGCAGCAAGGCCTCTGCTTGTCTCGTCAGTTGGTCATGAGTCCTGGCCTATCATGAAGCTGTGCCTCGGCAGAAGGAGCCCCAGGCTCCAGGAGGCAAGCCGTTGGGATGTTAGTCCCAACTCAGCTCATTTCCTTAATGTCTGAAGAGTCCTCACCCTTCCGTATTAGTGACCGTTAGAAAAGTGAACTCTGAGCTCAGCAGTGTGGGCCCTGAGATTTGTAGGAAAGAACCCCATCCCAAGAGCAAGGGGTTCTGTCCCTGGCTCTTCCACTAGGTAATATGACCCAGGGCAGCTCACATCTATTGCAGTGATGCATTCTACAAAGGCTGTGGGGCTTTAGAGGGAGATATCCTTGTGACCAGAGCCATTAGGGAAGCCTCCTTGGAGAACACGGATCTGGATCCAGGCCTTAAAAGAAATGGGAAAGGGTTTAGATGGAAAGGAAGAGATGGGGGCATTCGAGGTAAAAGGGACACCTGGCCTGGCTAGAGAAGAGGGTGCAGGAGCAGTGGGAGGGAAGGTCAACAGCACTTCGTTACAGTACAGGAAGGAAGAAGGAAGCTTTGACAGGTTTTCGTTAGGAAGTCATAATGAAAGCCAGGAAGGTGTTGCAGTAACCTAGGCTTGCCTTTCAAGAGAGTGGACTGAATGGGGTAGCTGGGGACGTGGAGAGAAAACAGTGGATTCAGGAGACAAGTAGGAGGAAAGATTGGTGGGCCCAGTATAGGGAGCAGAGGGTTTGAGATTGGGGGGTACAGGGCTGTGGCGTACGGGTGGAGGAGTTGCCGCCAGAGCTTCCCGTCTCTGTTGTGGCAGGTCTTTGAGGCCGTGTTGGCCTGGGTCAGATACGACCGGGAGCAGAGGGGACCCTGCCTGCCTGAGCTGCTGTCCAATATCCGCCTGCCCCTCTGCCGGCCCCAGTTCCTGTCAGACCGAGTGCAGCAGGATGACCTGGTGCGTTGCTGCCACAAATGCAGGTGAGCAGAGGTGGGGCCTGCACGAGGATGATGCCGAGGGTCTGGACGGAGAAGAGAACTTGGCCACTTAGCTCAGGGGAGGAAGGATTTGGAGTGGTCGTTTTTAATTCACAGCACACAGATTGATCTGCCTTCTGTCTAGAACCTGGAAGAGCCCGAGTCTCTCACCTTGGGCAAAGAAATGTGCCGCATGGGAGCATCAAGGCAAAAGGTGCCTCCTCCCCTAAGTTATTTGAGGATTTTCTAACATCTCTTTCCATTGAGCTGTTTATGGACCTACAGGCGTCTATACTGCCTGCCCGGACCCTGTCCACACCAGCAGCTGACTTATTGGTGACTTCCTGGGGCTCCTCATCCTCTTCAGTAAACATTAGTCAGTGTGCTGGCCTCAGGTGGGTCTGCCCAGCTACAGTGATGGGCAGGGGTGGGGCATGTTTAGCAGCATGCAAAACTGTTAGCCAGAATAAATCAAAAACAACAGGGTGCAGCAGAGCCACCAAAACAGCTCAGGACACGGCAGCCCTGTAGAAGGATTGTTATAAAAGTAGAGCAGCAGAGGAAAATACGCATCTTCCTTCAAACTGCTCCTCATATTCACAGCTGGTTCAGGAGGAAGTCAGTGGCGTGGTCCACGCAGCGTGAAAGTGTGTGTGTCAGGGAGGGGTGGAGGTGTAGCTGGAGGTAGCTGAGACCCTGTGATGAGCAGTCTCAAGAGTGCTGTTGGGGAGTTTGAGCTTTGTTCTGTAGGCAGTGGGTAGTTATCGAAGGGTCTTAGAAAACCAGCTTGGACCCCAGTGTGGAGGCTGGAATGGAGGGGTGGGGCTGGAGGCAGGGAGATCTCTCAGGAGCAGTTGGCTTCTGCTGCCACAGTCCAGGTGAGATGGTTAATTGCTGGGTGTGAGCCATAGGGATGCAAAGGAAGAGCGGGGTCTGAGTGGCAACAGGATGCAAGCAGCTTGTTGAACCTCCCCAAGGCTGGCTATTTTAGGGAACACCCTGTTTTTCTTCTATTAAACTAACAGGGATGGGCTCTGCTCATCTTGCCTCTCCGATGCTGAGCACATCCCAATAGCTTTGTATAGTTTCCCCTGGACTCACCTGGGTTCTTTGAGAGCAAACCTTCCAGAAGGCTTCTCCTCCCATGTTTCCCCTGCAGTTGTGGTTGGGGGAGCCAGGCTCAGACCTACAAATGTGGGCCAAGTGGAGAGAATACCTCCTGTCCTAGCATCTTGCACTTTATTCCAGGGACCTGGTGGATGAAGCAAAGGACTATCACCTCATGCCAGAGCGCCGGCCCCACCTGCCAGCTTTCAGAACTCGGCCTCGCTGCTGCACGTCTATCGCTGGGCTCATCTATGCCGTGGGGGGCCTCAACTCAGCAGGTATCTTGCAGCTCCCCTTTGTAGAGCCCTGTCTTGGATGCCGTGGTTGAAGAAGCACCAAACAACCTAGCCTGGCCCTCTGCTTCCTCCCCCTTGCATGTCACCACCTTTATCCCTCTTGATTTTATATAATTGTTCTGCAGTTAGCGCATGTCAGATATTAATACCATTGAAACAGAATATCAGCACAAAAGGGACCTTTAGAAACTCCAGAGGCCTGGCCCCCTTCCTTCACAATGGGGAAGTAGAGGCCCAGGGAACTTTAGCTATGTTCACACAAGTCTTTTGGCTGAGCAAGGACTAGAACTCAGGTCTTGGTTCCTGAGCCTGCACTCTTCCCCTAATATCACGTCACCTATGGGATTTACTCAGCTTTGGATAGGATATAATCAGAGACCCAATTCTGTTACCAGGCTAATCACATTCGGTCATGTGGATCTCTGGACTTAGACTGTGAGAGTGTCACCATGAGAAGGAAGATTCTCCAAATACGCATGGTCTGCACTATCAATATTTTTTACTCTTCACCTCTTACCTCCAGTGAAACCCACATGCCTTGTAGTCCATGTGTTATTGGCAGTTCTAGTATCATACAGTCAAGTTTTCAGGAAACCTCCATGGGGCACCCCCACTCCTGCCCACCCCAGGCACCACTGCAGGGCAGTAGCAGTCTAGGAGAGGGCAGTGGAGACACGTGAATCCTTGCAGTGCAGTGGCACAGGGAGTCGTCACCTCGGATGTGAAGGCCAGGTCTTTTCAGAGTCAGCCCAAGCTTGTGGGAGGTGGGGAGCTGGTGGGCAGTCCTGGGCAGTTTTGTTTTTAATTGAAAGTTAATGGGAGGTGGGTACTGGCCTCCGCTACTTGTTAACCATATGACCTGGAAAAGGTAAGTCCTCAACTAGTAAACGCTAGAGCTTAGCAGGTGCTGAGTGTCCCAAAGCAGAATAAAACAGGGAGGGAGTTATTTTATTTGATCTTAAAAAACTGATGAAAACGGTAGGGTTGGAGTTATTATTCCTTGCTTCTGTGACTACTATTTATTGAGCACTTAGTATATTCTAGAACTGTGCTAGGTGTTTTACATATTATATCATTTAATCCTCATGGGAAATCTGCTATGGAGATTATTTCACATGTGAGAACAGAAGATGGGGATACAAAGCAGCTTGCCCAGGGTCACCACTAGGAAGTGAGAGTCGCATTGGAAGCCATTTCCTGCTCTGTGTCGGGGAAATAGTGGATCCATTTGCCTTCACCTCTGCCTTTAAGCAGGTGAAGAACCTCCTTGCAACTTAAAACTGCCCTCTCTAGAAAGTAAATAAATGCCTCCTGTCTGATTCTGATTTTCCTTAAAGAATTAAGTTTGAGGTTAATCATGGCTGCAGTTTCTTAGTGTGCCCTCCTGACTTGAGTAATTCTGCGGGAAGAGCTGATAGGACGAAGTTGAACATTCCGTATAATCATTGCACAACAGCTGTGATCTAAACGAGAGGTCTCATTTGTTTTAATTTGAGTAGCAAATTTTTATGCAGGTGATTCCCTGAATGTGGTGGAAGTGTTCGACCCCATTGCCAATCGCTGGGAGAAGTGCCATCCCATGACCACAGCCCGCAGCCGTGTCGGTGTGGCCGTGGTGAACGGGCTCCTCTATGCCATCGGGGGGTATGACGGCCAGCTGCGGCTGAGCACTGTGGAGGTCTACAACCCAGAGACGGACACGTGGACCCGAGTGGGGAGCATGAATAGCAAGAGAAGGTATTCTGGGAGCCAGTCTGTATGTCCTGAGCATACACACCAGGCCTCTGGGGGACACCATGCTAGACAAGCAGGGCACATTATAAAGTAGACGCTAGCTTCAGCCTGGGGATCCCCTGCAGCCAGGCCAGCCACTGCCCGTACCTCCTAGAAGCCAGCCCCCATCTGCTTAAAAGTAAAACCCCTGCCTTGTCCTTTGAGGAACTTGGGGAGACAAGACAGGGAAGACAGGGACGTGTGGAAGTTGTATTATTATTTAAGTGCCAGGTAAGGACTAAAGGTTTGTATTATGGAAGACGCGAGGCAGGAGAGAAGCTGGACTGGAACGTCTGGAAGATTTCAGGGGAGAGGTGAGATTAAAGTTGAAACCTGAAGAATAAGGAGAATTTAACTTTATTAGTCATAAAAGGGAATCCGAGGTGCTCCTCTTTATATTCTTTCCCCCAGGATCCCTGACCCACATGTGCTTTCACTACCAGGGAGTGTGTGAACCACAACAGTGCTCTTTACTTCTGGATGCCACACGTCCCCCAGGCATGAGCACACAGCTAGTTGTGAGGTGGACCGAGTTTATGTCTCTCTCTCTTCTTTTTTAATTTATTTATTTATTTATTTATTTATCCATTCATTCATTCATTCATTCATTCATTTATGGCTGCATTGGGTCTTCATTGCTGTGCTCAGGCTTTCTCTAGTTGCGGCCAGCCTTACTCTTCCTTGCGGTGCGCGGGCTTCTCATTGCGGTGGCTTCTCTTGTTGCAGAGCGCAGGCTCTAGGCACCCGGTCTCTAGAGCGCAGGCTCAGTAGTTGTGGCACATGGGCTGAGTTGCTCCGCGGCATGTGGGATCCTCCTGGACCAGGGCTCAAACCCATGTCCCCTGCATTGGCAGACGGATTCTTAACCACTGTGCCACCAGGGAAGTCCCGAATTTGTTTCTCTTAACGCCTTCCAGCCACTTGTCTCCTCCTGCTCACATTTCCTGAGTAAGAGAACATAGTGCCTCCATTTAGTCTTCTTAGTGCCAAAGTGACTGGCAGCATCCTTCCTTACGTCAGCCGTGTGTGGGGTATTGTCCTGGTTAGACGGCAGGAGCTTTGGAGGGGAAGAGTGTAACTGGACAGGCTCTGTGTTCTCTTACCCTTGGGGTAGCCGCCCCAGATTGTGGTGTTTTGTTTGTTTGTTTGTTTGTTTGTTTTTGGCTGCGTTAGGTCTTCGTTGCTGCACGTGGGCTTTCTCTAGTTGCAGCGAGCCGGGGCTTCTCTTCGTTGCAATGCGTGGGCTTCTCATTGCGGTGGCTTCTCTTGTTGTGGAGCATGGGCTCTAGGCGCACGGGCTTCAGTAGTTGTGGCGCACGGGCTTAGTTGCTCCGTGGCATGTGGGATCTTCCTGGACCAGGACTCAAACCCGTGTCCCTTGCATTGGCAGGCAGATTCTTAACCACTGCGCCACCAGGGAAGCCCCGAGATCGTGGTTTCAGATGACGCTCTGATGTTTCTCTTCCAAAACTAACGGAAGATAGGTCAGCCGTCCAAGGCCCCCTACCCGTTTAACCAGAACAGCTCTGCATTTATCCCTTTATGTATTGAGCTTCCTTGACATATGCCCAACTTTAGGAGGCAAAAGTTAAATGAAATTTTTTTTTGAAAGGGGCAGTTCGAAAACCACTGGACCAGTTGCCCTTTAAAGGCCTTTCTGCTTTGTAATTCTCTCGTCTGAGTGTTTGCCTTACAGACCCCTTTGTCTGGCCATGATTTGGGTTTTCTACTTGTAAGATCACATGACCGCCAAAAAAAAAGATCGTCACTGACTGTGGTCAGGAAGAAGAGTCATGTTTCAGTGTGGAAGTCCTTTGCCACATGAAACTGTCACACAAAACTGTCACACATGGTCTGTGATACACATGGTGTATCACGTTCAGTAGTGTTTGTTTGTGGCCTTGAGCAGGGGGGAATCTGCCTTTGTACCAGTAAGATTCACAAAAGGCCAAAGTAGCTTCGTTTTTGGAAGAAAAAGTATGTATATAAGATCTACTCCTCCCGAAGCCGTAAGCTACACTCTCATGGTTCCTTCCTCCCCCGCCACCTCAGCCTCCGTGCTTCCCCTTCTTGCTCCTTGGATACTTTGCAGCTTTCTGTGGCCTCGAATGACTCACTGCTCCATATATATCCCCAACGAGGAGGACCTTTTTCGCTTTGATGTCAATCAGTTGTTCTTCATTGTGTGTCTGCTCTGGGCCACTTGCTAGCTGTGATGTCACAGGGTTTGGAGTGCTGTCTGGGAGGGGCCCTGCGGGTAGCCCTTTCCCTCACTGTGGTTAATGCCCTGTTATTAGTAGCGTGGGCCCAGCTCCATTTCGTCCCCTTTAAATTAGAGGCTACCTTAAAATGTTCATAGTCACTTCTCCCCTGATGAACCACACACCCTCTGTCCTGCCAGTTGGTGACAGCCTCCTTTCTGCCGTCATTCCCTGTCCTTCTCCAGTCTTCCAGGCTGCTTGCGTGGAGGCTTCTCCCATGCCTTATCCAGTCCACACTGGTCAGCATTTCTTCCCCTTATCTCTTCACACTGTCTTTACCGTTTCATTGATAGTTAATCTCACACAGTTTTGTGGCACCTATCAATTCTTCCTTACATTTTTGTTGAACTCCTAAATTGTTACTTTTGTCCACTTCTAGGAGGATAGTGACATGTCTAGTGAGTTTGTGACCTTCCCACAGTCCTCTCCCAAGGCAGGTCCTTTTCCTCTTTCAGGCTGGTTCAGGGACATCGTGTGGATCACTTTGATTTGCTGTGTACATTTGAAAGGGGGCTGTAAAGCCTGGTATAGTTTATTTTCCTATTTGTTAGGCACCCAGATTCATTTTTAATCTTCTCCAGCATCAGGTTTGAAAACAGTGAATCGGGCAGCTTGGCATTCATGTTTAATTTTTCATGAGGCTTTATGTAGAAGATTCTTAGGAGAGCTTGGCATGATGAACAGTGTGGGAATCAGACTTGTGTCATTGAAATCTAAGGCATGCCTCTCTCTGGGCAGCCCTGAGAGGATAGCCCAGACTCCCCAAGCCACAGCTACTCATCTATACAGTGGTGATGGTGATACTTCATGTAGGATGTGTGAGAGTGGAAAATAGCAAGTGTGGAGCACCCGATGTGTGTAGTAAGTACGAAACAAACAGAAGCTGTTGCCTCACCCACTGAGACAAATTAGGGGACATGCAGGGCCATGTATGTAATGAAAAGATGTCTGTCAAACTTTATAGTGAATTGCGTGGGGAAATCAAGGTAACACAACAAACGTATGTTGAGGGCTTGTTACGTACGAAGCACCACACTAAGTACTGTCAGGGTCACACTGATAGAGACCCCAGTCTTCCAGGAGGTCCCCACTTGTTAAGAGATGGCAGGTCGATTCCTGGTACCCCGTGGGCAGGAGTGTGGCTTGCTCAGTTCTCTAAACCTGGTGCGTGGTGTGCCTCATGAGGGCCTGATGAAAACGTGCTGAACGAATGGATGACTGACAGGAGCTGTGATAAAGGAGCTGCTCTGGGAGTGTGGGGTTGGGAGGGAGTAATTCTTGCTGGGGGATTCAGGATGCCTTTTGGAGGAGGAGAGAGAGGAATTTGACCTGGGCCTTAAAGGTAAATCAGACCCTGAGCACGGCAGGGTGGAAGATGAGCATATCAGGGACTGAGGAGGAGGGAGAGGAAGTAACCCCAAGAAGGGGGGCGGGAGGCAAGAGGAACCACAGGGCAGCTCCTTTCCCCTCAGTGTTACACTTTGCTTAGTCACATTCCTGGGATTTAGGTCTGTTCTAGAAAGAGGCAGTTGGGGGCTAGGTTTACTTCTCAGTGAGCGTGAGAGGTTGCCCCAAGAAGTCTGAGGCCCATCGGGATGACACCTCTGTTTCAGTGCCATGGGGACGGTCGTGCTGGACGGGCAGATCTACGTCTGTGGTGGCTATGATGGCAACTCTTCTCTCAACTCTGTGGAGACCTACTCACCTGAGACGGACAAGTAAGGACTCCAGCTCCCCTGGGGCAACTGGAGCTTGCTAAACAGAGTATGAAAAATCAGAACTGCAGTCTTTTAATCATGCTTCTCAAGGATAGGGAATATCTCACCTATTTAGCCCCTGTAGTACCTTCCATATAATAGGTATTTAATAACTTTTGGTTAAATGAATGAATGATTAAATAAATTCTAAAAACAGTCTGCTTAGATACTTGGAAACAGTTATTAATGCTCTGTACCTCTTAACTAAATCAGCGCATTTTAATAGAAATGCAGGTGGAAGGGGATGAGAAATAGATGAACAGCACTTTCCAAAGTGGGTAAGATAGGATTTGGAAAAAAAAAGTTATGTTTCAAATACTCAAAGAAGCTTGGGAAACATTGATGTCTGTACCACCAGAGGCCTCATCTTCCCATAATACATATTACTATTTTAAAGACTGAAAAATTATGCGGCAGAGAAACCTCTTAACTTCATTTTATCTAACACCTATCACCATCTGGTGGACTTATTTTGCGGAACACTCTTTGGAAAACACTGGCAAGGTTAGCCCGAGTTCTTCATTTCAGTATTTGAATCTGCTTTTACTATAACAATATAAGCACATTAGTAGAATGGATTCATCACAGTGCTTTTAAGCCAATATTCCATTCACTTAACCAACTTACTATGTATCGGGCAGCGAGCAGGGTGTCTCAGCTCCTTAAGTAGCACCTAGTCTGTTGGGGCCACAGCACAAGATGATCGTCCTCCCTTGGGTACCTATGTCTAGAGCTCTTGGGCACAGAGTGGGGAGGGCTCTCATCTTCCCCACAGCTGGGAGGGAGAGTCAGGTTGCAGAGATGTCTTCTAAGGGGAGACCCATCGTGGATAGTGGGAGACGTGCATCCCAGGTGGGGGGACAGCAGGAAGAGAGGCTTGGAGATAAGAAAGAGCTGTGTGTGGTTGAGGAGCATGTGTGGGTGGCGCATGGCAGGAGGCGAAGCTGGAAAGTGGATGAGGACCAAGTGGTAAAGAACCGCATTAAGGAACTTGGATTCTGCCTTAGAGGAAACAGGAGTCCTCACTAGAGGACCTGCTGTGCAGGATCGGAATGGGGATGGTCTGAAAGCCAGACCACCTGTAAGGGGACTGTTGCAGTGGTCCAGTGAGAGGCCAGAGCTAGGGCAGCAGTAGTGGGATGGGGACAAGCAGTGACTAGGAAGCAAACCAGGGGGGCCGTGGTGACCACAGAATGTTGAGGATGATGGAGAAGAGGTCATAAAAATGCTGAGATTATACGTATAGCAACTAAGTAGCTAATGGTCCCATTATCGAGACCAGGGAGTGTGATGGAGGAGCAGATCTATCAGAGAGGTCTTGCTTGGGCAATGCTAATTTTGAGTGCCGGCAGAGGTGACCAGCTATGGGCCCGAAGCTTAAAGTGAGAGGCGGCAGCCAGAGTGAGCCCTTAGCAGAGGCGGTGTGGGAGGCGATAAGAAGTGGGGAGATTGTCCAGGGTAAGACAGAGCACAGCACAGTTCCCCTGAATCCTTCTAAGCTGTCTTGGGAGGACAGGAACACCAAATCTCATGGCTCCCCTTCTACTTTGCCTCTTTCCTGAAGGTGGACTGTGGTGACCCCGATGAGCTCCAATCGCAGTGCTGCAGGGGTTACAGTCTTTGAGGGCAGGATATACGTGTCGGGCGGCCATGACGGTTTGCAGATCTTCAATAGTGTGAGTCTGGGCTCCTCCTGGGCTAAGGGCACCTACTCTTGTTATCTTTGAGAGTTATTTTGAAAGGATATTCTTTGGAAAAAGCCTCAGCCTTGCCATTGCTAGGTAAGGTGTCATCTAGAGGCCTCAGGCCATCTGCTACATGCTCCGAAATGCCTCCAAGAATGGGAACCAGTGTGCACAAAGGAGAGAGATAGGGTGTGGCCATACCACCCACACCCCCACCCTGTTCAGTTTCCCAGCGGATGCTGCGTGAGACCCAGTGAAATTCCTGCCCAAAGTAAGCCCAGTCATATACAGAGGGTGAATTTTCAAATAGTTGCATTCTTCTGGATAATTTGTTTGAAATTGCATTTATTCTTTTAAAAAAATCTCAAGAGCCATTTACTGGTCCCTCCAAAGTCAGTCAGTGCTGTGAGGGAACACACTGCACGGATCTCAGGAGACCCTGCTCTCATCCCGGCTCTGTCACTACATAGCAGTGCATCCTGGGCAACTCCTTGATTTGTTTCCTCAGGTGTAAACAGAACTGGTCAGGTTAGGCCATCTCTCTCTCACCTGTCCCTATAAGCCCATGAGCAGGTGTGCAGCTGAGGAAACTGGGCATCAGGGGCAGAGCACACACTGGCAGAGCTCCTTGTCCCCAGGCCTCCCCCTGGGGCCTGATGCCAGGTGGGCCACTGGTGACCAAGCTTTGGCTTTGACTGTCCCGAACCTGCACCTCTCTCCCCGCTGCAGGTGGAACACTACAACCACCACACAGCCACCTGGCACCCGGCGGCCGGCATGCTCAACAAGCGCTGCCGGCACGGAGCTGCATCCCTGGGAAGCAAGATGTTTGTGTGCGGGGGCTACGACGGCTCGGGCTTCCTCAGCATTGCCGAGGTGTACAGCTCTGTGGCGGACCAGTGGTGCCTGATAGTCCCCATGCACACACGCCGGAGCCGGGTCTCCCTGGTGGCCAGCTGTGGGCGGCTCTACGCCGTGGGGGGCTACGATGGACAGTCGAACCTGAGCTCGGTGGAGATGTACGACCCAGACATGGACCGCTGGACGTTTATGGCCCCCATGGCATGTCACGAGGGAGGGGTCGGTGTGGGCTGCATCCCTCTCCTCACCATCTAAGGCGAAGGGTGGGATGTGGTGGGGTAGGGATCTGGTACAAACACAGTCACTTCCTTCCAGGGATAGTCCCCCTCGGAAGAGGTGGTGGACCAGAAGACAGGGTGAAATGTGAGCTCGCCAGAGGTACAGTTTTTCCAGGTGCTTAAGTCCTCCCTCCCTGTGCAGCCCTTGTGACCATCAGGCCTAGGTCATCAAGATGCACAGCGTGGGACAGAAGCCCCTCTGGGTCCCGCAGCTAGTGACACAGGACTGCTTTGCTGGTCCACATGTCCAAAGGCTCCATCCAAGCCCAGCTCTCACCTGCCACAGCTCTGTGGGTCGCCCATCTGCAGAGTGTCTTCCGTCTGACACTCCTTGCCTACTGCCCGGCAGCTGTGTTGTGGCCAGTTTGCGATGGGGTGGCTTCAGTGGCCAAGCGTGTTGGAAACTGTGGGGTGTGGGTGGGAGAGGAGGGACACAGGCCGGGTTGTCCTCACTGCGAGGCTGCAGCCACAGTAGTGCTGGTTGCACCCACGCACCTCCTCCTCCCATCCGAGTGCACCGAGAATTTTGTCTGCATTGCTGAGTAAGCAGGAAGAACAGAAGCTTTTCCTGTGTCTAATTTTGGGATTTCAGTGAGGTCTTTTTCATCTTGTTCAGGAGAAACAGAGGGAGAGGATAAAAGATACTTGAAAGAAACTGAAGGAAAGTTAAAGAAACACTTGAAAGAAACTGAAAAGAAAAATAATTTTTTAAAGTGAACATTTTTTTGCAAGAAGAAAACATAAAAGACACTAGAGGCAAATATGTGTTTAAATGGAAAACCACCCAACGTGAAAAGGGTGGTATCCGCTCTCACATTCGGATCCCAGGGTCCTAAGGCCTCGCATGGCACTCGGGGTTCCCTCTGAGCCCCTGCGTGTCCAGAATCAGTGCGCACTCGACCAGTCCTGTAGCAAGGTGCTCGTGGGGTTTGTCTTCACACCCACTATCAGAGGACTTTTTTAATCGTAGGCTTAGCGAGTTGGCTAAGTTATTGCCACTCTTCTAGGTGGGAGCTCCAACTTGTCGCTGGAGGCTCCAGATGCCCCTGTGGTTATCTCCCACTGCCACCATGGCACTCATGCAGATTCCCACCCCACTTTCATTCCTTCCTTATTTGACCAGCAGGAAACAGCAGGTCTGGCCAGATTCTCATTTGCCCATCTATCATTCTTGGGTAGTTTTCTTCATCGTGATGCTTCTGAGGTACATTGACCATTTGTACCTCTAGAACCTAACCAGAGACTTGGTCCTTCCACCAGCCACGGCTGGCGTGGTCCAGTAACCTTATCTACCCTGCCAGTCCACTGCTCCTCCATCCACTCGCCAATTCCAGGGGTCTGGTCTCCCCTCCAGCCCTTGGCAGACTGACCAGCAAGGTGGACCTTTATATTCTAGCAAAGCTGGCTTAATGACATAAAGAACTAAAAGCCGAAAGAATCTCTTGCTGCTGCAAAGAACAGATTTTATATTTCTTCCTATGATCTTACCTAATGACCTCTTGAAGAGACTCCATGCTCCTCCTTCCTCCTCCCTGGATGGGACCTTGATGCTGCACAGTGGGACCCCAACAGGAGGACTCTTCTCTTACCAGTGCACTGGGCAGTGGAGCTGTCCTTCAACTGCTGCTGCCAAAATTTGGTTTTCTAAAATTCTTCCAGTAGAGACTAAAAGAGGATACATTTCCAGTGCAAGACTGGGTCTCAGGGCTTCCCTGGTGGCGCAGTGGTTGAGAGTCCGCCTGCCGATGCAGGGGACACGGGTTCGTGTCCCGGTCTGGGAAGATCCCACATGCCGCGGAGTGGCTGGGTCCGTGAGCCATGGCCGCTGAGCCTTGCGCGTCCGGAGCCTGTGCTCCGCAACGGGAGAGGCCACAACAGTGAGAGGCCCGCGTACCACAAAAAAAAAAAAAAAAAAAAAAAAGACTGGGTCTCAGGGTCCCAATCTTACTTGGTTGGTCTCCTGCCCATCGCTGCCTGCCTGGGTGTCCTGGAAGCCTGTTCAGAAAGGCACAATGTGACACCTGAGACATCTCTCCTACCCTGGGACTGTGAGGTTTACCAGTGTGTGCAATCGCCATGTTTCCAGAGGGAAGTACCTTTGTTACCTGCCACTTAGGAGCTGGGCCTCTGCTAAAAGCACTTGAAAATGATGTTTTTATTTTAAAAGACTTAACAATCTGATATAGTTTAGCCTGGGCTCGTGGTAGAGCTCTGGCATTTCTCGCTCCCTGTCGGTTTGCCTGTTAGAGGTAGACTTGGAAGGAGGGTGGGGTCTGTGTTTCCTGTTAGAGAGGAGTTATCAGTGCTTGTATTCTTATTATAAGCCCCTTTCTTTTGTGAATTTGCAACAGCACTGACAAACCTGGGTTGTGAATGTGTTAAGAATCAGCCAGTGGGCCTCACCAGGTCCTTAGGATGCTGACCCAGATTTTGCCATTGGGGTTGAGAGATCATTTTCCCATGATCTGCTGCTCTTGTGATAGCCTTCCTACATCTACTCCCACCTCCTGGTGTAGAAGTTACACTGCTCCACCTGGGGTCAGTGTTTCCAAGTAAGGTGAAGCCAGTGCCTTGATCTGGGCTCTGAGCACAAGTGAGCAAACACTAACATTTTCACACTCTCCACAGTTGGTTCCTCAGTCTGATGGTGATGACTGTTTACAGGTGGCTGGTCTGATCCTTTGGTGTTGGAGCCTTTCCAGTAAAACCATGAAAAGAAGAGATGCTACCCATAGATATTGTGAAAAGGGTATAGGGCAGATACTGTGGACAGTGAACCTTGGGGTCCAGCCCAGCTCTGAGCAGAGGACTGTGGCATTCGCTGTCCTAGGGTATTTCCCCTTAGATAACACAAGGAGCCTTCTCTTCTGGGTTTCATCCGAGAGCAAAGCCAGGATGGGAGCTGAAGTCCAACCTTTTGACTTGGCCACAGAGATGTGAGTAGGTAGGAATTCTGATTCCCCCTTCCCCCAATTTATTGTTTCCCAGAAAAATCTTAAATTCCTTTTATTTATAGAACGCATGTCTTTTGTGTTAAGAAACCAAAGAGAAATAAAGAGTACACTCGTAATATCTTCTTGCCCTTTCCTGATTTTATTCTTTTAAATTAGAGATAAATCATATTTTTATTGTAATTCAGTGAAAAAATATTGGATAAAGTGAAAATCTTTCTGTGAAAATAAGGAAAAAGCCCAGCAGCATGGCAAAAGTAGGCTTTGGAGAGACGTGTATTTTATAAGAATGGGTTCTGATGAAAAATATATGCAAAAGAGTTCATGAGCGTGTTGCATATTTGCTCCTGTCCGGATCACCACTTCCCTTGGATTTCCCCTTTTCTTCACTCCCTGCTGTAAAACTCCTAGAGTTCTTAAGTGGAATGTGACTGCCTGTGACCGCCTGGAGCCAAAACCCCCAGCTCCTTTTTTATACCTCCAAGCCAGAGGTGCTTAGCTTTGGTGCACATAAAAGTCACTGGAAATTTTTTAAACCACGGGTTGACTTGTAGAACCCTCCCCAGAGACCAATTCCCTAGGGCTGGGGTTCAGCTCAGGCCCTTGTGCAGGCAAGTTTCCGCCATGGTTGGTATGCTTATCCCGGTGTGAGAACCGGACTCCAGTGTTTAGTTTCCTCTTTCCCAGATAGAGCCACATTCCAGATCTGCCTTCCTGAGATTGCATCCTGGTTACTGTGGTGGTGGATTTTAGGAAATTCTTCATTCACACTTTACCAAAAGTCAGCTTATGGTCAACCTCATCCAGTGGGTAATGGTTGTACTCTTGGATGACAACTTTCTTTTTTTTGTGTGTGTGTGTGGCTGTGTTGGGTCTTCGTCGCTGCATGTGGCCTTTCTCTGGTTGTGGCAAGCGGGGGCTACTCTTCGTTGCAGTGCAGGGCTTCTCATTGCAGTGGCTTCTCGTTGCAGAGCATGGGCTGTAGGCGCACGGGCTTCAGTAGTTGTGGCATGCGGGTTCAGTAGTTGTGGCTCGTGGGCTCTAGAGCGCAGGCTCAGTAGTTGTGGCTCACGGGCTTATTTGCTCTGCGGCATGTGGGATCTTCCCAGACCAGGGATTGAACCCGTGTCTGCTGCATTGGCAGGCGGATTCTTATCCCCTGTGCCACCAGGGAAGCCCTGGATGGTAACTTTTTAAAAAAGTTTTTGGAAGGGTATGTCACTCCCACATACAACCCCCCAGCACGTTTCACATATAAATACTGTTGATTCTCACTTGGTCCTCTCAGTAACCTCTGTGCAATAGGTGACATAGCTCATTTTAACATAAATTTTCTCAGAAGGGCTGAGTAACTGACCTGATTCATCAACTAACTGGTAGTATCGTCAAGAATTGAGACCAGATCTTCACATTCACAGTCCAGTTCACCTGAGGAAAGAGCAGCGTCTTCGTTCTCTGGAGAAGCTGATCCATCCAGCCTCCATGCCCCGAGTGTGGAGGTCTGCTGCCCAGTACTGTGATGGCCTTCGAGAAGCAGACTGAGCAGCAAGAGAAAGAGAAGAACCCTGTTTGGATTATGGAAACAGGTACCTTTGTGTTGAAACAGAGGAAACCAGGTTATCTGTGGGCTCTACTGTGGGAGAAAGGTCAAATGCCTCTAAAGTATTAACAGCCCTTTCCATGTAACCTACACCCCTTTGCTCAGAACCAAAGAGCTCATGGGTAGAGAGTGGACAAGTGAACTTTAGCTAGACTCATCCGCTTGACTTTCCATTTCTCTGTTGTTGTTGTTCTTTGAACTCCTCTGCTTTCCCAACTAGCAGCAGAGCCCACTCCTCTTCACCCCAAAGATCAACAGTACTGGTTTTTACTGCTGCTCACAATAACATAACAGTACCCAATGGAAAAATGGCAAGGGAATCTCACAGTTCTTACAGAAATTATCCCAGGCTTACTGTTTCCTATTTTATCTCTAGTGATACACAAATGTTTTCCTCTAACGGAGCTCAGTTCCCTATTTAATTCTCTTTTTCTAGGTTTGCAGTTCAGAATAAAAACCCAAACTACCTAGCATGGCATAGAAGGCTGCTGTGGTCTGGCATCTCTGGTCAGCCTGGTACTTCTCCTCCATGCTTGTCCCTGACTGTATCCCAGCAGGGCAGTGGCCTGTTTGCTTGTCTCACCCACTAGATGGTGAGCTCCTTAAGAATCTCCACAATTGTGTACCAACACCAGACACATGGAAGAGACACAACCATTGTTTCTTGACGAACTTGAGGTCAGGTATAGCCAGATTCAGATTTCACCTAATCATGCTTCCTAGTTTCCCTTTGTTTTGCATCACTGTTGGGTTTTTTTTTTTTTACAATTTTATTGAGGTATAATTTACATACTTTAACATTCACTCATTGTAAGTGCAGTTCAGTAGTTTGTAGTAAATGTGCAGAGCTGTGCAACCATTACCACTACCCCAGTTTATACTATTTTCATCAATCCATAAAGTTTCCTCGTGCCCATACACAGTCCCCATTCTCACCCCCATCCTTGGGCAACCACTATTTTGCTTTCTGTTTCTATAGATTTCCCTGTTCTAGATGTTTCATATAAATGGAATCATACAATATGTGGTCTTCTGTGTCTGGCTTCTATCCTTAGAATAATGTTTTTGAAATTCATTCATGTCATAGAATATATCAGTAGTTTGTTCTTTTTATTTTATTGTTCCTGAATAGTATTCCACTGTATGGATGTACCACATTTTGTTTATCCATTTTTTTTTTTACCAGTTGATGAATATTTAGGTTGTTTCCAGTTTAGGGCTTTTATGAATAGTACTGCTATTATGTACAAGTTTTTGTGTGACATATATTTTCATTCCTCGAATATATTCCTAGGAGTGGAATTGCTGGGTCATACATACGGTAAGTTTATGTTTAACATTTTAAGAAACTGACAATTTGCATTTCTCTAACAACTAATGGTTTTTGAGCATCTTTTCATGTTCTTGTTAGCCATTTGTCTATCTGTAGGAAAATATCTACTGAAAACTTCCCCATTTTTAAATTGGGTCATATGTCTTATTGAGTTAAAGAATTCTTCACATATTCTTGATACAAATTCTTTATCAGATAAATGATTTGCAAATATTTTCTCCCAGTCTGTGGCTTGTCTTTTTATTTTCCTAATAGTGTCTTAATAATGTTGTAGAAGTTTTTAATTTTGATTAAGTTAGTTTTATCAGTTATTTCTTTTATTGATTGTGCTTTTTGGTGTCATATCTTAAGAGCTTTTGCCCAACCCAAGGTCATGAAGAAATTCTTCTAGAAGTTTTATAATTTTAGTTCTTGTGTAGGTATATAATCCATTTGAGTTAATTTTAAAATTCATCTTTTTTTGTACGTGGATATCCATTTGTCCCAGCACATTTGTTGTAAAGGCTATCTCTTCCTCCATTGAATTGCTTTGGTACTGTTGTTGAAATCACTTAATCATAAATATAAGTGTTAACTTCTACTTCTAGACTCTCAATTCTGTTTCATTGATCTCTATGGCTGTCCATGAGCCAATACCACACTGATTGTATGGTACTGAGTTTTCCAGCTTTAAAGTAAGTCTTAAAATTAGATCATGTAAGTTCTCCAACTTTGTTCTTTTTAAAAATTCTGTTGAATATTTTAGGTACTTTGCATTCCCATATAGCTTTTATAGGTCAGCTTGTCAATTTCTACAAAAAGTTTTCTGGGTTTTTAATAGATATTGTCTTGAATTTATAGTTCATTTGGGGAGAATTACCATACTGACAATACAAAGGCTTCCAATCCATGAACATGGAATGTCATTTGTTTAGATCTTCCTCTATTTCTCTTAGCAATATTTTGCCATTTTTGTTGTATGAGTGTTGCACTTCCTTCTGTTAAATTGATCCTAAGTATTTTTGTTTTTATGCTGTTGTGGATGGAAGTGCTTGCTTAATTTTAATTTGGGGGGTTTTTTGGTGCTAGTATATAGAAATACTGTTGTTTTTTTGTATATTGATCTTATATTCTGTGACTTTGCTAAATTTAGCTATTAGTTTTTCTTTTCTTTTTTTTTTGGCTGCGCCACGTGGCTTGAGGGATGTTCACCAACCAGGGATTGAACCCGGGCCATAGCAGTGAAACTGCCAAAACCTAACCACTAGACTCCCAGGGAACTCCCTATTAGATTTTATCTTTTAAAAACAAAAATTGGGGCTTCCCTGGTGGCACAGTGGTTGAGAGTCCGCCTGCCATTGCAGGGAACACGGGTTTGTGCCCCGGTCCGGGAAGATCCCACATGCCATGGAGCGGCTGGGCCGGTGAGCCACGGCCTCTGAGCCTGTGCATCCAGAGCCTGTGCTCCGCAATGGGAGAGGCCACAGCAGTGAGAGGCCCGCGTACCGCAAAAAAAAAAAAAAATGTATATGTGTATTCCTTGGGATTTTCTACATGCATGATATGTCATCTGTGAATGAAGACAGTTGAACTTTTTTTCTTTCCAATCTAGAAGCCTTTAATTTTTTCCTGCTTTGTTGCACTGGCTAGAATCTCCAGTACAGGGAGTTCCTTGGTGACCTAGTGGTTAGGACTTGCCATGGCCCAGGTTCAATCCCTGGTTGCGGAACTGAGATCCTGAAAGCTGCACGGCCTGGGCAAAAAAAAAAGAACCTCCAGTACAGTGTTGTGTAGAAGTTGCACAAGTGGACATTCTTGCCTTGTTCTCAGTCTGAGGGAGGAAAACATTAAACATTTAGTCCTTCACCATTAAATATGTTAAGCTGTGGATTTTTTATCAATGTCTTTTTTCAAGTTGAAGAAGTTTTTTTTGGGTTTTTTTTTTTTGCGGTACGCAGGCCTCTCGCTGTTGCGGCCTCTCCCGTTGCGGAGCACAGGCTCCGGACGCGCAGGCCCAGCGGCCGTGGTTCACGGGCTCAGCCACTCCGCGGCACGTGGGATCTTCCCGGACCGGGGCACGAACCCATGTCCCCTGCATCGGCAGGCGGACTCTCAACCACTGCGCCACCAGGGAAGCCCTGAAGAAGTTTTTTTCATGAATGGGTGTTAGGTTTTATCAAATGCTTTTCCTGCACCTATTGAGATCATCATGTGGTTTTTGTCCTTTAAGCTGTTAATATGTATATAATATTAATTGATTTTCAAGATGTTGACCTAACATTGGATTCCTGGGATAAATCTCACTTAGTAATGGTGTGTAATCCTTTTTATGTTGCTGGATGGTTTGCTGATTTTTTTAAGAGTAGTTTTTGCATCTGTGTTCACTAGAGAGCTATTTTCTGTAGTTCTCTTTTCTTGTGATGGCTTTGGCCTTTGATACTGGCCTTATAGAATGAGTGAAGTGTTTCCTACTTATTTCTCTAAGAGTTTGTGAAGAATTAGTATTATTTTTTAAAATATTTGATACAATTCACCAGTGAAGCCATCTGGGCCTGTTATTAGAAGGATGATTTTTAATTTCTAATTCAATTTTTTCACTTGCCTGGGGGCCTCCTGAAGGTGGGTACCCACTTCTCTTAGAAGGTTGGATTCTTGTGGTTAGGGCTATTCTTGCACCATTAACAGAGATTGATATTACCAGAGTGGGCCTGGTCTGTGCCCTTACAAGCCCCTCACTTTCCCTCTCTCCCTTGTCTGGAGATGCTCACCTCTTCTTGTCTCAGAGATCATGATCATCTCTTCTCTCCACTTTGGTACTGCCCACTTCCACCTCTTTCTAACTTCCAAATATAAAGAGGCCTTGGAGCTCAGAGTGAGCTCTCCCTAGCTGATACTGCCCTTTCCCATATGTGAGGAAGGCATCTGGAGTCTTATCTCTGGGCCAGCAGATTCACATATGCACTTGGATATGTCCCAGTATGACCATGTCCAAAGTGGAACCTCAAACCTGGTCAGCCCTTAGTTTTCCCCATCCTCATAGTGTATCTCTCATCTTCCCAGTGGTTTAGTCAGGAACCCAGTGCTGGGTTTTAGAGGGGGGAAGGGATGAAAGTTACTCATCATCATCATCTCCATCAGCTAAGCCATGACCTAGTTCTGTTGACTCTATTTCCAATCCAATTCTATCCTCTGCTTCCATCCTAGTCCACACTGTCAGCATATCCCTTAGAACCTGGATCACTACAGTGGCCTCCTAAGTGGTGTCCCTGCTTCCACCCTTGTGCCCCCACTTCCACCCTTGTGCACTCTGCAGTCTATAGGCAGCAGAGCAGCCAGAGTGAAATTGTAAAGTTATAAACCAAAATTGTGTCACTCTCCTGTTCATACCCCTCCAGTGGCTCTCCAGGGCTTCAGGGCCTGTTCTCTTCTTGGGATGGTTTGGGGAGAAGTTCAGACACAGTTGCCTTAGCAGATAAGATGTGTGGCCCCCTCCATCCCAAACAGAGCTCTCCTTGGTTCTTTTTTTTTTTTTTAATTTATTTGTTTTTGACTGCATTGGGTCTTTGTTGCTGTGCGCAGGCTTTCTCTAGTTGCGGCAAGTGGGGGCTTCTCTTGTTGTGGAGCACGGGCTCTAGGTGCGCGGACTTCAGTAGTTGTGGCTCGCAGGATCTAGAGTGCAGGCTCAGTAGTTGCGGTGCACTGACTTAGTTGCTCTGTGACATGTGGGATCCTCCCGGACCAGGGCTCGAACCCGTGTCCCTGGCACTGGCAGGTAGATTCTCAACCACTGCGCCACCAGGGAAGTCTCTCCTTGGTTCTTTATAGAGCATTGCATATCAGGTCTTGTCAGATCCTCCCAACAGCCTGGTTGAAGAGATAGCAGGGATATCCCCATTTTATACATGTGCAAATAAAGGGTGGGGAGGAGACCTACTCAAGGACACTCAATAAGTGGTAGAGAAAATAGATAAAACAGATAACAAATTGTGATACATCCATGCTTGGCAATAAAAGGAATGACTGATGTATTGATACAACATGAATGAATCTCAAAATAATGATGCTTAGTGAAAGAGCCAGACAAAAAAGGAGTATATGCTGTATGCTCTGTCTTGGTCTGTTCAGGCTGCTGTAACAAAATACCAAAGAATGGACTTCCCTGGTGGCGCAGTGGTTGAGAGTCCGCCTGCCGATGCAGGGGACATGGGTTCGTGCCCCGGTCTGGGAAGATCCCACATGCTGTGGAGCTGCTGGGCCCGTGAGCCATGGCCGCTGAGCCTGCGCGTCCGGAGCCTGTGCTCCACAACGGGAGAGGCCACAACAGTGAGAGGCCCGCATACTGCAAAAAAAAAAAAAAAAAAACCAAAGACTAGGTGGCTTATAAACAACAGAAATTTATTTCTCACAGTTCTGGAGGATGGGAAGTCCAAGATCAAGGGACCAGCAGATTCACTGTCTGGCGAGGTCCTGCTTCCTGGTTCACAAACAGCTGTCTTTTTGCTGTGTGTCCTCACATGATGGGCATGGCAAGGGAGCTCTCCGTAGTCTCTTTTATAAGGACACTGATCCCATTCGTGAGGGCTGTGCCCTTATGACCTAATCACCTCCCAAACGCCCTCCCCTCCTTACTTTAGAGGTTAGGATTTCAACATGTGAATTTTGAGGGAACAAAAACCTCCATTCTATAGCAGATTCCATTTATATAAAACTCTGGAAAATGCAAACTAATCTGTAGCAGCAGAAAGTAGATCACAGTTTGCCTGAGGACAGCAGGATTGGTGAGGAGGGTATTGGGGAGGAGTCAGGGGATATAAAGGAGTGTGAGGAAACTTTGGGGGATGGTGGATATGTGCACTGTCTGTGGTGATGGTTTCACAGATGTATACTATGTCAGACTTACCAAAATGTATACTTTGAATATGTGCAAGTTATTGTATGTCAATTATAGTTCAATAAAGCTGTTAAAAAAAAAAAGTCAGACACTGATTTTCCACTGTGGCTTCTGAGTCCCCAAGGTCTGCTGTCTCCTCTGGGGCTCCAGATCCTGGGGTGCAGTTCAGGCCGAGATGGTAAGGCGACCTGTGGACTCCAAGGGCATTGTGGTCTCCATCACGTGGGGACAACCCCAGCTTAGCAGCTCCTTTGCTGGAGTCAGGTGTGTCCTCCATGTGGGTTAACTTCAGAATCCTGCTTTTGTCTTTTGACACACTTTCCTCAATGTTACATGGGCTTCAAGATTATCACAGTTTTGAAATGTTTAATTCCTTTATGCATATGCTCACCTCATACATACCCCTCCTATTTCATATAAATGCAGAAGTGTTCCTCATAGTCATCCTTGCTAAAGTGCAGCTCCCACTTTTTTCTTTTCCTTTTTTGCTGACTCCACCCTTCATTCTCCTACCTCTTGTATCAGTAGCTTCCCCACAATAACCCACGTTAATACCCTGGGGTATTTTCTTCTCTATTTTTGCTACACCAATATAAAGCATCTGTATGTATCTGCAGGTCCATATTTGGGAGTTTCTGTTTTACAGAAGATGGATTCCATTGTACATAATTTTTGGAGCCTTCTTTTCCCCACACCTTCTGCTGAAGCTCTAATCCATTTTAAAGGCTGTGTCATGTCCAGGGTGTATATGTCCCATCATTTATTCAGTCATTTCTCAGCTGGTAGTTTCTTTGTTTCCATATGTTGGCCATTGGGTTTTCTTGAAAGATGTTATTTTATTTTTTACACGTGAGTCTTTAATCCAGCTAGAATTTTTAGCAGATACTGTATTTTTTCCTCCAGATGATGAACCAGTTAGCCCTGCCTCATTTATTAAAAATCCACCCTTTCCCCACTGAATTGAACTGCCAGTTTAGAACTTACTGCCTATGTTTTCTTCTAGGAGTTTTATGGTTTCAAGTCTTCCATTTAAGTATTTAATCCATTTTGAGTTTATTTTTGTGTATGGTGTGGAAAGTTGTCTAGTTCAGTTGTTTTGCAGGTAGCTGTCCAGTTTTCCCAGCACCATTTATTGAAGAAGCTGTCTTTTCCCCATTGTATATTCTTGCCTCTTTTTTCATAGATTAATTGACCAAATAAGTGTGGGTTCATTTCTGGGATCTCTGTTCTGTTCTAGTGATCTATGTCTGTTTTTATGCCAGTACCATACAGTTTTGATTACTGTAGCTCTGTTATATAGTTCAAAATGTGTGATACCTTCAGCTTTATTCTTCTTTCTCAAGACTGTTTTGGCTATTTGGGGCCCTTCGTGTTTCCATACAAATTTTAGAATCATTTGTTCTAGTTCTGTGAAAAACGCCCTTGGTATTTTGATAGGGATTGCATTGAATCTGTAGATTGCCTTGGGTATGTTCATTTTAACAATATTAATTCTTCTAGTCCATGAGCATGATATAATATTATTTTTGATGCAATTGTAAATGGGATTGTTTTCTTCTCTTTC